>NC_142247.1:51318624-52568624 GCF_052056855.1 Sturnus vulgaris
TCAATCAAACCCTAATGAAGTAACGACACTTTGCGTGTTGAGAATTTACAATCCGCCACTTCCCCTTCCAAATTCCCAACAAAACCATGGAATACGAGCAGTTCCATCATTGGCAATTTCAACTCCTCCAGTTCCTCTCCCAAATTTCCTCCAACCTCTAACGGAATAATGACATTCCGTGTGTGGGAAATTTAGAATCCTCCACTTCCCCTTCCAAATTCCCATAGAATAGCTGCATTCTGGGTTTATGGATTTTCAAAACATCCATATGTCCACTTAAACTCGCACGAAAACCTCGCAAAAACAGCATTCATGGTGTTGGGAATATGATATCCTCACGTTGCTCTATCCACTTTCCAGCAAAACCATGGAATGACAGCATTCTGGGCATTGGGAGTTCGGAATCCTCCACTTCTCTTCCCAAATTCCAATGGAATAACAGCCTTCCAGGCATGGGGATATTGGAATCCTCTAGTTCCCTTCCAAAAAGACCATGGAATAACGACATTCTGGGCATTGAGAAGTGAAAGTTTGCCAATTGCCTTCCCAAATCCCTAGGGAAGAAGACAATTCCGGCTGTCAGGTATTTGAAATCCTTCAGCTCCGCACCATAACCGCCATGGAATAAGAGAATTCCAGGCGTTAGGAATTGAGCATCCTCCAGTTCCCCTTCGAATTTCCCATGGAATCCTGGCATTCTGGATGTCGGCAGTTTAGAATCGCCCATACACTGTCCCAAATAGCCAAAAAATTCACAAGGAATAACAGAATTCATGATATCAGGAATATATCATCCGCCAGCTCTCCGCACAATTTCCCACGCAATAACAGCATTCCGTGTGGTGGGAATCTTGACTCCTCCACTTACCCTCCCAAATCTGCATGGAATCATGGCATTATGGGTGTTGGGAATTTTCAATCCCCCATAAACCCACCCCAAATCCCACCACATTCCCAAAGAAGAGCAACTTTCCAGATGTCAGGAATTTGGAATATCCCAGTTCCCCACCCAAATTCCCATGGAACAACAGCATTCCAAGTGACAGAAATCGAGAATCTTCCGGCAACGTGAAAAAGTTGTCATGGAATAATGGGATTTCAGGTGTGAGGAATTGAGAATGCCCCGTACAGCCTCCCAGATTCCCACCACATTCCAATGGAATAACAACATGCCAGATTTCAGGAACTGAGAATCATCCTCTTCCCCTCCCAAATTCCCATGGAAACACGGCATTCTCTTATTCCCTAATTTGGAACCCCCATAAGCGTTCCCAAAATCCCACCAAATTCCCATGGAATAACCATTTTAGTGTGTTGGGAATTTCCAATGCTCCACTTCCTCTCCCAAATTCCAATCAAACCCTAATGAAGTAACGACACTTTGCGTGTTGAGAATTTACAATCCGCCACTTCCCCTTCCAAATTCCCAACAAAACCATGGAATACGAGCAGTTCCATCATTGGCAATTTCAACTCCTCCAGTTCCTCTCCCAAATTTCCTCCAACCTCTAACGGAATAATGACATTCCGTGTGTGGGAAATTTAGAATCCTCCACTTCCCCTTCCAAATTCCCATAGAATAGCTGCATTCTGGGTTTATGGATTTTCAAAACATCCATACGTCCACTTAAACTCGCACGAAAACCTCGCAAAAACAGCATTCATGGTGTTGGGAATATGATATCCTCACGTTGCTCTATCCACTTTCCAGCAAAACCATGGAATGACAGCATTCTGGGCATTGGGAGTTCGGAATCCTCCACTTCTCTTCCCAAATTCCAATGGAATAACAGCCTTCCAGGCATGGGGATATTGGAATCCTCTAGTTCCCTTCCAAAAAGCCCATGGAATAACGACATTCTGGGCATTGAGAAGTGAAAGTTTGCCAATTGCCTTCCCAAATCCCTAGGGAAGAAGACAATTCCGGCTGTCAGGTATTTGAAATCCTTCAGCTCCGCACCATAACCCCCATGGAATAAGAGAATTCCAGGCGTTAGGAATTGAGCATCCTCCAGTTCCCCTTCGAATTTCCCATGGAATCCTGGCATTCTGGATGTCGGCACTTTAGAATCGCCCATACACTCTCCCAAATAGCCAAAAAATTCACAAGGAATAACAGAATTCATGATATCAGGAATATATCATCCGCCAGCTCTCCGCACAATTTCCCACGCAATAACAGCATTCCGTGTGGTGGGAATCTTGACTCCTCCACTTACCCTCCCAAATCTGCATGGAATCATGGCATTCTGGGTGTTGGGAATTTTCAATCCCCCATAAACCCACCCCAAATCCCACCACATTCCCAAAGAAGAGCAACTTTCCAGATGTCAGGAATTTGGAATATCCCAGTTCCCCACCCAAATTCCCATGGAACAACAGCATTCCAAGTGACAGAAATCGAGAATCTTCCGGCAACGTGAAAAAATTGTCATGGAATAATGGGATTTCAGGTGTGAGGAATTGAGAATGCCCCGTACAGCCTCCCAGATTCCCACCACATTCCAATGGAATAACAACATGCCAGATTTCAGGAACTGAGAATCATCCTCTTCCCCTCCCAAATTCCCATGGAAACACGGCATTCTCTTATTCCCTAATTTGGAACCCCCCATAAGCGTTCCCAAAATCCCACCAAATTCCCATGGAATAACCATTTTAGTGTGTTGGGAATTTCCAATGCTCCACTTCCTCTCCCAAATTCCAATCAAACCCTAATGAAGTAACGACACTTTGCGTGTTGAGAATTTACAATCCGCCACTTCCCCTTCCAAATTCCCAACAAAACCATGCAATACGAGCAGTTCCATCATTGGCAATTTCAACTCCTCCAGTTCCTCTCCCAAATTTCCTCCAACCTCTAACGGAATAATGACATTCCGTGTGTGGGAAATTTAGAATCCTCCACTTCCCCTTCCAAATTCCCATAGAATAGCTGCATTCTGGGTTTATGGATTTTCAAAACATCCATACGTCCACTTAAACTCGCACGAAAACCTCGCAAAAACAGCATTCATGGTGTTGGGAATATGATATCCTCACGTTGCTCTATCCACTTTCCAGCAAAACCATGGAATGACAGCATTCTGGGCATTGGGAGTTCGGAATCCTCCACTTCTCTTCCCAAATTCCAATGGAATAACAGCCTTCCAGGCATGGGGATATTGGAATCCTCTAGTTCCCTTCCAAAAAGCCCATGGAATAACGACATTCTGGGCATTGAGAAGTGAAAGTTTGCCAATTGCCTTCCCAAATCCCTAGGGAAGAAGACAATTCCGGCTGTCAGGTATTTGAAATCCTTCAGCTCCGCACCATAACCCCCATGGAATAAGAGAATTCCAGGCGTTAGGAATTGAGCATCCTCCAGTTCCCCTTCGAATTTCCCATGGAATCCTGGCATTCTGGATGTCGGCAGTTTAGAATCGCCCATACACTCTCCCAAATAGCCAAAAATTCACAAGGAATAACAGAATTCATGATATCAGGAATATATCATCCGCCAGATCTCCGCACAATTTCCCACGAAATAACAGCATTCCGTGTGGTGGGAATCTTGACTCCTCCACTTACCCTCCCAAATCTGCATGGAATCATGGCATTCTGGGTGTTGGGAATTTTCAATCCCCCATAAACCCACCCCAAATCCCACCACATTCCCAAAGAAGAGCAACTTTCCAGATGTCAGGAATTTGGAATATCCCAGTTCCCCACCCAAATTCCTATGGAACAACAGCATTCCAAGTGACAGAAATCGTGAATCTTCCGGCAACGTGAAAAAATTGTCATGGAATAATGGGATTTCAGGTGTGAGGAATTGAGAATGCCCCGTACAGCCTCCCAGATTCCCACCACATTCCAATGGAATAACAACATGCCAGATTTCAGGAACTGAGAATCATCCTCTTCCCCTCCCAAATTCCCATGGAAACACGGCATTCTCTTATTCCCTAATTTGGAACCCCCCATAAGCGTTCCCAAAATCCCACCAAATTCCCATGGAATAACCATTTTAGTGTGTTGGGAATTTCCAATGCTCCACTTCCTCTCCCAAATTCCAGTCAAACCCTAATGAAGTAACGACACTTTGCGTGTTGAGAATTTACAATCCGCCACTTCCCCTTCCAAATTCCCAACAAAACCATGGAATACGAGCAGTTCCATCATTGGCAATTTCAACTCCTCCAGTTCCTCTCCCAAATTTCCTCCAACCTCTAACGGAATAATGACATTCCGTGTGTGGGAAATTTAGAATCCTCCACTTCCCCTTCCAAATTCCCATAGAATAGCTGCATTCTGGGTTTATGGATTTTCAAAACATCCATATGTCCACTTAAACTCGCACGAAAACCTCGCAAAAACAGCATTCATGGTGTTGGGAATATGATATCCTCACGTTGCTCTATCCACTTTCCAGCAAAACCATGGAATGACAGCATTCTGGGCATTGGGAGTTCGGAATCCTCCACTTCTCTTCCCAAATTCCAATGGAATAACAGCCTTCCAGGCATGGGGATATTGGAATCCTCTAGTTCCCTTCCAAAAAGACCATGGAATAACGACATTCTGGGCATTGAGAAGTGAAAGTTTGCCAATTGCCTTCCCAAATCCCTAGGGAAGAAGACAATTCCGGCTGTCAGGTATTTGAAATCCTTCAGCTCCGCACCATAACCCCCATGGAATAAGAGAATTCCAGGCGTTAGGAATTGAGCATCCTCCAGTTCCCCTTCGAATTTCCCATGGAATCCTGGCATTCTGGATGTCGGCAGTTTAGAATCGCCCATACACTCTCCCAAATAGCCAAAACTTCACAAGGAATAACAGAATTCATGATATCAGGAATATATCATCCGCCAGCTCTCCGCACAATTTCCCACGCAATAACAGCATTCCGTGTGGTGGGAATCTTGACTCCTCCACTTACCCTCCCAAATCTGCATGGAATAATGGCATTCTGGGTGTTGGGAATTTTCAATCCCCCATAAACCCACCCCAAATCCCACCACATTCCCAAAGAAGAGCAACTTTCCAGATGTCAGGAATTTGGAATATCCCAGTATCCGAACCCAAATTCCCATGGAACAACAGCATTCCAAGTGACAGAAATCGTGAATCTTCCGGCAACGTGAAAAAATTGCCATGGAATAATGGGATTTCAGGTGTGAGGAATTGAGAATGCCCCGTACAGCCTCCCAGATTCCCACCACATTCCAATGGAATAACAACATGCCAGATTTCAGGAACTGAGAATCATCCTCTTCCCCTCCCAAATTCCCATGGAAACACGGCATTCTCTTATTCCCTAATTTGGAACCCCCCATAAGCGTTCCGAAAATCCCACCAAATTCCCATGGAATAACCATTTTAGTGTGTTGGGAATTTCCAATGCTCCACTTCCTCTCCCAAATTCCAGTCAAACCCTAATGAAGTAACGACACTTTGCGTGTTGAGAATTTACAATCCGCCTCTTCCCCTTCCAAATTCCCAACAAAACCATGGAATACGAGCAGTTCCATCATTGGCAATTTCAACTCCTCCAGTTCCTCTCCCAAATTTCCTCCAACCTCTAACGGAATAATGACATTCCGTGTGTGGGAAATTTAGAATCCTCCACTTCCCGTTCCAAATTCCCATCGAATAGCTGCATTCTGGGTTTATGGATTTTCAAAACATCCATACGTCCACTTAAACTCGCACGAAAACCTCGCAAAAACAGCATTCATGGTGTTGGGAATATGATATCCTCACGTTGCTCTATCCACTTTCCAGCAAAACCATGGAATGACAGCATTCTGGGCATTGGGAGTTCGGAATCCTCCACTTCTCTTCCCAAATTCCAATGGAATAACAGCCTTCCAGGCATGGGGATATTGGAATCCTCTAGTTCCCTTCCAAAAAGCCCATGGAATAACGACATTCTGGGCATTGAGAAGTGAAAGTTTGCCAATTGCCTTCCCAAATCCCTAGGGAAGAAGACAATTCCGGCTGTCAGGTATTTGAAATCCTTCAGCTCCGCACCATAACCCCCATGGAATAACAGAATTCCAGGCGTTAGGAATTGAGCATCCTCCAGTTCCCCTTCGAATTTCCCATGGAATCCTGGCATTCTGGATGTCGGCACTTTAGAATCGCCCATACACTCTCCCAAATAGCCAAAAAATTCACAAGGAATAACAGAATTCATGATATCAGGAATATATCATCCGCCAGCTCTCCGCACAATTTCCCACGCAATAACAGCATTCCGTGTGGTGGGAATCTTGACTCCTCCACTTACCCTCCCAAATCTGCATGGAATCATGGCATTATGGGTGTTGGGAATTTTCAATCCCCCATAAACCCACCCCAAATCCCACCACATTCCCAAAGAAGAGCAACTTTCCAGATGTCAGGAATTTGGAATATCCCAGTATCCGAACCCAAATTCCCATGGAACAACAGCATTCCAAGTGACAGAAATCGAGAATCTTCCGGCAACGTGAAAAAATTGTCATGGAATAATGGGATTTCAGGTGTGAGGAATTGAGAATGCCCCGTACAGCCTCCCAGATTCCCACCACATTCCAATGGAATAACAACATTCCAGATTTCAGGAACTGAGAATCATCCTCTTCCCCTCCCAAATTCCCATGGAAACACGGCATTCTCTTATTCCCTAATTTGGAACCCCCCATAAGTGTTCCCAAAATCCCACCAAATTCCCATGGAATAACCATTTTAGTGTGTTGGGAATTTCCAATGCTCCACTTCCTCTCCCAAATTCCAATCAAACCCTAATGAAGTAACGACACTTTGCGTGTTGAGAATTTACAATCCGCCACTTCCCCTTCCAAATTCCCAACAAAACCATGGAATACGAGCAGTTCCATCATTGGCAATTTCAACTCCTCCAGTTCCTCTCCCAAATTTCCTCCAACCTCTAACGGAATAATGACATTCCGTGTGTGGGAAATTTAGAATCCTCCACTTCCCCTTCCAAATTCCCATAGAATAGCTGCATTCTGGGTTTATGGATTTTCAAAACATCCATACGTCCACTTAAACTCGCACGAAAACCTCGCAAAAACAGCATTCATGGTGTTGGGAATATGATATCCTCACGTTGCTCTATCCACTTTCCAGCAAAACCATGGAATGACAGCATTCTGGGCATTGGGAGTTCGGAATCCTCCACTTCTCTTCCCAAATTCCAATGGAATAACAGCCTTCCAGGCATGGGGATATTGGAATCCTCTAGTTCCCTTCCAAAAAGCCCATGGAATAACGACATTCTGGGCATTGAGAAGTGAAAGTTTGCCAATTGCCTTCCCAAATCCCTAGGGAAGAAGACAATTCCGGCTGTCAGGTATTTGAAATCCTTCAGCTCCGCACCATAACCGCCATGGAATAAGAGAATTCCAGGCGTTAGGAATTGAGCATCCTCCAGTTCCCCTTCGAATTTCCCATGGAATCCTGGCATTCTGGATGTCGGCACTTTAGAATCGCCCATACACTGTCCCAAATAGCCAAAAATTCACAAGGAATAACAGAATTCATGATATCAGGAATATATCATCCGCCAGCTCTCCGCACAATTTCCCACGCAATAACAGCATTCCGTGTGGTGGGAATCTTGACTCCTCCACTTACCCTCCCAAATCTGCATGGAATCATGGCATTATGGGTGTTGGGAATTTTCAATCCCCCATAAACCCACCCCAAATCCCACCACATTCCCAAAGAAGAGCAACTTTCCAGATGTCAGGAATTTGGAATATCCCAGTTCCCCACCCAAATTCCCATGGAACAACAGCATTCCAAGTGACAGAAATCGAGAATCTTCCGGCAACGTGAAAAAGTTGTCATGGAATAATGGGATTTCAGGTGTGAGGAATTGAGAATGCCCCGTACAGCCTCCCAGATTCCCACCACATTCCAATGGAATAACAACATGCCAGATTTCAGGAACTGAGAATCATCCTCTTCCCCTCCCAAATTCCCATGGAAACACGGCATTCTCTTATTCCCTAATTTGGAACCCCCCATAAGCCTTCCCAAAATCCCACCAAATTCCCATGGAATAACCATTTTAGTGTGTTGGGAATTTCCAATGCTCCACTTCCTCTCCCAAATTCCAATCAAACCCTAATGAAGTAACGACACTTTGCGTGTTGAGAATTTACAATCCGCCACTTCCCCTTCCAAATTCCCAACAAAACCATGCAATACGAGCAGTTCCATCATTGGCAATTTCAACTCCTCCAGTTCCTCTCCCAAATTTCCTCCAACCTCTAACGGAATAATGACATTCCGTGTGTGGGAAATTTAGAATCCTCCACTTCCCCTTCCAAATTCCCATAGAATAGCTGCATTCTGGGTTTATGGATTTTCAAAACATCCATACGTCCACTTAAACTCGCACGAAAACCTCGCAAAAACAGCATTCATGGTGTTGGGAATATGATATCCTCACGTTGCTCTATCCACTTTCCAGCAAAACCATGGAATGACAGCATTCTGGGCATTGGGAGTTCGGAATCCTCCACTTCTCTTCCCAAATTCCAATGGAATAACAGCCTTCCAGGCATGGGGATATTGGAATCCTCTAGTTCCCTTCCAAAAAGCCCATGGAATAACGACATTCTGGGCATTGAGAAGTGAAAGTTTGCCAATTGCCTTCCCAAATCCCTAGGGAAGAAGACAATTCCGGCTGTCAGGTATTTGAAATCCTTCAGCTCCGCACCATAACCCCCATGGAATAACAGAATTCCAGGCGTTAGGAATTGAGCATCCTCCAGTTCCCCTTCGAATTTCCCATGGAATCCTGGCATTCTGGATGTCGGCACTTTAGAATCGCCCATACACTCTCCCAAATAGCCAAAAAATTCACAAGGAATAACAGAATTCATGATATCAGGAATATATCATCCGCCAGCTCTCCGCACAATTTCCCACGCAATAACAGCATTCCGTGTGGTGGGAATCTTGACTCCTCCACTTACCCTCCCAAATCTGCATGGAATCATGGCATTCTGGGTGTTGGGAATTTTCAATCCCCCATAAACCCACCCCAAATCCCACCACATTCCCAAAGAAGAGCAACTTTCCAGATGTCAGGAATTTGGAATATCCCAGTTCCCCACCCAAATTCCCATGGAACAACAGCATTCCAAGTGACAGAAATCGAGAATCTTCCGGCAACGTGAAAAAATTGTCATGGAATAATGGGATTTCAGGTGTGAGGAATTGAGAATGCCCCGTACAGCCTCCCAGATTCCCACCACATTCCAATGGAATAACAACATGCCAGATTTCAGGAACTGAGAATCATCCTCTTCCCCTCCCAAATTCCCATGGAAACACGGCATTCTCTTATTCCCTAATTTGGAACCCCCCATAAGCGTTCCCAAAATCCCACCAAATTCCCATGGAATAACCATTTTAGTGTGTTGGGAATTTCCAATGCTCCACTTCCTCTCCCAAATTCCAATCAAACCCTAATGAAGTAACGACACTTTGCGTGTTGAGAATTTACAATCCGCCACTTCCCCTTCCAAATTCCCAACAAAACCATGCAATACGAGCAGTTCCATCATTGGCAATTTCAACTCCTCCAGTTCCTCTCCCAAATTTCCTCCAACCTCTAACGGAATAATGACATTCCGTGTGTGGGAAATTTAGAATCCTCCACTTCCCCTTCCAAATTCCCATAGAATAGCTGCATTCTGGGTTTATGGATTTTCAAAACATCCATACGTCCACTTAAACTCGCACGAAAACCTCGCAAAAACAGCATTCATGGTGTTGGGAATATGATATCCTCACGTTGCTCTATCCACTTTCCAGCAAAACCATGGAATGACAGCATTCTGGGCATTGGGAGTTCGGAATCCTCCACTTCTCTTCCCAAATTCCAATGGAATAACAGCCTTCCAGGCATGGGGATATTGGAATCCTCTAGTTCCCTTCCAAAAAGACCATGGAATAACGACATTCTGGGCATTGAGAAGTGAAAGTTTGCCAATTGCCTTCCCAAATCCCTAGGGAAGAAGACAATTCCGGCTGTCAGGTATTTGAAATCCTTCAGCTCCGCACCATAACCCCCATGGAATAAGAGAATTCCAGGCGTTAGGAATTGAGCATCCTCCAGTTCCCCTTCGAATTTCCCATGGAATCCTGGCATTCTGGATGTCGGCAGTTTAGAATCGCCCATACACTCTCCCAAATAGCCAAAAATTCACAAGGAATAACAGAATTCATGATATCAGGAATATATCATCCGCCAGATCTCCGCACAATTTCCCACGAAATAACAGCATTCCGTGTGGTGGGAATCTTGACTCCTCCACTTACCCTCCCAAATCTGCATGGAATCATGGCATTCTGGGTGTTGGGAATTTTCAATCCCCCATAAACCCACCCCAAATCCCACCACATTCCCAAAGAAGAGCAACTTTCCAGATGTCAGGAATTTGGAATATCCCAGTTCCCCACCCAAATTCCTATGGAACAACAGCATTCCAAGTGACAGAAATCGTGAATCTTCCGGCAACGTGAAAAAATTGTCATGGAATAATGGGATTTCAGGTGTGAGGAATTGAGAATGCCCCGTACAGCCTCCCAGATTCCCACCACATTCCAATGGAATAACAACATGCCAGATTTCAGGAACTGAGAATCATCCTCTTCCCCTCCCAAATTCCCATGGAAACACGGCATTCTCTTATTCCCTAATTTGGAACCCCCCATAAGCGTTCCCAAAATCCCACCAAATTCCCATGGAATAACCATTTTAGTGTGTTGGGAATTTCCAATGCTCCACTTCCTCTCCCAAATTCCAGTCAAACCCTAATGAAGTAACGACACTTTGCGTGTTGAGAATTTACAATCCGCCACTTCCCCTTCCAAATTCCCAACAAAACCATGGAATACGAGCAGTTCCATCATTGGCAATTTCAACTCCTCCAGTTCCTCTCCCAAATTTCCTCCAACCTCTAACGGAATAATGACATTCCGTGTGTGGGAAATTTAGAATCCTCCACTTCCCCTTCCAAATTCCCATAGAATAGCTGCATTCTGGGTTTATGGATTTTCAAAACATCCATATGTCCACTTAAACTCGCACGAAAACCTCGCAAAAACAGCATTCATGGTGTTGGGAATATGATATCCTCACGTTGCTCTATCCACTTTCCAGCAAAACCATGGAATGACAGCATTCTGGGCATTGGGAGTTCGGAATCCTCCACTTCTCTTCCCAAATTCCAATGGAATAACAGCCTTCCAGGCATGGGGATATTGGAATCCTCTAGTTCCCTTCCAAAAAGACCATGGAATAACGACATTCTGGGCATTGAGAAGTGAAAGTTTGCCAATTGCCTTCCCAAATCCCTAGGGAAGAAGACAATTCCGGCTGTCAGGTATTTGAAATCCTTCAGCTCCGCACCATAACCCCCATGGAATAAGAGAATTCCAGGCGTTAGGAATTGAGCATCCTCCAGTTCCCCTTCGAATTTCCCATGGAATCCTGGCATTCTGGATGTCGGCACTTTAGAATCGCCCATACACTCTCCCAAATAGCCAAAACTTCACAAGGAATAACAGAATTCATGATATCAGGAATATATCATCCGCCAGCTCTCCGCACAATTTCCCACGCAATAACAGCATTCCGTGTGGTGGGAATCTTGACTCCTCCACTTACCCTCCCAAATCTGCATGGAATCATGGCATTCTGGGTGTTGGGAATTTTCAATCCCCCATAAACCCACCCCAAATCCCACCACATTCCCAAAGAAGAGCAACTTTCCAGATGTCAGGAATTTGGAATATCCCAGTTCCCCACCCAAATTCCTATGGAACAACAGCATTCCAAGTGACAGAAATCGAGAATCTTCCGGCAACGTGAAAAAATTGTCATGGAATAATGGGATTTCAGGTGTGAGGAATTGAGAATGCCCCGTACAGCCTCCCAGATTCCCACCACATTCCAATGGAATAACAACATTCCAGATTTCAGGAACTGAGAATCATCCTCTTCCCCTCCCAAATTCCCATGGAAACACGGCATTCTCTTATTCCCTAATTTGGAACCCCCCATAAGCGTTCCCAAAATCCCACCAAATTCCCATGGAATAACCATTTTAGTGTGTTTGGAATTTCCAATGCTCCACTTCCTCTCCCAAATTCCAATCAAACCCTAATGAAGTAACGACACTTTGCGTGTTGAGAATTTACAATCCGCCACTTCCCCTTCCAAATTCCCAACAAAACCATGGAATACGAGCAGTTCCATCATTGGCAATTTCAACTCCTCCAGTTCCTCTCCCAAATTTCCTCCAACCTCTAACGGAATAATGACATTCCGTGTGTGGGAAATTTAGAATCCTCCACTTCCCCTTCCAAATTCCCATAGAATAGCTGCATTCTGGGTTTATGGATTTTCAAAACATCCATACGTCCACTTAAACTCGCACGAAAACCTCGCAAAAACAGCATTCATGGTGTTGGGAATATGATATCCTCACGTTGCTCTATCCACTTTCCAGCAAAACCATGGAATGACAGCATTCTGGGCATTGGGAGTTCGGAATCCTCCACTTCTCTTCCCAAATTCCAATGGAATAACAGCCTTCCAGGCATGGGGATATTGGAATCCTCTAGTTCCCTTCCAAAAAGACCATGGAATAACGACATTCTGGGCATTGAGAAGTGAAAGTTTGCCAATTGCCTTCCCAAATCCCTAGGGAAGAAGACAATTCGGGCTGTCAGGTATTTGAAATCCTTCAGCTCCGCACCATAACCCCCATGGAATAACAGAATTCCAGGCGTTAGGAATTGAGCATCCTCCAGTTCCCCTTCGAATTTCCCATGGAATCCTGGCATTCTGGATGTCGGCACTTTAGAATCGCCCATACACTCTCCCAAATAGCCAAAAATTCACAAGGAATAACAGAATTCATGATATCAGGAATATATCATCCGCCAGCTCTCCGCACAATTTCCCACGCAATAACAGCATTCCGTGTGGTGGGAATCTTGACTCCTCCACTTACCCTCCCAAATCTGCATGGAATAATGGCATTCTGGGTGTTGGGAATTTTCAATCCCCCATAAACCCACCCCAAATCCCACCACATTCCCAAAGAAGAGCAACTTTCCAGATGTCAGGAATTTGGAATATCCCAGTTCCCCACCCAAATTCCTATGGAACAACAGCATTCCAAGTGACAGAAATCAAGAATCTTCCGGCAACGTGAAAAAATTGCCATGGAATAATGGGATTTCAGGTGTGAGGAATTGAGAATGCCCCGTACAGCCTCCCAGATTCCCACCACATTCCAATGGAATAACAACATGCCAGATTTCAGGAACTGAGAATCATCCTCTTCCCCTCCCAAATTCCCATGGAAACACGGCATTCTCTTATTCCCTAATTTGGAACCCCCCATAAGCGTTCCCAAAATCCCACCAAATTCCCATGGAATAACCATTTTAGTGTGTTGGGAATTTCCAATGCTCCACTTCCTCTCCCAAATTCCAATCAAACCCTAATGAAGTAACGACACTTTGCGTGTTGAGAATTTACAATCCGCCACTTCCCCTTCCAAATTCCCAACAAAACCATGGAATACGAGCAGTTCCATCATTGGCAATTTCAACTCCTCCAGTTCCTCTCCCAAATTTCCTCCAACCTCTAACGGAATAATGACATTCCGTGTGTGGGAAATTTAGAATCCTCCACTTCCCCTTCCAAATTCCCATCGAATAGCTGCATTCTGGGTTTATGGATTTTCAAAACATCCATACGTCCACTTAAACTCGCACGAAAACCTCGCAAAAACAGCATTCATGGTGTTGGGAATATGATATCCTCACGTTGCTCTATCCACTTTCCAGCAAAACCATGGAATGACAGCATTCTGGGCATTGGGAGTTCGGAATCCTCCACTTCTCTTCCCAAATTCCAATGGAATAACAGCCTTCCAGGCATGGGGATATTGGAATCCTCTAGTTCCCTTCCAAAAAGACCATGGAATAACGACATTCTGGGCATTGAGAAGTGAAAGTTTGCCAATTGCCTTCCCAAATCCCTAGGGAAGAAGACAATTCCGGCTGTCAGGTATTTGAAATCCTTCAGCTCCGCACCATAACCCCCATGGAATAACAGAATTCCAGGCGTTAGGAATTGAGCATCCTCCAGTTCCCCTTCGAATTTCCCATGGAATCCTGGCATTCTGGATGTCGGCAGTTTAGAATCGCCCATACACTCTCCCAAATAGCCAAAAATTCACAAGGAATAACAGAATTCATGATATCAGGAATATATCATCCGCCAGATCTCCGCACAATTTCCCACGAAATAACAGCATTCCGTGTGGTGGGAATCTTGACTCCTCCACTTACCCTCCCAAATCTGCATGGAATCATGGCATTCTGGGTGTTGGGAATTTTCAATCCCCCATAAACCCACCCCAAATCCCACCACATTCCCAAAGAAGAGCAACTTTCCAGATGTCAGGAATTTGGAATATCCCAGTTCCCCACCCAAATTCCTATGGAACAACAGCATTCCAAGTGACAGAAATCGTGAATCTTCCGGCAACGTGAAAAAATTGCCATGGAATAATGGGATTTCAGGTGTGAGGAATTGAGAATGCCCCGTACAGCCTCCCAGATTCCCACCACATTCCAATGGAATAACAACATGCCAGATTTCAGGAAATGAGAATCATCCTCTTCCCCTCCCAAATTCCCATGGAAACACGGCATTCTCTTATTCCCTAATTTGGAACCCCCCATAAGCGTTCCCAAAATCCCACCAAATTCCCATGGAATAACCATTTTAGTGTGTTGGGAATTTCCAATGCTCCACTTCCTCTCCCAAATTCCAGTCAAACCCTAATGAAGTAACGACACTTTGCGTGTTGAGAATTTACAATCCGCCACTTCCCCTTCCAAATTCCCAACAAAACCATGGAATACGAGCAGTTCCATCATTGGCAATTTCAACTCCTCCAGTTCCTCTCCCAAATTTCCTCCAACCTCTAACGGAATAATGACATTCCGTGTGTGGGAAATTTAGAATCCTCCACTTCCCCTTCCAAATTCCCATAGAATAGCTGCATTCTGGGTTTATGGATTTTCAAAACATCCATATGTCCACTTAAACTCGCACGAAAACCTCGCAAAAACAGCATTCATGGTGTTGGGAATATGATATCCTCACGTTGCTCTATCCACTTTCCAGCAAAACCATGGAATGACAGCATTCTGGGCATTGGGAGTTCGGAATCCTCCACTTCTCTTCCCAAATTCCAATGGAATAACAGCCTTCCAGGCATGGGGATATTGGAATCCTCTAGTTCCCTTCCAAAAAGACCATGGAATAACGACATTCTGGGCATTGAGAAGTGAAAGTTTGCCAATTGCCTTCCCAAATCCCTAGGGAAGAAGACAATTCCGGCTGTCAGGTATTTGAAATCCTTCAGCTCCGCACCATAACCCCCATGGAATAAGAGAATTCCAGGCGTTAGGAATTGAGCATCCTCCAGTTCCCCTTCGAATTTCCCATGGAATCCTGGCATTCTGGATGTCGGCAGTTTAGAATCGCCCATACACTCTCCCAAATAGCCAAAACTTCACAAGGAATAACAGAATTCATGATATCAGGAATATATCATCCGCCAGCTCTCCGCACAATTTCCCACGCAATAACAGCATTCCGTGTGGTGGGAATCTTGACTCCTCCACTTACCCTCCCAAATCTGCATGGAATAATGGCATTCTGGGTGTTGGGAATTTTCAATCCCCCATAAACCCACCCCAAATCCCACCACATTCCCAAAGAAGAGCAACTTTCCAGATGTCAGGAATTTGGAATATCCCAGTTCCCCACCCAAATTCCTATGGAACAACAGCATTCCAAGTGACAGAAATCGAGAATCTTCCGGCAACGTGAAAAAATTGTCATGGAATAATGGGATTTCAGGTGTGAGGAATTGAGAATGCCCCGTACAGCCTCCCAGATTCCCACCACATTCCAATGGAATAACAACATTCCAGATTTCAGGAACTGAGAATCATCCTCTTCCCCTCCCAAATTCCCATGGAAACACGGCATTCTCTTATTCCCTAATTTGGAACCCCCCATAAGCGTTCCCAAAATCCCACCAAATTCCCATGGAATAACCATTTTAGTGTGTTGGGAATTTCCAATGCTCCACTTCCTCTCCCAAATTCCAATCAAACCCTAATGAAGTAACGACACTTTGCGTGTTGAGAATTTACAATCCGCCACTTCCCCTTCCAAATTCCCAACAAAACCATGGAATACGAGCAGTTCCATCATTGGCAATTTCAACTCCTCCAGTTCCTCTCCCAAATTTCCTCCAACCTCTAACGGAATAATGACATTCCGTGTGTGGGAAATTTAGAATCCTCCACTTCCCCTTCCAAATTCCCATAGAATAGCTGCATTCTGGGTTTATGGATTTTCAAAACATCCATACGTCCACTTAAACTCGCACGAAAACCTCGCAAAAACAGCATTCATGGTGTTGGGAATATGATATCCTCACGTTGCTCTATCCACTTTCCAGCAAAACCATGGAATGACAGCATTCTGGGCATTGGGAGTTCGGAATCCTCCACTTCTCTTCCCAAATTCCAATGGAATAACAGCCTTCCAGGCATGGGGATATTGGAATCCTCTAGTTCCCTTCCAAAAAGCCCACGGAATAACGACATTCTGGGCATTGAGAAGTGAAAGTTTGCCAATTGCCTTCCCAAATCCCTAGGGAAGAAGACAATTCCGGCTGTCAGGTATTTGAAATCCTTCAGCTCCGCACCATAACCCCCATGGAATAACAGAATTCCAGGCGTTAGGAATTGAGCATCCTCCAGTTCCCCTTCGAATTTCCCATGGAATCCTGGCATTCTGGATGTCGGCACTTTAGAATCGCCCATACACTCTCCCAAATAGCCAAAAATTCACAAGGAATAACAGAATTCATGATATCAGGAATATATCATCCGCCAGCTCTCCGCACAATTTCCCACGCAATAACAGCATTCCGTGTGGTGGGAATCTTGACTCCTCCACTTACCCTCCCAAATCTGCATGGAATAATGGCATTCTGGGTGTTGGGAATTTTCAATCCCCCATAAACCCACCCCAAATCCCACCACATTCCCAAAGAAGAGCAACTTTCCAGATGTCAGGAATTTGGAATATCCCAGTTCCCCACCCAAATTCCTATGGAACAACAGCATTCCAAGTGACAGAAATCAAGAATCTTCCGGCAACGTGAAAAAATTGCCATGGAATAATGGGATTTCAGGTGTGAGGAATTGAGAATGCCCCGTACAGCCTCCCAGATTCCCACCACATTCCAATGGAATAACAACATGCCAGATTTCAGGAACTGAGAATCATCCTCTTCCCCTCCCAAATTCCCATGGAAACACGGCATTCTCTTATTCCCTAATTTGGAACCCCCCATAAGCGTTCCCAAAATCCCACCAAATTCCCATGGAATAACCATTTTAGTGTGTTGGGAATTTCCAATGCTCCACTTCCTCTCCCAAATTCCAATCAAACCCTAATGAAGTAACGACACTTTGCGTGTTGAGAATTTACAATCCGCCACTTCCCCTTCCAAATTCCCAACAAAACCATGGAATACGAGCAGTTCCATCATTGGCAATTTCAACTCCTCCAGTTCCTCTCCCAAATTTCCTCCAACCTCTAACGGAATAATGACATTCCGTGTGTGGGAAATTTAGAATCCTCCACTTCCCCTTCCAAATTCCCATCGAATAGCTGCATTCTGGGTTTATGGATTTTCAAAACATCCATACGTCCACTTAAACTCGCACGAAAACCTCGCAAAAACAGCATTCATGGTGTTGGGAATATGATATCCTCACGTTGCTCTATCCACTTTCCAGCAAAACCATGGAATGACAGCATTCTGGGCATTGGGAGTTCGGAATCCTCCACTTCTCTTCCCAAATTCCAATGGAATAACAGCCTTCCAGGCATGGGGATATTGGAATCCTCTAGTTCCCTTCCAAAAAGCCCATGGAATAACGACATTCTGGGCATTGAGAAGTGAAAGTTTGCCAATTGCCTTCCCAAATCCCTAGGGAAGAAGACAATTCCGGCTGTCAGGTATTTGAAATCCTTCAGCTCCGCACCATAACCCCCATGGAATAACAGAATTCCAGGCGTTAGGAATTGAGCATCCTCCAGTTCCCCTTCGAATTTCCCATGGAATCCTGGCATTCTGGATGTCGGCAGTTTAGAATCGCCCATACACTCTCCCAAATAGCCAAAACTTCACAAGGAATAACAGAATTCATGATATCAGGAATATATCATCCGCCAGCTCTCCGCACAATTTCCCACGCAATAACAGCATTCCGTGTGGTGGGAATCTTGACTCCTCCACTTACCCTCCCAAATCTGCATGGAATCATGGCATTCTGGGTGTTGGGAATTTTCAATCCCCCATAAACCCACCCCAAATCCCACCACATTCCCAAAGAAGAGCAACTTTCCAGATGTCAGGAATTTGGAATATCCCAGTTCCCCACCCAAATTCCTATGGAACAACAGCATTCCAAGTGACAGAAATCGTGAATCTTCCGGCAACGTGAAAAAATTGCCATGGAATAATGGGATTTCAGGTGTGAGGAATTGAGAATGCCCCGTACAGCCTCCCAGATTCCCACCACATTCCAATGGAATAACAACATTCCAGATTTCAGGAACTGAGAATCATCCTCTTCCCCTCCCAAATTCCCATGGAAACACGGCATTCTCTTATTCCCTAATTTGGAACCCCCCATAAGCGTTCCCAAAATCCCACCAAATTCCCATGGAATAACCATTTTAGTGTGTTGGGAATTTCCAATGCTCCACTTCCTCTCCCAAATTCCAATCAAACCCTAATGAAGTAACGACACTTTGCGTGTTGAGAATTTACAATCCGCCACTTCCCCTTCCAAATTCCCAACAAAACCATGGAATACGAGCAGTTCCATCATTGGCAATTTCAACTCCTCCAGTTCCTCTCCCAAATTTCCTCCAACCTCTAACGGAATAATGACATTCCGTGTGTGGGAAATTTAGAATCCTCCACTTCCCCTTCCAAATTCCCATAGAATAGCTGCATTCTGGGTTTATGGATTTTCAAAACATCCATACGTCCACTTAAACTCGCACGAAAACCTCGCAAAAACAGCATTCATGGTGTTGGGAATATGATATCCTCACGTTGCTCTATCCACTTTCCAGCAAAACCATGGAATGACAGCATTCTGGGCATTGGGAGTTCGGAATCCTCCACTTCTCTTCCCAAATTCCAATGGAATAACAGCCTTCCAGGCATGGGGATATTGGAATCCTCTAGTTCCCTTCCAAAAAGCCCATGGAATAACGACATTCTGGGCATTGAGAAGTGAAAGTTTGCCAATTGCCTTCCCAAATCCCTAGGGAAGAAGACAATTCCGGCTGTCAGGTATTTGAAATCCTTCAGCTCCGCACCATAACCCCCATGGAATAACAGAATTCCAGGCGTTAGGAATTGAGCATCCTCCAGTTCCCCTTCGAATTTCCCATGGAATCCTGGCATTCTGGATGTCGGCACTTTAGAATCGCCCATACACTCTCCCAAATAGCCAAAAAATTCACAAGGAATAACAGAATTCATGATATCAGGAATATATCATCCGCCAGCTCTCCGCACAATTTCCCACGCAATAACAGCATTCCGTGTGGTGGGAATCTTGACTCCTCCACTTACCCTCCCAAATCTGCATGGAATCATGGCATTCTGGGTGTTGGGAATTTTCAATCCCCCATAAACCCACCCCAAATCCCACCACATTCCCAAAGAAGAGCAACTTTCCAGATGTCAGGAATTTGGAATATCCCAGTATCCGAACCCAAATTCCCATGGAACAACAGCATTCCAAGTGACAGAAATCGTGAATCTTCCGGCAACGTGAAAAAATTGTCATGGAATAATGGGATTTCAGGTGTGAGGAATTGAGAATGCCCCGTACAGCCTCCCAGATTCCCACCACATTCCAATGGAATAACAACATGCCAGATTTCAGGAACTGAGAATCATCCTCTTCCCCTCCCAAATTCCCATGGAAACACGGCATTCTCTTATTCCCTAATTTGGAACCCCCCATAAGCGTTCCCAAAATCCCACCAAATTCCCATGGAATAACCATTTTAGTGTGTTGGGAATTTCCAATGCTCCACTTCCTCTCCCAAATTCCAGTCAAACCCTAATGAAGTAACGACACTTTGCGTGTTGAGAATTTACAATCCGCCACTTCCCCTTCCAAATTCCCAACAAAACCATGGAATACGAGCAGTTCCATCATTGGCAATTTCAACTCCTCCAGTTCCTCTCCCAAATTTCCTCCAACCTCTAACGGAATAATGACATTCCGTCTGTGGGAAATTTAGAATCCTCCACTTCCCCTTCCAAATTCCCATAGAATAGCTGCATTCTGGGTTTATGGATTTTCAAAACATCCATATGTCCACTTAAACTCGCACGAAAACCTCCCAAAAACAGCATTCATGGTGTTGGGAATATGATATCCTCACGTTGCTCTATCCACTTTCCAGCAAAACCATGGAATGACAGCATTCTGGGCATTGGGAGTTCGGAATCCTCCACTTCTCTTCCCAAATTCCAATGGAATAACAGCCTTCCAGGCATGGGGATATTGGAATCCTCTAGTTCCCTTCCAAAAAGCCCACGGAATAACGACATTCTGGGCATTGAGAAGTGAAAGTTTGCCAATTGCCTTCCCAAATCCCTAGGGAAGAAGACAATTCCGGCTGTCAGGTATTTGAAATCCTTCAGCTCCGCACCATAACCCCCATGGAATAACAGAATTCCAGGCGTTAGGAATTGAGCATCCTCCAGTTCCCCTTCGAATTTCCCATGGAATCCTGGCATTCTGGATGTCGGCACTTTAGAATCGCCCATACACTCTCCCAAATAGCCAAAAATTCACAAGGAATAACAGAATTCATGATATCAGGAATATATCATCCGCCAGCTCTCCGCACAATTTCCCACGCAATAACAGCATTCCGTGTGGTGGGAATCTTGACTCCTCCACTTACCCTCCCAAATCTGCATGGAATAATGGCATTCTGGGTGTTGGGAATTTTCAATCCCCCATAAACCCACCCCAAATCCCACCACATTCCCAAAGAAGAGCAACTTTCCAGATGTCAGGAATTTGGAATATCCCAGTTCCCCACCCAAATTCCTATGGAACAACAGCATTCCAAGTGACAGAAATCAAGAATCTTCCGGCAACGTGAAAAAATTGCCATGGAATAATGGGATTTCAGGTGTGAGGAATTGAGAATGCCCCGTACAGCCTCCCAGATTCCCACCACATTCCAATGGAATAACAACATGCCAGATTTCAGGAACTGAGAATCATCCTCTTCCCCTCCCAAATTCCCATGGAAACACGGCATTCTCTTATTCCCTAATTTGGAACCCCCCATAAGCGTTCCCAAAATCCCACCAAATTCCCATGGAATAACCATTTTAGTGTGTTGGGAATTTCCAATGCTCCACTTCCTCTCCCAAATTCCAATCAAACCCTAATGAAGTAACGACACTTTGCGTGTTGAGAATTTACAATCCGCCACTTCCCCTTCCAAATTCCCAACAAAACCATGGAATACGAGCAGTTCCATCATTGGCAATTTCAACTCCTCCAGTTCCTCTCCCAAATTTCCTCCAACCTCTAACGGAATAATGACATTCCGTGTGTGGGAAATTTAGAATCCTCCACTTCCCCTTCCAAATTCCCATAGAATAGCTGCATTCTGGGTTTATGGATTTTCAAAACATCCATACGTCCACTTAAACTCGCACGAAAACCTCGCAAAAACAGCATTCATGGTGTTGGGAATATGATATCCTCACGTTGCTCTATCCACTTTCCAGCAAAACCATGGAATGACAGCATTCTGGGCATTGGGAGTTCGGAATCCTCCACTTCTCTTCCCAAATTCCAATGGAATAACAGCCTTCCAGGCATGGGGATATTGGAATCCTCTAGTTCCCTTCCAAAAAGCCCATGGAATAACGACATTCTGGGCATTGAGAAGTGAAAGTTTGCCAATTGCCTTCCCAAATCCCTAGGGAAGAAGACAATTCCGGCTGTCAGGTATTTGAAATCCTTCAGCTCCGCACCATAACCCCCATGGAATAACAGAATTCCAGGCGTTAGGAATTGAGCATCCTCCAGTTCCCCTTCGAATTTCCCATGGAATCCTGGCATTCTGGATGTCGGCAGTTTAGAATCGCCCATACACTCTCCCAAATAGCCAAAAATTCACAAGGAATAACAGAATTCATGATATCAGGAATATATCATCCGCCAGCTCTCCGCACAATTTCCCACGCAATAACAGCATTCCGTGTGGTGGGAATCTTGACTCCTCCACTTACCCTCCCAAATCTGCATGGAATCATGGCATTCTGGGTGTTGGGAATTTTCAATCCCCCATAAACCCACCCCAAATCCCACCACATTCCCAAAGAAGAGCAACTTTCCAGATGTCAGGAATTTGGAATATCCCAGTTCCCCACCCAAATTCCTATGGAACAACAGCATTCCAAGTGACAGAAATCGTGAATCTTCCGGCAACGTGAAAAAATTGCCATGGAATAATGGGATTTCAGGTGTGAGGAATTGAGAATGCCCCGTACAGCCTCCCAGATTCCCACCACATTCCAATGGAATAACAACATGCCAGATTTCAGGAACTGAGAATCATCCTCTTCCCCTCCCAAATTCCCATGGAAACACGGCATTCTCTTATTCCCTAATTTGGAACCCCCCATAAGCGTTCCCAAAATCCCACCAAATTCCCATGGAATAACCATTTTAGTGTGTTGGGAATTTCCAATGCTCCACTTCCTCTCCCAAATTCCAATCAAACCCTAATGAAGTAACGACACTTTGCGTGTTGAGAATTTACAATCCGCCACTTCCCCTTCCAAATTCCCAACAAAACCATGGAATACGAGCAGTTCCATCATTGGCAATTTCAACTCCTCCAGTTCCTCTCCCAAATTTCCTCCAACCTCTAACGGAATAATGACATTCCGTGTGTGGGAAATTTAGAATCCTCCACTTCCCCTTCCAAATTCCCATAGAATAGCTGCATTCTGGGTTTATGGATTTTCAAAACATCCATACGTCCACTTAAACTCGCACGAAAACCTCGCAAAAACAGCATTCATGGTGTTGGGAATATGATATCCTCACGTTGCTCTATCCACTTTCCAGCAAAACCATGGAATGACAGCATTCTGGGCATTGGGAGTTCGGAATCCTCCACTTCTCTTCCCAAATTCCAATGGAATAACAGCCTTCCAGGCATGGGGATATTGGAATCCTCTAGTTCCCTTCCAAAAAGACCATGGAATAACGACATTCTGGGCATTGAGAAGTGAAAGTTTGCCAATTGCCTTCCCAAATCCCTAGGGAAGAAGACAATTCCGGCTGTCAGGTATTTGAAATCCTTCAGCTCCGCACCATAACCCCCATGGAATAACAGAATTCCAGGCGTTAGGAATTGAGCATCCTCCAGTTCCCCTTCGAATTTCCCATGGAATCCTGGCATTCTGGATGTCGGCACTTTAGAATCGCCCATACACTCTCCCAAATAGCCAAAAAATTCACAAGGAATAACAGAATTCATGATATCAGGAATATATCATCCGCCAGCTCTCCGCACAATTTCCCACGCAATAACAGCATTCCGTGTGGTGGGAATCTTGACTCCTCCACTTACCCTCCCAAATCTGCATGGAATCATGGCATTATGGGTGTTGGGAATTTTCAATCCCCCATAAACCCACCCCAAATCCCACCACATTCCCAAAGAAGAGCAACTTTCCAGATGTCAGGAATTTGGAATATCCCAGTATCCGAACCCAAATTCCCATGGAACAACAGCATTCCAAGTGACAGAAATCGTGAATCTTCCGGCAACGTGAAAAAATTGCCATGGAATAATGGGATTTCAGGTGTGAGGAATTGAGAATGCCCCGTACAGCCTCCCAGATTCCCACCACATTCCAATGGAATAACAACATGCCAGATTTCAGGAACTGAGAATCATCCTCTTCCCCTCCCAAATTCCCATGGAAACACGGCATTCTCTTATTCCCTAATTTGGAACCCCCCATAAGCGTTCCCAAAATCCCACCAAATTCCCATGGAATAACCATTTTAGTGTGTTGGGAATTTCCAATGCTCCACTTCCTCTCCCAAATTCCAGTCAAACCCTAATGAAGTAACGACACTTTGCGTGTTGAGAATTTACAATCCGCCACTTCCCCTTCCAAATTCCCAACAAAACCATGGAATACGAGCAGTTCCATCATTGGCAATTTCAACTCCTCCAGTTCCTCTCCCAAATTTCCTCCAACCTCTAACGGAATAATGACATTCCGTCTGTGGGAAATTTAGAATCCTCCACTTCCCCTTCCAAATTCCCATAGAATAGCTGCATTCTGGGTTTATGGATTTTCAAAACATCCATATGTCCACTTAAACTCGCACGAAAACCTCCCAAAAACAGCATTCATGGTGTTGGGAATATGATATCCTCACGTTGCTCTATCCACTTTCCAGCAAAACCATGGAATGACAGCATTCTGGGCATTGGGAGTTCGGAATCCTCCACTTCTCTTCCCAAATTCCAATGGAATAACAGCCTTCCAGGCATGGGGATATTGGAATCCTCTAGTTCCCTTCCAAAAAGACCATGGAATAACGACATTCTGGGCATTGAGAAGTGAAAGTTTGCCAATTGCCTTCCCAAATCCCTAGGGAAGAAGACAATTCCGGCTGTCAGGTATTTGAAATCCTTCAGCTCCGCACCATAACCCCCATGGAATAACAGAATTCCAGGCGTTAGGAATTGAGCATCCTCCAGTTCCCCTTCGAATTTCCCATGGAATCCTGGCATTCTGGATGTCGGCACTTTAGAATCGCCCATACACTCTCCCAAATAGCCAAAAAATTCACAAGGAATAACAGAATTCATGATATCAGGAATATATCATCCGCCAGCTCTCCGCACAATTTCCCACGCAATAACAGCATTCCGTGTGGTGGGAATCTTGACTCCTCCACTTACCCTCCCAAATCTGCATGGAATCATGGCATTATGGGTGTTGGGAATTTTCAATCCCCCATAAACCCACCCCAAATCCCACCACATTCCCAAAGAAGAGCAACTTTCCAGATGTCAGGAATTTGGAATATCCCAGTTCCCCACCCAAATTCCCATGGAACAACAGCATTCCAAGTGACAGAAATCGAGAATCTTCCGGCAACGTGAAAAAGTTGTCATGGAATAATGGGATTTCAGGTGTGAGGAATTGAGAATGCCCCGTACAGCCTCCCAGATTCCCACCACATTCCAATGGAATAACAACATGCCAGATTTCAGGAACTGAGAATCATCCTCTTCCCCTCCCAAATTCCCATGGAAACACGGCATTCTCTTATTCCCTAATTTGGAACCCCCCATAAGCGTTCCCAAAATCCCACCAAATTCCCATGGAATAACCATTTTAGTGTGTTGGGAATTTCCAATGCTCCACTTCCTCTCCCAAATTCCAATCAAACCCTAATGAAGTAACGACACTTTGCGTGTTGAGAATTTACAATCCGCCACTTCCCCTTCCAAATTCCCAACAAAACCATGGAATACGAGCAGTTCCATCATTGGCAATTTCAACTCCTCCAGTTCCTCTCCCAAATTTCCTCCAACCTCTAACGGAATAATGACATTCCGTGTGTGGGAAATTTAGAATCCTCCACTTCCCCTTCCAAATTCCCATAGAATAGCTGCATTCTGGGTTTATGGATTTTCAAAACATCCATACGTCCACTTAAACTCGCACGAAAACCTCGCAAAAACAGCATTCATGGTGTTGGGAATATGATATCCTCACGTTGCTCTATCCACTTTCCAGCAAAACCATGGAATGACAGCATTCTGGGCATTGGGAGTTCGGAATCCTCCACTTCTCTTCCCAAATTCCAATGGAATAACAGCCTTCCAGGCATGGGGATATTGGAATCCTCTAGTTCCCTTCCAAAAAGACCATGGAATAACGACATTCTGGGCATTGAGAAGTGAAAGTTTGCCAATTGCCTTCCCAAATCCCTAGGGAAGAAGACAATTCCGGCTGTCAGGTATTTGAAATCCTTCAGCTCCGCACCATAACCCCCATGGAATAACAGAATTCCAGGCGTTAGGAATTGAGCATCCTCCAGTTCCCCTTCGAATTTCCCATGGAATCCTGGCATTCTGGATGTCGGCAGTTTAGAATCGCCCATACACTCTCCCAAATAGCCAAAAATTCACAAGGAATAACAGAATTCATGATATCAGGAATATATCATCCGCCAGATCTCCGCACAATTTCCCACGAAATAACAGCATTCCGTGTGGTGGGAATCTTGACTCCTCCACTTACCCTCCCAAATCTGCATGGAATCATGGCATTCTGGGTGTTGGGAATTTTCAATCCCCCATAAACCCACCCCAAATCCCACCACATTCCCAAAGAAGAGCAACTTTCCAGATGTCAGGAATTTGGAATATCCCAGTTCCCCACCCAAATTCCTATGGAACAACAGCATTCCAAGTGACAGAAATCGTGAATCTTCCGGCAACGTGAAAAAATTGCCATGGAATAATGGGATTTCAGGTGTGAGGAATTGAGAATGCCCCGTACAGCCTCCCAGATTCCCACCACATTCCAATGGAATAACAACATGCCAGATTTCAGGAACTGAGAATCATCCTCTTCCCCTCCCAAATTCCCATGGAAACACGGCATTCTCTTATTCCCTAATTTGGAACCCCCCATAAGCGTTCCCAAAATCCCACCAAATTCCCATGGAATAACCATTTTAGTGTGTTGGGAATTTCCAATGCTCCACTTCCTCTCCCAAATTCCAGTCAAACCCTAATGAAGTAACGACACTTTGCGTGTTGAGAATTTACAATCCGCCACTTCCCCTTCCAAATTCCCAACAAAACCATGGAATACGAGCAGTTCCATCATTGGCAATTTCAACTCCTCCAGTTCCTCTCCCAAATTTCCTCCAACCTCTAACGGAATAATGACATTCCGTGTGTGGGAAATTTAGAATCCTCCACTTCCCCTTCCAAATTCCCATAGAATAGCTGCATTCTGGGTTTATGGATTTTCAAAACATCCATATGTCCACTTAAACTCGCACGAAAACCTCGCAAAAACAGCATTCATGGTGTTGGGAATATGATATCCTCACGTTGCTCTATCCACTTTCCAGCAAAACCATGGAATGACAGCATTCTGGGCATTGGGAGTTCGGAATCCTCCACTTCTCTTCCCAAATTCCAATGGAATAACAGCCTTCCAGGCATGGGGATATTGGAATCCTCTAGTTCCCTTCCAAAAAGACCATGGAATAACGACATTCTGGGCATTGAGAAGTGAAAGTTTGCCAATTGCCTTCCCAAATCCCTAGGGAAGAAGACAATTCCGGCTGTCAGGTATTTGAAATCCTTCAGCTCCGCACCATAACCCCCATGGAATAACAGAATTCCAGGCGTTAGGAATTGAGCATCCTCCAGTTCCCCTTCGAATTTCCCATGGAATCCTGGCATTCTGGATGTCGGCAGTTTAGAATCGCCCATACACTCTCCCAAATAGCCAAAACTTCACAAGGAATAACAGAATTCATGATATCAGGAATATATCATCCGCCAGCTCTCCGCACAATTTCCCACGCAATAACAGCATTCCGTGTGGTGGGAATCTTGACTCCTCCACTTACCCTCCCAAATCTGCATGGAATAATGGCATTCTGGGTGTTGGGAATTTTCAATCCCCCATAAACCCACCCCAAATCCCACCACATTCCCAAAGAAGAGCAACTTTCCAGATGTCAGGAATTTGGAATATCCCAGTTCCCCACCCAAATTCCTATGGAACAACAGCATTCCAAGTGACAGAAATCGAGAATCTTCCGGCAACGTGAAAAAATTGTCATGGAATAATGGGATTTCAGGTGTGAGGAATTGAGAATGCCCCGTACAGCCTCCCAGATTCCCACCACATTCCAATGGAATAACAACATTCCAGATTTCAGGAACTGAGAATCATCCTCTTCCCCTCCCAAATTCCCATGGAAACACGGCATTCTCTTATTCCCTAATTTGGAACCCCCCATAAGCGTTCCCAAAATCCCACCAAATTCCCATGGAATAACCATTTTAGTGTGTTTGGAATTTCCAATGCTCCACTTCCTCTCCCAAATTCCAATCAAACCCTAATGAAGTAACGACACTTTGCGTGTTGAGAATTTACAATCCGCCACTTCCCCTTCCAAATTCCCAACAAAACCATGGAATACGAGCAGTTCCATCATTGGCAATTTCAACTCCTCCAGTTCCTCTCCCAAATTTCCTCCAACCTCTAACGGAATAATGACATTCCGTGTGTGGGAAATTTAGAATCCTCCACTTCCCCTTCCAAATTCCCATAGAATAGCTGCATTCTGGGTTTATGGATTTTCAAAACATCCATACGTCCACTTAAACTCGCACGAAAACCTCGCAAAAACAGCATTCATGGTGTTGGGAATATGATATCCTCACGTTGCTCTATCCACTTTCCAGCAAAACCATGGAATGACAGCATTCTGGGCATTGGGAGTTCGGAATCCTCCACTTCTCTTCCCAAATTCCAATGGAATAACAGCCTTCCAGGCATGGGGATATTGGAATCCTCTAGTTCCCTTCCAAAAAGACCATGGAATAACGACATTCTGGGCATTGAGAAGTGAAAGTTTGCCAATTGCCTTCCCAAATCCCTAGGGAAGAAGACAATTCGGGCTGTCAGGTATTTGAAATCCTTCAGCTCCGCACCATAACCCCCATGGAATAACAGAATTCCAGGCGTTAGGAATTGAGCATCCTCCAGTTCCCCTTCGAATTTCCCATGGAATCCTGGCATTCTGGATGTCGGCACTTTAGAATCGCCCATACACTCTCCCAAATAGCCAAAAATTCACAAGGAATAACAGAATTCATGATATCAGGAATATATCATCCGCCAGCTCTCCGCACAATTTCCCACGCAATAACAGCATTCCGTGTGGTGGGAATCTTGACTCCTCCACTTACCCTCCCAAATCTGCATGGAATAATGGCATTCTGGGTGTTGGGAATTTTCAATCCCCCATAAACCCACCCCAAATCCCACCACATTCCCAAAGAAGAGCAACTTTCCAGATGTCAGGAATTTGGAATATCCCAGTTCCCCACCCAAATTCCTATGGAACAACAGCATTCCAAGTGACAGAAATCAAGAATCTTCCGGCAACGTGAAAAAATTGCCATGGAATAATGGGATTTCAGGTGTGAGGAATTGAGAATGCCCCGTACAGCCTCCCAGATTCCCACCACATTCCAATGGAATAACAACATGCCAGATTTCAGGAACTGAGAATCATCCTCTTCCCCTCCCAAATTCCCATGGAAACACGGCATTCTCTTATTCCCTAATTTGGAACCCCCCATAAGCGTTCCCAAAATCCCACCAAATTCCCATGGAATAACCATTTTAGTGTGTTGGGAATTTCCAATGCTCCACTTCCTCTCCCAAATTCCAATCAAACCCTAATGAAGTAACGACACTTTGCGTGTTGAGAATTTACAATCCGCCACTTCCCCTTCCAAATTCCCAACAAAACCATGGAATACGAGCAGTTCCATCATTGGCAATTTCAACTCCTCCAGTTCCTCTCCCAAATTTCCTCCAACCTCTAACGGAATAATGACATTCCGTGTGTGGGAAATTTAGAATCCTCCACTTCCCCTTCCAAATTCCCATAGAATAGCTGCATTCTGGGTTTATGGATTTTCAAAACATCCATACGTCCACTTAAACTCGCACGAAAACCTCGCAAAAACAGCATTCATGGTGTTGGGAATATGATATCCTCACGTTGCTCTATCCACTTTCCAGCAAAACCATGGAATGACAGCATTCTGGGCATTGGGAGTTCGGAATCCTCCACTTCTCTTCCCAAATTCCAATGGAATAACAGCCTTCCAGGCATGGGGATATTGGAATCCTCTAGTTCCCTTCCAAAAAGACCATGGAATAACGACATTCTGGGCATTGAGAAGTGAAAGTTTGCCAATTGCCTTCCCAAATCCCTAGGGAAGAAGACAATTCGGGCTGTCAGGTATTTGAAATCCTTCAGCTCCGCACCATAACCCCCATGGAATAACAGAATTCCAGGCGTTAGGAATTGAGCATCCTCCAGTTCCCCTTCGAATTTCCCATGGAATCCTGGCATTCTGGATGTCGGCACTTTAGAATCGCCCATACACTCTCCCAAATAGCCAAAAATTCACAAGGAATAACAGAATTCATGATATCAGGAATATATCATCCGCCAGCTCTCCGCACAATTTCCCACGCAATAACAGCATTCCGTGTGGTGGGAATCTTGACTCCTCCACTTACCCTCCCAAATCTGCATGGAATAATGGCATTCTGGGTGTTGGGAATTTTCAATCCCCCATAAACCCACCCCAAATCCCACCACATTCCCAAAGAAGAGCAACTTTCCAGATGTCAGGAATTTGGAATATCCCAGTTCCCCACCCAAATTCCTATGGAACAACAGCATTCCAAGTGACAGAAATCAAGAATCTTCCGGCAACGTGAAAAAATTGCCATGGAATAATGGGATTTCAGGTGTGAGGAATTGAGAATGCCCCGTACAGCCTCCCAGATTCCCACCACATTCCAATGGAATAACAACATGCCAGATTTCAGGAACTGAGAATCATCCTCTTCCCCTCCCAAATTCCCATGGAAACACGGCATTCTCTTATTCCCTAATTTGGAACCCCCCATAAGCGTTCCCAAAATCCCACCAAATTCCCATGGAATAACCATTTTAGTGTGTTGGGAATTTCCAATGCTCCACTTCCTCTCCCAAATTCCAATCAAACCCTAATGAAGTAACGACACTTTGCGTGTTGAGAATTTACAATCCCCCACTTCCCCTTCCAAATTCCCAACAAAACCATGGAATACGAGCAGTTCCATCATTGGCAATTTCAACTCCTCCAGTTCCTCTCCCAAATTTCCTCCAACCTCTAACGGAATAATGACATTCCGTGTGTGGGAAATTTAGAATCCTCCACTTCCCCTTCCAAATTCCCATCGAATAGCTGCATTCTGGGTTTATGGATTTTCAAAACATCCATACGTCCACTTAAACTCGCACGAAAACCTCGCAAAAACAGCATTCATGGTGTTGGGAATATGATATCCTCACGTTGCTCTATCCACTTTCCAGCAAAACCATGGAATGACAGCATTCTGGGCATTGGGAGTTCGGAATCCTCCACTTCTCTTCCCAAATTCCAATGGAATAACAGCCTTCCAGGCATGGGGATATTGGAATCCTCTAGTTCCCTTCCAAAAAGCCCATGGAATAACGACATTCTGGGCATTGAGAAGTGAAAGTTTGCCAATTGCCTTCCCAAATCCCTAGGGAAGAAGACAATTCCGGCTGTCAGGTATTTGAAATCCTTCAGCTCCGCACCATAACCCCCATGGAATAACAGAATTCCAGGCGTTAGGAATTGAGCATCCTCCAGTTCCCCTTCGAATTTCCCATGGAATCCTGGCATTCTGGATGTCGGCAGTTTAGAATCGCCCATACACTCTCCCAAATAGCCAAAAATTCACAAGGAATAACAGAATTCATGATATCAGGAATATATCATCCGCCAGCTCTCCGCACAATTTCCCACGCAATAACAGCATTCCGTGTGGTGGGAATCTTGACTCCTCCACTTACCCTCCCAAATCTGCATGGAATCATGGCATTCTGGGTGTTGGGAATTTTCAATCCCCCATAAACCCACCCCAAATCCCACCACATTCCCAAAGAAGAGCAACTTTCCAGATGTCAGGAATTTGCAATATCCCAGTTCCCCACCCAAATTCCTATGGAACAACAGCATTCCAAGTGACAGAAATCGTGAATCTTCCGGCAACGTGAAAAAATTGCCATGGAATAATGGGATTTCAGGTGTGAGGAATTGAGAATGCCCCGTACAGCCTCCCAGATTCCCACCACATTCCAATGGAATAACAACATTCCAGATTTCAGGAACTGAGAATCATCCTCTTCCCCTCCCAAATTCCCATGGAAACACGGCATTCTCTTATTCCCTAATTTGGAACCCCCCATAAGCGTTCCCAAAATCCCACCAAATTCCCATGGAATAACCATTTTAGTGTGTTGGGAATTTCCAATGCTCCACTTCCTCTCCCAAATTCCAGTCAAACCCTAATGAAGTAATGACACTTTGCGTGTTGAGAATTTACAATCCGCCACTTCCCCTTCCAAATTCCCAACAAAACCATGGAATACGAGCAGTTCCATCATTGGCAATTTCAACTCCTCCAGTTCCTCTCCCAAATTTCCTCCAACCTCTAACGGAATAATGACATTCCGTGTGTGGGAAATTTAGAATCCTCCACTTCCCCTTCCAAATTCCCATAGAATAGCTGCATTCTGGGTTTATGGATTTTCAAAACATCCATACGTCCACTTAAACTCGCACGAAAACCTCGCAAAAACAGCATTCATGGTGTTGGGAATATGATATCCTCACGTTGCTCTATCCACTTTCCAGCAAAACCATGGAATGACAGCATTCTGGGCATTGGGAGTTCGGAATCCTCCACTTCTCTTCCCAAATTCCAATGGAATAACAGCCTTCCAGGCATGGGGATATTGGAATCCTCTAGTTCCCTTCCAAAAAGCCCATGGAATAACGACATTCTGGGCATTGAGAAGTGAAAGTTTGCCAATTGCCTTCCCAAATCCCTAGGGAAGAAGACAATTCCGGCTGTCAGGTATTTGAAATCCTTCAGCTCCGCACCATAACCCCCATGGAATAACAGAATTCCAGGCGTTAGGAATTGAGCATCCTCCAGTTCCCCTTCGAATTTCCCATGGAATCCTGGCATTCTGGATGTCGGCACTTTAGAATCGCCCATACACTCTCCCAAATAGCCAAAAATTCACAAGGAATAACAGAATTCATGATATCAGGAATATATCATCCGCCAGCTCTCCGCACAATTTCCCACGCAATAACAGCATTCCGTGTGGTGGGAATCTTGACTCCTCCACTTACCCTCCCAAATCTGCATGGAATCATGGCATTCTGGGTGTTGGGAATTTTCAATCCCCCATAAACCCACCCCAAATCCCACCACATTCCCAAAGAAGAGCAACTTTCCAGATGTCAGGAATTTGGAATATCCCAGTTCCCCACCCAAATTCCTATGGAACAACAGCATTCCAAGTGACAGAAATCAAGAATCTTCCGGCAACGTGAAAAAATTGCCATGGAATAATGGGATTCCAGGTGTGAGGAATTGAGAATGCCCCGTACAGCCTCCCAGATTCCCACCACATTCCAATGGAATAACAACATTCCAGATTTCAGGAACTGAGAATCATCCTCTTCCCCTCCCAAATTCCCATGGAAACACGGCATTCTCTTATTCCCTAATTTGGAACCCCCCATAAGCGTTCCCAAAATCCCACCAAATTCCCATGGAATAACCATTTTAGTGTGTTGGGAATTTCCAATGCTCCACTTCCTCTCCCAAATTCCAATCAAACCCTAATGAAGTAACGACACTTTGCGTGTTGAGAATTTACAATCCGCCACTTCCCCTTCCAAATTCCCAACAAAACCATGGAATACGAGCAGTTCCATCATTGGCAATTTCAACTCCTCCAGTTCCTCTCCCAAATTTCCTCCAACCTCTAACGGAATAATGACATTCCGTGTGTGGGAAATTTAGAATCCTCCACTTCCCCTTCCAAATTCCCATAGAATAGCTGCATTCTGGGTTTATGGATTTTCAAAACATCCATACGTCCACTTAAACTCGCACGAAAACCTCGCAAAAACAGCATTCATGGTGTTGGGAATATGATATCCTCACGTTGCTCTATCCACTTTCCAGCAAAACCATGGAATGACAGCATTCTGGGCATTGGGAGTTCGGAATCCTCCACTTCTCTTCCCAAATTCCAATGGAATAACAGCCTTCCAGGCATGGGGATATTGGAATCCTCTAGTTCCCTTCCAAAAAGCCCATGGAATAACGACATTCTGGGCATTGAGAAGTGAAAGTTTGCCAATTGCCTTCCCAAATCCCTAGGGAAGAAGACAATTCGGGCTGTCAGGTATTTGAAATCCTTCAGCTCCGCACCATAACCCCCATGGAATAACAGAATTCCAGGCGTTAGGAATTGAGCATCCTCCAGTTCCCCTTCGAATTTCCCATGGAATCCTGGCATTCTGGATGTCGGCAGTTTAGAATCGCCCATACACTCTCCCAAATAGCCAAAAATTCACAAGGAATAACAGAATTCATGATATCAGGAATATATCATCCGCCAGCTCTCCGCACAATTTCCCACGCAATAACAGCATTCCGTGTGGTGGGAATCTTGACTCCTCCACTTACCCTCCCAAATCTGCATGGAATAATGGCATTCTGGGTGTTGGGAATTTTCAATCCCCCATAAACCCACCCCAAATCCCACCACATTCCCAAAGAAGAGCAACTTTCCAGATGTCAGGAATTTGGAATATCCCAGTTCCCCACCCAAATTCCTATGGAACAACAGCATTCCAAGTGACAGAAATCAAGAATCTTCCGGCAACGTGAAAAAATTGCCATGGAATAATGGGATTTCAGGTGTGAGGAATTGAGAATGCCCCGTACAGCCTCCCAGATTCCCACCACATTCCAATGGAATAACAACATTCCAGATTTCAGGAACTGAGAATCATCCTCTTCCCCTCCCAAATTCCCATGGAAACACGGCATTCTCTTATTCCCTAATTTGGAACCCCCCATAAGCGTTCCCAAAATCCCACCAAATTCCCATGGAATAACCATTTTAGTGTGTTGGGAATTTCCAATGCTCCACTTCCTCTCCCAAATTCCAGTCAAACCCTAATGAAGTAATGACACTTTGCGTGTTGAGAATTTACAATCCGCCACTTCCCCTTCCAAATTCCCAACAAAACCATGGAATACGAGCAGTTCCATCATTGGCAATTTCAACTCCTCCAGTTCCTCTCCCAAATTTCCTCCAACCTCTAACGGAATAATGACATTCCGTGTGTGGGAAATTTAGAATCCTCCACTTCCCCTTCCAAATTCCCATAGAATAGCTGCATTCTGGGTTTATGGATTTTCAAAACATCCATACGTCCACTTAAACTCACACGAAAACCTCGCAAAAACAGCATTCATGGTGTTGGGAATATGATATCCTCACGTTGCTCTATCCACTTTCCAGCAAAACCATGGAATGACAGCATTCTGGGCATTGGGAGTTCGGAATCCTCCACTTCTCTTCCCAAATTCCAATGGAATAACAGCCTTCCAGGCATGGGGATATTGGAATCCTCTAGTTCCCTTCCAAAAAGCCCATGGAATAACGACATTCTGGGCATTGAGAAGTGAAAGTTTGCCAATTGCCTTCCCAAATCCCTAGGGAAGAAGACAATTCCGGCTGTCAGGTATTTGAAATCCTTCAGCTCCGCACCATAACCCCCATGGAATAACAGAATTCCAGGCGTTAGGAATTGAGCATCCTCCAGTTCCCCTTCGAATTTCCCATGGAATCCTGGCATTCTGGATGTCGGCACTTTAGAATCGCCCATACACTCTCCCAAATAGCCAAAAATTCACAAGGAATAACAGAATTCATGATATCAGGAATATATCATCCGCCAGCTCTCCGCACAATTTCCCACGCAATAACAGCATTCCGTGTGGTGGGAATCTTGACTCCTCCACTTACCCTCCCAAATCTGCATGGAATCATGGCATTCTGGGTGTTGGGAATTTTCAATCCCCCATAAACGCACCCCAAATCCCACCACATTCCCAAAGAAGAGCAACTTTCCAGATGTCAGGAATTTGGAATATCCCAGTTCCCCACCCAAATTCCTATGGAACAACAGCATTCCAAGTGACAGAAATCGTGAATCTTCCGGCAACGTGAAAAAATTGCCATGGAATAATGGGATTCCAGGTGTGAGGAATTGAGAATGCCCCGTACAGCCTCCCAGATTCCCACCACATTCCAATGGAATAACAACATTCCAGATTTCAGGAACTGAGAATCATCCTCTTCCCCTCCCAAATTCCCATGGAAACACGGCATTCTCTTATTCCCTAATTTGGAACCCCCCATAAGCGTTCCCAAAATCCCACCAAATTCCCATGGAATAACCATTTTAGTGTGTTGGGAATTTCCAATGCTCCACTTCCTCTCCCAAATTCCAATCAAACCCTAATGAAGTAACGACACTTTGCGTGTTGAGAATTTACAATCCGCCACTTCCCCTTCCAAATTCCCAACAAAACCATGGAATACGAGCAGTTCCATCATTGGCAATTTCAACTCCTCCAGTTCCTCTCCCAAATTTCCTCCAACCTCTAACGGAATAATGACATTCCGTGTGTGGGAAATTTAGAATCCTCCACTTCCCCTTCCAAATTCCCATAGAATAGCTGCATTCTGGGTTTATGGATTTTCAAAACATCCATATGTCCACTTAAACTCGCACGAAAACCTCCCAAAAACAGCATTCATGGTGTTGGGAATATGATATCCTCCAGTTGCTCTATCCACTTTCCACCAAAACCATGGAATGACAGCATTCTGGGCATTGGGAGTTCGGAATCCTCCACTTCTCTTCCCAAATTCCAATGGAATAACAGCCTTCCAGGCATGGGGATATTGGAATCCTCTAGTTCCCTTCCAAAAAGCCCATGGAATAACGACATTCTGGGCATTGAGAAGTGAAAGTTTGCCAATTGCCTTCCCAAATCCCTAGGGAAGAAGACAATTCCGGCTGTCAGGTATTTGAAATCCTTCAGCTCCGCACCATAACCCCCATGGAATAAGAGAATTCCAGGCGTTAGGAATTGAGCATCCTCCAGTTCCCCTTCGAATTTCCCATGGAATCCTGGCATTCTGGATGTCGGCACTTTAGAATCGCCCATACACTGTCCCAAATAGCCAAAAAATTCACAAGGAATAACAGAATTCATGATATCAGGAATATATCATCCGCCAGCTCTCCGCACAATTTCCCACGCAATAACAGCATTCCGTGTGGTGGGAATCTTGACTCCTCCACTTACCCTCCCAAATCTGCATGGAATCATGGCATTCTGGGTGTTGGGAATTTTCAATCCCCCATAAACCCACCCCAAATCCCACCACATTCCCAAAGAAGAGCAACTTTCCAGATGTCAGGAATTTGGAATATCCCAGTTCCCCACCCAAATTCCTATGGAACAACAGCATTCCAAGTGACAGAAATCGTGAATCTTCCGGCAACGTGAAAAAATTGCCATGGAATAATGGGATTCCAGGTGTGAGGAATTGAGAATGCCCCGTACAGCCTCCCAGATTCCCACCACATTCCAATGGAATAACAACATTCCAGATTTCAGGAACTGAGAATCATCCTCTTCCCCTCCCAAATTCCCATGGAAACACGGCATTCTCTTATTCCCTAATTTGGAACCCCCCATAAGCGTTCCCAAAATCCCACCAAATTCCCATGGAATAACCATTTTAGTGTGTTGGGAATTTCCAATGCTCCACTTCCTCTCCCAAATTCCAATCAAACCCTAATGAAGTAACGACACTTTGCGTGTTGAGAATTTACAATCCGCCACTTCCCCTTCCAAATTCCCAACAAAACCATGGAATACGAGCAGTTCCATCATTGGCAATTTCAACTCCTCCAGTTCCTCTCCCAAATTTCCTCCAACCTCTAACGGAATAATGACATTCCGTCTGTGGGAAATTTAGAATCCTCCACTTCCCCTTCCAAATTCCCATAGAATAGCTGCATTCTGGGTTTATGGATTTTCAAAACATCCATATGTCCACTTAAACTCGCACGAAAACCTCGCAAAAACAGCATTCATGGTGTTGGGAATATGATATCCTCACGTTGCTCTATCCACTTTCCACCAAAACCATGGAATGACAGCATTCTGGGCATTGGGAGTTCGGAATCCTCCACTTCTCTTCCCAAATTCCAATGGAATAACAGCCTTCCAGGCATGGGGATATTGGAATCCTCTAGTTCCCTTCCAAAAAGACCATGGAATAACGACATTCTGGGCATTGAGAAGTGAAAGTTTGCCAATTGCCTTCCCAAATCCCTAGGGAAGAAGACAATTCGGGCTGTCAGGTATTTGAAATCCTTCAGCTCCGCACCATAACCCCCATGGAATAACAGAATTCCAGGCGTTAGGAATTGAGCATCCTCCAGTTCCCCTTCGAATTTCCCATGGAATCCTGGCATTCTGGATGTCGGCACTTTAGAATCGCCCATACACTCTCCCAAATAGCCAAAAAATTCACAAGGAATAACAGAATTCATGATATCAGGAATATATCATCCGCCAGCTCTCCGCACAATTTCCCACGCAATAACTGCATTCCGTGTGGTGGGAATCTTGACTCCTCCACTTACCCTCCCAAATCTGCATGGAATCATGGCATTCTGGGTGTTGGGAATTTTCAATCCCCCATAAACCCACCCCAAATCCCACCACATTCCCAAAGAAGAGCAACTTTCCAGATGTCAGGAATTTGCAATATCCCAGTTCCCCACCCAAATTCCTATGGAACAACAGCATTCCAAGTGACAGAAATCGAGAATCTTCCGGCAACGTGAAAAAATTGCCATGGAATAATGGGATTCCAGGTGTGAGGAATTGAGAATGCCCCGTACAGCCTCCCAGATTCCCACCACATTCCAATGGAATAACAACATGCCAGATTTCAGGAACTGAGAATCATCCTCTTCCCCTCCCAAGTTCCCATGGAAACACGGCATTCTCTTATTCCCTAATTTGGAACCCCCCATAAGCGTTCCCAAAATCCCACCAAATTCCCATGGAATAACCATTTTAGTGTGTTGGGAATTTCCAATGCTCCACATCCTCTCCCAAATTCCAATCAAACACTAATGAAGTAACGACACTTTGCGTGTTGAGAATTTACAATCCGCCACTTCCCCTTCCAAATTCCCAACAAAACCATGGAATACGAGCAGTTCCATCATTGGCAATTTCAACTCCTCCAGTTCCTCTCCCAAATTTCCTCCAACCTCTAACGGAATAATGACATTCCGTGTGTGGGAAATTTAGAATCCTCCACTTCCCCTTCCAAATTCCCATAGAATAGCTGCATTCTGGGTTTATGGATTTTCAAAACATCCATACGTCCACTTAAACTCGCACGAAAACCTCGCAAAAACAGCATTCATGGTGTTGGGAATATGATATCCTCACGTTGCTCTATCCACTTTCCAGCAAAACCATGGAATGACAGCATTCTGGGCATTGGGAGTTCGGAATCCTCCACTTCTCTTCCCAAATTCCAATGGAATAGCAGCCTTCCAGGCATGGGGATATTGGAATCCTCTAGTTCCCTTCCAAAAAGACCATGGAATAACGACATTCTGGGCATTGAGAAGTGAAAGTTTGCCAATTGCCTTCCCAAATCCCTAGGGAAGAAGACAATTCCGGCTGTCAGGTATTTGAAATCCTTCAGCTCCGCACCATAACCCCCATGGAATAACAGAATTCCAGGCGTTAGGAATTGAGCATCCTCCAGTTCCCCTTCGAATTTCCCATGGAATCCTGGCATTCTGGATGTCGGCAGTTTAGAATCGCCCATACACTCTCCCAAATAGCCAAAAATTCACAAGGAATAACAGAATTCATGATATCAGGAATATATCATCCGCCAGATCTCCGCACAATTTCCCACGAAATAACAGCATTCCGTGTGGTGGGAATCTTGACTCCTCCACTTACCCTCCCAAATCTGCATGGAATCATGGCATTCTGGGTGTTGGGAATTTTCAATCCCCCATAAACCCACCCCAAATCCCACCACATTCCCAAAGAAGAGCAACTTTCCAGATGTCAGGAATTTGGAATATCCCAGTTCCCCACCCAAATTCCTATGGAACAACAGCATTCCAAGTGACAGAAATCGTGAATCTTCCGGCAACGTGAAAAAATTGCCATGGAATAATGGGATTTCAGGTGTGAGGAATTGAGAATGCCCCGTACAGCCTCCCAGATTCCCACCACATTCCAATGGAATAACAACATGCCAGATTTCAGGAACTGAGAATCATCCTCTTCCCCTCCCAAATTCCCATGGAAACACGGCATTCTCTTATTCCCTAATTTGGAACCCCCCATAAGCGTTCCCAAAATCCCACCAAATTCCCATGGAATAACCATTTTAGTGTGTTGGGAATTTCCAATGCTCCACTTCCTCTCCCAAATTCCAGTCAAACCCTAATGAAGTAACGACACTTTGCGTGTTGAGAATTTACAATCCGCCACTTCCCCTTCCAAATTCCCAACAAAACCATGGAATACGAGCAGTTCCATCATTGGCAATTTCAACTCCTCCAGTTCCTCTCCCAAATTTCCTCCAACCTCTAACGGAATAATGACATTCCGTGTGTGGGAAATTTAGAATCCTCCACTTCCCCTTCCAAATTCCCATAGAATAGCTGCATTCTGGGTTTATGGATTTTCAAAACATCCATATGTCCACTTAAACTCGCACGAAAACCTCGCAAAAACAGCATTCATGGTGTTGGGAATATGATATCCTCACGTTGCTCTATCCACTTTCCAGCAAAACCATGGAATGACAGCATTCTGGGCATTGGGAGTTCGGAATCCTCCACTTCTCTTCCCAAATTCCAATGGAATAACAGCCTTCCAGGCATGGGGATATTGGAATCCTCTAGTTCCCTTCCAAAAAGACCATGGAATAACGACATTCTGGGCATTGAGAAGTGAAAGTTTGCCAATTGCCTTCCCAAATCCCTAGGGAAGAAGACAATTCCGGCTGTCAGGTATTTGAAATCCTTCAGCTCCGCACCATAACCCCCATGGAATAACAGAATTCCAGGCGTTAGGAATTGAGCATCCTCCAGTTCCCCTTCGAATTTCCCATGGAATCCTGGCATTCTGGATGTCGGCAGTTTAGAATCGCCCATACACTCTCCCAAATAGCCAAAACTTCACAAGGAATAACAGAATTCATGATATCAGGAATATATCATCCGCCAGCTCTCCGCACAATTTCCCACGCAATAACAGCATTCCGTGTGGTGGGAATCTTGACTCCTCCACTTACCCTCCCAAATCTGCATGGAATAATGGCATTCTGGGTGTTGGGAATTTTCAATCCCCCATAAACCCACCCCAAATCCCACCACATTCCCAAAGAAGAGCAACTTTCCAGATGTCAGGAATTTGGAATATCCCAGTTCCCCACCCAAATTCCTATGGAACAACAGCATTCCAAGTGACAGAAATCGAGAATCTTCCGGCAACGTGAAAAAATTGTCATGGAATAATGGGATTTCAGGTGTGAGGAATTGAGAATGCCCCGTACAGCCTCCCAGATTCCCACCACATTCCAATGGAATAACAACATTCCAGATTTCAGGAACTGAGAATCATCCTCTTCCCCTCCCAAATTCCCATGGAAACACGGCATTCTCTTATTCCCTAATTTGGAACCCCCCATAAGCGTTCCCAAAATCCCACCAAATTCCCATGGAATAACCATTTTAGTGTGTTTGGAATTTCCAATGCTCCACTTCCTCTCCCAAATTCCAATCAAACCCTAATGAAGTAACGACACTTTGCGTGTTGAGAATTTACAATCCGCCACTTCCCCTTCCAAATTCCCAACAAAACCATGGAATACGAGCAGTTCCATCATTGGCAATTTCAACTCCTCCAGTTCCTCTCCCAAATTTCCTCCAACCTCTAACGGAATAATGACATTCCGTGTGTGGGAAATTTAGAATCCTCCACTTCCCCTTCCAAATTCCCATAGAATAGCTGCATTCTGGGTTTATGGATTTTCAAAACATCCATACGTCCACTTAAACTCGCACGAAAACCTCGCAAAAACAGCATTCATGGTGTTGGGAATATGATATCCTCACGTTGCTCTATCCACTTTCCAGCAAAACCATGGAATGACAGCATTCTGGGCATTGGGAGTTCGGAATCCTCCACTTCTCTTCCCAAATTCCAATGGAATAACAGCCTTCCAGGCATGGGGATATTGGAATCCTCTAGTTCCCTTCCAAAAAGACCATGGAATAACGACATTCTGGGCATTGAGAAGTGAAAGTTTGCCAATTGCCTTCCCAAATCCCTAGGGAAGAAGACAATTCGGGCTGTCAGGTATTTGAAATCCTTCAGCTCCGCACCATAACCCCCATGGAATAACAGAATTCCAGGCGTTAGGAATTGAGCATCCTCCAGTTCCCCTTCGAATTTCCCATGGAATCCTGGCATTCTGGATGTCGGCACTTTAGAATCGCCCATACACTCTCCCAAATAGCCAAAAATTCACAAGGAATAACAGAATTCATGATATCAGGAATATATCATCCGCCAGCTCTCCGCACAATTTCCCACGCAATAACAGCATTCCGTGTGGTGGGAATCTTGACTCCTCCACTTACCCTCCCAAATCTGCATGGAATAATGGCATTCTGGGTGTTGGGAATTTTCAATCCCCCATAAACCCACCCCAAATCCCACCACATTCCCAAAGAAGAGCAACTTTCCAGATGTCAGGAATTTGGAATATCCCAGTTCCCCACCCAAATTCCTATGGAACAACAGCATTCCAAGTGACAGAAATCAAGAATCTTCCGGCAACGTGAAAAAATTGCCATGGAATAATGGGATTTCAGGTGTGAGGAATTGAGAATGCCCCGTACAGCCTCCCAGATTCCCACCACATTCCAATGGAATAACAACATGCCAGATTTCAGGAACTGAGAATCATCCTCTTCCCCTCCCAAATTCCCATGGAAACACGGCATTCTCTTATTCCCTAATTTGGAACCCCCCATAAGCGTTCCCAAAATCCCACCAAATTCCCATGGAATAACCATTTTAGTGTGTTGGGAATTTCCAATGCTCCACTTCCTCTCCCAAATTCCAATCAAACCCTAATGAAGTAACGACACTTTGCGTGTTGAGAATTTACAATCCGCCACTTCCCCTTCCAAATTCCCAACAAAACCATGGAATACGAGCAGTTCCATCATTGGCAATTTCAACTCCTCCAGTTCCTCTCCCAAATTTCCTCCAACCTCTAACGGAATAATGACATTCCGTGTGTGGGAAATTTAGAATCCTCCACTTCCCCTTCCAAATTCCCATCGAATAGCTGCATTCTGGGTTTATGGATTTTCAAAACATCCATACGTCCACTTAAACTCGCACGAAAACCTCGCAAAAACAGCATTCATGGTGTTGGGAATATGATATCCTCACGTTGCTCTATCCACTTTCCAGCAAAACCATGGAATGACAGCATTCTGGGCATTGGGAGTTCGGAATCCTCCACTTCTCTTCCCAAATTCCAATGGAATAACAGCCTTCCAGGCATGGGGATATTGGAATCCTCTAGTTCCCTTCCAAAAAGCCCATGGAATAACGACATTCTGGGCATTGAGAAGTGAAAGTTTGCCAATTGCCTTCCCAAATCCCTAGGGAAGAAGACAATTCCGGCTGTCAGGTATTTGAAATCCTTCAGCTCCGCACCATAACCCCCATGGAATAACAGAATTCCAGGCGTTAGGAATTGAGCATCCTCCAGTTCCCCTTCGAATTTCCCATGGAATCCTGGCATTCTGGATGTCGGCACTTTAGAATCGCCCATACACTCTCCCAAATAGCCAAAAATTCACAAGGAATAACAGAATTCATGATATCAGGAATATATCATCCGCCAGCTCTCCGCACAATTTCCCACGCAATAACAGCATTCCGTGTGGTGGGAATCTTGACTCCTCCACTTACCCTCCCAAATCTGCATGGAATCATGGCATTCTGGGTGTTGGGAATTTTCAATCCCCCATAAACCCACCCCAAATCCCACCACATTCCCAAAGAAGAGCAACTTTCCAGATGTCAGGAATTTGGAATATCCCAGTTCCCCACCCAAATTCCTATGGAACAACAGCATTCCAAGTGACAGAAATCGTGAATCTTCCGGCAACGTGAAAAAATTGCCATGGAATAATGGGATTTCAGGTGTGAGGAATTGAGAATGCCCCGTACAGCCTCCCAGATTCCCACCACATTCCAATGGAATAACAACATTCCAGATTTCAGGAACTGAGAATCATCCTCTTCCCCTCCCAAATTCCCATGGAAACACGGCATTCTCTTATTCCCTAATTTGGAACCCCCCATAAGCGTTCCCAAAATCCCACCAAATTCCCATGGAATAACCATTTTAGTGTGTTGGGAATTTCCAATGCTCCACTTCCTCTCCCAAATTCCAGTCAAACCCTAATGAAGTAATGACACTTTGCGTGTTGAGAATTTACAATCCGCCACTTCCCCTTCCAAATTCCCAACAAAACCATGGAATACGAGCAGTTCCATCATTGGCAATTTCAACTCCTCCAGTTCCTCTCCCAAATTTCCTCCAACCTCTAACGGAATAATGACATTCCGTGTGTGGGAAATTTAGAATCCTCCACTTCCCCTTCCAAATTCCCATAGAATAGCTGCATTCTGGGTTTATGGATTTTCAAAACATCCATACGTCCACTTAAACTCGCACGAAAACCTCGCAAAAACAGCATTCATGGTGTTGGGAATATGATATCCTCACGTTGCTCTATCCACTTTCCAGCAAAACCATGGAATGACAGCATTCTGGGCATTGGGAGTTCGGAATCCTCCACTTCTCTTCCCAAATTCCAATGGAATAACAGCCTTCCAGGCATGGGGATATTGGAATCCTCTAGTTCCCTTCCAAAAAGACCATGGAATAACGACATTCTGGGCATTGAGAAGTGAAAGTTTGCCAATTGCCTTCCCAAATCCCTAGGGAAGAAGACAATTCCGGCTGTCAGGTATTTGAAATCCTTCAGCTCCGCACCATAACCCCCATGGAATAACAGAATTCCAGGCGTTAGGAATTGAGCATCCTCCAGTTCCCCTTCGAATTTCCCATGGAATCCTGGCATTCTGGATGTCGGCACTTTAGAATCGCCCATACACTCTCCCAAATAGCCAAAAATTCACAAGGAATAACAGAATTCATGATATCAGGAATATATCATCCGCCAGCTCTCCGCACAATTTCCCACGCAATAACAGCATTCCGTGTGGTGGGAATCTTGACTCCTCCACTTACCCTCCCAAATCTGCATGGAATCATGGCATTCTGGGTGTTGGGAATTTTCAATCCCCCATAAACCCACCCCAAATCCCACCACATTCCCAAAGAAGAGCAACTTTCCAGATGTCAGGAATTTGGAATATCCCAGTTCCCCACCCAAATTCCTATGGAACAACAGCATTCCAAGTGACAGAAATCAAGAATCTTCCGGCAACGTGAAAAAATTGCCATGGAATAATGGGATTCCAGGTGTGAGGAATTGAGAATGCCCCGTACAGCCTCCCAGATTCCCACCACATTCCAATGGAATAACAACATTCCAGATTTCAGGAACTGAGAATCATCCTCTTCCCCTCCCAAATTCCCATGGAAACACGGCATTCTCTTATTCCCTAATTTGGAACCCCCCATAAGCGTTCCCAAAATCCCACCAAATTCCCATGGAATAACCATTTTAGTGTGTTGGGAATTTCCAATGCTCCACTTCCTCTCCCAAATTCCAATCAAACCCTAATGAAGTAACGACACTTTGCGTGTTGAGAATTTACAATCCGCCACTTCCCCTTCCAAATTCCCAACAAAACCATGGAATACGAGCAGTTCCATCATTGGCAATTTCAACTCCTCCAGTTCCTCTCCCAAATTTCCTCCAACCTCTAACGGAATAATGACATTCCGTGTGTGGGAAATTTAGAATCCTCCACTTCCCCTTCCAAATTCCCATAGAATAGCTGCATTCTGGGTTTATGGATTTTCAAAACATCCATACGTCCACTTAAACTCGCACGAAAACCTCGCAAAAACAGCATTCATGGTGTTGGGAATATGATATCCTCACGTTGCTCTATCCACTTTCCAGCAAAACCATGGAATGACAGCATTCTGGGCATTGGGAGTTCGGAATCCTCCACTTCTCTTCCCAAATTCCAATGGAATAACAGCCTTCCAGGCATGGGGATATTGGAATCCTCTAGTTCCCTTCCAAAAAGCCCATGGAATAACGACATTCTGGGCATTGAGAAGTGAAAGTTTGCCAATTGCCTTCCCAAATCCCTAGGGAAGAAGACAATTCGGGCTGTCAGGTATTTGAAATCCTTCAGCTCCGCACCATAACCCCCATGGAATAACAGAATTCCAGGCGTTAGGAATTGAGCATCCTCCAGTTCCCCTTCGAATTTCCCATGGAATCCTGGCATTCTGGATGTCGGCAGTTTAGAATCGCCCATACACTCTCCCAAATAGCCAAAAATTCACAAGGAATAACAGAATTCATGATATCAGGAATATATCATCCGCCAGCTCTCCGCACAATTTCCCACGCAATAACAGCATTCCGTGTGGTGGGAATCTTGACTCCTCCACTTACCCTCCCAAATCTGCATGGAATAATGGCATTCTGGGTGTTGGGAATTTTCAATCCCCCATAAACCCACCCCAAATCCCACCACATTCCCAAAGAAGAGCAACTTTCCAGATGTCAGGAATTTGCAATATCCCAGTTCCCCACCCAAATTCCTATGGAACAACAGCATTCCAAGTGACAGAAATCAAGAATCTTCCGGCAACGTGAAAAAATTGCCATGGAATAATGGGATTTCAGGTGTGAGGAATTGAGAATGCCCCGTACAGCCTCCCAGATTCCCACCACATTCCAATGGAATAACAACATTCCAGATTTCAGGAACTGAGAATCATCCTCTTCCCCTCCCAAATTCCCATGGAAACACGGCATTCTCTTATTCCCTAATTTGGAACCCCCCATAAGCGTTCCCAAAATCCCACCAAATTCCCATGGAATAACCATTTTAGTGTGTTGGGAATTTCCAATGCTCCACTTCCTCTCCCAAATTCCAGTCAAACCCTAATGAAGTAATGACACTTTGCGTGTTGAGAATTTACAATCCGCCACTTCCCCTTCCAAATTCCCAACAAAACCATGGAATACGAGCAGTTCCATCATTGGCAATTTCAACTCCTCCAGTTCCTCTCCCAAATTTCCTCCAACCTCTAACGGAATAATGACATTCCGTGTGTGGGAAATTTAGAATCCTCCACTTCCCCTTCCAAATTCCCATAGAATAGCTGCATTCTGGGTTTATGGATTTTCAAAACATCCATACGTCCACTTAAACTCACACGAAAACCTCGCAAAAACAGCATTCATGGTGTTGGGAATATGATATCCTCACGTTGCTCTATCCACTTTCCAGCAAAACCATGGAATGACAGCATTCTGGGCATTGGGAGTTCGGAATCCTCCACTTCTCTTCCCAAATTCCAATGGAATAACAGCCTTCCAGGCATGGGGATATTGGAATCCTCTAGTTCCCTTCCAAAAAGCCCATGGAATAACGACATTCTGGGCATTGAGAAGTGAAAGTTTGCCAATTGCCTTCCCAAATCCCTAGGGAAGAAGACAATTCCGGCTGTCAGGTATTTGAAATCCTTCAGCTCCGCACCATAACCCCCATGGAATAACAGAATTCCAGGCGTTAGGAATTGAGCATCCTCCAGTTCCCCTTCGAATTTCCCATGGAATCCTGGCATTCTGGATGTCGGCACTTTAGAATCGCCCATACACTCTCCCAAATAGCCAAAAATTCACAAGGAATAACAGAATTCATGATATCAGGAATATATCATCCGCCAGCTCTCCGCACAATTTCCCACGCAATAACAGCATTCCGTGTGGTGGGAATCTTGACTCCTCCACTTACCCTCCCAAATCTGCATGGAATCATGGCATTCTGGGTGTTGGGAATTTTCAATCCCCCATAAACGCACCCCAAATCCCACCACATTCCCAAAGAAGAGCAACTTTCCAGATGTCAGGAATTTGGAATATCCCAGTTCCCCACCCAAATTCCTATGGAACAACAGCATTCCAAGTGACAGAAATCGTGAATCTTCCGGCAACGTGAAAAAATTGCCATGGAATAATGGGATTCCAGGTGTGAGGAATTGAGAATGCCCCGTACAGCCTCCCAGATTCCCACCACATTCCAATGGAATAACAACATTCCAGATTTCAGGAACTGAGAATCATCCTCTTCCCCTCCCAAATTCCCATGGAAACACGGCATTCTCTTATTCCCTAATTTGGAACCCCCCATAAGCGTTCCCAAAATCCCACCAAATTCCCATGGAATAACCATTTTAGTGTGTTGGGAATTTCCAATGCTCCACTTCCTCTCCCAAATTCCAATCAAACCCTAATGAAGTAACGACACTTTGCGTGTTGAGAATTTACAATCCGCCACTTCCCCTTCCAAATTCCCAACAAAACCATGGAATACGAGCAGTTCCATCATTGGCAATTTCAACTCCTCCAGTTCCTCTCCCAAATTTCCTCCAACCTCTAACGGAATAATGACATTCCGTCTGTGGGAAATTTAGAATCCTCCACTTCCCCTTCCAAATTCCCATAGAATAGCTGCATTCTGGGTTTATGGATTTTCAAAACATCCATACGTCCACTTAAACTCGCACGAAAACCTCGCAAAAACAGCATTCATGGTGTTGGGAATATGATATCCTCACGTTGCTCTATCCACTTTCCAGCAAAACCATGGAATGACAGCATTCTGGGCATTGGGAGTTCGGAATCCTCCACTTCTCTTCCCAAATTCCAATGGAATAACAGCCTTCCAGGCATGGGGATATTGGAATCCTCTAGTTCCCTTCCAAAAAGACCATGGAATAACGACATTCTGGGCATTGAGAAGTGAAAGTTTGCCAATTGCCTTCCCAAATCCCTAGGGAAGAAGACAATTCCGGCTGTCAGGTATTTGAAATCCTTCAGCTCCGCACCATAACCCCCATGGAATAACAGAATTCCAGGCGTTAGGAATTGAGCATCCTCCAGTTCCCCTTCGAATTTCCCATGGAATCCTGGCATTCTGGATGTCGGCACTTTAGAATCGCCCATACACTCTCCCAAATAGCCAAAAATTCACAAGGAATAACAGAATTCATGATATCAGGAATATATCATCCGCCAGCTCTCCGCACAATTTCCCACGCAATAACAGCATTCCGTGTGGTGGGAATCTTGACTCCTCCACTTACCCTCCCAAATCTGCATGGAATCATGGCATTCTGGGTGTTGGGAATTTTCAATCCCCCATAAACCCACCCCAAATCCCACCACATTCCCAAAGAAGAGCAACTTTCCAGATGTCAGGAATTTGGAATATCCCAGTTCCCCACCCAAATTCCTATGGAACAACAGCATTCCAAGTGACAGAAATCGTGAATCTTCCGGCAACGTGAAAAAATTGCCATGGAATAATGGGATTCCAGGTGTGAGGAATTGAGAATGCCCCGTACAGCCTCCCAGATTCCCACCACATTCCAATGGAATAACAACATTCCAGATTTCAGGAACTGAGAATCATCCTCTTCCCCTCCCAAATTCCCATGGAAACACGGCATTCTCTTATTCCCTAATTTGGAACCCCCCATAAGCGTTCCCAAAATCCCACCAAATTCCCATGGAATAACCATTTTAGTGTGTTGGGAATTTCCAATGCTCCACTTCCTCTCCCAAATTCCAGTCAAACCCTAATGAAGTAATGACACTTTGCGTGTTGAGAATTTACAATCCGCCACTTCCCCTTCCAAATTCCCAACAAAACCATGGAATACGAGCAGTTCCATCATTGGCAATTTCAACTCCTCCAGTTCCTCTCCCAAATTTCCTCCAACCTCTAACGGAATAATGACATTCCGTGTGTGGGAAATTTAGAATCCTCCACTTCCCCTTCCAAATTCCCATAGAATAGCTGCATTCTGGGTTTATGGATTTTCAAAACATCCATATGTCCACTTAAACTCGCACGAAAACCTCGCAAAAACAGCATTCATGGTGTTGGGAATATGATATCCTCCAGTTGCTCTATCCACTTTCCACCAAAACCATGGAATGACAGCATTCTGGGCATTGGGAGTTCGGAATCCTCCACTTCTCTTCCCAAATTCCAATGGAATAACAGCCTTCCAGGCATGGGGATATTGGAATCCTCTAGTTCCCTTCCAAAAAGCCCATGGAATAACGACATTCTGGGCATTGAGAAGTGAAAGTTTGCCAATTGCCTTCCCAAATCCCTAGGGAAGAAGACAATTCCGGCTGTCAGGTATTTGAAATCCTTCAGCTCCGCACCATAACCCCCATGGAATAAGAGAATTCCAGGCGTTAGGAATTGAGCATCCTCCAGTTCCCCTTCGAATTTCCCATGGAATCCTGGCATTCTGGATGTCGGCACTTTAGAATCGCCCATACACTGTCCCAAATAGCCAAAAAATTCACAAGGAATAACAGAATTCATGATATCAGGAATATATCATCCGCCAGCTCTCCGCACAATTTCCCACGCAATAACAGCATTCCGTGTGGTGGGAATCTTGACTCCTCCACTTACCCTCCCAAATCTGCATGGAATCATGGCATTCTGGGTGTTGGGAATTTTCAATCCCCCATAAACCCACCCCAAATCCCACCACATTCCCAAAGAAGAGCAACTTTCCAGATGTCAGGAATTTGGAATATCCCAGTTCCCCACCCAAATTCCTATGGAACAACAGCATTCCAAGTGACAGAAATCGTGAATCTTCCGGCAACGTGAAAAAATTGCCATGGAATAATGGGATTCCAGGTGTGAGGAATTGAGAATGCCCCGTACAGCCTCCCAGATTCCCACCACATTCCAATGGAATAACAACATTCCAGATTTCAGGAACTGAGAATCATCCTCTTCCCCTCCCAAATTCCCATGGAAACACGGCATTCTCTTATTCCCTAATTTGGAACCCCCCATAAGCGTTCCCAAAATCCCACCAAATTCCCATGGAATAACCATTTTAGTGTGTTGGGAATTTCCAATGCTCCACTTCCTCTCCCAAATTCCAATCAAACCCTAATGAAGTAACGACACTTTGCGTGTTGAGAATTTACAATCCGCCACTTCCCCTTCCAAATTCCCAACAAAACCATGGAATACGAGCAGTTCCATCATTGGCAATTTCAACTCCTCCAGTTCCTCTCCCAAATTTCCTCCAACCTCTAACGGAATAATGACATTCCGTCTGTGGGAAATTTAGAATCCTCCACTTCCCCTTCCAAATTCCCATAGAATAGCTGCATTCTGGGTTTATGGATTTTCAAAACATCCATATGTCCACTTAAACTCGCACGAAAACCTCGCAAAAACAGCATTCATGGTGTTGGGAATATGATATCCTCACGTTGCTCTATCCACTTTCCAGCAAAACCATGGAATGACAGCATTCTGGGCATTGGGAGTTCGGAATCCTCCACTTCTCTTCCCAAATTCCAATGGAATAACAGCCTTCCAGGCATGGGGATATTGGAATCCTCTAGTTCCCTTCCAAAAAGACCATGGAATAACGACATTCTGGGCATTGAGAAGTGAAAGTTTGCCAATTGCCTTCCCAAATCCCTAGGGAAGAAGACAATTCGGGCTGTCAGGTATTTGAAATCCTTCAGCTCCGCACCATAACCCCCATGGAATAACAGAATTCCAGGCGTTAGGAATTGAGCATCCTCCAGTTCCCCTTCGAATTTCCCATGGAATCCTGGCATTCTGGATGTCGGCACTTTAGAATCGCCCATACACTCTCCCAAATAGCCAAAAAATTCACAAGGAATAACAGAATTCATGATATCAGGAATATATCATCCGCCAGCTCTCCGCACAATTTCCCACGCAATAACTGCATTCCGTGTGGTGGGAATCTTGACTCCTCCACTTACCCTCCCAAATCTGCATGGAATCATGGCATTCTGGGTGTTGGGAATTTTCAATCCCCCATAAACCCACCCCAAATCCCACCACATTCCCAAAGAAGAGCAACTTTCCAGATGTCAGGAATTTGCAATATCCCAGTTCCCCACCCAAATTCCTATGGAACAACAGCATTCCAAGTGACAGAAATCGAGAATCTTCCGGCAACGTGAAAAAATTGCCATGGAATAATGGGATTCCAGGTGTGAGGAATTGAGAATGCCCCGTACAGCCTCCCAGATTCCCACCACATTCCAATGGAATAACAACATTCCAGATTTCAGGAACTGAGAATCATCCTCTTCCCCTCCCAAATTCCCATGGAAACACGGCATTCTCTTATTCCCTAATTTGGAACCCCCCATAAGCGTTCCCAAAATCCCACCAAATTCCCATGGAATAACCATTTTAGTGTGTTGGGAATTTCCAATGCTCCACATCCTCTCCCAAATTCCAATCAAACCCTAATGAAGTAACGACACTTTGCGTGTTGAGAATTTACAATCCGCCACTTCCCCTTCCAAATTCCCAACAAAACCATGGAATACGGGCAGTTCCATCATTGGCAATTTCAACTCCTCCAGTTCCTCTCCCAAATTTCCTCCAACCTCTAACGGAATAATGACATTCCGTGTGTGGGAAATTTAGAATCCTCCACTTCCCCTTCCAAATTCCCATAGAATAGCTGCATTCTGGGTTTATGGATTTTCAAAACATCCATACGTCCACTTAAACTCGCACGAAAACCTCGCAAAAACAGCATTCATGGTGTTGGGAATATGATATCCTCACGTTGCTCTATCCACTTTCCAGCAAAACCATGGAATGACAGCATTCTGGGCATTGGGAGTTCGGAATCCTCCACTTCTCTTCCCAAATTCCAATGGAATAGCAGCCTTCCAGGCATGGGGATATTGGAATCCTCTAGTTCCCTTCCAAAAAGCCCATGGAATAACGACATTCTGGGCATTGAGAAGTGAAAGTTTGCCAATTGCCTTCCCAAATCCCTAGGGAAGAAGACAATTCCGGCTGTCAGGTATTTGAAATCCTTCAGCTCCGCACCATAACCCCCATGGAATAACAGAATTCCAGGCGTTAGGAATTGAGCATCCTCCAGTTCCCCTTCGAATTTCCCATGGAATCCTGGCATTCTGGATGTCGGCACTTTAGAATCGCCCATACACTCTCCCAAATAGCCAAAAAATTCACAAGGAATAACAGAATTCATGATATCAGGAATATATCATCCGCCAGCTCTCCGCACAATTTCCCACGCAATAACTGCATTCCGTGTGGTGGGAATCTTGACTCCTCCACTTACCCTCCCAAATCTGCATGGAATCATGGCATTCTGGGTGTTGGGAATTTTCAATCCCCCATAAACCCACCCCAAATCCCACCACATTCCCAAAGAAGAGCAACTTTCCAGATGTCAGGAATTTGGAATATCCCAGTTCCCCACCCAAATTCCTATGGAACAACAGCATTCCAAGTGACAGAAATCGTGAATCTTCCGGCAACGTGAAAAAATTGCCATGGAATAATGGGATTTCAGGTGTGAGGAATTGAGAATGCCCCGTACAGCCTCCCAGATTCCCACCACATTCCAATGGAATAACAACATTCCAGATTTCAGGAACTGAGAATCATCCTCTTCCCCTCCCAAATTCCCATGGAAACACGGCATTCTCTTATTCCCTAATTTGGAACCCCCCATAAGCGTTCCCAAAATCCCACCAAATTCCCATGGAATAACCATTTTAGTGTGTTGGGAATTTCCAATGCTCCACTTCCTCTCCCAAATTCCAGTCAAACCCTAATGAAGTAATGACACTTTGCGTGTTGAGAATTTACAATCCGCCACTTCCCCTTCCAAATTCCCAACAAAACCATGGAATACGAGCAGTTCCATCATTGGCAATTTCAACTCCTCCAGTTCCTCTCCCAAATTTCCTCCAACCTCTAACGGAATAATGACATTCCGTCTGTGGGAAATTTAGAATCCTCCACTTCCCCTTCCAAATTCCCATAGAATAGCTGCATTCTGGGTTTATGGATTTTCAAAACATCCATACGTCCACTTAAACTCGCACGAAAACCTCGCAAAAACAGCATTCATGGTGTTGGGAATATGATATCCTCACGTTGCTCTATCCACTTTCCAGCAAAACCATGGAATGACAGCATTCTGGGCATTGGGAGTTCGGAATCCTCCACTTCTCTTCCCAAATTCCAATGGAATAACAGCCTTCCAGGCATGGGGATATTGGAATCCTCTAGTTCCCTTCCAAAAAGACCATGGAAGAACGACATTCTGGGCATTGAGAAGTGAAAGTTTGCCAATTGCCTTCCCAAATCCCTAGGGAAGAAGACAATTCGGGCTGTCAGGTATTTGAAATCCTTCAGCTCCGCACCATAACCCCCATGGAATAACAGAATTCCAGGCGTTAGGAATTGAGCATCCTCCAGTTCCCCTTCGAATTTCCCATGGAATCCTGGCATTCTGGATGTCGGCACTTTAGAATCGCCCATACACTCTCCCAAATAGCCAAAAATTCACAAGGAATAACAGAATTCATGATATCAGGAATATATCATCCGCCAGCTCTCCGCACAATTTCCCACGCAATAACAGCATTCCGTGTGGTGGGAATCTTGACTCCTCCACTTACCCTCCCAAATCTGCATGGAATCATGGCATTCTGGGTGTTGGGAATTTTCAATCCCCCATAAACCCACCCCAAATCCCACCACATTCCCAAAGAAGAGCAACTTTCCAGATGTCAGGAATTTGCAATATCCCAGTTCCCCACCCAAATTCCTATGGAACAACAGCATTCCAAGTGACAGAAATCAAGAATCTTCCGGCAACCTGAAAAAATTGCCATGGAATAATGGGATTCCAGGTGTGAGGAATTGAGAATGCCCCGTACAGCCTCCCAGATTCCCACCACATTCCAATGGAATAACAACATTCCAGATTTCAGGAACTGAGAATCATCCTCTTCCCCTCCCAAATTCCCATGGAAACACGGCATTCTCTTATTCCCTAATTTGGAACCCCCCATAAGCGTTCCCAAAATCCCACCAAATTCCCATGGAATAACCATTTTAGTGTGTTGGGAATTTCCAATGCTCCACTTCCTCTCCCAAATTCCAATCAAACCCTAATGAAGTAACGACACTTTGCGTGTTGAGAATTTACAATCCGCCACTTCCCCTTCCAAATTCCCAACAAAACCATGGAATACGAGCAGTTCCATCATTGGCAATTTCAACTCCTCCAGTTCCTCTCCCAAATTTCCTCCAACCTCTAACGGAATAATGACATTCCGTGTGTGGGAAATTTAGAATCCTCCACTTCCCCTTCCAAATTCCCATAGAATAGCTGCATTCTGGGTTTATGGATTTTCAAAACATCCATATGTCCACTTAAACTCGCACGAAAACCTCGCAAAAACAGCATTCATGGTGTTGGGAATATGATATCCTCACGTTGCTCTATCCACTTTCCACCAAAACCATGGAATGACAGCATTCTGGGCATTGGGAGTTCGGAATCCTCCACTTCTCTTCCCAAATTCCAATGGAATAACAGCCTTCCAGGCATGGGGATATTGGAATCCTCTAGTTCCCTTCCAAAAAGCCCATGGAATAACGACATTCTGGGCATTGAGAAGTGAAAGTTTGCCAATTGCCTTCCCAAATCCCTAGGGAAGAAGACAATTCCGGCTGTCAGGTATTTGAAATCCTTCAGCTCCGCACCATAACCCCCATGGAATAACAGAATTCCAGGCGTTAGGAATTGAGCATCCTCCAGTTCCCCTTCGAATTTCCCATGGAATCCTGGCATTCTGGATGTCGGCACTTTAGAATCGCCCATACACTGTCCCAAATAGCCAAAAAATTCACAAGGAATAACAGAATTCATGATATCAGGAATATATCATCCGCCAGCTCTCCGCACAATTTCCCACGCAATAACAGCATTCCGTGTGGTGGGAATCTTGACTCCTCCACTTACCCTCCCAAATCTGCATGGAATCATGGCATTCTGGGTGTTGGGAATTTTCAATCCCCCATAAACCCACCCCAAATCCCACCACATTCCCAAAGAAGAGCAACTTTCCAGATGTCAGGAATTTGCAATATCCCAGTTCCCCACCCAAATTCCTATGGAACAACAGCATTCCAAGTGACAGAAATCGTGAATCTTCCGGCAACGTGAAAAAATTGCCATGGAATAATGGGATTTCAGGTGTGAGGAATTGAGAATGCCCCGTACAGCCTCCCAGATTCCCACCACATTCCAATGGAATAACAACATTCCAGATTTCAGGAACTGAGAATCATCCTCTTCCCCTCCCAAATTCCCATGGAAACACGGCATTCTCTTATTCCCTAATTTGGAACCCCCCATAAGCGTTCCCAAAATCCCACCAAATTCCCATGGAATAACCATTTTAGTGTGTTGGGAATTTCCAATGCTCCACTTCCTCTCCCAAATTCCAGTCAAACCCTAATGAAGTAACGACACTTTGCGTGTTGAGAATTTACAATCCGCCACTTCCCCTTCCAAATTCCCAACAAAACCATGCAATACGGGCAGTTCCATCATTGGCAATTTCAACTCCTCCAGTTCCTCTCCCAAATTTCCTCCAACCTCTAACGGAATAATGACATTCCGTGTGTGGGAAATTTAGAATCCTCCACTTCCCCTTCCAAATTCCCATAGAATAGCTGCATTCTGGGTTTATGGATTTTCAAAACATCCATACGTCCACTTAAACTCGCACGAAAACCTCGCAAAAACAGCATTCATGGTGTTGGGAATATGATATCCTCACGTTGCTCTATCCACTTTCCAGCAAAACCATGGAATGACAGCATTCTGGGCATTGGGAGTTCGGAATCCTCCACTTCTCTTCCCAAATTCCAATGGAATAACAGCCTTCCAGGCATGGGGATATTGGAATCCTCTAGTTCCCTTCCAAAAAGCCCATGGAATAACGACATTCTGGGCATTGAGAAGTGAAAGTTTGCCAATTGCCTTCCCAAATCCCTAGGGAAGAAGACAATTCCGGCTGTCAGGTATTTGAAATCCTTCAGCTCCGCACCATAACCCCCATGGAATAACAGAATTCCAGGCGTTAGGAATTGAGCATCCTCCAGTTCCCCTTCGAATTTCCCATGGAATCCTGGCATTCTGGATGTCGGCACTTTAGAATCGCCCATACACTCTCCCAAATAGCCAAAAATTCACAAGGAATAACAGAATTCATGATATCAGGAATATATCATCCGCCAGCTCTCCGCACAATTTCCCACGCAATAACAGCATTCCGTGTGGTGGGAATCTTGACTCCTCCACTTACCCTCCCAAATCTGCATGGAATCATGGCATTCTGGGTGTTGGGAATTTTCAATCCCCCATAAACCCACCCCAAATCCCACCACATTCCCAAAGAAGAGCAACTTTCCAGATGTCAGGAATTTGGAATATCCCAGTTCCCCACCCAAATTCCTATGGAACAACAGCATTCCAAGTGACAGAAATCAAGAATCTTCCGGCAACGTGAAAAAATTGCCATGGAATAATGGGATTCCAGGTGTGAGGAATTGAGAATGCCCCGTACAGCCTCCCAGATTCCCACCACATTCCAATGGAATAACAACATTCCAGATTTCAGGAACTGAGAATCATCCTCTTCCCCTCCCAAATTCCCATGGAAACACGGCATTCTCTTATTCCCTAATTTGGAACCCCCCATAAGCGTTCCCAAAATCCCACCAAATTCCCATGGAATAACCATTTTAGTGTGTTGGGAATTTCCAATGCTCCACTTCCTCTCCCAAATTCCAATCAAACCCTAATGAAGTAACGACACTTTGCGTGTTGAGAATTTACAATCCGCCACTTCCCCTTCCAAATTCCCAACAAAACCATGGAATACGAGCAGTTCCATCATTGGCAATTTCAACTCCTCCAGTTCCTCTCCCAAATTTCCTCCAACCTCTAACGGAATAATGACATTCCGTGTGTGGGAAATTTAGAATCCTCCACTTCCCCTTCCAAATTCCCATAGAATAGCTGCATTCTGGGTTTATGGATTTTCAAAACATCCATACGTCCACTTAAACTCGCACGAAAACCTCGCAAAAACAGCATTCATGGTGTTGGGAATATGATATCCTCACGTTGCTCTATCCACTTTCCAGCAAAACCATGGAATGACAGCATTCTGGGCATTGGGAGTTCGGAATCCTCCACTTCTCTTCCCAAATTCCAATGGAATAACAGCCTTCCAGGCATGGGGATATTGGAATCCTCTAGTTCCCTTCCAAAAAGACCATGGAATAACGACATTCTGGGCATTGAGAAGTGAAAGTTTGCCAATTGCCTTCCCAAATCCCTAGGGAAGAAGACAATTCCGGCTGTCAGGTATTTGAAATCCTTCAGCTCCGCACCATAACCCCCATGGAATAACAGAATTCCAGGCGTTAGGAATTGAGCATCCTCCAGTTCCCCTTCGAATTTCCCATGGAATCCTGGCATTCTGGATGTCGGCACTTTAGAATCGCCCATACACTCTCCCAAATAGCCAAAAAATTCACAAGGAATAACAGAATTCATGATATCAGGAATATATCATCCGCCAGCTCTCCGCACAATTTCCCACGGAATAACAGCATTCCGTGTGGTGGGAATCTTGACTCCTCCACTTACCCTCCCAAATCTGCATGGAATCATGGCATTCTGGGTGTTGGGAATTTTCAATCCCCCATAAACCCACCCCAAATCCCACCACATTCCCAAAGAAGAGCAACTTTCCAGATGTCAGGAATTTGCAATATCCCAGTTCCCCACCCAAATTCCCATGGAACAACAGCATTCCAAGTGACAGAAATTGAGAATCTTCCGGCAACGTGAAAAAATTGTCATGGAATAATGGGATTTCAGGTGTGAGGAATTGAGAATGCCCCGTACAGCCTCCCAGATTCCCACCACATTCCAATGGAATAACAACATTCCAGATTTCAGGAACTGAGAATCATCCTCTTCCCCTCCCAAATTCCCATGGAAACACGGCATTCTCTTATTCCCTAATTTGGAACCCCCCATAAGCGTTCCCAAAATCCCACCAAATTCCCATGGAATAACCATTTTAGTGTGTTGGGAATTTCCAATGCTCCACTTCCTCTCCCAAATTCCAATCAAACCCTAATGAAGTAACGACACTTTGCGTGTTGAGAATTTACAATCCGCCACTTCCCCTTCCAAATTCCCAACAAAACCATGGAATACGAGCAGTTCCATCATTGGCAATTTCAACTCCTCCAGTTCCTCTCCCAAATTTCCTCCAACCTCTAACGGAATAATGACATTCCGTGTGTGGGAAATTTAGAATCCTCCACTTCCCCTTCCAAATTCCCATAGAATAGCTGCATTCTGGGTTTATGGATTTTCAAAACATCCATATGTCCACTTAAACTCGCACGAAAACCTCGCAAAAACAGCATTCATGGTGTTGGGAATATGATATCCTCACGTTGCTCTATCCACTTTCCAGCAAAACCATGGAATGACAGCATTCTGGGCATTGGGAGTTCGGAATCCTCCACTTCTCTTCCCAAATTCCAATGGAATAACAGCCTTCCAGGCATGGGGATATTGGAATCCTCTAGTTCCCTTCCAAAAAGCCCATGGAATAACGACATTCTGGGCATTGAGAAGTGAAAGTTTGCCAATTGCCTTCCCAAATCCCTAGGGAAGAAGACAATTCCGGCTGTCAGGTATTTGAAATCCTTCAGCTCCGCACCATAACCCCCATGGAATAACAGAATTCCAGGCGTTAGGAATTGAGCATCCTCCAGTTCCCCTTCGAATTTCCCATGGAATCCTGGCATTCTGGATGTCGGCACTTTAGAATCGCCCATACACTCTCCCAAATAGCCAAAAAATTCACAAGGAATAACAGAATTCATGATATCAGGAATATATCATCCGCCAGCTCTCCGCACAATTTCCCACGCAATAACAGCATTCCGTGTGGTGGGAATCTTGACTCCTCCACTTACCCTCCCAAATCTGCATGGAATAATGGCATTCTGGGTGTTGGGAATTTTCAATCCCCCATAAACCCACCCCAAATCCCACCACATTCCCAAAGAAGAGCAACTTTCCAGATGTCAGGAATTTGGAATATCCCAGTTCCCCACCCAAATTCCTATGGAACAACAGCATTCCAAGTGACAGAAATCAAGAATCTTCCGGCAACGTGAAAAAATTGCCATGGAATAATGGGATTTCAGGTGTGAGGAATTGAGAATGCCCCGTACAGCCTCCCAGATTCCCACCACATTCCAATGGAATAACAACATTCCAGATTTCAGGAACTGAGAATCATCCTCTTCCCCTCCCAAATTCCCATGGAAACACGGCATTCTCTTATTCCCTAATTTGGAACCCCCCATAAGCGTTCCCAAAATCCCACCAAATTCCCATGGAATAACCATTTTAGTGTGTTGGGAATTTCCAATGCTCCACTTCCTCTCCCAAATTCCAGTCAAACCCTAATGAAGTAACGACACTTTGCGTGTTGAGAATTTACAATCCGCCACTTCCCCTTCCAAATTCCCAACAAAACCATGCAATACGGGCAGTTCCATCATTGGCAATTTCAACTCCTCCAGTTCCTCTCCCAAATTTCCTCCAACCTCTAACGGAATAATGACATTCCGTGTGTGGGAAATTTAGAATCCTCCACTTCCCCTTCCAAATTCCCATAGAATAGCTGCATTCTGGGTTTATGGATTTTCAAAACATCCATACGTCCACTTAAACTCGCACGAAAACCTCGCAAAAACAGCATTCATGGTGTTGGGAATATGATATCCTCACGTTGCTCTATCCACTTTCCAGCAAAACCATGGAATGACAGCATTCTGGGCATTGGGAGTTCGGAATCCTCCACTTCTCTTCCCAAATTCCAATGGAATAACAGCCTTCCAGGCATGGGGATATTGGAATCCTCTAGTTCCCTTCCAAAAAGCCCATGGAATAACGACATTCTGGGCATTGAGAAGTGAAAGTTTGCCAATTGCCTTCCCAAATCCCTAGGGAAGAAGACAATTCCGGCTGTCAGGTATTTGAAATCCTTCAGCTCCGCACCATAACCCCCATGGAATAACAGAATTCCAGGCGTTAGGAATTGAGCATCCTCCAGTTCCCCTTCGAATTTCCCATGGAATCCTGGCATTCTGGATGTCGGCACTTTAGAATCGCCCATACACTCTCCCAAATAGCCAAAAATTCACAAGGAATAACAGAATTCATGATATCAGGAATATATCATCCGCCAGCTCTCCGCACAATTTCCCACGCAATAACAGCATTCCGTGTGGTGGGAATCTTGACTCCTCCACTTACCCTCCCAAATCTGCATGGAATCATGGCATTCTGGGTGTTGGGAATTTTCAATCCCCCATAAACCCACCCCAAATCCCACCACATTCCCAAAGAAGAGCAACTTTCCAGATGTCAGGAATTTGGAATATCCCAGTTCCCCACCCAAATTCCTATGGAACAACAGCATTCCAAGTGACAGAAATCAAGAATCTTCCGGCAACGTGAAAAAATTGCCATGGAATAATGGGATTCCAGGTGTGAGGAATTGAGAATGCCCCGTACAGCCTCCCAGATTCCCACCACATTCCAATGGAATAACAACATTCCAGATTTCAGGAACTGAGAATCATCCTCTTCCCCTCCCAAATTCCCATGGAAACACGGCATTCTCTTATTCCCTAATTTGGAACCCCCCATAAGCGTTCCCAAAATCCCACCAAATTCCCATGGAATAACCATTTTAGTGTGTTGGGAATTTCCAATGCTCCACTTCCTCTCCCAAATTCCAATCAAACCCTAATGAAGTAACGACACTTTGCGTGTTGAGAATTTACAATCCGCCACTTCCCCTTCCAAATTCCCAACAAAACCATGGAATACGAGCAGTTCCATCATTGGCAATTTCAACTCCTCCAGTTCCTCTCCCAAATTTCCTCCAACCTCTAACGGAATAATGACATTCCGTGTGTGGGAAATTTAGAATCCTCCACTTCCCCTTCCAAATTCCCATCGAATAGCTGCATTCTGGGTTTATGGATTTTCAAAACATCCATATGTCCACTTAAACTCGCACGAAAACCTCGCAAAAACAGCATTCATGGTGTTGGGAATATGATATCCTCACGTTGCTCTATCCACTTTCCAGCAAAACCATGGAATGACAGCATTCTGGGCATTGGGAGTTCGGAATCCTCCACTTCTCTTCCCAAATTCCAATGGAATAACAGCCTTCCAGGCATGGGGATATTGGAATCCTCTAGTTCCCTTCCAAAAAGCCCATGGAATAACGACATTCTGGGCATTGAGAAGTGAAAGTTTGCCAATTGCCTTCCCAAATCCCTAGGGAAGAAGACAATTCCGGCTGTCAGGTATTTGAAATCCTTCAGCTCCGCACCATAACCCCCATGGAATAACAGAATTCCAGGCGTTAGGAATTGAGCATCCTCCAGTTCCCCTTCGAATTTCCCATGGAATCCTGGCATTCTGGATGTCGGCACTTTAGAATCGCCCATACACTGTCCCAAATAGCCAAAAAATTCACAAGGAATAACAGAATTCATGATATCAGGAATATATCATCCGCCAGCTCTCCGCACAATTTCCCACGCAATAACTGCATTCCGTGTGGTGGGAATCTTGACTCCTCCACTTACCCTCCCAAATCTGCATGGAATCATGGCATTCTGGGTGTTGGGAATTTTCAATCCCCCATAAACCCACCCCAAATCCCACCACATTCCCAAAGAAGAGCAACTTTCCAGATGTCAGGAATTTGCAATATCCCAGTTCCCCACCCAAATTCCTATGGAACAACAGCATTCCAAGTGACAGAAATCGAGAATCTTCCGGCAACGTGAAAAAATTGCCATGGAATAATGGGATTCCAGGTGTGAGGAATTGAGAATGCCCCGTACAGCCTCCCAGATTCCCACCACATTCCAATGGAATAACAACATTCCAGATTTCAGGAACTGAGAATCATCCTCTTCCCCTCCCAAATTCCCATGGAAACACGGCATTCTCTTATTCCCTAATTTGGAACCCCCCATAAGCGTTCCCAAAATCCCACCAAATTCCCATGGAATAACCATTTTAGTGTGTTGGGAATTTCCAATGCTCCACTTCCTCTCCCAAATTCCAATCAAACACTAATGAAGTAATGACACTTTGCGTGTTGAGAATTTACAATCCGCCACTTCCCCTTCCAAATTCCCAACAAAACCATGGAATACGAGCAGTTCCATCATTGGCAATTTCAACTCCTCCAGTTCCTCTCCCAAATTTCCTCCAACCTCTAACGGAATAATGACATTCCGTGTGTGGGAAATTTAGAATCCTCCACTTCCCCTTCCAAATTCCCATAGAATAGCTGCATTCTGGGTTTATGGATTTTCAAAACATCCATATGTCCACTTAAACTCGCACGAAAACCTCGCAAAAACAGCATTCATGGTGTTGGGAATATGATATCCTCACGTTGCTCTATCCACTTTCCAGCAAAACCATGGAATGACAGCATTCTGGGCATTGGGAGTTCGGAATCCTCCACTTCTCTTCCCAAATTCCAATGGAATAACAGCCTTCCAGGCATGGGGATATTGGAATCCTCTAGTTCCCTTCCAAAAAGACCATGGAATAACGACATTCTGGGCATTGAGAAGTGAAAGTTTGCCAATTGCCTTCCCAAATCCCTAGGGAAGAAGACAATTCCGGCTGTCAGGTATTTGAAATCCTTCAGCTCCGCACCATAACCCCCATGGAATAACAGAATTCCAGGCGTTAGGAATTGAGCATCCTCCAGTTCCCCTTCGAATTTCCCATGGAATCCTGGCATTCTGGATGTCGGCACTTTAGAATCGCCCATACACTCTCCCAAATAGCCAAAAAATTCACAAGGAATAACAGAATTCATGATATCAGGAATATATCATCCGCCAGCTCTCCGCACAATTTCCCACGGAATAACAGCATTCCGTGTGGTGGGAATCTTGACTCCTCCACTTACCCTCCCAAATCTGCATGGAATAATGGCATTCTGGGTGTTGGGAATTTTCAATCCCCCATAAACCCACCCCAAATCCCACCACATTCCCAAAGAAGAGCAACTTTCCAGATGTCAGGAATTTGCAATATCCCAGTTCCCCACCCAAATTCCCATGGAACAACAGCATTCCAAGTGACAGAAATTGAGAATCTTCCGGCAACGTGAAAAAATTGTCATGGAATAATGGGATTTCAGGTGTGAGGAATTGAGAATGCCCCGTACAGCCTCCCAGATTCCCACCACATTCCAATGGAATAACAACATTCCAGATTTCAGGAACTGAGAATCATCCTCTTCCCCTCCCAAATTCCCAAGGAAACACGGCATTCTCTTATTCCCTAATTTGGAACCCCCCATAAGCGTTCCCAAAATCCCACCAAATTCCCATGGAATAACCATTTTAGTGTGTTGGGAATTTCCAATGCTCCACTTCCTCTCCCAAATTCCAATCAAACCCTAATGAAGTAACGACACTTTGCGTGTTGAGAATTTACAATCCGCCACTTCCCCTTCCAAATTCCCAACAAAACCATGCAATACGAGCAGTTCCATCATTGGCAATTTCAACTCCTCCAGTTCCTCTCCCAAATTTCCTCCAACCTCTAACGGAATAATGACATTCCGTGTGTGGGAAATTTAGAATCCTCCACTTCCCCTTCCAAATTCCCATAGAATAGCTGCATTCTGGGTTTATGGATTTTCAAAACATCCATATGTCCACTTAAACTCGCACGAAAACCTCGCAAAAACAGCATTCATGGTGTTGGGAATATGATATCCTCACGTTGCTCTATCCACTTTCCAGCAAAACCATGGAATGACAGCATTCTGGGCATTGGGAGTTCGGAATCCTCCACTTCTCTTCCCAAATTCCAATGGAATAACAGCCTTCCAGGCATGGGGATATTGGAATCCTCTAGTTCCCTTCCAAAAAGACCATGGAAGAACGACATTCTGGGCATTGAGAAGTGAAAGTTTGCCAATTGCCTTCCCAAATCCCTAGGGAAGAAGACAATTCCGGCTGTCAGGTATTTGAAATCCTTCAGCTCCGCACCATAACCCCCATGGAATAACAGAATTCCAGGCGTTAGGAATTGAGCATCCTCCAGTTCCCCTTCGAATTTCCCATGGAATCCTGGCATTCTGGATGTCGGCACTTTAGAATCGCCCATACACTGTCCCAAATAGCCAAAAAATTCACAAGGAATAACAGAATTCATGATATCAGGAATATATCATCCGCCAGCTCTCCGCACAATTTCCCACGCAATAACAGCATTCCGTGTGGTGGGAATCTTGACTCCTCCACTTACCCTCCCAAATCTGCATGGAATCATGGCATTCTGGGTGTTGGGAATTTTCAATCCCCCATAAACCCACCCCAAATCCCACCACATTCCCAAAGAAGAGCAACTTTCCAGATGTCAGGAATTTGGAATATCCCAGTTCCCCACCCAAATTCCTATGGAACAACAGCATTCCAAGTGACAGAAATCGTGAATCTTCCGGCAACGTGAAAAAATTGCCATGGAATAATGGGATTTCAGGTGTGAGGAATTGAGAATGCCCCGTACAGCCTCCCAGATTCCCACCACATTCCAATGGAATAACAACATTCCAGATTTCAGGAACTGAGAATCATCCTCTTCCCCTCCCAAATTCCCATGGAAACACGGCATTCTCTTATTCCCTAATTTGGAACCGCCCATAAGCGTTCCCAAAATCCCACCAAATTCCCATGGAATAACCATTTTAGTGTGTTGGGAATTTCCAATGCTCCACTTCCTCTCCCAAATTCCAGTCAAACCCTAATGAAGTAATGACACTTTGCGTGTTGAGAATTTACAATCCGCCACTTCCCCTTCCAAATTCCCAACAAAACCATGGAATACGGGCAGTTCCATCATTGGCAATTTCAACTCCTCCAGTTCCTCTCCCAAATTTCCTCCAACCTCTAACGGAATAATGACATTCCGTGTGTGGGAAATTTAGAATCCTCCACTTCCCCTTCCAAATTCCCATAGAATAGCTGCATTCTGGGTTTATGGATTTTCAAAACATCCATACGTCCACTTAAACTCACACGAAAACCTCGCAAAAACAGCATTCATGGTGTTGGGAATATGATATCCTCACGTTGCTCTATCCACTTTCCAGCAAAACCATGGAATGACAGCATTCTGGGCATTGGGAGTTCGGAATCCTCCACTTCTCTTCCCAAATTCCAATGGAATAACAGCCTTCCAGGCATGGGGATATTGGAATCCTCTAGTTCCCTTCCAAAAAGACCATGGAATAACGACATTCTGGGCATTGAGAAGTGAAAGTTTGCCAATTGCCTTCCCAAATCCCTAGGGAAGAAGACAATTCCGGCTGTCAGGTATTTGAAATCCTTCAGCTCCGCACCATAACCCCCATGGAATAACAGAATTCCAGGCGTTAGGAATTGAGCATCCTCCAGTTCCCCTTCGAATTTCCCATGGAATCCTGGCATTCTGGATGTCGGCACTTTAGAATCGCCCATACACTCTCCCAAATAGCCAAAAATTCACAAGGAATAACAGAATTCATGATATCAGGAATATATCATCCGCCAGCTCTCCGCACAATTTCCCACGCAATAACAGCATTCCGTGTGGTGGGAATCTTGACTCCTCCACTTACCCTCCCAAATCTGCATGGAATCATGGCATTCTGGGTGTTGGGAATTTTCAATCCCCCATAAACGCACCCCAAATCCCACCACATTCCCAAAGAAGAGCAACTTTCCAGATGTCAGGAATTTGGAATATCCCAGTTCCCCACCCAAATTCCTATGGAACAACAGCATTCCAAGTGACAGAAATCGTGAATCTTCCGGCAACGTGAAAAAATTGCCATGGAATAATGGGATTCCAGGTGTGAGGAATTGAGAATGCCCCGTACAGCCTCCCAGATTCCCACCACATTCCAATGGAATAACAACATTCCAGATTTCAGGAACTGAGAATCATCCTCTTCCCCTCCCAAATTCCCATGGAAACACGGCATTCTCTTATTCCCTAATTTGGAACCCCCCATAAGCGTTCCCAAAATCCCACCAAATTCCCATGGAATAACCATTTTAGTGTGTTGGGAATTTCCAATGCTCCACTTCCTCTCCCAAATTCCAATCAAACCCTAATGAAGTAACGACACTTTGCGTGTTGAGAATTTACAATCCGCCACTTCCCCTTCCAAATTCCCAACAAAACCATGGAATACGAGCAGTTCCATCATTGGCAATTTCAACTCCTCCAGTTCCTCTCCCAAATTTCCTCCAACCTCTAACGGAATAATGACATTCCGTGTGTGGGGAATTTAGAATCCTCCACTTCCCCTTCCAAATTCCCATAGAATAGCTGCATTCTGGGTTTATGGATTTTCAAAACATCCATACGTCCACTTAAACTCGCACGAAAACCTCGCAAAAACAGCATTCATGGTGTTGGGAATATGATATCCTCACGTTGCTCTATCCACTTTCCAGCAAAACCATGGAATGACAGCATTCTGGGCATTGGGAGTTCGGAATCCTCCACTTCTCTTCCCAAATTCCAATGGAATAGCAGCCTTCCAGGCATGGGGATATTGGAATCCTCTAGTTCCCTTCCAAAAAGCCCATGGAATAACGACATTCTGGGCATTGAGAAGTGAAAGTTTGCCAATTGCCTTCCCAAATCCCTAGGGAAGAAGACAATTCCGGCTGTCAGGTATTTGAAATCCTTCAGCTCCGCACCATAACCCCCATGGAATAACAGAATTCCAGGCGTTAGGAATTGAGCATCCTCCAGTTCCCCTTCGAATTTCCCATGGAATCCTGGCATTCTGGATGTCGGCACTTTAGAATCGCCCATACACTCTCCCAAATAGCCAAAAAATTCACAAGGAATAACAGAATTCATGATATCAGGAATATATCATCCGCCAGCTCTCCGCACAATTTCCCACGCAATAACTGCATTCCGTGTGGTGGGAATCTTGACTCCTCCACTTACCCTCCCAAATCTGCATGGAATCATGGCATTCTGGGTGTTGGGAATTTTCAATCCCCCATAAACCCACCCCAAATCCCACCACATTCCCAAAGAAGAGCAACTTTCCAGATGTCAGGAATTTGCAATATCCCAGTTCCCCACCCAAATTCCTATGGAACAACAGCATTCCAAGTGACAGAAATCGAGAATCTTCCGGCAACGTGAAAAAATTGCCATGGAATAATGGGATTCCAGGTGTGAGGAATTGAGAATGCCCCGTACAGCCTCCCAGATTCCCACCACATTCCAATGGAATAACAACATTCCAGATTTCAGGAACTGAGAATCATCCTCTTCCCCTCCCAAATTCCCATGGAAACACGGCATTCTCTTATTCCCTAATTTGGAACCCCCCATAAGCGTTCCCAAAATCCCACCAAATTCCCATGGAATAACCATTTTAGTGTGTTGGGAATTTCCAATGCTCCACTTCCTCTCCCAAATTCCAATCAAACACTAATGAAGTAATGACACTTTGCGTGTTGAGAATTTACAATCCGCCACTTCCCCTTCCAAATTCCCAACAAAACCATGGAATACGAGCAGTTCCATCATTGGCAATTTCAACTCCTCCAGTTCCTCTCCCAAATTTCCTCCAACCTCTAACGGAATAATGACATTCCGTGTGTGGGAAATTTAGAATCCTCCACTTCCCCTTCCAAATTCCCATAGAATAGCTGCATTCTGGGTTTATGGATTTTCAAAACATCCATATGTCCACTTAAACTCGCACGAAAACCTCGCAAAAACAGCATTCATGGTGTTGGGAATATGATATCCTCACGTTGCTCTATCCACTTTCCAGCAAAACCATGGAATGACAGCATTCTGGGCATTGGGAGTTCGGAATCCTCCACTTCTCTTCCCAAATTCCAATGGAATAACAGCCTTCCAGGCATGGGGATATTGGAATCCTCTAGTTCCCTTCCAAAAAGACCATGGAATAACGACATTCTGGGCATTGAGAAGTGAAAGTTTGCCAATTGCCTTCCCAAATCCCTAGGGAAGAAGACAATTCCGGCTGTCAGGTATTTGAAATCCTTCAGCTCCGCACCATAACCCCCATGGAATAACAGAATTCCAGGCGTTAGGAATTGAGCATCCTCCAGTTCCCCTTCGAATTTCCCATGGAATCCTGGCATTCTGGATGTCGGCACTTTAGAATCGCCCATACACTCTCCCAAATAGCCAAAAAATTCACAAGGAATAACAGAATTCATGATATCAGGAATATATCATCCGCCAGCTCTCCGCACAATTTCCCACGGAATAACAGCATTCCGTGTGGTGGGAATCTTGACTCCTCCACTTACCCTCCCAAATCTGCATGGAATCATGGCATTCTGGGTGTTGGGAATTTTCAATCCCCCATAAACCCACCCCAAATCCCACCACATTCCCAAAGAAGAGCAACTTTCCAGATGTCAGGAATTTGCAATATCCCAGTTCCCCACCCAAATTCCCATGGAACAACAGCATTCCAAGTGACAGAAATTGAGAATCTTCCGGCAACGTGAAAAAATTGTCATGGAATAATGGGATTTCAGGTGTGAGGAATTGAGAATGCCCCGTACAGCCTCCCAGATTCCCACCACATTCCAATGGAATAACAACATTCCAGATTTCAGGAACTGAGAATCATCCTCTTCCCCTCCCAAATTCCCAAGGAAACACGGCATTCTCTTATTCCCTAATTTGGAACCCCCCATAAGCGTTCCCAAAATCCCACCAAATTCCCATGGAATAACCATTTTAGTGTGTTGGGAATTTCCAATGCTCCACTTCCTCTCCCAAATTCCAATCAAACCCTAATGAAGTAACGACACTTTGCGTGTTGAGAATTTACAATCCGCCACTTCCCCTTCCAAATTCCCAACAAAACCATGCAATACGAGCAGTTCCATCATTGGCAATTTCAACTCCTCCAGTTCCTCTCCCAAATTTCCTCCAACCTCTAACGGAATAATGACATTCCGTGTGTGGGAAATTTAGAATCCTCCACTTCCCCTTCCAAATTCCCATAGAATAGCTGCATTCTGGGTTTATGGATTTTCAAAACATCCATATGTCCACTTAAACTCGCACGAAAACCTCGCAAAAACAGCATTCATGGTGTTGGGAATATGATATCCTCACGTTGCTCTATCCACTTTCCAGCAAAACCATGGAATGACAGCATTCTGGGCATTGGGAGTTCGGAATCCTCCACTTCTCTTCCCAAATTCCAATGGAATAACAGCCTTCCAGGCATGGGGATATTGGAATCCTCTAGTTCCCTTCCAAAAAGACCATGGAAGAACGACATTCTGGGCATTGAGAAGTGAAAGTTTGCCAATTGCCTTCCCAAATCCCTAGGGAAGAAGACAATTCGGGCTGTCAGGTATTTGAAATCCTTCAGCTCCGCACCATAACCCCCATGGAATAACAGAATTCCAGGCGTTAGGAATTGAGCATCCTCCAGTTCCCCTTCGAATTTCCCATGGAATCCTGGCATTCTGGATGTCGGCACTTTAGAATCGCCCATACACTGTCCCAAATAGCCAAAAAATTCACAAGGAATAACAGAATTCATGATATCAGGAATATATCATCCGCCAGCTCTCCGCACAATTTCCCACGCAATAACAGCATTCCGTGTGGTGGGAATCTTGACTCCTCCACTTACCCTCCCAAATCTGCATGGAATCATGGCATTCTGGGTGTTGGGAATTTTCAATCCCCCATAAACCCACCCCAAATCCCACCACATTCCCAAAGAAGAGCAACTTTCCAGATGTCAGGAATTTGGAATATCCCAGTTCCCCACCCAAATTCCTATGGAACAACAGCATTCCAAGTGACAGAAATCGTGAATCTTCCGGCAACGTGAAAAAATTGCCATGGAATAATGGGATTTCAGGTGTGAGGAATTGAGAATGCCCCGTACAGCCTCCCAGATTCCCACCACATTCCAATGGAATAACAACATTCCAGATTTCAGGAACTGAGAATCATCCTCTTCCCCTCCCAAATTCCCATGGAAACACGGCATTCTCTTATTCCCTAATTTGGAACCGCCCATAAGCGTTCCCAAAATCCCACCAAATTCCCATGGAATAACCATTTTAGTGTGTTGGGAATTTCCAATGCTCCACTTCCTCTCCCAAATTCCAGTCAAACCCTAATGAAGTAATGACACTTTGCGTGTTGAGAATTTACAATCCGCCACTTCCCCTTCCAAATTCCCAACAAAACCATGGAATACGGGCAGTTCCATCATTGGCAATTTCAACTCCTCCAGTTCCTCTCCCAAATTTCCTCCAACCTCTAACGGAATAATGACATTCCGTGTGTGGGAAATTTAGAATCCTCCACTTCCCCTTCCAAATTCCCATAGAATAGCTGCATTCTGGGTTTATGGATTTTCAAAACATCCATACGTCCACTTAAACTCACACGAAAACCTCGCAAAAACAGCATTCATGGTGTTGGGAATATGATATCCTCACGTTGCTCTATCCACTTTCCAGCAAAACCATGGAATGACAGCATTCTGGGCATTGGGAGTTCGGAATCCTCCACTTCTCTTCCCAAATTCCAATGGAATAACAGCCTTCCAGGCATGGGGATATTGGAATCCTCTAGTTCCCTTCCAAAAAGACCATGGAATAACGACATTCTGGGCATTGAGAAGTGAAAGTTTGCCAATTGCCTTCCCAAATCCCTAGGGAAGAAGACAATTCCGGCTGTCAGGTATTTGAAATCCTTCAGCTCCGCACCATAACCCCCATGGAATAACAGAATTCCAGGCGTTAGGAATTGAGCATCCTCCAGTTCCCCTTCGAATTTCCCATGGAATCCTGGCATTCTGGATGTCGGCACTTTAGAATCGCCCATACACTCTCCCAAATAGCCAAAAATTCACAAGGAATAACAGAATTCATGATATCAGGAATATATCATCCGCCAGCTCTCCGCACAATTTCCCACGCAATAACAGCATTCCGTGTGGTGGGAATCTTGACTCCTCCACTTACCCTCCCAAATCTGCATGGAATCATGGCATTCTGGGTGTTGGGAATTTTCAATCCCCCATAAACGCACCCCAAATCCCACCACATTCCCAAAGAAGAGCAACTTTCCAGATGTCAGGAATTTGGAATATCCCAGTTCCCCACCCAAATTCCTATGGAACAACAGCATTCCAAGTGACAGAAATCGTGAATCTTCCGGCAACGTGAAAAAATTGCCATGGAATAATGGGATTCCAGGTGTGAGGAATTGAGAATGCCCCGTACAGCCTCCCAGATTCCCACCACATTCCAATGGAATAACAACATTCCAGATTTCAGGAACTGAGAATCATCCTCTTCCCCTCCCAAATTCCCATGGAAACACGGCATTCTCTTATTCCCTAATTTGGAACCCCCCATAAGCGTTCCCAAAATCCCACCAAATTCCCATGGAATAACCATTTTAGTGTGTTGGGAATTTCCAATGCTCCACTTCCTCTCCCAAATTCCAATCAAACCCTAATGAAGTAACGACACTTTGCGTGTTGAGAATTTACAATCCGCCACTTCCCCTTCCAAATTCCCAACAAAACCATGGAATACGAGCAGTTCCATCATTGGCAATTTCAACTCCTCCAGTTCCTCTCCCAAATTTCCTCCAACCTCTAACGGAATAATGACATTCCGTGTGTGGGGAATTTAGAATCCTCCACTTCCCCTTCCAAATTCCCATAGAATAGCTGCATTCTGGGTTTATGGATTTTCAAAACATCCATACGTCCACTTAAACTCGCACGAAAACCTCGCAAAAACAGCATTCATGGTGTTGGGAATATGATATCCTCACGTTGCTCTATCCACTTTCCAGCAAAACCATGGAATGACAGCATTCTGGGCATTGGGAGTTCGGAATCCTCCACTTCTCTTCCCAAATTCCAATGGAATAGCAGCCTTCCAGGCATGGGGATATTGGAATCCTCTAGTTCCCTTCCAAAAAGCCCATGGAATAACGACATTCTGGGCATTGAGAAGTGAAAGTTTGCCAATTGCCTTCCCAAATCCCTAGGGAAGAAGACAATTCCGGCTGTCAGGTATTTGAAATCCTTCAGCTCCGCACCATAACCCCCATGGAATAACAGAATTCCAGGCGTTAGGAATTGAGCATCCTCCAGTTCCCCTTCGAATTTCCCATGGAATCCTGGCATTCTGGATGTCGGCACTTTAGAATCGCCCATACACTCTCCCAAATAGCCAAAAAATTCACAAGGAATAACAGAATTCATGATATCAGGAATATATCATCCGCCAGCTCTCCGCACAATTTCCCACGCAATAACTGCATTCCGTGTGGTGGGAATCTTGACTCCTCCACTTATCCTCCCAAATCTGCATGGAATCATGGCATTCTGGGTGTTGGGAATTTTCAATCCCCCATAAACCCACCCCAAATCCCACCACATTCCCAAAGAAGAGCAACTTTCCAGATGTCAGGAATTTGCAATATCCCAGTTCCCCACCCAAATTCCTATGGAACAACAGCATTCCAAGTGACAGAAATCGTGAATCTTCCGGCAACGTGAAAAAATTGCCATGGAATAATGGGATTTCAGGTGTGAGGAATTGAGAATGCCCCGTACAGCCTCCCAGATTCCCACCACATTCCAATGGAATAACAACATTCCAGATTTCAGGAACTGAGAATCATCCTCTTCCCCTCCCAAATTCCCATGGAAACACGGCATTCTCTTATTCCCTAATTTGGAACCCCCCATAAGCGTTCCCAAAATCCCACCAAATTCCCATGGAATAACCATTTTAGTGTGTTGGGAATTTCCAATGCTCCACTTCCTCTCCCAAATTCCAGTCAAACCCTAATGAAGTAATGACACTTTGCGTGTTGAGAATTTACAATCCGCCACTTCCCCTTCCAAATTCCCAACAAAACCATGGAATACGAGCAGTTCCATCATTGGCAATTTCAACTCCTCCAGTTCCTCTCCCAAATTTCCTCCAACCTCTAACGGAATAATGACATTCCGTGTGTGGGAAATTTAGAATCCTCCACTTCCCCTTCCAAATTCCCATAGAATAGCTGCATTCTGGGTTTATGGATTTTCAAAACATCCATACGTCCACTTAAACTCGCACGAAAACCTCGCAAAAACAGCATTCATGGTGTTGGGAATATGATATCCTCACGTTGCTCTATCCACTTTCCAGCAAAACCATGGAATGACAGCATTCTGGGCATTGGGAGTTCGGAATCCTCCACTTCTCTTCCCAAATTCCAATGGAATAACAGCCTTCCAGGCATGGGGATATTGGAATCCTCTAGTTCCCTTCCAAAAAGCCCATGGAAGAACGACATTCTGGGCATTGAGAAGTGAAAGTTTGCCAATTGCCTTCCCAAATCCCTAGGGAAGAAGACAATTCCGGCTGTCAGGTATTTGAAATCCTTCAGCTCCGCACCATAACCCCCATGGAATAACAGAATTCCAGGCGTTAGGAATTGAGCATCCTCCAGTTCCCCTTCGAATTTCCCATGGAATCCTGGCATTCTGGATGTCGGCACTTTAGAATCGCCCATACACTCTCCCAAATAGCCAAAAATTCACAAGGAATAACAGAATTCATGATATCAGGAATATATCATCCGCCAGCTCTCCGCACAATTTCCCACGCAATAACAGCATTCCGTGTGGTGGGAATCTTGACTCCTCCACTTACCCTCCCAAATCTGCATGGAATCATGGCATTCTGGGTGTTGGGAATTTTCAATCCCCCATAAACGCACCCCAAATCCCACCACATTCCCAAAGAAGAGCAACTTTCCAGATGTCAGGAATTTGGAATATCCCAGTTCCCCACCCAAATTCCTATGGAACAACAGCATTCCAAGTGACAGAAATCGTGAATCTTCCGGCAACGTGAAAAAATTGCCATGGAATAATGGGATTCCAGGTGTGAGGAATTGAGAATGCCCCGTACAGCCTCCCAGATTCCCACCACATTCCAATGGAATAACAACATTCCAGATTTCAGGAACTGAGAATCATCCTCTTCCCCTCCCAAATTCCCATGGAAACACGGCATTCTCTTATTCCCTAATTTGGAACCCCCCATAAGCGTTCCCAAAATCCCACCAAATTCCCATGGAATAACCATTTTAGTGTGTTGGGAATTTCCAATGCTCCACTTCCTCTCCCAAATTCCAATCAAACCCTAATGAAGTAACGACACTTTGCGTGTTGAGAATTTACAATCCGCCACTTCCCCTTCCAAATTCCCAACAAAACCATGGAATACGAGCAGTTCCATCATTGGCAATTTCAACTCCTCCAGTTCCTCTCCCAAATTTCCTCCAACCTCTAACGGAATAATGACATTCCGTGTGTGGGAAATTTAGAATCCTCCACTTCCCCTTCCAAATTCCCATAGAATAGCTGCATTCTGGGTTTATGGATTTTCAAAACATCCATATGTCCACTTAAACTCGCACGAAAACCTCGCAAAAACAGCATTCATGGTGTTGGGAATATGATATCCTCACGTTGCTCTATCCACTTTCCAGCAAAACCATGGAATGACAGCATTCTGGGCATTGGGAGTTCGGAATCCTCCACTTCTCTTCCCAAATTCCAATGGAATAACAGCCTTCCAGGCATGGGGATATTGGAATCCTCTAGTTCCCTTCCAAAAAGACCATGGAATAACGACATTCTGGGCATTGAGAAGTGAAAGTTTGCCAATTGCCTTCCCAAATCCCTAGGGAAGAAGACAATTCCGGCTGTCAGGTATTTGAAATCCTTCAGCTCCGCACCATAACCCCCATGGAATAACAGAATTCCAGGCGTTAGGAATTGAGCATCCTCCAGTTCCCCTTCGAATTTCCCATGGAATCCTGGCATTCTGGATGTCGGCACTTTAGAATCGCCCATACACTCTCCCAAATAGCCAAAAAATTCACAAGGAATAACAGAATTCATGATATCAGGAATATATCATCCGCCAGCTCTCCGCACAATTTCCCACGCAATAACTGCATTCCGTGTGGTGGGAATCTTGACTCCTCCACTTACCCTCCCAAATCTGCATGGAATCATGGCATTCTGGGTGTTGGGAATTTTCAATCCCCCATAAACCCACCCCAAATCCCACCACATTCCCAAAGAAGAGCAACTTTCCAGATGTCAGGAATTTGCAATATCCCAGTTCCCCACCCAAATTCCCATGGAACAACAGCATTCCAAGTGACAGAAATCGAGAATCTTCCGGCAAAGTGAAAAAATTGTCATGGAATAATGGGATTTCAGGTGTGAGGAATTGAGAATGCCCCGTACAGCCTCCCAGATTCCCACCACATTCCAATGGAATAACAACATTCCAGATTTCAGGAACTGAGAATCATCCTCTTCCCCTCCCAAATTCCCATGGAAACACGGCATTCTCTTATTCCCTAATTTGGAACCCCCCATAAGCGTTCCCAAAATCCCACCAAATTCCCATGGAATAACCATTTTAGTGTGTTGGGAATTTCCAATGCTCCACTTCCTCTCCCAAATTCCAATCAAACCCTAATGAAGTAACGACACTTTGCGTGTTGAGAATTTACAATCCGCCACTTCCCCTTCCAAATTCCCAACAAAACCATGGAATACGAGCAGTTCCATCATTGGCAATTTCAACTCCTCCAGTTCCTCTCCCAAATTTCCTCCAACCTCTAACGGAATAATGACATTCCGTGTGTGGGAAATTTAGAATCCTCCACTTCCCCTTCCAAATTCCCATAGAATAGCTGCATTCTGGGTTTATGGATTTTCAAAACATCCATATGTCCACTTAAACTCGCACGAAAACCTCGCAAAAACAGCATTCATGGTGTTGGGAATATGATATCCTCACGTTGCTCTATCCACTTTCCAGCAAAACCATGGAATGACAGCATTCTGGGCATTGGGAGTTCGGAATCCTCCACTTCTCTTCCCAAATTCCAATGGAATAACAGCCTTCCAGGCATGGGGATATTGGAATCCTCTAGTTCCCTTCCAAAAAGACCATGGAATAACGACATTCTGGGCATTGAGAAGTGAAAGTTTGCCAATTGCCTTCCCAAATCCCTAGGGAAGAAGACAATTCCGGCTGTCAGGTATTTGAAATCCTTCAGCTCCGCACCATAACCCCCATGGAATAACAGAATTCCAGGCGTTAGGAATTGAGCATCCTCCAGTTCCCCTTCGAATTTCCCATGGAATCCTGGCATTCTGGATGTCGGCACTTTAGAATCGCCCATACACTCTCCCAAATAGCCAAAAAATTCACAAGGAATAACAGAATTCATGATATCAGGAATATATCATCCGCCAGCTCTCCGCACAATTTCCCACGCAATAACTGCATTCCGTGTGGTGGGAATCTTGACTCCTCCACTTACCCTCCCAAATCTGCATGGAATCATGGCATTCTGGGTGTTGGGAATTTTCAATCCCCCATAAACCCACCCCAAATCCCACCACATTCCCAAAGAAGAGCAACTTTCCAGATGTCAGGAATTTGCAATATCCCAGTTCCCCACCCAAATTCCTATGGAACAACAGCATTCCAAGTGACAGAAATCGAGAATCTTCCGGCAACGTGAAAAAATTGCCATGGAATAATGGGATTCCAGGTGTGAGGAATTGAGAATGCCCCGTACAGCCTCCCAGATTCCCACCACATTCCAATGGAATAACAACATTCCAGATTTCAGGAACTGAGAATCATCCTCTTCCCCTCCCAAATTCCCATGGAAACACGGCATTCTCTTATTCCCTAATTTGGAACCCCCCATAAGCGTTCCCAAAATCCCACCAAATTCCCATGGAATAACCATTTTAGTGTGTTGGGAATTTCCAATGCTCCACATCCTCTCCCAAATTCCAATCAAACACTAATGAAGTAATGACACTTTGCGTGTTGAGAATTTACAATCCGCCACTTCCCCTTCCAAATTCCAAACAAAACCATGGAATACGAGCAGTTCCATCATTGGCAATTTCAACTCCTCCAGTTCCTCTCCCAAATTTCCTCCAACCTCTAACGGAATAATGACATTCCGTGTGTGGGAAATTTAGAATCCTCCACTTCCCCTTCAAAATTCCCATAGAATAGCTGCATTCTGGGTTTATGGATTTTCAAAACATCCATATGTCCACTTAAACTCGCACGAAAACCTCGCAAAAACAGCATTCATGGTGTTGGGAATATGATATCCTCACGTTGCTCTATCCACTTTCCAGCAAAACCATGGAATGACAGCATTCTGGGCATTGGGAGTTCGGAATCCTCCACTTCTCTTCCCAAATTCCAATGGAATAACAGCCTTCCAGGCATGGGGATATTGGAATCCTCTAGTTCCCTTCCAAAAAGACCATGGAATAACGACATTCTGGGCATTGAGAAGTGAAAGTTTGCCAATTGCCTTCCCAAATCCCTAGGGAAGAAGACAATTCCGGCTGTCAGGTATTTGAAATCCTTCAGCTCCGCACCATAACCCCCATGGAATAACAGAATTCCAGGCGTTAGGAATTGAGCATCCTCCAGTTCCCCTTCGAATTTCCCATGGAATCCTGGCATTCTGGATGTCGGCACTTTAGAATCGCCCATACACTCTCCCAAATAGCCAAAAAATTCACAAGGAATAACAGAATTCATGATATCAGGAATATATCATCCGCCAGCTCTCCGCACAATTTCCCACGGAATAACAGCATTCCGTGTGGTGGGAATCTTGACTCCTCCACTTACCCTCCCAAATCTGCATGGAATCATGGCATTCTGGGTGTTGGGAATTTTCAATCCCCCATAAACCCACCCCAAATCCCACCACATTCCCAAAGAAGAGCAACTTTCCAGATGTCAGGAATTTGCAATATCCCAGTTCCCCACCCAAATTCCTATGGAACAACAGCATTCCAAGTGACAGAAATCGAGAATCTTCCGGCAACGTGAAAAAATTGTCATGGAATAATGGGATTTCAGGTGTGAGGAATTGAGAATGCCCCGTACAGCCTCCCAGATTCCCACCACATTCCAATGGAATAACAACATTCCAGATTTCAGGAACTGAGAATCATCCTCTTCCCCTCCCAAATTCCCATGGAAACACGGCATTCTCTTATTCCCTAATTTGGAACCCCCCATAAGCGTTCCCAAAATCCCACCAAATTCCCATGGAATAACCATTTTAGTGTGTTGGGAATTTCCAATGCTCCACTTCCTCTCCCAAATTCCAATCAAACCCTAATGAAGTAATGACACTTTGCGTGTTGAGAATTTACAATCCGCCACTTCCCCTTCCAAATTCCCAACAAAACCATGGAATACGAGCAGTTCCATCATTGGCAATTTCAACTCCTCCAGTTCCTCTCCCAAATTTCCTCCAACCTCTAACGGAATAATGACATTCTGTGTGTGGGAAATTTAGAATCCTCCACTTCCCCTTCCAAATTCCCATAGAATAGCTGCATTCTGGGTTTATGGATTTTCAAAACATCCATACGTCCACTTAAACTCGCACGCAAACCTCGCAAAAACAGCATTCATGGTGTTGGGAATATGATATCCTCACGTTGCTCTATCCACTTTCCAGCAAAACCATGGAATGACAGCATTCTGGGCATTGGGAGTTCGGAATCCTCCACTTCTCTTCCCAAATTCCAATGGAATAACAGCCTTCCAGGCATGGGGATATTGGAATCCTCTAGTTCCCTTCCAAAAAGACCATGGAATAACGACATTCTGGGCATTGAGAAGTGAAAGTTTGCCAATTGCCTTCCCAAATCCCTAGGGAAGAAGACAATTCGGGCTGTCAGGTATTTGAAATCCTTCAGCTCCGCACCATAACCCCCATGGAATAACAGAATTCCAGGCGTTAGGAATTGAGCATCCTCCAGTTCCCCTTCGAATTTCCCATGGAATCCTGGCATTCTGGATGTCGGCACTTTAGAATCGCCCATACACTCTCCCAAATAGCCAAAAATTCACAAGGAATAACAGAATTCATGATATCAGGAATATATCATCCGCCAGATCTCCGCACAATTTCCCACGAAATAACAGCATTCCGTGTGGTGGGAATCTTGACTCCTCCACTTACCCTCCCAAATCTGCATGGAATCATGGCATTCTGGGTGTTGGGAATTTTCAATCCCCCATAAACCCACCCCAAATCCCACCACATTCCCAAAGAAGAGCAACTTTCCAGGTGTCAGGAATTTGGAATATCCCAGTTCCCCACCCAAATTCCTATGGAACAACAGCATTCCAAGTGACAGAAATCGTGAATCTTCCGGCAACGTGAAAAAATTGCCATGGAATAATGGGATTTCAGGTGTGAGGAATTGAGAATGCCCCGTACAGCCTCCCAGATTCCCACCACATTCCAATGGAATAACAACATGCCAGATTTCAGGAACTGAGAATCATCCTCTTCCCCTCCCAAATTCCCATGGAAACACGGCATTCTCTTATTCCCTAATTTGGAACCCCCCATAAGCGTTCCCAAAATCCCACCAAATTCCCATGGAATAACCATTTTAGTGTGTTGGGAATTTCCAATGCTCCACTTCCTCTCCCAAATTCCAATCAAACCCTAATGAAGTAACGACACTTTGCATGTTGAGAATTTACAATCCGCCACTTCCCCTTCCAAATTCCCAACAAAACCATGGAATACGAGCAGTTCCATCATTGGCAATTTCAACTCCTCCAGTTCCTCTCCCAAATTTCCTCCAACCTCTAACGGAATAATGACATTCTGTGTGTGGGAAATTTAGAATCCTGCACTTCCCCTTCCAGATTCCCATAGAATAGCTGCATTCTGGGTTTATGGATTTTCAAAACATCCATACGTCCACTTAAACTCGCACGAAAACCTCGCAAAAACAGCATTCATGGTGTTGGGAATATGATATCCTCACGTTGCTCTATCCACTTTCCAGCAAAACCATGGAATGACAGCATTCTGGGCATTGGGAGTTCGGAATCCTCCACTTCTCTTCCCAAATTCCAATGGAATAACAGCCTTCCAGGCATGGGGATATTGGAATCCTCTAGTTCCCTTCCAAAAAGCCCATGGAATAACGACATTCTGGGCATTGAGAAGTGAAAGTTTGCCAATTGCCTTCCCAAATCCCTAGGGAAGAAGACAATTCCGGCTGTCAGGTATTTGAAATCCTTCAGCTCCGCACCATAACCCCCATGGAATAACAGAATTCCAGGCGTTAGGAATTGAGCATCCTCCAGTTCCCCTTCGAATTTCCCATGGAATCCTGGCATTCTGGATGTCGGCAGTTTAGAATCGCCCATACACTGTCCCAAATAGCCAAAAAATTCACAAGGAATAACAGAATTCATGATATCAGGAATATATCATCCGCCAGCTCTCCGCACAATTTCCCACGGAATAACAGCATTCCGTGTGGTGGGAATCTTGACTCCTCCACTTACCCTCCCAAATCTGCATGGAATAATGGCATTCTGGGTGTTGGGAATTTTCAATCCCCCATAAACCCACCCCAAATCCCACCACATTCCCAAAGAAGAGCAACTTTCCAGATGTCAGGAATTTGGAATATCCCAGTTCCCCACCCAAATTCCTATGGAACAACAGCATTCCAAGTGACAGAAATCGAGAATCTTCCGGCAACGTGAAAAAATTGTCATGGAATAATGGGATTTCAGGTGTGAGGAATTGAGAATGCCCCGTACAGCCTCCCAGATTCCCACCACATTCCAATGGAATAACAACATGCCAGATTTCAGGAACTGAGAATCATCCTCTTCCCCTCCCAAATTCCCATGGAAACACGGCATTCTCTTATTCCCTAATTTGGAACCCCCCATAAGCGTTCCCAAAATCCCACCAAATTCCCATGGAATAACCATTTTAGTGTGTTGGGAATTTCCAATGCTCCACTTCCTCTCCCAAATTCCAATCAAACCCTAATGAAGTAACGACACTTTGCGTGTTGAGAATTTACAATCCGCCACTTCCCCTTCCAAATTCCCAACAAAACCATGGAATACGAGCAGTTCCATCATTGGCAATTTCAACTCCTCCAGTTCCTCTCCCAAATTTCCTCCAACCTCTAACGGAATAATGACATTCTGTGTGTGGGAAATTTAGAATCCTGCACTTCCCCTTCCAGATTCCCATAGAATAGCTGCATTCTGGGTTTATGGATTTTCAAAACATCCATACGTCCACTTAAACTCGCACGAAAACCTCGCAAAAACAGCATTCATGGTGTTGGGAATATGATATCCTCACGTTGCTCTATCCACTTTCCAGCAAAACCATGGAATGACAGCATTCTGGGCATTGGGAGTTCGGAATCCTCCACTTCTCTTCCCAAATTCCAATGGAATAACAGCCTTCCAGGCATGGGGATATTGGAATCCTCTAGTTCCCTTCCAAAAAGCCCATGGAATAACGACATTCTGGGCATTGAGAAGTGAAAGTTTGCCAATTGCCTTCCCAAATCCCTAGGGAAGAAGACAATTCCGGCTGTCAGGTATTTGAAATCCTTCAGCTCCGCACCATAACCCCCATGGAATAACAGAATTCCAGGCGTTAGGAATTGAGCATCCTCCAGTTCCCCTTCGAATTTCCCATGGAATCCTGGCATTCTGGATGTCGGCAGTTTAGAATCGCCCATACACTGTCCCAAATAGCCAAAAAATTCACAAGGAATAACAGAATTCATGATATCAGGAATATATCATCCGCCAGCTCTCCGCACAATTTCCCACGGAATAACAGCATTCCGTGTGGTGGGAATCTTGACTCCTCCACTTACCCTCCCAAATCTGCATGGAATAATGGCATTCTGGGTGTTGGGAATTTTCAATCCCCCATAAACCCACCCCAAATCCCACCACATTCCCAAAGAAGAGCAACTTTCCAGATGTCAGGAATTTGGAATATCCCAGTTCCCCACCCAAATTCCTATGGAACAACAGCATTCCAAGTGACAGAAATCGAGAATCTTCCGGCAACGTGAAAAAATTGTCATGGAATAATGGGATTTCAGGTGTGAGGAATTGAGAATGCCCCGTACAGCCTCCCAGATTCCCACCACATTCCAATGGAATAACAACATGCCAGATTTCAGGAACTGAGAATCATCCTCTTCCCCTCCCAAATTCCCATGGAAACACGGCATTCTCTTATTCCCTAATTTGGAACCCCCCATAAGCGTTCCCAAAATCCCACCAAATTCCCATGGAATAACCATTTTAGTGTGTTGGGAATTTCCAATGCTCCACTTCCTCTCCCAAATTCCAATCAAACCCTAATGAAGTAACGACACTTTGCGTGTTGAGAATTTACAATCCGCCACTTCCCCTTCCAAATTCCCAACAAAACCATGGAATACGAGCAGTTCCATCATTGGCAATTTCAACTCCTCCAGTTCCTCTCCCAAATTTCCTCCAACCTCTAACGGAATAATGACATTCCGTGTGTGGGAAATTTAGAATCCTCCACTTCCCCTTCCAAATTCCCATCGAATAGCTGCATTCTGGGTTTATGGATTTTCAAAACATCCATACGTCCACTTAAACTCGCACGAAAACCTCGCAAAAACAGCATTCATGGTGTTGGGAATATGATATCCTCACGTTGCTCTATCCACTTTCCAGCAAAACCATGGAATGACAGCATTCTGGGCATTGGGAGTTCGGAATCCTCCACTTCTCTTCCCAAATTCCAATGGAATAACAGCCTTCCAGGCATGGGGATATTGGAATCCTCTAGTTCCCTTCCAAAAAGCCCATGGAATAACGACATTCTGGGCATTGAGAAGTGAAAGTTTGCCAATTGCCTTCCCAAATCCCTAGGGAAGAAGACAATTCCGGCTGTCAGGTATTTGAAATCCTTCAGCTCCGCACCATAACCCCCATGGAATAACAGAATTCCAGGCGTTAGGAATTGAGCATCCTCCAGTTCCCCTTCGAATTTCCCATGGAATCCTGGCATTCTGGATGTCGGCAGTTTAGAATCGCCCATACACTCTCCCAAATAGCCAAAAAATTCACAAGGAATAACAGAATTCATGATATCAGGAATATATCATCCGCCAGCTCTCCGCACAATTTCCCACGCAATAACAGCATTCCGTGTGGTGGGAATCTTGACTCCTCCACTTACCCTCCCAAATCTGCATGGAATCATGGCATTCTGGGTGTTGGGAATTTTCAATCCCCCAGAAACCCACCCCAAATCCCACCACATTCCCAAAGAAGAGCAACTTTCCAGATGTCAGGAATTTGGAATATCCCAGTTCCCCACCCAAATTCCTATGGAACAACAGCATTCCAAGTGACAGAAATCGTGAATCTTCCGGCAACGTGAAAAAATTGCCATGGAATAATGGGATTTCAGGTGTGAGGAATTGAGAATGCCCCGTACAGCCTCCCAGATTCCCACCACATTCCAATGGAATAACAACATTCCAAATTTCAGGAACTGAGAATCATCCTCTTCCCCTCCCAAATTCCCATGGAAACACGGCATTCTCTTATTCCCTAATTTGGAACCCCCCATAAGCGTTCCCAAATTCCCATGGAATAACCATTTTAGTGTGTTGGGAATTTCCAATGCTCCACTTCCTCTCCCAAATTCCAGTCAAACCTTAATGAAGTAATGACACTTTGCGTGTTGAGAATTTACAATCCGCCACTTCCCCTTCCAAATTCCCAACAAAACCATGGAATACGAGCAGTTCCATCATTGGCAATTTCAACTCCTCCAGTTCCTCTCCCAAATTTCCTCCAACCTCTAACGGAATAATGACATTCCGTGTGTGGGAAATTTAGAATCCTCCACTTCCCCTTCCAAATTCCCATAGAATAGCTGCATTCTGGGTTTATGGATTTTCAAAACATCCATACGTCCACTTAAACTCGCACGAAAACCTCGCAAAAACAGCATTCATGGTGTTGGGAATATGATATCCTCACGTTGCTCTATCCACTTTCCAGCAAAACCATGGAATGACAGCATTCTGGGCATTGGGAGTTCGGAATCCTCCACTTCTCTTCCCAAATTCCAATGGAATAACAGCCTTCCAGGCATGGGGATATTGGAATCCTCTAGTTCCCTTCCAAAAAGCCCATGGAATAACGACATTCTGGGCATTGAGAAGTGAAAGTTTGCCAATTGCCTTCCCAAATCCCTAGGGAAGAAGACAATTCGGGCTGTCAGGTATTTGAAATCCTTCAGCTCCGCACCATAACCCCCATGGAATAACAGAATTCCAGGCGTTAGGAATTGAGCATCCTCCAGTTCCCCTTCGAATTTCTCATGGAATCCTGGCATTCTGGATGTCGGCACTTTAGAATCGCCCATACACTGTCCCAAATAGCCAAAAATTCACAAGGAATAACAGAATTCATGATATCAGGAATATATCATCCGCCAGCTCTCCGCACAATTTCCCACGCAATAACAGCATTCCGTGTGGTGGGAATCTTGACTCCTCCACTTACCCTCCCAAATCTGCATGGAATCATGGCATTCTGGGTGTTGGGAATTTTCAATCCCCCATAAACCCACCCCAAATCCCACCACATTCCCAAAGAAGAGCAACTTTCCAGATGTCAGGAATTTGGAATATCCCAGTTCCCCACCCAAATTCCTATGGAACAACAGCATTCCAAGTGACAGAAATCGAGAATCTTCTGGCAACGTGAAAAAATTGTCATGGAATAATGGGATTTCAGGTGTGAGGAATTGAGAATGCCCCGTACAGCCTCCCAGATTCCCACCACATTCCAATGGAATAACAACATTCCAGATTTCAGGAACTGAGAATCATCCTCTTCCCCTCCCAAATTCCCATGGAAACACGGCATTCTCTTATTCCCTAATTTGGAACCCCCCATAAGCGTTCCCAAATTCCCATGGAATAACCATTTTAGTGTGTTGGGAATTTCCAATGCTCCACTTCCTCTCCCAAATTCCAGTCAAACCTTAATGAAGTAATGACACTTTGCGTGTTGAGAATTTACAATCCGCCACTTCCCCTTCCAAATTCCCAACAAAACCATGGAATACGAGCAGTTCCATCATTGGCAATTTCAACTCCTCCAGTTCCTCTCCCAAATTTCCTCCAACCTCTAACGGAATAATGACATTCCGTGTGTGGGAAATTTAGAATCCTCCACTTCCCCTTCCAAATTCCCATAGAATAGCTGCATTCTGGGTTTATGGATTTTCAAAACATCCATACGTCCACTTAAACTCGCACGAAAACCTCGCAAAAACAGCATTCATGGTGTTGGGAATATGATATCCTCACGTTGCTCTATCCACTTTCCAGCAAAACCATGGAATGACAGCATTCTGGGCATTGGGAGTTCGGAATCCTCCACTTCTCTTCCCAAATTCCAATGGAATAACAGCCTTCCAGGCATGGGGATATTGGAATCCTCTAGTTCCCTTCCAAAAAGCCCATGGAATAACGACATTCTGGGCATTGAGAAGTGAAAGTTTGCCAATTGCCTTCCCAAATCCCTAGGGAAGAAGACAATTCCGGCTGTCAGGTATTTGAAATCCTTCAGCTCCGCACCATAACCCCCATGGAATAACAGAATTCCAGGCGTTAGGAATTGAGCATCCTCCAGTTCCCCTTCGAATTTCTCATGGAATCCTGGCATTCTGGATGTCGGCACTTTAGAATCGCCCATACACTCTCCCAAATAGCCAAAAATTCACAAGGAATAACAGAATTCATGATATCAGGAATATATCATCCGCCAGCTCTCCGCACAATTTCCCACGCAATAACAGCATTCCGTGTGGTGGGAATCTTGACTCCTCCACTTACCCTCCCAAATCTGCATGGAATCATGGCATTCTGGGTGTTGGGAATTTTCAATCCCCCATAAACCCACCCCAAATCCCACCACATTCCCAAAGAAGAGCAACTTTCCAGATGTCAGGAATTTGGAATATCCCAGTTCCCCACCCAAATTCCTATGGAACAACAGCATTCCAAGTGACAGAAATCGAGAATCTTCTGGCAACGTGAAAAAATTGTCATGGAATAATGGGATTTCAGGTGTGAGGAATTGAGAATGCCCCGTACAGCCTCCCAGATTCCCACCACATTCCAATGGAATAACAACATTCCAGATTTCAGGAACTGAGAATCATCCTCTTCCCCTCCCAAATTCCCATGGAAACACGGCATTCTCTTATTCCCTAATTTGGAACCCCCCATAAGCCTTCCCAAAATCCCACCAAATTCCCATGGAATAACCATTTTAGTGTGTTGGGAATTTCCAATGCTCCACTTCCTCTCCCAAATTCCAATCAAACCCTAATGAAGTAACGACACTTTGCGTGTTGAGAATTTACAATCCGCCACTTCCCCTTCCAAATTCCCAACAAAACCATGGAATACGAGCAGTTCCATCACTGGCAATTTCAACTCCTCCAGTTCCTCTCCCAAATTTCCTCCAACCTCTAACGGAATAATGACATTCCGTGTGTGGGAAATTTAGAATCCTCCATTTCCCCTTCCAAATTCCCATAGAATAGCTGCTTTCTGGGTTTATGGATTTTCAAAACATCCATACGTCCACTTAAACTCGCACGAAAACCTCGCAAAAACAGCATTCATGGTGTTGGGAATATGATATCCTCACGTTGCTCTATCCACTTTCCAGCAAAACCATGGAATGACAGCATTCTGGGCATTGGGAGTTCGGAATCCTCCACTTCTCTTCCCAAATTCCGATGGAATAACAGCCTTCCAGGCATGGGGATATTGGAATCCTCTAGTTCCCTTCCAAAAAGACCATGGAATAACGACATTCTGGGCATTGAGAAGTGAAAGTTTGCCAATTGCCTTCCCAAATCCCTAGGGAAGAAGACAATTCGGGCTGTCAGGTATTTGAAATCCTTCAGCTCCGCACCATAACCCCCATGGAATAACAGAATTCCAGGCGTTAGGAATTGAGCATCCTCCAGTTCCCCTTCGAATTTCCCATGGAATCCTGGCATTCTGGATGTCGGCACTTTAGAATCGCCCATACACTCTCCCAAATAGCCAAAAAATTCACAAGGAATAACAGAATTCATGATATCAGGAATATATCATCCGCCAGCTCGCCGCACAATTTCCCACGCAATAACAGCATTCCGTGTGGTGGGAATCTTGACTCCTCCACTTACCCTCCCAAATCTGCATGGAATAATGGCATTCTGGGTGTTGGGAATTTTCAATCCCCCATAAACCCACCCCAAATCCCACCACATTCCCAAAGAAGAGCAACTTTCCAGATGTCAGGAATTTGGAATATCCCAGTTCCCCACCCAAATTCCTATGGAACAACAGCATTCCAAGTGACAGAAATCGAGAATCTTCCGGCAACGTGAAAAAATTGTCATGGAATAATGGGATTTCAGGTGTGAGGAATTGAGAATGCCCTGTACAGCCTCCCAGATTCCCACCACATTCCAATGGAATAACAACATTCCAGATTTCAGGAACTGAGAATCATCCTCTTCCCCTCCCAAATTCCCATGGAAACACGGCATTCTCTTATTCCCTAATTTGGAACCCCCCATAAGCGTTCCCAAAATCCCACCAAATTCCCATGGAATAACCATTTTAGTGTGTTGGGAATTTCCAATGCTCCACTTCCTCTCCCAAATTCCAGTCAAACCCTAATGAAGTAATGACACTTTGCGTGTTGAGAATTTACAATCCGCCACTTCCCCTTCCAAATTCCCAACAAAACCATGGAATACGAGCAGTTCCATCATTGGCAATTTCAACTCCTCCAGTTCCTCTCCCAAATTTCCTCCAACCTCTAACGGAATAATGACATTCCGTGTGTGGGAAATTTAGAATCCTCCACTTCCCCTTCCAAATTCCCATAGAATAGCTGCTTTCTGGGTTTATGGATTTTCAAAACATCCATACGTCCACTTAAACTCGCACGAAAACCTCGCAAAAACAGCATTCATGGTGTTGGGAATATGATATCCTCACGTTGCTCTATCCACTTTCCACCAAAACCATGGAATGACAGCATTCTGGGCATTGGGAGTTCGGAATCCTCCACTTCTCTTCCCAAATTCCAATGGAATAACAGCCTTCCAGGCATGGGGATATTGGAATCCTCTAGTTCCCTTCCAAAAAGCCCATGGAATAACGACATTCTGGGCATTGAGAAGTGAAAGTTTGCCAATTGCCTTCCCAAATCCCTAGGGAAGAAGACAATTCCGGCTGTCAGGTATTTGAAATCCTTCAGCTCCGCACCATAACCCCCATGGAATAACAGAATTCCAGGCGTTAGGAATTGAGCATCCTCCAGTTCCCCTTCGAATTTCCCATGGAATCCTGGTATTCTGGATGTCGGCACTTTAGAATCGCCCATACACTCTCCCAAATAGCCAAAAATTCACAAGGAATAACAGAATTCATGATATCAGGAATATATCATCCGCCAGCTCTCCGCACAATTTCCCACGGAATAACAGCATTCCGTGTGGTGGGAATCTTGACTCCTCCACTTACCCTCCCAAATCTGCATGGAATCATGGCATTCTGGGTGTTGGGAATTTTCAATCCCCCATAAACCCACCCCAAATCCCACCACATTCCCAAAGAAGAGCAACTTTCCAGATGTCAGGAATTTGGAATATCCCAGTTCCCCACCCAAATTCCTATGGAACAACAGCATTCCAAGTGACAGAAATCGAGAATCTTCTGGCAACGTGAAAAAATTGTCATGGAATAATGGGATTTCAGGTGTGAGGAATTGAGAATGCCCCGTACAGCCTCCCAGATTCCCACCACATTCCAATGGAATAACAACATTCCAGATTTCAGGAACTGAGAATCATCCTCTTCCCCTCCCAAATTCCCATGGAAACACGGCATTCTCTTATTCCCTAATTTGGAACCCCCCATAAGCGTTCCCAAAATCCCACCAAATTCCCATGGAATAACCATTTTAGTGTGTTGGGAATTTCCAATGCTCCACTTCCTCTCCCAAATTCCAATCAAACCCTAATGAAGTAACGACACTTTGCGTGTTGAGAATTTACAATCCGCCACTTCCCCTTCCAAATTCCCAACAAAACCATGGAATACGAGCAGTTCCATCACTGGCAATTTCAACTCCTCCAGTTCCTCTCCCAAATTTCCTCCAACCTCTAACGGAATAATGACATTCCGTGTGTGGGAAATTTAGAATCCTCCACTTCCCCTTCCAAATTCCCATAGAATAGCTGCTTTCTGGGTTTATGGATTTTCAAAACATCCATACGTCCACTTAAACTCGCACGAAAACCTCGCAAAAACAGCATTCATGGTGTTGGGAATATGATATCCTCACGTTGCTCTATCCACTTTCCAGCAAAACCATGGAATGACAGCATTCTGGGCATTGGGAGTTCGGAATCCTCCACTTCTCTTCCCAAATTCCGATGGAATAACAGCCTTCCAGGCATGGGGATATTGGAATCCTCTAGTTCCCTTCCAAAAAGACCATGGAATAACGACATTCTGGGCATTGAGAAGTGAAAGTTTGCCAATTGCCTTCCCAAATCCCTAGGGAAGAAGACAATTCCGGCTGTCAGGTATTTGAAATCCTTCAGCTCCGCACCATAACCCCCATGGAATAACAGAATTCCAGGCGTTAGGAATTGAGCATCCTCCAGTTCCCCTTCGAATTTCCCATGGAATCCTGGCATTCTGGATGTCGGCACTTTAGAATCGCCCATACACTCTCCCAAATAGCCAAAAAATTCACAAGGAATAACAGAATTCATGATATCAGGAATATATCATCCGCCAGCTCGCCGCACAATTTCCCACTCAATAACAGCATTCCGTGTGGTGGGAATCTTGACTCCTCCACTTACCCTCCCAAATCTGCATGGAATCATGGCATTCTGGGTGTTGGGAATTTTCAATCCCCCATAAACCCACCCCAAATCCCACCACATTCCCAAAGAAGAGCAACTTTCCAGATGTCAGGAATTTGGAATATCCCAGTTCCCCACCCAAATTCCTATGGAACAACAGCATTCCAAGTGACAGAAATCGAGAATCTTCCGGCAACGTGAAAAAATTGTCATGGAATAATGGGATTTCAGGTGTGAGGAATTGAGAATGCCCTGTACAGCCTCCCAGATTCCCACCACATTCCAATGGAATAACAACATGCCAGATTTCAGGAACTGAGAATCATCCTCTTCCCCTCCCAAATTCCCATGGAAACACGGCATTCTCTTATTCCCTAATTTGGAACCCCCCATAAGCGTTCCCAAAATCCCACCAAATTCCCATGGAATAACCATTTTAGTGTGTTGGGAATTTCCAATGCTCCACGTCCTCTCCCAAATTCCAGTCAAACCCTAATGAAGTAATGACACTTTGCGTGTTGAGAATTTACAATCCGCCACTTCCCCTTCCAAATTCCCAACAAAACCATGCAATACGAGCAGTTCCATCATTGGCAATTTCAACTCCTCCAGTTCCTCTCCCAAATTTCCTCCAACCTCTAACGGAATAATGACATTCCGTGTGTGGGAAATTTAGAATCCTCCACTTCCCCTTCCAAATTCCCATCGAATAGCTGCTTTCTGGGTTTATGGATTTTCAAAACATCCATACGTCCACTTAAACTCGCACGAAAACCTCGCAAAAACAGCATTCATGGTGTTGGGAATATGATATCCTCACGTTGCTCTATCCACTTTCCAGCAAAACCATGGAATGACAGCATTCTGGGCATTGGGAGTTCGGAATCCTCCACTTCTCTTCCCAAATTCCAATGGAATAACAGCCTTCCAGGCATGGGGATATTGGAATCCTCTAGTTCCCTTCCAAAAAGACCATGGAATAACGACATTCTGGGCATTGAGAAGTGAAAGTTTGCCAATTGCCTTCCCAAATCCCTAGGGAAGAAGACAATTCCGGCTGTCAGGTATTTGAAATCCTTCAGCTCCGCACCATAACCCCCATGGAATAACAGAATTCCAGGCGTTAGGAATTGAGCATCCTCCAGTTCCCCTTCGAATTTCCCATGGAATCCTGGCATTCTGGATGTCGGCACTTTAGAATCGCCCATACACTGTCCCAAAGAGCCAAAAATTCACAAGGAATAACAGAATTCATGATATCAGGAATATATCATCCGCCAGCTCTCCGCACAATTTCCCACGCAATAACAGCATTCCGTGTGGTGGGAATCTTGACTCCTCCACTTACCCTCCCAAATCTGCATGGAATCATGGCATTCTGGGTGTTGGGAATTTTCAATCCCCCATAAACCCACCCCAAATCCCACCACATTCCCAAAGAAGAGCAACTTTCCAGATGTCAGGAATTTGGAATATCCCAGTTCCCCACCCAAATTCCTATGGAACAACAGCATTCCAAGTGACAGAAATCGAGAATCTTCTGGCAACGTGAAAAAATTGTCATGGAATAATGGGATTTCAGGTGTGAGGAATTGAGAATGCCCCGTACAGCCTCCCAGATTCCCACCACATTCCAATGGAATAACAACATGCCAGATTTCAGGAACTGAGAATCATCCTCTTCCCCTCCCAAATTCCCATGGAAACACGGCATTCTCTTATTCCCTAATTTGGAACCCCCCATAAGCATTCCCAAAATCCCACCAAATTCCCATGGAATAACCATTTTAGTGTGTTGGGAATTTCCAATGCTCCACTTCCTCTCCCAAATTCCAATCAAACCCTAATGAAGTAACGACACTTTGCATGTTGAGAATTTACAATCCGCCACTTCCCCTTCCAAATTCCCAACAAAACCATGCAATACGAGCAGTTCCATCATTGGCAATTTCAACTCCTCCAGTTCCTCTCCCAAATTTCCTCCAACCTCTAACGGAATAATGGCACATTTTGTGGGGTCAATTAAGAATCCTCCACTTCCCCTTCCAAATTCCCATAGAATAGCTGCATTCTGGGTTTATGGATTTTCAAAACATCCATACGTCCACTTAAACTCGCACGAAAACCTCGCAAAAACAGCATTCATGGTGTTGGGAATATGATATCCTCACGTTGCTCTATCCACTTTCCAGCAAAACCATGGAATGACAGCATTCTGGGCATTGGGAGTTCGGAATCCTCCACTTCTCTTCCCAAATTCCAATGGAATAACAGCCTTCCAGGCATGGGGATATTGGAATCCTCTAGTTCCCTTCCAAAAAGCCCATGGAATAACGACATTCTGGGCATTGAGAAGTGAAAGTTTGCCAATTGCCTTCCCAAATCCCTAGGGAAGAAGACAATTCGGGCTGTCAGGTATTTGAAATCCTTCAGCTCCGCACCATAACCCCCATGGAATAACAGAATTCCAGGCGTTAGGAATTGAGCATCCTCCAGTTCCCCTTCGAATTTCCCATGGAATCCTGGCATTCTGGATGTCGGCAGTTTAGAATCGCCCATACACTGTCCCAAATAGCCAAAAAATTCACAAGGAATAACAGAATTCATGATATCAGGAATATATCATCCGCCAGCTCTCCGCACAATTTCCCACGCAATAACAGCATTCCGTGTGGTGGGAATCTTGACTCCTCCACTTACCCTCCCAAATCTGCATGGAATCATGGCATTCTGGGTGTTGGGAATTTTCAATCCCCCATAAACCCACCCCAAATCCCACCACATTCCCAAAGAAGAGCAACTTTCCAGATGTCAGGAATTTGGAATATCCCAGTTCCCCACCCAAATTCCTATGGAACAACAGCATTCCAAGTGACAGAAATCAAGAATCTTCCGGCAACGTGAAAAAATTGTCATGGAATAATGGGATTCCAGGTGTGAGGAATTGAGAATGCCCCGTACAGCCTCCCAGATTCCCACCACATTCCAATGGAATAACAACATTCCAGATTTCAGGAACTGAGAATCATCCTCTTCCCCTCCCAAATTCCCATGGAAACACGGCATTCTCTTATTCCCTAATTTGGAACCCCCCATAAGCGTTCCCAAAATCCCACCAAATTCCCATGGAATAACCATTTTAGTGTGTTGGGAATTTCCAATGCTCCACTTCCTCTCCCAAATTCCAATCAAACCCTAATGAAGTAATGACACTTTGCGTGTTGAGAATTTACAATCCGCCACTTCCCCTTCCAAATTCCCAACAAAACCATGGAATACGAGCAGTTCCATCATTGGCAATTTCAACTCCTCCAGTTCCTCTCCCAAATTTCCACCTAAATCTAACGGAATAATGGCACATTTTGTGGGGTCAATTAAGAATCCTCCACTTCCCCTTCCAAATTCCCATAGAATAGCTGCATTCTGGGTTTATGGATTTTCAAAACATCCATACGTCCACTTAAACTCGCACGAAAACCTCGCAAAAACAGCATTCATGGTGTTGGGAATATGATATCCTCACGTTGCTCTATCCACTTTCCAGCAAAACCATGGAATGACAGCATTCTGGGCATTGGGAGTTCGGAATCCTCCACTTCTCTTCCCAAATTCCAATGGAATAACAGCCTTCCAGGCATGGGGATATTGGAATCCTCTAGTTCCCTTCCAAAAAGACCATGGAATAACGACATTCTGGGCATTGAGAAGTGAAAGTTTGCCAATTGCCTTCCCAAATCCCTAGGGAAGAAGACAATTCGGGCTGTCAGGTATTTGAAATCCTTCAGCTCCGCACCATAACCCCCATGGAATAAGAGAATTCCAGGCGTTAGGAATTGAGCAGCCTCCAGTTCCCCTTCGAATTTCCCATGGAATCCTGGCATTCTGCATGTCAGCAGTTTAAAATCGCCCATACACTGTCCCAAATAGCCAAAAATTCACAAGGAATAACAGAATTCATGATATCAGGAATATATTATCCACCAGCACTCCACACAATTTCCCACAGAATAACAGTATTCCGGGTGGCGAGAATCTTGACTCCTCCAGTTACCCTCCCAAATCTGCATGGAAAAATGAATACCAGGCATTGGGAACGTAGAATCCTCATGTTCCCTTTCCAAATTCCCATGGAATAACCATTTTAGTGTGTTGGGAATTTCCAATGCTCCACTTCCTCTCCCAAATTCCAATCAAACCCTAATGAAGTAACGACACTTTGCGTGTTGAGAATTTACAATCCGCCACTTCCCCTTCCAAATTCCCAACAAAACCATGGAATACGAGCAGTTCCATCATTGGCAATTTCAACTCCTCCAGTTCCTCTCCCAAATTTCCTCCAACCTCTAACGGAATAATGACATTCCGTGTGTGGGAAATTTAGAATCCTCCACTTCCCCTTCCAAATTCCCATAGAATAGCTGCATTCTGGGTTTATGGATTTTCAAAACATCCATACGTCCACTTAAACTCGCACGAAAACCTCGCAAAAACAGCATTCATGGTGTTGGGAATATGATAGCCTCACGTTGCTCTATCCACTTTCCAGCAAAACCATGGAATGACAGCATTCTGGGCATTGGGAGTTCGGAATCCTCCACTTCTCTTCCCAAATTCCAATGGAATAACAGCCTTCCAGGCATGGGGATATTGGAATCCTCTAGTTCCCTTCCAAAAAGACCATGGAATAACGACATTCTGGGCATTGAGAAGTGAAAGTTTGCCAATTGCCTTCCCAAATCCCTAGGGAAGAAGACAATTCCGGCTGTCAGGTATTTGAAATCCTTCAGCTCCGCACCATAACCCCCATGGAATAACAGAATTCCAGGCGTTAGGAATTGAGCATCCTCCAGTTCCCCTTCGAATTTCCCATGGAATCCTGGCATTCTGGATGTCGGCACTTTAGAATCGCCCATACACTCTCCCAAATAGCCAAAAAATTCACAAGGAATAACAGAATTCATGATATCAGGAATATATCATCCGCCAGCTCTCCGCACAATTTCCCACGCAATAACAGCATTCCGTGTGGTGGGAATCTTGACTCCTCCACTTACCCTCCCAAATCTGCATGGAATCATGGCATTCTGGGTGTTGGGAATTTTCAATCCCCCATAAACCCACCCCAAATCCCACCACATTCCCAAAGAAGAGCAACTTTCCAGATGTCAGGAATTTGCAATATCCCAGTTCCCCACCCAAATTCCTATGGAACAACAGCATTCCAAGTGACAGAAATCGTGAATCTTCCGGCAACGTGAAAAAATTGTCATGGAATAATGGGATTTCAGGTGTGAGGAATTGAGAATGCCCCGTACAGCCTCCCAGATTCCCACCACATTCCAATGGAATAACAACATGCCAGATTTCAGGAACTGAGAATCATCCTCTTCCCCTCCCAAATTCCCATGGAAACACGGCATTCTCTTATTCCCTAATTTGGAACCCCCCATAAGCATTCCCAAAATCCCACCAAATTCCCATGGAATAACCATTTTAGTGTGTTGGGAATTTCCAATGCTCCACTTCCTCTCCCAAATTCCAATCAAACCCTAATGAAGTAACGACACTTTGCATGTTGAGAATTTACAATCCGCCACTTCCCCTTCCAAATTCCCAACAAAACCATGGAATACGAGCAGTTCCATCATTGGCAATTTCAACTCCTCCAGTTCCTCTCCCAAATTTCCTCCAACCTCTAACGGAATAATGACATTCCGTGTGTGGGAAATTTAGAATCCTCCACTTCCCCTTCCAAATTCCCATCGAATAGCTGCATTCTGGGTTTATGGATTTTCAAAACATCCATACGTCCACTTAAACTTGCACGAAAACCTCGCAAAAACAGCATTCATGGTGTTGGGAATATGATATCCTCACGTTGCTCTATCCACTTTCCAGCAAAACCATGGAATGACAGCATTCTGGGCATTGGGAGTTCGGAATCCTCCACTTCTCTTCCCAAATTCCAATGGAATAACAGCCTTCCAGGCATGGGGATATTGGAATCCTCTAGTTCCCTTCCAAAAAGCCCATGGAATAACGACATTCTGGGCATTGAGAAGTGAAAGTTTGCCAATTGCCTTCCCAAATCCCTAGGGAAGAAGACAATTCCGGCTGTCAGGTATTTGAAATCCTTCAGCTCCGCACCATAACCCCCATGGAATAACAGAATTCCAGGCGTTAGGAATTGAGCATCCTCCAGTTCCCCTTCGAATTTCCCATGGAATCCTGGCATTCTGGATGTCGGCACTTTAGAATCGCCCATACACTGTCCCAAATAACCAAAAAATTCACAAGGAATAACAGAATTCATGATATCAGGAATATATCATCCGCCAGCTCTCCGCACAATTTCCCACGCAATAACAGCATTCCGTGTGGTGGGAATCTTGACTCCTCCACTTACCCTCCCAAATCTGCATGGAATAATGGCATTCTGGGTGTTGGGAATTTTCAATCCCCCATAAACCCACCCCAAATCCCACCACATTCCCAAAGAAGAGCAACTTTCCAGATGTCAGGAATTTGGAATATCCCAGTTCCCCACCCAAATTCCTATGGAACAACAGCATTCCAAGTGACAGAAATCGAGAATCTTCCGGCAACGTGAAAAAATTGTCATGGAATAATGGGATTTCAGGTGTGAGGAATTGAGAATGCCCCGTACAGCCTCCCAGATTCCCACCACATTCCAATGGAATAACAACATGCCAGATTTCAGGAACTGAGAATCATCCTCTTCCCCTCCCAAATTCCCATGGAAACACGGCATTCTCTTATTCCCTAATTTGGAACCCCCCATAAGCGTTCCCAAAATCCCACCAAATTCCCATGGAATAACCATTTTAGTGTGTTGGGAATTTCCAATGCTCCACTTCCTCTCCCAAATTCCAATCAAACCCTAATGAAGTAACGACACTTTGCGTGTTGAGAATTTACAATCCGCCACTTCCCCTTCCAAATTCCCAACAAAACCATGGAATACGAGCAGTTCCATCATTGGCAATTTCAACTCCTCCAGTTCCTCTCCCAAATTTCCTCCAACCTCTAACGGAATAATGACATTCCGTGTGTGGGAAATTTAGAATCCTCCACTTCCCCTTCCAAATTCCCATCGAATAGCTGCATTCTGGGTTTATGGATTTTCAAAACATCCATACGTCCACTTAAACTCGCACGAAAACCTCGCAAAAACAGCATTCATGGTGTTGGGAATATGATATCCTCACGTTGCTCTATCCACTTTCCAGCAAAACCATGGAATGACAGCATTCTGGGCATTGGGAGTTCGGAATCCTCCACTTCTCTTCCCAAATTCCAATGGAATAACAGCCTTCCAGACATGGGGATATTGGAATCCTCTAGTTCCCTTCCAAAAAGACCATGGAATAACGACATTCTGGGCATTGAGAAGTGAAAGTTTGCCAATTGCCTTCCCAAATCCCTAGGGAAGAAGACAATTCCGGCTGTCAGGTATTTGAAATCCTTCAGCTCCGCACCATAACCCCCATGGAATAACAGAATTCCAGGCGTTAGGAATTGAGCATCCTCCAGTTCCCCTTCGAATTTCCCATGGAATCCTGGCATTCTGGATGTCGGCACTTTAGAATCGCCCATACACTCTCCCAAATAGCCAAAAATTCACAAGGAATAACAGAATTCATGATATCAGGAATATATCATCCGCCAGCTCTCCGCACAATTTCCCACGCAATAACAGCATTCCGTGTGGTGGGAATCTTGACTCCTCCACTTACCCTCCCAAATCTGCATGGAATCATGGCATTCTGGGTGTTGGGAATTTTCAATCCCCCAGAAACCCACCCCAAATCCCACCACATTCCCAAAGAAGAGCAACTTTCCAGATGTCAGGAATTTGGAATATCCCAGTTCCCCACCCAAATTCCTATGGAACAACAGCATTCCAAGTGACAGAAATCGTGAATCTTCCGGCAACGTGAAAAAATTGTCATGGAATAATGGGATTTCAGGTGTGAGGAATTGAGAATGCCCCGTACAGCCTCCCAGATTCCCACCACATTCCAATGGAATAACAACATTCCAAATTTCAGGAACTGAGAATCATCCTCTTCCCCTCCCAAATTCCCATGGAAACACGGCATTCTCTTATTCCCTAATTTGGAACCCCCCATAAGCGTTCCCAAATTCCCATGGAATAACCATTTTAGTGTGTTGGGAATTTCCAATGCTCCACTTCCTCTCCCAAATTCCAGTCAAACCCTAATGAAGTAATGACACTTTGCGTGTTGAGAATTTACAATCCGCCACTTCCCCTTCCAAATTCCCAACAAAACCATGGAATACGAGCAGTTCCATCATTGGCAATTTCAACTCCTCCAGTTCCTCTCCCAAATTTCCTCCAACCTCTAACGGAATAATGACATTCCGTGTGTGGGAAATTTAGAATCCTCCACTTCCCCTTCCAAATTCCCATCGAATAGCTGCATTCTGGGTTTATGGATTTTCAAAACATCCATACGTCCACTTAAACTCGCACGAAAACCTCGCAAAAACAGCATTCATGGTGTTGGGAATATGATATCCTCACGTTGCTCTATCCACTTTCCAGCAAAACCATGGAATGACAGCATTCTGGGCATTGGGAGTTCGGAATCCTCCACTTCTCTTCCCAAATTCCAATGGAATAACAGCCTTCCAGGCATGGGGATATTGGAATCCTCTAGTTCCCTTCCAAAAAGACCATGGAATAACGACATTCTGGGCATTGAGAAGTGAAAGTTTGCCAATTGCCTTCCCAAATCCCTAGGGAAGAAGACAATTCCGGCTGTCAGGTATTTGAAATCCTTCAGCTCCGCACCATAACCCCCATGGAATAACAGAATTCCAGGTGTTAGGAATTGAGCATCCTCCAGTTCCCCTTCGAATTTCTCATGGAATCCTGGCATTCTGGATGTCGGCACTTTAGAATCGCCCATACACTGTCCCAAATAGCCAAAAATTCACAAGGAATAACAGAATTCATGATATCAGGAATATATCATCCGCCAGCTCTCCGCACAATTTCCCACGCAATAACAGCATTCCGTGTGGTGGGAATCTTGACTCCTCCACTTACCCTCCCAAATCTGCATGGAATCATGGCATTCTGGGTGTTGGGAATTTTCAATCCCCCATAAACCCACCCCAAATCCCACCACATTCCCAAAGAAGAGCAACTTTCCAGATGTCAGGAATTTGCAATATCCCAGTTCCCCACCCAAATTCCTATGGAACAACAGCATTCCAAGTGACAGAAATCGAGAATCTTCCGGCAACGTGAAAAAATCGTCATGGAATAATGGGATTTCAGGTGTGAGGAATTGAGAATGCCCTGTACAGCCTCCCAGATTCCCACCACATTCCAATGGAATAACAACATTCCAGATTTCAGGAACTGAGAATCATCCTCTTCCCCTCCCAAATTCCCATGGAAACACGGCATTCTCTTATTCCCTAATTTGGAACCCCCCATAAGCGTTCCCAAAATCCCACCAAATTCCCATGGAATAACCATTTTAGTGTGTTGGGAATTTCCAATGCTCCACTTCCTCTCCCAAATTCCAGTCAAACCCTAATGAAGTAATGACACTTTGCGTGTTGAGAATTTACAATCCGCCACTTCCCCTTCCAAATTCCCAACAAAACCATGGAATACGAGCAGTTCCATCATTGGCAATTTCAACTCCTCCAGTTCCTCTCCCAAATTTCCTCCAACCTCTAACGGAATAATGACATTCCGTGTGTGGGAAATTTAGAATCCTCCACTTCCCCTTCCAAATTCCCATAGAATAGCTGCTTTCTGGGTTTATGGATTTTCAAAACATCCATACGTCCACTTAAACTCGCACGAAAACCTCGCAAAAACAGCATTCATGGTGTTGGGAATATGATATCCTCACGTTGCTCTATCCACTTTCCAGCAAAACCATGGAATGACAGCATTCTGGGCATTGGGAGTTCGGAATCCTCCACTTCTCTTCCCAAATTCCAATGGAATAACAGCCTTCCAGGCATGGGGATATTGGAATCCTCTAGTTCCCTTCCAAAAAGACCATGGAATAACGACATTCTGGGCATTGAGAAGTGAAAGTTTGCCAATTGCCTTCCCAAATCCCTAGGGAAGAAGACAATTCCGGCTGTCAGGTATTTGAAATCCTTCAGCTCCGCACCATAACCCCCATGGAATAACAGAATTCCAGGCGTTAGGAATTGAGCATCCTCCAGTTCCCCTTCGAATTTCCCATGGAATCCTGGCATTCTGGATGTCGGCACTTTAGAATCGCCCATACACTCTCCCAAATAGCCAAAAATTCACAAGGAATAACAGAATTCATGATATCAGGAATATATCATCCGCCAGCTCTCCGCACAATTTCCCACGCAATAACAGCATTCCGTGTGGTGGGAATCTTGACTCCTCCACTTACCCTCCCAAATCTGCATGGAATCATGGCATTCTGGGTGTTGGGAATTTTCAATCCCCCATAAACCCACCCCAAATCCCACCACATTCCCAAAGAAGAGCAACTTTCCAGATGTCAGGAATTTGGAATATCCCAGTTCCCCACCCAAATTCCTATGGAACAACAGCATTCCAAGTGACAGAAATCGAGAATCTTCTGGCAACGTGAAAAAATTGTCATGGAATAATGGGATTTCAGGTGTGAGGAATTGAGAATGCCCCGTACAGCCTCCCAGATTCCCACCACATTCCAATGGAATAACAACATTCCAGATTTCAGGAACTGAGAATCATCCTCTTCCCCTCCCAAATTCCCATGGAAACACGGCATTCTCTTATTCCCTAATTTGGAACCCCCCATAAGCGTTCCCAAAATCCCACCAAATTCCCATGGAATAACCATTTTAGTGTGTTGGGAATTTCCAATGCTCCACTTCCTCTCCCAAATTCCAATCAAACCCTAATGAAGTAACGACACTTTGCGTGTTGAGAATTTACAATCCGCCACTTCCCCTTCCAAATTCCCAACAAAACCATGGAATACGAGCAGTTCCATCACTGGCAATTTCAACTCCTCCAGTTCCTCTCCCAAATTTCCTCCAACCTCTAACGGAATAATGACATTCCGTGTGTGGGAAATTTAGAATCCTCCATTTCCCCTTCCAAATTCCCATAGAATAGCTGCTTTCTGGGTTTATGGATTTTCAAAACATCCATACGTCCACTTAAACTCGCACGAAAACCTCGCAAAAACAGCATTCATGGTGTTGGGAATATGATATCCTCACGTTGCTCTATCCACTTTCCAGCAAAACCATGGAATGACAGCATTCTGGGCATTGGGAGTTCGGAATCCTCCACTTCTCTTCCCAAATTCCGATGGAATAACAGCCTTCCAGGCATGGGGATATTGGAATCCTCTAGTTCCCTTCCAAAAAGCCCATGGAATAACGACATTCTGGGCATTGAGAAGTGAAAGTTTGCCAATTGCCTTCCCAAATCCCTAGGGAAGAAGACAATTCGGGCTGTCAGGTATTTGAAATCCTTCAGCTCCGCACCATAACCCCCATGGAATAACAGAATTCCAGGCGTTAGGAATTGAGCATCCTCCAGTTCCCCTTCGAATTTCCCATGGAATCCTGGCATTCTGGATGTCGGCACTTTAGAATCGCCCATACACTCTCCCAAATAGCCAAAAAATTCACAAGGAATAACAGAATTCATGATATCAGGAATATATCATCCGCCAGCTCGCCGCACAATTTCCCACTCAATAACAGCATTCCGTGTGGTGGGAATCTTGACTCCTCCACTTACCCTCCCAAATCTGCATGGAATCATGGCATTCTGGGTGTTGGGAATTTTCAATCCCCCATAAACCCACCCCAAATCCCACCACATTCCCAAAGAAGAGCAACTTTCCAGATGTCAGGAATTTGGAATATCCCAGTTCCCCACCCAAATTCCTATGGAACAACAGCATTCCAAGTGACAGAAATCAAGAATCTTCCGGCAACGTGAAAAAATTGTCATGGAATAATGGGATTCCAGGTGTGAGGAATTGAGAATGCCCCGTACAGCCCCCCAGATTCCCACCACATTCCAATGGAATAACAACATTCCAGATTTCAGGAACTGAGAATCATCCTCTTCCCCTCCCAAATTCCCATGGAAACACGGCATTCTCTTATTCCCTAATTTGGAACCCCCCATAAGCGTTCCCAAAATCCCACCAAATTCCCATGGAATAACCATTTTAGTGTGTTGGGAATTTCCAATGCTCCACTTCCTCTCCCAAATTCCAATCAAACCCTAATGAAGTAATGACACTTTGCGTGTTGAGAATTTACAATCCGCCACTTCCCCTTCCAAATTCCCAACAAAACCATGGAATACGAGCAGTTCCATCATTGGCAATTTCAACTCCTCCAGTTCCTCTCCCAAATTTCCACCTAAATCTAACGGAATAATGGCACATTTTGTGGGGTCAATTAAGAATCCTCCACTTCCCCTTCCAAATTCCCATAGAATAGCTGCATTCTGGGTTTATGGATTTTCAAAACATCCATACGTCCACTTAAACTCGCACGAAAACCTCGCAAAAACAGCATTCATGGTGTTGGGAATATGATATCCTCACGTTGCTCTATCCACTTTCCAGCAAAACCATGGAATGACAGCATTCTGGGCATTGGGAGTTCGGAATCCTCCACTTCTCTTCCCAAATTCCAATGGAATAACAGCCTTCCAGGCATGGGGATATTGGAATCCTCTAGTTCCCTTCCAAAAAGACCATGGAATAACGACATTCTGGGCATTGAGAAGTGAAAGTTTGCCAATTGCCTTCCCAAATCCCTAGGGAAGAAGACAATTCGGGCTGTCAGGTATTTGAAATCCTTCAGCTCCGCACCATAACCCCCATGGAATAACAGAATTCCAGGCGTTAGGAATTGAGCAGCCTCCAGTTCCCCTTCGAATTTCCCATGGAATCCTGGCATTCTGCATGTCAGCAGTTTAAAATCGCCCATACACTGTCCCAAATAGCCAAAAATTCACAAGGAATAACAGAATTCATGATATCAGGAATATATTATCCACCAGCACTCCACACAATTTCCCACAGAATAACAGTATTCCGGGTGGCGAGAATCTTGACTCCTCCAGTTACCCTCCCAAATCTGCATGGAAAAATGAATACCAGGCATTGGGAACGTAGAATCCTCATGTTCCCTTTCCAAATTCCCATGGAATAACCATTTTAGTGTGTTGGGAATTTCCAATGCTCCACTTCCTCTCCCAAATTCCAATCAAACCCTAATGAAGTAACGACACTTTGCGTGTTGAGAATTTACAATCCGCCACTTCCCCTTCCAAATTCCCAACAAAACCATGGAATACGAGCAGTTCCATCATTGGCAATTTCAACTCCTCCAGTTCCTCTCCCAAATTTCCTCCAACCTCTAACGGAATAATGACATTCCGTGTGTGGGAAATTTAGAATCCTCCACTTCCCCTTCCAAATTCCCATAGAATAGCTGCATTCTGGGTTTATGGATTTTCAAAACATCCATACGTCCACTTAAACTCGCACGAAAACCTCGCAAAAACAGCATTCATGGTGTTGGGAATATGATATCCTCACGTTGCTCTATCCACTTTCCAGCAAAACCATGGAATGACAGCATTCTGGGCATTGGGAGTTCGGAATCCTCCACTTCTCTTCCCAAATTCCGATGGAATAACAGCCTTCCAGGCATGGGGATATTGGAATCCTCTAGTTCCCTTCCAAAAAGCCCAGGGAATAACGACATTCTGGGCATTGAAAGGTGAAAGTGTGCCAATTGCCTTCCCAAATCCCTAGGGAAGAAGACAATTCCGGCTGTCAGGTATTTGAAATCCTTCAGCTCCGCACCATAACCCCCATGGAATAACAGAATTCCAGGCGTTAGGAATTGAACATCCTCCAGTTCCCCTTCGAATTTCCCATGGAATCCTGGCATTCTGGATGTCGGCAGTTTAGAATCGCCCATACACTGTCCCAAAGAGCCAAAAATTCACAAGGAATAACAGAATTCATGATATCAGGAATATATCATCCGACAGCTCTCCGCACAATTTCCCACGCAATAACAGCATTCCGTGTGGTGGGAATCTTGACTCCTCCACTTACCCTCCCAAATCTGCATGGAATCATGGCATTCTGGGTGTTGGGAATTTTCAATCCCCCATAAACCCACCCCAAATCCCACCACATTCCCAAAGAAGAGCAACTTTCCAGATGTCAGGAATTTGGAATATCCCAGTTCCCCACCCAAATTCCCATGGAACAACAGCATTCCAAGTGACAGAAATCGAGAATCTTCCGGCAACGTGAAAAAATTGCCATGGAATAATGGGATTCCAGGTGTGAGGAATTGAGAATGCCCCGTACAGCCTCCCAGATTCCCACCACATTCCCATGGAATAACAACATTCCAGATTTCAGGAACTGAGAATCATCCTCTTCCCCTCCCAAATTCCCATGGAAACACGGCATTCTCTTATTCCCTAATTTGGAACCCCCCATAAGCGTTCCCAAAATCCCACCAAATTCCCATGGAATAACCATTTTAGTGTGTTGGGAATTTCCAATGCTCCACTTCCTCTCCCAAATTCCAGTCAAACCCTAATGAAGTAATGACACTTTGCGTGTTGAGAATTTACAATCCGCCACTTCCCCTTCCAAATTCCCAACAAAACCATGGAATACGAGCAGTTCCATCATTGGCAATTTCAACTCCTCCAGTTCCTCTCCCAAATTTCCTCCAACCTCTAACGGAATAATGACATTCCGTGTGTGGGAAATTTAGAATCCTCCACTTCCCCTTCCAAATTCCCATAGAATAGCTGCTTTCTGGGTTTATGGATTTTCAAAACATCCATACGTCCACTTAAACTCGCACGAAAACCTCGCAAAAACAGCATTCATGGTGTTGGGAATATGATATCCTCACGTTGCTCTATCCACTTTCCAGCAAAACCATGGAATGACAGCATTCTGGGCATTGGGAGTTCGGAATCCTCCACTTCTCTTCCCAAATTCCAATGGAATAACAGCCTTCCAGGCATGGGGATATTGGAATCCTCTAGTTCCCTTCCAAAAAGACCATGGAATAACGACATTCTGGGCATTGAGAAGTGAAAGTTTGCCAATTGCCTTCCCAAATCCCTAGGGAAGAAGACAATTCCGGCTGTCAGGTATTTGAAATCCTTCAGCTCCGCACCATAACCCCCATGGAATAACAGAATTCCAGGCGTTAGGAATTGAGCATCCTCCAGTTCCCCTTCGAATTTCCCATGGAATCCTGGCATTCTGGATGTCGGCACTTTAGAATCGCCCATACACTCTCCCAAATAGCCAAAAATTCACAAGGAATAACAGAATTCATGATATCAGGAATATATCATCCGCCAGCTCTCCGCACAATTTCCCACGCAATAACAGCATTCCGTGTGGTGGGAATCTTGACTCCTCCACTTACCCTCCCAAATCTGCATGGAATCATGGCATTCTGGGTGTTGGGAATTTTCAATCCCCCATAAACCCACCCCAAATCCCACCACATTCCCAAAGAAGAGCAACTTTCCAGATGTCAGGAATTTGGAATATCCCAGTTCCCCACCCAAATTCCTATGGAACAACAGCATTCCAAGTGACAGAAATCGAGAATCTTCTGGCAACGTGAAAAAATTGTCATGGAATAATGGGATTTCAGGTGTGAGGAATTGAGAATGCCCCGTACAGCCTCCCAGATTCCCACCACATTCCAATGGAATAACAACATTCCAGATTTCAGGAACTGAGAATCATCCTCTTCCCCTCCCAAATTCCCATGGAAACACGGCATTCTCTTATTCCCTAATTTGGAACCCCCCATAAGCGTTCCCAAAATCCCACCAAATTCCCATGGAATAACCATTTTAGTGTGTTGGGAATTTCCAATGCTCCACTTCCTCTCCCAAATTCCAATCAAACCCTAATGAAGTAACGACACTTTGCGTGTTGAGAATTTACAATCCGCCACTTCCCCTTCCAAATTCCCAACAAAACCATGGAATACGAGCAGTTCCATCACTGGCAATTTCAACTCCTCCAGTTCCTCTCCCAAATTTCCTCCAACCTCTAACGGAATAATGACATTCCGTGTGTGGGAAATTTAGAATCCTCCACTTCCCCTTCCAAATTCCCATCGAATAGCTGCATTCTGGGTTTATGGATTTTCAAAACATCCATACGTCCACTTAAACTCGCACGAAAACCTCGCAAAAACAGCATTCATGGTGTTGGGAATATGATATCCTCACGTTGCTCTATCCACTTTCCAGCAAAACCATGGAATGACAGCATTCTGGGCATTGGGAGTTCGGAATCCTCCACTTCTCTTCCCAAATTCCGATGGAATAACAGCCTTCCAGGCATGGGGATATTGGAATCCTCTAGTTCCCTTCCAAAAAGCCCATGGAATAACGACATTCTGGGCATTGAGAAGTGAAAGTTTGCCAATTGCCTTCCCAAATCCCTAGGGAAGAAGACAATTCGGGCTGTCAGGTATTTGAAATCCTTCAGCTCCGCACCATAACCCCCATGGAATAACAGAATTCCAGGCGTTAGGAATTGAGCATCCTCCAGTTCCCCTTCGAATTTCCCATGGAATCCTGGCATTCTGGATGTCGGCACTTTAGAATCGCCCATACACTCTCCCAAATAGCCAAAAAATTCACAAGGAATAACAGAATTCATGATATCAGGAATATATCATCCGCCAGCTCGCCGCACAATTTCCCACTCAATAACAGCATTCCGTGTGGTGGGAATCTTGACTCCTCCACTTACCCTCCCAAATCTGCATGGAATCATGGCATTCTGGGTGTTGGGAATTTTCAATCCCCCATAAACCCACCCCAAATCCCACCACATTCCCAAAGAAGAGCAACTTTCCAGATGTCAGGAATTTGGAATATCCCAGTTCCCCACCCAAATTCCTATGGAACAACAGCATTCCAAGTGACAGAAATCAAGAATCTTCCGGCAACGTGAAAAAATTGTCATGGAATAATGGGATTCCAGGTGTGAGGAATTGAGAATGCCCCGTACAGCCCCCCAGATTCCCACCACATTCCAATGGAATAACAACATTCCAGATTTCAGGAACTGAGAATCATCCTCTTCCCCTCCCAAATTCCCATGGAAACACGGCATTCTCTTATTCCCTAATTTGGAACCCCCCATAAGCGTTCCCAAAATCCCACCAAATTCCCATGGAATAACCATTTTAGTGTGTTGGGAATTTCCAATGCTCCACTTCCTCTCCCAAATTCCAATCAAACCCTAATGAAGTAATGACACTTTGCGTGTTGAGAATTTACAATCCGCCACTTCCCCTTCCAAATTCCCAACAAAACCATGGAATACGAGCAGTTCCATCATTGGCAATTTCAACTCCTCCAGTTCCTCTCCCAAATTTCCACCTAAATCTAACGGAATAATGGCACATTTTGTGGGGTCAATTAAGAATCCTCCACTTCCCCTTCCAAATTCCCATAGAATAGCTGCATTCTGGGTTTATGGATTTTCAAAACATCCATACGTCCACTTAAACTCGCACGAAAACCTCGCAAAAACAGCATTCATGGTGTTGGGAATATGATATCCTCACGTTGCTCTATCCACTTTCCAGCAAAACCATGGAATGACAGCATTCTGGGCATTGGGAGTTCGGAATCCTCCACTTCTCTTCCCAAATTCCAATGGAATAACAGCCTTCCAGGCATGGGGATATTGGAATCCTCTAGTTCCCTTCCAAAAAGACCATGGAATAACGACATTCTGGGCATTGAGAAGTGAAAGTTTGCCAATTGCCTTCCCAAATCCCTAGGGAAGAAGACAATTCGGGCTGTCAGGTATTTGAAATCCTTCAGCTCCGCACCATAACCCCCATGGAATAACAGAATTCCAGGCGTTAGGAATTGAGCAGCCTCCAGTTCCCCTTCGAATTTCCCATGGAATCCTGGCATTCTGCATGTCAGCAGTTTAAAATCGCCCATACACTGTCCCAAATAGCCAAAAATTCACAAGGAATAACAGAATTCATGATATCAGGAATATATTATCCACCAGCACTCCACACAATTTCCCACAGAATAACAGTATTCCGGGTGGCGAGAATCTTGACTCCTCCAGTTACCCTCCCAAATCTGCATGGAAAAATGAATACCAGGCATTGGGAACGTAGAATCCTCATGTTCCCTTTCCAAATTCCCATGGAATAACCATTTTAGTGTGTTGGGAATTTCCAATGCTCCACTTCCTCTCCCAAATTCCAATCAAACCCTAATGAAGTAACGACACTTTGCGTGTTGAGAATTTACAATCCGCCACTTCCCCTTCCAAATTCCCAACAAAACCATGGAATACGAGCAGTTCCATCATTGGCAATTTCAACTCCTCCAGTTCCTCTCCCAAATTTCCTCCAACCTCTAACGGAATAATGACATTCCGTGTGTGGGAAATTTAGAATCCTCCACTTCCCCTTCCAAATTCCCATAGAATAGCTGCATTCTGGGTTTATGGATTTTCAAAACATCCATACGTCCACTTAAACTCGCACGAAAACCTCGCAAAAACAGCATTCATGGTGTTGGGAATATGATATCCTCACGTTGCTCTATCCACTTTCCAGCAAAACCATGGAATGACAGCATTCTGGGCATTGGGAGTTCGGAATCCTCCACTTCTCTTCCCAAATTCCGATGGAATAACAGCCTTCCAGGCATGGGGATATTGGAATCCTCTAGTTCCCTTCCAAAAAGCCCAGGGAATAACGACATTCTGGGCATTGAAAGGTGAAAGTGTGCCAATTGCCTTCCCAAATCCCTAGGGAAGAAGACAATTCCGGCTGTCAGGTATTTGAAATCCTTCAGCTCCGCACCATAACCCCCATGGAATAACAGAATTCCAGGCGTTAGGAATTGAACATCCTCCAGTTCCCCTTCGAATTTCCCATGGAATCCTGGCATTCTGGATGTCGGCAGTTTAGAATCTCCCATACACTGTCCCAAAGAGCCAAAAATTCACAAGGAATAACAGAATTCATGATATCAGGAATATATCATCCGACAGCTCTCCGCACAATTTCCCACGCAATAACAGCATTCCGTGTGGTGGGAATCTTGACTCCTCCACTTACCCTCCCAAATCTGCATGGAATCATGGCATTCTGGGTGTTGGGAATTTTCAATCCCCCATAAACCCACCCCAAATCCCACCACATTCCCAAAGAAGAGCAACTTTCCAGATGTCAGGAATTTGGAATATCCCAGTTCCCCACCCAAATTCCCATGGAACAACAGCATTCCAAGTGACAGAAATCGAGAATCTTCCGGCAACGTGAAAAAATTGCCATGGAATAATGGGATTCCAGGTGTGAGGAATTGAGAATGCCCCGTACAGCCTCCCAGATTCCCACCACATTCCCATGGAATAACAACATTCCAGATTTCAGGAACTGAGAATCATCCTCTTCCCCTCCCAAATTCCCATGGAAACACGGCATTCTCTTATTCCCTAATTTGGAACCCCCCATAAGCGTTCCCAAAATCCCACCAAATTCCCATGGAATAACCATTTTAGTGTGTTGGGAATTTCCAATGCTCCACTTCCTCTCCCAAATTCCAGTCAAACCCTAATGAAGTAATGACACTTTGCGTGTTGAGAATTTACAATCCGCCACTTCCCCTTCCAAATTCCCAACAAAACCATGCAATACGAGCAGTTCCATCATTGGCAATTTCAACTCCTCCAGTTCCTCTCCCAAATTTCCTCCAACCTCTAACGGAATAATGACATTCTGTGTGTGGGAAATTTAGAATCCTGCACTTCCCCTTCCAAATTCCCATAGAATAGCTGCATTCTGGGTTTATGGATTTTCAAAACATCCATACGTCCACTTAAACTCGCACGAAAACCTCGCAAAAACAGCATTCATGGTGTTGGGAATATGATATCCTCACGTTGCTCTATCCACTTTCCAGCAAAACCATGGAATGACAGCATTCTGGGCATTGGGAGTTCGGAATCCTCCACTTCTCTTCCCAAATTCCAATGGAATAACAGCCTTCCAGGCATGGGGATATTGGAATCCTCTAGTTCCCTTCCAAAAAGCCCATGGAATAACGACATTCTGGGCATTGAGAAGTGAAAGTTTGCCAATTGCCTTCCCAAATCCCTAGGGAAGAAGACAATTCCGGCTGTCAGGTATTTGAAATCCTTCAGCTCCGCACCATAACCCCCATGGAATAACAGAATTCCAGGCGTTAGGAATTGAGCATCCTCCAGTTGCCTTTGGATCTTCCCATGGAATCATGGCATTCTGGATGTCGGCAGTTTAGAATCTCCCATACACTGTCCCAAATAGCCAAAAATTCACAAGGAATAACAGAATTCATGATATCAGGAATATATCATCCACCAGCTCTCCACACAATTTCCCACGGAATAACAGCATTCCGGGTGGTGGGAATCTTGACTCCTCCACTTACCCTCCCAAATCTCCATGGAAAAGTGAATACCAGGCATTGGGAACGTAGAATCCTCATATTCCCCTTCCAAATTCCCATGGTATAACCATTTAAGTGTGTTGGGAATTTCCAATGCTCCACTTCCTCTCCCAAATTCCAATCAAACCCTAATGAAGTAACGACACTTTGCGTGTTGAGAATTTACAATCCGCCACTTCCCCTTCCAAATTCCCAACAAAACCATGGAATACGAGCAGTTCCATCATTGGCAATTTCAACTCCTCCAGTTCCTCTCCCAAATTTCCTCCAACCTCTAACGGAATAATGACATTCCGTGTGTGGGAAATTTAGAATCCTCCACTTCCCCTTCCAAATTCCCATCGAATAGCTGCATTCTGGGTTTATGGATTTTCAAAACATCCATACGTCCACTTAAACTCGCACGAAAACCTCGCAAAAACAGCATTCATGGTGTTGGGAATATGATATCCTCACGTTGCTCTATCCACTTTCCAGCAAAACCATGGAATGACAGCATTCTGGGCATTGGGAGTTCGGAATCCTCCACTTCTCTTCCCAAATTCCAATGGAATAACAGCCTTCCAGGCATGGGGATATTGGAATCCTCTAGTTCCCTTCCAAAAAGCCCACGGAATAACGACATTCTGGGCATTGAGAAGTGAAAGTTTGCCAATTGCCTTCCCAAATCCCTAGGGAAGAAGACAATTCCGGCTGTCAGGTATTTGAAATCCTTCAGCTCCGCACCATAACCCCCATGGAATAACAGAATTCCAGGCGTTAGGAATTGAGCATCCTCCAGTTCCCCTTCGAATTTCCCATGGAATCCTGGCATTCTGGATGTCGGCACTTTAGAATCGCCCATACACTCTCCCAAATAGCCAAAAAATTCACAAGGAATAACAGAATTCATGATATCAGGAATATATCATCCGCCAGCTCTCCGCACAATTTCCCACGCAATAACAGCATTCCGTGTGGTGGGAATCTTGACTCCTCCACTTACCCTCCCAAATCTGCATGGAATCATGGCATTCTGGGTGTTGGGAATTTTCAATCCCCCAGAAACCCACCCCAAATCCCACCACATTCCCAAAGAAGAGCAACTTTCCAGATGTCAGGAATTTGGAATATCCCAGTTCCCCACCCAAATTCCCATGGAACAACAGCATTCCAAGTGACAGAAATCGAGAATCTTCCGGCAACGTGAAAAAATTGTAATGGAATAATGGGATTTCAGGTGTGAGGAATTGAGAATGCCCTGTACAGCCTCCCAGATTCCCACCACATTCCAATGGAATAACAACATTCCAGATTTCAGGAACTGAGAATCATCCTCTTCCCCTCCCAAATTCCCATGGAAACACGGCATTCTCTTATTCCCTAATTTGGAACCCCCCATAAGCGTTCCGAAAATCCCACCAAATTCCCATGGAATAACCATTTTAGTGTGTTGGGAATTTCCAATGCTCCACTTCCTCTCCCAAATTCCAGTCAAACCCTAATGAAGTAACGACACTTTGCGTGTTGAGAATTTACAATCCGCCACTTCCCCTTCCAAATTCCCAACAAAACCATGGAATACGAGCAGTTCCATCATTGGCAATTTCAACTCCTCCAGTTCCTCTCCCAAATTTCCTCCAACCTCTAACGGAATAATGACATTCCGTGTGTGGGGAATTTAGAATCCTCCACTTCCCCTTCCAAATTCCCATAGAATAGCTGCATTCTGGGTTTATGGATTTTCAAAACATCCATACGTCCACTTAAACTCGCACGAAAACCTCGCAAAAACAGCATTCATGGTGTTGGGAATATTATATCCTCACGTTGCTCTATCCACTTTCCAGCAAAACCATGGAATGACAGCATTCTGGGCATTGGGAGTTCGGAATCCTCCACTTCTCTTCCCAAATTCCAATGGAATAACAGCCTTCCAGGCATGGGGATATTGGAATCCTCTAGTTCCCTTCCAAAAAGACCATGGAATAACGACATTCTGGGCATTGAGAAGTGAAAGTTTGCCAATTGCCTTCCCAAATCCCTAGGGAAGAAGACAATTCCGGCTGTCAGGTATTTGAAATCCTTCAGCTCCGCACCATAACCCCCATGGAATAAGAGAATTCCAGGCGTTAGGAATTGAGCATCCTCCAGTTGCCTTTGGATCTTCCCATGGAATCATGGCATTCTGGATGTCGGCAGTTTAGAATCTCCCATACACTGTCCCAAATAGCCAAAAATTCACAAGGAATAACAGAATTCATGATATCAGGAATATATCATCCGCCAGATCTCCGCACAATTTCCCACGCAATAACAGCATTCCGTGTGGTGGGAATCTTGACTCCTCCACTTACCCTCCCAAATCTGCATGGAATCATGGCATTCTGGGTGTTGGGAATTTTCAATCCCCCATAAACCCACCCCAAATCCCACCACATTCCCAAAGAAGAGCAACTTTCCAGATGTCAGGAATTTGGAATATCCCAGTTCCCCACCCAAATTCCTATGGAACAACAGCATTCCAAGTAACAAAAATTGAGAATCTTCCGGCAACATGAAAAAATTGTCATGGAATAATGGGATTTCAGGTGTGAGGAATTGAGAATGCCCCGTACAGCCTCCCAGATTCCCACCACATTCCAATGGAATAACAACATTCCAGATTTCAGGAACTGAGAATCATCCTCTTCCCCTCCCAAATTCCCATGGAAACACGGCATTCTCTTATTCCCTAATTTGGAACCCCCCATAAGCGTTCCCAAAATCCCACCAAATTCCCATGGAATAACCATTTTAGTGTGTTGGGAATTTCCAATGCTCCACTTCCTCTCCCAAATTCCAATCAAACCCTAATGAAGTAATGACACTTTGCGTGTTGAGAATTTACAATCCGCCACTTCCCCTTCCAAATTCCCAACAAAACCATGCAATACGAGCAGTTCCATCATTGGCAATTTCAACTCCTCCAGTTCCTCTCCCAAATTTCCTCCAACCTCTAACGGAATAATGACATTCTGTGTGTGGGAAATTTAGAATCCTCCACTTCCCCTTCCAAATTCCCATAGAATAGCTGCATTCTGGGTTTATGGATTTTCAAAACATCCATACGTCCACTTAAACTCGCACGAAAACCTCGCAAAAACAGCATTCATGGTGTTGGGAATATGATATCCTCACGTTGCTCTATCCACTTTCCAGCAAAACCATGGAATGACAGCATTCTGGGCATTGGGAGTTCGGAATCCTCCACTTCTCTTCCCAAATTCCAATGGAATAACAGCCTTCCAGGCATGGGGATATTGGAATCCTCTAGTTCCCTTCCAAAAAGACCATGGAATAATGACATTCTGGGCATTGAGAAGTGAAAGTTTGCCAATTGCCTTCCCAAATCCCTAGGGAAGAAGACAATTCCGGCTGTCAGGTATTTGAAATCCTTCAGCTCCGCACCATAACCCCCATGGAATAACAGAATTCCAGGCGTTAGGAATTGAGCATCCTCCAGTTCCCCTTCGAATTTCCCATGGAATCCTGGCATTCTGGATGTCGGCACTTTAGAATCGCCCATACACTGTCCCAAAGAGCCAAAAATTCACAAGGAATAACAGAATTCATGATATCAGGAATATATCATCCGCCAGCTCTCCGCACAATTTCCCACGCAATAACAGCATTCCGTGTGGTGGGAATCTTGACTCCTCCACTTACCCTCCCAAATCTGCATGGAATCATGGCATTCTGGGTGTTGGGAATTTTCAATCCCCCAGAAACCCACCCCAAATCCCACCACATTCCCAAAGAAGAGCAACTTTCCAGATGTCAGGAATTTGGAATATCCCAGTTCCCCACCCAAATTCCTATGGAACAACAGCATTCCAAGTGACAGAAATCAAGAATCTTCCGGCAACGTGAAAAAATTGTCATGGAATAATGGGATTCCAGGTGTGAGGAATTGAGAATGCCCTGTACAGCCTCCCAGATTCCCACCACATTCCAATGGAATAACAACATTCCAGATTTCAGGAACTGAGAATCATCCTCTTCCCCTCCCAAATTCCCATGGAAACACGGCATTCTCTTATTCCCTAATTTGGAACCCCCCATAAGCGTTCCCAAAATCCCACCAAATTCCCATGGAATAACCATTTTAGTGTGTTGGGAATTTCCAATGCTCCACTTCCTCTCCCAAATTCCAATCAAACCCTAATGAAGTAATGACACTTTGCGTGTTGAGAATTTACAATCCGCCACTTCCCCTTCCAAATTCCCAACAAAACCATGCAATACGAGCAGTTCCATCATTGGCAATTTCAACTCCTCCAGTTCCTCTCCCAAATTTCCACCTAAATCTAACGGAATAATGGAACATTTTGTGGGGTCAATTAAGAATCCTCCACTTCCCCTTCCAAATTCCCATAGAATAGCTGCATTCTGGGTTTATGGATTTTCAAAACATCCATACGTCCACTTAAACTCGCACAAAAACCTCGCAAAAACAGCATTCATGGTGTTGGGAATATGATATCCTCACGTTGCTCTATCCACTTTCCAGCAAAACCATGGAATGACAGCATTCTGGGCATTGGGAGTTCGGAATCCTCCACTTCTCTTCCCAAATTCCAATGGAATAACAGCCTTCCAGGCATGGGGATATTGGAATCCTCTAGTTCCCTTCCAAAAAGACCATGGAATAACGACATTCTGGGCATTGAGAAGTGAAAGTTTGCCAATTGCCTTCCCAAATCCCTAGGGAAGAAGACAATTCGGGCTGTCAGGTATTTGAAATCCTTCAGCTCCGCACCATAACCCCCATGGAATAACAGAATTCCAGGCGTTAGGAATTGAGCAGCCTCCAGTTCCCCTTCGAATTTCCCATGGAATCCTGGCATTCTGCATGTCAGCAGTTTAAAATCGCCCATACACTGTCCCAAATAGCCAAAAATTCACAAGGAATAACAGAATTCATGATATCAGGAATATATTATCCACCAGCACTCCACACAATTTCCCACAGAATAACAGTATTCCGGGTGGCGAGAATCTTGACTCCTCCAGTTACCCTCCCAAATCTGCATGGAAAAATGAATACCAGGCATTGGGAACGTAGAATCCTCATGTTCCCTTTCCAAATTCCCATGGAATAACCATTTTAGTGTGTTGGGAATTTCCAATGCTCCACTTCCTCTCCCAAATTCCAATCAAACCCTAATGAAGTAACGACACTTTGCGTGTTGAGAATTTACAATCCGCCACTTCCCCTTCCAAATTCCCAACAAAACCATGCAATACGAGCAGTTCCATCATTGGCAATTTCAACTCCTCCAGTTCCTCTCCCAAATTTCCTCCAACCTCTAACGGAATAATGACATTCCGTGTGTGGGAAATTTAGAATCCTCCACTTCCCCTTCCAAATTCCCATAGAATAGCTGCATTCTGGGTTTATGGATTTTCAAAACATCCATACGTCCACTTAAACTCGCACGAAAACCTCGCAAAAACAGCATTCATGGTGTTGGGAATATGATATCCTCACGTTGCTCTATCCACTTTCCAGCAAAACCATGGAATGACAGCATTCTGGGCATTGGGAGTTCGGAATCCTCCACTTCTCTTCCCAAATTCCGATGGAATAACAGCCTTCCAGGCATGGGGATATTGGAATCCTCTAGTTCCCTTCCAAAAAGCCCAGGGAATAACGACATTCTGGGCATTGAGAGGTGAAAGTGTGCCAATTGCCTTCCCAAATCCCTAGGGAAGAAGACAATTCCGGCTGTCAGGTATTTGAAATCCTTCAGCTCCGCACCATAACCCCCATGGAATAACAGAATTCCAGGCGTTAGGAATTGAACATCCTCCAGTTCCCCTTCGAATTTCCCATGGAATCCTGGCATTCTGGATGTCGGCAGTTTAGAATCTCCCATACACTGTCCCAAATAGCCAAAAATTCACAAGGAATAACAGAATTCATGATATCAGGAATATATCATCCGCCAGCTCTCCGCACAATTTCCCACGCAATAACAGCATTCCGTGTGGTGGGAATCTTGACTCCTCCACTTACCCTCCCAAATCTGCATGGAATCATGGCATTCTGGGTGTTGGGAATTTTCAATCCCCCATAAACCCACCCCAAATCCCACCACATTCCCAAAGAAGAGCAACTTTCCAGATGTCAGGAATTTGGAATATCCCAGTTCCCCACCCAAATTCCCATGGAACAACAGCATTCCAAGTGACAGAAATCGAGAATCTTCCGGCAACGTGAAAAAATTGTCATGGAATAATGGGATTCCAGGTGTGAGGAATTGAGAATGCCCCGTACAGCCTCCCAGATTCCCACCACATTCCCATGGAATAACAACATTCCAGATTTCAGGAACTGAGAATCATCCTCTTCCCCTCCCAAATTCCCATGGAAACACGGCATTCTCTTATTCCCTAATTTGGAACCCCCCATAAGCGTTCCCAAAATCCCACCAAATTCCCATGGAGTAACCATTTTAGTGTGTTGGGAATTTCCAATGCTCCACTTCCTCTCCCAAATTCCAATCAAACCCTAATGAAGTAATGACACTTTGCGTGTTGAGAATTTACAATCCGCCACTTCCCCTTCCAAATTCCCAACAAAACCATGCAATACGAGCAGTTCCATCATTGGCAATTTCAACTCCTCCAGTTCCTCTCCCAAATTTCCTCCAACCTCTAACGGAATAATGACATTCCGTGTGTGGGAAATTTAGAATCCTCCACTTCCCCTTCCAAATTCCCATAGAATAGCTGCATTCTGGGTTTATGGATTTTCAAAACATCCATACGTCCACTTAAACTCGCACGAAAACCTCGCAAAAACAGCATTCATGGTGTTGGGAATATGATATCCTCACGTTGCTCTATCCACTTTCCAGCAAAACCATGGAATGACAGCATTCTGGGCATTGGGAGTTCGGAATCCTCCACTTCTCTTCCCAAATTCCAATGGAATAACAGCCTTCCAGGCATGGGGATATTGGAATCCTCTAGTTCCCTTCCAAAAAGACCATGGAATAACGACATTCTGGGCATTGAGAAGTGAAAGTTTGCCAATTGCCTTCCCAAATCCCTAGGGAAGAAGACAATTCCGGCTGTCAGGTATTTGAAATCCTTCAGCTCCGCACCATAACCCCCATGGAATAACAGAATTCCAGGCGTTAGGAATTGAGCAGCCTCCAGTTCCCCTTCGAATTTCCCATGGAATCCTGGCATTCTGCATGTCAGCAGTTTAAAATCGCCCATACACTGTCCCAAATAGCCAAAAATTCACAAGGAATAACAGAATTCATGATATCAGGAATATATTATCCACCAGCACTCCACACAATTTCCCACAGAATAACAGTATTCCGGGTGGCGAGAATCTTGACTCCTCCAGTTACCCTCCCAAATCTGCATGGAAAAATGAATACCAGGCATTGGGAACGTAGAATCCTCATGTTCCCTTTCCAAATTCCCATGGAATAACCATTTTAGTGTGTTGGGAATTTCCAATGCTCCACTTCCTCTCCCAAATTCCAATCAAACCCTAATGAAGTAACGACACTTTGCGTGTTGAGAATTTACAATCCGCCACTTCCCCTTCCAAATTCCCAACAAAACCATGCAATACGAGCAGTTCCATCATTGGCAATTTCAACTCCTCCAGTTCCTCTCCCAAATTTCCTCCAACCTCTAACGGAATAATGACATTCCGTGTGTGGGAAATTTAGAATCCTCCACTTCCCCTTCCAAATTCCCATAGAATAGCTGCATTCTGGGTTTATGGATTTTCAAAACATCCATACGTCCACTTAAACTCGCACGAAAACCTCGCAAAAACAGCATTCATGGTGTTGGGAATATGATATCCTCACGTTGCTCTATCCACTTTCCAGCAAAACCATGGAATGACAGCATTCTGGGCATTGGGAGTTCGGAATCCTCCACTTCTCTTCCCAAATTCCGATGGAATAACAGCCTTCCAGGCATGGGGATATTGGAATCCTCTAGTTCCCTTCCAAAAAGCCCAGGGAATAACGACATTCTGGGCATTGAGAGGTGAAAGTGTGCCAATTGCCTTCCCAAATCCCTAGGGAAGAAGACAATTCCGGCTGTCAGGTATTTGAAATCCTTCAGCTCCGCACCATAACCCCCATGGAATAACAGAATTCCAGGCGTTAGGAATTGAACATCCTCCAGTTCCCCTTCGAATTTCCCATGGAATCCTGGCATTCTGGATGTCGGCAGTTTAGAATCTCCCATACACTGTCCCAAATAGCCAAAAATTCACAAGGAATAACAGAATTCATGATATCAGGAATATATCATCCGCCAGCTCTCCGCACAATTTCCCACGCAATAACAGCATTCCGTGTGGTGGGAATCTTGACTCCTCCACTTACCCTCCCAAATCTGCATGGAATCATGGCATTCTGGGTGTTGGGAATTTTCAATCCCCCATAAACCCACCCCAAATCCCACCACATTCCCAAAGAAGAGCAACTTTCCAGATGTCAGGAATTTGGAATATCCCAGTTCCCCACCCAAATTCCCATGGAACAACAGCATTCCAAGTGACAGAAATCGAGAATCTTCCGGCAACGTGAAAAAATTGCCATGGAATAATGGGATTCCAGGTGTGAGGAATTGAGAATGCCCCGTACAGCCTCCCAGATTCCCACCACATTCCCATGGAATAACAACATTCCAGATTTCAGGAACTGAGAATCATCCTCTTCCCCTCCCAAATTCCCATGGAAACACGGCATTCTCTTATTCCCTAATTTGGAACCCCCCATAAGCGTTCCCAAAATCCCACCAAATTCCCATGGAGTAACCATTTTAGTGTGTTGGGAATTTCCAATGCTCCACTTCCTCTCCCAAATTCCAATCAAATCCTAATGAAGTAATGACACTTTGCGTGTTGAGAATTTACAATCCGCCACTTCCCCTTCCAAATTCCCAACAAAACCATGCAATACGAGCAGTTCCATCATTGGCAATTTCAACTCCTCCAGTTCCTCTCCCAAATTTCCTCCAACCTCTAACGGAATAATGACATTCCGTGTGTGGGAAATTTAGAATCCTCCACTTCCCCTTCCAAATTCCCATAGAATAGCTGCATTCTGGGTTTATGGATTTTCAAAACATCCATACGTCCACTTAAACTCGCACGAAAACCTCGCAAAAACAGCATTCATGGTGTTGGGAATATGATATCCTCACGTTGCTCTATCCACTTTCCAGCAAAACCATGGAATGACAGCATTCTGGGCATTGGGAGTTCGGAATCCTCCACTTCTCTTCCCAAATTCCAATGGAATAACAGCCTTCCAGGCATGGGGATATTGGAATCCTCTAGTTCCCTTCCAAAAAGCCCATGGAATAACGACATTCTGGGCATTGAGAAGTGAAAGTTTGCCAATTGCCTTCCCAAATCCCTAGGGAAGAAGACAATTCCGGCTGTCAGGTATTTGAAATCCTTCAGCTCCGCACCATAACCCCCATGGAATAACAGAATTCCAGGCGTTAGGAATTGAGCATCCTCCAGTTGCCTTTGGATCTTCCCATGGAATCATGGCATTCTGGATGTCGGCAGTTTAGAATCTCCCATACACTGTCCCAAATAGCCAAAAATTCACAAGGAATAACAGAATTCATGATATCAGGAATATATCATCCACCAGCTCTCCACACAATTTCCCACGGAATAACAGCATTCCGGGTGGTGGGAATCTTGACTCTCCAGTTACCCTCCCAAATCTCCATGGAAAAGTGAATACCAGGCATTGGGAACGTAGAATCCTCATATTCCCCTTCCAAATTCCCATGGTATAACCATTTAAGTGTGTTGGGAATTTCCAATGCTCCACTTCCTCTCCCAAATTCCAATCAAACCCTAATGAAGTAATGACACTTTGCGTGTTGAGAATTTACAATCCGCCACTTCCCCTTCCAAATTCCCAACAAAACCATGGAATACGAGCAGTTCCATCATTGGCAATTTCAACTCCTCCAGTTCCTCTCCCAAATTTCCTCCAACCTCTAACGGAATAATGACATTCCGTGTGTGGGAAATTTAGAATCCTCCACTTCCCCTTCCAAATTCCCATAGAATAGCTGCATTCTGGGTTTATGGATTTTCAAAACATCCATACGTCCACTTAAACTCGCACGAAAACCTCGCAAAAACAGCATTCATGGTGTTGGGAATATGATATCCTCACGTTGCTCTATCCACTTTCCAGCAAAACCATGGAATGACAGCATTCTGGGCATTGGGAGTTCGGAATCCTCCACTTCTCTTCCCAAATTCCAATGGAATAACAGCCTTCCAGGCATGGGGATATTGGAATCCTCTAGTTCCCTTCCAAAAAGCCCACGGAATAACGACATTCTGGGCATTGAGAAGTGAAAGTTTGCCAATTGCCTTCCCAAATCCCTAGGGAAGAAGACAATTCCGGCTGTCAGGTATTTGAAATCCTTCAGCTCCGCACCATAACCCCCATGGAATAACAGAATTCCAGGCGTTAGGAATTGAGCATCCTCCAGTTCCCCTTCGAATTTCCCATGGAATCCTGGCATTCTGGATGTCGGCACTTTAGAATCGCCCATACACTCTCCCAAATAGCCAAAAAATTCACAAGGAATAACAGAATTCATGATATCAGGAATATATCATCCGCCAGCTCTCCGCACAATTTCCCACGCAATAACAGCATTCCGTGTGGTGGGAATCTTGACTCCTCCACTTACCCTCCCAAATCTGCATGGAATCATGGCATTCTGGGTGTTGGGAATTTTCAATCCCCCATAAACCCACCCCAAATCCCACCACATTCCCAAAGAAGAGCAACTTTCCAGATGTCAGGAATTTGGAATATCCCAGTTCCCCACCCAAATTCCTATGGAACAACAGCATTCCAAGTGACAGAAATCGAGAATCTTCCGGCAACGTGAAAAAATTGTCATGGAATAATGGGATTTCAGGTGTGAGGAATTGAGAATGCCCCGTACAGCCTCCCAGATTCCCACCACATTCCAATGGAATAACAACATTCCAGATTTCAGGAACTGAGAATCATCCTCTTCCCCTCCCAAATTCCCATGGAAACACGGCATTCTCTTATTCCCTAATTTGGAACCCCCCATAAGCGTTCCCAAAATCCCACCAAATTCCCATGGAATAACCATTTTAGTGTGTTGGGAATTTCCAATGCTCCACTTCCTCTCCCAAATTCCAGTCAAACCCTAATGAAGTAACGACACTTTGCGTGTTGAGAATTTACAATCCGCCACTTCCCCTTCCAAATTCCCAACAAAACCATGGAATACGAGCAGTTCCATCATTGGCAATTTCAACTCCTCCAGTTCCTCTCCCAAATTTCCTCCAACCTCTAACGGAATAATGACATTCCGTGTGTGGGAAATTTAGAATCCTCCACTTCCCCTTCCAAATTCCCATAGAATAGCTGCATTCTGGGTTTATGGATTTTCAAAACATCCATACGTCCACTTAAACTCGCACGAAAACCTCGCAAAAACAGCATTCATGGTGTTGGGAATATGATATCCTCACGTTGCTCTATCCACTTTCCAGCAAAACCATGGAATGACAGCATTCTGGGCATTGGGAGTTCGGAATCCTCCACTTCTCTTCCCAAATTCCAATGGAATAACAGCCTTCCAGGCATGGGGATATTGGAATCCTCTAGTTCCCTTCCAAAAAGACCATGGAATAACGACATTCTGGGCATTGAGAAGTGAAAGTTTGCCAATTGCCTTCCCAAATCCCTAGGGAAGAAGACAATTCGGGCTGTCAGGTATTTGAAATCCTTCAGCTCCGCACCATAACCCCCATGGAATAACAGAATTCCAGGCGTTAGGAATTGAGCATCCTCCAGTTCCCCTTCGAATTTCCCATGGAATCCTGGCATTCTGGATGTCGGCACTTTAGAATCGCCCATACACTCTCCCAAATAGCCAAAAAATTCACAAGGAATAACAGAATTCATGATATCAGGAATATATCATCCGCCAGCTCTCCGCACAATTTCCCACGCAATAACAGCATTCCGTGTGGTGGGAATCTTGACTCCTCCACTTACCCTCCCAAATCTGCATGGAATCATGGCATTCTGGTTGTTGGGAATTTTCAATCCCCCATAAACCCACCCCAAATCCCACCACATTCCCAAAGAAGAGCAACTTTCCAGATGTCAGGAATTTGGAATATCCCAGTTCCCCACCCAAATTCCCATGGAACAACAGCATTCCAAGTGACAGAAATCGAGAATCTTCCGGCAACGTGAAAAAATTGTCATGGAATAATGGGATTTCAGGTGTGAGGAATTGAGAATGCCCCGTACAGCCTCCCAGATTCCCACCACATTCCAATGGAATAACAACATTCCAGATTTCAGGAACTGAGAATCATCCTCTTCCCCTCCCAAATTCCCATGGAAACACGGCATTCTCTTATTCCCTAATTTGGAACCCCCCATAAGCGTTCCCAAAATCCCACCAAATTCCCATGGAATAACCATTTTAGTGTGTTGGGAATTTCCAATGCTCCACTTCCTCTCCCAAATTCCAGTCAAACCCTAATGAAGTAACGACACTTTGCGTGTTGAGAATTTACAATCCGCCACTTCCCCTTCCAAATTCCCAACAAAACCATGGAATACGAGCAGTTCCATCATTGGCAATTTCAACTCCTCCAGTTCCTCTCCCAAATTTCCTCCAACCTCTAACGGAATAATGACATTCCGTGTGTGGGAAATTTAGAATCCTCCACTTCCCCTTCCAAATTCCCATAGAATAGCTGCATTCTGGGTTTATGGATTTTCAAAACATCCATACGTCCACTTAAACTCGCACGAAAACCTCGCAAAAACAGCATTCATGGTGTTGGGAATATGATATCCTCACGTTGCTCTATCCACTTTCCAGCAAAACCATGGAATGACAGCATTCTGGGCATTGGGAGTTCGGAATCCTCCACTTCTCTTCCCAAATTCCAATGGAATAACAGCCTTCCAGGCATGGGGATATTGGAATCCTCTAGTTCCCTTCCAAAAAGACCATGGAATAACGACATTCTGGGCATTGAGAAGTGAAAGTTTGCCAATTGCCTTCCCAAATCCCTAGGGAAGAAGACAATTCCGGCTGTCAGGTATTTGAAATCCTTCAGCTCCGCACCATAACCCCCATGGAATAACAGAATTCCAGGCGTTAGGAATTGAGCATCCTCCAGTTCCCCTTCGAATTTCCCATGGAATCCTGGCATTCTGGATGTCGGCACTTTAGAATCGCCCATACACTCTCCCAAATAGCCAAAAAATTCACAAGGAATAACAGAATTCATGATATCAGGAATATATCATCCGCCAGCTCTCCGCACAATTTCCCACGCAATAACAGCATTCCGTGTGGTGGGAATCTTGACTCCTCCACTTACCCTCCCAAATCTGCATGGAATCATGGCATTCTGGTTGTTGGGAATTTTCAATCCCCCATAAACCCACCCCAAATCCCACCACATTCCCAAAGAAGAGCAACTTTCCAGATGTCAGGAATTTGGAATATCCCAGTTCCCCACCCAAATTCCCATGGAACAACAGCATTCCAAGTGACAGAAATCGAGAATCTTCCGGCAACGTGAAAAAATTGTCATGGAATAATGGGATTTCAGGTGTGAGGAATTGAGAATGCCCCGTACAGCCTCCCAGATTCCCACCACATTCCAATGGAATAACAACATTCCAGATTTCAGGAACTGAGAATCATCCTCTTCCCCTCCCAAATTCCCATGGAAACACGGCATTCTCTTATTCCCTAATTTGGAACCCCCCATAAGCGTTCCCAAAATCCCACCAAATTCCCATGGAATAACCATTTTAGTGTGTTGGGAATTTCCAATGCTCCACTTCCTCTCCCAAATTCCAATCAAACCCTAATGAAGTAACGACACTTTGCGTGTTGAGAATTTACAATCCGCCACTTCCCCTTCCAAATTCCCAACAAAACCATGGAATACGAGCAGTTCCATCATTGGCAATTTCAACTCCTCCAGTTCCTCTCCCAAATTTCCTCCAACCTCTAACGGAATAATGACATTCTGTGTGTGGGAAATTTAGAATCCTCCACTTCCCCTTCCAAATTCCCATAGAATAGCTGCATTCTGGGTTTATGGATTTTCAAAACATCCATACGTCCACTTAAACTCGCACGAAAACCTCGCAAAAACAGCATTCATGGTGTTGGGAATATGATATCCTCACGTTGCTCTATCCACTTTCCAGCAAAACCATGGAATGACAGCATTCTGGGCATTGGGAGTTCGGAATCCTCCACTTCTCTTCCCAAATTCCAATGGAATAACAGCCTTCCAGGCATGGGGATATTGGAATCCTCTAGTTCCCTTCCAAAAAGCCCATGGAATAACGACATTCTGGGCATTGAGAAGTGAAAGTTTGCCAATTGCCTTCCCAAATCCCTAGGGAAGAAGACAATTCGGGCTGTCAGGTATTTGAAATCCTTCAGCTCCGCACCATAACCCCCATGGAATAACAGAATTCCAGGCGTTAGGAATTGAGCAGCCTCCAGTTCCCCTTCGAATTTCCCATGGAATCCTGGCATTCTACATGTCAGCAGTTTAAAATCGCCCATACACTGTCCCAAATAGCCAAAAATTCACAAGGAATAACAGAATTCATGATATCAGGAATATATTATCCACCAGCACTCCACACAATTTCCCACAGAATAACAGTATTCCGGGTGGCGAGAATCTTGACTCCTCCAGTTACCCTCCCAAATCTGCATGGAAAAATGAATACCAGGCATTGGGAACGTAGAATCCTCATGTTCCCTTTCCAAATTCCCATGGAATAACCATTTTAGTGTGTTGGGAATTTCCAATGCTCCACTTCCTCTCCCAAATTCCAATCAAACCCTAATGAAGTAACGACACTTTGCGTGTTGAGAATTTACAATCCGCCACTTCCCCTTCCAAATTCCCAACAAAACCATGGAATACGAGCAGTTCCATCATTGGCAATTTCAACTCCTCCAGTTCCTCTCCCAAATTTCCTCCAACCTCTAACGGAATAATGACATTCCGTGTGTGGGAAATTTAGAATCCTCCACTTCCCCTTCCAAATTCCCATCGAATAGCTGCATTCTGGGTTTATGGATTTTCAAAACATCCATACGTCCACTTAAACTCGCACGAAAACCTCGCAAAAACAGCATTCATGGTGTTGGGAATATGATATCCTCACGTTGCTCTATCCACTTTCCAGCAAAACCATGGAATGACAGCATTCTGGGCATTGGGAGTTCGGAATCCTCCACTTCTCTTCCCAAATTCCGATGGAATAACAGCCTTCCAGGCATGGGGATATTGGAATCCTCTAGTTCCCTTCCAAAAAGCCCAGGGAATAACGACATTCTGGGCATTGAGAGGTGAAAGTGTGCCAATTGCCTTCCCAAATCCCTAGGGAAGAAGACAATTCCGGCTGTCAGGTATTTGAAATCCTTCAGCTCCGCACCATAACCCCCATGGAATAACAGAATTCCAGGCGTTAGGAATTGAACATCCTCCAGTTCCCCTTCGAATTTCCCATGGAATCCTGGCATTCTGGATGTCGGCAGTTTAGAATCTCCCATACACTGTCCCAAATAGCCAAAAATTCACAAGGAATAACAGAATTCATGATATCAGGAATATATCATCCGCCAGCTCTCCGCACAATTTCCCACGCAATAACAGCATTCCGTGTGGTGGGAATCTTGACTCCTCCACTTACCCTCCCAAATCTGCATGGAATCATGGCATTCTGGGTGTTGGGAATTTTCAATCCCCCATAAACCCACCCCAAATCCCACCACATTCCCAAAGAAGAGCAACTTTCCAGATGTCAGGAATTTGGAATATCCCAGTTCCCCACCCAAATTCCCATGGAACAACAGCATTCCAAGTGACAGAAATCGAGAATCTTCCGGCAACGTGAAAAAATTGCCATGGAATAATGGGATTCCAGGTGTGAGGAATTGAGAATGCCCCGTACAGCCTCCCAGATTCCCACCACATTCCCATGGAATAACAACATTCCAGATTTCAGGAACTGAGAATCATCCTCTTCCCCTCCCAAATTCCCATGGAAACACGGCATTCTCTTATTCCCTAATTTGGAACCCCCCATAAGCGTTCCCAAAATCCCACCAAATTCCCATGGAGTAACCATTTTAGTGTGTTGGGAATTTCCAATGCTCCACTTCCTCTCCCAAATTCCAATCAAACCCTAATGAAGTAATGACACTTTGCGTGTTGAGAATTTACAATCCGCCACTTCCCCTTCCAAATTCCCAACAAAACCATGCAATACGAGCAGTTCCATCATTGGCAATTTCAACTCCTCCAGTTCCTCTCCCAAATTTCCTCCAACCTCTAACGGAATAATGACATTCCGTGTGTGGGAAATTTAGAATCCTCCACTTCCCCTTCCAAATTCCCATAGAATAGCTGCATTCTGGGTTTATGGATTTTCAAAACATCCATACGTCCACTTAAACTCGCACGAAAACCTCGCAAAAACAGCATTCATGGTGTTGGGAATATGATATCCTCACGTTGCTCTATCCACTTTCCAGCAAAACCATGGAATGACAGCATTCTGGGCATTGGGAGTTCGGAATCCTCCACTTCTCTTCCCAAATTCCGATGGAATAACAGCCTTCCAGGCATGGGGATATTGGAATCCTCTAGTTCCCTTCCAAAAAGACCATGGAATAACGACATTCTGGGCATTGAGAAGTGAAAGTTTGCCAATTGCCTTCCCAAATCCCTAGGGAAGAAGACAATTCGGGCTGTCAGGTATTTGAAATCCTTCAGCTCCGCACCATAACCCCCATGGAATAACAGAATTCCAGGCGTTAGGAATTGAGCAGCCTCCAGTTCCCCTTCGAATTTCCCATGGAATCCTGGCATTCTGCATGTCAGCAGTTTAAAATCGCCCATACACTGTCCCAAATAGCCAAAAATTCACAAGGAATAACAGAATTCATGATATCAGGAATATATTATCCACCAGCACTCCACACAATTTCCCACAGAATAACAGTATTCCGGGTGGCGAGAATCTTGACTCCTCCAGTTACCCTCCCAAATCTGCATGGAAAAATGAATACCAGGCATTGGGAACGTAGAATCCTCATGTTCCCTTTCCAAATTCCCATGGAATAACCATTTTAGTGTGTTGGGAATTTCCAATGCTCCACTTCCTCTCCCAAATTCCAATCAAACCCTAATGAAGTAACGACACTTTGCGTGTTGAGAATTTACAATCCGCCACTTCCCCTTCCAAATTCCCAACAAAACCATGGAATACGAGCAGTTCCATCATTGGCAATTTCAACTCCTCCAGTTCCTCTCCCAAATTTCCTCCAACCTCTAACGGAATAATGACATTCCGTGTGTGGGAAATTTAGAATCCTCCACTTCCCCTTCCAAATTCCCATAGAATAGCTGCATTCTGGGTTTATGGATTTTCAAAACATCCATACGTCCACTTAAACTCGCACGAAAACCTCGCAAAAACAGCATTCATGGTGTTGGGAATATGATATCCTCACGTTGCTCTATCCACTTTCCAGCAAAACCATGGAATGACAGCATTCTGGGCATTGGGAGTTCGGAATCCTCCACTTCTCTTCCCAAATTCCGATGGAATAACAGCCTTCCAGGCATGGGGATATTGGAATCCTCTAGTTCCCTTCCAAAAAGCCCAGGGAATAACGACATTCTGGGCATTGAGAGGTGAAAGTGTGCCAATTGCCTTCCCAAATCCCTAGGGAAGAAGACAATTCCGGCTGTCAGGTATTTGAAATCCTTCAGCTCCGCACCATAACCCCCATGGAATAACAGAATTCCAGGCGTTAGGAATTGAACATCCTCCAGTTCCCCTTCGAATTTCCCATGGAATCCTGGCATTCTGGATGTCGGCAGTTTAGAATCTCCCATACACTGTCCCAAATAGCCAAAAATTCACAAGGAATAACAGAATTCATGATATCAGGAATATATCATCCGCCAGCTCTCCGCACAATTTCCCACGCAATAACAGCATTCCGTGTGGTGGGAATCTTGACTCCTCCACTTACCCTCCCAAATCTGCATGGAATCATGGCATTCTGGGTGTTGGGAATTTTCAATCCCCCATAAACCCACCCCAAATCCCACCACATTCCCAAAGAAGAGCAACTTTCCAGATGTCAGGAATTTGGAATATCCCAGTTCCCCACCCAAATTCCCATGGAACAACAGCATTCCAAGTGACAGAAATCGAGAATCTTCCGGCAACGTGAAAAAATTGCCATGGAATAATGGGATTCCAGGTGTGAGGAATTGAGAATGCCCCGTACAGCCTCCCAGATTCCCACCACATTCCCATGGAATAACAACATTCCAGATTTCAGGAACTGAGAATCATCCTCTTCCCCTCCCAAATTCCCATGGAAACACGGCATTCTCTTATTCCCTAATTTGGAACCCCCCATAAGCGTTCCCAAAATCCCACCAAATTCCCATGGAGTAACCATTTTAGTGTGTTGGGAATTTCCAATGCTCCACTTCCTCTCCCAAATTCCAATCAAACCCTAATGAAGTAATGACACTTTGCGTGTTGAGAATTTACAATCCGCCACTTCCCCTTCCAAATTCCCAACAAAACCATGGAATACGAGCAGTTCCATCATTGGCAATTTCAACTCCTCCAGTTCCTCTCCCAAATTTCCTCCAACCTCTAACGGAATAATGACATTCCGTGTGTGGGAAATTTAGAATCCTCCACTTCCCCTTCCAAATTCCCATCGAATAGCTGCATTCTGGGTTTATGGATTTTCAAAACATCCATACGTCCACTTAAACTCGCACGAAAACCTCGCAAAAACAGCATTCATGGTGTTGGGAATATGATATCCTCACGTTGCTCTATCCACTTTCCAGCAAAACCATGGAATGACAGCATTCTGGGCATTGGGAGTTCGGAATCCTCCACTTCTCTTCCCAAATTCCGATGGAATAACAGCCTTCCAGGCATGGGGATATTGGAATCCTCTAGTTCCCTTCCAAAAAGCCCAGGGAATAACGACATTCTGGGCATTGAGAGGTGAAAGTGTGCCAATTGCCTTCCCAAATCCCTAGGGAAGAAGACAATTCCGGCTGTCAGGTATTTGAAATCCTTCAGCTCCGCACCATAACCCCCATGGAATAACAGAATTCCAGGCGTTAGGAATTGAACATCCTCCAGTTCCCCTTCGAATTTCCCATGGAATCCTGGCATTCTGGATGTCGGCAGTTTAGAATCTCCCATACACTGTCCCAAATAGCCAAAAATTCACAAGGAATAACAGAATTCATGATATCAGGAATATATCATCCGCCAGCTCTCCGCACAATTTCCCACGCAATAACAGCATTCCGTGTGGTGGGAATCTTGACTCCTCCACTTACCCTCCCAAATCTGCATGGAATCATGGCATTCTGGGTGTTGGGAATTTTCAATCCCCCATAAACCCACCCCAAATCCCACCACATTCCCAAAGAAGAGCAACTTTCCAGATGTCAGGAATTTGGAATATCCCAGTTCCCCACCCAAATTCCCATGGAACAACAGCATTCCAAGTGACAGAAATCGAGAATCTTCCGGCAACGTGAAAAAATTGCCATGGAATAATGGGATTCCAGGTGTGAGGAATTGAGAATGCCCCGTACAGCCTCCCAGATTCCCACCACATTCCCATGGAATAACAACATTCCAGATTTCAGGAACTGAGAATCATCCTCTTCCCCTCCCAAATTCCCATGGAAACACGGCATTCTCTTATTCCCTAATTTGGAACCCCCCATAAGCGTTCCCAAAATCCCACCAAATTCCCATGGAGTAACCATTTTAGTGTGTTGGGAATTTCCAATGCTCCACTTCCTCTCCCAAATTCCAATCAAACCCTAATGAAGTAATGACACTTTGCGTGTTGAGAATTTACAATCCGCCACTTCCCCTTCCAAATTCCCAACAAAACCATGCAATACGAGCAGTTCCATCATTGGCAATTTCAACTCCTCCAGTTCCTCTCCCAAATTTCCTCCAACCTCTAACGGAATAATGACATTCCGTGTGTGGGAAATTTAGAATCCTCCACTTCCCCTTCCAAATTCCCATAGAATAGCTGCATTCTGGGTTTATGGATTTTCAAAACATCCATACGTCCACTTAAACTCGCACGAAAACCTCGCAAAAACAGCATTCATGGTGTTGGGAATATGATATCCTCACGTTGCTCTATCCACTTTCCAGCAAAACCATGGAATGACAGCATTCTGGGCATTGGGAGTTCGGAATCCTCCACTTCTCTTCCCAAATTCCGATGGAATAACAGCCTTCCAGGCATGGGGATATTGGAATCCTCTAGTTCCCTTCCAAAAAGACCATGGAATAACGACATTCTGGGCATTGAGAAGTGAAAGTTTGCCAATTGCCTTCCCAAATCCCTAGGGAAGAAGACAATTCGGGCTGTCAGGTATTTGAAATCCTTCAGCTCCGCACCATAACCCCCATGGAATAACAGAATTCCAGGCGTTAGGAATTGAGCAGCCTCCAGTTCCCCTTCGAATTTCCCATGGAATCCTGGCATTCTGCATGTCAGCAGTTTAAAATCGCCCATACACTGTCCCAAATAGCCAAAAATTCACAAGGAATAACAGAATTCATGATATCAGGAATATATTATCCACCAGCACTCCACACAATTTCCCACAGAATAACAGTATTCCGGGTGGCGAGAATCTTGACTCCTCCAGTTACCCTCCCAAATCTGCATGGAAAAATGAATACCAGGCATTGGGAACGTAGAATCCTCATGTTCCCTTTCCAAATTCCCATGGAATAACCATTTTAGTGTGTTGGGAATTTCCAATGCTCCACTTCCTCTCCCAAATTCCAATCAAACCCTAATGAAGTAACGACACTTTGCGTGTTGAGAATTTACAATCCGCCACTTCCCCTTCCAAATTCCCAACAAAACCATGGAATACGAGCAGTTCCATCATTGGCAATTTCAACTCCTCCAGTTCCTCTCCCAAATTTCCTCCAACCTCTAACGGAATAATGACATTCCGTGTGTGGGAAATTTAGAATCCTCCACTTCCCCTTCCAAATTCCCATAGAATAGCTGCATTCTGGGTTTATGGATTTTCAAAACATCCATACGTCCACTTAAACTCGCACGAAAACCTCGCAAAAACAGCATTCATGGTGTTGGGAATATGATATCCTCACGTTGCTCTATCCACTTTCCAGCAAAACCATGGAATGACAGCATTCTGGGCATTGGGAGTTCGGAATCCTCCACTTCTCTTCCCAAATTCCGATGGAATAACAGCCTTCCAGGCATGGGGATATTGGAATCCTCTAGTTCCCTTCCAAAAAGCCCAGGGAATAACGACATTCTGGGCATTGAGAGGTGAAAGTGTGCCAATTGCCTTCCCAAATCCCTAGGGAAGAAGACAATTCCGGCTGTCAGGTATTTGAAATCCTTCAGCTCCGCACCATAACCCCCATGGAATAACAGAATTCCAGGCGTTAGGAATTGAACATCCTCCAGTTCCCCTTCGAATTTCCCATGGAATCCTGGCATTCTGGATGTCGGCAGTTTAGAATCTCCCATACACTGTCCCAAATAGCCAAAAATTCACAAGGAATAACAGAATTCATGATATCAGGAATATATCATCCGCCAGCTCTCCGCACAATTTCCCACGCAATAACAGCATTCCGTGTGGTGGGAATCTTGACTCCTCCACTTACCCTCCCAAATCTGCATGGAATCATGGCATTCTGGGTGTTGGGAATTTTCAATCCCCCATAAACCCACCCCAAATCCCACCACATTCCCAAAGAAGAGCAACTTTCCAGATGTCAGGAATTTGGAATATCCCAGTTCCCCACCCAAATTCCCATGGAACAACAGCATTCCAAGTGACAGAAATCGAGAATCTTCCGGCAACGTGAAAAAATTGCCATGGAATAATGGGATTCCAGGTGTGAGGAATTGAGAATGCCCCGTACAGCCTCCCAGATTCCCACCACATTCCCATGGAATAACAACATTCCAGATTTCAGGAACTGAGAATCATCCTCTTCCCCTCCCAAATTCCCATGGAAACACGGCATTCTCTTATTCCCTAATTTGGAACCCCCCATAAGCGTTCCCAAAATCCCACCAAATTCCCATGGAGTAACCATTTTAGTGTGTTGGGAATTTCCAATGCTCCACTTCCTCTCCCAAATTCCAATCAAACCCTAATGAAGTAATGACACTTTGCGTGTTGAGAATTTACAATCCGCCACTTCCCCTTCCAAATTCCCAACAAAACCATGGAATACGAGCAGTTCCATCATTGGCAATTTCAACTCCTCCAGTTCCTCTCCCAAATTTCCTCCAACCTCTAACGGAATAATGACATTCCGTGTGTGGGAAATTTAGAATCCTCCACTTCCCCTTCCAAATTCCCATCGAATAGCTGCATTCTGGGTTTATGGATTTTCAAAACATCCATACGTCCACTTAAACTCGCACGAAAACCTCGCAAAAACAGCATTCATGGTGTTGGGAATATGATATCCTCACGTTGCTCTATCCACTTTCCAGCAAAACCATGGAATGACAGCATTCTGGGCATTGGGAGTTCGGAATCCTCCACTTCTCTTCCCAAATTCCGATGGAATAACAGCCTTCCAGGCATGGGGATATTGGAATCCTCTAGTTCCCTTCCAAAAAGCCCAGGGAATAACGACATTCTGGGCATTGAGAGGTGAAAGTGTGCCAATTGCCTTCCCAAATCCCTAGGGAAGAAGACAATTCCGGCTGTCAGGTATTTGAAATCCTTCAGCTCCGCACCATAACCCCCATGGAATAACAGAATTCCAGGCGTTAGGAATTGAACATCCTCCAGTTCCCCTTCGAATTTCCCATGGAATCCTGGCATTCTGGATGTCGGCAGTTTAGAATCTCCCATACACTGTCCCAAATAGCCAAAAATTCACAAGGAATAACAGAATTCATGATATCAGGAATATATCATCCGCCAGCTCTCCGCACAATTTCCCACGCAATAACAGCATTCCGTGTGGTGGGAATCTTGACTCCTCCACTTACCCTCCCAAATCTGCATGGAATCATGGCATTCTGGGTGTTGGGAATTTTCAATCCCCCATAAACCCACCCCAAATCCCACCACATTCCCAAAGAAGAGCAACTTTCCAGATGTCAGGAATTTGGAATATCCCAGTTCCCCACCCAAATTCCCATGGAACAACAGCATTCCAAGTGACAGAAATCGAGAATCTTCCGGCAACGTGAAAAAATTGCCATGGAATAATGGGATTCCAGGTGTGAGGAATTGAGAATGCCCCGTACAGCCTCCCAGATTCCCACCACATTCCCATGGAATAACAACATTCCAGATTTCAGGAACTGAGAATCATCCTCTTCCCCTCCCAAATTCCCATGGAAACACGGCATTCTCTTATTCCCTAATTTGGAACCCCCCATAAGCGTTCCCAAAATCCCACCAAATTCCCATGGAGTAACCATTTTAGTGTGTTGGGAATTTCCAATGCTCCACTTCCTCTCCCAAATTCCAATCAAACCCTAATGAAGTAATGACACTTTGCGTGTTGAGAATTTACAATCCGCCACTTCCCCTTCCAAATTCCCAACAAAACCATGCAATACGAGCAGTTCCATCATTGGCAATTTCAACTCCTCCAGTTCCTCTCCCAAATTTCCTCCAACCTCTAACGGAATAATGACATTCCGTGTGTGGGAAATTTAGAATCCTCCACTTCCCCTTCCAAATTCCCATAGAATAGCTGCATTCTGGGTTTATGGATTTTCAAAACATCCATACGTCCACTTAAACTCGCACGAAAACCTCGCAAAAACAGCATTCATGGTGTTGGGAATATGATATCCTCACGTTGCTCTATCCACTTTCCAGCAAAACCATGGAATGACAGCATTCTGGGCATTGGGAGTTCGGAATCCTCCACTTCTCTTCCCAAATTCCGATGGAATAACAGCCTTCCAGGCATGGGGATATTGGAATCCTCTAGTTCCCTTCCAAAAAGACCATGGAATAACGACATTCTGGGCATTGAGAAGTGAAAGTTTGCCAATTGCCTTCCCAAATCCCTAGGGAAGAAGACAATTCGGGCTGTCAGGTATTTGAAATCCTTCAGCTCCGCACCATAACCCCCATGGAATAACAGAATTCCAGGCGTTAGGAATTGAGCAGCCTCCAGTTCCCCTTCGAATTTCCCATGGAATCCTGGCATTCTGCATGTCAGCAGTTTAAAATCGCCCATACACTGTCCCAAATAGCCAAAAATTCACAAGGAATAACAGAATTCATGATATCAGGAATATATTATCCACCAGCACTCCACACAATTTCCCACAGAATAACAGTATTCCGGGTGGCGAGAATCTTGACTCCTCCAGTTACCCTCCCAAATCTGCATGGAAAAATGAATACCAGGCATTGGGAACGTAGAATCCTCATGTTCCCTTTCCAAATTCCCATGGAATAACCATTTTAGTGTGTTGGGAATTTCCAATGCTCCACTTCCTCTCCCAAATTCCAATCAAACCCTAATGAAGTAACGACACTTTGCGTGTTGAGAATTTACAATCCGCCACTTCCCCTTCCAAATTCCCAACAAAACCATGGAATACGAGCAGTTCCATCATTGGCAATTTCAACTCCTCCAGTTCCTCTCCCAAATTTCCTCCAACCTCTAACGGAATAATGACATTCCGTGTGTGGGAAATTTAGAATCCTCCACTTCCCCTTCCAAATTCCCATAGAATAGCTGCATTCTGGGTTTATGGATTTTCAAAACATCCATACGTCCACTTAAACTCGCACGAAAACCTCGCAAAAACAGCATTCATGGTGTTGGGAATATGATATCCTCACGTTGCTCTATCCACTTTCCAGCAAAACCATGGAATGACAGCATTCTGGGCATTGGGAGTTCGGAATCCTCCACTTCTCTTCCCAAATTCCGATGGAATAACAGCCTTCCAGGCATGGGGATATTGGAATCCTCTAGTTCCCTTCCAAAAAGCCCAGGGAATAACGACATTCTGGGCATTGAGAGGTGAAAGTGTGCCAATTGCCTTCCCAAATCCCTAGGGAAGAAGACAATTCCGGCTGTCAGGTATTTGAAATCCTTCAGCTCCGCACCATAACCCCCATGGAATAACAGAATTCCAGGCGTTAGGAATTGAACATCCTCCAGTTCCCCTTCGAATTTCCCATGGAATCCTGGCATTCTGGATGTCGGCAGTTTAGAATCTCCCATACACTGTCCCAAATAGCCAAAAATTCACAAGGAATAACAGAATTCATGATATCAGGAATATATCATCCGCCAGCTCTCCGCACAATTTCCCACGCAATAACAGCATTCCGTGTGGTGGGAATCTTGACTCCTCCACTTACCCTCCCAAATCTGCATGGAATCATGGCATTCTGGGTGTTGGGAATTTTCAATCCCCCATAAACCCACCCCAAATCCCACCACATTCCCAAAGAAGAGCAACTTTCCAGATGTCAGGAATTTGGAATATCCCAGTTCCCCACCCAAATTCCCATGGAACAACAGCATTCCAAGTGACAGAAATCGAGAATCTTCCGGCAACGTGAAAAAATTGCCATGGAATAATGGGATTCCAGGTGTGAGGAATTGAGAATGCCCCGTACAGCCTCCCAGATTCCCACCACATTCCCATGGAATAACAACATTCCAGATTTCAGGAACTGAGAATCATCCTCTTCCCCTCCCAAATTCCCATGGAAACACGGCATTCTCTTATTCCCTAATTTGGAACCCCCCATAAGCGTTCCCAAAATCCCACCAAATTCCCATGGAGTAACCATTTTAGTGTGTTGGGAATTTCCAATGCTCCACTTCCTCTCCCAAATTCCAATCAAACCCTAATGAAGTAATGACACTTTGCGTGTTGAGAATTTACAATCCGCCACTTCCCCTTCCAAATTCCCAACAAAACCATGCAATACGAGCAGTTCCATCATTGGCAATTTCAACTCCTCCAGTTCCTCTCCCAAATTTCCTCCAACCTCTAACGGAATAATGACATTCTGTGTGTGGGAAATTTAGAATCATCCACTTCCCCTTCCAAATTCCCATCGAATAGCTGCATTCTGGGTTTATGGATTTTCAAAACATCCATACGTCCACTTAAACTCGCACGAAAACCTCGCAAAAACAGCATTCATGGTGTTGGGAATATGATATCCTCACGTTGCTCTATCCACTTTCCAGCAAAACCATGGAATGACAGCATTCTGGGCATTGGGAGTTCGGAATCCTCCACTTCTCCTCCCAAATTCCAATGGAATAACAGCCTTCCAGGCATGGGGATATTGGAATCCTCTAGTTCCCTTCCAAAAAGACCATGGAATAACGACATTCTGGGCATTGAGAAGTGAAAGTTTGCCAATTGCCTTCCCAAATCCCTAGGGAAGAAGACAATTCCGGCTGTCAGGTATTTGAAATCCTTCAGCTCCGCACCATAACCCCCATGGAATAACAGAATTCCAGGCGTTAGGAATTGAGCATCCTCCAGTTGCCTTTGGATCTTCCCATGGAATCCTGGCATTCTGGATGTCGGCAGTTTAGAATCTCCCATACACTGTCCCAAATAGCCAAAAATTCACAAGGAATAACAGAATTCATGATATCAGGAATATATCATCCGCCAGATCTCCGCACAATTTCCCACGCAATAACAGCATTCCGTGTGGTGGGAATCTTGACTCCTCCACTTACCCTCCCAAATCTGCATGGAATCATGGCATTCTGGGTGTTGGGAATTTTCAATCCCCCATAAACCCACCCCAAATCCCACCACATTCCCAAAGAAGAGCAACTTTCCAGATGTCAGGAATTTGGAATATCCCAGTTCCCCACCCAAATTCCTATGGAACAACAGCATTCCAAGTGACAGAAATCGAGAATCTTCCGGCAACGTGAAAAAATTGTCATGGAATAATGGGATTTCAGGTGTGAGGAATTGAGAATGCCCCGTACAGCCTCCCAGATTCCCACCACATTCCAATGGAATAACAACATTCCAGATTTCAGGAACTGAGAATCATCCTCTTCCCCTCCCAAATTCCCATGGAAACACGGCATTCTCTTATTCCCTAATTTGGAACCCCCCATAAGCGTTCCCAAAATCCCACCAAATTCCCATGGAATAACCATTTTAGTGTGTTGGGAATTTCCAATGCTCCACTTCCTCTCCCAAATTCCAGTCAAACCTTAATGAAGTAATGACACTTTGCGTGTTGAGAATTTACAATCCGCCACTTCCCCTTCCAAATTCCCAACAAAACCATGCAATACGAGCAGTTCCATCATTGGCAATTTCAACTCCTCCAGTTCCTCTCCCAAATTTCCTCCAACCTCTAACGGAATAATGACATTCCGTGTGTGGGAAATTTAGAATCCTCCACTTCCCCTTCCAAATTCCCATAGAATAGCTGCATTCTGGGTTTATGGATTTTCAAAACATCCATACGTCCACTTAAACTCGCACGAAAACCTCGCAAAAACAGCATTCATGGTGTTGGGAATATGATATCCTCACGTTGCTCTATCCACTTTCCAGCAAAACCATGGAATCTGGGCATTGGGAGTTCGGAATCCTCCACTTCTCTTCCCAAATTCCAATGGAATAACAGCCTTCCAGGCATGGGGATATTGGAATCCTCTAGTTCCCTTCCAAAAAGCCCATGGAATAACGACATTCTGGGCATTGAGAAGTGAAAGTTTGCCAATTGCCTTCCCAAATCCCTAGGGAAGAAGACAATTCCGGCTGTCAGGTATTTGAAATCCTTCAGCTCCGCACCATAACCCCCATGGAATAACAGAATTCCAGGCGTTAGGAATTGAGCATCCTCCAGTTCCCCTTCGAATTTCCCATGGAATCCTGGCATTCTGGATGTCGGCACTTTAGAATCGCCCATACACTCTCCCAAATAGCCAAAAATTCACAAGGAATAACAGAATTCATGATATCAGGAATATATCATCCGCCAGCTCTCCGCACAATTTCCCACGCAATAACAGCATTCCGTGTGGTGGGAATCTTGACTCCTCCACTTACCCTCCCAAATCTGCATGGAATCATGGCATTCTGGGTGTTGGGAATTTTCAATCCCCCATAAACCCACCCCAAATCCCACCACATTCCCAAAGAAGAGCAACTTTCCAGATGTCAGGAATTTGGAATATCCCAGTTCCCCACCCAAATTCCTATGGAACAACAGCATTCCAAGTGACAGAAATCGAGAATCTTCTGGCAACGTGAAAAAATTGTCATGGAATAATGGGATTTCAGGTGTGAGGAATTGAGAATGCCCCGTACAGCCTCCCAGATTCCCACCACATTCCCATGGAATAACAACATGCCAGATTTCAGGAACTGAGAATCATCCTCTTCCCCTCCCAAATTCCCATGGAAACACGGCATTCTCTTATTCCCTAATTTGGAACCCCCCATAAGCGTTCCCAAAATCCCACCAAATTCCCATGGAATAACCATTTTAGTGTGTTGGGAATTTCCAATGCTCCACTTCCTCTCCCAAATTCCAATCAAACCCTAATGAAGTAACGACACTTTGCGTGTTGAGAATTTACAATCCGCCACTTCCCCTTCCAAATTCCCAACAAAACCATGCAATACGAGCAGTTCCATCATTGGCAATTTCAACTCCTCCAGTTCCTCTCCCAAATTTCCTCCAACCTCTAACGGAATAATGACATTCCGTGTGTGGGAAATTTAGAATCCTCCACTTCCCCTTCCAAATTCCCATCGAATAGCTGCATTCTGGGTTTATGGATTTTCAAAACATCCATACGTCCACTTAAACTCGCACGAAAACCTCGCAAAAACAGCATTCATGGTGTTGGGAATATGATATCCTCACGTTGCTCTATCCCCTTTCCAGCAAAACCATGGAATGACAGCATTCTGGGCATTGGGAGTTCGGAATCCTCCACTTCTCTTCCCAAATTCCAATGGAATAACAGCCTTCCAGGCATGGGGATATTGGAATCCTCTAGTTCCCTTCCAAAAAGCCCACGGAATAACGACATTCTGGGCATTGAGAAGTGAAAGTTTGCCAATTGCCTTCCCAAATCCCTAGGGAAGAAGACAATTCCGGCTGTCAGGTATTTGAAATCCTTCAGCTCCGCACCATAACCCCCATGGAATAACAGAATTCCAGGCGTTAGGAATTGAGCATCCTCCAGTTCCCCTTCGAATTTCCCATGGAATCCTGGCATTCTGGATGTCGGCAGTTTAGAATCGCCCATACACTCTCCCAAATAGCCAAAAATTCACAAGGAATAACAGAATTCATGATATCAGGAATATATCATCCGCCAGCTCTCCGCACAATTTCCCACGCAATAACTGCATTCCGTGTGGTGGGAATCTTGACTCCTCCACTTACCCTCCCAAATCTGCATGGAATCATGGCATTCTGGGTGTTGGGAATTTTCAATCCCCCATAAACCCACCCCAAATCCCACCACATTCCCAAAGAAGAGCAACTTTCCAGATGTCAGGAATTTGGAATATCCCAGTTCCCCACCCAAATTCCTATGGAACAACAGCATTCCAAGTGACAGAAATCGAGAATCTTCCGGCAACGTGAAAAAATTGTCATGGAATAATGGGATTTCAGGTGTGAGGAATTGAGAATGCCCCGTACAGCCTCCCAGATTCCCACCACATTCCAATGGAATAACAACATTCCAGATTTCAGGAACTGAGAATCATCCTCTTCCCCTCCCAAATTCCCATGGAAACACGGCATTCTCTTATTCCCTAATTTGGAACCCCCCATAAGCGTTCCCAAAATCCCACCAAATTCCCATGGAATAACCATTTTAGTGTGTTGGGAATTTCCAATGCTCCACTTCCTCTCCCAAATTCCAGTCAAACCCTAATGAAGTAATGACACTTTGCGTGTTGAGAATTTACAATCCGCCACTTCCCCTTCCAAATTCCCAACAAAACCATGCAATACGAGCAGTTCCATCATTGGCAATTTCAACTCCTCCAGTTCCTCTCCCAAATTTCCTCCAACCTCTAACGGAATAATGACATTCCGTGTGTGGGAAATTTAGAATCCTCCACTTCCCCTTCCAAATTCCCATCGAATAGCTGCATTCTGGGTTTATGGATTTTCAAAACATCCATACGTCCACTTAAACTCGCACGAAAACCTCGCAAAAACAGCATTCATGGTGTTGGGAATATGATATCCTCACGTTGCTCTATCCACTTTCCAGCAAAACCATGGAATGACAGCATTCTGGGCATTGGGAGTTCGGAATCCTCCACTTCTCTTCCCAAATTCCAATGGAATAACAGCCTTCCAGGCATGGGGATATTGGAATCCTCTAGTTCCCTTCCAAAAAGCCCACGGAATAACGACATTCTGGGCATTGAGAAGTGAAAGTTTGCCAATTGCCTTCCCAAATCCCTAGGGAAGAAGACAATTCGGGCTGTCAGGTATTTGAAATCCTTCAGCTCCGCACCATAACCCCCATGGAATAACAGAATTCCAGGCGTTAGGAATTGAGCATCCTCCAGTTCCCCTTCGAATTTCCCATGGAATCCTGGCATTCTGGATGTCGGCACTTTAGAATCGCCCATACACTCTCCCAAATAGCCAAAAATTCACAAGGAATAACAGAATTCATGATATCAGGAATATATCATCCGCCAGCTCTCCGCACAATTTCCCACGCAATAACAGCATTCCGTGTGGTGGGAATCTTGACTCCTCCACTTACCCTCCCAAATCTGCATGGAATCATGGCATTCTGGGTGTTGGGAATTTTCAATCCCCCATAAACCCACCCCAAATCCCACCACATTCCCAAAGAAGAGCAACTTTCCAGATGTCAGGAATTTGCAATATCCCAGTTCCCCACCCAAATTCCTATGGAACAACAGCATTCCAAGTGACAGAAATCGAGAATCTTCCGGCAACGTGAAAAAATTGCCATGGAATAATGGGATTTCAGGTGTGAGGAATTGAGAATGCCCCGTACAGCCTCCCAGATTCCCACCACATTCCCATGGAATAACAACATTCCAGATTTCAGGAACTGAGAATCATCCTCTTCCCCTCCCAAATTCCCATGGAAACACGGCATTCTCTTATTCCCTAATTTGGAACCCCCCATAAGCGTTCCCAAAATCCCACCAAATTCCCATGGAATAACCATTTTAGTGTGTTGGGAATTTCCAATGCTCCACTTCCTCTCCCAAATTCCAGTCAAACCCTAATGAAGTAATGACACTTTGCGTGTTGAGAATTTACAATCCGCCACTTCCCCTTCCAAATTCCCAACAAAACCATGGAATACGAGCAGTTCCATCATTGGCAATTTCAACTCCTCCAGTTCCTCTCCCAAATTTCCTCCAACCTCTAACGGAATAATGACATTCCGTGTGTGGGAAATTTAGAATCCTCCACTTCCCCTTCCAAATTCCCATAGAATAGCTGCATTCTGGGTTTATGGATTTTCAAAACATCCATACGTCCACTTAAACTCGCACGAAAACCTCGCAAAAACAGCATTCATGGTGTTGGGAATATGATATCCTCACGTTGCTCTATCCACTTTCCAGCAAAACCATGGAATGACAGCATTCTGGGCATTGGGAGTTCGGAATCCTCCACTTCTCTTCCCAAATTCCAATGGAATAACAGCCTTCCAGGCATGGGGATATTGGAATCCTCTAGTTCCCTTCCAAAAAGCCCACGGAATAACGACATTCTGGGCATTGAGAAGTGAAAGTTTGCCAATTGCCTTCCCAAATCCCTAGGGAAGAAGACAATTCCGGCTGTCAGGTATTTGAAATCCTTCAGCTCCGCACCATAACCCCCATGGAATAACAGAATTCCAGGCGTTAGGAATTGAGCATCCTCCAGTTCCCCTTCGAATTTCCCATGGAATCCTGGCATTCTGGATGTCGGCACTTTAGAATCGCCCATACACTCTCCCAAATAGCCAAAAATTCACAAGGAATAACAGAATTCATGATATCAGGAATATATCATCCGCCAGCTCTCCGCACAATTTCCCACGCAATAACAGCATTCCGTGTGGTGGGAATCTTGACTCCTCCACTTACCCTCCCAAATCTGCATGGAATCATGGCATTCTGGGTGTTGGGAATTTTCAATCCCCCATAAACCCACCCCAAATCCCACCACATTCCCAAAGAAGAGCAACTTTCCAGATGTCAGGAATTTGCAATATCCCAGTTCCCCACCCAAATTCCTATGGAACAACAGCATTCCAAGTGACAGAAATCGAGAATCTTCCGGCAACGTGAAAAAATTGCCATGGAATAATGGGATTTCAGGTGTGAGGAATTGAGAATGCCCCGTACAGCCTCCCAGATTCCCACCACATTCCCATGGAATAACAACATTCCAGATTTCAGGAACTGAGAATCATCCTCTTCCCCTCCCAAATTCCCATGGAAACACGGCATTCTCTTATTCCCTAATTTGGAACCCCCCATAAGCGTTCCCAAAATCCCACCAAATTCCCATGGAATAACCATTTTAGTGTGTTGGGAATTTCCAATGCTCCACTTCCTCTCCCAAATTCCAGTCAAACCCTAATGAAGTAATGACACTTTGCGTGTTGAGAATTTACAATCCGCCACTTCCCCTTCCAAATTCCCAACAAAACCATGGAATACGAGCAGTTCCATCATTGGCAATTTCAACTCCTCCAGTTCCTCTCCCAAATTTCCTCCAACCTCTAACGGAATAATGACATTCCGTGTGTGGGAAATTTAGAATCCTCCACTTCCCCTTCCAAATTCCCATAGAATAGCTGCATTCTGGGTTTATGGATTTTCAAAACATCCATACGTCCACTTAAACTCGCACGAAAACCTCGCAAAAACAGCATTCATGGTGTTGGGAATATGATATCCTCACGTTGCTCTATCCACTTTCCAGCAAAACCATGGAATGACAGCATTCTGGGCATTGGGAGTTCGGAATCCTCCACTTCTCTTCCCAAATTCCAATGGAATAACAGCCTTCCAGGCATGGGGATATTGGAATCCTCTAGTTCCCTTCCAAAAAGACCATGGAATAACGACATTGAGAAGTGAAAGTTTGCCAATTGCCTTCCCAAATCCCTAGGGAAGAAGACAATTCGGGCTGTCAGGTATTTGAAATCCTTCAGCTCCGCACCATAACCCCCATGGAATAACAGAATTCCAGGCGTTAGGAATTGAGCATCCTCCAGTTCCCCTTCGAATTTCCCATGGAATCCTGGCATTCTGGATGTCGGCACTTTAGAATCGCCCATACACTGTCCCAAATAGCCAAAAAATTCACAAGGAATAACAGAATTCATGATATCAGGAATATATCATCCGCCAGCTCTCCGCACAATTTCCCACGCAATAACAGCATTCCGTGTGGTGGGAATCTTGACTCCTCCACTTACCCTCCCAAATCTGCATGGAATCATGGCATTCTGGGTGTTGGGAATTTTCAATCCCCCATAAACCCACCCCAAATCCCACCACATTCCCAAAGAAGAGCAACTTTCCAGATGTCAGGAATTTGGAATATCCCAGTTCCCCACCCAAATTCCTATGGAACAACAGCATTCCAAGTGACAGAAATCGAGAATCTTCCGGCAACGTGAAAAAATTGCCATGGAATAATGGGATTTCAGGTGTGAGGAATTGAGAATGCCCCGTACAGCCTCCCAGATTCCCACCACATTCCCATGGAATAACAACATTCCAGATTTCAGGAACTGAGAATCATCCTCTTCCCCTCCCAAATTCCCATGGAAACACGGCATTCTCTTATTCCCTAATTTGGAACCCCCCATAAGCGTTCCCAAAATCCCACCAAATTCCCATGGAATAACCATTTTAGTGTGTTGGGAATTTCCAATGCTCCACTTCCTCTCCCAAATTCCAGTCAAACCCTAATGAAGTAATGACACTTTGCGTGTTGAGAATTTACAATCCGCCACTTCCCCTTCCAAATTCCCAACAAAACCATGGAATACGAGCAGTTCCATCATTGGCAATTTCAACTCCTCCAGTTCCTCTCCCAAATTTCCTCCAACCTCTAACGGAATAATGACATTCCGTGTGTGGGAAATTTAGAATCCTCCACTTCCCCTTCCAAATTCCCATAGAATAGCTGCATTCTGGGTTTATGGATTTTCAAAACATCCATACGTCCACTTAAACTCGCACGAAAACCTCGCAAAAACAGCATTCATGGTGTTGGGAATATGATATCCTCACGTTGCTCTATCCACTTTCCAGCAAAACCATGGAATGACAGCATTCTGGGCATTGGGAGTTCGGAATCCTCCACTTCTCTTCCCAAATTCCAATGGAATAACAGCCTTCCAGGCATGGGGATATTGGAATCCTCTAGTTCCCTTCCAAAAAGCCCACGGAATAACGACATTCTGGGCATTGAGAAGTGAAAGTTTGCCAATTGCCTTCCCAAATCCCTAGGGAAGAAGACAATTCCGGCTGTCAGGTATTTGAAATCCTTCAGCTCCGCACCATAACCCCCATGGAATAACAGAATTCCAGGCGTTAGGAATTGAGCATCCTCCAGTTCCCCTTCGAATTTCCCATGGAATCCTGGCATTCTGGATGTCGGCACTTTAGAATCGCCCATACACTCTCCCAAATAGCCAAAAATTCACAAGGAATAACAGAATTCATGATATCAGGAATATATCATCCGCCAGCTCTCCGCACAATTTCCCACGCAATAACAGCATTCCGTGTGGTGGGAATCTTGACTCCTCCACTTACCCTCCCAAATCTGCATGGAATCATGGCATTCTGGGTGTTGGGAATTTTCAATCCCCCATAAACCCACCCCAAATCCCACCACATTCCCAAAGAAGAGCAACTTTCCAGATGTCAGGAATTTGCAATATCCCAGTTCCCCACCCAAATTCCTATGGAACAACAGCATTCCAAGTGACAGAAATCGAGAATCTTCCGGCAACGTGAAAAAATTGCCATGGAATAATGGGATTTCAGGTGTGAGGAATTGAGAATGCCCCGTACAGCCTCCCAGATTCCCACCACATTCCCATGGAATAACAACATTCCAGATTTCAGGAACTGAGAATCATCCTCTTCCCCTCCCAAATTCCCATGGAAACACGGCATTCTCTTATTCCCTAATTTGGAACCCCCCATAAGCGTTCCCAAAATCCCACCAAATTCCCATGGAATAACCATTTTAGTGTGTTGGGAATTTCCAATGCTCCACTTCCTCTCCCAAATTCCAGTCAAACCCTAATGAAGTAATGACACTTTGCGTGTTGAGAATTTACAATCCGCCACTTCCCCTTCCAAATTCCCAACAAAACCATGGAATACGAGCAGTTCCATCATTGGCAATTTCAACTCCTCCAGTTCCTCTCCCAAATTTCCTCCAACCTCTAACGGAATAATGACATTCCGTGTGTGGGAAATTTAGAATCCTCCACTTCCCCTTCCAAATTCCCATAGAATAGCTGCATTCTGGGTTTATGGATTTTCAAAACATCCATACGTCCACTTAAACTCGCACGAAAACCTCGCAAAAACAGCATTCATGGTGTTGGGAATATGATATCCTCACGTTGCTCTATCCACTTTCCAGCAAAACCATGGAATGACAGCATTCTGGGCATTGGGAGTTCGGAATCCTCCACTTCTCTTCCCAAATTCCAATGGAATAACAGCCTTCCAGGCATGGGGATATTGGAATCCTCTAGTTCCCTTCCAAAAAGACCATGGAATAACGACATTGAGAAGTGAAAGTTTGCCAATTGCCTTCCCAAATCCCTAGGGAAGAAGACAATTCGGGCTGTCAGGTATTTGAAATCCTTCAGCTCCGCACCATAACCCCCATGGAATAACAGAATTCCAGGCGTTAGGAATTGAGCATCCTCCAGTTCCCCTTCGAATTTCCCATGGAATCCTGGCATTCTGGATGTCGGCACTTTAGAATCGCCCATACACTGTCCCAAATAGCCAAAAAATTCACAAGGAATAACAGAATTCATGATATCAGGAATATATCATCCGCCAGCTCTCCGCACAATTTCCCACGCAATAACAGCATTCCGTGTGGTGGGAATCTTGACTCCTCCACTTACCCTCCCAAATCTGCATGGAATCATGGCATTCTGGGTGTTGGGAATTTTCAATCCCCCATAAACCCACCCCAAATCCCACCACATTCCCAAAGAAGAGCAACTTTCCAGATGTCAGGAATTTGGAATATCCCAGTTCCCCACCCAAATTCCTATGGAACAACAGCATTCCAAGTGACAGAAATCGAGAATCTTCCGGCAACGTGAAAAAATTGTCATGGAATAATGGGATTTCAGGTGTGAGGAATTGAGAATGCCCCGTATAGCCTCCCAGATTCCCACCACATTCCAATGGAATAAAAACATTCCAGAATTCAGGAACTGAGAATCATCCTCTTCCCCTCCCAAATTCCCATGGAAACACGGCATTCTCTTATTCCCTAATTTGGAACCCCCCATAAGCGTTCCCAAAATCCCACCAAATTCCCATGGAATAACCATTTTAGTGTGTTGGGAATTTCCAATGCTCCACTTCCTCTCCCAAATTCCAGTCAAACCCTAATGAAGTAATGACACTTTGCGTGTTGAGAATTTACAATCCGCCACTTCCCCTTCCAAATTCCCAACAAAACCATGGAATACGAGCAGTTCCATCATTGGCAATTTCAACTCCTCCAGTTCCTCTCCCAAATTTCCTCCAACCTCTAACGGAATAATGACATTCCGTGTGTGGGAAATTTAGAATCCTCCACTTCCCCTTCCAAATTCCCATAGAATAGCTGCATTCTGGGTTTATGGATTTTCAAAACATCCATACGTCCACTTAAACTCGCACGAAAACCTCGCAAAAACAGCATTCATGGTGTTGGGAATATGATATCCTCACGTTGCTCTATCCACTTTCCAGCAAAACCATGGAATGACAGCATTCTGGGCATTGGGAGTTCGGAATCCTCCACTTCTCTTCCCAAATTCCAATGGAATAACAGCCTTCCAGGCATGGGGATATTGGAATCCTCTAGTTCCCTTCCAAAAAGCCCACGGAATAACGACATTCTGGGCATTGAGAAGTGAAAGTTTGCCAATTGCCTTCCCAAATCCCTAGGGAAGAAGACAATTCCGGCTGTCAGGTATTTGAAATCCTTCAGCTCCGCACCATAACCCCCATGGAATAACAGAATTCCAGGCGTTAGGAATTGAGCATCCTCCAGTTCCCCTTCGAATTTCCCATGGAATCCTGGCATTCTGGATGTCGGCAGTTTAGAATCGCCCATACACTCTCCCAAATAGCCAAAAATTCACAAGGAATAACAGAATTCATGATATCAGGAATATATCATCCGCCAGCTCTCCGCACAATTTCCCACGCAATAACAGCATTCCGTGTGGTGGGAATCTTGACTCCTCCACTTACCCTCCCAAATCTGCATGGAATCATGGCATTCTGGGTGTTGGGAATTTTCAATCCCCCATAAACCCACCCCAAATCCCACCACATTCCCAAAGAAGAGCAACTTTCCAGATGTCAGGAATTTGGAATATCCCAGTTCCCCACCCAAATTCCTATGGAACAACAGCATTCCAAGTGACAGAAATCGAGAATCTTCCGGCAACGTGAAAAAATTGCCATGGAATAATGGGATTTCAGGTGTGAGGAATTGAGAATGCCCTGTACAGCCTCCCAGATTCCCACCACATTCCAATGGAATAACAACATTCCAGATTTCAGGAACTGAGAATCATCCTCTTCCCCTCCCAAATTCCCATGGAAACACGGCATTCTCTTATTCCCTAATTTGGAACCCCCCATAAGCGTTCCCAAAATCCCACCAAATTCCCATGGAATAACCATTTTAGTGTGTTGGGAATTTCCAATGCTCCACTTCCTCTCCCAAATTCCAGTCAAACCCTAATGAAGTAATGACACTTTGCGTGTTGAGAATTTACAATCCGCCACTTCCCCTTCCAAATTCCCAACAAAACCATGCAATACGAGCAGTTCCATCATTGGCAATTTCAACTCCTCCAGTTCCTCTCCCAAATTTCCTCCAACCTCTAACGGAATAATGACATTCCGTGTGTGGGAGATTTAGAATCCTCCACTTCCCCTTCCAAATTCCCATAGAATAGCTGCATTCTGGGTTTATGGATTTTCAAAACATCCATACGTCCACTTAAACTCGCACGAAAACCTCGCAAAAACAGCATTCATGGTGTTGGGAATATGATATCCTCACGTTGCTCTATCCACTTTCCAGCAAAACCATGGAATGACAGCATTCTGGGCATTGGGAGTTCGGAATCCTCCACTTCTCTTCCCAAATTCCAATGGAATAACAGCCTTCCAGGCATGGGGATATTGGAATCCTCTAGTTCCCTTCCAAAAAGCCCACGGAATAACGACATTCTGGGCATTGAGAAGTGAAAGTTTGCCAATTGCCTTCCCAAATCCCTAGGGAAGAAGACAATTCCGGCTGTCAGGTATTTGAAGTCCTTCAGCTCCGCACCATAACCCCCATGGAATAACAGAATTCCAGGCGTTAGGAATTGAGCATCCTCCAGTTCCCCTTCGAATTTCCCATGGAATCCTGGCATTCTGGATGTCGGCACTTTAGAATCGCCCATACACTCTCCCAAATAGCCAAAAATTCACAAGGAATAACAGAATTCATGAGATCAGGAATATATCATCCGCCAGCTCTCCGCACAATTTCCCACGGAATAACAGCATTCCGTGTGGTGGGAATCTTGACTCCTCCACTTACCCTCCCAAATCTGCATGGAATCATGGCATTCTGGGTGTTGGGAATTTTCAATCCCCCATAAACCCACCCCAAATCCCACCACATTCCCAAAGAAGAGCAACTTTCCAGATGTCAGGAATTTGGAATATCCCAGTTCCCCACCCAAATTCCTATGGAACAACAGCATTCCAAGTGACAGAAATCGAGAATCTTCCGGCAACGTGAAAAAATTGTCATGGAATAATGGGATTTCAGGTGTGAGGAATTGAGAATGCCCCGTATAGCCTCCCAGATTCCCACCACATTCCAATGGAATAACAACATTCCAGATTTCAGGAACTGAGAATCATCCTCTTCCCCTCCCAAATTCCCATGGAAACACGGCATTCTCTTATTCCCTAATTTGGAACCCCCCATAAGCGTTCCCAAAATCCCACCAAATTCCCATGGAATAACCATTTTAGTGTGTTGGGAATTTCCAATGCTCCACTTCCTCTCCCAAATTCCAGTCAAACCCTAATGAAGTAATGACACTTTGCGTGTTGAGAATTTACAATCCGCCACTTCCCCTTCCAAATTCCCAACAAAACCATGCAATACGGGCAGTTCCATCATTGGCAATTTCAACTCCTCCAGTTCCTCTCCCAAATTTCCTCCAACCTCTAACGGAATAATGACACTCTGTGTGTGGGAAATTTAGAATCCTCCACTTCCCCTTCCAAATTCCCATCGAATAGCTGCATTCTGGGTTTATGGATTTTCAAAACATCCATACGTCCACTTAAACTCGCACGAAAACCTCCCAAAAACAGCATTCATGGTGTTGGGAATATGATATCCTCACGTTGCTCTATCCACTTTCCAGCAAAACCATGGAATGACAGCATTCTGGGCATTGGGAGTTCGGAATCCTCCACTTCTCTTCCCAAATTCCAATGGAATAACAGCCTTCCAGGCATGGGGATATTGGAATCCTCTAGTTCCCTTCCAAAAAGACCATGGAATAACGACATTGAGAAGTGAAAGTTTGCCAATTGCCTTCCCAAATCCCTAGGGAAGAAGACAATTCGGGCTGTCAGGTATTTGAAATCCTTCAGCTCCGCACCATAACCCCCATGGAATAACAGAATTCCAGGCGTTAGGAATTGAGCATCCTCCAGTTCCCCTTCGAATTTCCCATGGAATCCTGGCATTCTGGATGTCGGCAGTTTAGAATCGCCCATACACTCTCCCAAATAGCCAAAAAATTCACAAGGAATAACAGAATTCATGATATCAGGAATATATCATCCGCCAGCTCTCCGCACAATTTCCCACGCAATAACAGCATTCCGTGTGGTGGGAATCTTGACTCCTCCACTTACCCTCCCAAATCTGCATGGAATCATGGCATTCTGGGTGTTGGGAATTTTCAATCCCCCATAAACCCACCCCAAATCCCACCACATTCCCAAAGAAGAGCAACTTTCCAGATGTCAGGAATTTGGAATATCCCAGTTCCCCACCCAAATTCCTATGGAACAACAGCATTCCAAGTGACAGAAATCGAGAATCTTCCGGCAACGTGAAAAAATTGTCATGGAATAATGGGATTTCAGGTGTGAGGAATTGAGAATGCCCCGTATAGCCTCCCAGATTCCCACCACATTCCAATGGAATAAAAACATTCCAGAATTCAGGAACTGAGAATCATCCTCTTCCCCTCCCAAATTCCCATGGAAACACGGCATTCTCTTATTCCCTAATTTGGAACCCCCCATAAGCGTTCCCAAAATCCCACCAAATTCCCATGGAATAACCATTTTAGTGTGTTGGGAATTTCCAATGCTCCACTTCCTCTCCCAAATTCCAATCAAACCCTAATGAAGTAATGACACTTTGCGTGTTGAGAATTTACAATCCGCCACTTCCCCTTCCAAATTCCCAACAAAACCATGGAATACGAGCAGTTCCATCATTGGCAATTTCAACTCCTCCAGTTCCTCTCCCAAATTTCCTCCAACCTCTAACGGAATAATGACATTCCGTGTGTGGGAAATTTAGAATCCTCCACTTCCCCTTCCAAATTCCCATCGAATAGCTGCATTCTGGGTTTATGGATTTTCAAAACATCCATACGTCCACTTAAACTCGCACGAAAACCTCGCAAAAACAGCATTCATGGTGTTGGGAATATGATATCCTCACGTTGCTCTATCCACTTTCCAGCAAAACCATGGAATGACAGCATTCTGGGCATTGGGAGTTCGGAATCCTCCACTTCTCTTCCCAAATTCCAATGGAATAACAGCCTTCCAGGCATGGGGATATTGGAATCCTCTAGTTCCCTTCCAAAAAGCCCACGGAATAACGACATTCTGGGCATTGAGAAGTGAAAGTTTGCCAATTGCCTTCCCAAATCCCTAGGGAAGAAGACAATTCCGGCTGTCAGGTATTTGAAATCCTTCAGCTCCGCACCATAACCCCCATGGAATAACAGAATTCCAGGCGTTAGGAATTGAGCATCCTCCAGTTCCCCTTCGAATTTCCCATGGAATCCTGGCATTCTGGATGTCGGCACTTTAGAATCGCCCATACACTCTCCCAAATAGCCAAAAATTCACAAGGAATAACAGAATTCATGATATCAGGAATATATCATCCGCCAGCTCTCCGCACAATTTCCCACGCAATAACAGCATTCCGTGTGGTGGGAATCTTGACTCCTCCACTTACCCTCCCAAATCTGCATGGAATCATGGCATTCTGGGTGTTGGGAATTTTCAATCCCCCATAAACCCACCCCAAATCCCACCACATTCCCAAAGAAGAGCAACTTTCCAGATGTCAGGAATTTGGAATATCCCAGTTCCCCACCCAAATTCCTATGGAACAACAGCATTCCAAGTGACAGAAATCGAGAATCTTCCGGCAACGTGAAAAAATTGCCATGGAATAATGGGATTTCAGGTGTGAGGAATTGAGAATGCCCCGTACAGCCTCCCAGATTCCCACCACATTCCCATGGAATAACAACATTCCAGATTTCAGGAACTGAGAATCATCCTCTTCCCCTCCCAAATTCCCATGGAAACACGGCATTCTCTTATTCCCTAATTTGGAACCCCCCATAAGCGTTCCCAAAATCCCACCAAATTCCCATGGAATAACCATTTTAGTGTGTTGGGAATTTCCAATGCTCCACTTCCTCTCCCAAATTCCAGTCAAACCCTAATGAAGTAATGACACTTTGCGTGTTGAGAATTTACAATCCGCCACTTCCCCTTCCAAATTCCCAACAAAACCATGGAATACGAGCAGTTCCATCATTGGCAATTTCAACTCCTCCAGTTCCTCTCCCAAATTTCCTCCAACCTCTAACGGAATAATGACATTCCGTGTGTGGGAAATTTAGAATCCTCCACTTCCCCTTCCAAATTCCCATAGAATAGCTGCATTCTGGGTTTATGGATTTTCAAAACATCCATACGTCCACTTAAACTCGCACGAAAACCTCGCAAAAACAGCATTCATGGTGTTGGGAATATGATATCCTCACGTTGCTCTATCCACTTTCCAGCAAAACCATGGAATGACAGCATTCTGGGCATTGGGAGTTCGGAATCCTCCACTTCTCTTCCCAAATTCCAATGGAATAACAGCCTTCCAGGCATGGGGATATTGGAATCCTCTAGTTCCCTTCCAAAAAGCCCACGGAATAACGACATTCTGGGCATTGAGAAGTGAAAGTTTGCCAATTGCCTTCCCAAATCCCTAGGGAAGAAGACAATTCCGGCTGTCAGGTATTTGAAGTCCTTCAGCTCCGCACCATAACCCCCATGGAATAACAGAATTCCAGGCGTTAGGAATTGAGCATCCTCCAGTTCCCCTTCGAATTTCCCATGGAATCCTGGCATTCTGGATGTCGGCACTTTAGAATCGCCCATACACTCTCCCAAATAGCCAAAAATTCACAAGGAATAACAGAATTCATGATATCAGGAATATATCATCCGCCAGCTCTCCGCACAATTTCCCACGGAATAACAGCATTCCGTGTGGTGGGAATCTTGACTCCTCCACTTACCCTCCCAAATCTGCATGGAATCATGGCATTCTGGGTGTTGGGAATTTTCAATCCCCCATAAACCCACCCCAAATCCCACCACATTCCCAAAGAAGAGCAACTTTCCAGATGTCAGGAATTTGGAATATCCCAGTTCCCCACCCAAATTCCTATGGAACAACAGCATTCCAAGTGACAGAAATCGAGAATCTTCCGGCAACGTGAAAAAATTGTCATGGAATAATGGGATTTCAGGTGTGAGGAATTGAGAATGCCCCGTATAGCCTCCCAGATTCCCACCACATTCCAATGGAATAACAACATTCCAGATTTCAGGAACTGAGAATCATCCTCTTCCCCTCCCAAATTCCCATGGAAACACGGCATTCTCTTATTCCCTAATTTGGAACCCCCCATAAGCGTTCCCAAAATCCCACCAAATTCCCATGGAATAACCATTTTAGTGTGTTGGGAATTTCCAATGCTCCACTTCCTCTCCCAAATTCCAGTCAAACCCTAATGAAGTAATGACACTTTGCGTGTTGAGAATTTACAATCCGCCACTTCCCCTTCCAAATTCCCAACAAAACCATGCAATACGGGCAGTTCCATCATTGGCAATTTCAACTCCTCCAGTTCCTCTCCCAAATTTCCTCCAACCTCTAACGGAATAATGACACTCTGTGTGTGGGAAATTTAGAATCCTCCACTTCCCCTTCCAAATTCCCATAGAATAGCTGCATTCTGGGTTTATGGATTTTCAAAACATCCATACGTCCACTTAAACTCGCACGAAAACCTCGCAAAAACAGCATTCATGGTGTTGGGAATATGATATCCTCACGTTGCTCTATCCACTTTCCAGCAAAACCATGGAATGACAGCATTCTGGGCATTGGGAGTTCGGAATCCTCCACTTCTCTTCCCAAATTCCAATGGAATAACAGCCTTCCAGGCATGGGGATATTGGAATCCTCTAGTTCCCTTCCAAAAAGCCCACGGAATAACGACATTCTGGGCATTGAGAAGTGAAAGTTTGCCAATTGCCTTCCCAAATCCCTAGGGAAGAAGACAATTCCGGCTGTCAGGTATTTGAAGTCCTTCAGCTCCGCACCATAACCCCCATGGAATAACAGAATTCCAGGCGTTAGGAATTGAGCATCCTCCAGTTCCCCTTCGAATTTCCCATGGAATCCTGGCATTCTGGATGTCGGCACTTTAGAATCGCCCCTACACTCTCCCAAATAGCCAAAAATTCACAAGGAATAACAGAATTCATGATATCAGGAATATATCATCCGCCAGCTCTCCGCACAATTTCCCACGGAATAACAGCATTCCGTGTGGTGGGAATCTTGACTCCTCCACTTACCCTCCCAAATCTGCATGGAATCATGGCATTCTGGGTGTTGGGAATTTTCAATCCCCCATAAACCCACCCCAAATCCCACCACATTCCCAAAGAAGAGCAACTTTCCAGATGTCAGGAATTTGGAATATCCCAGTTCCCCACCCAAATTCCTATGGAACAACAGCATTCCAAGTGACAGAAATCGAGAATCTTCCGGCAACGTGAAAAAATTGTCATGGAATAATGGGATTTCAGGTGTGAGGAATTGAGAATGCCCCGTATAGCCTCCCAGATTCCCACCACATTCCCATGGAATAACAACATTCCAGATTTCAGGAACTGAGAATCATCCTCTTCCCCTCCCAAATTCCCATGGAAACACGGCATTCTCTTATTCCCTAATTTGGAACCCCCCATAAGCGTTCCCAAAATCCCACCAAATTCCCATGGAATAACCATTTTAGTGTGTTGGGAATTTCCAATGCTCCACTTCCTCTCCCAAATTCCAGTCAAACCCTAATGAAGTAATGACACTTTGCGTGTTGAGAATTTACAATCCGCCACTTCCCCTTCCAAATTCCCAACAAAACCATGCAATACGGGCAGTTCCATCATTGGCAATTTCAACTCCTCCAGTTCCTCTCCCAAATTTCCTCCAACCTCTAACGGAATAATGACACTCTGTGTGTGGGAAATTTAGAATCCTCCACTTCCCCTTCCAAATTCCCATAGAATAGCTGCATTCTGGGTTTATGGATTTTCAAAACATCCATACGTCCACTTAAACTCGCACGAAAACCTCGCAAAAACAGCATTCATGGTGTTGGGAATATGATATCCTCACGTTGCTCTATCCACTTTCCAGCAAAACCATGGAATGACAGCATTCTGGGCATTGGGAGTTCGGAATCCTCCACTTCTCTTCCCAAATTCCAATGGAATAACAGCCTTCCAGGCATGGGGATATTGGAATCCTCTAGTTCCCTTCCAAAAAGACCATGGAATAACGACATTCTGGGCATTGAGAAGTGAAAGTTTGCCAATTGCCTTCCCAAATCCCTAGGGAAGAAGACAATTCGGGCTGTCAGGTATTTGAAATCCTTCAGCTCCGCACCATAACCCCCATGGAATAACAGAATTCCAGGCGTTAGGAATTGAGCATCCTCCAGTTCCCCTTCGAATTTCCCATGGAATCCTGGCATTCTGGATGTCGGCACTTTAGAATCGCCCATACACTCTCCCAAATAGCCAAAAAATTCACAAGGAATAACAGAATTCATGATATCAGGAATATATCATCCGCCAGCTCTCCGCACAATTTCCCACGCAATAACAGCATTCCGTGTGGTGGGAATCTTGACTCCTCCACTTACCCTCCCAAATCTGCATGGAATCATGGCATTCTGGGTGTTGGGAATTTTCAATCCCCCATAAACCCACCCCAAATCCCACCACATTCCCAAAGAAGAGCAACTTTCCAGATGTCAGGAATTTGGAATATCCCAGTTCCCCACCCAAATTCCTATGGAACAACAGCATTCCAAGTGACAGAAATCGAGAATCTTCCGGCAACGTGAAAAAATTGTCATGGAATAATGGGATTTCAGGTGTGAGGAATTGAGAATGCCCCGTATAGCCTCCCAGATTCCCACCACATTCCAATGGAATAAAAACATTCCAGAATTCAGGAACTGAGAATCATCCTCTTCCCCTCCCAAATTCCCATGGAAACACGGCATTCTCTTATTCCCTAATTTGGAACCCCCCATAAGCGTTCCCAAAATCCCACCAAATTCCCATGGAATAACCATTTTAGTGTGTTGGGAATTTCCAATGCTCCACTTCCTCTCCCAAATTCCAATCAAACCCTAATGAAGTAATGACACTTTGCGTGTTGAGAATTTACAATCCGCCACTTCCCCTTCCAAATTCCCAACAAAACCATGGAATACGAGCAGTTCCATCATTGGCAATTTCAACTCCTCCAGTTCCTCTCCCAAATTTCCTCCAACCTCTAACGGAATAATGACATTCCGTGTGTGGGAAATTTAGAATCCTCCACTTCCCCTTCCAAATTCCCATCGAATAGCTGCATTCTGGGTTTATGGATTTTCAAAACATCCATACGTCCACTTAAACTCGCACGAAAACCTCGCAAAAACAGCATTCATGGTGTTGGGAATATGATATCCTCCAGTTGCTCTATCCACTTTCCAGCAAAACCATGGAATGACAGCATTCTGGGCATTGGGAGTTCGGAATCCTCCACTTCTCTTCCCAAATTCCAATGGAATAACAGCCTTCCAGGCATGGGGATATTGGAATCCTCTAGTTCCCTTCCAAAAAGCCCACGGAATAACGACATTCTGGGCATTGAGAAGTGAAAGTTTGCCAATTGCCTTCCCAAATCCCTAGGGAAGAAGACAATTCCGGCTGTCAGGTATTTGAAATCCTTCAGCTCCGCACCATAACCCCCATGGAATAACAGAATTCCAGGCGTTAGGAATTGAGCATCCTCCAGTTCCCCTTCGAATTTCCCATGGAATCCTGGCATTCTGGATGTCGGCAGTTTAGAATCGCCCATACACTCTCCCAAATAGCCAAAAATTCACAAGGAATAACAGAATTCATGATATCAGGAATATATCATCCGCCAGCTCTCCGCACAATTTCCCACGCAATAACAGCATTCCGTGTGGTGGGAATCTTGACTCCTCCACTTACCCTCCCAAATCTGCATGGAATCATGGCATTCTGGGTGTTGGGAATTTTCAATCCCCCATAAACCCACCCCAAATCCCACCACATTCCCAAAGAAGAGCAACTTTCCAGATGTCAGGAATTTGGAATATCCCAGTTCCCCACCCAAATTCCTATGGAACAACAGCATTCCAAGTGACAGAAATCGAGAATCTTCCGGCAACGTGAAAAAATTGCCATGGAATAATGGGATTTCAGGTGTGAGGAATTGAGAATGCCCCGTACAGCCTCCCAGATTCCCACCACATTCCCATGGAATAACAACATTCCAGATTTCAGGAACTGAGAATCATCCTCTTCCCCTCCCAAATTCCCATGGAAACACGGCATTCTCTTATTCCCTAATTTGGAACCCCCCATAAGCGTTCCCAAAATCCCACCAAATTCCCATGGAATAACCATTTTAGTGTGTTGGGAATTTCCAATGCTCCACTTCCTCTCCCAAATTCCAGTCAAACCCTAATGAAGTAATGACACTTTGCGTGTTGAGAATTTACAATCCGCCACTTCCCCTTCCAAATTCCCAACAAAACCATGGAATACGAGCAGTTCCATCATTGGCAATTTCAACTCCTCCAGTTCCTCTCCCAAATTTCCTCCAACCTCTAACGGAATAATGACATTCCGTGTGTGGGAAATTTAGAATCCTCCACTTCCCCTTCCAAATTCCCATCGAATAGCTGCATTCTGGGTTTATGGATTTTCAAAACATCCATACGTCCACTTAAACTCGCACGAAAACCTCGCAAAAACAGCATTCATGGTGTTGGGAATATGATATCCTCACGTTGCTCTATCCACTTTCCAGCAAAACCATGGAATGACAGCCTTCTGGGCATTGGGAGTTCGGAATCCTCCACTTCTCTTCCCAAATTCCAATGGAATAACAGCCTTCCAGGCATGGGGATATTGGAATCCTCTAGTTCCCTTCCAAAAAGCCCACGGAATAACGACATTCTGGGCATTGAGAAGTGAAAGTTTGCCAATTGCCTTCCCAAATCCCTAGGGAAGAAGACAATTCCGGCTGTCAGGTATTTGAAGTCCTTCAGCTCCGCACCATAACCCCCATGGAATAACAGAATTCCAGGCGTTAGGAATTGAGCATCCTCCAGTTCCCCTTCGAATTTCCCATGGAATCCTGGCATTCTGGATGTCGGCACTTTAGAATCGCCCATACACTCTCCCAAATAGCCAAAAATTCACAAGGAATAACAGAATTCATGATATCAGGAATATATCATCCGCCAGCTCTCCGCACAATTTCCCACGGAATAACAGCATTCCGTGTGGTGGGAATCTTGACTCCTCCACTTACCCTCCCAAATCTGCATGGAATCATGGCATTCTGGGTGTTGGGAATTTTCAATCCCCCATAAACCCACCCCAAATCCCACCACATTCCCAAAGAAGAGCAACTTTCCAGATGTCAGGAATTTGGAATATCCCAGTTCCCCACCCAAATTCCTATGGAACAACAGCATTCCAAGTGACAGAAATCGAGAATCTTCCGGCAACGTGAAAAAATTGTCATGGAATAATGGGATTTCAGGTGTGAGGAATTGAGAATGCCCCGTATAGCCTCCCAGATTCCCACCACATTCCCATGGAATAACAACATTCCAGATTTCAGGAACTGAGAATCATCCTCTTCCCCTCCCAAATTCCCATGGAAACACGGCATTCTCTTATTCCCTAATTTGGAACCCCCCATAAGCGTTCCCAAAATCCCACCAAATTCCCATGGAATAACCATTTTAGTGTGTTGGGAATTTCCAATGCTCCACTTCCTCTCCCAAATTCCAGTCAAACCCTAATGAAGTAAAGACACTTTGCGTGTTGAGAATTTACAATCCGCCACTTCCCCTTCCAAATTCCCAACAAAACCATGCAATACGGGCAGTTCCATCATTGGCAATTTCAACTCCTCCAGTTCCTCTCCCAAATTTCCTCCAACCTCTAACGGAATAATGACACTCTGTGTGTGGGAAATTTAGAATCCTCCACTTCCCCTTCCAAATTCCCATAGAATAGCTGCATTCTGGGTTTATGGATTTTCAAAACATCCATACGTCCACTTAAACTCGCACGAAAACCTCGCAAAAACAGCATTCATGGTGTTGGGAATATGATATCCTCACGTTGCTCTATCCACTTTCCAGCAAAACCATGGAATGACAGCATTCTGGGCATTGGGAGTTCGGAATCCTCCACTTCTCTTCCCAAATTCCAATGGAATAACAGCCTTCCAGGCATGGGGATATTGGAATCCTCTAGTTCCCTTCCAAAAAGACCATGGAATAACGACATTCTGGGCATTGAGAAGTGAAAGTTTGCCAATTGCCTTCCCAAATCCCTAGGGAAGAAGACAATTCGGGCTGTCAGGTATTTGAAATCCTTCAGCTCCGCACCATAACCCCCATGGAATAACAGAATTCCAGGCGTTAGGAATTGAGCATCCTCCAGTTCCCCTTCGAATTTCCCATGGAATCCTGGCATTCTGGATGTCGGCACTTTAGAATCGCCCATACACTGTCCCAAATAGCCAAAAAATTCACAAGGAATAACAGAATTCAAGATATCAGGAGTATATCATCCGCCAGCTCTCCGCACAATTTCCCACGCAATAACAGCATTCCGTGTGGTGGGAATCTGGACTCCTCCACTTACCCTCCCAAATCTGCATGGAATCATGGCATTCTGGGTGTTGGGAATTTTCAATCCCCCAGAAACCCACCCCAAATCCCACCACATTCCCAAAGAAGAGCAACTTTCCAGATGTCAGGAATTTGGAATATCCCAGTTCCCCACCCAAATTCCTATGGAACAACAGCATTCCAAGTGACAGAAATCGAGAATCTTCCGGCAACGTGAAAAAATTGTCATGGAATAATGGGATTTCAGGTGTGAGGAATTGAGAATGCCCCGTATAGCCTCCCAGATTCCCACCACATTCCAATGGAATAACAACATTCCAGATTTCAGGAACTGAGAATCATCCTCTTCCCCTCCCAAATTCCCATGGAAACACGGCATTCTCTTATTCCCTAATTTGGAACCCCCCATAAGCGTTCCCAAAATCCCACCAAATTCCCATGGAATAACCATTTTAGTGTGTTGGGAATTTCCAATGCTCCACTTCCTCTCCCAAATTCCAATCAAACCCTAATGAAGTAACGACACTTTGCGTGTTGAGAATTTACAATCCGCCACTTCCCCTTCCAAATTCCCAACAAAACCATGGAATACGAGCAGTTCCATCATTGGCAATTTCAACTCCTCCAGTTCCTCTCCCAAATTTCCTCCAACCTCTAACGGAATAATGACATTCCGTGTGTGGGAAATTTAGAATCCTCCACTTCCCCTTCCAAATTCCCATAGAATAGCTGCATTCTGGGTTTATGGATTTTCAAAACATCCATACGTCCACTTAAACTCGCACGAAAACCTCGCAAAAACAGCATTCATGGTGTTGGGAATATGATATCCTCACGTTGCTCTATCCACTTTCCAGCAAAACCATGGAATGACAGCATTCTGGGCATTGGGAGTTCGGAATCCTCCACTTCTCTTCCCAAATTCCAATGGAATAACAGCCTTCCAGGCATGGGGATATTGGAATCCTCTAGTTCCCTTCCAAAAAGCCCATGGAATAACGACATTCTGGGCATTGAGAAGTGAAAGTTTGCCAATTGCCTTCCCAAATCCCTAGGGAAGAAGACAATTCCGGCTGTCAGGTATTTGAAATCCTTCAGCTCCGCACCATAACCCCCATGGAATAACAGAATTCCAGGCGTTAGGAATTGAGCATCCTCCAGTTCCCCTTCGAATTTCCCATGGAATCCTGGCATTCTGGATGTCGGCACTTTAGAATCGCCCATACACTGTCCCAAATAGCCAAAAAATTCACAAGGAATAACAGAATTCAAGATATCAGGAGTATATCATCCGCCAGCTCTCCGCACAATTTCCCACGCAATAACAGCATTCCGTGTGGTGGGAATCTGGACTCCTCCACTTACCCTCCCAAATCTGCATGGAATCATGGCATTCTGGGTGTTGGGAATTTTCAATCCCCCATAAACCCACCCCAAATCCCACCACATTCCCAAAGAAGAGCAACTTTCCAGATGTCAGGAATTTGGAATATCCCAGTTCCCCACCCAAATTCCTATGGAACAACAGCATTCCAAGTGACAGAAATCGAGAATCTTCCGGCAACGTGAAAAAATTGTCATGGAATAATGGGATTTCAGGTGTGAGGAATTGAGAATGCCCCGTATAGCCTCCCAGATTCCCACCACATTCCAATGGAATAACAACATTCCAGATTTCAGGAACTGAGAATCATCCTCTTCCCCTCCCAAATTCCCATGGAAACACGGCATTCTCTTATTCCCTAATTTGGAACCCCCCATAAGCGTTCCCAAAATCCCACCAAATTCCCATGGAATAACCATTTTAGTGTGTTGGGAATTTCCAATGCTCCACTTCCTCTCCCAAATTCCAATCAAACCCTAATGAAGTAACGACACTTAGCGTGTTGAGAATTTACAATCCGCCACTTCCCCTTCCAAATTCCCAACAAAACCATGCAATACGAGCAGTTCCATCATTGGCAATTTCAACTCCTCCAGTTCCTCTCCCAAATTTCCTCCAACCTCTAACGGAATAATGACATTCCGTGTGTGGGAAATTTAGAATCCTCCACTTCCCCTTCCAAATTCCCATAGAATAGCTGCATTCTGGGTTTATGGATTTTCAAAACATCCATACGTCCACTTAAACTCGCACGAAAACCTCGCAAAAACAGCATTCATGGTGTTGGGAATATGATATCCTCACGTTGCTCTATCCACTTTCCAGCAAAACCATGGAATGACAGCATTCTGGGCATTGGGAGTTCGGAATCCTCCACTTCTCTTCCCAAATTCCAATGGAATAACAGCCTTCCAGGCATGGGGATATTGGAATCCTCTAGTTCCCTTCCAAAAAGACCATGGAATAACGACATTCTGGGCATTGAGAAGTGAAAGTTTGCCAATTGCCTTCCCAAATCCCTAGGGAAGAAGACAATTCCGGCTGTCAGGTATTTGAAGTCCTTCAGCTCCGCACCATAACCCCCATGGAATAACAGAATTCCAGGCGTTAGGAATTGAGCATCCTCCAGTTCCCCTTCGAATTTCCCATGGAATCCTGGCATTCTGGATGTCGGCACTTTAGAATCGCCCATACACTCTCCCAAATAGCCAAAAATTCACAAGGAATAACAGAATTCATGAGATCAGGAATATATCATCCGCCAGCTCTCCGCACAATTTCCCACGGAATAACAGCATTCCGTGTGGTGGGAATCTTGACTCCTCCACTTACCCTCCCAAATCTGCATGGAATCATGGCATTCTGGGTGTTGGGAATTTTCAATCCCCCATAAACCCACCCCAAATCCCACCACATTCCCAAAGAAGAGCAACTTTCCAGATGTCAGGAATTTGGAATATCCCAGTTCCCCACCCAAATTCCTATGGAACAACAGCATTCCAAGTGACAGAAATCGTGAATCTTCCGGCAACGTGAAAAAATTGCCATGGAATAATGGGATTTCAGGTGTGAGGAATTGAGAATGCCCCGTACAGCCTCCCAGATTCCCACCACATTCCAATGGAATAACAACATGCCAGATTTCAGGAACTGAGAATCATCCTCTTCCCCTCCCAAATTCCCATGGAAACACGGCATTCTCTTATTCCCTAATTTGGAACCCCCCATAAGCGTTCCCAAAATCCCACCAAATTCCCATGGAATAACCATTTTAGTGTGTTGGGAATTTCCAATGCTCCACTTCCTCTCCCAAATTCCAGTCAAACCCTAATGAAGTAACGACACTTTGCGTGTTGAGAATTTACAATCCGCCACTTCCCCTTCCAAATTCCCAACAAAACCATGCAATACGAGCAGTTCCATCTTTGGCAATTTCAACTCCTCCAGTTCCTCTCCCAAATTTCCTCCAACCTCTAACGGAATAATGACATTCCGTGTGTGGGAAATTTAGAATCCTCCACTTCCCCTTCCAAATTCCCATAGAATAGCTGCATTCTGGGTTTATGGATTTTCAAAACATCCATACGTCCACTTAAACTCGCACGAAAACCTCGCAAAAACAGCATTCATGGTGTTGGGAATATGATATCCTCACGTTGCTCTATCCACTTTCCAGCAAAACCATGGAATGACAGCATTCTGGGCATTGGGAGTTCGGAATCCTCCACTTCTCTTCCCAAATTCCAATGGAATAACAGCCTTCCAGGCATGGGGATATTGGAATCCTCTAGTTCCCTTCCAAAAAGACCATGGAATAACGACATTCTGGGCATTGAGAAGTGAAAGTTTGCCAATTGCCTTCCCAAATCCCTAGGGAAGAAGACAATTCCGGCTGTCAGGTATTTGAAATCCTTCAGCTCCGCACCATAACCCCCATGGAATAACAGAATTCCAGGCGTTAGGAATTGAGCATCCTCCAGTTCCCCTTCGAATTTCCCATGGAATCCTGGCATTCTGGATGTCGGCAGTTTAGAATCGCCCATACACTGTCCCAAATAGCCAAAAAATTCACAAGGAATAACAGAATTCAAGATATCAGGAGTATATCATCCGCCAGCTCTCCGCACAATTTCCCACGCAATAACAGCATTCCGTGTGGTGGGAATCTGGACTCCTCCACTTACCCTCCCAAATCTGCATGGAATCATGGCATTCTGGGTGTTGGGAATTTTCAATCCCCCATAAACCCACCCCAAATCCCACCACATTCCCAAAGAAGAGCAACTTTCCAGATGTCAGGAATTTGGAATATCCCAGTTCCCCACCCAAATTCCTATGGAACAACAGCATTCCAAGTGACAGAAATCGAGAATCTTCCGGCAACGTGAAAAAATTGTCATGGAATAATGGGATTTCAGGTGTGAGGAATTGAGAATGCCCCGTATAGCCTCCCAGATTCCCACCACATTCCAATGGAATAACAACATTCCAGATTTCAGGAACTGAGAATCATCCTCTTCCCCTCCCAAATTCCCATGGAAACACGGCATTCTCTTATTCCCTAATTTGGAACCCCCCATAAGCGTTCCCAAAATCCCACCAAATTCCCATGGAATAACCATTTTAGTGTGTTGGGAATTTCCAATGCTCCACTTCCTCTCCCAAATTCCAATCAAACCCTAATGAAGTAACGACACTTTGCGTGTTGAGAATTTACAATCCGCCACTTCCCCTTCCAAATTCCCAACAAAACCATGGAATACGAGCAGTTCCATCATTGGCAATTTCAACTCCTCCAGTTCCTCTCCCAAATTTCCTCCAACCTCTAACGGAATAATGACATTCCGTGTGTGGGAAATTTAGAATCCTCCACTTCCCCTTCCAAATTCCCATAGAATAGCTGCATTCTGGGTTTATGGATTTTCAAAACATCCATACGTCCACTTAAACTCGCACGAAAACCTCGCAAAAACAGCATTCATGGTGTTGGGAATATGATATCCTCACGTTGCTCTATCCACTTTCCAGCAAAACCATGGAATGACAGCATTCTGGGCATTGGGAGTTCGGAATCCTCCACTTCTCTTCCCAAATTCCAATGGAATAACAGCCTTCCAGGCATGGGGATATTGGAATCCTCTAGTTCCCTTCCAAAAAGACCATGGAATAACGACATTCTGGGCATTGAGAAGTGAAAGTTTGCCAATTGCCTTCCCAAATCCCTAGGGAAGAAGACAATTCCGGCTGTCAGGTATTTGAAATCCTTCAGCTCCGCACCATAACCCCCATGGAATAACAGAATTCCAGGCGTTAGGAATTGAGCATCCTCCAGTTCCCCTTCGAATTTCCCATGGAATCCTGGCATTCTGGATGTCGGCACTTTAGAATCGCCCATACACTCTCCCAAATAGCCAAAAATTCACAAGGAATAACAGAATTCATGATATCAGGAATATATCATCCGCCAGCTCTCCGCACAATTTCCCACGCAATAACAGCATTCCGTGTGGTGGGAATCTTGACTCCTCCACTTACCCTCCCAAATCTGCATGGAATCATGGCATTCTGGGTGTTGGGAATTTTCAATCCCCCATAAACCCACCCCAAATCCCACCACATTCCCAAAGAAGAGCAACTTTCCAGATGTCAGGAATTTGGAATATCCCAGTTCCCCACCCAAATTCCCATGGAACAACAGCATTCCAAGTGACAGAAATCGAGAATCTTCCGGCAACGTGAAAAAATTGCCATGGAATAATGGGATTTCAGGTGTGAGGAATTGAGAATGCCCCGTACAGCCTCCCAGATTCCCACCACATTCCAATGGAATAACAACATGCCAGATTTCAGGAACTGAGAATCATCCTCTTCCCCTCCCAAATTCCCATGGAAACACGGCATTCTCTTATTCCCTAATTTGGAACCCCCCATAAGCGTTCCCAAAATCCCACCAAATTCCCATGGAATAACCATTTTAGTGTGTTGGGAATTTCCAATGCTCCACTTCCTCTCCCAAATTCCAGTCAAACCCTAATGAAGTAATGACACTTTGCGTGTTGAGAATTTACAATCCGCCACTTCCCCTTCCAAATTCCCAACAAAACCATGCAATACGAGCAGTTCCATCTTTGGCAATTTCAACTCCTCCAGTTCCTCTCCCAAATTTCCTCCAACCTCTAACGGAATAATGACATTCCGTGTGTGGGAAATTTAGAATCCTCCACTTCCCCTTCCAAATTCCCATAGAATAGCTGCATTCTGGGTTTATGGATTTTCAAAACATCCATACGTCCACTTAAACTCGCACGAAAACCTCGCAAAAACAGCATTCATGGTGTTGGGAATATGATATCCTCACGTTGCTCTATCCACTTTCCAGCAAAACCATGGAATGACAGCATTCTGGGCATTGGGAGTTCGGAATCCTCCACTTCTCTTCCCAAATTCCAATGGAATAACAGCCTTCCAGGCATGGGGATATTGGAATCCTCTAGTTCCCTTCCAAAAAGACCATGGAATAACGACATTCTGGGCATTGAGAAGTGAAAGTTTGCCAATTGCCTTCCCAAATCCCTAGGGAAGAAGACAATTCCGGCTGTCAGGTATTTGAAATCCTTCAGCTCCGCACCATAACCCCCATGGAATAACAGAATTCCAGGCGTTAGGAATTGAGCATCCTCCAGTTCCCCTTCGAATTTCCCATGGAATCCTGGCATTCTGGATGTCGGCACTTTAGAATCGCCCATACACTCTCCCAAATAGCCAAAAATTCACAAGGAATAACAGAATTCATGATATCAGGAATATATCATCCGCCAGTTCTCCGCACAATTTCCCACGCAATAACAGCATTCCGTGTGGTGGGAATCTTGACTCCTCCACTTACCCTCCCAAATCTGCATGGAATCATGGCATTCTGGGTGTTGGGAATTTTCAATCCCCCATAAACCCACCCCAAATCCCACCACATTCCCAAAGAAGAGCAACTTTCCAGATGTCAGGAATTTGGAATATCCCAGTTCCCCACCCAAATTCCTATGGAACAACAGCATTCCAAGTGACAGAAATCGAGAATCTTCTGGCAACGTGAAAAAATTGTCATGGAATAATGGGATTTCAGGTGTGAGGAATTGAGAATGCCCCGTACAGCCTCCCAGATTCCCACCACATTCCCATGGAATAACAACATGCCAGATTTCAGGAACTGAGAATCATCCTCTTCCCCTCCCAAATTCCCATGGAAACACGGCATTCTCTTATTCCCTAATTTGGAACCCCCCATAAGCGTTCCCAAAATCCCACCAAATTCCCATGGAATAACCATTTTAGTGTGTTGGGAATTTCCAATGCTCCACTTCCTCTCCCAAATTCCAGTCAAACCCTAATGAAGTAATGACACTTTGCGTGTTGAGAATTTACAATCCGCCACTTCCCCTTCCAAATTCCCAACAAAACCATGCAATACGAGCAGTTCCATCTTTGGCAATTTCAACTCCTCCAGTTCCTCTCCCAAATTTCCTCCAACCTCTAACGGAATAATGACATTCCGTGTGTGGGAAATTTAGAATCCTCCACTTCCCCTTCCAAATTCCCATAGAATAGCTGCATTCTGGGTTTATGGATTTTCAAAACATCCATACGTCCACTTAAACTCGCACGAAAACCTCGCAAAAACAGCATTCATGGTGTTGGGAATATGATATCCTCACGTTGCTCTATCCACTTTCCAGCAAAACCATGGAATGACAGCATTCTGGGCATTGGGAGTTCGGAATCCTCCACTTCTCTTCCCAAATTCCAATGGAATAACAGCCTTCCAGGCATGGGGATATTGGAATCCTCTAGTTCCCTTCCAAAAAGACCATGGAATAACGACATTCTGGGCATTGAGAAGTGAAAGTTTGCCAATTGCCTTCCCAAATCCCTAGGGAAGAAGACAATTCCGGCTGTCAGGTATTTGAAATCCTTCAGCTCCGCACCATAACCCCCATGGAATAACAGAATTCCAGGCGTTAGGAATTGAGCATCCTCCAGTTCCCCTTCGAATTTCCCATGGAATCCTGGCATTCTGGATGTCGGCACTTTAGAATCGCCCATACACTCTCCCAAATAGCCAAAAATTCACAAGGAATAACAGAATTCATGAGATCAGGAATATATCATCCGACAGCTCTCCGCACAATTTCCCACGCAATAACAGCATTCCGTGTGGTGGGAATCTTGACTCCTCCACTTACCCTCCCAAATCTGCATGGAATCATGGCATTCTGGGTGTTGGGAATTTTCAATCCCCCATAAACCCACCCCAAATCCCACCACATTCCCAAAGAAGAGCAACTTTCCAGATGTCAGGAATTTGGAATATCCCAGTTCCCCACCCAAATTCCTATGGAACAACAGCATTCCAAGTGACAGAAATCGAGAATCTTCTGGCAACGTGAAAAAATTGTCATGGAATAATGGGATTTCAGGTGTGAGGAATTGAGAATGCCCCGTACAGCCTCCCAGATTCCCACCACATTCCCATGGAATAAAAACATTCCAGAATTCCGGAACTGAGAATCATCCTCTTCCCCTCCCAAATTCCCATGGAAACACGGCATTCTCTTATTCCCTAATTTGGAACCCCCCATAAGCGTTCCCAAAATCCCACCAAATTCCCATGGAATAACCATTTTAGTGTGTTGGGAATTTCCAATGCTCCACTTCCTCTCCCAAATTCCAGTCAAACCCTAATGAAGTAATGACACTTTGCGTGTTGAGAATTTACAATCCGCCACTTCCCCTTCCAAATTCCCAACAAAACCATGGAATACGAGCAGTTCCATCATTGGCAATTTCAACTCCTCCAGTTCCTCTCCCAAATTTCCTCCAACCTCTAACGGAATAATGACATTCCGTGTGTGGGAAATTTAGAATCCTCCACTCCCCCTTCCAAATTCCCATAGAATAGCTGCATTCTGGGTTTATGGATTTTCAAAACATCCATACGTCCACTTAAACTCGCACGAAAACCTCGCAAAAACAGCATTCATGGTGTTGGGAATATGATATCCTCACGTTGCTCTATCCACTTTCCAGCAAAACCATGGAATGACAGCATTCTGGGCATTGGGAGTTCGGAATCCTCCACTTCTCTTCCCAAATTCCAATGGAATAACAGCCTTCCAGGCATGGGGATATTGGAATCCTCTAGTTCCCTTCCAAAAAGACCATGGAATAACGACATTCTGGGCATTGAGAAGTGAAAGTTTGCCAATTGCCTTCCCAAATCCCTAGGGAAGAAGACAATTCCGGCTGTCAGGTATTTGAAATCCTTCAGCTCCGCACCATAACCCCCATGGAATAACAGAATTCCAGGCGTTAGGAATTGAGCATCCTCCAGTTCCCCTTCGAATTTCCCATGGAATCCTGGCATTCTGGATGTCGGCACTTTAGAATCGCCCATACACTCTCCCAAATAGCCAAAAATTCACAAGGAATAACAGAATTCATGATATCAGGAATATATCATCCGCCAGCTCTCCGCACAATTTCCCACGCAATAACAGCATTCCGTGTGGTGGGAATCTTGACTCCTCCACTTACCCTCCCAAATCTGCATGGAATCATGGCATTCTGGGTGTTGGGAATTTTCAATCCCCCATAAACCCACCCCAAATCCCACCACATTCCCAAAGAAGAGCAACTTTCCAGATGTCAGGAATTTGGAATATCCCAGTTCCCCACCCAAATTCCTATGGAACAACAGCATTCCAAGTGACAGAAATCGTGAATCTTCCGGCAACGTGAAAAAATTGCCATGGAATAATGGGATTTCAGGTGTGAGGAATTGAGAATGCCCCGTACAGCCTCCCAGATTCCCACCACATTCCAATGGAATAACAACATGCCAGATTTCAGGAACTGAGAATCATCCTCTTCCCCTCCCAAATTCCCATGGAAACACGGCATTCTCTTATTCCCTAATTTGGAACCCCCCATAAGCGTTCCCAAAATCCCACCAAATTCCCATGGAATAACCATTTTAGTGTGTTGGGAATTTCCAATGCTCCACTTCCTCTCCCAAATTCCAGTCAAACCCTAATGAAGTAACGACACTTTGCGTGTTGAGAATTTACAATCTGCCACTTCCCCTTCCAAATTCCCAACAAAACCATGGAATACGAGCAGTTCCATCATTGGCAATTTCAACTCCTCCAGTTCCTCTCCCAAATTTCCTCCAACCTCTAACGGAATAATGACATTCCGTGTGTGGGAAATTTAGAATCCTCCACTTCCCCTTCCAAATTCCCATCGAATAGCTGCATTCTGGGTTTATGGATTTTCAAAACATCCATACGTCCACTTAAACTCGCACGAAAACCTCGCAAAAACAGCATTCATGGTGTTGGGAATATGATATCCTCACGTTGCTCTATCCACTTTCCAGCAAAACCATGGAATGACAGCATTCTGGGCATTGGGAGTTCGGAATCCTCCACTTCTCTTCCCAAATTCCAATGGAATAACAGCCTTCCAGGCATGGGGATATTGGAATCCTCTAGTTCCCTTCCAAAAAGCCCATGGAATAACGACATTCTGGGCATTGAGAAGTGAAAGTTTGCCAATTGCCTTCCCAAATCCCTAGGGAAGAAGACAATTCCGGCTGTCAGGTATTTGAAATCCTTCAGCTCCGCACCATAACCCCCATGGAATAACAGAATTCCAGGCGTTAGGAATTGAGCATCCTCCAGTTCCCCTTCGAATTTCCCATGGAATCCTGGCATTCTGGATGTCGGCAGTTTAGAATCGCCCATACACTCTCCCAAATAGCCAAAAATTCACAAGGAATAACAGAATTCATGATATCAGGAATATATCATCCGCCAGCTCTCCGCACAATTTCCCACGCAATAACAGCATTCCGTGTGGTGGGAATCTTGACTCCTCCACTTACCCTCCCAAATCTGCATGGAATCATGGCATTCTGGGTGTTGGGAATTTTCAATCCCCCATAAACCCACCCCAAATCCCACCACATTCCCAAAGAAGAGCAACTTTCCAGATGTCAGGAATTTGGAATATCCCAGTTCCCCACCCAAATTCCCATGGAACAACAGCATTCCAAGTGACAGAAATCGAGAATCTTCCGGCAACGTGAAAAAATTGCCATGGAATAATGGGATTTCAGGTGTGAGGAATTGAGAATGCCCCGTACAGCCTCCCAGATTCCCACCACATTCCAATGGAATAACAACATGCCAGATTTCAGGAACTGAGAATCATCCTCTTCCCCTCCCAAATTCCCATGGAAACACGGCATTCTCTTATTCCCTAATTTGGAACCCCCCATAAGCGTTCCCAAAATCCCACCAAATTCCCATGGAATAACCATTTTAGTGTGTTGGGAATTTCCAATGCTCCACTTCCTCTCCCAAATTCCAGTCAAACCCTAATGAAGTAATGACACTTTGCGTGTTGAGAATTTACAATCCGCCACTTCCCCTTCCAAATTCCCAACAAAACCATGCAATACGAGCAGTTCCATCTTTGGCAATTTCAACTCCTCCAGTTCCTCTCCCAAATTTCCTCCAACCTCTAACGGAATAATGACATTCCGTGTGTGGGAAATTTAGAATCCTCCACTTCCCCTTCCAAATTCCCATAGAATAGCTGCATTCTGGGTTTATGGATTTTCAAAACATCCATACGTCCACTTAAACTCGCACGAAAACCTCGCAAAAACAGCATTCATGGTGTTGGGAATATGATATCCTCACGTTGCTCTATCCACTTTCCAGCAAAACCATGGAATGACAGCATTCTGGGCATTGGGAGTTCGGAATCCTCCACTTCTCTTCCCAAATTCCAATGGAATAACAGCCTTCCAGGCATGGGGATATTGGAATCCTCTAGTTCCCTTCCAAAAAGACCATGGAATAACGACATTCTGGGCATTGAGAAGTGAAAGTTTGCCAATTGCCTTCCCAAATCCCTAGGGAAGAAGACAATTCCGGCTGTCAGGTATTTGAAATCCTTCAGCTCCGCACCATAACCCCCATGGAATAACAGAATTCCAGGCGTTAGGAATTGAGCATCCTCCAGTTCCCCTTCGAATTTCCCATGGAATCCTGGCATTCTGGATGTCGGCACTTTAGAATCGCCCATACACTCTCCCAAATAGCCAAAAATTCACAAGGAATAACAGAATTCATGAGATCAGGAATATATCATCCGCCAGCTCTCCGCACAATTTCCCACGCAATAACAGCATTCCGTGTGGTGGGAATCTTGACTCCTCCACTTACCCTCCCAAATCTGCATGGAATCATGGCATTCTGGGTGTTGGGAATTTTCAATCCCCCATAAACCCACCCCAAATCCCACCACATTCCCAAAGAAGAGCAACTTTCCAGATGTCAGGAATTTGGAATATCCCAGTTCCCCACCCAAATTCCTATGGAACAACAGCATTCCAAGTGACAGAAATCGAGAATCTTCTGGCAACGTGAAAAAATTGTCATGGAATAATGGGATTTCAGGTGTGAGGAATTGAGAATGCCCCGTACAGCCTCCCAGATTCCCACCACATTCCAATGGAATAACAACATGCCAGATTTCAGGAACTGAGAATCATCCTCTTCCCCTCCCAAATTCCCATGGAAACACGGCATTCTCTTATTCCCTAATTTGGAACCCCCCATAAGCGTTCCCAAAATCCCACCAAATTCCCATGGAATAACCATTTTAGTGTGTTGGGAATTTCCAATGCTCCACTTCCTCTCCCAAATTCCAGTCAAACCCTAATGAAGTAATGACACTTTGCGTGTTGAGAATTTACAATCCGCCACTTCCCCTTCCAAATTCCCAACAAAACCATGCAATACGAGCAGTTCCATCTTTGGCAATTTCAACTCCTCCAGTTCCTCTCCCAAATTTCCTCCAACCTCTAACGGAATAATGACATTCCGTGTGTGGGAAATTTAGAATCCTCCACTTCCCCTTCCAAATTCCCATAGAATAGCTGCATTCTGGGTTTATGGATTTTCAAAACATCCATACGTCCACTTAAACTCGCACGAAAACCTCGCAAAAACAGCATTCATGGTGTTGGGAATATGATATCCTCACGTTGCTCTATCCACTTTCCAGCAAAACCATGGAATGACAGCATTCTGGGCATTGGGAGTTCGGAATCCTCCACTTCTCTTCCCAAATTCCAATGGAATAGCAGCCTTCCAGGCATGGGGATATTGGAATCCTCTAGTTCCCTTCCAAAAAGCCCATGGAATAACGACATTCTGGGCATTGAGAAGTGAAAGTTTGCCAATTGCCTTCCCAAATCCCTAGGGAAGAAGACAATTCCGGCTGTCAGGTATTTGAAATCCTTCAGCTCCGCACCATAACCCCCATGGAATAACAGAATTCCAGGCGTTAGGAATTGAGCATCCTCCAGTTCCCCTTCGAATTTCCCATGGAATCCTGGCATTCTGGATGTCGGCACTTTAGAATCGCCCATACACTCTCCCAAATAGCCAAAAATTCACAAGGAATAACAGAATTCATGATATCAGGAATATATCATCCGCCAGCTCTCCGCACAATTTCCCACGCAATAACAGCATTCCGTGTGGTGGGAATCTTGACTCCTCCACTTACCCTCCCAAATCTGCATGGAATCATGGCATTCTGGGTGTTGGGAATTTTCAATCCCCCATAAACCCACCCCAAATCCCACCACATTCCCAAAGAAGAGCAACTTTCCAGATGTCAGGAATTTGGAATATCCCAGTTCCCCACCCAAATTCCTATGGAACAACAGCATTCCAAGTGACAGAAATCGAGAATCTTCTGGCAACGTGAAAAAATTGTCATGGAATAATGGGATTTCAGGTGTGAGGAATTGAGAATGCCCCGTACAGCCTCCCAGATTCCCACCACATTCCCATGGAATAACAACATGCCAGATTTCAGGAACTGAGAATCATCCTCTTCCCCTCCCAAATTCCCATGGAAACACGGCATTCTCTTATTCCCTAATTTGGAACCCCCCATAAGCGTTCCCAAAATCCCACCAAATTCCCATGGAATAACCATTTTAGTGTGTTGGGAATTTCCAATGCTCCACTTCCTCTCCCAAATTCCAGTCAAACCCTAATGAAGTAATGACACTTTGCGTGTTGAGAATTTACAATCCGCCACTTCCCCTTCCAAATTCCCAACAAAACCATGCAATACGAGCAGTTCCATCTTTGGCAATTTCAACTCCTCCAGTTCCTCTCCCAAATTTCCTCCAACCTCTAACGGAATAATGACATTCCGTGTGTGGGAAATTTAGAATCCTCCACTTCCCCTTCCAAATTCCCATAGAATAGCTGCATTCTGGGTTTATGGATTTTCAAAACATCCATACGTCCACTTAAACTCGCACGAAAACCTCGCAAAAACAGCATTCATGGTGTTGGGAATATGATATCCTCACGTTGCTCTATCCACTTTCCAGCAAAACCATGGAATGACAGCATTCTGGGCATTGGGAGTTCGGAATCCTCCACTTCTCTTCCCAAATTCCAATGGAATAACAGCCTTCCAGGCATGGGGATATTGGAATCCTCTAGTTCCCTTCCAAAAAGCCCATGGAAGAACGACATTCTGGGCATTGAGAAGTGAAAGTTTGCCAATTGCCTTCCCAAATCCCTAGGGAAGAAGACAATTCCGGCTGTCAGGTATTTGAAATCCTTCAGCTCCGCACCATAACCCCCATGGAATAACAGAATTCCAGGCGTTAGGAATTGAGCATCCTCCAGTTCCCCTTCGAATTTCCCATGGAATCCTGGCATTCTGGATGTCGGCACTTTAGAATCGCCCATACACTCTCCCAAATAGCCAAAAATTCACAAGGAATAACAGAATTCATGAGATCAGGAATATATCATCCGCCAGCTCTCCGCACAATTTCCCACGCAATAACAGCATTCCGTGTGGTGGGAATCTTGACTCCTCCACTTACCCTCCCAAATCTGCATGGAATCATGGCATTCTGGGTGTTGGGAATTTTCAATCCCCCATAAACCCACCCCAAATCCCACCACATTCCCAAAGAAGAGCAACTTTCCAGATGTCAGGAATTTGGAATATCCCAGTTCCCCACCCAAATTCCTATGGAACAACAGCATTCCAAGTGACAGAAATCGAGAATCTTCTGGCAACGTGAAAAAATTGTCATGGAATAATGGGATTTCAGGTGTGAGGAATTGAGAATGCCCCGTACAGCCTCCCAGATTCCCACCACATTCCCATGGAATAACAACATGCCAGATTTCAGGAACTGAGAATCATCCTCTTCCCCTCCCAAATTCCCATGGAAACACGGCATTCTCTTATTCCCTAATTTGGAACCCCCCATAAGCGTTCCCAAAATCCCACCAAATTCCCATGGAATAACCATTTTAGTGTGTTGGGAATTTCCAATGCTCCACTTCCTCTCCCAAATTCCAGTCAAACCCTAATGAAGTAATGACACTTTGCGTGTTGAGAATTTACAATCTGCCACTTCCCCTTCCAAATTCCCAACAAAACCATGGAATACGAGCAGTTCCATCATTGGCAATTTCAACTCCTCCAGTTCCTCTCCCAAATTTCCTCCAACCTCTAACGGAATAATGACATTCCGTGTGTGGGAAATTTAGAATCCTCCACTTCCCCTTCCAAATTCCCATAGAATAGCTGCATTCTGGGTTTATGGATTTTCAAAACATCCATACGTCCACTTAAACTCGCACGAAAACCTCGCAAAAACAGCATTCATGGTGTTGGGAATATGATATCCTCACGTTGCTCTATCCACTTTCCAGCAAAACCATGGAATGACAGCATTCTGGGCATTGGGAGTTCGGAATCCTCCACTTCTCTTCCCAAATTCCAATGGAATAACAGCCTTCCAGGCATGGGGATATTGGAATCCTCTAGTTCCCTTCCAAAAAGACCATGGAATAACGACATTCTGGGCATTGAGAAGTGAAAGTTTGCCAATTGCCTTCCCAAATCCCTAGGGAAGAAGACAATTCCGGCTGTCAGGTATTTGAAATCCTTCAGCTCCGCACCATAACCCCCATGGAATAACAGAATTCCAGGCGTTAGGAATTGAGCATCCTCCAGTTCCCCTTCGAATTTCCCATGGAATCCTGGCATTCTGGATGTCGGCACTTTAGAATCGCCCATACACTCTCCCAAATAGCCAAAAATTCACAAGGAATAACAGAATTCATGAGATCAGGAATATATCATCCGCCAGCTCTCCGCACAATTTCCCACGCAATAACAGCATTCCGTGTGGTGGGAATCTTGACTCCTCCACTTACCCTCCCAAATCTGCATGGAATCATGGCATTCTGGGTGTTGGGAATTTTCAATCCCCCATAAACCCACCCCAAATCCCACCACATTCCCAAAGAAGAGCAACTTTCCAGATGTCAGGAATTTGGAATATCCCAGTTCCCCACCCAAATTCCTATGGAACAACAGCATTCCAAGTGACAGAAATCGAGAATCTTCTGGCAACGTGAAAAAATTGTCATGGAATAATGGGATTTCAGGTGTGAGGAATTGAGAATGCCCCGTACAGCCTCCCAGATTCCCACCACATTCCAATGGAATAACAACATGCCAGATTTCAGGAACTGAGAATCATCCTCTTCCCCTCCCAAATTCCCATGGAAACACGGCATTCTCTTATTCCCTAATTTGGAACCCCCCATAAGCGTTCCCAAAATCCCACCAAATTCCCATGGAATAACCATTTTAGTGTGTTGGGAATTTCCAATGCTCCACTTCCTCTCCCAAATTCCAATCAAACCCTAATGAAGTAACGACACTTTGCGTGTTGAGAATTTACAATCCGCCACTTCCCCTTCCAAATTCCCAACAAAACCATGGAATACGAGCAGTTCCATCATTGGCAATTTCAACTCCTCCAGTTCCTCTCCCAAATTTCCTCCAACCTCTAACGGAATAATGACATTCCGTGTGTGGGAAATTTAGAATCCTCCACTTCCCCTTCCAAATTCCCATCGAATAGCTGCATTCTGGGTTTATGGATTTTCAAAACATCCATACGTCCACTTAAACTCGCACGAAAACCTCGCAAAAACAGCATTCATGGTGTTGGGAATATGATATCCTCACGTTGCTCTATCCACTTTCCAGCAAAACCATGGAATGACAGCATTCTGGGCATTGGGAGTTCGGAATCCTCCACTTCTCTTCCCAAATTCCAATGGAATAACAGCCTTCCAGGCATGGGGATATTGGAATCCTCTAGTTCCCTTCCAAAAAGACCATGGAATAACGACATTCTGGGCATTGAGAAGTGAAAGTTTGCCAATTGCCTTCCCAAATCCCTAGGGAAGAAGACAATTCCGGCTGTCAGGTATTTGAAATCCTTCAGCTCCGCACCATAACCCCCATGGAATAACAGAATTCCAGGCGTTAGGAATTGAGCATCCTCCAGTTCCCCTTCGAATTTCCCATGGAATCCTGGCATTCTGGATGTCGGCAGTTTAGAATCGCCCATACACTCTCCCAAATAGCCAAAAATTCACAAGGAATAACAGAATTCATGATATCAGGAATATATCATCCGCCAGTTCTCCGCACAATTTCCCACGCAATAACAGCATTCCGTGTGGTGGGAATCTTGACTCCTCCACTTACCCTCCCAAATCTGCATGGAATCATGGCATTCTGGGTGTTGGGAATTTTCAATCCCCCATAAACCCACCCCAAATCCCACCATATTCCCAAAGAAGAGCAACTTTCCAGATGTCAGGAATTTGGAATATCCCAGTTCCCCACCCAAATTCCTATGGAACAACAGCATTCCAAGTGACAGAAATCGAGAATCTTCTGGCAACGTGAAAAAATTGTCATGGAATAATGGGATTTCAGGTGTGAGGAATTGAGAATGCCCCGTACAGCCTCCCAGATTCCCACCACATTCCAATGGAATAACAACATGCCAGATTTCAGGAACTGAGAATCATCCTCTTCCCCTCCCAAATTCCCATGGAAACACGGCATTCTCTTATTCCCTAATTTGGAACCCCCCATAAGCGTTCCCAAAATCCCACCAAATTCCCATGGAATAACCATTTTAGTGTGTTGGGAATTTCCAATGCTCCACTTCCTCTCCCAAATTCCAATCAAACCCTAATGAAGTAACGACACTTTGCGTGTTGAGAATTTACAATCCGCCACTTCCCCTTCCAAATTCCCAACAAAACCATGGAATACGAGCAGTTCCATCATTGGCAATTTCAACTCCTCCAGTTCCTCTCCCAAATTTCCTCCAACCTCTAACGGAATAATGACATTCCGTGTGTGGGAAATTTAGAATCCTCCACTTCCCCTTCCAAATTCCCATCGAATAGCTGCATTCTGGGTTTATGGATTTTCAAAACATCCATACGTCCACTTAAACTCGCACGAAAACCTCGCAAAAACAGCATTCATGGTGTTGGGAATATGATATCCTCACGTTGCTCTATCCACTTTCCAGCAAAACCATGGAATGACAGCATTCTGGGCATTGGGAGTTCGGAATCCTCCACTTCTCTTCCCAAATTCCAATGGAATAACAGCCTTCCAGGCATGGGGATATTGGAATCCTCTAGTTCCCTTCCAAAAAGCCCATGGAAGAACGACATTCTGGGCATTGAGAAGTGAAAGTTTGCCAATTGCCTTCCCAAATCCCTAGGGAAGAAGACAATTCCGGCTGTCAGGTATTTGAAATCCTTCAGCTCCGCACCATAACCCCCATGGAATAACAGAATTCCAGGCGTTAGGAATTGAGCATCCTCCAGTTCCCCTTCGAATTTCCCATGGAATCCTGGCATTCTGGATGTCGGCACTTTAGAATCGCCCATACACTCTCCCAAATAGCCAAAAATTCACAAGGAATAACAGAATTCATGATATCAGGAATATATCATCCGCCAGCTCTCCGCACAATTTCCCACGCAATAACAGCATTCCGTGTGGTGGGAATCTTGACTCCTCCACTTACCCTCCCAAATCTGCATGGAATAACGGCATTCTGGGTGTTGGGAATTTTCAATCCCCCATAAACCCACCCCAAGTCCCACCACATTCCCAAAGAAGAGCAACTTTCCAGATGTCAGGAATTTGGAATATCCCAGTTCCCCACCCAAATTCCCATGGAAAAACAGCATTCCAAGTGACAGAAATCGAGAATCTTCCGGCAACGTGAAAAAATTGTCATGGAATAATGGGATTTCAGGTGTGAGGAATTGAGAATGCCCCGTACAGCCTCCCAGATTCCCACCACATTCCAATGGGATAACAACATTCCAGATTTCAGGAACTGAGAATCATCCTCTTCCCCTCCCAAATTCCCATGGAAACACGGCATTCTCTTATTCCCTAATTTGGAACCCCCCATAAGCGTTCCCAAAATCCCACCAAATTCCCATGGAATAACCATTTTAGTGTGTTGGGAATTTCCAATGCTCCACTTCCTCTCCCAAATTCCAATCAAACCCTAATGAAGTAACGACACTTTGCGTGTTGAGAATTTACAATCCGCCACTTCCCCTTCCAAATTCCCAACAAAACCATGGAATACGAGCAGTTCCATCATTGGCAATTTCAACTCCTCCAGTTCCTCTCCCAAATTTCCTCCAACCTCTAACGGAATAATGACATTCTGTGTGTGGGAAATTTAGAATCCTCCACTTCCCCTTCCAAATTCCCATCGAATAGCTGCATTCTGGGTTTATGGATTTTCAAAACATCCATACGTCCACTTAAACTCGCACGAAAACCTCGCAAAAACAGCATTCATGGTGTTGGGAATATGATATCCTCACGTTGCTCTATCCACTTTCCAGCAAAACCATGGAATGACAGCATTCTGGGCATTGGGAGTTCGGAATCCTCCACTTCTCTTCCCAAATTCCAATGGAATAACAGCCTTCCAGGCATGGGGATATTGGAATCCTCTAGTTCCCTTCCAAAAAGACCATGGAATAACGACATTCTGGGCATTGAGAAGTGAAAGTTTGCCAATTGCCTTCCCAAATCCCTAGGGAAGAAGACAATTCCGGCTGTCAGGTATTTGAAATCCTTCAGCTCCGCACCATAACCCCCATGGAATAACAGAATTCCAGGCGTTAGGAATTGAGCATCCTCCAGTTCCCCTTCGAATTTCCCATGGAATCCTGGCATTCTGGATGTCGGCACTTTAGAATCGCCCATACACTCTCCCAAATAGCCAAAAATTCACAAGGAATAACAGAATTCATGAGATCAGGAATATATCATCCGCCAGCTCTCCGCACAATTTCCCACGCAATAACAGCATTCCGTGTGGTGGGAATCTTGACTCCTCCACTTACCCTCCCAAATCTGCATGGAATCATGGCATTCTGGGTGTTGGGAATTTTCAATCCCCCATAAACCCACCCCAAATCCCACCACATTCCCAAAGAAGAGCAACTTTCCAGATGTCAGGAATTTGGAATATCCCAGTTCCCCACCCAAATTCCTATGGAACAACAGCATTCCAAGTGACAGAAATCGAGAATCTTCTGGCAACGTGAAAAAATTGTCATGGAATAATGGGATTTCAGGTGTGAGGAATTGAGAATGCCCCGTACAGCCTCCCAGATTCCCACCACATTCCAATGGAATAACAACATGCCAGATTTCAGGAACTGAGAATCATCCTCTTCCCCTCCCAAATTCCCATGGAAACACGGCATTCTCTTATTCCCTAATTTGGAACCCCCCATAAGCGTTCCCAAAATCCCACCAAATTCCCATGGAATAACCATTTTAGTGTGTTGGGAATTTCCAATGCTCCACTTCCTCTCCCAAATTCCAATCAAACCCTAATGAAGTAACGACACTTTGCGTGTTGAGAATTTACAATCCGCCACTTCCCCTTCCAAATTCCCAACAAAACCATGGAATACGAGCAGTTCCATCATTGGCAATTTCAACTCCTCCAGTTCCTCTCCCAAATTTCCTCCAACCTCTAACGGAATAATGACATTCCGTGTGTGGGAAATTTAGAATCCTCCACTTCCCCTTCCAAATTCCCATCGAATAGCTGCATTCTGGGTTTATGGATTTTCAAAACATCCATACGTCCACTTAAACTCGCACGAAAACCTCGCAAAAACAGCATTCATGGTGTTGGGAATATGATATCCTCACGTTGCTCTATCCACTTTCCAGCAAAACCATGGAATGACAGCATTCTGGGCATTGGGAGTTCGGAATCCTCCACTTCTCTTCCCAAATTCCAATGGAATAACAGCCTTCCAGGCATGGGGATATTGGAATCCTCTAGTTCCCTTCCAAAAAGACCATGGAATAACGACATTCTGGGCATTGAGAAGTGAAAGTTTGCCAATTGCCTTCCCAAATCCCTAGGGAAGAAGACAATTCGGGCTGTCAGGTATTTGAAATCCTTCAGCTCCGCACCATAACCCCCATGGAATAACAGAATTCCAGGCGTTAGGAATTGAGCATCCTCCAGTTCCCCTTCGAATTTCCCATGGAATCCTGGCATTCTGGATGTCGGCACTTTAGAATCGCCCATACACTCTCCCAAATAGCCAAAAATTCACAAGGAATAACAGAATTCATGATATCAGGAATATATCATCCGCCAGTTCTCCGCACAATTTCCCACGCAATAACAGCATTCCGTGTGGTGGGAATCTTGACTCCTCCACTTACCCTCCCAAATCTGCATGGAATCATGGCATTCTGGGTGTTGGGAATTTTCAATCCCCCATAAACCCACCCCAAATCCCACCATATTCCCAAAGAAGAGCAACTTTCCAGATGTCAGGAATTTGGAATATCCCAGTTCCCCACCCAAATTCCTATGGAACAACAGCATTCCAAGTGACAGAAATCGAGAATCTTCTGGCAACGTGAAAAAATTGTCATGGAATAATGGGATTTCAGGTGTGAGGAATTGAGAATGCCCCGTACAGCCTCCCAGATTCCCACCACATTCCAATGGAATAACAACATGCCAGATTTCAGGAACTGAGAATCATCCTCTTCCCCTCCCAAATTCCCATGGAAACACGGCATTCTCTTATTCCCTAATTTGGAACCCCCCATAAGCGTTCCCAAAATCCCACCAAATTCCCATGGAATAACCATTTTAGTGTGTTGGGAATTTCCAATGCTCCACTTCCTCTCCCAAATTCCAATCAAACCCTAATGAAGTAACGACACTTTGCGTGTTGAGAATTTACAATCCGCCACTTCCCCTTCCAAATTCCCAACAAAACCATGGAATACGAGCAGTTCCATCATTGGCAATTTCAACTCCTCCAGTTCCTCTCCCAAATTTCCTCCAACCTCTAACGGAATAATGACATTCTGTGTGTGGGAAATTTAGAATCCTCCACTTCCCCTTCCAAATTCCCATCGAATAGCTGCATTCTGGGTTTATGGATTTTCAAAACATCCATACGTCCACTTAAACTCGCACGAAAACCTCGCAAAAACAGCATTCATGGTGTTGGGAATATGATATCCTCACGTTGCTCTATCCACTTTCCAGCAAAACCATGGAATGACAGCATTCTGGGCATTGGGAGTTCGGAATCCTCCACTTCTCTTCCCAAATTCCAATGGAATAACAGCCTTCCAGGCATGGGGATATTGGAATCCTCTAGTTCCCTTCCAAAAAGACCATGGAATAACGACATTCTGGGCATTGAGAAGTGAAAGTTTGCCAATTGCCTTCCCAAATCCCTAGGGAAGAAGACAATTCCGGCTGTCAGGTATTTGAAATCCTTCAGCTCCGCACCATAACCCCCATGGAATAACAGAATTCCAGGCGTTAGGAATTGAGCATCCTCCAGTTCCCCTTCGAATTTCCCATGGAATCCTGGCATTCTGGATGTCGGCACTTTAGAATCGCCCATACACTCTCCCAAATAGCCAAAAATTCACAAGGAATAACAGAATTCATGAGATCAGGAATATATCATCCGCCAGCTCTCCGCACAATTTCCCACGCAATAACAGCATTCCGTGTGGTGGGAATCTTGACTCCTCCACTTACCCTCCCAAATCTGCATGGAATCATGGCATTCTGGGTGTTGGGAATTTTCAATCCCCCATAAACCCACCCCAAATCCCACCACATTCCCAAAGAAGAGCAACTTTCCAGATGTCAGGAATTTGGAATATCCCAGTTCCCCACCCAAATTCCTATGGAACAACAGCATTCCAAGTGACAGAAATCGAGAATCTTCTGGCAACGTGAAAAAATTGTCATGGAATAATGGGATTTCAGGTGTGAGGAATTGAGAATGCCCCGTACAGCCTCCCAGATTCCCACCACATTCCAATGGAATAACAACATGCCAGATTTCAGGAACTGAGAATCATCCTCTTCCCCTCCCAAATTCCCATGGAAACACGGCATTCTCTTATTCCCTAATTTGGAACCCCCCATAAGCGTTCCCAAAATCCCACCAAATTCCCATGGAATAACCATTTTAGTGTGTTGGGAATTTCCAATGCTCCACTTCCTCTCCCAAATTCCAATCAAACCCTAATGAAGTAACGACACTTTGCGTGTTGAGAATTTACAATCCGCCACTTCCCCTTCCAAATTCCCAACAAAACCATGGAATACGAGCAGTTCCATCATTGGCAATTTCAACTCCTCCAGTTCCTCTCCCAAATTTCCTCCAACCTCTAACGGAATAATGACATTCCGTGTGTGGGAAATTTAGAATCCTCCACTTCCCCTTCCAAATTCCCATCGAATAGCTGCATTCTGGGTTTATGGATTTTCAAAACATCCATACGTCCACTTAAACTCGCACGAAAACCTCGCAAAAACAGCATTCATGGTGTTGGGAATATGATATCCTCACGTTGCTCTATCCACTTTCCAGCAAAACCATGGAATGACAGCATTCTGGGCATTGGGAGTTCGGAATCCTCCACTTCTCTTCCCAAATTCCAATGGAATAACAGCCTTCCAGGCATGGGGATATTGGAATCCTCTAGTTCCCTTCCAAAAAGACCATGGAATAACGACATTCTGGGCATTGAGAAGTGAAAGTTTGCCAATTGCCTTCCCAAATCCCTAGGGAAGAAGACAATTCCGGCTGTCAGGTATTTGAAATCCTTCAGCTCCGCACCATAACCCCCATGGAATAACAGAATTCCAGGCGTTAGGAATTGAGCATCCTCCAGTTCCCCTTCGAATTTCCCATGGAATCCTGGCATTCTGGATGTCGGCACTTTAGAATCGCCCATACACTCTCCCAAATAGCCAAAAATTCACAAGGAATAACAGAATTCATGAGATCAGGAATATATCATCCGCCAGCTCTCCGCACAATTTCCCACGCAATAACAGCATTCCGTGTGGTGGGAATCTTGACTCCTCCACTTACCCTCCCAAATCTGCATGGAATCATGGCATTCTGGGTGTTGGGAATTTTCAATCCCCCATAAACCCACCCCAAATCCCACCACATTCCCAAAGAAGAGCAACTTTCCAGATGTCAGGAATTTGGAATATCCCAGTTCCCCACCCAAATTCCTATGGAACAACAGCATTCCAAGTGACAGAAATCGTGAATCTTCCGGCAACGTGAAAAAATTGCCATGGAATAATGGGATTTCAGGTGTGAGGAATTGAGAATGCCCCGTACAGCCTCCCAGATTCCCACCACATTCCAATGGAATAACAACATGCCAGATTTCAGGAACTGAGAATCATCCTCTTCCCCTCCCAAATTCCCATGGAAACACGGCATTCTCTTATTCCCTAATTTGGAACCCCCCATAAGCGTTCCCAAAATCCCACCAAATTCCCATGGAATAACCATTTTAGTGTGTTGGGAATTTCCAATGCTCCACTTCCTCTCCCAAATTCCAGTCAAACCCTAATGAAGTAACGACACTTTGCGTGTTGAGAATTTACAATCCGCCACTTCCCCTTCCAAATTCCCAACAAAACCATGGAATACGAGCAGTTCCATCATTGGCAATTTCAACTCCTCCAGTTCCTCTCCCAAATTTCCTCCAACCTCTAACGGAATAATGACATTCCGTGTGTGGGAAATTTAGAATCCTCCACTTCCCCTTCCAAATTCCCATCGAATAGCTGCATTCTGGGTTTATGGATTTTCAAAACATCCATACGTCCACTTAAACTCGCACGAAAACCTCGCAAAAACAGCATTCATGGTGTTGGGAATATGATATCCTCACGTTGCTCTATCCACTTTCCAGCAAAACCATGGAATGACAGCATTCTGGGCATTGGGAGTTCGGAATCCTCCACTTCTCTTCCCAAATTCCAATGGAATAACAGCCTTCCAGGCATGGGGATATTGGAATCCTCTAGTTCCCTTCCAAAAAGACCATGGAATAACGACATTCTGGGCATTGAGAAGTGAAAGTTTGCCAATTGCCTTCCCAAATCCCTAGGGAAGAAGACAATTCCGGCTGTCAGGTATTTGAAATCCTTCAGCTCCGCACCATAACCCCCATGGAATAACAGAATTCCAGGCGTTAGGAATTGAGCATCCTCCAGTTCCCCTTCGAATTTCCCATGGAATCCTGGCATTCTGGATGTCGGCAGTTTAGAATCGCCCATACACTCTCCCAAATAGCCAAAAATTCACAAGGAATAACAGAATTCATGATATCAGGAATATATCATCCGCCAGTTCTCCGCACAATTTCCCACGCAATAACAGCATTCCGTGTGGTGGGAATCTTGACTCCTCCACTTACCCTCCCAAATCTGCATGGAATCATGGCATTCTGGGTGTTGGGAATTTTCAATCCCCCATAAACCCACCCCAAATCCCACCATATTCCCAAAGAAGAGCAACTTTCCAGATGTCAGGAATTTGGAATATCCCAGTTCCCCACCCAAATTCCTATGGAACAACAGCATTCCAAGTGACAGAAATCGAGAATCTTCTGGCAACGTGAAAAAATTGTCATGGAATAATGGGATTTCAGGTGTGAGGAATTGAGAATGCCCCGTACAGCCTCCCAGATTCCCACCACATTCCAATGGAATAACAACATGCCAGATTTCAGGAACTGAGAATCATCCTCTTCCCCTCCCAAATTCCCATGGAAACACGGCATTCTCTTATTCCCTAATTTGGAACCCCCCATAAGCGTTCCCAAAATCCCACCAAATTCCCATGGAATAACCATTTTAGTGTGTTGGGAATTTCCAATGCTCCACTTCCTCTCCCAAATTCCAGTCAAACCCTAATGAAGTAATGACACTTTGCGTGTTGAGAATTTACAATCCGCCACTTCCCCTTCCAAATTCCCAACAAAACCATGCAATACGAGCAGTTCCATCTTTGGCAATTTCAACTCCTCCAGTTCCTCTCCCAAATTTCCTCCAACCTCTAACGGAATAATGACATTCCGTGTGTGGGAAATTTAGAATCCTCCACTTCCCCTTCCAAATTCCCATCGAATAGCTGCATTCTGGGTTTATGGATTTTCAAAACATCCATACGTCCACTTAAACTCGCACGAAAACCTCGCAAAAACAGCATTCATGGTGTTGGGAATATGATATCCTCACGTTGCTCTATCCACTTTCCAGCAAAACCATGGAATGACAGCATTCTGGGCATTGGGAGTTCGGAATCCTCCACTTCTCTTCCCAAATTCCAATGGAATAACAGCCTTCCAGGCATGGGGATATTGGAATCCTCTAGTTCCCTTCCAAAAAGACCATGGAATAACGACATTCTGGGCATTGAGAAGTGAAAGTTTGCCAATTGCCTTCCCAAATCCCTAGGGAAGAAGACAATTCCGGCTGTCAGGTATTTGAAATCCTTCAGCTCCGCACCATAACCCCCATGGAATAACAGAATTCCAGGCGTTAGGAATTGAGCATCCTCCAGTTCCCCTTCGAATTTCCCATGGAATCCTGGCATTCTGGATGTCGGCACTTTAGAATCGCCCATACACTCTCCCAAATAGCCAAAAATTCACAAGGAATAACAGAATTCATGAGATCAGGAATATATCATCCGCCAGCTCTCCGCACAATTTCCCACGCAATAACAGCATTCCGTGTGGTGGGAATCTTGACTCCTCCACTTACCCTCCCAAATCTGCATGGAATCATGGCATTCTGGGTGTTGGGAATTTTCAATCCCCCATAAACCCACCCCAAATCCCACCACATTCCCAAAGAAGAGCAACTTTCCAGATGTCAGGAATTTGGAATATCCCAGTTCCCCACCCAAATTCCTATGGAACAACAGCATTCCAAGTGACAGAAATCGAGAATCTTCTGGCAACGTGAAAAAATTGTCATGGAATAATGGGATTTCAGGTGTGAGGAATTGAGAATGCCCCGTACAGCCTCCCAGATTCCCACCACATTCCAATGGAATAACAACATGCCAGATTTCAGGAACTGAGAATCATCCTCTTCCCCTCCCAAATTCCCATGGAAACACGGCATTCTCTTATTCCCTAATTTGGAACCCCCCATAAGCGTTCCCAAAATCCCACCAAATTCCCATGGAATAACCATTTTAGTGTGTTGGGAATTTCCAATGCTCCACTTCCTCTCCCAAATTCCAGTCAAACCCTAATGAAGTAATGACACTTTGCGTGTTGAGAATTTACAATCCGCCACTTCCCCTTCCAAATTCCCAACAAAACCATGCAATACGAGCAGTTCCATCTTTGGCAATTTCAACTCCTCCAGTTCCTCTCCCAAATTTCCTCCAACCTCTAACGGAATAATGACATTCCGTGTGTGGGAAATTTAGAATCCTCCACTTCCCCTTCCAAATTCCCATAGAATAGCTGCATTCTGGGTTTATGGATTTTCAAAACATCCATACGTCCACTTAAACTCGCACGAAAACCTCGCAAAAACAGCATTCATGGTGTTGGGAATATGATATCCTCACGTTGCTCTATCCACTTTCCAGCAAAACCATGGAATGACAGCATTCTGGGCATTGGGAGTTCGGAATCCTCCACTTCTCTTCCCAAATTCCAATGGAATAACAGCCTTCCAGGCATGGGGATATTGGAATCCTCTAGTTCCCTTCCAAAAAGACCATGGAATAACGACATTCTGGGCATTGAGAAGTGAAAGTTTGCCAATTGCCTTCCCAAATCCCTAGGGAAGAAGACAATTCCGGCTGTCAGGTATTTGAAATCCTTCAGCTCCGCACCATAACCCCCATGGAATAACAGAATTCCAGGCGTTAGGAATTGAGCATCCTCCAGTTCCCCTTCGAATTTCCCATGGAATCCTGGCATTCTGGATGTCGGCACTTTAGAATCGCCCATACACTCTCCCAAATAGCCAAAAATTCACAAGGAATAACAGAATTCATGATATCAGGAATATATCATCCGCCAGCTCTCCGCACAATTTCCCACGCAATAACAGCATTCCGTGTGGTGGGAATCTTGACTCCTCCACTTACCCTCCCAAATCTGCATGGAATCATGGCATTCTGGGTGTTGGGAATTTTCAATCCCCCATAAACACACCCCAAATCCCACCACATTCCCAAAGAAGAGCAACTTTCCAGATGTCAGGAATTTGGAATATCCCAGTTCCCCACCCAAATTCCTATGGAACAACAGCATTCCAAGTGACAGAAATCGAGAATCTTCTGGCAACGTGAAAAAATTGTCATGGAATAATGGGATTTCAGGTGTGAGGAATTGAGAATGCCCCGTACAGCCTCCCAGATTCCCACCACATTCCAATGGAATAACAACATGCCAGATTTCAGGAACTGAGAATCATCCTCTTCCCCTCCCAAATTCCCATGGAAACACGGCATTCTCTTATTCCCTAATTTGGAACCCCCCATAAGCGTTCCCAAAATCCCACCAAATTCCCATGGAATAACCATTTTAGTGTGTTGGGAATTTCCAATGCTCCACTTCCTCTCCCAAATTCCAGTCAAACCCTAATGAAGTAATGACACTTTGCGTGTTGAGAATTTACAATCCGCCACTTCCCCTTCCAAATTCCCAACAAAACCATGCAATACGAGCAGTTCCATCTTTGGCAATTTCAACTCCTCCAGTTCCTCTCCCAAATTTCCTCCAACCTCTAACGGAATAATGACATTCCGTGTGTGGGAAATTTAGAATCCTCCACTTCCCCTTCCAAATTCCCATAGAATAGCTGCATTCTGGGTTTATGGATTTTCAAAACATCCATACGTCCACTTAAACTCGCACGAAAACCTCGCAAAAACAGCATTCATGGTGTTGGGAATATGATATCCTCACGTTGCTCTATCCACTTTCCAGCAAAACCATGGAATGACAGCATTCTGGGCATTGGGAGTTCGGAATCCTCCACTTCTCTTCCCAAATTCCAATGGAATAACAGCCTTCCAGGCATGGGGATATTGGAATCCTCTAGTTCCCTTCCAAAAAGACCATGGAATAACGACATTCTGGGCATTGAGAAGTGAAAGTTTGCCAATTGCCTTCCCAAATCCCTAGGGAAGAAGACAATTCCGGCTGTCAGGTATTTGAAATCCTTCAGCTCCGCACCATAACCCCCATGGAATAACAGAATTCCAGGCGTTAGGAATTGAGCATCCTCCAGTTCCCCTTCGAATTTCCCATGGAATCCTGGCATTCTGGATGTCGGCACTTTAGAATCGCCCATACACTCTCCCAAATAGCCAAAAATTCACAAGGAATAACAGAATTCATGAGATCAGGAATATATCATCCGCCAGCTCTCCGCACAATTTCCCACGCAATAACAGCATTCCGTGTGGTGGGAATCTTGACTCCTCCACTTACCCTCCCAAATCTGCATGGAATCATGGCATTCTGGGTGTTGGGAATTTTCAATCCCCCATAAACCCACCCCAAATCCCACCACATTCCCAAAGAAGAGCAACTTTCCAGATGTCAGGAATTTGGAATATCCCAGTTCCCCACCCAAATTCCTATGGAACAACAGCATTCCAAGTGACAGAAATCGAGAATCTTCTGGCAACGTGAAAAAATTGTCATGGAATAATGGGATTTCAGGTGTGAGGAATTGAGAATGCCCCGTACAGCCTCCCAGATTCCCACCACATTCCCATGGAATAACAACATGCCAGATTTCAGGAACTGAGAATCATCCTCTTCCCCTCCCAAATTCCCATGGAAACACGGCATTCTCTTATTCCCTAATTTGGAACCCCCCATAAGCGTTCCCAAAATCCCACCAAATTCCCATGGAATAACCATTTTAGTGTGTTGGGAATTTCCAATGCTCCACTTCCTCTCCCAAATTCCAGTCAAACCCTAATGAAGTAATGACACTTTGCGTGTTGAGAATTTACAATCCGCCACTTCCCCTTCCAAATTCCCAACAAAACCATGCAATACGAGCAGTTCCATCATTGGCAATTTCAACTCCTCCAGTTCCTCTCCCAAATTTCCTCCAACCTCTAACGGAATAATGACATTCCGTGTGTGGGAAATTTAGAATCCTCCACTTCCCCTTCCAAATTCCCATAGAATAGCTGCATTCTGGGTTTATGGATTTTCAAAACATCCATACGTCCACTTAAACTCGCACGAAAACCTCGCAAAAACAGCATTCATGGTGTTGGGAATATGATATCCTCACGTTGCTCTATCCACTTTCCAGCAAAACCATGGAATGACAGCATTCTGGGCATTGGGAGTTCGGAATCCTCCACTTCTCTTCCCAAATTCCAATGGAATAACAGCCTTCCAGGCATGGGGATATTGGAATCCTCTAGTTCCCTTCCAAAAAGCCCATGGAAGAACGACATTCTGGGCATTGAGAAGTGAAAGTTTGCCAATTGCCTTCCCAAATCCCTAGGGAAGAAGACAATTCCGGCTGTCAGGTATTTGAAATCCTTCAGCTCCGCACCATAACCCCCATGGAATAACAGAATTCCAGGCGTTAGGAATTGAGCATCCTCCAGTTCCCCTTCGAATTTCCCATGGAATCCTGGCATTCTGGATGTCGGCACTTTAGAATCGCCCATACACTCTCCCAAATAGCCAAAAATTCACAAGGAATAACAGAATTCATGAGATCAGGAATATATCATCCGCCAGCTCTCCGCACAATTTCCCACGCAATAACAGCATTCCGTGTGGTGGGAATCTTGACTCCTCCACTTACCCTCCCAAATCTGCATGGAATCATGGCATTCTGGGTGTTGGGAATTTTCAATCCCCCATAAACCCACCCCAAATCCCACCACATTCCCAAAGAAGAGCAACTTTCCAGATGTCAGGAATTTGGAATATCCCAGTTCCCCACCCAAATTCCTATGGAACAACAGCATTCCAAGTGACAGAAATCGAGAATCTTCTGGCAACGTGAAAAAATTGTCATGGAATAATGGGATTTCAGGTGTGAGGAATTGAGAATGCCCCGTACAGCCTCCCAGATTCCCACCACATTCCCATGGAATAACAACATGCCAGATTTCAGGAACTGAGAATCATCCTCTTCCCCTCCCAAATTCCCATGGAAACACGGCATTCTCTTATTCCCTAATTTGGAACCCCCCATAAGCGTTCCCAAAATCCCACCAAATTCCCATGGAATAACCATTTTAGTGTGTTGGGAATTTCCAATGCTCCACTTCCTCTCCCAAATTCCAGTCAAACCCTAATGAAGTAATGACACTTTGCGTGTTGAGAATTTACAATCTGCCACTTCCCCTTCCAAATTCCCAACAAAACCATGCAATACGAGCAGTTCCATCATTGGCAATTTCAACTCCTCCAGTTCCTCTCCCAAATTTCCTCCAACCTCTAACGGAATAATGACATTCCGTGTGTGGGAAATTTAGAATCCTCCACTTCCCCTTCCAAATTCCCATAGAATAGCTGCATTCTGGGTTTATGGATTTTCAAAACATCCATACGTCCACTTAAACTCGCACGAAAACCTCGCAAAAACAGCATTCATGGTGTTGGGAATATGATATCCTCACGTTGCTCTATCCACTTTCCAGCAAAACCATGGAATGACAGCATTCTGGGCATTGGGAGTTCGGAATCCTCCACTTCTCTTCCCAAATTCCAATGGAATAACAGCCTTCCAGGCATGGGGATATTGGAATCCTCTAGTTCCCTTCCAAAAAGACCATGGAATAACGACATTCTGGGCATTGAGAAGTGAAAGTTTGCCAATTGCCTTCCCAAATCCCTAGGGAAGAAGACAATTCCGGCTGTCAGGTATTTGAAATCCTTCAGCTCCGCACCATAACCCCCATGGAATAACAGAATTCCAGGCGTTAGGAATTGAGCATCCTCCAGTTCCCCTTCGAATTTCCCATGGAATCCTGGCATTCTGGATGTCGGCACTTTAGAATCGCCCATACACTCTCCCAAATAGCCAAAAATTCACAAGGAATAACAGAATTCATGAGATCAGGAATATATCATCCGCCAGCTCTCCGCACAATTTCCCACGCAATAACAGCATTCCGTGTGGTGGGAATCTTGACTCCTCCACTTACCCTCCCAAATCTGCATGGAATCATGGCATTCTGGGTGTTGGGAATTTTCAATCCCCCATAAACCCACCCCAAATCCCACCACATTCCCAAAGAAGAGCAACTTTCCAGATGTCAGGAATTTGGAATATCCCAGTTCCCCACCCAAATTCCTATGGAACAACAGCATTCCAAGTGACAGAAATCGAGAATCTTCTGGCAACGTGAAAAAATTGTCATGGAATAATGGGATTTCAGGTGTGAGGAATTGAGAATGCCCCGTACAGCCTCCCAGATTCCCACCACATTCCAATGGAATAACAACATGCCAGATTTCAGGAACTGAGAATCATCCTCTTCCCCTCCCAAATTCCCATGGAAACACGGCATTCTCTTATTCCCTAATTTGGAACCCCCCATAAGCGTTCCCAAAATCCCACCAAATTCCCATGGAATAACCATTTTAGTGTGTTGGGAATTTCCAATGCTCCACTTCCTCTCCCAAATTCCAATCAAACCCTAATGAAGTAACGACACTTTGCGTGTTGAGAATTTACAATCCGCCACTTCCCCTTCCAAATTCCCAACAAAACCATGCAATACGAGCAGTTCCATCATTGGCAATTTCAACTCCTCCAGTTCCTCTCCCAAATTTCCTCCAACCTCTAACGGAATAATGACATTCCGTGTGTGGGAAATTTAGAATCCTCCACTTCCCCTTCCAAATTCCCATCGAATAGCTGCATTCTGGGTTTATGGATTTTCAAAACATCCATACGTCCACTTAAACTCGCACGAAAACCTCGCAAAAACAGCATTCATGGTGTTGGGAATATGATATCCTCACGTTGCTCTATCCACTTTCCAGCAAAACCATGGAATGACAGCATTCTGGGCATTGGGAGTTCGGAATCCTCCACTTCTCTTCCCAAATTCCAATGGAATAACAGCCTTCCAGGCATGGGGATATTGGAATCCTCTAGTTCCCTTCCAAAAAGACCATGGAATAACGACATTCTGGGCATTGAGAAGTGAAAGTTTGCCAATTGCCTTCCCAAATCCCTAGGGAAGAAGACAATTCCGGCTGTCAGGTATTTGAAATCCTTCAGCTCCGCACCATAACCCCCATGGAATAACAGAATTCCAGGCGTTAGGAATTGAGCATCCTCCAGTTCCCCTTCGAATTTCCCATGGAATCCTGGCATTCTGGATGTCGGCACTTTAGAATCGCCCATACACTCTCCCAAATAGCCAAAAATTCACAAGGAATAACAGAATTCATGATATCAGGAATATATCATCCGCCAGTTCTCCGCACAATTTCCCACGCAATAACAGCATTCCGTGTGGTGGGAATCTTGACTCCTCCACTTACCCTCCCAAATCTGCATGGAATCATGGCATTCTGGGTGTTGGGAATTTTCAATCCCCCATAAACCCACCCCAAATCCCACCATATTCCCAAAGAAGAGCAACTTTCCAGATGTCAGGAATTTGCAATATCCCAGTTCCCCACCCAAATTCCTATGGAACAACAGCATTCCAAGTGACAGAAATCGAGAATCTTCCGGCAACGTGAAAAAATTGTCATGGAATAATGGGATTTCAGGTGTGAGGAATTGAGAATGCCCCGTACAGCCTCCCAGATTCCCACCACATTCCAATGGAATAACAACATGCCAGATTTCAGGAACTGAGAATCATCCTCTTCCCCTCCCAAATTCCCATGGAAACACGGCATTCTCTTATTCCCTAATTTGGAACCCCCCATAAGCGTTCCCAAAATCCCACCAAATTCCCATGGAATAACCATTTTAGTGTGTTGGGAATTTCCAATGCTCCACTTCCTCTCCCAAATTCCAATCAAACCCTAATGAAGTAACGACACTTTGCGTGTTGAGAATTTACAATCCGCCACTTCCCCTTCCAAATTCCCAACAAAACCATGGAATACGAGCAGTTCCATCATTGGCAATTTCAACTCCTCCAGTTCCTCTCCCAAATTTCCTCCAACCTCTAACGGAATAATGACATTCCGTGTGTGGGAAATTTAGAATCCTCCACTTCCCCTTCCAAATTCCCATCGAATAGCTGCATTCTGGGTTTATGGATTTTCAAAACATCCATACGTCCACTTAAACTCGCACGAAAACCTCGCAAAAACAGCATTCATGGTGTTGGGAATATGATATCCTCACGTTGCTCTATCCACTTTCCAGCAAAACCATGGAATGACAGCATTCTGGGCATTGGGAGTTCGGAATCCTCCACTTCTCTTCCCAAATTCCAATGGAATAACAGCCTTCCAGGCATGGGGATATTGGAATCCTCTAGTTCCCTTCCAAAAAGCCCATGGAAGAACGACATTCTGGGCATTGAGAAGTGAAAGTTTGCCAATTGCCTTCCCAAATCCCTAGGGAAGAAGACAATTCCGGCTGTCAGGTATTTGAAATCCTTCAGCTCCGCACCATAACCCCCATGGAATAACAGAATTCCAGGCGTTAGGAATTGAGCATCCTCCAGTTCCCCTTCGAATTTCCCATGGAATCCTTGCATTCTGGATGTCGGCACTTTAGAATCGCCCATACACTCTCCCAAATAGCCAAAAATTCACAAGGAATAACAGAATTCATGATATCAGGAATATATCATCCGCCAGCTCTCCGCACAATTTCCCACGCAATAACAGCATTCCGTGTGGTGGGAATCTTGACTCCTCCACTTACCCTCCCAAATCTGCATGGAATAACGGCATTCTGGGTGTTGGGAATTTTCAATCCCCCATAAACCCACCCCAAGTCCCACCACATTCCCAAAGAAGAGCAACTTTCCAGATGTCAGGAATTTGGAATATCCCAGTTCCCCACCCAAATTCCCATGGAAAAACAGCATTCCAAGTGACAGAAATCGAGAATCTTCCGGCAACGTGAAAAAATTGTCATGGAATAATGGGATTTCAGGTGTGAGGAATTGAGAATGCCCCGTACAGCCTCCCAGATTCCCACCACATTCCAATGGGATAACAACATTCCAGATTTCAGGAACTGAGAATCATCCTCTTCCCCTCCCAAATTCCCATGGAAACACGGCATTCTCTTATTCCCTAATTTGGAACCCCCCATAAGCGTTCCCAAAATCCCACCAAATTCCCATGGAATAACCATTTTAGTGTGTTGGGAATTTCCAATGCTCCACTTCCTCTCCCAAATTCCAATCAAACCCTAATGAAGTAACGACACTTTGCGTGTTGAGAATTTACAATCCGCCACTTCCCCTTCCAAATTCCCAACAAAACCATGCAATACGAGCAGTTCCATCATTGGCAATTTCAACTCCTCCAGTTCCTCTCCCAAATTTCCTCCAACCTCTAACGGAATAATGACATTCTGTGTGTGGGAAATTTAGAATCCTCCACTTCCCCTTCCAAATTCCCATCGAATAGCTGCATTCTGGGTTTATGGATTTTCAAAACATCCATACGTCCACTTAAACTCGCACGAAAACCTCGCAAAAACAGCATTCATGGTGTTGGGAATATGATATCCTCACGTTGCTCTATCCACTTTCCAGCAAAACCATGGAATGACAGCATTCTGGGCATTGGGAGTTCGGAATCCTCCACTTCTCTTCCCAAATTCCAATGGAATAACAGCCTTCCAGGCATGGGGATATTGGAATCCTCTAGTTCCCTTCCAAAAAGACCATGGAATAACGACATTCTGGGCATTGAGAAGTGAAAGTTTGCCAATTGCCTTCCCAAATCCCTAGGGAAGAAGACAATTCCGGCTGTCAGGTATTTGAAATCCTTCAGCTCCGCACCATAACCCCCATGGAATAACAGAATTCCAGGCGTTAGGAATTGAGCATCCTCCAGTTCCCCTTCGAATTTCCCATGGAATCCTGGCATTCTGGATGTCGGCACTTTAGAATCGCCCATACACTCTCCCAAATAGCCAAAAATTCACAAGGAATAACAGAATTCATGAGATCAGGAATATATCATCCGCCAGCTCTCCGCACAATTTCCCACGCAATAACAGCATTCCGTGTGGTGGGAATCTTGACTCCTCCACTTACCCTCCCAAATCTGCATGGAATCATGGCATTCTGGGTGTTGGGAATTTTCAATCCCCCATAAACCCACCCCAAATCCCACCACATTCCCAAAGAAGAGCAACTTTCCAGATGTCAGGAATTTGGAATATCCCAGTTCCCCACCCAAATTCCTATGGAACAACAGCATTCCAAGTGACAGAAATCGAGAATCTTCTGGCAACGTGAAAAAATTGTCATGGAATAATGGGATTTCAGGTGTGAGGAATTGAGAATGCCCCGTACAGCCTCCCAGATTCCCACCACATTCCAATGGAATAACAACATGCCAGATTTCAGGAACTGAGAATCATCCTCTTCCCCTCCCAAATTCCCATGGAAACACGGCATTCTCTTATTCCCTAATTTGGAACCCCCCATAAGCGTTCCCAAAATCCCACCAAATTCCCATGGAATAACCATTTTAGTGTGTTGGGAATTTCCAATGCTCCACTTCCTCTCCCAAATTCCAATCAAACCCTAATGAAGTAACGACACTTTGCGTGTTGAGAATTTACAATCCGCCACTTCCCCTTCCAAATTCCCAACAAAACCATGGAATACGAGCAGTTCCATCATTGGCAATTTCAACTCCTCCAGTTCCTCTCCCAAATTTCCTCCAACCTCTAACGGAATAATGACATTCCGTGTGTGGGAAATTTAGAATCCTCCACTTCCCCTTCCAAATTCCCATCGAATAGCTGCATTCTGGGTTTATGGATTTTCAAAACATCCATACGTCCACTTAAACTCGCACGAAAACCTCGCAAAAACAGCATTCATGGTGTTGGGAATATGATATCCTCACGTTGCTCTATCCACTTTCCAGCAAAACCATGGAATGACAGCATTCTGGGCATTGGGAGTTCGGAATCCTCCACTTCTCTTCCCAAATTCCAATGGAATAACAGCCTTCCAGGCATGGGGATATTGGAATCCTCTAGTTCCCTTCCAAAAAGACCATGGAATAACGACATTCTGGGCATTGAGAAGTGAAAGTTTGCCAATTGCCTTCCCAAATCCCTAGGGAAGAAGACAATTCCGGCTGTCAGGTATTTGAAATCCTTCAGCTCCGCACCATAACCCCCATGGAATAACAGAATTCCAGGCGTTAGGAATTGAGCATCCTCCAGTTCCCCTTCGAATTTCCCATGGAATCCTGGCATTCTGGATGTCGGCACTTTAGAATCGCCCATACACTCTCCCAAATAGCCAAAAATTCACAAGGAATAACAGAATTCATGAGATCAGGAATATATCATCCGCCAGTTCTCCGCACAATTTCCCACGCAATAACAGCATTCCGTGTGGTGGGAATCTTGACTCCTCCACTTACCCTCCCAAATCTGCATGGAATCATGGCATTCTGGGTGTTGGGAATTTTCAATCCCCCATAAACCCACCCCAAATCCCACCATATTCCCAAAGAAGAGCAACTTTCCAGATGTCAGGAATTTGCAATATCCCAGTTCCCCACCCAAATTCCTATGGAACAACAGCATTCCAAGTGACAGAAATCGAGAATCTTCCGGCAACGTGAAAAAATTGTCATGGAATAATGGGATTTCAGGTGTGAGGAATTGAGAATGCCCCGTACAGCCTCCCAGATTCCCACCACATTCCAATGGAATAACAACATGCCAGATTTCAGGAACTGAGAATCATCCTCTTCCCCTCCCAAATTCCCATGGAAACACGGCATTCTCTTATTCCCTAATTTGGAACCCCCCATAAGCGTTCCCAAAATCCCACCAAATTCCCATGGAATAACCATTTTAGTGTGTTGGGAATTTCCAATGCTCCACTTCCTCTCCCAAATTCCAATCAAACCCTAATGAAGTAACGACACTTTGCGTGTTGAGAATTTACAATCCGCCACTTCCCCTTCCAAATTCCCAACAAAACCATGGAATACGAGCAGTTCCATCATTGGCAATTTCAACTCCTCCAGTTCCTCTCCCAAATTTCCTCCAACCTCTAACGGAATAATGACATTCCGTGTGTGGGAAATTTAGAATCCTCCACTTCCCCTTCCAAATTCCCATCGAATAGCTGCATTCTGGGTTTATGGATTTTCAAAACATCCATACGTCCACTTAAACTCGCACGAAAACCTCGCAAAAACAGCATTCATGGTGTTGGGAATATGATATCCTCACGTTGCTCTATCCACTTTCCAGCAAAACCATGGAATGACAGCATTCTGGGCATTGGGAGTTCGGAATCCTCCACTTCTCTTCCCAAATTCCAATGGAATAACAGCCTTCCAGGCATGGGGATATTGGAATCCTCTAGTTCCCTTCCAAAAAGCCCATGGAAGAACGACATTCTGGGCATTGAGAAGTGAAAGTTTGCCAATTGCCTTCCCAAATCCCTAGGGAAGAAGACAATTCCGGCTGTCAGGTATTTGAAATCCTTCAGCTCCGCACCATAACCCCCATGGAATAACAGAATTCCAGGCGTTAGGAATTGAGCATCCTCCAGTTCCCCTTCGAATTTCCCATGGAATCCTGGCATTCTGGATGTCGGCACTTTAGAATCGCCCATACACTCTCCCAAATAGCCAAAAATTCACAAGGAATAACAGAATTCATGATATCAGGAATATATCATCCGCCAGCTCTCCGCACAATTTCCCACGCAATAACAGCATTCCGTGTGGTGGGAATCTTGACTCCTCCACTTACCCTCCCAAATCTGCATGGAATAACGGCATTCTGGGTGTTGGGAATTTTCAATCCCCCATAAACCCACCCCAAGTCCCACCACATTCCCAAAGAAGAGCAACTTTCCAGATGTCAGGAATTTGGAATATCCCAGTTCCCCACCCAAATTCCCATGGAAAAACAGCATTCCAAGTGACAGAAATCGAGAATCTTCCGGCAACGTGAAAAAATTGTCATGGAATAATGGGATTTCAGGTGTGAGGAATTGAGAATGCCCCGTACAGCCTCCCAGATTCCCACCACATTCCAATGGGATAACAACATTCCAGATTTCAGGAACTGAGAATCATCCTCTTCCCCTCCCAAATTCCCATGGAAACACGGCATTCTCTTATTCCCTAATTTGGAACCCCCCATAAGCGTTCCCAAAATCCCACCAAATTCCCATGGAATAACCATTTTAGTGTGTTGGGAATTTCCAATGCTCCACTTCCTCTCCCAAATTCCAATCAAACCCTAATGAAGTAACGACACTTTGCGTGTTGAGAATTTACAATCCGCCACTTCCCCTTCCAAATTCCCAACAAAACCATGCAATACGAGCAGTTCCATCATTGGCAATTTCAACTCCTCCAGTTCCTCTCCCAAATTTCCTCCAACCTCTAACGGAATAATGACATTCTGTGTGTGGGAAATTTAGAATCCTCCACTTCCCCTTCCAAATTCCCATCGAATAGCTGCATTCTGGGTTTATGGATTTTCAAAACATCCATACGTCCACTTAAACTCGCACGAAAACCTCGCAAAAACAGCATTCATGGTGTTGGGAATATGATATCCTCACGTTGCTCTATCCACTTTCCAGCAAAACCATGGAATGACAGCATTCTGGGCATTGGGAGTTCGGAATCCTCCACTTCTCTTCCCAAATTCCAATGGAATAACAGCCTTCCAGGCATGGGGATATTGGAATCCTCTAGTTCCCTTCCAAAAAGACCATGGAATAACGACATTCTGGGCATTGAGAAGTGAAAGTTTGCCAATTGCCTTCCCAAATCCCTAGGGAAGAAGACAATTCCGGCTGTCAGGTATTTGAAATCCTTCAGCTCCGCACCATAACCCCCATGGAATAACAGAATTCCAGGCGTTAGGAATTGAGCATCCTCCAGTTCCCCTTCGAATTTCCCATGGAATCCTGGCATTCTGGATGTCGGCACTTTAGAATCGCCCATACACTCTCCCAAATAGCCAAAAATTCACAAGGAATAACAGAATTCATGAGATCAGGAATATATCATCCGCCAGCTCTCCGCACAATTTCCCACGCAATAACAGCATTCCGTGTGGTGGGAATCTTGACTCCTCCACTTACCCTCCCAAATCTGCATGGAATCATGGCATTCTGGGTGTTGGGAATTTTCAATCCCCCATAAACCCACCCCAAATCCCACCACATTCCCAAAGAAGAGCAACTTTCCAGATGTCAGGAATTTGGAATATCCCAGTTCCCCACCCAAATTCCTATGGAACAACAGCATTCCAAGTGACAGAAATCGAGAATCTTCTGGCAACGTGAAAAAATTGTCATGGAATAATGGGATTTCAGGTGTGAGGAATTGAGAATGCCCCGTACAGCCTCCCAGATTCCCACCACATTCCAATGGAATAACAACATGCCAGATTTCAGGAACTGAGAATCATCCTCTTCCCCTCCCAAATTCCCATGGAAACACGGCATTCTCTTATTCCCTAATTTGGAACCCCCCATAAGCGTTCCCAAAATCCCACCAAATTCCCATGGAATAACCATTTTAGTGTGTTGGGAATTTCCAATGCTCCACTTCCTCTCCCAAATTCCAATCAAACCCTAATGAAGTAACGACACTTTGCGTGTTGAGAATTTACAATCCGCCACTTCCCCTTCCAAATTCCCAACAAAACCATGGAATACGAGCAGTTCCATCATTGGCAATTTCAACTCCTCCAGTTCCTCTCCCAAATTTCCTCCAACCTCTAACGGAATAATGACATTCTGTGTGTGGGAAATTTAGAATCCTCCACTTCCCCTTCCAAATTCCCATCGAATAGCTGCATTCTGGGTTTATGGATTTTCAAAACATCCATACGTCCACTTAAACTCGCACGAAAACCTCGCAAAAACAGCATTCATGGTGTTGGGAATATGATATCCTCACGTTGCTCTATCCACTTTCCAGCAAAACCATGGAATGACAGCATTCTGGGCATTGGGAGTTCGGAATCCTCCACTTCTCTTCCCAAATTCCAATGGAATAACAGCCTTCCAGGCATGGGGATATTGGAATCCTCTAGTTCCCTTCCAAAAAGACCATGGAATAACGACATTCTGGGCATTGAGAAGTGAAAGTTTGCCAATTGCCTTCCCAAATCCCTAGGGAAGAAGACAATTCCGGCTGTCAGGTATTTGAAATCCTTCAGCTCCGCACCATAACCCCCATGGAATAACAGAATTCCAGGCGTTAGGAATTGAGCATCCTCCAGTTCCCCTTCGAATTTCCCATGGAATCCTGGCATTCTGGATGTCGGCACTTTAGAATCGCCCATACACTCTCCCAAATAGCCAAAAATTCACAAGGAATAACAGAATTCATGATATCAGGAATATATCATCCGCCAGTTCTCCGCACAATTTCCCACGCAATAACAGCATTCCGTGTGGTGGGAATCTTGACTCCTCCACTTACCCTCCCAAATCTGCATGGAATCATGGCATTCTGGGTGTTGGGAATTTTCAATCCCCCATAAACCCACCCCAAATCCCACCATATTCCCAAAGAAGAGCAACTTTCCAGATGTCAGGAATTTGCAATATCCCAGTTCCCCACCCAAATTCCTATGGAACAACAGCATTCCAAGTGACAGAAATCGAGAATCTTCCGGCAACGTGAAAAAATTGTCATGGAATAATGGGATTTCAGGTGTGAGGAATTGAGAATGCCCCGTACAGCCTCCCAGATTCCCACCACATTCCAATGGAATAACAACATGCCAGATTTCAGGAACTGAGAATCATCCTCTTCCCCTCCCAAATTCCCATGGAAACACGGCATTCTCTTATTCCCTAATTTGGAACCCCCCATAAGCGTTCCCAAAATCCCACCAAATTCCCATGGAATAACCATTTTAGTGTGTTGGGAATTTCCAATGCTCCACTTCCTCTCCCAAATTCCAATCAAACCCTAATGAAGTAACGACACTTTGCGTGTTGAGAATTTACAATCCGCCACTTCCCCTTCCAAATTCCCAACAAAACCATGGAATACGAGCAGTTCCATCATTGGCAATTTCAACTCCTCCAGTTCCTCTCCCAAATTTCCTCCAACCTCTAACGGAATAATGACATTCCGTGTGTGGGAAATTTAGAATCCTCCACTTCCCCTTCCAAATTCCCATCGAATAGCTGCATTCTGGGTTTATGGATTTTCAAAACATCCATACGTCCACTTAAACTCGCACGAAAACCTCGCAAAAACAGCATTCATGGTGTTGGGAATATGATATCCTCACGTTGCTCTATCCACTTTCCAGCAAAACCATGGAATGACAGCATTCTGGGCATTGGGAGTTCGGAATCCTCCACTTCTCTTCCCAAATTCCAATGGAATAACAGCCTTCCAGGCATGGGGATATTGGAATCCTCTAGTTCCCTTCCAAAAAGCCCATGGAAGAACGACATTCTGGGCATTGAGAAGTGAAAGTTTGCCAATTGCCTTCCCAAATCCCTAGGGAAGAAGACAATTCCGGCTGTCAGGTATTTGAAATCCTTCAGCTCCGCACCATAACCCCCATGGAATAACAGAATTCCAGGCGTTAGGAATTGAGCATCCTCCAGTTCCCCTTCGAATTTCCCATGGAATCCTGGCATTCTGGATGTCGGCACTTTAGAATCGCCCATACACTCTCCCAAATAGCCAAAAATTCACAAGGAATAACAGAATTCATGATATCAGGAATATATCATCCGCCAGCTCTCCGCACAATTTCCCACGCAATAACAGCATTCCGTGTGGTGGGAATCTTGACTCCTCCACTTACCCTCCCAAATCTGCATGGAATAACGGCATTCTGGGTGTTGGGAATTTTCAATCCCCCATAAACCCACCCCAAGTCCCACCACATTCCCAAAGAAGAGCAACTTTCCAGATGTCAGGAATTTGGAATATCCCAGTTCCCCACCCAAATTCCCATGGAAAAACAGCATTCCAAGTGACAGAAATCGAGAATCTTCCGGCAACGTGAAAAAATTGTCATGGAATAATGGGATTTCAGGTGTGAGGAATTGAGAATGCCCCGTACAGCCTCCCAGATTCCCACCACATTCCAATGGGATAACAACATTCCAGATTTCAGGAACTGAGAATCATCCTCTTCCCCTCCCAAATTCCCATGGAAACACGGCATTCTCTTATTCCCTAATTTGGAACCCCCCATAAGCGTTCCCAAAATCCCACCAAATTCCCATGGAATAACCATTTTAGTGTGTTGGGAATTTCCAATGCTCCACTTCCTCTCCCAAATTCCAATCAAACCCTAATGAAGTAACGACACTTTGCGTGTTGAGAATTTACAATCCGCCACTTCCCCTTCCAAATTCCCAACAAAACCATGCAATACGAGCAGTTCCATCATTGGCAATTTCAACTCCTCCAGTTCCTCTCCCAAATTTCCTCCAACCTCTAACGGAATAATGACATTCTGTGTGTGGGAAATTTAGAATCCTCCACTTCCCCTTCCAAATTCCCATCGAATAGCTGCATTCTGGGTTTATGGATTTTCAAAACATCCATACGTCCACTTAAACTCGCACGAAAACCTCGCAAAAACAGCATTCATGGTGTTGGGAATATGATATCCTCACGTTGCTCTATCCACTTTCCAGCAAAACCATGGAATGACAGCATTCTGGGCATTGGGAGTTCGGAATCCTCCACTTCTCTTCCCAAATTCCAATGGAATAACAGCCTTCCAGGCATGGGGATATTGGAATCCTCTAGTTCCCTTCCAAAAAGACCATGGAATAACGACATTCTGGGCATTGAGAAGTGAAAGTTTGCCAATTGCCTTCCCAAATCCCTAGGGAAGAAGACAATTCCGGCTGTCAGGTATTTGAAATCCTTCAGCTCCGCACCATAACCCCCATGGAATAACAGAATTCCAGGCGTTAGGAATTGAGCATCCTCCAGTTCCCCTTCGAATTTCCCATGGAATCCTGGCATTCTGGATGTCGGCAGTTTAGAATCGCCCATACACTCTCCCAAATAGCCAAAAATTCACAAGGAATAACAGAATTCATGAGATCAGGAATATATCATCCGCCAGCTCTCCGCACAATTTCCCACGCAATAACAGCATTCCGTGTGGTGGGAATCTTGACTCCTCCACTTACCCTCCCAAATCTGCATGGAATCATGGCATTCTGGGTGTTGGGAATTTTCAATCCCCCATAAACCCACCCCAAATCCCACCACATTCCCAAAGAAGAGCAACTTTCCAGATGTCAGGAATTTGGAATATCCCAGTTCCCCACCCAAATTCCTATGGAACAACAGCATTCCAAGTGACAGAAATCGAGAATCTTCTGGCAACGTGAAAAAATTGTCATGGAATAATGGGATTTCAGGTGTGAGGAATTGAGAATGCCCCGTACAGCCTCCCAGATTCCCACCACATTCCAATGGAATAACAACATGCCAGATTTCAGGAACTGAGAATCATCCTCTTCCCCTCCCAAATTCCCATGGAAACACGGCATTCTCTTATTCCCTAATTTGGAACCCCCCATAAGCGTTCCCAAAATCCCACCAAATTCCCATGGAATAACCATTTTAGTGTGTTGGGAATTTCCAATGCTCCACTTCCTCTCCCAAATTCCAATCAAACCCTAATGAAGTAACGACACTTTGCGTGTTGAGAATTTACAATCCGCCACTTCCCCTTCCAAATTCCCAACAAAACCATGGAATACGAGCAGTTCCATCATTGGCAATTTCAACTCCTCCAGTTCCTCTCCCAAATTTCCTCCAACCTCTAACGGAATAATGACATTCCGTGTGTGGGAAATTTAGAATCCTCCACTTCCCCTTCCAAATTCCCATCGAATAGCTGCATTCTGGGTTTATGGATTTTCAAAACATCCATACGTCCACTTAAACTCGCACGAAAACCTCGCAAAAACAGCATTCATGGTGTTGGGAATATGATATCCTCACGTTGCTCTATCCACTTTCCAGCAAAACCATGGAATGACAGCATTCTGGGCATTGGGAGTTCGGAATCCTCCACTTCTCTTCCCAAATTCCAATGGAATAACAGCCTTCCAGGCATGGGGATATTGGAATCCTCTAGTTCCCTTCCAAAAAGACCATGGAATAACGACATTCTGGGCATTGAGAAGTGAAAGTTTGCCAATTGCCTTCCCAAATCCCTAGGGAAGAAGACAATTCCGGCTGTCAGGTATTTGAAATCCTTCAGCTCCGCACCATAACCCCCATGGAATAACAGAATTCCAGGCGTTAGGAATTGAGCATCCTCCAGTTCCCCTTCGAATTTCCCATGGAATCCTGGCATTCTGGATGTCGGCACTTTAGAATCGCCCATACACTCTCCCAAATAGCCAAAAATTCACAAGGAATAACAGAATTCATGAGATCAGGAATATATCATCCGCCAGCTCTCCGCACAATTTCCCACGCAATAACAGCATTCCGTGTGGTGGGAATCTTGACTCCTCCACTTACCCTCCCAAATCTGCATGGAATCATGGCATTCTGGGTGTTGGGAATTTTCAATCCCCCATAAACCCACCCCAAATCCCACCACATTCCCAAAGAAGAGCAACTTTCCAGATGTCAGGAATTTGGAATATCCCAGTTCCCCACCCAAATTCCTATGGAACAACAGCATTCCAAGTGACAGAAATCGAGAATCTTCTGGCAACGTGAAAAAATTGTCATGGAATAATGGGATTTCAGGTGTGAGGAATTGAGAATGCCCCGTACAGCCTCCCAGATTCCCACCACATTCCAATGGAATAACAACATGCCAGATTTCAGGAACTGAGAATCATCCTCTTCCCCTCCCAAATTCCCATGGAAACACGGCATTCTCTTATTCCCTAATTTGGAACCCCCCATAAGCGTTCCCAAAATCCCACCAAATTCCCATGGAATAACCATTTTAGTGTGTTGGGAATTTCCAATGCTCCACTTCCTCTCCCAAATTCCAATCAAACCCTAATGAAGTAACGACACTTTGCGTGTTGAGAATTTACAATCCGCCACTTCCCCTTCCAAATTCCCAACAAAACCATGGAATACGAGCAGTTCCATCATTGGCAATTTCAACTCCTCCAGTTCCTCTCCCAAATTTCCTCCAACCTCTAACGGAATAATGACATTCTGTGTGTGGGAAATTTAGAATCCTCCACTTCCCCTTCCAAATTCCCATCGAATAGCTGCATTCTGGGTTTATGGATTTTCAAAACATCCATACGTCCACTTAAACTCGCACGAAAACCTCGCAAAAACAGCATTCATGGTGTTGGGAATATGATATCCTCACGTTGCTCTATCCACTTTCCAGCAAAACCATGGAATGACAGCATTCTGGGCATTGGGAGTTCGGAATCCTCCACTTCTCTTCCCAAATTCCAATGGAATAACAGCCTTCCAGGCATGGGGATATTGGAATCCTCTAGTTCCCTTCCAAAAAGACCATGGAATAACGACATTCTGGGCATTGAGAAGTGAAAGTTTGCCAATTGCCTTCCCAAATCCCTAGGGAAGAAGACAATTCCGGCTGTCAGGTATTTGAAATCCTTCAGCTCCGCACCATAACCCCCATGGAATAACAGAATTCCAGGCGTTAGGAATTGAGCATCCTCCAGTTCCCCTTCGAATTTCCCATGGAATCCTGGCATTCTGGATGTCGGCACTTTAGAATCGCCCATACACTCTCCCAAATAGCCAAAAATTCACAAGGAATAACAGAATTCATGAGATCAGGAATATATCATCCGCCAGCTCTCCGCACAATTTCCCACGCAATAACAGCATTCCGTGTGGTGGGAATCTTGACTCCTCCACTTACCCTCCCAAATCTGCATGGAATCATGGCATTCTGGGTGTTGGGAATTTTCAATCCCCCATAAACCCACCCCAAATCCCACCACATTCCCAAAGAAGAGCAACTTTCCAGATGTCAGGAATTTGGAATATCCCAGTTCCCCACCCAAATTCCTATGGAACAACAGCATTCCAAGTGACAGAAATCGAGAATCTTCTGGCAACGTGAAAAAATTGTCATGGAATAATGGGATTTCAGGTGTGAGGAATTGAGAATGCCCCGTACAGCCTCCCAGATTCCCACCACATTCCAATGGAATAACAACATGCCAGATTTCAGGAACTGAGAATCATCCTCTTCCCCTCCCAAATTCCCATGGAAACACGGCATTCTCTTATTCCCTAATTTGGAACCCCCCATAAGCGTTCCCAAAATCCCACCAAATTCCCATGGAATAACCATTTTAGTGTGTTGGGAATTTCCAATGCTCCACTTCCTCTCCCAAATTCCAATCAAACCCTAATGAAGTAACGACACTTTGCGTGTTGAGAATTTACAATCCGCCACTTCCCCTTCCAAATTCCCAACAAAACCATGGAATACGAGCAGTTCCATCATTGGCAATTTCAACTCCTCCAGTTCCTCTCCCAAATTTCCTCCAACCTCTAACGGAATAATGACATTCTGTGTGTGGGAAATTTAGAATCCTCCACTTCCCCTTCCAAATTCCCATCGAATAGCTGCATTCTGGGTTTATGGATTTTCAAAACATCCATACGTCCACTTAAACTCGCACGAAAACCTCGCAAAAACAGCATTCATGGTGTTGGGAATATGATATCCTCACGTTGCTCTATCCACTTTCCAGCAAAACCATGGAATGACAGCATTCTGGGCATTGGGAGTTCGGAATCCTCCACTTCTCTTCCCAAATTCCAATGGAATAACAGCCTTCCAGGCATGGGGATATTGGAATCCTCTAGTTCCCTTCCAAAAAGACCATGGAATAACGACATTCTGGGCATTGAGAAGTGAAAGTTTGCCAATTGCCTTCCCAAATCCCTAGGGAAGAAGACAATTCCGGCTGTCAGGTATTTGAAATCCTTCAGCTCCGCACCATAACCCCCATGGAATAACAGAATTCCAGGCGTTAGGAATTGAGCATCCTCCAGTTCCCCTTCGAATTTCCCATGGAATCCTGGCATTCTGGATGTCGGCAGTTTAGAATCGCCCATACACTCTCCCAAATAGCCAAAAATTCACAAGGAATAACAGAATTCATGAGATCAGGAATATATCATCCGCCAGCTCTCCGCACAATTTCCCACGCAATAACAGCATTCCGTGTGGTGGGAATCTTGACTCCTCCACTTACCCTCCCAAATCTGCATGGAATCATGGCATTCTGGGTGTTGGGAATTTTCAATCCCCCATAAACCCACCCCAAATCCCACCACATTCCCAAAGAAGAGCAACTTTCCAGATGTCAGGAATTTGGAATATCCCAGTTCCCCACCCAAATTCCTATGGAACAACAGCATTCCAAGTGACAGAAATCGAGAATCTTCTGGCAACGTGAAAAAATTGTCATGGAATAATGGGATTTCAGGTGTGAGGAATTGAGAATGCCCCGTACAGCCTCCCAGATTCCCACCACATTCCAATGGAATAACAACATGCCAGATTTCAGGAACTGAGAATCATCCTCTTCCCCTCCCAAATTCCCATGGAAACACGGCATTCTCTTATTCCCTAATTTGGAACCCCCCATAAGCGTTCCCAAAATCCCACCAAATTCCCATGGAATAACCATTTTAGTGTGTTGGGAATTTCCAATGCTCCACTTCCTCTCCCAAATTCCAATCAAACCCTAATGAAGTAACGACACTTTGCGTGTTGAGAATTTACAATCCGCCACTTCCCCTTCCAAATTCCCAACAAAACCATGGAATACGAGCAGTTCCATCATTGGCAATTTCAACTCCTCCAGTTCCTCTCCCAAATTTCCTCCAACCTCTAACGGAATAATGACATTCCGTGTGTGGGAAATTTAGAATCCTCCACTTCCCCTTCCAAATTCCCATCGAATAGCTGCATTCTGGGTTTATGGATTTTCAAAACATCCATACGTCCACTTAAACTCGCACGAAAACCTCGCAAAAACAGCATTCATGGTGTTGGGAATATGATATCCTCACGTTGCTCTATCCACTTTCCAGCAAAACCATGGAATGACAGCATTCTGGGCATTGGGAGTTCGGAATCCTCCACTTCTCTTCCCAAATTCCAATGGAATAACAGCCTTCCAGGCATGGGGATATTGGAATCCTCTAGTTCCCTTCCAAAAAGACCATGGAATAACGACATTCTGGGCATTGAGAAGTGAAAGTTTGCCAATTGCCTTCCCAAATCCCTAGGGAAGAAGACAATTCCGGCTGTCAGGTATTTGAAATCCTTCAGCTCCGCACCATAACCCCCATGGAATAACAGAATTCCAGGCGTTAGGAATTGAGCATCCTCCAGTTCCCCTTCGAATTTCCCATGGAATCCTGGCATTCTGGATGTCGGCAGTTTAGAATCGCCCATACACTCTCCCAAATAGCCAAAAATTCACAAGGAATAACAGAATTCATGATATCAGGAATATATCATCCGCCAGTTCTCCGCACAATTTCCCACGCAATAACAGCATTCCGTGTGGTGGGAATCTTGACTCCTCCACTTACCCTCCCAAATCTGCATGGAATCATGGCATTCTGGGTGTTGGGAATTTTCAATCCCCCATAAACCCACCCCAAATCCCACCATATTCCCAAAGAAGAGCAACTTTCCAGATGTCAGGAATTTGGAATATCCCAGTTCCCCACCCAAATTCCTATGGAACAACAGCATTCCAAGTGACAGAAATCGAGAATCTTCTGGCAACGTGAAAAAATTGTCATGGAATAATGGGATTTCAGGTGTGAGGAATTGAGAATGCCCCGTACAGCCTCCCAGATTCCCACCACATTCCAATGGAATAACAACATGCCAGATTTCAGGAACTGAGAATCATCCTCTTCCCCTCCCAAATTCCCATGGAAACACGGCATTCTCTTATTCCCTAATTTGGAACCCCCCATAAGCGTTCCCAAAATCCCACCAAATTCCCATGGAATAACCATTTTAGTGTGTTGGGAATTTCCAATGCTCCACTTCCTCTCCCAAATTCCAATCAAACCCTAATGAAGTAACGACACTTTGCGTGTTGAGAATTTACAATCCGCCACTTCCCCTTCCAAATTCCCAACAAAACCATGGAATACGAGCAGTTCCATCATTGGCAATTTCAACTCCTCCAGTTCCTCTCCCAAATTTCCTCCAACCTCTAACGGAATAATGACATTCCGTGTGTGGGAAATTTAGAATCCTCCACTTCCCCTTCCAAATTCCCATAGAATAGCTGCATTCTGGGTTTATGGATTTTCAAAACATCCATACGTCCACTTAAACTCGCACGAAAACCTCGCAAAAACAGCATTCATGGTGTTGGGAATATGATATCCTCACGTTGCTCTATCCACTTTCCAGCAAAACCATGGAATGACAGCATTCTGGGCATTGGGAGTTCGGAATCCTCCACTTCTCTTCCCAAATTCCAATGGAATAACAGCCTTCCAGGCATGGGGATATTGGAATCCTCTAGTTCCCTTCCAAAAAGCCCATGGAAGAACGACATTCTGGGCATTGAGAAGTGAAAGTTTGCCAATTGCCTTCCCAAATCCCTAGGGAAGAAGACAATTCCGGCTGTCAGGTATTTGAAATCCTTCAGCTCCGCACCATAACCCCCATGGAATAACAGAATTCCAGGCGTTAGGAATTGAGCATCCTCCAGTTCCCCTTCGAATTTCCCATGGAATCCTGGCATTCTGGATGTCGGCACTTTAGAATCGCCCATACACTCTCCCAAATAGCCAAAAATTCACAAGGAATAACAGAATTCATGATATCAGGAATATATCATCCGCCAGCTCTCCGCACAATTTCCCACGCAATAACAGCATTCCGTGTGGTGGGAATCTTGACTCCTCCACTTACCCTCCCAAATCTGCATGGAATCATGGCATTCTGGGTGTTGGGAATTTTCAATCCCCCATAAACCCACCCCAAATCCCACCATATTCCCAAAGAAGAGCAACTTTCCAGATGTCAGGAATTTGGAATATCCCAGTTCCCCACCCAAATTCCTATGGAACAACAGCATTCCAAGTGACAGAAATCGAGAATCTTCTGGCAACGTGAAAAAATTGTCATGGAATAATGGGATTTCAGGTGTGAGGAATTGAGAATGCCCCGTACAGCCTCCCAGATTCCCACCACATTCCAATGGAATAACAACATGCCAGATTTCAGGAACTGAGAATCATCCTCTTCCCCTCCCAAATTCCCATGGAAACACGGCATTCTCTTATTCCCTAATTTGGAACCCCCCATAAGCGTTCCCAAAATCCCACCAAATTCCCATGGAATAACCATTTTAGTGTGTTGGGAATTTCCAATGCTCCACTTCCTCTCCCAAATTCCAATCAAACCCTAATGAAGTAACGACACTTTGCGTGTTGAGAATTTACAATCCGCCACTTCCCCTTCCAAATTCCCAACAAAACCATGGAATACGAGCAGTTCCATCATTGGCAATTTCAACTCCTCCAGTTCCTCTCCCAAATTTCCTCCAACCTCTAACGGAATAATGACATTCCGTGTGTGGGAAATTTAGAATCCTCCACTTCCCCTTCCAAATTCCCATAGAATAGCTGCATTCTGGGTTTATGGATTTTCAAAACATCCATACGTCCACTTAAACTCGCACGAAAACCTCGCAAAAACAGCATTCATGGTGTTGGGAATATGATATCCTCACGTTGCTCTATCCACTTTCCAGCAAAACCATGGAATGACAGCATTCTGGGCATTGGGAGTTCGGAATCCTCCACTTCTCTTCCCAAATTCCAATGGAATAACAGCCTTCCAGGCATGGGGATATTGGAATCCTCTAGTTCCCTTCCAAAAAGCCCATGGAAGAACGACATTCTGGGCATTGAGAAGTGAAAGTTTGCCAATTGCCTTCCCAAATCCCTAGGGAAGAAGACAATTCCGGCTGTCAGGTATTTGAAATCCTTCAGCTCCGCACCATAACCCCCATGGAATAACAGAATTCCAGGCGTTAGGAATTGAGCATCCTCCAGTTCCCCTTCGAATTTCCCATGGAATCCTGGCATTCTGGATGTCGGCACTTTAGAATCGCCCATACACTCTCCCAAATAGCCAAAAATTCACAAGGAATAACAGAATTCATGATATCAGGAATATATCATCCGCCAGCTCTCCGCACAATTTCCCACGCAATAACAGCATTCCGTGTGGTGGGAATCTTGACTCCTCCACTTACCCTCCCAAATCTGCATGGAATAACGGCATTCTGGGTGTTGGGAATTTTCAATCCCCCATAAACCCACCCCAAATCCCACCACATTCCCAAAGAAGAGCAACTTTCCAGATGTCAGGAATTTGGAATATCCCAGTTCCCCACCCAAATTCCCATGGAAAAACAGCATTCCAAGTGACAGAAATCGAGAATCTTCCGGCAACGTGAAAAAATTGTCATGGAATAATGGGATTTCAGGTGTGAGGAATTGAGAATGCCCCGTACAGCCTCCCAGATTCCCACCACATTCCAATGGGATAACAACATTCCAGATTTCAGGAACTGAGAATCATCCTCTTCCCCTCCCAAATTCCCATGGAAACACGGCATTCTCTTATTCCCTAATTTGGAACCCCCCATAAGCGTTCCCAAAATCCCACCAAATTCCCATGGAATAACCATTTTAGTGTGTTGGGAATTTCCAATGCTCCACTTCCTCTCCCAAATTCCAATCAAACCCTAATGAAGTAACGACACTTTGCGTGTTGAGAATTTACAATCCGCCACTTCCCCTTCCAAATTCCCAACAAAACCATGCAATACGAGCAGTTCCATCATTGGCAATTTCAACTCCTCCAGTTCCTCTCCCAAATTTCCTCCAACCTCTAACGGAATAATGACATTCTGTGTGTGGGAAATTTAGAATCCTCCACTTCCCCTTCCAAATTCCCATCGAATAGCTGCATTCTGGGTTTATGGATTTTCAAAACATCCATACGTCCACTTAAACTCGCACGAAAACCTCGCAAAAACAGCATTCATGGTGTTGGGAATATGATATCCTCACGTTGCTCTATCCACTTTCCAGCAAAACCATGGAATGACAGCATTCTGGGCATTGGGAGTTCGGAATCCTCCACTTCTCTTCCTAAATTCCAATGGAATAACAGCCTTCCAGGCATGGGGATATTGGAATCCTCTAGTTCCCTTCCAAAAAGCCCATGGAAGAACGACATTCTGGGCATTGAGAAGTGAAAGTTTGCCAATTGCCTTCCCAAATCCCTAGGGAAGAAGACAATTCCGGCTGTCAGGTATTTGAAATCCTTCAGCTCCGCACCATAACCCCCATGGAATAACAGAATTCCAGGCGTTAGGAATTGAGCATCCTCCAGTTCCCCTTCGAATTTCCCATGGAATCCTGGCATTCTGGATGTCGGCACTTTAGAATCGCCCATACACTCTCCCAAATAGCCAAAAATTCACAAGGAATAACAGAATTCATGAGATCAGGAATATATCATCCGCCAGCTCTCCGCACAATTTCCCACGCAATAACAGCATTCCGTGTGGTGGGAATCTTGACTCCTCCACTTACCCTCCCAAATCTGCATGGAATCATGGCATTCTGGGTGTTGGGAATTTTCAATCCCCCATAAACCCACCCCAAATCCCACCACATTCCCAAAGAAGAGCAACTTTCCAGATGTCAGGAATTTGGAATATCCCAGTTCCCCACCCAAATTCCCATGGAAAAACAGCATTCCAAGTGACAGAAATCGAGAATCTTCCGGCAACGTGAAAAAATTGTCATGGAATAATGGGATTTCAGGTGTGAGGAATTGAGAATGCCCCGTACAGCCTCCCAGATTCCCACCACATTCCAATGGGATAACAACATTCCAGATTTCAGGAACTGAGAATCATCCTCTTCCCCTCCCAAATTCCCATGGAAACACGGCATTCTCTTATTCCCTAATTTGGAACCCCCCATAAGCGTTCCCAAAATCCCACCAAATTCCCATGGAATAACCATTTTAGTGTGTTGGGAATTTCCAATGCTCCACTTCCTCTCCCAAATTCCAATCAAACCCTAATGAAGTAACGACACTTTGCGTGTTGAGAATTTACAATCCGCCACTTCCCCTTCCAAATTCCCAACAAAACCATGCAATACGAGCAGTTCCATCATTGGCAATTTCAACTCCTCCAGTTCCTCTCCCAAATTTCCTCCAACCTCTAACGGAATAATGACATTCTGTGTGTGGGAAATTTAGAATCCTCCACTTCCCCTTCCAAATTCCCATAGAATAGCTGCATTCTGGGTTTATGGATTTTCAAAACATCCATACGTCCACTTAAACTCGCACGAAAACCTCGCAAAAACAGCATTCATGGTGTTGGGAATATGATATCCTCACGTTGCTCTATCCACTTTCCAGCAAAACCATGGAATGACAGCATTCTGGGCATTGGGAGTTCGGAATCCTCCACTTCTCTTCCCAAATTCCAATGGAATAACAGCCTTCCAGGCATGGGGATATTGGAATCCTCTAGTTCCCTTCCAAAAAGCCCATGGAAGAACGACATTCTGGGCATTGAGAAGTGAAAGTTTGCCAATTGCCTTCCCAAATCCCTAGGGAAGAAGACAATTCCGGCTGTCAGGTATTTGAAATCCTTCAGCTCCGCACCATAACCCCCATGGAATAACAGAATTCCAGGCGTTAGGAATTGAGCATCCTCCAGTTCCCCTTCGAATTTCCCATGGAATCCTGGCATTCTGGATGTCGGCACTTTAGAATCGCCCATACACTCTCCCAAATAGCCAAAAATTCACAAGGAATAACAGAATTCATGAGATCAGGAATATATCATCCGCCAGCTCTCCGCACAATTTCCCACGCAATAACAGCATTCCGTGTGGTGGGAATCTTGACTCCTCCACTTACCCTCCCAAATCTGCATGGAATCATGGCATTCTGGGTGTTGGGAATTTTCAATCCCCCATAAACCCACCCCAAATCCCACCACATTCCCAAAGAAGAGCAACTTTCCAGATGTCAGGAATTTGGAATATCCCAGTTCCCCACCCAAATTCCTATGGAACAACAGCATTCCAAGTGACAGAAATCGAGAATCTTCTGGCAACGTGAAAAAATTGTCATGGAATAATGGGATTTCAGGTGTGAGGAATTGAGAATGCCCCGTACAGCCTCCCAGATTCCCACCACATTCCAATGGAATAACAACATGCCAGATTTCAGGAACTGAGAATCATCCTCTTCCCCTCCCAAATTCCCATGGAAACACGGCATTCTCTTATTCCCTAATTTGGAACCCCCCATAAGCGTTCCCAAAATCCCACCAAATTCCCATGGAATAACCATTTTAGTGTGTTGGGAATTTCCAATGCTCCACTTCCTCTCCCAAATTCCAATCAAACCCTAATGAAGTAACGACACTTTGCGTGTTGAGAATTTACAATCCGCCACTTCCCCTTCCAAATTCCCAACAAAACCATGCAATACGAGCAGTTCCATCATTGGCAATTTCAACTCCTCCAGTTCCTCTCCCAAATTTCCTCCAACCTCTAACGGAATAATGACATTCCGTGTGTGGGAAATTTAGAATCCTCCACTTCCCCTTCCAAATTCCCATCGAATAGCTGCATTCTGGGTTTATGGATTTTCAAAACATCCATACGTCCACTTAAACTCGCACGAAAACCTCGCAAAAACAGCATTCATGGTGTTGGGAATATGATATCCTCACGTTGCTCTATCCACTTTCCAGCAAAACCATGGAATGACAGCATTCTGGGCATTGGGAGTTCGGAATCCTCCACTTCTCTTCCCAAATTCCAATGGAATAACAGCCTTCCAGGCATGGGGATATTGGAATCCTCTAGTTCCCTTCCAAAAAGCCCATGGAATAACGACATTCTGGGCATTGAGAAGTGAAAGTTTGCCAATTGCCTTCCCAAATCCCTAGGGAAGAAGACAATTCCGGCTGTCAGGTATTTGAAATCCTTCAGCTCCGCACCATAACCCCCATGGAATAACAGAATTCCAGGCGTTAGGAATTGAGCATCCTCCAGTTCCCCTTCGAATTTCCCATGGAATCCTGGCATTCTGGATGTCGGCAGTTTAGAATCGCCCATACACTCTCCCAAATAGCCAAAAATTCACAAGGAATAACAGAATTCATGATATCAGGAATATATCATCCGCCAGTTCTCCGCACAATTTCCCACGCAATAACAGCATTCCGTGTGGTGGGAATCTTGACTCCTCCACTTACCCTCCCAAATCTGCATGGAATCATGGCATTCTGGGTGTTGGGAATTTTCAATCCCCCATAAACCCACCCCAAATCCCACCATATTCCCAAAGAAGAGCAACTTTCCAGATGTCAGGAATTTGGAATATCCCAGTTCCCCACCCAAATTCCTATGGAACAACAGCATTCCAAGTGACAGAAATCGAGAATCTTCTGGCAACGTGAAAAAATTGTCATGGAATAATGGGATTTCAGGTGTGAGGAATTGAGAATGCCCCGTACAGCCTCCCAGATTCCCACCACATTCCAATGGAATAACAACATGCCAGATTTCAGGAACTGAGAATCATCCTCTTCCCCTCCCAAATTCCCATGGAAACACGGCATTCTCTTATTCCCTAATTTGGAACCCCCCATAAGCGTTCCCAAAATCCCACCAAATTCCCATGGAATAACCATTTTAGTGTGTTGGGAATTTCCAATGCTCCACTTCCTCTCCCAAATTCCAATCAAACCCTAATGAAGTAACGACACTTTGCGTGTTGAGAATTTACAATCCGCCACTTCCCCTTCCAAATTCCCAACAAAACCATGGAATACGAGCAGTTCCATCATTGGCAATTTCAACTCCTCCAGTTCCTCTCCCAAATTTCCTCCAACCTCTAACGGAATAATGACATTCCGTGTGTGGGAAATTTAGAATCCTCCACTTCCCCTTCCAAATTCCCATCGAATAGCTGCATTCTGGGTTTATGGATTTTCAAAACATCCATACGTCCACTTAAACTCGCACGAAAACCTCGCAAAAACAGCATTCATGGTGTTGGGAATATGATATCCTCACGTTGCTCTATCCACTTTCCAGCAAAACCATGGAATGACAGCATTCTGGGCATTGGGAGTTCGGAATCCTCCACTTCTCTTCCCAAATTCCAATGGAATAACAGCCTTCCAGGCATGGGGATATTGGAATCCTCTAGTTCCCTTCCAAAAAGCCCATGGAAGAACGACATTCTGGGCATTGAGAAGTGAAAGTTTGCCAATTGCCTTCCCAAATCCCTAGGGAAGAAGACAATTCCGGCTGTCAGGTATTTGAAATCCTTCAGCTCCGCACCATAACCCCCATGGAATAACAGAATTCCAGGCGTTAGGAATTGAGCATCCTCCAGTTCCCCTTCGAATTTCCCATGGAATCCTGGCATTCTGGATGTCGGCAGTTTAGAATCGCCCATACACTCTCCCAAATAGCCAAAAATTCACAAGGAATAACAGAATTCATGATATCAGGAATATATCATCCGCCAGCTCTCCGCACAATTTCCCACGCAATAACAGCATTCCGTGTGGTGGGAATCTTGACTCCTCCACTTACCCTCCCAAATCTGCATGGAATAACGGCATTCTGGGTGTTGGGAATTTTCAATCCCCCATAAACCCACCCCAAATCCCACCACATTCCCAAAGAAGAGCAACTTTCCAGATGTCAGGAATTTGGAATATCCCAGTTCCCCACCCAAATTCCCATGGAAAAACAGCATTCCAAGTGACAGAAATCGAGAATCTTCCGGCAACGTGAAAAAATTGTCATGGAATAATGGGATTTCAGGTGTGAGGAATTGAGAATGCCCCGTACAGCCTCCCAGATTCCCACCACATTCCAATGGAATAACAACATGCCAGATTTCAGGAACTGAGAATCATCCTCTTCCCCTCCCAAATTCCCATGGAAACACGGCATTCTCTTATTCCCTAATTTGGAACCCCCCATAAGCGTTCCCAAAATCCCACCAAATTCCCATGGAATAACCATTTTAGTGTGTTGGGAATTTCCAATGCTCCACTTCCTCTCCCAAATTCCAATCAAACCCTAATGAAGTAACGACACTTTGCGTGTTGAGAATTTACAATCCGCCACTTCCCCTTCCAAATTCCCAACAAAACCATGCAATACGAGCAGTTCCATCATTGGCAATTTCAACTCCTCCAGTTCCTCTCCCAAATTTCCTCCAACCTCTAACGGAATAATGACATTCCGTGTGTGGGAAATTTAGAATCCTCCACTTCCCCTTCCAAATTCCCATCGAATAGCTGCATTCTGGGTTTATGGATTTTCAAAACATCCATACGTCCACTTAAACTCGCACGAAAACCTCGCAAAAACAGCATTCATGGTGTTGGGAATATGATATCCTCACGTTGCTCTATCCCCTTTCCAGCAAAACCATGGAATGACAGCATTCTGGGCATTGGGAGTTCGGAATCCTCCACTTCTCTTCCCAAATTCCAATGGAATAACAGCCTTCCAGGCATGGGGATATTGGAATCCTCTAGTTCCCTTCCAAAAAGCCCATGGAATAACGACATTCTGGGCATTGAGAAGTGAAAGTTTGCCAATTGCCTTCCCAAATCCCTAGGGAAGAAGACAATTCCGGCTGTCAGGTATTTGAAATCCTTCAGCTCCGCACCATAACCCCCATGGAATAACAGAATTCCAGGCGTTAGGAATTGAGCATCCTCCAGTTCCCCTTCGAATTTCCCATGGAATCCTGGCATTCTGGATGTTGGCACTTTAGAATCGCCCATACACTCTCCCAAATAGCCAAAAATTCACAAGGAATAACAGAATTCATGATATCAGGAATATATCATCCGCCAGCTCTCCGCACAATTTCCCACGCAATAACAGCATTCCGTGTGGTGGGAATCTTGACTCCTCCACTTACCCTCCCAAATCTGCATGGAATCATGGCATTCTGGGTGTTGGGAATTTTCAATCCCCCATAAACCCACCCCAAATCCCACCACATTCCCAAAGAAGAGCAACTTTCCAGATGTCAGGAATTTGGAATATCCCAGTTCCCCACCCAAATTCCTATGGAACAACAGCATTCCAAGTGACAGAAATCGAGAATCTTCCGGCAACGTGAAAAAATTGTCATGGAATAATGGGATTTCAGGTGTGAGGAATTGAGAATGCCCTGTAGAGCCTCCCAGATTCCCACCACATTCCAATGGAATAACAACATTCCAGATTTCAGGAACTGAGAATCATCCTCTTCCCCTCCCAAATTCCCATGGAAACACGGCATTCTCTTATTCCCTAATTTGGAACCCCCCATAAGCGTTCCCAAAATCCCACCAAATTCCCATGGAATAACCATTTTAGTGTGTTGGGAATTTCCAATGCTCCACTTCCTCTCCCAAATTCCAGTCAAACCCTAATGAAGTAATGACACTTTGCGTGTTGAGAATTTACAATCCGCCACTTCCCCTTCCAAATTCCCAACAAAACCATGCAATACGAGCAGTTCCATCATTGGCAATTTCAACTCCTCCAGTTCCTCTCCCAAATTTCCTCCAACCTCTAACGGAATAATGACATTCCGTGTGTGGGAAATTTAGAATCCTCCACTTCCCCTTCCAAATTCCCATCGAATAGCTGCATTCTGGGTTTATGGATTTTCAAAACATCCATACGTCCACTTAAACTCGCACGAAAACCTCGCAAAAACAGCATTCATGGTGTTGGGAATATGATATCCTCACGTTGCTCTATCCACTTTCCAGCAAAACCATGGAATGACAGCATTCTGGGCATTGGGAGTTCGGAATCCTCCAGTTCTCTTCCCAAATTCCAATGGAATAACAGCCTTCCAGGCATGGGGATATTGGAATCCTCTAGTTCCCTTCCAAAAAGCCCATGGAAGAACGACATTCTGGGCATTGAGAAGTGAAAGTTTGCCAATTGCCTTCCCAAATCCCTAGGGAAGAAGACAATTCGGGCTGTCAGGTATTTGAAATCCTTCAGCTCCGCACCATAACCCCCATGGAATAACAGAATTCCAGGCGTTAGGAATTGAGCATCCTCCAGTTCCCCTTCGAATTTCCCATGGAATCCTGGCATTCTGGATGTCGGCAGTTTAGAATCGCCCATACACTCTCCCAAATAGCCAAAAATTCACAAGGAATAACAGAATTCATGATATCAGGAATATATCATCCGCCAGCTCTCCGCACAATTTCCCACGCAATAACAGCATTCCGTGTGGTGGGAATCTTGACTCCTCCACTTACCCTCCCAAATCTGCATGGAATAACGGCATTCTGGGTGTTGGGAATTTTCAATCCCCCATAAACCCACCCCAAATCCCACCACATTCCCAAAGAAGAGCAACTTTCCAGATGTCAGGAATTTGGAATATCCCAGTTCCCCACCCAAATTCCCATGGAACAACAGCATTCCAAGTGACAGAAATCAAGAATCTTCCGGCAACGTGAAAAAATTGTCATGGAATAATGGGATTTCAGGTGTGAGGAATTGAGAATGCCCCGTACAGCCTCCCAGATTCCCACCACATTCCAATGGAATAACAACATTCCAGATTTCAGGAACTGAGAATCATCCTCTTCCCCTCCCAAATTCCCATGGAAACACGGCATTCTCTTATTCCCTAATTTGGAACCCCCCATAAGCGTTCCCAAAATCCCACCAAATTCCCATGGAATAACCATTTTAGTGTGTTGGGAATTTCCAATGCTCCACTTCCTCTCCCAAATTCCAATCAAACCCTAATGAAGTAACGACACTTTGCGTGTTGAGAATTTACAATCCGCCACTTCCCCTTCCAAATTCCCAACAAAACCATGCAATACGAGCAGTTCCATCATTGGCAATTTCAACTCCTCCAGTTCCTCTCCCAAATTTCCTCCAACCTCTAACGGAATAATGACATTCCGTGTGTGGGAAATTTAGAATCCTCCACTTCCCCTTCCAAATTCCCATCGAATAGCTGCATTCTGGGTTTATGGATTTTCAAAACATCCATACGTCCACTTAAACTCGCACGAAAACCTCGCAAAAACAGCATTCATGGTGTTGGGAATATGATATCCTCACGTTGCTCTATCCACTTTCCAGCAAAACCATGGAATGACAGCATTCTGGGCATTGGGAGTTCGGAATCCTCCACTTCTCTTCCCAAATTCCAATGGAATAACAGCCTTCCAGGCATGGGGATATTGGAATCCTCTAGTTCCCTTCCAAAAAGCCCATGGAATAACGACATTCTGGGCATTGAGAAGTGAAAGTTTGCCAATTGCCTTCCCAAATCCCTAGGGAAGAAGACAATTCCGGCTGTCAGGTATTTGAAATCCTTCAGCTCCGCACCATAACCCCCATGGAATAACAGAATTCCAGGCGTTAGGAATTGAGCATCCTCCAGTTCCCCTTCGAATTTCCCATGGAATCCTGGCATTCTGGATGTCGGCAGTTTAGAATCGCCCATACACTCTCCCAAATAGCCAAAAAATTCACAAGGAATAACAGAATTCATGATATCAGGAATATATCATCCGCCAGCTCTCCGCACAATTTCCCACGCAATAACAGCATTCCGTGTGGTGGGAATCTTGACTCCTCCACTTACCCTCCCAAATCTGCATGGAATCATGGCATTCTGGGTGTTGGGAATTTTCAATCCCCCATAAACCCACCCCAAATCCCACCACATTCCCAAAGAAGAGCAACTTTCCAGATGTCAGGAATTTGGAATAGCCCAGTTCCCCACCCAAATTCCCATGGAACAACAGCATTCCAAGTGACAGAAATCGAGAATCTTCCGGCAACGTGAAAAAATTGTCATGGAATAATGGGATTTCAGGTGTGAGGAATTGAGAATGCCCCGTACAGCCTCCCAGATTCCCACCACATTCCAATGGAATAACAACATTCCAGATTTCAGGAACTGAGAATCATCCTCTTCCCCTCCCAAATTCCCATGGAAACACGGCATTCTCTTATTCCCTAATTTGGAACCCCCCATAAGCGTTCCCAAAATCCCACCAAATTCCCATGGAATAACCATTTTAGTGTGTTGGGAATTTCCAATGCTCCACTTCCTCTCCCAAATTCCAATCAAACCCTAATGAAGTAACGACACTTTGCGTGTTGAGAATTTACAATCCGCCACTTCCCCTTCCAAATTCCCAACAAAACCATGGAATACGAGCAGTTCCATCATTGGCAATTTCAACTCCTCCAGTTCCTCTCCCAAATTTCCTCCAACCTCTAACGGAATAATGACATTCCGTGTGTGGGAAATTTAGAATCCTCCACTTCCCCTTCCAAATTCCCATCGAATAGCTGCATTCTGGGTTTATGGATTTTCAAAACATCCATACGTCCACTTAAACTCGCACGAAAACCTCGCAAAAACAGCATTCATGGTGTTGGGAATATGATATCCTCACGTTGCTCTATCCACTTTCCAGCAAAACCATGGAATGACAGCATTCTGGGCATTGGGAGTTCGGAATCCTCCACTTCTCTTCCCAAATTCCAATGGAATAACAGCCTTCCAGGCATGGGGATATTGGAATCCTCTAGTTCCCTTCCAAAAAGACCATGGAATAACGACATTCTGGGCATTGAGAAGTGAAAGTTTGCCAATTGCCTTCCCAAATCCCTAGGGAAGAAGACAATTCCGGCTGTCAGGTATTTGAAATCCTTCAGCTCCGCACCATAACCCCCATGGAATAACAGAATTCCAGGCGTTAGGAATTGAGCATCCTCCAGTTCCCCTTCGAATTTCCCATGGAATGCTGGCATTCTGGATGTCGGCAGTTTAGAATCGCCCATACACTGTCCCAAATAGCCAAAAAATTCACAAGGAATAACAGAATTCATGATATCAGGAATATATCATCCGCCAGCTCTCCGCACAATTTCCCACGCAATAACAGCATTCCGTGTGGTGGGAATCTTGACTCCTCCACTTACCCTCCCAAATCTGCATGGAATCATGGCATTCTGGGTGTTGGGAATTTTCAATCCCCCATAAACCCACCCCAAATCCCACCACATTCCCAAAGAAGAGCAACTTTCCAGATGTCAGGAATTTGGAATAGCCCAGTTCCCCACCCAAATTCCTATGGAACAACAGCATTCCAAGTGACAGAAATCGAGAATCTTCCGGCAACGTGAAAAAATTGCCATGGAATAATGGGATTTCAGGTGTGAGGAATTGAGAATGCCCCGTACAGCCTCCCAGATTCCCACCACATTCCAATGGAATAACAACATTCCAGATTTCAGGAACTGAGAATCATCCTCTTCCCCTCCCAAATTCCCATGGAAACACAGCATTCTCTTATTCCCTAATTTGGAACCCCCCATAAGCGTTCCCAAAATCCCACCAAATTCCCATGGAATAACCATTTTAGTGTGTTGGGAATTTCCAATGCTCCACTTCCTCTCCCAAATTCCAGTCAAACCCTAATGAAGTAATGACACTTTGCATTTTGAGAATTTACAATCTGCCACTTCCCCTTCCAAATTCCCAACAAAACCATGCAATACGGGCAGTTCCATCATTGGCAATTTCAACTCCTCCAGTTCCTCTCCCAAATTTCCTCCAACCTCTAACGGAATAATGACATTCCGTGTGTGGGAAATTTAGAATCCTCCACTTCCCCTTCCAAATTCCCATCGAATAGCTGCATTCTGGGTTTATGGATTTTCAAAACATCCATACGTCCACTTAAACTCGCACGAAAACCTCGCAAAAACAGCATTCATGGTGTTGGGAATATGATATCCTCACGTTGCTCTATCCACTTTCCAGCAAAACCATGGAATGACAGCATTCTGGGCATTGGGAGTTCGGAATCCTCCACTTCTCTTCCCAAATTCCAATGGAATAACAGCCTTCCAGGCATGGGGATATTGGAATCCTCTAGTTCCCTTCCAAAAAGACCATGGAATAACGACATTCTGGGCATTGAGAAGTGAAAGTTTGCCAATTGCCTTCCCAAATCCCTAGGGAAGAAGACAATTCGGGCTGTCAGGTATTTGAAATCCTTCAGCTCCGCACCATAACCCCCATGGAATAACAGAATTCCAGGCGTTAGGAATTGAGCATCCTCCAGTTCCCCTTCGAATTTCCCATGGAATGCTGGCATTCTGGATGTCGGCAGTTTAGAATCGCCCATACACTGTCCCAAATAGCCAAAAAATTCACAAGGAATAACAGAATTCATGATATCAGGAATATATCATCCGCCAGCTCTCCGCACAATTTCCCACGCAATAACAGCATTCCGTGTGGTGGGAATCTTGACTCCTCCACTTACCCTCCCAAATCTGCATGGAATCATGGCATTCTGGGTGTTGGGAATTTTCAATCCCCCATAAACCCACCCCAAATCCCACCACATTCCCAAAGAAGAGCAACTTTCCAGATGTCAGGAATTTGGAATAGCCCAGTTCCCCACCCAAATTCCTATGGAACAACAGCATTCCAAGTGACAGAAATCGAGAATCTTCCGGCAACGTGAAAAAATTGCCATGGAATAATGGGATTTCAGGTGTGAGGAATTGAGAATGCCCCGTACAGCCTCCCAGATTCCCACCACATTCCAATGGAATAACAACATTCCAGATTTCAGGAACTGAGAATCATCCTCTTCCCCTCCCAAATTCCCATGGAAACACGGCATTCTCTTATTCCCTAATTTGGAACCCCCCATAAGCGTTCCCAAAATCCCACCAAATTCCCATGGAATAACCATTTTAGTGTGTTGGGAATTTCCAATGCTCCACTTCCTCTCCCAAATTCCAATCAAACCCTAATGAAGTAACGACACTTTGCGTGTTGAGAATTTACAATCCGCCACTTCCCCTTCCAAATTCCCAACAAAACCATGCAATACGAGCAGTTCCATCATTGGCAATTTCAACTCCTCCAGTTCCTCTCCCAAATTTCCTCCAACCTCTAACGGAATAATGACATTCCGTGTGTGGGAAATTTAGAATCCTCCACTTCCCCTTCCAAATTCCCATCGAATAGCTGCATTCTGGGTTTATGGATTTTCAAAACATCCATACGTCCACTTAAACTCGCACGAAAACCTCGCAAAAACAGCATTCATGGTGTTGGGAATATGATATCCTCACGTTGCTCTATCCACTTTCCAGCAAAACCATGGAATGACAGCATTCTGGGCATTGGGAGTTCGGAATCCTCCACTTCTCTTCCCAAATTCCAATGGAATAACAGCCTTCCAGGCATGGGGATATTGGAATCCTCTAGTTCCCTTCCAAAAAGACCATGGAATAACGACATTCTGGGCATTGAGAAGTGAAAGTTTGCCAATTGCCTTCCCAAATCCCTAGGGAAGAAGACAATTCCGGCTGTCAGGTATTTGAAATCCTTCAGCTCCGCACCATAACCCCCATGGAATAAGAGAATTCCAGGCGTTAGGAATTGAGCATCCTCCAGTTCCCCTTCGAATTTCCCATGGAATGCTGGCATTCTGGATGTCGGCAGTTTAGAATCGCCCATACACTCTCCCAAATAGCCAAAAAATTCACAAGGAATAACAGAATTCATGATATCAGGAATATATCATCCGCCAGCTCTCCGCACAATTTCCCACGCAATAACAGCATTCCGTGTGGTGGGAATCTTGACTCCTCCACTTACCCTCCCAAATCTGCATGGAATCATGGCATTCTGGGTGTTGGGAATTTTCAATCCCCCATAAACCCACCCCAAATCCCACCACATTCCCAAAGAAGAGCAACTTTCCACATGTCAGGAATTTGGAATAGCCCAGTTCCCCACCCAAATTCCTATGGAACAACAGCATTCCAAGTGACAGAAATCGAGAATCTTCTGGCAACGTGAAAAAATTGTCATGGAATAATGGGATTTCAGGTGTGAGGAATTGAGAATGCCCTGTAGAGCCTCCCAGATTCCCACCACATTCCAATGGAATAACAACATTCCAGATTTCAGGAACTGAGAATCATCCTCTTCCCCTCCCAAATTCCCATGGAAACACGGCATTCTCTTATTCCCTAATTTGGAACCCCCCATAAGCGTTCCCAAAATCCCACCAAATTCCCATGGAATAACCATTTTAGTGTGTTGGGAATTTCCAATGCTCCACTTCCTCTCCCAAATTCCAGTCAAACCCTAATGAAGTAATGACACTTTGCATTTTGAGAATTTACAATCTGCCACTTCCCCTTCCAAATTCCCAACAAAACCATGCAATACGAGCAGTTCCATCATTGGCAATTTCAACTCCTCCAGTTCCTCTCCCAAATTTCCTCCAACCTCTAACGGAATAATGACATTCCGTGTGTGGGAAATTTAGAATCCTCCACTTCCCCTTCCAAATTCCCATCGAATAGCTGCATTCTGGGTTTATGGATTTTCAAAACATCCATACGTCCACTTAAACTCGCACGAAAACCTCGCAAAAACAGCATTCATGGTGTTGGGAATATGATATCCTCACGTTGCTCTATCCACTTTCCAGCAAAACCATGGAATGACAGCATTCTGGGCATTGGGAGTTCGGAATCCTCCACTTCTCTTCCCAAATTCCAATGGAATAACAGCCTTCCAGGCATGGGGATATTGGAATCCTCTAGTTCCCTTCCAAAAAGACCATGGAATAACGACATTCTGGGCATTGAGAAGTGAAAGTTTGCCAATTGCCTTCCCAAATCCCTAGGGAAGAAGACAATTCCGGCTGTCAGGTATTTGAAATCCTTCAGCTCCGCACCATAACCCCCATGGAATAACAGAATTCCAGGCGTTAGGAATTGAGCATCCTCCAGTTCCCCTTCGAATTTCCCATGGAATGCTGGCATTCTGGATGTCGGCAGTTTAGAATCGCCCATACACTGTCCCAAATAGCCAAAAAATTCACAAGGAATAACAGAATTCATGATATCAGGAATATATCATCCGCCAGCTCTCCGCACAATTTCCCACGCAATAACAGCATTCCGTGTGGTGGGAATCTTGACTCCTCCACTTACCCTCCCAAATCTGCATGGAATCATGGCATTCTGGGTGTTGGGAATTTTCAATCCCCCATAAACCCACCCCAAATCCCACCACATTCCCAAAGAAGAGCAACTTTCCAGATGTCAGGAATTTGGAATAGCCCAGTTCCCCACCCAAATTCCTATGGAACAACAGCATTCCAAGTGACAGAAATCGAGAATCTTCCGGCAACGTGAAAAAATTGTCATGGAATAATGGGATTTCAGGTGTGAGGAATTGAGAATGCCCCGTACAGCCTCCCAGATTCCCACCACATTCCAATGGAATAACAACATTCCAGATTTCAGGAACTGAGAATCATCCTCTTCCCCTCCCAAATTCCCATGGAAACACGGCATTCTCTTATTCCCTAATTTGGAACCCCCCATAAGCGTTCCCAAAATCCCACCAAATTCCCATGGAATAACCATTTTAGTGTGTTGGGAATTTCCAATGCTCCACTTCCTCTCCCAAATTCCAATCAAACCCTAATGAAGTAACGACACTTTGCGTGTTGAGAATTTACAATCCGCCACTTCCCCTTCCAAATTCCCAACAAAACCATGCAATACGGGCAGTTCCATCACTGGCAATTTCAACTCCTCCAGTTCCTCTCCCAAATTTCCTCCAACCTCTAACGGAATAATGACATTCCCTGTGTGGGAAATTTAGAATCCTCCACTTCCCCTTCCAAATTCCCATAGAATAGCTGCATTCCGGGTTTATGGATTTTCAAAACATCCATACGTCCACTTAAACTCGCACGAAAACCTCGCAAAAACAGCATTCATGGTGTTGGGAATATGATATCCTCACGTTGCTCTATCCACTTTCCAGCAAAACCATGGAATGACAGCATTCTGGGCATTGGGAGTTCGGAATCCTCCACTTCTCTTCCCAAATTCCAATGGAATAACAGCCTTCCAGGCATGGGGATATTGGAATCCTCTAGTTCCCTTCCAAAAAGACCATGGAATAACGACATTCTGGGCATTGAGAAGTGAAAGTTTGCCAATTGCCTTCCCAAATCCCTAGGGAAGAAGACAATTCCGGCTGTCAGGTATTTGAAATCCTTCAGCTCCGCACCATAACCCCCATGGAATAAGAGAATTCCAGGCGTTAGGAATTGAGCATCCTCCAGTTCCCCTTCGAATTTCCCATGGAATGCTGGCATTCTGGATGTCGGCAGTTTAGAATCGCCCATACACTGTCCCAAATAGCCAAAAAATTCACAAGGAATAACAGAATTCATGATATCAGGAATATATCATCCGCCAGCTCTCCGCACAATTTCCCACGCAATAACAGCATTCCGTGTGGTGGGAATCTTGACTCCTCCACTTACCCTCCCAAATCTGCATGGAATCATGGCATTCTGGGTGTTGGGAATTTTCAATCCCCCATAAACCCACCCCAAATCCCACCACATTCCCAAAGAAGAGCAACTTTCCAGATGTCAGGAATTTGGAATAGCCCAGTTCCCCACCCAAATTCCTATGGAACAACAGCATTCCAAGTGACAGAAATCGTGAATCTTCCGGCAACGTGGAAAAATTGCCATGGAATAATGGGATTTCAGGTGTGAGGAATTGAGAATGCCCCGTACAGCCTCCCAGATTCCCACCACATTCCAATGGAATAACAACATGCCAGATTTCAGGAACTGAGAATCATCCTCTTCCCCTCCCAAATTCCCATGGAAACACGGCATTCTCTTATTCCCTAATTTGGAACCCCCCATAAGCGTTCCCAAAATCCCACCAAATTCCCATGGAATAACCATTTTAGTGTGTTGGGAATTTCCAATGCTCCACTTCCTCTCCCAAATTCCAATCAAACCCTAATGAAGTAACGACACTTTGCGTGTTGAGAATTTACAATCCGCCACTTCCCCTTCCAAATTCCCAACAAAACCATGGAATACAAGCAGTTCCATCACTGGCAATTTCAACTCCTCCAGTTCCTCTCCCAAATTTCCTCCAACCTCTAACGGAATAATGACATTCCGTGTGTGGGAAATTTAGAATCCTCCACTTCCCCTTCCAAATTCCCATAGAATAGCTGCATTCTGGGTTTATGGATTTTCAAAACATCCATACGTCCACTTAAACTCGCACGAAAACCTCGCAAAAACAGCATTCATGGTGTTGGGAATATGATATCCTCACGTTGCTCTATCCACTTTCCAGCAAAACCATGGAATGACAGCATTCTGGGCATTGGGAGTTCGGAATCCTCCACTTCTCTTCCCAAATTCCAATGGAATAACAGCCTTCCAGGCATGGGGATATTGGAATCCTCTAGTTCCCTTCCAAAAAGACCATGGAATAACGACATTCTGGGCATTGAGAAGTGAAAGTTTGCCAATTGCCTTCCCAAATCCCTAGGGAAGAAGACAATTCCGGCTGTCAGGTATTTGAAATCCTTCAGCTCCGCACCATAACCCCCATGGAATAACAGAATTCCAGGCGTTAGGAATTGAGCATCCTCCAGTTCCCCTTCGAATTTCCCATGGAATCCTGGCATTCTGGATGTCGGCAGTTTTGAATCGCCCATACACTGTCCCAAATAGCCAAAAAATTCACAAGGAATAACAGAATTCATGATATCAGGAATATATCATCCGCCAGCTCTCCGCACAATTTCCCACGCAATAACAGCATTCCGTGTGGTGGGAATCTTGACTCCTCCACTTACCCTCCCAAATCTGCATGGAATCATGGCATTCTGGGTGTTGGGAATTTTCAATCCCCCAGAAACCCACCCCAAATCCCACCACATTCCCAAAGAAGAGCAACTTTCCAGATGTCAGGAATTTGGAATAGCCCAGTTCCCCACCCAAATTCCTATGGAACAACAGCATTCCAAGTGACAGAAATCGAGAATCTTCTGGCAACGTGAAAAAATTGTCATGGAATAATGGGATTTCAGGTGTGAGGAATTGAGAATGCCCTGTAGAGCCTCCCCGATTCCCACCACATTCCAATGGAATAACAACATTCCAGATTTCAGGAACTGAGAATCATCCTCTTCCCCTCCCAAATTCCCATGGAAACACGGCATTCTCTTATTCCCTAATTTGGAACCCCCCATAAGCGTTCCCAAAATCCCACCAAATTCCCATGGAATAACCATTTTAGTGTGTTGGGAATTTCCAATGCTCCACTTCCTCTCCCAAATTCCAGTCAAACCCTAATGAAGTAATGACACTTTGCATTTTGAGAATTTACAATCTGCCACTTCCCCTTCCAAATTCCCAACAAAACCATGCAATACGGGCAGTTCCATCATTGGCAATTTCAACTCCTCCAGTTCCTCTCCCAAATTTCCTCCAACCTCTAACGAAATAATGACATTCCGTGTGTGGGAAATTTAGAATCCTCCACTTCCCCTTCCAAATTCCCATCGAATAGCTGCATTCTGGGTTTATGGATTTTCAAAACATCCATACGTCCACTTAAACTCGCACGAAAACCTCGCAAAAACAGCATTCATGGTGTTGGGAATATGATATCCTCACGTTGCTCTATCCACTTTCCAGCAAAACCATGGAATGACAGCATTCTGGGCATTGGGAGTTCGGAATCCTCCACTTCTCTTCCCAAATTCCAATGGAATAACAGCCTTCCAGGCATGGGGATATTGGAATCCTCTAGTTCCCTTCCAAAAAGACCATGGAATAACGACATTCTGGGCATTGAGAAGTGAAAGTTTGCCAATTGCCTTCCCAAATCCCTAGGGAAGAAGACAATTCCGGCTGTCAGGTATTTGAAATCCTTCAGCTCCGCACCATAACCCCCATGGAATAACAGAATTCCAGGCGTTAGGAATTGAGCATCCTCCAGTTCCCCTTCGAATTTCCCATGGAATGCTGGCATTCTGGATGTCGGCAGTTTAGAATCGCCCATACACTGTCCCAAATAGCCAAAAAATTCACAAGGAATAACAGAATTCATGATATCAGGAATATATCATCCGCCAGCTCTCCGCACAATTTCCCACGCAATAACAGCATTCCGTGTGGTGGGAATCTTGACTCCTCCACTTACCCTCCCAAATCTGCATGGAATCATGGCATTCTGGGTGTTGGGAATTTTCAATCCCCCATAAACCCACCCCAAATCCCACCACATTCCCAAAGAAGAGCAACTTTCCAGATGTCAGGAATTTGGAATAGCCCAGTTCCCCACCCAAATTCCTATGGAACAACAGCATTCCAAGTGACAGAAATCGAGAATCTTCCGGCAACGTGAAAAAATTGTCATGGAATAATGGGATTTCAGGTGTGAGGAATTGAGAATGCCCCGTACAGCCTCCCAGATTCCCACCACATTCCAATGGAATAACAACATTCCAGATTTCAGGAACTGAGAATCATCCTCTTCCCCTCCCAAATTCCCATGGAAACACGGCATTCTCTTATTCCCTAATTTGGAACCCCCCATAAGCGTTCCCAAAATCCCACCAAATTCCCATGGAATAACCATTTTAGTGTGTTGGGAATTTCCAATGCTCCACTTCCTCTCCCAAATTCCAATCAAACCCTAATGAAGTAACGACACTTTGCGTGTTGAGAATTTACAATCCGCCACTTCCCCTTCCAAATTCCCAACAAAACCATGCAATACGAGCAGTTCCATCATTGGCAATTTCAACTCCTCCAGTTCCTCTCCCAAATTTCCTCCAACCTCTAACGGAATAATGACATTCTGTGTGTGGGAAATTTAGAATCATCCACTTCCCCTTCCAAATTCCCATAGAATAGCTGCATTCTGGGTTTATGGATTTTCAAAACATCCATACGTCCACTTAAACTCGCACGAAAACCTCGCAAAAACAGCATTCATGGTGTTGGGAATATGATATCCTCACGTTGCTCTATCCACTTTCCAGCAAAACCATGGAATGACAGCATTCTGGGCATTGGGAGTTCGGAATCCTCCACTTCTCTTCCCAAATTCCAATGGAATAACAGCCTTCCAGGCATGGGGATATTGGAATCCTCTAGTTCCCTTCCAAAAAGCCCATGGAATAACGACATTCTGGGCATTGAGAAGTGAAAGTTTGCCAATTGCCTTCCCAAATCCCTAGGGAAGAAGACAATTCCGGCTGTCAGGTATTTGAAATCCTTCAGCTCCGCACCATAACCCCCATGGAATAAGAGAATTCCAGGCGTTAGGAATTGAGCATCCTCCAGTTCCCCTTCGAATTTCCCATGGAATGCTGGCATTCTGGATGTCGGCAGTTTTGAATCGCCCATACACTGTCCCAAATAGCCAAAAAATTCACAAGGAATAACAGAATTCATGATATCAGGAATATATCATCCGCCAGCTCTCCGCACAATTTCCCATGCAATAACAGCATTCCGTGTGGTGGGAATCTTGACTCCTCCACTTACCCTCCCAAATCTGCATGGAATCATGGCATTCTGGGTGTTGGGAATTTTCAATCCCCCATAAACCCACCCCAAATCCCACCACATTCCCAAAGAAGAGCAACTTTCCAGATGTCAGGAATTTGGAATAGCCCAGTTCCCCACCCAAATTCCTATGGAACAACAGCATTCCAAGTGACAGAAATCGAGAATCTTCTGGCAACGTGAAAAAATTGTCATGGAATAATGGGATTTCAGGTGTGAGGAATTGAGAATGCCCCGTACAGCCTCCCAGATTCCCACCACATTCCAATGGAATAACAACATTCCAGATTTCAGGAACTGAGAATCATCCTCTTCCCCTCCCAAATTCCCATGGAAACACGGCATTCTCTTATACCCTAATTTGGAACCCCCCATAAGCGTTCCCAAAATCCCACCAAATTCCCATGGAATAACCATTTTAGTGTGTTGGGAATTTCCAATGCTCCACTTCCTCTCCCAAATTCCAGTCAAACCCTAATGAAGTAATGACACTTTGCATTTTGAGAATTTACAATCTGCCACTTCCCCTTCCAAATTCCCAACAAAACCATGCAATACGAGCAGTTCCATCATTGGCAATTTCAACTCCTCCAGTTCCTCTCCCAAATTTCCTCCAACCTCTAACGGAATAATGACATTCCGTGTGTGGGAAATTTAGAATCCTCCACTTCCCCTTCCAAATTCCCATAGAATAGCTGCATTCTGGGTTTATGGATTTTCAAAACATCCATACGTCCACTTAAACTCGCACGAAAACCTCGCAAAAACAGCATTCATGGTGTTGGGAATATGATATCCTCACGTTGCTCTATCCACTTTCCAGCAAAACCATGGAATGACAGCATTCTGGGCATTGGGAGTTCGGAATCCTCCACTTCTCTTCCCAAATTCCAATGGAATAACAGCCTTCCAGGCATGGGGATATTGGAATCCTCTAGTTCCCTTCCAAAAAGACCATGGAATAACGACATTCTGGGCATTGAGAAGTGAAAGTTTGCCAATTGCCTTCCCAAATCCCTAGGGAAGAAGACAATTCCGGCTGTCAGGTATTTGAAATCCTTCAGCTCCGCACCATAACCCCCATGGAATAACAGAATTCCAGGCGTTAGGAATTGAGCATCCTCCAGTTCCCCTTCGAATTTCCCATGGAATCCTGGCATTCTGGATGTCGGCACTTTAGAATCGCCCATACACTGTCCCAAATAGCCAAAAAATTCACAAGGAATAACGGAATTCATGATATCAGGAATATATCATCCGCCAGCTCTCCGCACAATTTCCCACGCAATAACAGCATTCCGTGTGGTGGGAATCTTGACTCCTCCACTTACCCTCCCAAATCTGCATGGAATCATGGCATTCTGGGTGTTGGGAATTTTCAATCCCCCATAAACCCACCCCAAATCCCACCACATTCCCAAAGAAGAGCAACTTTCCAGATGTCAGGAATTTGGAATAGCCCAGTTCCCCACCCAAATTCCTATGGAACAACAGCATTCCAAGTGACAGAAATCGAGAATCTTCTGGCAACGTGAAAAAATTGTCATGGAATAATGGGATTTCAGGTGTGAGGAATTGAGAATGCCCTGTACAGCCTCCCAGATTCCCACCACATTCCAATGGAATAACAACATTCCAGATTTCAGGAACTGAGAATCATCCTCTTCCCCTCCCAAATTCCCATGGAAACACGGCATTCTCTTATTCCCTAATTTGGAACCCCCCATAAGCGTTCCCAAAATCCCACCAAATTCCCATGGAATAACCATTTTAGTGTGTTGGGAATTTCCAATGCTCCACTTCCTCTCCCAAATTCCCATCAAACCCTAATGAAGTAATGACACTTTGCGTGTTGAGAATTTACAATCCGCCACTTCCCCTTCCAAATTCCCAACAAAACCATGCAATACGAGCAGTTCCATCATTGGCAATTTCAACTCCTCCAGTTCCTCTCCCAAATTTCCTCCAACCTCTAACGGAATAATGACATTCTGTGTGTGGGAAATTTAGAATCCTCCACTTCCCCTTCCAAATTCCCATCGAATAGCTGCATTCTGGGTTTATGGATTTTCAAAACATCCATACGTCCACTTAAACTCGCACGAAAACCTCGCAAAAACAGCATTCATGGTGTTGGGAATATGATATCCTCACGTTGCTCTATCCACTTTCCAGCAAAACCATGGAATGACAGCATTCTGGGCATTGGGAGTTCGGAATCCTCCACTTCTCTTCCCAAATTCCAATGGAATAACAGCCTTCCAGGCATGGGGATATTGGAATCCTCTAGTTCCCTTCCAAAAAGACCATGGAATAACGACATTCTGGGCATTGAGAAGTGAAAGTTTGCCAATTGCCTTCCCAAATCCCTAGGGAAGAAGACAATTCCGGCTGTCAGGTATTTGAAATCCTTCAGCTCCGCACCATAACCCCCATGGAATAACAGAATTCCAGGCGTTAGGAATTGAGCATCCTCCAGTTCCCCTTCGAATTTCCCATGGAATCCTGGCATTCTGGATGTCGGCACTTTAGAATCGCCCATACACTCTCCCAAATAGCCAAAAATTCACAAGGAATAACAGAATTCATGATATCAGGAATATATCCTCCGCCAGCTCTCCGCACAATTTCCCATGCAATAACAGCATTCCGTGTGGTGGGAATCTTGACTCCTCCACTTACCCTCCCAAATCTGCATGGAATCATGGCATTCTGGGTGTTGGGAATTTTCAATCCCCCATAAACCCACCCCAAATCCCACCACATTCCCAAAGAAGAGCAACTTTCCAGATGTCAGGAATTTGGAATATCCCAGTTCCCCACCCAAATTCCTATGGAACAACAGCATTCCAAGTGACAGAAATCGAGAATCTTCCGGCAACGTGAAAAAATTGTCATGGAATAATGGGATTTCAGGTGTGAGGAATTGAGAATGCCCTGTACAGCCTCCCAGATTCCCACCACATTCCAATGGAATAACAACATTCCAGATTTCAGGAACTGAGAATCATCCTCTTCCGCTCCCAAATTCCCATGGAAACACGGCATTCTCTTATTCCCTAATTTGGAACCCCCCATAAGCGTTCCCAAAATCCCACCAAATTCCCATGGAATAACCATTTTAGTGTGTTGGGAATTTCCAATGCTCCACTTCCTCTCCCAAATTCCAGTCAAACCCTAATGAAGTAATGACACTTTGCGTGTTGAGAATTTACAATCCGCCACTTCCCCTTCCAAATTCCCAACAAAACCATGGAATACGAGCAGTTCCATCATTGGCAATTTCAACTCCTCCAGTTCCTCTCCCAAATTTCCACCTAAATCTAACGGAATAATGGCACATTTTGTGGGGTCAATTTAGAATCCTCCACTTCCCCTTCCAAATTCCCATAGAATAGCTGCATTCTGGGTTTATGGATTTTCAAAACATCCATACGTCCACTTAAACTCGCATGAAAACCTCGCAAAAACAGCATTCATGGTGTTGGGAATATGATATCCTCACGTTGCTCTATCCACTTTCCAGCAAAACCATGGAATGACAGCATTCTGGGCATTGGGAGTTCGGAATCCTCCACTTCTCTTCCCAAATTCCAATGGAATAACAGCCTTCCAGGCATGGGGATATTGGAATCCTCTAGTTCCCTTCCAAAAAGACCATGGAATAACGACATTCTGGGCATTGAGAAGTGAAAGTTTGCCAATTGCCTTCCCAAATCCCTAGGGAAGAAGACAATTCCGGCTGTCAGGTATTTGAAATCCTTCAGCTCCGCACCATAACCCCCATGGAATAACAGAATTCCAGGCGTTAGGAATTGAGCATCCTCCAGTTCCCCTTCGAATTTCCCATGGAATCCTGGCATTCTGGATGTCGGCACTTTAGAATCGCCCATACACTCTCCCAAATAGCCAAAAATTCACAAGGAATAACAGAATTCATGATATCAGGAATATATCATCCGCCAGCTCTCCGCACAATTTCCCACGCAATAACAGCATTCCGTGTGGTGGGAATCTTGACTCCTCCACTTACCCTCCCAAATCTGCATGGAATCATGGCATTCTGGGTGTTGGGAATTTTCAATCCCCCATAAACCCACCCCAAATCCCACCACATTCCCAAAGAAGAGCAACTTTCCAGATGTCAGGAATTTGGAATATCCCAGTTCCCCACCCAAATTCCCATGGAACAACAGCATTCCAAGTGACAGAAATCGAGAATCTTCCGGCAACGTGAAAAAATTGTCATGGAATAATGGGATTTCAGGTGTGAGGAATTGAGAATGCCCCGTACAGCCTCCCAGATTCCCACCACATTCCCATGGAATAACAACATTCCAGATTTCAGGAACTGAGAATCATCCTCTTCCCCTCCCAAATTCCCATGGAAACACGGCATTCTCTTATTCCCTAATTTGGAACCCCCCATAAGCGTTCCCAAAATCCCACCAAATTCCCATGGAATAACCATTTTAGTGTGTTGGGAATTTCCAATGCTCCACTTCCTCTCCCAAATTCCAATCAAACCCTAATGAAGTAATGACACTTTGCGTGTTGAGAATTTACAATCCGCCACTTCCCCTTCCAAATTCCCAACAAAACCATGGAATACGAGCAGTTCCATCATTGGCAATTTCAACTCCTCCAGTTCCTCTCCCAAATTTCCTCCAACCTCTAACGGAATAATGGCACATTTTGTGGGTTCAATTTAGAATCCTCCACTTCCCCTTCCAAATTCCCATAGAATAGCTGCATTCTGGGTTTATGGATTTTCAAAACATCCATACGCCCACTTAAACTCGCATGAAAACCTCGCAAAAACAGCATTCATGGTGTTGGGAATATGATATCCTCACGTTGCTCTATCCACTTTCCAGCAAAACCATGGAATGACAGCATTCTGGGCATTGGGAGTTCGGAATCCTCCACTTCTCTTCCCAAATTCCAATGGAATAACAGCCTTCCAGGCATGGGGATATTGGAATCCTCTAGTTCCCTTCCAAAAAGCCCATGGAATAACGACATTCTGGGCATTGAGAGGTGAAAGTTTGCCAATTGCCTTCCCAAATCCCTAGGGAAGAAGACAATTCGGGCTGTCAGGTATTTCAAATCCTTCAGCTCCGCACCATAACCCCCATGGAATAACAGAATTCCAGGCGTTAGGAATTGAGCATCCTCCAGTTCCCCTTCGAATTTCCCATGGAATCCTGGCATTCTGGATGTCGGCAGTTTAGAATCGCCCATACACTCTCCCAAATAGCCAAAAATTCACAAGGAATAACAGAATTCATGATATCAGGAATATATCATCCGCCAGCTCTCCGCACAATTTCCCACGCAATAACAGCATTCCGTGTGGTGGGAATCTTGACTCCTCCACTTACCCTCCCAAATCTGCATGGAATCATGGCATTCTGGGTGTTGGGAATTTTCAATCCCCCATAAACCCACCCCAAATCCCACCACATTCCCAAAGAAGAGCAACTTTCCAGATGTCAGGAATTTGGAATATCCCAGTTCCCCACCCAAATTCCCATGGAACAACAGCATTCCAAGTGACAGAAATCGAGAATCTTCCGGCAACGTGAAAAAATTGTCATGGAATAATGGGATTTCAGGTGTGAGGAATTGAGAATGCCCCGTACAGCCTCCCAGATTCCCCCCACATTCCAATGGAATAACAACATTCCAGATTTCAGGAACTGAGAATCATCCTCTTCCCCTCCCAAATTCCCATGGAAACACGGCATTCTCTTATTCCCTAATTTGGAACCCCCCATAAGCGTTCCCAAAATCCCACCAAATTCCCATGGAATAACCATTATGGTGTGTTGGGAATTTCCAATGCTCCACTTCCTCTCCCAAATTCCAATCAAACCCTAATGAAGTAATGACACTTTGCATGTTGAGAATTTACAATCCGCCACTTCCCCTTCCAAATTCCCAACAAAACCATGGAATACGAGCAGTTCCATCATTGGCAATTTCAACTCCTCCAGTTCCTCTCCCAAATTTCCACCTAAATCTAACCGAATAATGGCACATTTTGTGGGGTCAATTTAGAATCCTCCACTTCCCCTTCCAAATTCCCATAGAATAGCTGCATTCTGGGTTTATGGATTTTCAAAACATCCATACGTCCACTTAAACTCGCACGAAAACCTCGCAAAAACAGCATTCATGGTGTTGGGAATATGATATCCTCACGTTGCTCTATCCACTTTCCAGCAAAACCATGGAATGACAGCATTCTGGGCATTGGGAGTTCGGAATCCTCCACTTCTCTTCCCAAATTCCAATGGAATAACAGCCTTCCAGGCATGGGGATATTGGAATCCTCTAGTTCCCTTCCAAAAAGACCATGGAATAACGACATTCTGGGCATTGAGAAGTGAAAGTTTGCCAATTGCCTTCCCAAATCCCTAGGGAAGAAGACAATTCCGGCTGTCAGGTATTTGAAATCCTTCAGCTCCGCACCATAACCCCCATGGAATAACAGAATTCCAGGCGTTAGGAATTGAGCATCCTCCAGTTCCCCTTCGAATTTCCCATGGAATCCTGGCATTCTGGATGTCGGCACTTTAGAATCGCCCATACACTCTCCCAAATAGCCAAAAATTCACAAGGAATAACAGAATTCATGATATCAGGAATATATCATCCGCCAGCTCTCCGCACAATTTCCCACGCAATAACAGCATTCCGTGTGGTGGGAATCTTGACTCCTCCACTTACCCTCCCAAATCTGCATGGAATCATGGCATTCTGGGTGTTGGGAATTTTCAATCCCCCAGAAACCCACCCCAAATCCCACCACATTCCCAAAGAAGAGCAACTTTCCAGATGTCAGGAATTTGGAATATCCCAGTTCCCCACCCAAATTCCTATGGAACAACAGCATTCCAAGTGACAGAAATCGAGAATCTTCCGGCAACGTGAAAAAATTGTCATGGAATAATGGGATTTCAGGTGTGAGGAATTGAGAATGCCCTGTACAGCCTCCCAGATTCCCACCACATTCCAATGGAATAACAACATTCCAGATTTCAGGAACTGAGAATCATCCTCTTCCCCTCCCAAATTCCCATGGAAACACGGCATTCTCTTATTCCCTAATTTGGAACCCCCCATAAGCGTTCCCAAAATCCCACCAAATTCCCATGGAATAACCATTTTAGTGTGTTGGGAATTTCCAATGCTCCACTTCCTCTCCCAAATTCCAATCAAACCCTAATGAAGTAACGACACTTTGCGTGTTGAGAATTTACAATCCGCCACTTCCCCTTCCAAATTCCCAACAAAACCATGGAATACGAGCAGTTCCATCATTGGCAATTTCAACTCCTCCAGTTCCTCTCCCAAATTTCCTCCAACCTCTAACGGAATAATGACATTCCGTGTGTGGGAAATTTAGAATCCTCCACTTCCCCTTCCAAATTCCCATCGAATAGCTGCATTCTGGGTTTATGGATTTTCAAAACATCCATACGTCCACTTAAACTCGCACGAAAACCTCGCAAAAACAGCATTCATGGTGTTGGGAATATGATATCCTCACGTTGCTCTATCCACTTTCCAGCAAAACCATGGAATGACAGCATTCTGGGCATTGGGAGTTCGGAATCCTCCACTTCTCTTCCCAAATTCCAATGGAATAACAGCCTTCCAGGCATGGGGATATTGGAATCCTCTAGTTCCCTTCCAAAAAGACCATGGAATAACGACATTCTGGGCATTGAGAAGTGAAAGTTTGCCAATTGCCTTCCCAAATCCCTAGGGAAGAAGACAATTCCGGCTGTCAGGTATTTGAAATCCTTCAGCTCCGCACCATAACCCCCATGGAATAACAGAATTCCAGGCGTTAGGAATTGAGCATCCTCCAGTTCCCCTTCGAATTTCCCATGGAATCCTGGCATTCTGGATGTCGGCACTTTAGAATCGCCCATACACTCTCCCAAATAGCCAAAAATTCACAAGGAATAACAGAATTCATGATATCAGGAATATATCATCCGCCAGCTCTCCGCACAATTTCCCACGCAATAACAGCATTCCGTGTGGTGGGAATCTTGACTCCTCCACTTACCCTCCCAAATCTGCATGGAATCATGGCATTCTGGGTGTTGGGAATTTTCAATCCCCCAGAAACCCACCCCAAATCCCACCACATTCCCAAAGAAGAGCAACTTTCCAGATGTCAGGAATTTGGAATATCCCAGTTCCCCACCCAAATTCCTATGGAACAACAGCATTCCAAGTGACAGAAATCGAGAATCTTCCGGCAACGTGAAAAAATTCCCATGGAATAATGGGATTTCAGGTGTGAGGAATTGAGAATGCCCCGTACAGCCTCCCAGATTCCCACCACATTCCAATGGAATAACAACATTCCAGATTTCAGGAACTGAGAATCATCCTCTTCCCCTCCCAAATTCCCATGGAAACACGGCATTCTCTTATTCCCTAATTTGGAACCCCCCATAAGCGTTCCCAAAATCCCACCAAATTCCCATGGAATAACCATTTTAGTGTGTTGGGAATTTCCAATGCTCCACTTCCTCTCCCAAATTCCAATCAAACCCTAATGAAGTAACGACACTTTGCGTGTTGAGAATTTACAATCCGCCACTTCCCCTTCCAAATTCCCAACAAAACCATGGAATACGAGCAGTTCCATCATTGGCAATTTCAACTCCTCCAGTTCCTCTCCCAAATTTCCTCCAACCTCTAACGGAATAATGACATTCCGTGTGTGGGAAATTTAGAATCCTCCACTTCCCCTTCCAAATTCCCATCGAATAGCTGCATTCTGGGTTTATGGATTTTCAAAACATCCATACGTCCACTTAAACTCGCACGAAAACCTCGCAAAAACAGCATTCATGGTGTTGGGAATATGATATCCTCACGTTGCTCTATCCACTTTCCAGCAAAACCATGGAATGACAGCATTCTGGGCATTGGGAGTTCGGAATCCTCCACTTCTCTTCCCAAATTCCAATGGAATAACAGCCTTCCAGGCATGGGGATATTGGAATCCTCTAGTTCCCTTCCAAAAAGACCATGGAATAACGACATTCTGGGCATTGAGAAGTGAAAGTTTGCCAATTGCCTTCCCAAATCCCTAGGGAAGAAGACAATTCCGGCTGTCAGGTATTTGAAATCCTTCAGCTCCGCACCATAACCCCCATGGAATAACAGAATTCCAGGCGTTAGGAATTGAGCATCCTCCAGTTCCCCTTCGAATTTCCCATGGAATCCTGGCATTCTGGATGTCGGCACTTTAGAATCGCCCATACACTCTCCCAAATAGCCAAAAATTCACAAGGAATAACAGAATTCATGATATCAGGAATATATCATCCGCCAGCTCTCCGCACAATTTCCCACGCAATAACAGCATTCCGTGTGGTGGGAATCTTGACTCCTCCACTTACCCTCCCAAATCTGCATGGAATCATGGCATTCTGGGTGTTGGGAATTTTCAATCCCCCATAAACCCACCCCAAAGACCACCACATTCCCAAAGAAGAGCAACTTTCCAGATGTCAGGAATTTGGAATATCCCAGTTCCCCACCCAAATTCCTATGGAACAACAGCATTCCAAGTGACAGAAATCGAGAATCTTCCGGCAACGTGAAAAAGTTGTCATGGAATAATGGGATTTCAGGTGTGAGGAATTGAGAATGCCCCGTACAGCCTCCCAGATTCCCACCACATTCCAATGGAATAACAACATTCCAGATTTCAGGAACTGAGAATCATCCTCTTCCCCTCCCAAATTCCCATGGAAACACGGCATTCTCTTATTCCCTAATTTGGAACCCCCCATAAGCGTTCCCAAAATCCCACCAAATTCCCATGGAATAACCATTTTAGTGTGTTGGGAATTTCCAATGCTCCACTTCCTCTCCCAAATTCCAATCAAACCCTAATGAAGTAACGACACTTTGCGTGTTGAGAATTTACAATCCGCCACTTCCCCTTCCAAATTCCCAACAAAACCATGGAATACGAGCAGTTCCATCATTGGCAATTTCAACTCCTCCAGTTCCTCTCCCAAATTTCCTCCAACCTCTAACGGAATAATGACATTCCGTGTGTGGGAAATTTAGAATCCTCCACTTCCCCTTCCAAATTCCCATCGAATAGCTGCATTCTGGGTTTATGGATTTTCAAAACATCCATACGTCCACTTAAACTCGCACGAAAACCTCGCAAAAACAGCATTCATGGTGTTGGGAATATGATATCCTCACGTTGCTCTATCCACTTTCCAGCAAAACCATGGAATGACAGCATTCTGGGCATTGGGAGTTCGGAATCCTCCACTTCTCTTCCCAAATTCCAATGGAATAACAGCCTTCCAGGCATGGGGATATTGGAATCCTCTAGTTCCCTTCCAAAAAGACCATGGAATAACGACATTCTGGGCATTGAGAAGTGAAAGTTTGCCAATTGCCTTCCCAAATCCCTAGGGAAGAAGACAATTCCGGCTGTCAGGTATTTGAAATCCTTCAGCTCCGCACCATAACCCCCATGGAATAACAGAATTCCAGGCGTTAGGAATTGAGCATCCTCCAGTTCCCCTTCGAATTTCCCATGGAATCCTGGCATTCTGGATGTCGGCACTTTAGAATCGCCCATACACTCTCCCAAATAGCCAAAAATTCACAAGGAATAACAGAATTCATGAGATCAGGAATATATCATCCGCCAGCTCTCCGCACAATTTCCCACGCAATAACAGCATTCCGTGTGGTGGGAATCTTGACTCCTCCACTTACCCTCCCAAATCTGCATGGAATAATGGCATTCTGGGTGTTGGGAATTTTCAATCCCCCAGAAACCCACCCCAAATCCCACCACATTCCCAAAGAAGAGCAACTTTCCAGATGTCAGGAATTTGGAATATCCCAGTTTCCCACCCAAATTCCTATGGAACAACAGCATTCCAAGTGACAGAAATCGAGAATCTTCCGGCAACGTGAAAAAATTGTCATGGAATAATGGGATTTCAGGTGTGAGGAATTGAGAATGCCCCGTACAGCCTCCCAGATTCCCACCACATTCCAATGGAATAACAACATTCCAGATTTCAGGAACTGAGAATCATCCTCTTCCCCTCCCAAATTCCCATGGAAACACGGCATTCTCTTATTCCCTAATTTGGAACCCCCCATAAGCGTTCCCAAAATCCCACCAAATTCCCATGGAATAACCATTTTAGTGTGTTGGGAATTTCCAATGCTCCACTTCCTCTCCCAAAGTCCAATCAAACCCTAATGAAGTAACGACACTTGGCGTGTTGAGAATTTACAATCCGCCACTTCCCCTTCCAAATTCCCAACAAAACCATGGAATACGAGCAGTTCCATCATTGGCAATTTCAACTCCTCCAGTTCCTCTCCCAAATTTCCTCCAACCTCTAACGGAATAATGACATTCCGTGTGTGGGAAATTTAGAATCCTCCACTTCCCCTTCCAAATTCCCATCGAATAGCTGCATTCTGGGTTTATGGATTTTCAAAACATCCATACGTCCACTTAAACTCGCACGAAAACCTCGCAAAAACAGCATTCATGGTGTTGGGAATATGATATCCTCACGTTGCTCTATCCACTTTCCAGCAAAACCATGGAATGACAGCATTCTGGGCATTGGGAGTTCGGAATCCTCCACTTCTCTTCCCAAATTCCAATGGAATAACAGCCTTCCAGGCATGGGGATATTGGAATCCTCTAGTTCCCTTCCAAAAAGACCATGGAATAACGACATTCTGGGCATTGAGAAGTGAAAGTTTGCCAATTGCCTTCCCAAATCCCTAGGGAAGAAGACAATTCCGGCTGTCAGGTATTTGAAATCCTTCAGCTCCGCACCATAACCCCCATGGAATAACAGAATTCCAGGCGTTAGGAATTGAGCATCCTCCAGTTCCCCTTCGAATTTCCCATGGAATCCTGGCATTCTGGATGTCGGCACTTTAGAATCGCCCATACACTCTCCCAAATAGCCAAAAATTCACAAGGAATAACAGAATTCATGATATCAGGAATATATCATCCGCCAGCTCTCCGCACAATTTCCCACGCAATAACAGCATTCCGTGTGGTGGGAATCTTGACTCCTCCACTTACCCTCCCAAATCTGCATGGAATCATGGCATTCTGGGTGTTGGGAATTTTCAATCCCCCATAAACCCACCCCAAAGACCACCACATTCCCAAAGAAGAGCAACTTTCCAGATGTCAGGAATTTGGAATATCCCAGTTCCCCACCCAAATTCCTATGGAACAACAGCATTCCAAGTGACAGAAATCGAGAATCTTCCGGCAACGTGAAAAAATTGTCATGGAATAATGGGATTTCAGGTGTGAGGAATTGAGAATGCCCCGTACAGCCTCCCAGATTCCCACCACATTCCAATGGAATAACAACATTCCAGATTTCAGGAACTGAGAATCATCCTCTTCCCCTCCCAAATTCCCATGGAAACACGGCATTCTCTTATTCCCTAATTTGGAACCCCCCATAAGCGTTCCCAAAATCCCACCAAATTCCCATGGAATAACCATTTTAGTGTGTTGGGAATTTCCAATGCTCCACTTCCTCTCCCAAATTCCAATCAAACCCTAATGAAGTAACGACACTTTGCGTGTTGAGAATTTACAATCCGCCACTTCCCCTTCCAAATTCCCAACAAAACCATGCAATACGAGCAGTTCCATCATTGGCAATTTCAACTCCTCCAGTTCCTCTCCCAAATTTCCTCCAACCTCTAACGGAATAATGACATTCCGTGTGTGGGAAATTTAGAATCCTCCACTTCCCCTTCCAAATTCCCATCGAATAGCTGCATTCTGGGTTTATGGATTTTCAAAACATCCATACGTCCACTTAAACTCGCACGAAAACCTCGCAAAAACAGCATTCATGGTGTTGGGAATATGATATCCTCACGTTGCTCTATCCACTTTCCAGCAAAACCATGGAATGACAGCATTCTGGGCATTGGGAGTTCGGAATCCTCCACTTCTCTTCCCAAATTCCAATGGAATAACAGCCTTCCAGGCATGGGGATATTGGAATCCTCTAGTTCCCTTCCAAAAAGACCATGGAATAACGACATTCTGGGCATTGAGAAGTGAAAGTTTGCCAATTGCCTTCCCAAATCCCTAGGGAAGAAGACAATTCCGGCTGTCAGGTATTTGAAATCCTTCAGCTCCGCACCATAACCCCCATGGAATAACAGAATTCCAGGCGTTAGGAATTGAGCATCCTCCAGTTCCCCTTCGAATTTCCCATGGAATCCTGGCATTCTGGATGTCGGCACTTTAGAATCGCCCATACACTCTCCCAAATAGCCAAAAATTCACAAGGAATAACAGAATTCATGAGATCAGGAATATATCATCCGCCAGCTCTCCGCACAATTTCCCACGCAATAACAGCATTCCGTGTGGTGGGAATCTTGACTCCTCCACTTACCCTCCCAAATCTGCATGGAATCATGGCATTCTGGGTGTTGGGAATTTTCAATCCCCCATAAACCCACCCCAAAGACCACCACATTCCCAAAGAAGAGCAACTTTCCAGATGTCAGGAATTTGGAATATCCCAGTTCCCCACCCAAATTCCTATGGAACAACAGCATTCCAAGTGACAGAAATCGAGAATCTTCCGGCAACGTGAAAAAATTCCCATGGAATAATGGGATTTCAGGTGTGAGGAATTGAGAATGCCCCGTACAGCCTCCCAGATTCCCACCACATTCCAATGGAATAACAACATTCCAGATTTCAGGAACTGAGAATCATCCTCTTCCCCTCCCAAATTCCCATGGAAACACGGCATTCTCTTATTCCCTAATTTGGAACCCCCCATAAGCGTTCCCAAAATCCCACCAAATTCCCATGGAATAACCATTTTAGTGTGTTGGGAATTTCCAATGCTCCACTTCCTCTCCCAAATTCCAATCAAACCCTAATGAAGTAACGACACTTTGCGTGTTGAGAATTTACAATCCGCCACTTCCCCTTCCAAATTCCCAACAAAACCATGGAATACGAGCAGTTCCATCATTGGCAATTTCAACTCCTCCAGTTCCTCTCCCAAATTTCCTCCAACCTCTAACGGAATAATGACATTCCGTGTGTGGGAAATTTAGAATCCTCCACTTCCCCTTCCAAATTCCCATCGAATAGCTGCATTCTGGGTTTATGGATTTTCAAAACATCCATACGTCCACTTAAACTCGCACGAAAACCTCGCAAAAACAGCATTCATGGTGTTGGGAATATGATATCCTCACGTTGCTCTATCCACTTTCCAGCAAAACCATGGAATGACAGCATTCTGGGCATTGGGAGTTCGGAATCCTCCACTTCTCTTCCCAAATTCCAATGGAATAACAGCCTTCCAGGCATGGGGATATTGGAATCCTCTAGTTCCCTTCCAAAAAGACCATGGAATAACGACATTCTGGGCATTGAGAAGTGAAAGTTTGCCAATTGCCTTCCCAAATCCCTAGGGAAGAAGACAATTCCGGCTGTCAGGTATTTGAAATCCTTCAGCTCCGCACCATAACCCCCATGGAATAACAGAATTCCAGGCGTTAGGAATTGAGCATCCTCCAGTTCCCCTTCGAATTTCCCATGGAATCCTGGCATTCTGGATGTCGGCACTTTAGAATCGCCCATACACTCTCCCAAATAGCCAAAAATTCACAAGGAATAACAGAATTCATGAGATCAGGAATATATCATCCGCCAGCTCTCCGCACAATTTCCCACGCAATAACAGCATTCCGTGTGGTGGGAATCTTGACTCCTCCACTTACCCTCCCAAATCTGCATGGAATAATGGCATTCTGGGTGTTGGGAATTTTCAATCCCCCAGAAACCCACCCCAAATCCCACCACATTCCCAAAGAAGAGCAACTTTCCAGATGTCAGGAATTTGGAATATCCCAGTTTCCCACCCAAATTCCTATGGAACAACAGCATTCCAAGTGACAGAAATCGAGAATCTTCCGGCAACGTGAAAAAATTGTCATGGAATAATGGGATTTCAGGTGTGAGGAATTGAGAATGCCCCGAACAGCCTCCCAGATTCCCACCACATTCCAATGGAATAACAACATTCCAGATTTCAGGAACTGAGAATCATCCTCTTCCCCTCCCAAATTCCCATGGAAACACGGCATTCTCTTATTCCCTAATTTGGAACCCCCCATAAGCGTTCCCAAAATCCCACCAAATTCCCATGGAATAACCATTTTAGTGTGTTGGGAATTTCCAATGCTCCACTTCCTCTCCCAAAGTCCAATCAAACCCTAATGAAGTAACGACACTTGGCGTGTTGAGAATTTACAATCCGCCACTTCCCCTTCCAAATTCCCAACAAAACCATGGAATACGAGCAGTTCCATCATTGGCAATTTCAACTCCTCCAGTTCCTCTCCCAAATTTCCTCCAACCTCTAACGGAATAATGACATTCCGTGTGTGGGGAATTTAGAATCCTCCACTTCCCCTTCCAAATTCCCATAGAATAGCTGCATTCTGGGTTTATGGATTTTCAAAACATCCATACGTCCACTTAAACTCGCACGAAAACCTCGCAAAAACAGCATTCATGGTGTTGGGAATATGATATCCTCACGTTGCTCTATCCACTTTCCAGCAAAACCATGGAATGACAGCATTCTGGGCATTGGGAGCTCGGAATCCTCCACTTCTCTTCCCAAATTCCAATGGAATAACAGCCTTCCAGGCATGGGGATTTTGGAATCCTCTAGTTCCCTTCCAAAAAGCCCATGGAATAACGACATTCTGGGCATTGAGAAGTGAAAGTTTGCCAATTGCCTTCCCAAATCCCTAGGGAAGAAGAAGATTCCGGCTGTCAGGTATTTGAAATCCTTCAGCTCCGCACCATAACCCCCATGGAATAACAGAATTCCAGGCGTTAGGAATTGAGCATCCTCCAGTTCCCCTTCGAATTTCCCATGGAATCCTGGCATTCTGGATGTCGGCAGTTTAGAATCGCCCATACACTCTCCCAAATAGCCAAAAATTCACAAGGAATAACAGAATTCATGATATCAGGAATATATCATCCGCCAGCTCTCCGCACAATTTCCCACGCAATAACAGCATTCCGTGTGGTGGGAATCTTGACTCCTCCACTTACCCTCCCAAATCTGCATGGAATCATGGCATTCTGGGTGTTGGGAATTTTCAATCCCCCAGAAACCCACCCCAAATCCCACCACATTCCCAAAGAAGAGCAACTTTCCAGATGTCAGGAATTTGGAATATCCCAGTTCCCCACCCAAATTCCTATGGAACAACAGCATTCCAAGTGACAGAAATCGAGAATCTTCCGGCAACGTGAAAAAATTGTCATGGAATAATGGGATTTCAGGTGTGAGGAATTGAGAATGCCCTGTACAGCCTCCCAGATTCCCACCACATTCCAATGGAATAACAACATTCCAGATTTCAGGAACTGAGAATCATCCTCTTCCCCTCCCAAATTCCCATGGAAACACGGCATTCTCTTATTCCCTAATTTGGAACCCCCCATAAGCGTTCCCAAAATCCCACCAAATTCCCATGGAATAACCATTTTAGTGTGTTGGGAATTTCCAATGCTCCACTTCCTCTCCCAAATTCCAATCAAACCCTAATGAAGTAACGACACTTTGCGTGTTGAGAATTTACAATCCGCCACTTCCCCTTCCAAATTCCCAACAAAACCATGGAATACGAGCAGTTCCATCATTGGCAATTTCAACTCCTCCAGTTCCTCTCCCAAATTTCCTCCAACCTCTAACGGAATAATGACATTCCGTGTGTGGGAAATTTAGAATCCTCCACTTCCCCTTCCAAATTCCCATAGAATAGCTGCATTCTGGGTTTATGGATTTTCAAAACATCCATACGTCCACTTAAACTTGCACGAAAACCTCGCAAAAACAGCATTCATGGTGTTGGGAATATGATATCCTCACGTTGCTCTATCCACTTTCCAGCAAAACCATGGAATGACAGCATTCTGGGCATTGGGAGTTCGGAATCCTCCACTTCTCTTCCCAAATTCCAATGGAATAACAGCCTTCCAGGCATGGGGATATTGGAATCCTCTAGTTCCCTTCCAAAAAGACCATGGAATAACGACATTCTGGGCATTGAGAAGTGAAAGTTTGCCAATTGCCTTCCCAAATCCCTAGGGAAGAAGACAATTCGGGCTGTCAGGTATTTGAAATCCTTCAGCTCTGCACCATAACCCCCATGGAATAACAGAATTCCAGGCGTTAGGAATTGAGCATCCTCCAGTTCCCCTTCGAATTTCCCATGGAATCCTGGCATTCTGGATGTCGGCACTTTAGAATCGCCCATACACTCTCCCAAATAGCCAAAAATTCACAAGGAATAACAGAATTCATGAGATCAGGAATATATCATCCGCCAGCTCTCCGCACAATTTCCCACGCAATAACAGCATTCCGTGTGGTGGGAATCTTGACTCCTCCACTTACCCTCCCAAATCTGCATGCAATAATGGCATTCTGGGTGTTGGGAATTTTCAATCCCCCAGAAACCCACCCCAAATCCCACCACATTCCCAAAGAAGAGCAACTTTCCACATGTCAGGAATTTGGAATATCCCAGTTCCCCACCCAAATTCCTATGGAACAACAGCATTCCAAGTGACAGAAATCGAGAATCTTCCGGCAACGTGAAAAAATTCCCATGGAATAATGGGATTTCAGGTGTGAGGAATTGAGAATGCCCCGTACAGCCTCCCAGATTCCCCCCACATTCCAATGGAATAACAACATTCCAGATTTCAGGAACTGAGAATCATCCTCTTCCCCTCCCAAATTCCCATGGAAACACGGCATTCTCTTATTCCCTAATTTGGAACCCCCCATAAGCGTTCCCAAAATCCCACCAAATTCCCATGGAATAACCATTTTAGTGTGTTGGGAATTTCCAATGCTCCACTTCCTCTCCCAAATTCCAATCAAACCCTAATGAAGTAACGACACTTTGCGTGTTGAGAATTTACAATCCGCCACTTCCCCTTCCAAATTCCCAACAAAACCATGCAATACGAGCAGTTCCATCATTGGCAATTTCAACTCCTCCAGTTCCTCTCCCAAATTTCCTCCAACCTCTAACGGAATAATGACATTCCGTGTGTGGGAAATTTAGAATCCTCCACTTCCCCTTCCAAATTCCCATCGAATAGCTGCATTCTGGGTTTATGGATTTTCAAAACATCCATACGTCCACTTAAACTCGCACGAAAACCTCGCAAAAACAGCATTCATGGTGTTGGGAATATGATATCCTCACGTTGCTCTATCCACTTTCCAGCAAAACCATGGAATGACAGCATTCTGGGCATTGGGAGTTCGGAATCCTCCACTTCTCTTCCCAAATTCCAATGGAATAACAGCCTTCCAGGCATGGGGATATTGGAATCCTCTAGTTCCCTTCCAAAAAGACCATGGAATAACGACATTCTGGGCATTGAGAAGTGAAAGTTTGCCAATTGCCTTCCCAAATCCCTAGGGAAGAAGACAATTCGGGCTGTCAGGTATTTGAAATCCTTCAGCTCTGCACCATAACCCCCATGGAATAACAGAATTCCAGGCGTTAGGAATTGAGCATCCTCCAGTTCCCCTTCGAATTTCCCATGGAATCCTGGCATTCTGGATGTCGGCACTTTAGAATCGCCCATACACTCTCCCAAATAGCCAAAAATTCACAAGGAATAACAGAATTCATGAGATCAGGAATATATCATCCGCCAGCTCTCCGCACAATTTCCCACGCAATAACAGCATTCCGTGTGGTGGGAATCTTGACTCCTCCACTTACCCTCCCAAATCTGCATGGAATCATGGCATTCTGGGTGTTGGGAATTTTCAATCCCCCAGAAACCCACCCCAAATCCCACCACATTCCCAAAGAAGAGCAACTTTCCAGATGTCAGGAATTTGGAATATCCCAGTTCCCCACCCAAATTCCTATGGAACAACAGCATTCCAAGTGACAGAAATCGAGAATCTTCCGGCAACGTGAAAAAATTGCCATGGAATAATGGGATTCCAGGTGTGAGGAATTGAGAATGCCCCGTACAGCCTCCCAGATTCCCACCACATTCCAATGGAATAACAACATTCCAGATTTCAGGAACTGAGAATCATCCTCTTCCCCTCCCAAATTCCCATGGAAACACGGCATTCTCTTATTCCCTAATTTGGAACCCCCCATAAGCGTTCCCAAAATCCCACCAAATTCCCATGGAATAACCATTTTAGTGTGTTGGGAATTTCCAATGCTCCACTTCCTCTCCCAAATTCCAATCAAACCCTAATGAAGTAACGACACTTTGCGTGTTGAGAATTTACAATCCGCCACTTCCCCTTCCAAATTCCCAACAAAACCATGGAATACGAGCAGTTCCATCATTGGCAATTTCAACTCCTCCAGTTCCTCTCCCAAATTTCCTCCAACCTCTAACGGAATAATGACATTCCGTGTGTGGGAAATTTAGAATCCTCCACTTCCCCTTCCAAATTCCCATAGAATAGCTGCATTCTGGGTTTATGGATTTTCAAAACATCCATACGTCCACTTAAACTTGCACGAAAACCTCGCAAAAACAGCATTCATGGTGTTGGGAATATGATATCCTCACGTTGCTCTATCCACTTTCCAGCAAAACCATGGAATGACAGCATTCTGGGCATTGGGAGTTCGGAATCCTCCACTTCTCTTCCCAAATTCCAATGGAATAACAGCCTTCCAGGCATGGGGATATTGGAATCCTCTACTTCCCTTCCAAAAAGACCATGGAAGAACGACATTCTGGGCATTGAGAAGTGAAAGTTTGCCAATTGCCTTCCCAAATCCCTAGGGAAGAAGACAATTCCGGCTGTCAGGTATTTGAAATCCTTCAGCTCTGCACCATAACCCCCATGGAATAACAGAATTCCAGGCGTTAGGAATTGAGCATCCTCCAGTTCCCCTTCGAATTTCCCATGGAATCCTGGCATTCTGGATGTCGGCACTTTAGAATCGCCCATACACTCTCCCAAATAGCCAAAAATTCACAAGGAATAACAGAATTCATGATATCAGGAATATATCATCCGCCAGCTCTCCGCACAATTTCCCACGCAATAACAGCATTCCGTGTGGTGGGAATCTTGACTCCTCCACTTACCCTCCCAAATCTGCATGGAATAATGGCATTCTGGGTGTTGGGAATTTTCAATCCCCCAGAAACCCACCCCAAATCCCACCACATTCCCAAAGAAGAGCAACTTTCCAGATGTCAGGAATTTGGAATATCCCAGTTCCCCACCCAAATTCCTATGGAACAACAGCATTCCAAGTGACAGAAATCGAGAATCTTCCGGCAACGTGAAAAAATTCCCATGGAATAATGGGATTTCAGGTGTGAGGAATTGAGAATGCCCCGTACAGCCTCCCAGATTCCCACCACATTCCAATGGAATAACAACATTCCAGATTTCAGGAACTGAGAATCATCCTCTTCCCCTCCCAAATTCCCATGGAAACACGGCATTCTCTTATTCCCTAATTTGGAACCCCCCATAAGCGTTCCCAAAATCCCACCAAATTCCCATGGAATAACCATTTTAGTGTGTTGGGAATTTCCAATGCTCCACTTCCTCTCCCAAATTCCAATCAAACCCTAATGAAGTAATGACACTTTGCGTGTTGAGAATTTACAATCCGCCACTTCCCCTTCCAAATTCCCAACAAAACCATGGAATACGAGCAGTTCCATCATTGGCAATTTCAACTCCTCCAGTTCCTCTCCCAAATTTCCACCTAAATCTAACGGAATAATGGCACATTCTGTGGGGTGAATTTAGAATACTCCACTTCCCCTTCCAAATTCCCATAGAATAGCTGCATTCTGGGTTTATGGATTTTCAAAACATCCATACGTCCATTAAATCTCGCATGAAAACCTCGCAAAAACAGCATTCATGGTGTTGGGAATATGATATCCTCACGTTGCTCTATCCACTTTCCAGCAAAACCATGGAATGACAGCATTCTGGGCATTGGGAGTTCGGAATCCTCCACTTCTCTTCCCAAATTCCAATGGAATAACAGCCTTCCAGGCATGGGGATATTGGAATCCTCTACTTCCCTTCCAAAAAGACCATGGAAGAACGACATTCTGGGCATTGAGAGGTGAAAGTTTGCCAATTGCCTTCCCAAATCCCTAGGGAAGAAGACAATTCCGGCTGTCAGGTATTTGAAATCCTTCAGCTCTGCACCATAACCCCCATGGAATAACAAAATTCCAGGCGTTAGGAATTGAGCATCCTCCAGTTCCCCTTCGAATTTCCCATGGAATCCTGGCATTCTGGATGTCGGCACTTTAGAATCGCCCATACACTCTCCCAAATAGCCAAAAATTCACAAGGAATAACAGAATTCATGATATCAGGAATATATCATCCGCCAGCTCTCCGCACAATTTCCCACGGAATGACAGCATTCCGTGTGGTGGGAATCTTGACTCCTCCACTTACCCTCCCAAATCTGCATGGAATAATGGCATTCTGGGTGTTGGGAATTTTCAATCCCCCATAAACCCACCCCAAATCCCACCACATTCCCAAAGAAGAGCAACTTTCCAGATGTCAGGAATTTGGAATATCCCAGTTCCCCACCCAAATTCCTATGGAACAACAGCATTCCAAGTGACAGAAATCGAGAATCTTCCGGCAACGTGAAAAAATTCCCATGGAATAATGGGATTTCAGGTGTGAGGAATTGAGAATGCCCCGTACAGCCTCCCAGATTCCCCCCACATTCCAATGGAATAACAACATTCCAGATTTCAGGAACTGAGAATCATCCTCTTCCCCTCCCAAATTCCCATGGAAACACGGCATTCTCTTATTCCCTAATTTGGAACCCCCCATAAGCGTTCCCAAAATCCCACCAAATTCCCATGGAATAACCATTTTAGTGTGTTGGGAATTTCCAATGCTCCACTTCCTCTCCCAAATTCCAATCAAACCCTAATGAAGTAACGACACTTTGCGTGTTGAGAATTTACAATCCGCCACTTCCCCTTCCAAATTCCCAACAAAACCATGGAATACGAGCAGTTCCATCATTGGCAATTTCAACTCCTCCAGTTCCTCTCCCAAATTTCCTCCAACCTCTAACGGAATAATGACATTCCGTGTGTGGGAAATTTAGAATCCTCCACTTCCCCTTCCAAATTCCCATCGAATAGCTGCATTCTGGGTTTATGGATTTTCAAAACATCCATACGTCCACTTAAACTCGCACGAAAACCTCGCAAAAACAGCATTCATGGTGTTGGGAATATGATATCCTCACGTTGCTCTATCCACTTTCCAGCAAAACCATGGAATGACAGCATTCTGGGCATTGGGAGTTCGGAATCCTCCACTTCTCTTCCCAAATTCCAATGGAATAACAGCCTTCCAGGCATGGGGATATTGGAATCCTCTAGTTCCCTTCCAAAAAGACCATGGAATAACGACATTCTGGGCATTGAGAAGTGAAAGTTTGCCAATTGCCTTCCCAAATCCCTAGGGAAGAAGACAATTCCGGCTGTCAGGTATTTGAAATCCTTCAGCTCCGCACCATAACCCCCATGGAATAACAGAATTCCAGGCGTTAGGAATTGAGCATCCTCCAGTTCCCCTTCGAATTTCCCATGGAATCCTGGCATTCTGGATGTCGGCACTTTAGAATCGCCCATACACTCTCCCAAATAGCCAAAAATTCACAAGGAATAACAGAATTCATGAGATCAGGAATATATCATCCGCCAGCTCTCCGCACAATTTCCCACGCAATAACAGCATTCCGTGTGGTGGGAATCTTGACTCCTCCACTTACCCTCCCAAATCTGCATGGAATCATGGCATTCTGGGTGTTGGGAATTTTCAATCCCCCAGAAACCCACCCCAAATCCCACCACATTCCCAAAGAAGAGCAACTTTCCAGATGTCAGGAATTTGGAATATCCCAGTTTCCCACCCAAATTCCTATGGAACAACAGCATTCCAAGTGACAGAAATCGAGAATCTTCCGGCAACGTGAAAAAATTGTCATGGAATAATGGGATTTCAGGTGTGAGGAATTGAGAATGCCCCGTACAGCCTCCCAGATTCCCACCACATTCCAATGGAATAACAACATGCCAGATTTCAGGAACTGAGAATCATCCTCTTCCCCTCCCAAATTCCCATGGAAACACGGCATTCTCTTATTCCCTAATTTGGAACCCCCCAAAAGCGTTCCCAAAATCCCACCAAATTCCCATGGAATAACCATTTTAGTGTGTTGGGAATTTCCAATGCTCCACTTCCTCTCCCAAAGTCCAATCAAACCCTAATGAAGTAATGACACTTTGCGTGTTGAGAATTTACAATCCGCCACTTCCCCTTCCAAATTCCCAACAAAACCATGCAATACGAGCAGTTCCATCATTGGCAATTTCAACTCCTCCAGTTCCTCTCCCAAATTTCCTCCAACCTCTAACGGAATAATGACATTCCGTGTGTGGGAAATTTAGAATCCTCCACTTCCCCTTCCAAATTCCCATCGAATAGCTGCATTCTGGGTTTATGGATTTTCAAAACATCCATACGTCCACTTAAACTCGCACGAAAACCTCGCAAAAACAGCATTCATGGTGTTGGGAATATGATATCCTCACGTTGCTCTATCCACTTTCCAGCAAAACCATGGAATGACAGCATTCTGGGCATTGGGAGCTCGGAATCCTCCACTACTCTTCCCAAATTCCAATGGAATAACAGCCTTCCAGGCATGGGGATTTTGGAATCCTCTAGTTCCCTTCCAAAAAGCCCATGGAATAACGACATTCTGGGCATTGAGAAGTGAAAGTTTGCCAATTGCCTTCCCAAATCCCTAGGGAAGAAGAAGATTCCGGCTGTCAGGTATTTGAAATCCTTCAGCTCCGCACCATAACCCCCATGGAATAACAGAATTCCAGGCGTTAGGAATTGAGCATCCTCCAGTTCCCCTTCGAATTTCCCATGGAATCCTGGCATTCTGGATGTCGGCAGTTTAGAATCGCCCATACACTCTCCCAAATAGCCAAAAATTCACAAGGAATAACAGAATTCATGATATCAGGAATATATCATCCGCCAGCTCTCCGCACAATTTCCCACGCAATAACAGCATTCCGTGTGGTGGGAATCTTGACTCCTCCACTTACCCTCCCAAATCTGCATGGAATAATGGCATTCTGGGTGTTGGGAATTTTCAATCCCCCAGAAACCCACCCCAAATCCCACCACATTCCCAAAGAAGAGCAACTTTCCAGATGTCAGGAATTTGGAATATCCCAGTTCCCCACCCAAATTCCCATGGAACAACAGCATTCCAAGTGACAGAAATTGAGAATCTTCCGGCAACGTGAAAAAATTGCCATGGAATAATGGGATTTCAGGTGTGAGGAATTGAGAATGCCCCGTACAGCCTCCCAGATTCCCACCACATTCCAATGGAATAACAACATTCCAGATTTCAGGAACTGAGAATCATCCTCTTCCCCTCCCAAATTCCCATGGAAACACGGCATTCTCTTATTCCCTAATTTGGAACCCCCCATAAGCGTTCCCAAAATCCCACCAAATTCCCATGGAATAACCATTTTAGTGTGTTGGGAATTTCCAATGCTCCACTTCCTCTCCCAAATTCCAATCAAACCCTAATGAAGTAACGACACTTTGCGTGTTGAGAATTTACAATCCGCCACTTCCCCTTCCAAATTCCCAACAAAACCATGCAATACGAGCAGTTCCATCATTGGCAATTTCAACTCCTCCAGTTCCTCTCCCAAATTTCCTCCAACCTCTAACGGAATAATGACATTCCGTGTGTGGGAAATTTAGAATCCTCCACTTCCCCTTCCAAATTCCCATCGAATAGCTGCATTCTGGGTTTATGGATTTTCAAAACATCCATACGTCCACTTAAACTCGCACGAAAACCTCGCAAAAACAGCATTCATGGTGTTGGGAATATGATATCCTCACGTTGCTCTATCCACTTTCCAGCAAAACCATGGAATGACAGCATTCTGGGCATTGGGAGTTCGGAATCCTCCACTTCTCTTCCCAAATTCCAATGGAATAACAGCCTCACAGGCATGGGGATATTGGAATCCTCTAGTTCCCTTCCAAAAAGACCATGGAATAACGACATTCTGGGCATTGAGAAGTGAAAGTTTGCCAATTGCCTTCCCAAATCCCTAGGGAAGAAGACAATTCGGGCTGTCAGGTATTTGAAATCCTTCAGCTCCGCACCATAACCCCCATGGAATAACAGAATTCCAGGCGTTAGGAATTGAGCATCCTCCAGTTCCCCTTCGAATTTCCCATGGAATCCTGGCATTCTGGATGTCGGCAGTTTAAAATCGCCCATACACTGTCCCAAATAGCCAAAAATTCACAAGGAATTACAGAATTCATGATATCAGGAATATATCATCCGCCAGCTCTCCGCACAATTTCCCACGCAATAACAGCATTCCGTGTGGTGGGAATCTTGACTCCTCCACTTACCCTCCCAAATCTGCATGGAATCATGGCATTCTGGGTGTTGGGAATTTTCAATCCCCCAGAAACCCACCCCAAATCCCACCACATTCCCAAAGAAGAGCAACTTTCCAGATGTCAGGAATTTGGAATATCCCAGTTCCCCACCCAAATTCCTATGGAACAACAGCATTCCAAGTGACAGAAATCGAGAATCTTCCGGCAACGTGAAAAAATTGTCATGGAATAATGGGATTTCAGGTGTGAGGAATTGAGAATGCCCCGTACAGCCTCCCAGATTCCCACCACATTCCAATGGAATAACAACATTCCAGATTTCAGGAACTGAGAATCATCCTCTTCCCCTCCCAAATTCCCATGGAAACACGGCATTCTCTTATTCCCTAATTTGGAACCCCCCATAAGCGTTCCCAAAATCCCACCAAATTCCCATGGAATAGCCATTTTAGTGTGTTGGGAATTTCCAATGCTCCACTTCCTCTCCCAAATTCCAATCAAACCCTAATGAAGTAATGACACTTTGCGTGTTGAGAATTTACAATCCGCCACTTCCCCTTCCAAATTCCCAACAAAACCATGCAATACGAGCAGTTCCATCATTGGCAATTTCAACTCCTCCAGTTCCTCTCCCAAATTTCCACCTAAATCTAACCGAATAATGGCACATTTTGTGGGGTCAATTTAGAATCCTCCACTTCCCCTTCCAAATTCCCATAGAATAGCTGCATTCTGGGTTTATGGATTTTCAAAACATCCATACATCCACTTAAAATCTCAGGAAAACCTTAGAAAACCAGCATTCATGGTGTTGGGAATATGATATCCTCCAGTTGCTCTATCCACTTTCCAGCAAAACCATGGAATGACAGCATTCTGGGCATTGGGAGTTCGGAATCCTGCAGTTCTGCTCCCAAATTCCAATGGAATAACAGTCTTCCACGCATAGGACTATCGTAATCCTCTAGTTCCCTTCCAAAAAGACCATGGAATAACGACATTCTGGGCATTGAGAAGTGAAAGTTTGCCAATTGCCTTCCCAAATCCCTAGGGAAGAAGACAATTCCGGCTGTCAGGTATTTGAAATCCTTCAGCTCCGCACCATAACCCCCATGGAATAACAGAATTCCAGGCGTTAGGAATTGAGCATCCTCCAGTTCCCTTTGGATGTTCCCATGGAATCTTGGCATTCTGGATGTCGGCAGTTTAAAATTGCCCATACACTGTCCCAAATAGCCAAAAATTCACAAGGAGTTACAGAATTCATGATATCAGGAATATATTATCCACCAGCACTCCACACAATTTCCCATGGAATCATGGCATTCCGGCTTGTGGGAATCTTGTCTCCTCCAGTTACCCTCCCAAATCTGCATGGAAAAATGAATACCAGGCATTGGGAACGTAGAATCCTCATATTCCCCTTCCAAATTCCCATGGTATAACCATTTAAGTGTGTTGGGAATTTCCAATGCTCCACTTCCTCTCCCAAATTCCAATCAAACCCTAATGAAGTAATGACACTTTGCGTGTTGAGAATTTACAATCCGCCACTTCCCCTTCCAAATTCCCAACAAAACCATGCAATACGAGCAGTTCCATCATTGGCAATTTCAACTCCTCCAGTTCCTCTCCCAAATTTCCACCTAAATCTAACGGAATAATGGCACATTCTGTGGGGTGAATTTAGAATCCTCCACTTCCCCTTCCAAATTCCCATCGAATAGCTGCATTCTGGGTTTATGGATTTTCAAAACATCCATACGTCCATTAAAACTCGCATGAAAACCTCGCAAAAACAGCATTCATGGTGTTGGGAATATGATATCCTCACGTTGCTCTATCCACTTTCCAGCAAAACCATGGAATGACAGCATTCTAGGCATTGGGAGTTCGGAATCCTCCACTTCTCTTCCCAAATTCCAATGGAATAACAGCCTTCCAGGCATGGGGATATTGGAATCCTCTAGTTCCCTTCCAAAAAGCCCATGGAATAACGACATTCTGGGCATTGAGAAGTGAAAGTTTGCCAATTGCCTTCCCAAATCCCTAGGGAAGAAAACAATTCGGGCTGTCAGGTATTTGAAATCCTTCAGCTCCGCACCATAACCCCCATGGAATAACAGAATTCCAGGCGTTAGGAATTGAGCATCCTCCAGTTCCCCTTCGAATTTCCCATGGAATCCTGGCATTCTGGATGTCGGCAGTTTAGAATCGCCCATACACTCTCCCAAATAGCCAAAAATTCACAAGGAATAACAGAATTCATGAGATCAGGAATATATCATCCGCCAGCTCTCCGCACAATTTCCCACGCAATAACAGCATTCCGTGTGGTGGGAATCTTGACTCCTCCACTTACCCTCCCAAATCTGCATGGAATCATGGCATTCTGGGTGTTGGGAATTTTCAATCCCCCAGAAACCCACCCCAAATCCCACCACATTCCCAAAGAAGAGCAACTTTCCAGATGTCAGGAATTTGGAATATCCCAGTTCCCCACCCAAATTCCTATGGAACAACAGCATTCCAAGTGACAGAAATCGAGAATCTTCTGGCAACGTGAAAAAATTGTCATGGAATAATGGGATTTCAGGTGTGAGGAATTGAGAATGCCCCGTACAGCCTCCCAGATTCCCACCACATTCCAATGGAATAACAACATTCCAGATTTCAGGAACTGAGAATCATCCTCTTCCCCTCCCAAATTCCCATGGAAACACGGCATTCTCTTATTCCCTAATTTGGAACCCCCCATAAGCGTTCCCAAAATCCCACCAAATTCCCATGGAATAACCATTTTAGTGTGTTGGGAATTTCCAATGCTCCACTTCCTCTCCCAAATTCCAATCAAACCCTAATGAAGTAATGACACTTTGCGTGTTGAGAATTTACAATCCGCCACTTCCCCTTCCAAATTCCCAACAAAACCATGGAATACGAGCAGTTCCATCATTGGCAATTTCAACTCCTCCAGTTCCTCTCCCAAATTTCCTCCAACCTCTAACGGAATAATGACATTCCGTGTGTGGGAAATTTAGAATCCTCCACTTCCCCTTCCAAATTCCCATCGAATAGCTGCATTCTGGGTTTATGGATTTTCAAAACATCCATACGTCCACTTAAACTCGCACGAAAACCTCGCAAAAACAGCATTCATGGTGTTGGGAATATGATATCCTCACGTTGCTCTATCCACTTTCCAGCAAAACCATGGAATGACAGCATTCTGGGCATTGGGAGTTCGGAATCCTCCACTTCTCTTCCCAAATTCCAATGGAATAACAGCCTTCCAGGCATGGGGATATTGGAATCCTCTAGTTCCCTTCCAAAAAGACCATGGAAGAACGACATTCTGGGCATTGAGAAGTGAAAGTTTGCCAATTGCCTTCCCAAATCCCTAGGGAAGAAGACAATTCCGGCTGTCAGGTATTTGAAATCCTTCAGCTCCGCACCATAACCCCCATGGAATAACAGAATTCCAGGCGTTAGGAATTGAGCATCCTCCAGTTCCCCTTCGAATTTCCCATGGAATCCTGGCATTCTGGATGTCGGCACTTTAGAATCGCCCATACACTCTCCCAAATAGCCAAAAATTCACAAGGAATAACAGAATTCATGATATCAGGAATATATCATCCGCCAGCTCTCCGCACAATTTCCCACGCAATAACAGCATTCCGTGTGGTGGGAATCTTGACTCCTCCACTTACCCTCCCAAATCTGCATGGAATAATGGCATTCTGGGTGTTGGGAATTTTCAATCCCCCATAAACCCACCCCAAATCCCACCACATTCCCAAAGAAGAGCAACTTTCCAGATGTCAGGAATTTGGAATATCCCAGTTCCCCACCCAAATTCCTATGGAACAACAGCATTCCAAGTGACAGAAATCGAGAATCTTCTGGCAACGTGAAAAAATTGTCATGGAATAATGGGATTTCAGGTGTGAGGAATTGAGAATGCCCCGTACAGCCTCCCAGATTCCCCCCATATTCCAATGGAATAACAACATTCCAGATTTCAGGAACTGAGAATCATCCTCTTCCCCTCCCAAATTCCCATGGAAACACGGCATTCTCTTATTCCCTAATTTGGAACCCCCCATAAGCGTTCCCAAAATCCCACCAAATTCCCATGGAATAACCATTTTAGTGTGTTGGGAATTTCCAATGCTCCACTTCCTCTCCCAAATTCCAATCAAAACCTAATGAAGTAACGACACTTTGCGTGTTGAGAATTTACAATCCACCACTTCCCCTTCCAAATTCCCAACAAAACCATGCAATACGAGCAGTTCCATCATTGGCAATTTCAACTCCACCAGTTCCTCTCCCAAATTTCCTCCAACCTCTAACGGAATAATGACATTCCGTGTGTGGGAAATTTAGAATCCTCCACTTCCCCTTCCAAATTCCCATAGAATAGCTGCATTCTGGGTTTATGGATTTTCAAAACATCCATATGTCCACTTAAACTCGCACGAAAACCTCGCAAAAACAGCATTCATGGTGTTGGGAATATGATATCCTCACGTTGCTCTATCCACTTTCCAGCAACACCATGGAATGACAGCATTCCGGGCATTGGGAGTTCGGAATCCTCCACTTCTCTTCCCAAATTCCAATGGAATAACAGCCTTCCAGGCATGGGGATATTGGAATCCTCTAGTTCCCTTCCAAAAAGACCATGGAATAACGACATTCTGGGCATTGAGAAGTGAAAGTTTGCCAATTGCCTTCCCAAATCCCTAGGGAAGAAGACAATTCCGGCTGTCAGGTATTTGAAATCCTTCAGCTCCGCACCATAACCCCCATGGAATAACAGAATTCCAGGCGTTAGGAATTGAGCATCCTCCAGTTCCCCTTCGAATTTCCCATGGAATCCTGGCATTCTGGATGTCGGCAGTTTAAAATCGCCCATACACTGTCCCAAATAGCCAAAAATTCACAAGGAATAACAGAATTCATGATATCAGGAATATATCATCCGCCAGCTCTCCGCACAATTTCCCACGCAATAACAGCATTCCGTGTGGTGGGAATCTTGACTCCTCCACTTACCCTCCCAAATCTGCATGGAATAATGGCATTCTGGGTGTTGGGAATTTTCAATCCCCCAGAAACCCACCCCAAATCCCACCACATTCCCAAAGAAGAGCAACTTTCCAGATGTCAGGAATTTGGAATATCCCAGTTCCCCACCCAAATTCCTATGGAACAACAGCATTCCAAGTGACAGAAATCGAGAATCTTCTGGCAACGTGAAAAAATTGTCATGGAATAATGGGATTTCAGGTGTGAGGAATTGAGAATGCCCCGTACAGCCTCCCAGATTCCCCCCATATTCCAATGGAATAACAACATTCCAGATTTCAGGAACTGAGAATCATCCTCTTCCCCTCCCAAATTCCCATGGAAACACGGCATTCTCTTATTCCCTAATTTGGAACCCCCCATAAGCGTTCCCAAAATCCCACCAAATTCCCATGGAATAACCATTTTAGTGTGTTGGGAATTTCCAATGCTCCACTTCCTCTCCCAAATTCCAATCAAAACCTAATGAAGTAACGACACTTTGCGTGTTGAGAATTTACAATCCGCCACTTCCCCTTCCAAATTCCCAACAAAACCATGGAATACGAGCAGTTCCATCATTGGCAATTTCAACTCCTCCAGTTCCTCTCCCAAATTTCCTCCAACCTCTAACGGAATAATGACATTCCGTGTGTGGGAAATTTAGAATCCTCCACTTCCCCTTCCAAATTCCCATAGAATAGCTGCATTCTGGGTTTATGGATTTTCAAAACATCCATACGTCCACTTAAACTCGCACGAAAACCTCGCAAAAACAGCATTCATGGTGTTGGGAATATGATATCCTCACGTTGCTCTATCCACTTTCCAGCAAAACCATGGAATGACAGCATTCTGGGCATTGGGAGTTCGGAATCCTCCACTTCTCTTCCCAAATTCCAATGGAATAACAGCCTTCCAGGCATGGGGATATTGGAATCCTCTAGTTCCCTTCCAAAAAGACCATGGAATAACGACATTCTGGGCATTGAGAAGTGAAAGTTTGCCAATTGCCTTCCCAAATCCCTAGGGAAGAAGACAATTCCGGCTGTCAGGTATTTGAAATCCTTCAGCTCCGCACCATAACCCCCATGGAATAACAGAATTCCAGGCGTTAGGAATTGAGCATCCTCCAGTTCCCCTTCGAATTTCCCATGGAATCCTTGCATTCTGGATGTCGGCACTTTAGAATCGCCCATACACTGTCCCATATAGCCAAAAATTCACAAGGAATAACAGAATTCATGATATCAGGAATATATCATCCGCCAGCTCTCCGCACAATTTCCCACGCAATAACAGCATTCCGTGTGGTGGGAATCTTGACTCCTCCACTTACCCTCCCAAATCTGCATGGAATCATGGCATTCTGGGTGTTGGGAATTTTCAATCCCCCATAAACCCACCCCAAATCCCACCACATTCCCAAAGAAGAGCAACTTTCCAGATGTCAGGAATTTGGAATATCCCAGTTCCCCACCCAAATTCCTATGGAACAACAGCATTCCAAGTGACAGAAATCGAGAATCTTCCGGCAACGTGAAAAAATTGTCATGGAATAATGGGATTTCAGGTGTGAGGAATTGAGAATGCCCTGTACAGCCTCCCAGATTCCCCCCACATTCCAATGGAATAACAACATTCCAGATTTCAGGAACTGAGAATCATCCTCTTCCCCTCCCAAATTCCCATGGAAACACGGCATTCTCTTATTCCCTAATTTGGAACCCCCCATAAGCGTTCCCAAAATCCCACCAAATTCCCATGGAATAACCATTTTAGTGTGTTGGGAATTTCCAATGCTCCACTTCCTCTCCCAAATTCCAATCAAACCCTAATGAAGTAACGACACTTTGCGTGTTGAGAATTTACAATCCGCCACTTCCCCTTCCAAATTCCCAACAAAACCATGGAATACGAGCAGTTCCATCATTGGCAATTTCAACTCCTCCAGTTCCTCTCCCAAATTTCCTCCAACCTCTAACGGAATAATGACATTCCGTGTGTGGGAAATTTAGAATCCTCCACTTCCCCTTCCAAATTCCCATAGAATAGCTGCATTCTGGGTTTATGGATTTTCAAAACATCCATACGTCCACTTAAACTCGCACGAAAACCTCGCAAAAACAGCATTCATGGTGTTGGGAATATGATATCCTCACGTTGCTCTATCCACTTTCCAGCAAAACCATGGAATGACAGCATTCTGGGCATTGGGAGTTCGGAATCCTCCACTTCTCTTCCCAAATTCCAATGGAATAACAGCCTTCCAGGCATGGGGATATTGGAATCCTCTAGTTCCCTTCCAAAAAGACCATGGAATAACGACATTCTGGGCATTGAGAAGTGAAAGTTTGCCAATTGCCTTCCCAAATCCCTAGGGAAGAAGACAATTCCGGCTGTCAGGTATTTGAAATCCTTCAGCTCCGCACCATAACCCCCATGGAATAACAGAATTCCAGGCGTTAGGAATTGAGCATCCTCCAGTTCCCCTTCGAATTTCCCATGGAATCCTTGCATTCTGGATGTCGGCACTTTAGAATCGCCCATACACTGTCCCATATAGCCAAAAATTCACAAGGAATAACAGAATTCATGATATCAGGAATATATCATCCGCCAGCTCTCCGCACAATTTCCCACGCAATAACAGCATTCCGTGTGGTGGGAATCTTGACTCCTCCACTTACCCTCCCAAATCTGCATGGAATCATGGCATTCTGGGTGTTGGGAATTTTCAATCCCCCATAAACCCACCCCAAATCCCACCACATTCCCAAAGAAGAGCAACTTTCCAGATGTCAGGAATTTGGAATATCCCAGTTCCCCACCCAAATTCCTATGGAACAACAGCATTCCAAGTGACAGAAATCGAGAATCTTCCGGCAACGTGAAAAAATTGTCATGGAATAATGGGATTTCAGGTGTGAGGAATTGAGAATGCCCTGTACAGCCTCCCAGATTCCCACCACATTCCAATGGAATAACAACATGCCAGATTTCAGGAACTGAGAATCATCCTCTTCCCCTCCCAAATTCCCATGGAAACACGGCATTCTCTTATTCCCTAATTTGGAACCCCCCATAAGCGTTCCCAAAATCCCACCAAATTCCCATGGAATAACCATTTTAGTGTGTTGGGAATTTCCAATGCTCCACTTCCTCTCCCAAATTCCAATCAAACCCTAATGAAGTAACGACACTTTGCGTGTTGAGAATTTACAATCCGCCACTTCCCCTTCCAAATTCCCAACAAAACCATGGAATACGAGCAGTTCCATCATTGGCAATTTCAACTCCTCCAGTTCCTCTCCCAAATTTCCTCCAACCTCTAACGGAATAATGACATTCCGTGTGTGGGAAATTTAGAATCCTCCACTTCCCCTTCCAAATTCCCATAGAATAGCTGCATTCTGGGTTTATGGATTTTCAAAACATCCATACGTCCACTTAAACTCGCACGAAAACCTCGCAAAAACAGCATTCATGGTGTTGGGAATATGATATCCTCACGTTGCTCTATCCACTTTCCAGCAAAACCATGGAATGACAGCATTCTGGGCATTGGGAGTTCGGAATCCTCCACTTCTCTTCCCAAATTCCAATGGAATAACAGCCTTCCAGGCATGGGGATATTGGAATCCTCTAGTTCCCTTCCAAAAAGACCATGGAATAACGACATTCTGGGCATTGAGAAGTGAAAGTTTGCCAATTGCCTTCCCAAATCCCTAGGGAAGAAGACAATTCCGGCTGTCAGGTATTTGAAATCCTTCAGCTCCGCACCATAACCCCCATGGAATAACAGAATTCCAGGCGTTAGGAATTGAGCATCCTCCAGTTCCCCTTCGAATTTCCCATGGAATCCTTGCATTCTGGATGTCGGCACTTTAGAATCGCCCATACACTGTCCCATATAGCCAAAAATTCACAAGGAATAACAGAATTCATGATATCAGGAATATATCATCCGCCAGCTCTCCGCACAATTTCCCACGCAATAACAGCATTCCGTGTGGTGGGAATCTTGACTCCTCCACTTACCCTCCCAAATCTGCATGGAATCATGGCATTCTGGGTGTTGGGAATTTTCAATCCCCCATAAACCCACCCCAAATCCCACCACATTCCCAAAGAAGAGCAACTTTCCAGATGTCAGGAATTTGGAATATCCCAGTTCCCCACCCAAATTCCTATGGAACAACAGCATTCCAAGTGACAGAAATCGAGAATCTTCCGGCAACGTGAAAAAATTGTCATGGAATAATGGGATTTCAGGTGTGAGGAATTGAGAATGCCCTGTACAGCCTCCCAGATTCCCACCACATTCCAATGGAATAACAACATGCCAGATTTCAGGAACTGAGAATCATCCTCTTCCCCTCCCAAATTCCCATGGAAACACGGCATTCTCTTATTCCCTAATTTGGAACCCCCCATAAGCGTTCCCAAAATCCCACCAAATTCCCATGGAATAACCATTTTAGTGTGTTGGGAATTTCCAATGCTCCACTTCCTCTCCCAAATTCCAATCAAACCCTAATGAAGTAACGACACTTTGCGTGTTGAGAATTTACAATCCGCCACTTCCCCTTCCAAATTCCCAACAAAACCATGCAATACGAGCAGTTCCATCATTGGCAATTTCAACTCCTCCAGTTCCTCTCCCAAATTTCCTCCAACCTCTAACGGAATAATGACATTCCGTGTGTGGGAAATTTAGAATCCTCCACTTCCCCTTCCAAATTCCCATAGAATAGCTGCATTCTGGGTTTATGGATTTTCAAAACATCCATACGTCCACTTAAACTCGCACGAAAACCTCGCAAAAACAGCATTCATGGTGTTGGGAATATGATATCCTCACGTTGCTCTATCCACTTTCCAGCAACACCATGGAATGACAGCATTCTGGGCATTGGGAGTTCGGAATCCTCCACTTCTCTTCCCAAATTCCAATGGAATAACAGCCTCACAGGCATGGGGATATTGGAATCCTCTAGTTCCCTTCCAAAAAGCCCATGGAATAACGACATTCTGGGCATTGAGAAGTGAAAGTTTGCCAATTGCCTTCCCAAATCCCTAGGGAAGAAGACAATTCGGGCTGTCAGGTATTTGAAATCCTTCAGCTCCGCACCATAACCCCCATGGAATAACAGAATTCCAGGCGTTAGGAATTGAGCATCCTCCAGTTCCCCTTCGAATTTCCCATGGAATCCTGGCATTCTGGATGTCGGCACTTTAGAATCGCCCATACACTCTCCCAAATAGCCAAAAATTCACAAGGAATAACAGAATTCATGATATCAGGAATATATCATCCGCCAGCTCTCCGCACAATTTCCCACGCAATAACAGCATTCCGTGTGGTGGGAATCTTGACTCCTCCACTTACCCTCCCAAATCTGCATGGAATAATGGCATTCTGGGTGTTGGGAATTTTCAATCCCCCAGAAACCCACCCCAAATCCCACCACATTCCCAAAGAAGAGCAACTTTCCAGATGTCAGGAATTTGGAATATCCCAGTTCCCCACCCAAATTCCTATGGAACAACAGCATTCCAAGTGACAGAAATCGAGAATCTTCCGGCAACGTGAAAAAATTGTCATGGAATAATGGGATTTCAGGTGTGAGGAATTGAGAATGCCCTGTACAGCCTCCCAGATTCCCACCACATTCCAATGGAATAACAACATTCCAGATTTCAGGAACTGAGAATCATCCTCTTCCCCTCCCAAATTCCCATGGAAACACGGCATTCTCTTATTCCCTAATTTGGAACCCCCCATAAGCGTTCCCAAAATCCCACCAAATTCCCATGGAATAACCATTTTAGTGTGTTGGGAATTTCCAATGCTCCACTTCCTCTCCCAAATTCCAATCAAACCCTAATGAAGTAACGACACTTTGCGTGTTGAGAATTTACAATCCGCCACTTCCCCTTCCAAATTCCCAACAAAACCATGCAATACGAGCAGTTCCATCATTGGCAATTTCAACTCCTCCAGTTCCTCTCCCAAATTTCCTCCAACCTCTAACGGAATAATGACATTCCGTGTGTGGGAAATTTAGAATCCTCCACTTCCCCTTCCAAATTCCCATAGAATAGCTGCATTCTGGGTTTATGGATTTTCAAAACATCCATACGTCCACTTAAATTCGCACGAAAACCTCGCAAAAACAGCATTCATGGTGTTGGGAATATGATATCCTCACGTTGCTCTATCCACTTTCCAGCAAAACCATGGAATGACAGCATTCTGGGCATTGGGAGTTCGGAATCCTCCACTTCTCTTCCCAAATTCCAATGGAATAACAGCCTCACAGGCATGGGGATATTGGAATCCTCTAGTTCCCTTCCAAAAAGCCCATGGAATAACGACATTCTGGGCATTGAGAAGTGAAAGTTTGCCAATTGCCTTCCCAAATCCCTAGGGAAGAAGACAATTCCGGCTGTCAGGTATTTGAAATCCTTCAGCTCCGCACCATAACCCCCATGGAATAACAGAATTCCAGGCGTTAGGAATTGAGCATCCTCCAGTTCCCCTTCGAATTTCCCATGGAATCCTGGCATTCTGGATGTCGGCAGTTTAAAATCGCCCATACACTCTCCCATATAGCCAAAAATTCACAAGGAATAACAGAATTCATGATATCAGGAATATATCATCCGCCAGCTCTCCGCACAATTTCCCACGCAATAACAGCATTCCGTGTGGTGGGAATCTTGACTCCTCCACTTACCCTCCCAAATCTGCATGGAATCATGGCATTCTGGGTGTTGGGAATTTTCAATCCCCCATAAACCCACCCCAAATCCCACCACATTCCCAAAGAAGAGCAACTTTCCAGATGTCAGGAATTTGGAATATCCCAGTTCCCCACCCAAATTCCTATGGAACAACAGCATTCCAAGTGACAGAAATCGAGAATCTTCCGGCAACGTGAAAAAATTGTCATGGAATAATGGGATTTCAGGTGTGAGGAATTGAGAATGCCCCGAACAGCCTCCCAGATTCCCACCACATTCCAATGGAATAACAACATGCCAGATTTCAGGAACTGAGAATCATCCTCTTCCCCTCCCAAATTCCCATGGAAACACGGCATTCTCTTATTCCCTAATTTGGAACCCCCCATAAGCGTTCCCAAAATCCCACCAAATTCCCATGGAATAACCATTTTAGTGTGTTGGGAATTTCCAATGCTCCACTTCCTCTCCCAAATTCCAATCAAACCCTAATGAAGTAACGACACTTTGCGTGTTGAGAATTTACAATCCGCCACTTCCCCTTCCAAATTCCCAACAAAACCATGGAATACGAGCAGTTCCATCATTGGCAATTTCAACTCCTCCAGTTCCTCTCCCAAATTTCCTCCAACCTCTAACGGAATAATGACATTCTGTGTGTGGGCAATTTAGAATCCTCCACTTCCCCTTCCAAATTCCCATCGAATAGGTGCATTCTGGGTTTATGGATTTTCAAAACATCCATACGTCCACTTAAACTCGCACGAAAACCTCGCAAAAACAGCATTCATGGTGTTGGGAATATGATATCCTCACGTTGCTCTATCCACTTTCCAGCAAAACCATGGAATGACAGCATTCTGGGCATTGGGAGTTCGGAATCCTCCACTTCTCTTCCCAAATTCCAATGGAATAACAGCCTCACAGGCATGGGGATATTGGAATCCTCTAGTTCCCTTCCAAAAAGCCCATGGAATAACGACATTCTGGGCATTGAGAAGTGAAAGTTTGCCAATTGCCTTCCCAAATCCCTAGGGAAGAAGACAATTCCGGCTGTCAGGTATTTGAAATCCTTCAGCTCCGCACCATAACCCCCATGGAATAACAGAATTCCAGGCGTTAGGAATTGAGCATCCTCCAGTTCCCCTTCGAATTTCCCATGGAATCCTGGCATTCTGGATGTCGGCACTTTAGAATCGCCCATACACTCTCCCAAATAGCCAAAAATTCACAAGGAATAACAGAATTCATGATATCAGGAATATATCATCCGCCAGCTCTCCGCACAATTTCCCACGCAATAACAGCATTCCGTGTGGTGGGAATCTTGACTCCTCCACTTACCCTCCCAAATCTGCATGCAATAATGGCATTCTGGGTGTTGGGAATTTTCAATCCCCCATAAACCCACCCCAAATCCCACCACATTCCCAAAGAAGAGCAACTTTCCAGATGTCAGGAATTTGGAATATCCCAGTTCCCCACAAAAATTCCTATGGAACAACAGCATTCCAAGTGACAGAAATCGAGAATCTTCCGGCAACGTGAAAAAATTGCCATGGAATAATGGGATTTCAGGTGTGAGGAATTGAGAATGCCCCGTACAGCCTCCCAGATTCCCACCACATTCCAATGGAATAACAACATTCCAGATTTCAGGAACTGAGAATCATCCTCTTCCCCTCCCAAATTCCCATGGAAACACGGCATTCTCTTATTCCCTAATTTGGAACCCCCCATAAGCGTTCCCAAAATCCCACCAAATTCCCATGGAATAACCATTTTAGTGTGTTGGGAATTTCCAATGCTCCACTTCCTCTCCCAAATTCCAGTCAAACCCTAATGAAGTAACGACACTTTGCGTGTTGAGAATTTACAATCCGCCACTTCCCCTTCCAAATTCCCAACAAAACCATGGAATACGAGCAGTTCCATCACTGGCAATTTCAACTCCTCCAGTTCCTCTCCCAAATTTCCTCCAACCTCTAACGGAATAATGACATTCCGTGTGTGGGGAATTTAGAATCCTCCACTTCCCCTTCCAAATTCCCATAGAATAGCTGCATTCTGGGTTTATGGATTTTCAAAACATCCATACGTCCACTTAAACTCGCACGAAAACCTCGCAAAAACAGCATTCATGGTGTTGGGAATATGATATCCTCACGTTGCTCTATCCACTTTCCAGCAAAACCATGGAATGACAGCATTCTGGGCATTGGGAGTTCGGAATCCTCCACTTCTCTTCCCAAATTCCAATGGAATAACAGCCTTCCAGGCATGGGGATATTGGAATCCTCTAGTTCCCTTCCAAAAAGACCATGGAATAACGACATTCTGGGCATTGAGAAGTGAAAGTTTGCCAATTGCCTTCCCAAATCCCTAGGGAAGAAGACAATTCGGGCTGTCAGGTATTTGAAATCCTTCAGCTCCGCACCATAACCCCCATGGAATAACAGAATTCCAGGCGTTAGGAATTGAGCATCCTCCAGTTCCCCTTCGAATTTCCCATGGAATCCTGGCATTCTGGATGTCGGCAGTTTAAAATCGCCCATACACTGTCCCAAATAGCCAAAAATTCACAAGGAATAACAGAATTCATGTTATCAGGAATATATCATCCGCCAGCTCTCCGCACAATTTCCCACGCAATAACAGCATTCCGTGTGGTGGGAATCTTGACTCCTCCACTTACCCTCCCAAATCTGCATGGAATCATGGCATTCTGGGTGTTGGGAATTTTCAATCCCCCAGAAACCCACCCCAAATCCCACCACATTCCCAAAGAAGAGCAACTTTCCAGATGTCAGGAATTTGGAATATCCCAGTTCCCCACCCAAATTCCTATGGAACAACAGCATTCCAAGTGACAGAAATCGAGAATCTTCTGGCAACGTGAAAAAATTGTCATGGAATAATGGGATTTCAGGTGTGAGGAATTGAGAATGCCCCGTACAGCCTCCCAGATTCCCACCACATTCCAATGGAATAACAACATGCCAGATTTCAGGAACTGAGAATCATCCTCTTCCCCTCCCAAATTCCCATGGAAACACGGCATTCTCTTATTCCCTAATTTGGAACCCCCCATAAGCGTTCCCAAAATCCCACCAAATTCCCATGGAATAACCATTTTAGTGTGTTGGGAATTTCCAATGCTCCACTTCCTCTCCCAAATTCCAATCAAACCCTAATGAAGCAACGACACTTTGCGTGTTGAGAATTTACAATCCGCCACTTCCCCTTCCAAATTCCCAACAAAACCATGGAATACGAGCAGTTCCATCATTGGCAATTTCAACTCCTCCAGTTCCTCTCCCAAATTTCCTCCAACCTCTAACGGAATAATGACATTCCGTGTGTGGGAAATTTAGAATCCTCCACTTCCCCTTCCAAATTCCCATCGAATAGCTGCATTCTGGGTTTATGGATTTTCAAAACATCCATATGTCCACTTAAACTCGCACGAAAACCTCGCAAAAACAGCATTCATGGTGTTGGGAATATGATATCCTCACGTTGCTCTATCCACTTTCCAGCAAAACCATGGAATGACAGCATTCTGGGCATTGGGAGTTCGGAATCCTCCACTTCTCTTCCCAAATTCCAATGGAATAACAGCCTTCCAGGCATGAGGATATTGGAATCCTCTAGTTCCCTTCCAAAAAGCCCATGGAATAACGACATTCTGGGCATTGAGAAGTGAAAGTTTGCCAATTGCCTTCCCAAATCCCTAGGGAAGAAGACAATTCGGGCTGTCAGGTATTTGAAATCCTTCAGCTCCGCACCATAACCCCCATGGAATAACAGAATTCCAGGCGTTAGGAATTGAGCATCCTCCAGTTCCCCTTCGAATTTCCCATGGAATCCTGGCATTCTGGATGTCGGCACTTTAGAATCGCCCATACACTCTCCCAAATAGCCAAAAATTCACAAGGAATAACAGAATTCATGATATCAGGAATATATCATCCGCCAGCTCTCCGCACAATTTCCCACGCAATAACAGCATTCCGTGTGGTGGGAATCTTGACTCCTCCACTTACCCTCCCAAATCTGCATGGAATAATGGCATTCTGGGTGTTGGGAATTTTCAATCCCCCAGAAACCCACCCCAAATCCCACCACATTCCCAAAGAAGAGCAACTTTCCAGATGTCAGGAATTTGGAATATCCCAGTTCCCCACCCAAATTCCTATGGAACAACAGCATTCCAAGTGACAGAAATCGAGAATCTTCCGGCAACGTGAAAAAATTGCCATGGAATAATGGGATTTCAGGTGTGAGGAATTGAGAATGCCCCGTACAGCCTCCCAGATTCCCCCCACATTCCAATGGAATAACAACATTCCAGATTTCAGGAACTGAGAATCATCCTCTTCCCCTCCCAAATTCCCATGGAAACACGGCATTCTCTTATTCCCTAATTTGGAACCCCCCATAAGCGTTCCCAAAATCCCACCAAATTCCCATGGAATAACCATTTTAGTGTGTTGGGAATTTCCAATGCTCCACTTCCTCTCCCAAACTCCAATCAAACCCTAATGAAGTAACGACACTTTGCGTGTTGAGAATTTACAATCCGCCACTTCCCCTTCCAAATTCCCAACAAAACCATGGAATACGAGCAGTTCCATCATTGGCAATTTCAACTCCTCCAGTTCCTCTCCCAAATTTCCTCCAACCTCTAACGGAATAATGACATTCCGTGTGTGGGAAATTTAGAATCCTCCACTTCCCCTTCCAAATTCCCATCGAATAGCTGCATTCTGGGTTTATGGATTTTCAAAACATCCATACGTCCACTTAAACTCGCACGAAAACCTCGCAAAAACAGCATTCATGGTGTTGGGAATATGATATCCTCACGTTGCTCTATCCACTTTCCAGCAAAACCATGGAATGACAGCATTCTGGGCATTGGGAGTTCGGAATCCTCCACTTCTCTTCCCAAATTCCAATGGAATAACAGCCTTCCAGGCATGGGGATATTGGAATCCTCTAGTTCCCTTCCAAAAAGCCCATGGAATAACGACATTCTGGGCATTGAGAAGTGAAAGTTTGCCAATTGCCTTCCCAAATCCCTAGGGAAGAAGACAATTCGGGCTGTCAGGTATTTGAAATCCTTCAGCTCCGCACCATAACCCCCATGGAATAACAGAATTCCAGGCGTTAGGAATTGAGCATCCTCCAGTTCCCCTTCGAATTTCCCATGGAATCCTGGCATTCTGGATGTCGGCAGTTTAGAATCGCCCATACACTCTCCCAAATAGCCAAAAATTCACAAGGAATAACAGAATTCATGATATCAGGAATATATCATCCGCCAGCTCTCCGCACAATTTCCCACGCAATAACAGCATTCCGTGTGGTGGGAATCTTGACTCCTCCACTTACCCTCCCAAATCTGCATGGAATAATGGCATTCTGGGTGTTGGGAATTTTCAATCCCCCAGAAACCCACCCCAAATCCCACCACATTCCCAAAGAAGAGCAACTTTCCAGATGTCAGGAATTTGGAATATCCCAGTTCCCCACCCAAATTCCTATGGAACAACAGCATTCCAAGTGACAGAAATCGAGAATCTTCCGGCAACGTGAAAAAATTGCCATGGAATAATGGGATTTCAGGTGTGAGGAATTGAGAATGCCCCGTACAGCCTCCCAGATTCCCACCACATTCCAATGGAATAACAACATTCCAGATTTCAGGAACTGAGAATCATCCTCTTCCCCTCCCAAATTCCCATGGAAACACGGCATTCTCTTATTCCCTAATTTGGAACCCCCCATAAGCGTTCCCAAAATCCCACCAAATTCCCATGGAATAACCATTTTAGTGTGTTGGGAATTTCCAATGCTCCACTTCCTCTCCCAAATTCCAATCAAACCCTAATGAAGTAACGACACTTTGCGTGTTGAGAATTTACAATCCGCCACTTCCCCTTCCAAATTCCCAACAAAACCATGCAATACGAGCAGTTCCATCATTGGCAATTTCAACTCCTCCAGTTCCTCTCCCAAATTTCCTCCAACCTCTAACGGAATAATGACATTCCGTGTGTGGGAAATTTAGAATCCTCCACTTCCCCTTCCAAATTCCCATCGAATAGCTGCATTCTGGGTTTATGGATTTTCAAAACATCCATACGTCCACTTAAACTCGCACGAAAACCTCGCAAAAACAGCATTCATGGTGTTGGGAATATGATATCCTCACGTTGCTCTATCCACTTTCCAGCAAAACCATGGAATGACAGCATTCTGGGCATTGGGAGTTCGGAATCCTCCACTTCTCTTCCCAAATTCCAATGGAATAACAGCCTTCCAGGCATGGGGATATTGGAATCCTCTAGTTCCCTTCCAAAAAGCCCATGGAATAACGACATTCTGGGCATTGAGAAGTGAAAGTTTGCCAATTGCCTTCCCAAATCCCTAGGGAAGAAGACAATTCGGGCTGTCAGGTATTTGAAATCCTTCAGCTCCGCACCATAACCCCCATGGAATAACAGAATTCCAGGCGTTAGGAATTGAGCATCCTCCAGTTCCCCTTCGAATTTCCCATGGAATCCTGGCATTCTGGATGTCGGCAGTTTAGAATCGCCCATACACTCTCCCAAATAGCCAAAAATTCACAAGGAATAACAGAATTCATGAGATCAGGAATATATCATCCGCCAGCTCTCCGCACAATTTCCCACGCAATAACAGCATTCCGTGTGGTGGGAATCTTGACTCCTCCACTTACCCTCCCAAATCTGCATGGAATAATGGCATTCTGGGTGTTGGGAATTTTCAATCCCCCAGAAACCCACCCCAAATCCCACCACATTCCCAAAGAAGAGCAACTTTCCAGATGTCAGGAATTTGGAATATCCCAGTTCCCCACCCAAATTCCTATGGAACAACAGCATTCCAAGTGACAGAAATCGAGAATCTTCCGGCAACGTGAAAAAATTGCCATGGAATAATGGGATTTCAGGTGTGAGGAATTGAGAATGCCCCGTACAGCCTCCCAGATTCCCACCACATTCCAATGGAATAACAACATTCCAGATTTCAGGAACTGAGAATCATCCTCTTCCCCTCCCAAATTCCCATGGAAACACGGCATTCTCTTATTCCCTAATTTGGAACCCCCCATAAGCGTTCCCAAAATCCCACCAAATTCCCATGGAATAACCATTTTAGTGTGTTGGGAATTTCCAATGCTCCACTTCCTCTCCCAAATTCCAATCAAACCCTAATGAAGTAACGACACTTTGCGTGTTGAGAATTTACAATCCGCCACTTCCCCTTCCAAATTCCCAACAAAACCATGCAATACGAGCAGTTCCATCATTGGCAATTTCAACTCCTCCAGTTCCTCTCCCAAATTTCCTCCAACCTCTAACGGAATAATGACATTCCGTGTGTGGGAAATTTAGAATCCTCCACTTCCCCTTCCAAATTCCCATCGAATAGCTGCATTCTGGGTTTATGGATTTTCAAAACATCCATACGTCCACTTAAACTCGCACGAAAACCTCGCAAAAACAGCATTCATGGTGTTGGGAATATGATATCCTCACGTTGCTCTATCCCCTTTCCAGCAAAACCATGGAATGACAGCATTCTGGGCATTGGGAGTTCGGAATCCTCCACTTCTCTTCCCAAATTCCAATGGAATAACAGCCTTCCAGGCATGGGGATATTGGAATCCTCTAGTTCCCTTCCAAAAAGCCCATGGAATAACGACATTCTGGGCATTGAGAAGTGAAAGTTTGCCAATTGCCTTCCCAAATCCCTAGGGAAGAAGACAATTCGGGCTGTCAGGTATTTGAAATCCTTCAGCTCCGCACCATAACCCCCATGGAATAACAGAATTCCAGGCGTTAGGAATTGAGCATCCTCCAGTTCCCCTTCGAATTTCCCATGGAATCCTGGCATTCTGGATGTCGGCAGTTTAGAATCGCCCATACACTCTCCCAAATAGCCAAAAATTCACAAGGAATAACAGAATTCATGATATCAGGAATATATCATCCGCCAGCTCTCCGCACAATTTCCCACGCAATAACAGCATTCCGTGTGGTGGGAATCTTGACTCCTCCACTTACCCTCCCAAATCTGCATGGAATAATGGCATTCTGGGTGTTGGGAATTTTCAATCCCCCATAAACCCACCCCAAATCCCACCACATTCCCAAAGAAGAGCAACTTTCCAGATGTCAGGAATTTGGAATATCCCAGTTCCCCACCCAAATTCCTATGGAACAACAGCATTCCAAGTGACAGAAATCGAGAATCTTCCGGCAACGTGAAAAAATTGCCATGGAATAATGGGATTTCAGGTGTGAGGAATTGAGAATGCCCCGTACAGCCTCCCAGATTCCCACCACATTCCAATGGAATAACAACATTCCAGATTTCAGGAACTGAGAATCATCCTCTTCCCCTCCCAAATTCCCATGGAAACACGGCATTCTCTTATTCCCTAATTTGGAACCCCCCATAAGCGTTCCCAAAATCCCACCAAATTCCCATGGAATAACCATTTTAGTGTGTTGGGAATTTCCAATGCTCCACTTCCTCTCCCAAATTCCAATCAAACCCTAATGAAGTAACGACACTTTGCGTGTTGAGAATTTACAATCCGCCACTTCCCCTTCCAAATTCCCAACAAAACCATGCAATACGAGCAGTTCCATCATTGGCAATTTCAACTCCTCCAGTTCCTCTCCCAAATTTCCTCCAACCTCTAACGGAATAATGACATTCCGTGTGTGGGAAATTTAGAATCCTCCACTTCCCCTTCCAAATTCCCATAGAATAGCTGCATTCTGGGTTTATGGATTTTCAAAACATCCATACGTCCACTTAAACTCGCACGAAAACCTCGCAAAAACAGCATTCATGGTGTTGGGAATATGATATCCTCCAGTTGCTCTATCCCCTTTCCAGCAAAACCATGGAATGACAGCATTCTGGGCATTGGGAGTTCGGAATCCTCCACTTCTCTTCCCAAATTCCAATGGAATAACAGCCTTCCAGGCATGGGGATATTGGAATCCTCTAGTTCCCTTCCAAAAAGACCATGGAATAACGACATTCTGGGCATTGAGAAGTGAAAGTTTGCCAATTGCCTTCCCAAATCCCTAGGGAAGAAGACAATTCGGGCTGTCAGGTATTTGAAATCCTTCAGCTCCGCACCATAACCCCCATGGAATAACAGAATTCCAGGCGTTAGGAATTGAGCATCCTCCAGTTCCCCTTCGAATTTCCCATGGAATCCTGGCATTCTGGATGTCGGCAGTTTAGAATCGCCCATACACTCTCCCAAATAGCCAAAAATTCACAAGGAATAACAGAATTCATGATATCAGGAATATATCATCCGCCAGCTCTCCGCACAATTTCCCACGCAATAACAGCATTCCGTGTGGTGGGAATCTTGACTCCTCCACTTACCCTCCCAAATCTGCATGGAATCATGGCATTCTGGGTGTTGGGAATTTTCAATCCCCCAGAAACCCACCCCAAATCCCACCACATTCCCAAAGAAGAGCAACTTTCCAGATGTCAGGAATTTGGAATATCCCAGTTCCCCACCCAAATTCCTATGGAACAACAGCATTCCAAGTGACAGAAATCGAGAATCTTCCGGCAACGTGAAAAAATTGTCATGGAATAATGGGATTCCAGGTGTGAGGAATTGAGAATGCCCCGTACAGCCTCCCAGATTCCCACCACATTCCCATGGAATAACAACATTCCAGATTTCAGGAACTGAGAATCATCCTCTTCCCCTCCCAAATTCCCATGGAAACACGGCATTCTCTTATTCCCTAATTTGGAATCCCCCATAAGCGTTCCCAAAATCCCACCAAATTCCCATGGAATAACCATTTTAGTGTGTTGGGAATTTCCAATGCTCCACTTCCTCTCCCAAATTCCAATCAAACCCTAATGAAGTAATGACACTTTGCGTGTTGAGAATTTACAATCCGCCACTTCCCCTTCCAAATTCCCAACAAAACCATGGAATACGAGCAGTTCCATCATTGGCAATTTCAACTCCTCCAGTTCCTCTCCCAAATTTCCTCCAACATCTAACGGAATAATGACATTCCGTGTGTGGGAAATTTAGAATCCTCCACTTCCCCTTCCAAATTCCCATAGAATAGCTGCATTCTGGGTTTATGGATTTTCAAAACATCCATACGTCCACTTAAACTCGCACGAAAACCTCGCAAAAACAGCATTCATGGTGTTGGGAATATGATATCCTCACGTTGCTCTATCCACTTTCCAGCAAAACCATGGAATGACAGCATTCTGGGCATTGGGAGTTCGGAATCCTCCACTTCTCTTCCCAAATTCCAATGGAATAACAGCCTTCCAGGCATGGGGATATTGGAATCCTCTAGTTCCCTTCCAAAAAGACCATGGAATAACGACATTCTGGGCATTGAGAAGTGAAAGTTTGCCAATTGCCTTCCCAAATCCCTAGGGAAGAAGACAATTCCGGCTGTCAGGTATTTGAAATCCTTCAGCTCCGCACCATAACCCCCATGGAATAACAGAATTCCAGGCGTTAGGAATTGAGCATCCTCCAGTTCCCCTTCGAATTTCCCATGGAATCCTGGCATTCTGGATGTCGGCACTTTAGAATCGCCCATACACTCTCCCAAATAGCCAAAAATTCACAAGGAATAACAGAATTCATGAGATCAGGAATATATCATCCGCCAGCTCTCCGCACAATTTCCCACGCAATAACAGCATTCCGTGTGGTGGGAATCTTGACTCCTCCACTTACCCTCCCAAATCTGCATGCAATAATGGCATTCTGGGTGTTGGGAATTTTCAATCCCCCAGAAACCCACCCCAAATCCCACCACATTCCCAAAGAAGAGCAACTTTCCACATGTCAGGAATTTGGAATATCCCAGTTCCCCACCCAAATTCCCATGGAACAACAGCATTCCAAGTGACAGAAATCGAGAATCTTCCGGCAACGTGAAAAAATTGCCATGGAATAATGGGATTCCAGGTGTGAGGAATTGAGAATGCCCCGTACAGCCTCCCAGATTCCCACCACATTCCCATGGAATAACAACATTCCAGATTTCAGGAACTGAGAATCATCCTCTTCCCCTCCCAAATTCCCATGGAAACACGGCATTCTCTTATTCCCTAATTTGGAACCCCCCATAAGCGTTCCCAAAATCCCACCAAATTCCCATGGAATAACCATTTTAGTGTGTTGGGAATTTCCAATGCTCCACTTCCTCTCCCAAATTCCAATCAAACCCTAATGAAGTAATGACACTTTGCGTGTTGAGAATTTACAATCCGCCACTTCCCCTTCCAAATTCCCAACAAAACCATGGAATACGAGCAGTTCCATCATTGGCAATTTCAACTCCTCCAGTTCCTCTCCCAAATTTCCTCCAACCTCTAACGGAATAATGACATTCCGTGTGTGGGAAATTTAGAATCCTCCACTTCCCCTTCCAAATTCCCATAGAATAGCTGCATTCTGGGTTTATGGATTTTCAAAACATCCATACGTCCACTTAAACTCGCACGAAAACCTCGCAAAAACAGCATTCATGGTGTTGGGAATATGATATCCTCACGTTGCTCTATCCACTTTCCAGCAAAACCATGGAATGACAGCATTCTGGGCATTGGGAGTTCGGAATCCTCCACTTCTCTTCCCAAATTCCAATGGAATAACAGCCTTCCAGGCATGAGGATATTGGAATCCTCTAGTTCCCTTCCAAAAAGCCCATGGAATAACGACATTCTGGGCATTGAGAAGTGAAAGTTTGCCAATTGCCTTCCCAAATCCCTAGGGAAGAAGACAATTCGGGCTGTCAGGTATTTGAAATCCTTCAGCTCCGCACCATAACCCCCATGGAATAACAGAATTCCAGGCGTTAGGAATTGAGCATCCTCCAGTTCCCCTTCGAATTTCCCATGGAATCCTGGCATTCTGGATGTCGGCACTTTAGAATCGCCCATACACTCTCCCAAATAGCCAAAAATTCACAAGGAATAACAGAATTCATGATATCAGGAATATATCATCTGCCAGCTCTCCGCACAATTTCCCACGCAATAACAGCATTCCGTGTGGTGGGAATCTTGACTCCTCCACTTACCCTCCCAAATCTGCATGGAATAATGGCATTCTGGGTGTTGGGAATTTTCAATCCCCCATAAACCCACCCCAAATCCCACCACATTCCCAAAGAAGAGCAACTTTCCAGATGTCAGGAATTTGGAATATCCCAGTTCCCCACCCAAATTCCTATGGAACAACAGCATTCCAAGTGACAGAAATCGAGAATCTTCCGGCAACGTGAAAAAATTGTCATGGAATAATGGGATTCCAGGTGTGAGGAATTGAGAATGCCCCGTACAGCCTCCCAGATTCCCACCACATTCCAATGGAATAACAACATTCCAGATTTCAGGAACTGAGAATCATCCTCTTCCCCTCCCAAATTCCCATGGAAACACGGCATTCTCTTATTCCCTAATTTGGAACCCCCCATAAGCGTTCCCAAAATCCCACCAAATTCCCATGGAATAACCATTTTAGTGTGTTGGGAATTTCCAATGCTCCACTTCCTCTCCCAAATTCCAATCAAACCCTAATGAAGCAACGACACTTTGCGTGTTGAGAATTTACAATCCGCCACTTCCCCTTCCAAATTCCCAACAAAACCATGGAATACGAGCAGTTCCATCATTGGCAATTTCAACTCCTCCAGTTCCTCTCCCAAATTTCCTCCAACCTCTAACGGAATAATGACATTCCGTGTGTGGGAAATTTAGAATCCTCCACTTCCCCTTCCAAATTCCCATCGAATAGCTGCATTCTGGGTTTATGGATTTTCAAAACATCCATATGTCCACTTAAACTCGCACGAAAACCTCGCAAAAACAGCATTCATGGTGTTGGGAATATGATATCCTCACGTTGCTCTATCCACTTTCCAGCAAAACCATGGAATGACAGCATTCTGGGCATTGGGAGTTCGGAATCCTCCACTTCTCTTCCCAAATTCCAATGGAATAACAGCCTTCCAGGCATGAGGATATTGGAATCCTCTAGTTCCCTTCCAAAAAGCCCATGGAATAACGACATTCTGGGCATTGAGAAGTGAAAGTTTGCCAATTGCCTTCCCAAATCCCTAGGGAAGAAGACAATTCGGGCTGTCAGGTATTTGAAATCCTTCAGCTCCGCACCATAACCCCCATGGAATAACAGAATTCCAGGCGTTAGGAATTGAGCATCCTCCAGTTCCCCTTCGAATTTCCCATGGAATCCTGGCATTCTGGATGTCGGCAGTTTAGAATCGCCCATACACTCTCCCAAATAGCCAAAAATTCACAAGGAATAACAGAATTCATGATATCAGGAATATATCATCCGCCAGCTCTCCGCACAATTTCCCACGCAATAACAGCATTCCGTGTGGTGGGAATCTTGACTCCTCCACTTACCCTCCCAAATCTGCATGGAATAATGGCATTCTGGGTGTTGGGAATTTTCAATCCCCCATAAACCCACCCCAAATCCCACCACATTCCCAAAGAAGAGCAACTTTCCAGATGTCAGGAATTTGGAATATCCCAGTTCCCCACCCAAATTCCTATGGAACAACAGCATTCCAAGTGACAGAAATCGAGAATCTTCCGGCAACGTGAAAAAATTGTCATGGAATAATGGGATTTCAGGTGTGAGGAATTGAGAATGCCCCGTACAGCCTCCCAGATTCCCCCCACATTCCAATGGAATAACAACATTCCAGATTTCAGGAACTGAGAATCATCCTCTTCCCCTCCCAAATTCCCATGGAAACACGGCATTCTCTTATTCCCTAATTTGGAACCCCCCATAAGCGTTCCCAAAATCCCACCAAATTCCCATGGAATAACCATTTTAGTGTGTTGGGAATTTCCAATGCTCCACTTCCTCTCCCAAACTCCAATCAAACCCTAATGAAGTAACGACACTTTGCGTGTTGAGAATTTACAATCCGCCACTTCCCCTTCCAAATTCCCAACAAAACCATGGAATACGAGCAGTTCCATCATTGGCAATTTCAACTCCTCCAGTTCCTCTCCCAAATTTCCTCCAACCTCTAACGGAATAATGACATTCCGTGTGTGGGAAATTTAGAATCCTCCACTTCCCCTTCCAAATTCCCATCGAATAGCTGCATTCTGGGTTTATGGATTTTCAAAACATCCATACGTCCACTTAAACTCGCACGAAAACCTCGCAAAAACAGCATTCATGGTGTTGGGAATATGATATCCTCACGTTGCTCTATCCACTTTCCAGCAAAACCATGGAATGACAGCATTCTGGGCATTGGGAGTTCGGAATCCTCCACTTCTCTTCCCAAATTCCAATGGAATAACAGCCTTCCAGGCATGGGGATATTGGAATCCTCTAGTTCCCTTCCAAAAAGCCCATGGAATAACGACATTCTGGGCATTGAGAAGTGAAAGTTTGCCAATTGCCTTCCCAAATCCCTAGGGAAGAAGACAATTCGGGCTGTCAGGTATTTGAAATCCTTCAGCTCCGCACCATAACCCCCATGGAATAACAGAATTCCAGGCGTTAGGAATTGAGCATCCTCCAGTTCCCCTTCGAATTTCCCATGGAATCCTGGCATTCTGGATGTCGGCAGTTTAGAATCGCCCATACACTCTCCCAAATAGCCAAAAATTCACAAGGAATAACAGAATTCATGATATCAGGAATATATCATCCGCCAGCTCTCCGCACAATTTCCCACGCAATAACAGCATTCCGTGTGGTGGGAATCTTGACTCCTCCACTTACCCTCCCAAATCTGCATGGAATAATGGCATTCTGGGTGTTGGGAATTTTCAATCCCCCAGAAACCCACCCCAAATCCCACCACATTCCCAAAGAAGAGCAACTTTCCAGATGTCAGGAATTTGGAATATCCCAGTTCCCCACCCAAATTCCTATGGAACAACAGCATTCCAAGTGACAGAAATCGAGAATCTTCCGGCAACGTGAAAAAATTGCCATGGAATAATGGGATTTCAGGTGTGAGGAATTGAGAATGCCCCGTACAGCCTCCCAGATTCCCACCACATTCCAATGGAATAACAACATTCCAGATTTCAGGAACTGAGAATCATCCTCTTCCCCTCCCAAATTCCCATGGAAACACGGCATTCTCTTATTCCCTAATTTGGAACCCCCCATAAGCGTTCCCAAAATCCCACCAAATTCCCATGGAATAACCATTTTAGTGTGTTGGGAATTTCCAATGCTCCACTTCCTCTCCCAAATTCCAATCAAACCCTAATGAAGTAACGACACTTTGCGTGTTGAGAATTTACAATCCGCCACTTCCCCTTCCAAATTCCCAACAAAACCATGCAATACGAGCAGTTCCATCATTGGCAATTTCAACTCCTCCAGTTCCTCTCCCAAATTTCCTCCAACCTCTAACGGAATAATGACATTCCGTGTGTGGGAAATTTAGAATCCTCCACTTCCCCTTCCAAATTCCCATCGAATAGCTGCATTCTGGGTTTATGGATTTTCAAAACATCCATACGTCCACTTAAACTCGCACGAAAACCTCGCAAAAACAGCATTCATGGTGTTGGGAATATGATATCCTCACGTTGCTCTATCCCCTTTCCAGCAAAACCATGGAATGACAGCATTCTGGGCATTGGGAGTTCGGAATCCTCCACTTCTCTTCCCAAATTCCAATGGAATAACAGCCTTCCAGGCATGGGGATATTGGAATCCTCTAGTTCCCTTCCAAAAAGCCCATGGAATAACGACATTCTGGGCATTGAGAAGTGAAAGTTTGCCAATTGCCTTCCCAAATCCCTAGGGAAGAAGACAATTCGGGCTGTCAGGTATTTGAAATCCTTCAGCTCCGCACCATAACCCCCATGGAATAACAGAATTCCAGGCGTTAGGAATTGAGCATCCTCCAGTTCCCCTTCGAATTTCCCATGGAATCCTGGCATTCTGGATGTCGGCAGTTTAGAATCGCCCATACACTCTCCCAAATAGCCAAAAATTCACAAGGAATAACAGAATTCATGAGATCAGGAATATATCATCCGCCAGCTCTCCGCACAATTTCCCACGCAATAACAGCATTCCGTGTGGTGGGAATCTTGACTCCTCCACTTACCCTCCCAAATCTGCATGGAATAATGGCATTCTGGGTGTTGGGAATTTTCAATCCCCCAGAAACCCACCCCAAATCCCACCACATTCCCAAAGAAGAGCAACTTTCCAGATGTCAGGAATTTGGAATATCCCAGTTCCCCACCCAAATTCCTATGGAACAACAGCATTCCAAGTGACAGAAATCGAGAATCTTCCGGCAACGTGAAAAAATTGCCATGGAATAATGGGATTTCAGGTGTGAGGAATTGAGAATGCCCCGTACAGCCTCCCAGATTCCCACCACATTCCAATGGAATAACAACATTCCAGATTTCAGGAACTGAGAATCATCCTCTTCCCCTCCCAAATTCCCATGGAAACACGGCATTCTCTTATTCCCTAATTTGGAACCCCCCATAAGCGTTCCCAAAATCCCACCAAATTCCCATGGAATAACCATTTTAGTGTGTTGGGAATTTCCAATGCTCCACTTCCTCTCCCAAATTCCAATCAAACCCTAATGAAGTAACGACACTTTGCGTGTTGAGAATTTACAATCCGCCACTTCCCCTTCCAAATTCCCAACAAAACCATGGAATACGAGCAGTTCCATCATTGGCAATTTCAACTCCTCCAGTTCCTCTCCCAAATTTCCTCCAACCTCTAACGGAATAATGACATTCCGTGTGTGGGAAATTTAGAATCCTCCACTTCCCCTTCCAAATTCCCATAGAATAGCTGCATTCTGGGTTTATGGATTTTCAAAACATCCATACGTCCACTTAAACTCGCACGAAAACCTCGCAAAAACAGCATTCATGGTGTTGGGAATATGATATCCTCCAGTTGCTCTATCCCCTTTCCAGCAAAACCATGGAATGACAGCATTCTGGGCATTGGGAGTTCGGAATCCTCCACTTCTCTTCCCAAATTCCAATGGAATAACAGCCTTCCAGGCATGGGGATATTGGAATCCTCTAGTTCCCTTCCAAAAAGACCATGGAATAACGACATTCTGGGCATTGAGAAGTGAAAGTTTGCCAATTGCCTTCCCAAATCCCTAGGGAAGAAGACAATTCGGGCTGTCAGGTATTTGAAATCCTTCAGCTCCGCACCATAACCCCCATGGAATAACAGAATTCCAGGCGTTAGGAATTGAGCATCCTCCAGTTCCCCTTCGAATTTCCCATGGAATCCTGGCATTCTGGATGTCGGCAGTTTAGAATCGCCCATACACTCTCCCAAATAGCCAAAAATTCACAAGGAATAACAGAATTCATGATATCAGGAATATATCATCCGCCAGCTCTCCGCACAATTTCCCACGCAATAACAGCATTCCGTGTGGTGGGAATCTTGACTCCTCCACTTACCCTCCCAAATCTGCATGGAATCATGGCATTCTGGGTGTTGGGAATTTTCAATCCCCCAGAAACCCACCCCAAATCCCACCACATTCCCAAAGAAGAGCAACTTTCCAGATGTCAGGAATTTGGAATATCCCAGTTCCCCACCCAAATTCCTATGGAACAACAGCATTCCAAGTGACAGAAATCGAGAATCTTCCGGCAACGTGAAAAAATTGTCATGGAATAATGGGATTCCAGGTGTGAGGAATTGAGAATGCCCCGTACAGCCTCCCAGATTCCCACCACATTCCCATGGAATAACAACATTCCAGATTTCAGGAACTGAGAATCATCCTCTTCCCCTCCCAAATTCCCATGGAAACACGGCATTCTCTTATTCCCTAATTTGGAATCCCCCATAAGCGTTCCCAAAATCCCACCAAATTCCCATGGAATAACCATTTTAGTGTGTTGGGAATTTCCAATGCTCCACTTCCTCTCCCAAATTCCAATCAAACCCTAATGAAGTAATGACACTTTGCGTGTTGAGAATTTACAATCCGCCACTTCCCCTTCCAAATTCCCAACAAAACCATGGAATACGAGCAGTTCCATCATTGGCAATTTCAACTCCTCCAGTTCCTCTCCCAAATTTCCTCCAACATCTAACGGAATAATGACATTCCGTGTGTGGGAAATTTAGAATCCTCCACTTCCCCTTCCAAATTCCCATAGAATAGCTGCATTCTGGGTTTATGGATTTTCAAAACATCCATACGTCCACTTAAACTCGCACGAAAACCTCGCAAAAACAGCATTCATGGTGTTGGGAATATGATATCCTCACGTTGCTCTATCCACTTTCCAGCAAAACCATGGAATGACAGCATTCTGGGCATTGGGAGTTCGGAATCCTCCACTTCTCTTCCCAAATTCCAATGGAATAACAGCCTTCCAGGCATGGGGATATTGGAATCCTCTAGTTCCCTTCCAAAAAGCCCATGGAATAACGACATTCTGGGCATTGAGAAGTGAAAGTTTGCCAATTGCCTTCCCAAATCCCTAGGGAAGAAGACAATTCGGGCTGTCAGGTATTTGAAATCCTTCAGCTCCGCACCATAACCCCCATGGAATAACAGAATTCCAGGCGTTAGGAATTGAGCATCCTCCAGTTCCCCTTCGAATTTCCCATGGAATCCTGGCATTCTGGATGTCGGCAGTTTAGAATCGCCCATACACTCTCCCAAATAGCCAAAAATTCACAAGGAATAACAGAATTCATGAGATCAGGAATATATCATCCGCCAGCTCTCCGCACAATTTCCCACGCAATAACAGCATTCCGTGTGGTGGGAATCTTGACTCCTCCACTTACCCTCCCAAATCTGCATGCAATAATGGCATTCTGGGTGTTGGGAATTTTCAATCCCCCAGAAACCCACCCCAAATCCCACCACATTCCCAAAGAAGAGCAACTTTCCACATGTCAGGAATTTGGAATATCCCAGTTCCCCACCCAAATTCCCATGGAACAACAGCATTCCAAGTGACAGAAATCGAGAATCTTCCGGCAACGTGAAAAAATTGCCATGGAATAATGGGATTCCAGGTGTGAGGAATTGAGAATGCCCCGTACAGCCTCCCAGATTCCCACCACATTCCCATGGAATAACAACATTCCAGATTTCAGGAACTGAGAATCATCCTCTTCCCCTCCCAAATTCCCATGGAAACACGGCATTCTCTTATTCCCTAATTTGGAACCCCCCATAAGCGTTCCCAAAATCCCACCAAATTCCCATGGAATAACCATTTTAGTGTGTTGGGAATTTCCAATGCTCCACTTCCTCTCCCAAATTCCAATCAAACCCTAATGAAGTAATGACACTTTGCGTGTTGAGAATTTACAATCCGCCACTTCCCCTTCCAAATTCCCAACAAAACCATGGAATACGAGCAGTTCCATCATTGGCAATTTCAACTCCTCCAGTTCCTCTCCCAAATTTCCTCCAACCTCTAACGGAATAATGACATTCCGTGTGTGGGAAATTTAGAATCCTCCACTTCCCCTTCCAAATTCCCATAGAATAGCTGCATTCTGGGTTTATGGATTTTCAAAACATCCATACGTCCACTTAAACTCGCACGAAAACCTCGCAAAAACAGCATTCATGGTGTTGGGAATATGATATCCTCACGTTGCTCTATCCACTTTCCAGCAAAACCATGGAATGACAGCATTCTGGGCATTGGGAGTTCGGAATCCTCCACTTCTCTTCCCAAATTCCAATGGAATAACAGCCTTCCAGGCATGAGGATATTGGAATCCTCTAGTTCCCTTCCAAAAAGCCCATGGAATAACGACATTCTGGGCATTGAGAAGTGAAAGTTTGCCAATTGCCTTCCCAAATCCCTAGGGAAGAAGACAATTCGGGCTGTCAGGTATTTGAAATCCTTCAGCTCCGCACCATAACCCCCATGGAATAACAGAATTCCAGGCGTTAGGAATTGAGCATCCTCCAGTTCCCCTTCGAATTTCCCATGGAATCCTGGCATTCTGGATGTCGGCACTTTAGAATCGCCCATACACTCTCCCAAATAGCCAAAAATTCACAAGGAATAACAGAATTCATGATATCAGGAATATATCATCTGCCAGCTCTCCGCACAATTTCCCACGCAATAACAGCATTCCGTGTGGTGGGAATCTTGACTCCTCCACTTACCCTCCCAAATCTGCATGGAATAATGGCATTCTGGGTGTTGGGAATTTTCAATCCCCCATAAACCCACCCCAAATCCCACCACATTCCCAAAGAAGAGCAACTTTCCAGATGTCAGGAATTTGGAATATCCCAGTTCCCCACCCAAATTCCTATGGAACAACAGCATTCCAAGTGACAGAAATCGAGAATCTTCCGGCAACGTGAAAAAATTGTCATGGAATAATGGGATTCCAGGTGTGAGGAATTGAGAATGCCCCGTACAGCCTCCCAGATTCCCACCACATTCCCATGGAATAACAACATTCCAGATTTCAGGAACTGAGAATCATCCTCTTCCCCTCCCAAATTCCCATGGAAACACGGCATTCTCTTATTCCCTAATTTGGAACCCCCCATAAGCGTTCCCAAAATCCCACCAAATTCCCATGGAATAACCATTTTAGTGTGTTGGGAATTTCCAATGCTCCACTTCCTCTCCCAAATTCCAATCAAACCCTAATGAAGTAATGACACTTTGCGTGTTGAGAATTTACAATCCGCCACTTCTCCTTCCAAATTCCCAACAAAACCATGGAATACGAGCAGTTCCATCACTGGCAATTTCAACTCCTCCAGTTCCTCTCCCAAATTTCCTCCAACCTCTAACGGAATAATGACATTCCGTGTGTGGGAAATTTAGAATCCTCCACTTCCCCTTCCAAATTCCCATAGAATAGCTGCATTCTGGGTTTATGGATTTTCAAAACATCCATACGTCCACTTAAACTCGCACGAAAACCTCGCAAAAACAGCATTCATGGTGTTGGGAATATGATATCCTCACGTTGCTCTATCCACTTTCCAGCAAAACCATGGAATGACAGCATTCTGGGCATTGGGAGTTCGGAATCCTCCACTTCTCTTCCCAAATTCCAATGGAATAACAGCCTTCCAGGCATGGGGATATTGGAATCCTCTAGTTCCCTTCCAAAAAGCCCATGGAAGAACGACATTCTGGGCATTGAGAAGTGAAAGTTTGCCAATTGCCTTCCCAAATCCCTAGGGAAGAAGACAATTCGGGCTGTCAGGTATTTGAAATCCTTCAGCTCCGCACCATAACCCCCATGGAATAACAGAATTCCAGGCGTTAGGAATTGAGCATCCTCCAGTTCCCCTTCGAATTTCCCATGGAATCCTGGCATTCTGGATGTCGGCAGTTTAGAATCGCCCATACACTCTCCCAAATAGCCAAAAATTCACAAGGAATAACAGAATTCATGATATCAGGAATATATCATCCGCCAGCTCTCCTCACAATTTCCCACGCAATAACAGCATTCCGTGTGGTGGGAATCTTGACTCCTCCACTTACCCTCCCAAATCTGCATGGAATAATGGCATTCTGGGTGTTGGGAATTTTCAATCCCCCAGAAACCCACCCCAAATCCCACCACATTCCCAAAGAAGAGCAACTTTCCAGATGTCAGGAATTTGGAATATCCCAGTTCCCCACCCAAATTCCTATGGAACAACAGCATTCCAAGTGACAGAAATCGAGAATCTTCCGGCAACGTGAAAAAATTGCCATGGAATAATGGGATTTCAGGTGTGAGGAATTGAGAATGCCCCGTACAGCCTCCCAGATTCCCACCACATTCCAATGGAATAACAACATTCCAGATTTCAGGAACTGAGAATCATCCTCTTCCCCTCCCAAATTCCCATGGAAACACGGCATTCTCTTATTCCCTAATTTGGAACCCCCCATAAGCGTTCCCAAAATCCCACCAAATTCCCATGGAATAACCATTTTAGTGTGTTGGGAATTTCCAATGCTCCACTTCCTCTCCCAAATTCCAATCAAACCCTAATGAAGTAACGACACTTTGCGTGTTGAGAATTTACAATCCGCCACTTCCCCTTCCAAATTCCCAACAAAACCATGGAATACGAGCAGTTCCATCATTGGCAATTTCAACTCCTCCAGTTCCTCTCCCAAATTTCCTCCAACCTCTAACGGAATAATGACATTCCGTGTGTGGGAAATTTAGAATCCTCCACTTCCCCTTCCAAATTCCCATAGAATAGCTGCATTCTGGGTTTATGGATTTTCAAAACATCCATACGTCCACTTAAACTCGCACGAAAACCTCGCAAAAACAGCATTCATGGTGTTGGGAATATGATATCCTCACGTTGCTCTATCCACTTTCCAGCAAAACCATGGAATGACAGCATTCTGGGCATTGGGAGTTCGGAATCCTCCACTTCTCTTCCCAAATTCCAATGGAATAACAGCCTTCCAGGCATGGGGATACTGGAATCCTCTAGTTCCCTTCCAAAAAGCCCATGGAATAACGACATTCTGGGCATTGAGAAGTGAAAGTTTGCCAATTGCCTTCCCAAATCCCTAGGGAAGAAGACAATTCCGGCTGTCAGGTATTTGAAATCCTTCAGCTCCGCACCATAACCCCCATGGAATAACAGAATTCCAGGCGTTAGGAATTGAGCATCCTCCAGTTCCCCTTCGAATTTCCCATGGAATCCTGGCATTCTGGATGTCGGCACTTTAGAATCGCCCATACACTCTCCCAAATAGCCAAAAATTCACAAGGAATAACAGAATTCATGATATCAGGAATATATCATCTGCCAGCTCTCCGCACAATTTCCCACGCAATAACAGCATTCCGTGTGGTGGGAATCTTGACTCCTCCACTTACCCTCCCAAATCTGCATGGAATAATGGCATTCTGGGTGTTGGGAATTTTCAATCCCCCATAAACCCACCCCAAATCCCACCACATTCCCAAAGAAGAGCAACTTTCCAGATGTCAGGAATTTGGAATATCCCAGTTCCCCACCCAAATTCCTATGGAACAACAGCATTCCAAGTGACAGAAATCGAGAATCTTCCGGCAACGTGAAAAAATTGTCATGGAATAATGGGATTCCAGGTGTGAGGAATTGAGAATGCCCCGTACAGCCTCCCAGATTCCCATCACATTCCCATGGAATAACAACATTCCAGATTTCAGGAACTGAGAATCATCCTCTTCCCCTCCCAAATTCCCATGGAAACACGGCATTCTCTTATTCCCTAATTTGGAACCCCCCATAAGCGTTCCCAAAATCCCACCAAATTCCCATGGAATAACCATTTTAGTGTGTTGGGAATTTCCAATGCTCCACTTCCTCTCCCAAATTCCAATCAAACCCTAATGAAGTAATGACACTTTGCGTGTTGAGAATTTACAATCCGCCACTTCTCCTTCCAAATTCCCAACAAAACCATGGAATACGAGCAGTTCCATCACTGGCAATTTCAACTCCTCCAGTTCCTCTCCCAAATTTCCTCCAACCTCTAACGGAATAATGACATTCCGTGTGTGGGAAATTTAGAATCCTCCACTTCCCCTTCCAAATTCCCATAGAATAGCTGCATTCTGGGTTTATGGATTTTCAAAACATCCATACGTCCACTTAAACTCGCACGAAAACCTCGCAAAAACAGCATTCATGGTGTTGGGAATATGATATCCTCACGTTGCTCTATCCACTTTCCAGCAAAACCATGGAATGACAGCATTCTGGGCATTGGGAGTTCGGAATCCTCCACTTCTCTTCCCAAATTCCAATGGAATAACAGCCTTCCAGGCATGGGGATATTGGAATCCTCTAGTTCCCTTCCAAAAAGCCCATGGAAGAACGACATTCTGGGCATTGAGAAGTGAAAGTTTGCCAATTGCCTTCCCAAATCCCTAGGGAAGAAGACAATTCGGGCTGTCAGGTATTTGAAATCCTTCAGCTCCGCACCATAACCCCCATGGAATAACAGAATTCCAGGCGTTAGGAATTGAGCATCCTCCAGTTCCCCTTCGAATTTCCCATGGAATCCTGGCATTCTGGATGTCGGCAGTTTAGAATCGCCCATACACTCTCCCAAATAGCCAAAAATTCACAAGGAATAACAGAATTCATGATATCAGGAATATATCATCCGCCAGCTCTCCGCACAATTTCCCACGCAATAACAGCATTCCGTGTGGTGGGAATCTTGACTCCTCCACTTACCCTCCCAAATCTGCATGGAATAATGGCATTCTGGGTGTTGGGAATTTTCAATCCCCCAGAAACCCACCCCAAATCCCACCACATTCCCAAAGAAGAGCAACTTTCCAGATGTCAGGAATTTGGAATATCCCAGTTCCCCACCCAAATTCCTATGGAACAACAGCATTCCAAGTGACAGAAATCGAGAATCTTCCGGCAACGTGAAAAAATTGTCATGGAATAATGGGATTTCAGGTGTGAGGAATTGAGAATGCCCCGTACAGCCTCCCAGATTCCCCCCACATTCCAATGGAATAACAACATTCCAGATTTCAGGAACTGAGAATCATCCTCTTCCCCTCCCAAATTCCCATGGAAACACGGCATTCTCTTATTCCCTAATTTGGAACCCCCCATAAGCGTTCCCAAAATCCCACCAAATTCCCATGGAATAACCATTTTAGTGTGTTGGGAATTTCCAATGCTCCACTTCCTCTCCCAAATTCCAATCAAACCCTAATGAAGTAACGACACTTTGCGTGTTGAGAATTTACAATCCGCCACTTCCCCTTCCAAATTCCCAACAAAACCATGCAATACGAGCAGTTCCATCATTGGCAATTTCAACTCCTCCAGTTCCTCTCCCAAATTTCCTCCAACCTCTAACGGAATAATGACATTCCGTGTGTGGGAAATTTAGAATCCTCCACTTCCCCTTCCAAATTCCCATCGAATAGCTGCATTCTGGGTTTATGGATTTTCAAAACATCCATACGTCCACTTAAACTCGCACGAAAACCTCGCAAAAACAGCATTCATGGTGTTGGGAATATGATATCCTCACGTTGCTCTATCCACTTTCCAGCAAAACCATGGAATGACAGCATTCTGGGCATTGGGAGTTCGGAATCCTCCACTTCTCTTCCCAAATTCCAATGGAATAACAGCCTTCCAGGCATGGGGATACTGGAATCCTCTAGTTCCCTTCCAAAAAGCCCATGGAATAACGACATTCTGGGCATTGAGAAGTGAAAGTTTGCCAATTGCCTTCCCAAATCCCTAGGGAAGAAGACAATTCCGGCTGTCAGGTATTTGAAATCCTTCAGCTCCGCACCATAACCCCCATGGAATAACAGAATTCCAGGCGTTAGGAATTGAGCATCCTCCAGTTCCCCTTCGAATTTCCCATGGAATCCTGGCATTCTGGATGTCGGCACTTTAGAATCGCCCATACACTCTCCCAAATAGCCAAAAATTCACAAGGAATAACAGAATTCATGATATCAGGAATATATCATCCGCCAGCTCTCCGCACAATTTCCCACGCAATAACAGCATTCCGTGTGGTGGGAATCTTGACTCCTCCACTTACCCTCCCAAATCTGCATGGAATCATGGCATTCTGGGTGTTGGGAATTTTCAATCCCCCAGAAACCCACCCCAAATCCCACCACATACCCAAAGAAGAGCAACTTTCCAGATGTCAGGAATTTGGAATATCCCAGTTCCCCACCCAAATTCCTATGGAACAACAGCATTCCAAGTGACAGAAATCGAGAATCTTCTGGCAACGTGAAAAAATTGTCATGGAATAATGGGATTTCAGGTGTGAGGAATTGAGAATGCCCCGTACAGCCTCCCAGATTCCCACCACATTCCAATGGAATAACAACATTCCAGATTTCAGGAACTGAGAATCATCCTCTTCCCCTCCCAAATTCCCATGGAAACACGGCATTCTCTTATTCCCTAATTTGGAACCCCCCATAAGCGTTCCCAAAATCCCACCAAATTCCCATGGAATAACCATTTTAGTGTGTTGGGAATTTCCAATGCTCCACTTCCTCTCTCAAATTCCAATCAAACCCTAATGAAGTAACGACACTTTGCGTGTTGAGAATTTACAATCCGCCACTTCCCCTTCCAAATTCCCAACAAAACCATGGAATACGAGCAGTTCCATCATTGGCAATTTCAACTCCTCCAGTTCCTCTCCCAAATTTCCTCCAACCTCTAACGGAATAATGACATTCCGTGTGTGGGAAATTTAGAATCCTCCACTTCCCCTTCCAAATTCCCATCGAATAGCTGCATTCTGGGTTTATGGATTTTCAAAACATCCATACGTCCACTTAAACTCGCACGAAAACCTCGCAAAAACAGCATTCATGGTGTTGGGAATATGATATCCTCACGTTGCTCTATCCACTTTCCAGCAAAACCATGGAATGACAGCATTCTCGGCATTGGGAGTTCGGAATCCTCCACTTCTCTTCCCAAATTCCAATGGAATAACAGCCTTCCAGGCATGGGGATATTGGAATCCTCTAGTTCCCTTCCAAAAAGACCATGGAATAACGACATTCTGGGCATTGAGAAGTGAAAGTTTGCCAATTGCCTTCCCAAATCCCTAGGGAAGAAGACAATTCGGGCTGTCAGGTATTTGAAATCCTTCAGCTCCGCACCATAACCCCCATGGAATAACAGAATTCCAGGCGTTAGGAATTGAGCATCCTCCAGTTCCCCTTCGAATTTCCCATGGAATCCTGGCATTCTGGATGTCGGCAGTTTAGAATCGCCCATACACTCTCCCAAATAGCCAAAAATTCACAAGGAATAACAGAATTCATGATATCAGGAATATATCATCCGCCAGCTCTCCGCACAATTTCCCACGCAATAACAGCATTCCGTGTGGTGGGAATCTTGACTCCTCCACTTACCCTCCCAAATCTGCATGGAATAATGGCATTCTGGGTGTTGGGAATTTTCAATCCCCCAGAAACCCACCCCAAATCCCACCACATTCCCAAAGAAGAGCAACTTTCCAGATGTCAGGAATTTGGAATATCCCAGTTCCCCACCCAAATTCCTATGGAACAACAGCATTCCAAGTGACAGAAATCGAGAATCTTCCGGCAACGTGAAAAAATTGCCATGGAATAATGGGATTTCAGGTGTGAGGAATTGAGAATGCCCCGTACAGCCTCCCAGATTCCCACCACATTCCAATGGAATAACAACATTCCAGATTTCAGGAACTGAGAATCATCCTCTTCCCCTCCCAAATTCCCATGGAAACACGGCATTCTCTTATTCCCTAATTTGGAACCCCCCATAAGCGTTCCCAAAATCCCACCAAATTCCCATGGAATAACCATTTTAGTGTGTTGGGAATTTCCAATGCTCCACTTCCTCTCCCAAATTCCAATCAAACCCTAATGAAGTAACGACACTTTGCGTGTTGAGAATTTACAATCCGCCACTTCCCCTTCCAAATTCCCAACAAAACCATGGAATACGAGCAGTTCCATCATTGGCAATTTCAACTCCTCCAGTTCCTCTCCCAAATTTCCTCCAACCTCTAACGGAATAATGACATTCCGTGTGTGGGAAATTTAGAATCCTCCACTTCCCCTTCCAAATTCCCATCGAATAGCTGCATTCTGGGTTTATGGATTTTCAAAACATCCATACGTCCACTTAAACTCGCACGAAAACCTCGCAAAAACAGCATTCATGGTGTTGGGAATATGATATCCTCACGTTGCTCTATCCACTTTCCAGCAACACCATGGAATGACAGCATTCTGGGCATTGGGAGTTCGGAATCCTCCACTTCTCTTCCCAAATTCCAATGGAATAACAGCCTTCCAGGCATGAGGATATTGGAATCCTCTAGTTCCCTTCCAAAAAGCCCATGGAATAACGACATTCTGGGCATTGAGAAGTGAAAGTTTGCCAATTGCCTTCCCAAATCCCTAGGGAAGAAGACAATTCGGGCTGTCAGGTATTTGAAATCCTTCAGCTCCGCACCATAACCCCCATGGAATAACAGAATTCCAGGCGTTAGGAATTGAGCATCCTCCAGTTCCCCTTCGAATTTCCCATGGAATCCTGGCATTCTGGATGTCGGCACTTTAGAATCGCCCATACACTCTCCCAAATAGCCAAAAATTCACAAGGAATAACAGAATTCATGATATCAGGAATATATCATCTGCCAGCTCTCTGCACAATTTCCCACGCAATAACAGCATTCCGTGTGGTGGGAATCTTGACTCCTCCACTTACCCTCCCAAATCTGCATGGAATAATGGCATTCTGGGTGTTGGGAATTTTCAATCCCCCATAAACCCACCCCAAATCCCACCACATTCCCAAAGAAGAGCAACTTTCCAGATGTCAGGAATTTGGAATATCCCAGTTCCCCACCCAAATTCCTATGGAACAACAGCATTCCAAGTGACAGAAATCGAGAATCTTCCGGCAACGTGAAAAAATTGTCATGGAATAATGGGATTCCAGGTGTGAGGAATTGAGAATGCCCCGTACAGCCTCCCAGATTCCCACCACATTCCCATGGAATAACAACATTCCAGATTTCAGGAACTGAGAATCATCCTCTTCCCCTCCCAAATTCCCATGGAAACACGGCATTCTCTTATTCCCTAATTTGGAACCCCCCATAAGCGTTCCCAAAATCCCACCAAATTCCCATGGAATAACCATTTTAGTGTGTTGGGAATTTCCAATGCTCCACTTCCTCTCCCAAATTCCAATCAAACCCTAATGAAGTAATGACACTTTGCGTGTTGAGAATTTACAATCCGCCACTTCCCCTTCCAAATTCCCAACAAAACCATGGAATACGAGCAGTTCCATCATTGGCAATTTCAACTCCTCCAGTTCCTCTCCCAAATTTCCTCCAACCTCTAACGGAATAATGACATTCCGTGTGTGGGAAATTTAGAATCCTCCACTTCCCCTTCCAAATTCCCATAGAATAGCTGCATTCTGGGTTTATGGATTTTCAAAACATCCATACGTCCACTTAAACTCGCACGAAAACCTCGCAAAAACAGCATTCATGGTGTTGGGAATATGATATCCTCACGTTGCTCTATCCACTTTCCAGCAAAACCATGGAATGACAGCATTCTGGGCATTGGGAGTTCGGAATCCTCCACTTCTCTTCCCAAATTCCAATGGAATAACAGCCTCACAGGCATGGGGATATTGGAATCCTCTAGTTCCCTTCCAAAAAGCCCATGGAATAACGACATTCTGGGCATTGAGAAGTGAAAGTTTGCCAATTGCCTTCCCAAATCCCTAGGGAAGAAGACAATTCCGGCTGTCAGGTATTTGAAATCCTTCAGCTCCGCACCATAACCCCCATGGAATAACAGAATTCCAGGCGTTAGGAATTGAGCATCCTCCAGTTCCCCTTCGAATTTCCCATGGAATCCTTGCATTCTGGATGTCGGCAGTTTAGAATCGCCCATACACTCTCCCAAATAGCCAAAAATTCACAAGGAATAACAGAATTCATGATATCAGGAATATATCATCCGCCAGCTCTCCGCACAATTTCCCACGCAATAACAGCATTCCGTGTGGTGGGAATCTTGACTCCTCCACTTACCCTCCCAAATCTGCATGGAATCATGGCATTCTGGGTGTTGGGAATTTTCAATCCCCCAGAAACCCACCCCAAATCCCACCACATTCCCAAAGAAGAGCAACTTTCCAGATGTCAGGAATTTGGAATATCCCAGTTCCCCACCCAAATTCCCATGGAACAACAGCATTCCAAGTGACAGAAATCGAGAATCTTCCGGCAACGTGAAAAAATTCCCATGGAATAATGGGATTTCAGGTGTGAGGAATTGAGAATGCCCCGTACAGCCTCCCAGATTCCCACCACATTCCAATGGAATAACAACATTCCAGATTTCAGGAACTGAGAATCATCCTCTTCCCCTCCCAAATTCCCATGGAAACACGGCATTCTCTTATTCCCTAATTTGGAACCCCCCATAAGCGTTCCCAAAATCCCACCAAATTCCCATGGAATAACCATTTTAGTGTGTTGGGAATTTCCAATGCTCCACTTCCTCTCCCAAATTCCAATCAAACCCTAATGAAGTAACGACACTTTGCGTGTTGAGAATTTACAATCCGCCACTTCCCCTTCCAAATTCCCAACAAAACCATGGAATACGAGCAGTTCCATCATTGGCAATTTCAACTCCTCCAGTTCCTCTCCCAAATTTCCTCCAACCTCTAACGGAATAATGACATTCCGTGTGTGGGAAATTTAGAATCCTCCACTTCCCCTTCCAAATTCCCATAGAATAGCTGCATTCTGGGTTTATGGATTTTCAAAACATCCATACGTCCACTTAAACTCGCACGAAAACCTCGCAAAAACAGCATTCATGGTGTTGGGAATATGATATCCTCACGTTGCTCTATCCACTTTCCAGCAAAACCATGGAATGACAGCATTCTGGGCATTGGGAGTTCGGAATCCTCCACTTCTCTTCCCAAATTCCAATGGAATAACAGCCTTCCAGGCATGGGGATATTGGAATCCTCTAGTTCCCTTCCAAAAAGACCATGGAATAACGACATTCTGGGCATTGAGAAGTGAAAGTTTGCCAATTGCCTTCCCAAATCCCTAGGGAAGAAGACAATTCGGGCTGTCAGGTATTTGAAATCCTTCAGCTCCGCACCATAACCCCCATGGAATAACAGAATTCCAGGCGTTAGGAATTGAGCATCCTCCAGTTCCCCTTCGAATTTCCCATGGAATCCTGGCATTCTGGATGTCGGCAGTTTAGAATCGCCCATACACTCTCCCAAATAGCCAAAAATTCACAAGGAATAACAGAATTCATGATATCAGGAATATATCATCCGCCAGCTCTCCGCACAATTTCCCACGCAATAACAGCATTCCGTGTGGTGGGAATCTTGACTCCTCCACTTACCCTCCCAAATCTGCATGGAATAATGGCATTCTGGGTGTTGGGAATTTTCAATCCCCCATAAACCCACCCCAAATCCCACCACATTCCCAAAGAAGAGCAACTTTCCAGATGTCAGGAATTTGGAATATCCCAGTTCCCCACCCAAATTCCTATGGAACAACAGCATTCCAAGTGACAGAAATCGAGAATCTTCCGGCAACGTGAAAAAATTGCCATGGAATAATGGGATTTCAGGTGTGAGGAATTGAGAATGCCCCGTACAGCCTCCCAGATTCCCACCACATTCCAATGGAATAACAACATTCCAGATTTCAGGAACTGAGAATCATCCTCTTCCCCTCCCAAATTCCCATGGAAACACGGCATTCTCTTATTCCCTAATTTGGAACCCCCCATAAGCGTTCCCAAAATCCCACCAAATTCCCATGGAATAACCATTTTAGTGTGTTGGGAATTTCCAATGCTCCACTTCCTCTCCCAAATTCCAATCAAACCCTAATGAAGTAACGACACTTTGCGTGTTGAGAATTTACAATCCGCCACTTCCCCTTCCAAATTCCCAACAAAACCATGGAATACGAGCAGTTCCATCATTGGCAATTTCAACTCCTCCAGTTCCTCTCCCAAATTTCCTCCAACCTCTAACGGAATAATGACATTCCGTGTGTGGGAAATTTAGAATCCTCCACTTCCCCTTCCAAATTCCCATCGAATAGCTGCATTCTGGGTTTATGGATTTTCAAAACATCCATACGTCCACTTAAACTCGCACGAAAACCTCGCAAAAACAGCATTCATGGTGTTGGGAATATGATATCCTCACGTTGCTCTATCCACTTTCCAGCAACACCATGGAATGACAGCATTCTGGGCATTGGGAGTTCGGAATCCTCCACTTCTCTTCCCAAATTCCAATGGAATAACAGCCTTCCAGGCATGAGGATATTGGAATCCTCTAGTTCCCTTCCAAAAAGCCCATGGAATAACGACATTCTGGGCATTGAGAAGTGAAAGTTTGCCAATTGCCTTCCCAAATCCCTAGGGAAGAAGACAATTCGGGCTGTCAGGTATTTGAAATCCTTCAGCTCCGCACCATAACCCCCATGGAATAACAGAATTCCAGGCGTTAGGAATTGAGCATCCTCCAGTTCCCCTTCGAATTTCCCATGGAATCCTGGCATTCTGGATGTCGGCACTTTAGAATCGCCCATACACTCTCCCAAATAGCCAAAAATTCACAAGGAATAACAGAATTCATGATATCAGGAATATATCATCTGCCAGCTCTCTGCACAATTTCCCACGCAATAACAGCATTCCGTGTGGTGGGAATCTTGACTCCTCCACTTACCCTCCCAAATCTGCATGGAATAATGGCATTCTGGGTGTTGGGAATTTTCAATCCCCCATAAACCCACCCCAAATCCCACCACATTCCCAAAGAAGAGCAACTTTCCAGATGTCAGGAATTTGGAATATCCCAGTTCCCCACCCAAATTCCTATGGAACAACAGCATTCCAAGTGACAGAAATCGAGAATCTTCCGGCAACGTGAAAAAATTGTCATGGAATAATGGTATTCCAGGTGTGAGGAATTGAGAATGCCCCGTACAGCCTCCCAGATTCCCCCCACATTCCCATGGAATAACAACATTCCAGATTTCAGGAACTGAGAATCATCCTCTTCCCCTCCCAAATTCCCATGGAAACACGGCATTCTCTTATTCCCTAATTTGGAACCCCCCATAAGCGTTCCCAAAATCCCACCAAATTCCCATGGAATAACCATTTTAGTGTGTTGGGAATTTCCAATGCTCCACTTCCTCTCCCAAATTCCAATCAAACCCTAATGAAGTAATGACACTTTGCGTGTTGAGAATTTACAATCCGCCACTTCCCCTTCCAAATTCCCAACAAAACCATGGAATACGAGCAGTTCCATCATTGGCAATTTCAACTCCTCCAGTTCCTCTCCCAAATTTCCTCCAACCTCTAACGGAATAATGACATTCCGTGTGTGGGAAATTTAGAATCCTCCACTTCCCCTTCCAAATTCCCATAGAATAGCTGCATTCTGGGTTTATGGATTTTCAAAACATCCATACGTCCACTTAAACTCGCACGAAAACCTCGCAAAAACAGCATTCATGGTGTTGGGAATATGATATCCTCACGTTGCTCTATCCACTTTCCAGCAAAACCATGGAATGACAGCATTCTGGGCATTGGGAGTTCGGAATCCTCCACTTCTCTTCCCAAATTCCAATGGAATAACAGCCTCACAGGCATGGGGATATTGGAATCCTCTAGTTCCCTTCCAAAAAGCCCATGGAATAACGACATTCTGGGCATTGAGAAGTGAAAGTTTGCCAATTGCCTTCCCAAATCCCTAGGGAAGAAGACAATTCCGGCTGTCAGGTATTTGAAATCCTTCAGCTCCGCACCATAACCCCCATGGAATAACAGAATTCCAGGCGTTAGGAATTGAGCATCCTCCAGTTCCCCTTCGAATTTCCCATGGAATCCTTGCATTCTGGATGTCGGCAGTTTAGAATCGCCCATACACTCTCCCAAATAGCCAAAAATTCACAAGGAATAACAGAATTCATGATATCAGGAATATATCATCCGCCAGCTCTCCGCACAATTTCCCACGCAATAACAGCATTCCGTGTGGTGGGAATCTTGACTCCTCCACTTACCCTCCCAAATCTGCATGCAATAATGGCATTCTGGGTGTTGGGAATTTTCAATCCCCCAGAAACCCACCCCAAATCCCACCACATTCCCAAAGAAGAGCAACTTTCCACATGTCAGGAATTTGGAATATCCCAGTTCCCCACCCAAATTCCCATGGAACAACAGCATTCCAAGTGACAGAAATCGAGAATCTTCCGGCAATGTGAAAAAATTGCCATGGAATAATGGGATTCCAGGTGTGAGGAATTGAGAATGCCCCGTACAGCCTCCCAGATTCCCACCACATTCCCATGGAATAACAACATTCCAGATTTCAGGAACTGAGAATCATCCTCTTCCCCTCCCAAATTCCCATGGAAACACGGCATTCTCTTATTCCCTAATTTGGAACCCCCCCATAAGCGTTCCCAAAATCCCACCAAATTCCCATGGAATAACCATTTTAGTGTGTTGGGAATTTCCAATGCTCCACTTCCTCTCCCAAATTCCAATCAAACCCTAATGAAGTAACGACACTTTGCGTGTTGAGAATTTACAATCCGCCACTTCCCCTTCCAAATTCCCAACAAAACCATGCAATACGAGCAGTTCCATCATTGGCAATTTCAACTCCTCCAGTTCCTCTCCCAAATTTCCTCCAACCTCTAACGGAATAATGACATTCCGTGTGTGGGAAATTTAGAATCCTCCACTTCCCCTTCCAAATTCCCATCGAATAGCTGCATTCTGGGTTTATGGATTTTCAAAACATCCATACGTCCACTTAAACTCGCACGAAAACCTCGCAAAAACAGCATTCATGGTGTTGGGAATATGATATCCTCACGTTGCTCTATCCACTTTCCAGCAAAACCATGGAATGACAGCATTCTGGGCATTGGGAGTTCGGAATCCTCCACTTCTCTTCCCAAATTCCAATGGAATAACAGCCTCACAGGCATGGGGATATTGGAATCCTCTAGTTCCCTTCCAAAAAGCCCATGGAATAACGACATTCTGGGCATTGAGAAGTGAAAGTTTGCCAATTGCCTTCCCAAATCCCTAGGGAAGAAGACAATTCGGGCTGTCAGGTATTTGAAATCCTTCAGCTCCGCACCATAACCCCCATGGAATAACAGAATTCCAGGCGTTAGGAATTGAGCATCCTCCAGTTCCCCTTCGAATTTCCCATGGAATCCTGGCATTCTGGATGTCGGCACTTTAGAATCGCCCATACACTCTCCCAAATAGCCAAAAATTCACAAGGAATAACAGAATTCATGATATCAGGAATATATCATCCGCCAGCTCTCCGCACAATTTCCCACGCAATAACAGCATTCCGTGTGGTGGGAATCTTGACTCCTCCACTTACCCTCCCAAATCTGCATGGAATAATGGCATTCTGGGTGTTGGGAATTTTCAATCCCCCAGAAACCCACCCCAAATCCCACCACATTCCCAAAGAAGAGCAACTTTCCAGATGTCAGGAATTTGGAATATCCCAGTTCCCCACCCAAATTCCTATGGAACAACAGCATTCCAAGTGACAGAAATCGAGAATCTTCCGGCAACGTGAAAAAATTGCCATGGAATAATGGGATTTCAGGTGTGAGGAATTGAGAATGCCCCGTACAGCCTCCCAGATTCCCACCACATTCCAATGGAATAACAACATTCCAGATTTCAGGAACTGAGAATCATCCTCTTCCCCTCCCAAATTCCCATGGAAACACGGCATTCTCTTATTCCCTAATTTGGAACCCCCCATAAGCGTTCCCAAAATCCCACCAAATTCCCATGGAATAACCATTTTAGTGTGTTGGGAATTTCCAATGCTCCACTTCCTCTCCCAAATTCCAATCAAACCCTAATGAAGTAATGACACTTTGCGTGTTGAGAATTTACAATCCGCCACTTCCCCTTCCAAATTCCCAACAAAACCATGGAATACGAGCAGTTCCATCATTGGCAATTTCAACTCCTCCAGTTCCTCTCCCAAATTTCCTCCAACCTCTAACGGAATAATGACATTCCGTGTGTGGGAAATTTAGAATCCTCCACTTCCCCTTCCAAATTCCCATAGAATAGCTGCATTCTGGGTTTATGGATTTTCAAAACATCCATACGTCCACTTAAACTCGCACGAAAACCTCGCAAAAACAGCATTCATGGTGTTGGGAATATGATATCCTCACGTTGCTCTATCCACTTTCCAGCAACACCATGGAATGACAGCATTCTGGGCATTGGGAGTTCGGAATCCTCCACTTCTCTTCCCAAATTCCAATGGAATAACAGCCTTCCAGGCATGAGGATATTGGAATCCTCTAGTTCCCTTCCAAAAAGCCCATGGAATAACGACATTCTGGGCATTGAGAAGTGAAAGTTTGCCAATTGCCTTCCCAAATCCCTAGGGAAGAAGACAATTCGGGCTGTCAGGTATTTGAAATCCTTCAGCTCCGCACCATAACCCCCATGGAATAACAGAATTCCAGGCGTTAGGAACTGAGCATCCTCCAGTTCCCCTTCGAATTTCCCATGGAATCCTTGCATTCTGGATGTCGGCACTTTAGAATCGCCCATACACTCTCCCAAATAGCCAAAAATTCACAAGGAATAACAGAATTCATGATATCAGGAATATATCATCCGCCAGCTCTCCGCACAATTTCCCACGCAATAACAGCATTCCGTGTGGTGGGAATCTTGACTCCTCCACTTACCCTCCCAAATCTGCATGCAATAATGGCATTCTGGGTGTTGGGAATTTTCAATCCCCCAGAAACCCACCCCAAATCCCACCACATTCCCAAAGAAGAGCAACTTTCCACATGTCAGGAATTTGGAATATCCCAGTTCCCCACCCAAATTCCCATGGAACAACAGCATTCCAAGTGACAGAAATCGAGAATCTTCCGGCAACGTGAAAAAATTGCCATGGAATAATGGGATTCCAGGTGTGAGGAATTGAGAATGCCCCGTACAGCCTCCCAGATTCCCACCACATTCCCATGGAATAACAACATTCCAGATTTCAGGAACTGAGAATCATCCTCTTCCCCTCCCAAATTCCCATGGAAACACGGCATTCTCTTATTCCCTAATTTGGAACCCCCCATAAGCGTTCCCAAAATCCCACCAAATTCCCATGGAATAACCATTTTAGTGTGTTGGGAATTTCCAATGCTCCACTTCCTCTCCCAAATTCCAATCAAACCCTAATGAAGTAATGACACTTTGCGTGTTGAGAATTTACAATCCGCCACTTCCCCTTCCAAATTCCCAACAAAACCATGGAATACGAGCAGTTCCATCATTGGCAATTTCAACTCCTCCAGTTCCTCTCCCAAATTTCCTCCAACCTCTAACGGAATAATGACATTCCGTGTGTGGGAAATTTAGAATCCTCCACTTCCCCTTCCAAATTCCCATAGAATAGCTGCATTCTGGGTTTATGGATTTTCAAAACATCCATACGTCCACTTAAACTCGCACGAAAACCTCGCAAAAACAGCATTCATGGTGTTGGGAATATGATATCCTCACGTTGCTCTATCCACTTTCCAGCAACACCATGGAATGACAGCATTCTGGGCATTGGGAGTTCGGAATCCTCCACTTCTCTTCCCAAATTCCAATGGAATAACAGCCTTCCAGGCATGAGGATATTGGAATCCTCTAGTTCCCTTCCAAAAAGCCCATGGAATAACGACATTCTGGGCATTGAGAAGTGAAAGTTTGCCAATTGCCTTCCCAAATCCCTAGGGAAGAAGACAATTCGGGCTGTCAGGTATTTGAAATCCTTCAGCTCCGCACCATAACCCCCATGGAATAACAGAATTCCAGGCGTTAGGAATTGAGCATCCTCCAGTTCCCCTTCGAATTTCCCATGGAATCCTGGCATTCTGGATGTCGGCAGTTTAGAATCGCCCATACACTCTCCCAAATAGCCAAAAATTCACAAGGAATAACAGAATTCATGATATCAGGAATATATTATCCACCAGCTCTCCACACAATTTCCCACGCAATAACAGCATTCCGTGTGGTGGGAATCTTGACTCCTCCACTTACCCTCCCAAATCTGCATGGAATCATGGCATTCTGGGTGTTGGGAATGTTCAATCCCCCAGAAACCCACCCCAAATCCCACCACATTCCCAAAGAAGAGCAACTTTCCAGATGTCAGGAATTTGGAATATCCCAGTTCCCCACCCAAATTCCTATGGAACAACAGCATTCCAAGTGACAGAAATCGAGAATCTTCCGGCAACGTGAAAAAATTGTCATGGAATAATGGGATTTCAGGTGTGAGGAATTGAGAATGCCCCGTACAGCCTCCCAGATTCCCCCCACATTCCAATGGAATAACAACATTCCAGATTTCAGGAACTGAAAATCATCCTCTTCCCCTCCCAAATTCCCATGGAAACACGGCATTCTCTTATTCCCTAATTTGGAACCCCCCATAAGCGTTCCCAAAATCCCACCAAATTCCCATGGAATAACCATTTTAGTGTGTTGGGAATTTCCAATGCTCCACTTCCTCTCCCAAATTCCAATCAAACCCTAATGAAGTAACGACACTTTGCGTGTTGAGAATTTACAATCCGCCACTTCCCCTTCCAAATTCCCAACAAAACCATGGAATACGAGCAGTTCCATCATTGGCAATTTCAACTCCTCCAGTTCCTCTCCCAAATTTCCTCCAACCTCTAACGGAATAATGACATTCCGTGTGTGGGAAATTTAGAATCCTCCACTTCCCCTTCCAAATTCCCATCGAATAGCTGCATTCTGGGTTTATGGATTTTCAAAACATCCATATGTCCACTTAAACTCGCACGAAAACCTCGCAAAAACAGCATTCATGGTGTTGGGAATATGATATCCTCACGTTGCTCTATCCACTTTCCAGCAAAACCATGGAATGACAGCATTCTGGGCATTGGGAGTTCGGAATCCTCCACTTCTCTTCCCAAATTCCAATGGAATAACAGCCTTCCAGGCATGAGGATATTGGAATCCTCTAGTTCCCTTCCAAAAAGCCCATGGAATAACGACATTCTGGGCATTGAGAAGTGAAAGTTTGCCAATTGCCTTCCCAAATCCCTAGGGAAGAAGACAATTCGGGCTGTCAGGTATTTGAAATCCTTCAGCTCCGCACCATAACCCCCATGGAATAACAGAATTCCAGGCGTTAGGAATTGAGCATCCTCCAGTTCCCCTTCGAATTTCCCATGGAATCCTGGCATTCTGGATGTCGGCAGTTTAGAATCGCCCATACACTCTCCCAAATAGCCAAAAATTCACAAGGAATAACAGAATTCATGATATCAGGAATATATCATCCGCCAGCTCTCCGCACAATTTCCCACGCAATAACAGCATTCCGTGTGGTGGGAATCTTGACTCCTCCACTTACCCTCCCAAATCTGCATGGAATAATGGCATTCTGGGTGTTGGGAATTTTCAATCCCCCATAAACCCACCCCAAATCCCACCACATTCCCAAAGAAGAGCAACTTTCCAGATGTCAGGAATTTGGAATATCCCAGTTCCCCACCCAAATTCCTATGGAACAACAGCATTCCAAGTGACAGAAATCGAGAATCTTCCGGCAACGTGAAAAAATTGTCATGGAATAATGGGATTTCAGGTGTGAGGAATTGAGAATGCCCCGTACAGCCTCCCAGATTCCCCCCACATTCCAATGGAATAACAACATTCCAGATTTCAGGAACTGAGAATCATCCTCTTCCCCTCCCAAATTCCCATGGAAACACGGCATTCTCTTATTCCCTAATTTGGAACCCCCCATAAGCGTTCCCAAAATCCCACCAAATTCCCATGGAATAACCATTTTAGTGTGTTGGGAATTTCCAATGCTCCACTTCCTCTCCCAAACTCCAATCAAACCCTAATGAAGTAACGACACTTTGCGTGTTGAGAATTTACAATCCGCCACTTCCCCTTCCAAATTCCCAACAAAACCATGGAATACGAGCAGTTCCATCATTGGCAATTTCAACTCCTCCAGTTCCTCTCCCAAATTTCCTCCAACCTCTAACGGAATAATGACATTCCGTGTGTGGGAAATTTAGAATCCTCCACTTCCCCTTCCAAATTCCCATCGAATAGCTGCATTCTGGGTTTATGGATTTTCAAAACATCCATACGTCCACTTAAACTCGCACGAAAACCTCGCAAAAACAGCATTCATGGTGTTGGGAATATGATATCCTCACGTTGCTCTATCCACTTTCCAGCAAAACCATGGAATGACAGCATTCTGGGCATTGGGAGTTCGGAATCCTCCACTTCTCTTCCCAAATTCCAATGGAATAACAGCCTTCCAGGCATGGGGATATTGGAATCCTCTAGTTCCCTTCCAAAAAGCCCATGGAATAACGACATTCTGGGCATTGAGAAGTGAAAGTTTGCCAATTGCCTTCCCAAATCCCTAGGGAAGAAGACAATTCGGGCTGTCAGGTATTTGAAATCCTTCAGCTCCGCACCATAACCCCCATGGAATAACAGAATTCCAGGCGTTAGGAATTGAGCATCCTCCAGTTCCCCTTCGAATTTCCCATGGAATCCTGGCATTCTGGATGTCGGCAGTTTAGAATCGCCCATACACTCTCCCAAATAGCCAAAAATTCACAAGGAATAACAGAATTCATGATATCAGGAATATATCATCCGCCAGCTCTCCGCACAATTTCCCACGCAATAACAGCATTCCGTGTGGTGGGAATCTTGACTCCTCCACTTACCCTCCCAAATCTGCATGCAATAATGGCATTCTGGGTGTTGGGAATTTTCAATCCCCCAGAAACCCACCCCAAATCCCACCACATTCCCAAAGAAGAGCAACTTTCCAGATGTCAGGAATTTGGAATATCCCAGTTCCCCACCCAAATTCCTATGGAACAACAGCATTCCAAGTGACAGAAATCGAGAATCTTCCGGCAACGTGAAAAAATTGCCATGGAATAATGGGATTTCAGGTGTGAGGAATTGAGAATGCCCCGTACAGCCTCCCAGATTCCCACCACATTCCAATGGAATAACAACATTCCAGATTTCAGGAACTGAGAATCATCCTCTTCCCCTCCCAAATTCCCATGGAAACACGGCATTCTCTTATTCCCTAATTTGGAACCCCCCATAAGCGTTCCCAAAATCCCACCAAATTCCCATGGAATAACCATTTTAGTGTGTTGGGAATTTCCAATGCTCCACTTCCTCTCCCAAATTCCAATCAAACCCTAATGAAGTAACGACACTTTGCGTGTTGAGAATTTACAATCCGCCACTTCCCCTTCCAAATTCCCAACAAAACCATGCAATACGAGCAGTTCCATCATTGGCAATTTCAACTCCTCCAGTTCCTCTCCCAAATTTCCTCCAACCTCTAACGGAATAATGACATTCCGTGTGTGGGAAATTTAGAATCCTCCACTTCCCCTTCCAAATTCCCATCGAATAGCTGCATTCTGGGTTTATGGATTTTCAAAACATCCATACGTCCACTTAAACTCGCACGAAAACCTCGCAAAAACAGCATTCATGGTGTTGGGAATATGATATCCTCACGTTGCTCTATCCCCTTTCCAGCAAAACCATGGAATGACAGCATTCTGGGCATTGGGAGTTCGGAATCCTCCACTTCTCTTCCCAAATTCCAATGGAATAACAGCCTTCCAGGCATGGGGATATTGGAATCCTCTAGTTCCCTTCCAAAAAGCCCATGGAATAACGACATTCTGGGCATTGAGAAGTGAAAGTTTGCCAATTGCCTTCCCAAATCCCTAGGGAAGAAGACAATTCGGGCTGTCAGGTATTTGAAATCCTTCAGCTCCGCACCATAACCCCCATGGAATAACAGAATTCCAGGCGTTAGGAATTGAGCATCCTCCAGTTCCCCTTCGAATTTCCCATGGAATCCTGGCATTCTGGATGTCGGCAGTTTAGAATCGCCCATACACTCTCCCAAATAGCCAAAAATTCACAAGGAATAACAGAATTCATGATATCAGGAATATATCATCCGCCAGCTCTCCGCACAATTTCCCACGCAATAACAGCATTCCGTGTGGTGGGAATCTTGACTCCTCCACTTACCCTCCCAAATCTGCATGGAATAATGGCATTCTGGGTGTTGGGAATTTTCAATCCCCCATAAACCCACCCCAAATCCCACCACATTCCCAAAGAAGAGCAACTTTCCAGATGTCAGGAATTTGGAATATCCCAGTTCCCCACCCAAATTCCTATGGAACAACAGCATTCCAAGTGACAGAAATCGAGAATCTTCCGGCAACGTGAAAAAATTGCCATGGAATAATGGGATTTCAGGTGTGAGGAATTGAGAATGCCCCGTACAGCCTCCCAGATTCCCACCACATTCCAATGGAATAACAACATTCCAGATTTCAGGAACTGAGAATCATCCTCTTCCCCTCCCAAATTCCCATGGAAACACGGCATTCTCTTATTCCCTAATTTGGAACCCCCCATAAGCGTTCCCAAAATCCCACCAAATTCCCATGGAATAACCATTTTAGTGTGTTGGGAATTTCCAATGCTCCACTTCCTCTCCCAAATTCCAATCAAACCCTAATGAAGTAACGACACTTTGCGTGTTGAGAATTTACAATCCGCCACTTCCCCTTCCAAATTCCCAACAAAACCATGGAATACGAGCAGTTCCATCATTGGCAATTTCAACTCCTCCAGTTCCTCTCCCAAATTTCCTCCAACCTCTAACGGAATAATGACATTCCGTGTGTGGGAAATTTAGAATCCTCCACTTCCCCTTCCAAATTCCCATAGAATAGCTGCATTCTGGGTTTATGGATTTTCAAAACATCCATACGTCCACTTAAACTCGCACGAAAACCTCGCAAAAACAGCATTCATGGTGTTGGGAATATGATATCCTCCAGTTGCTCTATCCCCTTTCCAGCAAAACCATGGAATGACAGCATTCTGGGCATTGGGAGTTCGGAATCCTCCACTTCTCTTCCCAAATTCCAATGGAATAACAGCCTTCCAGGCATGGGGATATTGGAATCCTCTAGTTCCCTTCCAAAAAGACCATGGAATAACGACATTCTGGGCATTGAGAAGTGAAAGTTTGCCAATTGCCTTCCCAAATCCCTAGGGAAGAAGACAATTCGGGCTGTCAGGTATTTGAAATCCTTCAGCTCCGCACCATAACCCCCATGGAATAACAGAATTCCAGGCGTTAGGAATTGAGCATCCTCCAGTTCCCCTTCGAATTTCCCATGGAATCCTGGCATTCTGGATGTCGGCAGTTTAGAATCGCCCATACACTCTCCCAAATAGCCAAAAATTCACAAGGAATAACAGAATTCATGATATCAGGAATATATCATCCGCCAGCTCTCCGCACAATTTCCCACGCAATAACAGCATTCCGTGTGGTGGGAATCTTGACTCCTCCACTTACCCTCCCAAATCTGCATGGAATCATGGCATTCTGGGTGTTGGGAATTTTCAATCCCCCAGAAACCCACCCCAAATCCCACCACATTCCCAAAGAAGAGCAACTTTCCAGATGTCAGGAATTTGGAATATCCCAGTTCCCCACCCAAATTCCTATGGAACAACAGCATTCCAAGTGACAGAAATCGAGAATCTTCCGGCAACGTGAAAAAATTGTCATGGAATAATGGGATTCCAGGTGTGAGGAATTGAGAATGCCCCGTACAGCCTCCCAGATTCCCACCACATTCCCATGGAATAACAACATTCCAGATTTCAGGAACTGAGAATCATCCTCTTCCCCTCCCAAATTCCCATGGAAACACGGCATTCTCTTATTCCCTAATTTGGAATCCCCCATAAGCGTTCCCAAAATCCCACCAAATTCCCATGGAATAACCATTTTAGTGTGTTGGGAATTTCCAATGCTCCACTTCCTCTCCCAAATTCCAATCAAACCCTAATGAAGTAATGACACTTTGCGTGTTGAGAATTTACAATCCGCCACTTCCCCTTCCAAATTCCCAACAAAACCATGGAATACGAGCAGTTCCATCATTGGCAATTTCAACTCCTCCAGTTCCTCTCCCAAATTTCCTCCAACATCTAACGGAATAATGACATTCCGTGTGTGGGAAATTTAGAATCCTCCACTTCCCCTTCCAAATTCCCATAGAATAGCTGCATTCTGGGTTTATGGATTTTCAAAACATCCATACGTCCACTTAAACTCGCACGAAAACCTCGCAAAAACAGCATTCATGGTGTTGGGAATATGATATCCTCACGTTGCTCTATCCACTTTCCAGCAAAACCATGGAATGACAGCATTCTGGGCATTGGGAGTTCGGAATCCTCCACTTCTCTTCCCAAATTCCAATGGAATAACAGCCTTCCAGGCATGGGGATATTGGAATCCTCTAGTTCCCTTCCAAAAAGCCCATGGAAGAACGACATTCTGGGCATTGAGAAGTGAAAGTTTGCCAATTGCCTTCCCAAATCCCTAGGGAAGAAGACAATTCGGGCTGTCAGGTATTTGAAATCCTTCAGCTCCGCACCATAACCCCCATGGAATAACAGAATTCCAGGCGTTAGGAATTGAGCATCCTCCAGTTCCCCTTCGAATTTCCCATGGAATCCTGGCATTCTGGATGTCGGCAGTTTAGAATCGCCCATACACTCTCCCAAATAGCCAAAAATTCACAAGGAATAACAGAATTCATGATATCAGGAATATATCATCCGCCAGCTCTCCGCACAATTTCCCACGCAATAACAGCATTCCGTGTGGTGGGAATCTTGACTCCTCCACTTACCCTCCCAAATCTGCATGCAATAATGGCATTCTGGGTGTTGGGAATTTTCAATCCCCCAGAAACCCACCCCAAATCCCACCACATTCCCAAAGAAGAGCAACTTTCCACATGTCAGGAATTTGGAATATCCCAGTTCCCCACCCAAATTCCTATGGAACAACAGCATTCCAAGTGACAGAAATCGAGAATCTTCCGGCAACGTGAAAAAATTGTCATGGAATAATGGGATTTCAGGTGTGAGGAATTGAGAATGCCCCGTACAGCCTCCCAGATTCCCCCCACATTCCAATGGAATAACAACATTCCAGATTTCAGGAACTGAGAATCATCCTCTTCCCCTCCCAAATTCCCATGGAAACACGGCATTCTCTTATTCCCTAATTTGGAACCCCCCATAAGCGTTCCCAAAATCCCACCAAATTCCCATGGAATAACCATTTTAGTGTGTTGGGAATTTCCAATGCTCCACTTCCTCTCCCAAATTCCAATCAAACCCTAATGAAGTAACGACACTTTGCGTGTTGAGAATTTACAATCCGCCACTTCCCCTTCCAAATTCCCAACAAAACCATGGAATACGAGCAGTTCCATCATTGGCAATTTCAACTCCTCCAGTTCCTCTCCCAAATTTCCTCCAACCTCTAACGGAATAATGACATTCCGTGTGTGGGAAATTTAGAATCCTCCACTTCCCCTTCCAAATTCCCATAGAATAGCTGCATTCTGGGTTTATGGATTTTCAAAACATCCATACGTCCACTTAAACTCGCACGAAAACCTCGCAAAAACAGCATTCATGGTGTTGGGAATATGATATCCTCACGTTGCTCTATCCACTTTCCAGCAAAACCATGGAATGACAGCATTCTGGGCATTGGGAGTTCGGAATCCTCCACTTCTCTTCCCAAATTCCAATGGAATAACAGCCTTCCAGGCATGGGGATACTGGAATCCTCTAGTTCCCTTCCAAAAAGCCCATGGAATAACGACATTCTGGGCATTGAGAAGTGAAAGTTTGCCAATTGCCTTCCCAAATCCCTAGGGAAGAAGACAATTCCGGCTGTCAGGTATTTGAAATCCTTCAGCTCCGCACCATAACCCCCATGGAATAACAGAATTCCAGGCGTTAGGAATTGAGCATCCTCCAGTTCCCCTTCGAATTTCCCATGGAATCCTGGCATTCTGGATGTCGGCACTTTAGAATCGCCCATACACTCTCCCAAATAGCCAAAAATTCACAAGGAATAACAGAATTCATGATATCAGGAATATATCATCTGCCAGCTCTCCGCACAATTTCCCACGCAATAACAGCATTCCGTGTGGTGGGAATCTTGACTCCTCCACTTACCCTCCCAAATCTGCATGGAATAATGGCATTCTGGGTGTTGGGAATTTTCAATCCCCCATAAACCCACCCCAAATCCCACCACATTCCCAAAGAAGAGCAACTTTCCAGATGTCAGGAATTTGGAATATCCCAGTTCCCCACCCAAATTCCTATGGAACAACAGCATTCCAAGTGACAGAAATCGAGAATCTTCCGGCAACGTGAAAAAATTGTCATGGAATAATGGGATTCCAGGTGTGAGGAATTGAGAATGCCCCGTACAGCCTCCCAGATTCCCATCACATTCCCATGGAATAACAACATTCCAGATTTCAGGAACTGAGAATCATCCTCTTCCCCTCCCAAATTCCCATGGAAACACGGCATTCTCTTATTCCCTAATTTGGAACCCCCCATAAGCGTTCCCAAAATCCCACCAAATTCCCATGGAATAACCATTTTAGTGTGTTGGGAATTTCCAATGCTCCACTTCCTCTCCCAAATTCCAATCAAACCCTAATGAAGTAATGACACTTTGCGTGTTGAGAATTTACAATCCGCCACTTCTCCTTCCAAATTCCCAACAAAACCATGGAATACGAGCAGTTCCATCACTGGCAATTTCAACTCCTCCAGTTCCTCTCCCAAATTTCCTCCAACCTCTAACGGAATAATGACATTCCGTGTGTGGGAAATTTAGAATCCTCCACTTCCCCTTCCAAATTCCCATAGAATAGCTGCATTCTGGGTTTATGGATTTTCAAAACATCCATACGTCCACTTAAACTCGCACGAAAACCTCGCAAAAACAGCATTCATGGTGTTGGGAATATGATATCCTCACGTTGCTCTATCCACTTTCCAGCAAAACCATGGAATGACAGCATTCTGGGCATTGGGAGTTCGGAATCCTCCACTTCTCTTCCCAAATTCCAATGGAATAACAGCCTTCCAGGCATGGGGATATTGGAATCCTCTAGTTCCCTTCCAAAAAGCCCATGGAAGAACGACATTCTGGGCATTGAGAAGTGAAAGTTTGCCAATTGCCTTCCCAAATCCCTAGGGAAGAAGACAATTCGGGCTGTCAGGTATTTGAAATCCTTCAGCTCCGCACCATAACCCCCATGGAATAACAGAATTCCAGGCGTTAGGAATTGAGCATCCTCCAGTTCCCCTTCGAATTTCCCATGGAATCCTGGCATTCTGGATGTCGGCAGTTTAGAATCGCCCATACACTCTCCCAAATAGCCAAAAATTCACAAGGAATAACAGAATTCATGATATCAGGAATATATCATCCGCCAGCTCTCCGCACAATTTCCCACGCAATAACAGCATTCCGTGTGGTGGGAATCTTGACTCCTCCACTTACCCTCCCAAATCTGCATGGAATCATGGCATTCTGGGTGTTGGGAATTTTCAATCCCCCAGAAACCCACCCCAAATCCCACCACATACCCAAAGAAGAGCAACTTTCCAGATGTCAGGAATTTGGAATATCCCAGTTCCCCACCCAAATTCCTATGGAACAACAGCATTCCAAGTGACAGAAATCGAGAATCTTCTGGCAACGTGAAAAAATTGTCATGGAATAATGGGATTTCAGGTGTGAGGAATTGAGAATGCCCCGTACAGCCTCCCAGATTCCCACCACATTCCAATGGAATAACAACATTCCAGATTTCAGGAACTGAGAATCATCCTCTTCCCCTCCCAAATTCCCATGGAAACACGGCATTCTCTTATTCCCTAATTTGGAACCCCCCATAAGCGTTCCCAAAATCCCACCAAATTCCCATGGAATAACCATTTTAGTGTGTTGGGAATTTCCAATGCTCCACTTCCTCTCTCAAATTCCAATCAAACCCTAATGAAGTAACGACACTTTGCGTGTTGAGAATTTACAATCCGCCACTTCCCCTTCCAAATTCCCAACAAAACCATGGAATACGAGCAGTTCCATCATTGGCAATTTCAACTCCTCCAGTTCCTCTCCCAAATTTCCTCCAACCTCTAACGGAATAATGACATTCCGTGTGTGGGAAATTTAGAATCCTCCACTTCCCCTTCCAAATTCCCATAGAATAGCTGCATTCTGGGTTTATGGATTTTCAAAACATCCATACGTCCACTTAAACTCGCACGAAAACCTCGCAAAAACAGCATTCATGGTGTTGGGAATATGATATCCTCACGTTGCTCTATCCACTTTCCAGCAAAACCATGGAATGACAGCATTCTCGGCATTGGGAGTTCGGAATCCTCCACTTCTCTTCCCAAATTCCAATGGAATAACAGCCTTCCAGGCATGGGGATATTGGAATCCTCTAGTTCCCTTCCAAAAAGACCATGGAATAACGACATTCTGGGCATTGAGAAGTGAAAGTTTGCCAATTGCCTTCCCAAATCCCTAGGGAAGAAGACAATTCGGGCTGTCAGGTATTTGAAATCCTTCAGCTCCGCACCATAACCCCCATGGAATAACAGAATTCCAGGCGTTAGGAATTGAGCATCCTCCAGTTCCCCTTCGAATTTCCCATGGAATCCTGGCATTCTGGATGTCGGCAGTTTAGAATCGCCCATACACTCTCCCAAATAGCCAAAAATTCACAAGGAATAACAGAATTCATGATATCAGGAATATATCATCCGCCAGCTCTCCGCACAATTTCCCACGCAATAACAGCATTCCGTGTGGTGGGAATCTTGACTCCTCCACTTACCCTCCCAAATCTGCATGGAATAATGGCATTCTGGGTGTTGGGAATTTTCAATCCCCCAGAAACCCACCCCAAATCCCACCACATTCCCAAAGAAGAGCAACTTTCCAGATGTCAGGAATTTGGAATATCCCAGTTCCCCACCCAAATTCCTATGGAACAACAGCATTCCAAGTGACAGAAATCGAGAATCTTCCGGCAACGTGAAAAAATTGCCATGGAATAATGGGATTTCAGGTGTGAGGAATTGAGAATGCCCCGTACAGCCTCCCAGATTCCCACCACATTCCAATGGAATAACAACATTCCAGATTTCAGGAACTGAGAATCATCCTCTTCCCCTCCCAAATTCCCATGGAAACACGGCATTCTCTTATTCCCTAATTTGGAACCCCCCATAAGCGTTCCCAAAATCCCACCAAATTCCCATGGAATAACCATTTTAGTGTGTTGGGAATTTCCAATGCTCCACTTCCTCTCCCAAATTCCAATCAAACCCTAATGAAGTAACGACACTTTGCGTGTTGAGAATTTACAATCCGCCACTTCCCCTTCCAAATTCCCAACAAAACCATGCAATACGAGCAGTTCCATCATTGGCAATTTCAACTCCTCCAGTTCCTCTCCCAAATTTCCTCCAACCTCTAACGGAATAATGACATTCCGTGTGTGGGAAATTTAGAATCCTCCACTTCCCCTTCCAAATTCCCATCGAATAGCTGCATTCTGGGTTTATGGATTTTCAAAACATCCATACGTCCACTTAAACTCGCACGAAAACCTCGCAAAAACAGCATTCATGGTGTTGGGAATATGATATCCTCACGTTGCTCTATCCACTTTCCAGCAACACCATGGAATGACAGCATTCTGGGCATTGGGAGTTCGGAATCCTCCACTTCTCTTCCCAAATTCCAATGGAATAACAGCCTTCCAGGCATGAGGATATTGGAATCCTCTAGTTCCCTTCCAAAAAGCCCATGGAATAACGACATTCTGGGCATTGAGAAGTGAAAGTTTGCCAATTGCCTTCCCAAATCCCTAGGGAAGAAGACAATTCGGGCTGTCAGGTATTTGAAATCCTTCAGCTCCGCACCATAACCCCCATGGAATAACAGAATTCCAGGCGTTAGGAATTGAGCATCCTCCAGTTCCCCTTCGAATTTCCCATGGAATCCTGGCATTCTGGATGTCGGCACTTTAGAATCGCCCATACACTCTCCCAAATAGCCAAAAATTCACAAGGAATAACAGAATTCATGATATCAGGAATATATCATCTGCCAGCTCTCTGCACAATTTCCCACGCAATAACAGCATTCCGTGTGGTGGGAATCTTGACTCCTCCACTTACCCTCCCAAATCTGCATGGAATAATGGCATTCTGGGTGTTGGGAATTTTCAATCCCCCATAAACCCACCCCAAATCCCACCACATTCCCAAAGAAGAGCAACTTTCCAGATGTCAGGAATTTGGAATATCCCAGTTCCCCACCCAAATTCCTATGGAACAACAGCATTCCAAGTGACAGAAATCGAGAATCTTCCGGCAACGTGAAAAAATTGTCATGGAATAATGGGATTCCAGGTGTGAGGAATTGAGAATGCCCCGTACAGCCTCCCAGATTCCCACCACATTCCCATGGAATAACAACATTCCAGATTTCAGGAACTGAGAATCATCCTCTTCCCCTCCCAAATTCCCATGGAAACACGGCATTCTCTTATTCCCTAATTTGGAACCCCCCATAAGCGTTCCCAAAATCCCACCAAATTCCCATGGAATAACCATTTTAGTGTGTTGGGAATTTCCAATGCTCCACTTCCTCTCCCAAATTCCAATCAAACCCTAATGAAGTAATGACACTTTGCGTGTTGAGAATTTACAATCCGCCACTTCCCCTTCCAAATTCCCAACAAAACCATGGAATACGAGCAGTTCCATCATTGGCAATTTCAACTCCTCCAGTTCCTCTCCCAAATTTCCTCCAACCTCTAACGGAATAATGACATTCCGTGTGTGGGAAATTTAGAATCCTCCACTTCCCCTTCCAAATTCCCATAGAATAGCTGCATTCTGGGTTTATGGATTTTCAAAACATCCATACGTCCACTTAAACTCGCACGAAAACCTCGCAAAAACAGCATTCATGGTGTTGGGAATATGATATCCTCACGTTGCTCTATCCACTTTCCAGCAAAACCATGGAATGACAGCATTCTGGGCATTGGGAGTTCGGAATCCTCCACTTCTCTTCCCAAATTCCAATGGAATAACAGCCTCACAGGCATGGGGATATTGGAATCCTCTAGTTCCCTTCCAAAAAGCCCATGGAATAACGACATTCTGGGCATTGAGAAGTGAAAGTTTGCCAATTGCCTTCCCAAATCCCTAGGGAAGAAGACAATTCCGGCTGTCAGGTATTTGAAATCCTTCAGCTCCGCACCATAACCCCCATGGAATAACAGAATTCCAGGCGTTAGGAATTGAGCATCCTCCAGTTCCCCTTCGAATTTCCCATGGAATCCTTGCATTCTGGATGTCGGCAGTTTAGAATCGCCCATACACTCTCCCAAATAGCCAAAAATTCACAAGGAATAACAGAATTCATGATATCAGGAATATATCATCCGCCAGCTCTCCGCACAATTTCCCACGCAATAACAGCATTCCGTGTGGTGGGAATCTTGACTCCTCCACTTACCCTCCCAAATCTGCATGGAATCATGGCATTCTGGGTGTTGGGAATTTTCAATCCCCCAGAAACCCACCCCAAATCCCACCACATTCCCAAAGAAGAGCAACTTTCCAGATGTCAGGAATTTGGAATATCCCAGTTCCCCACCCAAATTCCCATGGAACAACAGCATTCCAAGTGACAGAAATCGAGAATCTTCCGGCAACGTGAAAAAATTGCCATGGAATAATGGGATTTCAGGTGTGAGGAATTGAGAATGCCCCGTACAGCCTCCCAGATTCCCACCACATTCCAATGGAATAACAACATTCCAGATTTCAGGAACTGAGAATCATCCTCTTCCCCTCCCAAATTCCCATGGAAACACGGCATTCTCTTATTCCCTAATTTGGAACCCCCCATAAGCGTTCCCAAAATCCCACCAAATTCCCATGGAATAACCATTTTAGTGTGTTGGGAATTTCCAATGCTCCACTTCCTCTCCCAAATTCCAATCAAACCCTAATGAAGTAACGACACTTTGCGTGTTGAGAATTTACAATCCGCCACTTCCCCTTCCAAATTCCCAACAAAACCATGGAATACGAGCAGTTCCATCATTGGCAATTTCAACTCCTCCAGTTCCTCTCCCAAATTTCCTCCAACCTCTAACGGAATAATGACATTCCGTGTGTGGGAAATTTAGAATCCTCCACTTCCCCTTCCAAATTCCCATCGAATAGCTGCATTCTGGGTTTATGGATTTTCAAAACATCCATACGTCCACTTAAACTCGCACGAAAACCTCGCAAAAACAGCATTCATGGTGTTGGGAATATGATATCCTCACGTTGCTCTATCCACTTTCCAGCAACACCATGGAATGACAGCATTCTGGGCATTGGGAGTTCGGAATCCTCCACTTCTCTTCCCAAATTCCAATGGAATAACAGCCTTCCAGGCATGAGGATATTGGAATCCTCTAGTTCCCTTCCAAAAAGCCCATGGAATAACGACATTCTGGGCATTGAGAAGTGAAAGTTTGCCAATTGCCTTCCCAAATCCCTAGGGAAGAAGACAATTCGGGCTGTCAGGTATTTGAAATCCTTCAGCTCCGCACCATAACCCCCATGGAATAACAGAATTCCAGGCGTTAGGAATTGAGCATCCTCCAGTTCCCCTTCGAATTTCCCATGGAATCCTGGCATTCTGGATGTCGGCACTTTAGAATCGCCCATACACTCTCCCAAATAGCCAAAAATTCACAAGGAATAACAGAATTCATGATATCAGGAATATATCATCTGCCAGCTCTCTGCACAATTTCCCACGCAATAACAGCATTCCGTGTGGTGGGAATCTTGACTCCTCCACTTACCCTCCCAAATCTGCATGGAATAATGGCATTCTGGGTGTTGGGAATTTTCAATCCCCCAGAAACCCACCCCAAATCCCACCACATTCCCAAAGAAGAGCAACTTTCCAGATGTCAGGAATTTGGAATATCCCAGTTCCCCACCCAAATTCCTATGGAACAACAGCATTCCAAGTGACAGAAATCGAGAATCTTCCGGCAACGTGAAAAAATTGTCATGGAATAATGGGATTCCAGGTGTGAGGAATTGAGAATGCCCCGTACAGCCTCCCAGATTCCCACCACATTCCCATGGAATAACAACATTCCAGATTTCAGGAACTGAGAATCATCCTCTTCCCCTCCCAAATTCCCATGGAAACACGGCATTCTCTTATTCCCTAATTTGGAACCCCCCATAAGCGTTCCCAAAATCCCACCAAATTCCCATGGAATAACCATTTTAGTGTGTTGGGAATTTCCAATGCTCCACTTCCTCTCCCAAATTCCAATCAAACCCTAATGAAGTAATGACACTTTGCGTGTTGAGAATTTACAATCCGCCACTTCCCCTTCCAAATTCCCAACAAAACCATGGAATACGAGCAGTTCCATCATTGGCAATTTCAACTCCTCCAGTTCCTCTCCCAAATTTCCTCCAACCTCTAACGGAATAATGACATTCCGTGTGTGGGAAATTTAGAATCCTCCACTTCCCCTTCCAAATTCCCATAGAATAGCTGCATTCTGGGTTTATGGATTTTCAAAACATCCATACGTCCACTTAAACTCGCACGAAAACCTCGCAAAAACAGCATTCATGGTGTTGGGAATATGATATCCTCACGTTGCTCTATCCACTTTCCAGCAAAACCATGGAATGACAGCATTCTGGGCATTGGGAGTTCGGAATCCTCCACTTCTCTTCCCAAATTCCAATGGAATAACAGCCTCACAGGCATGGGGATATTGGAATCCTCTAGTTCCCTTCCAAAAAGCCCATGGAATAACGACATTCTGGGCATTGAGAAGTGAAAGTTTGCCAATTGCCTTCCCAAATCCCTAGGGAAGAAGACAATTCCGGCTGTCAGGTATTTGAAATCCTTCAGCTCCGCACCATAACCCCCATGGAATAACAGAATTCCAGGCGTTAGGAATTGAGCATCCTCCAGTTCCCCTTCGAATTTCCCATGGAATCCTTGCATTCTGGATGTCGGCAGTTTAGAATCGCCCATACACTCTCCCAAATAGCCAAAAATTCACAAGGAATAACAGAATTCATGATATCAGGAATATATCATCCGCCAGCTCTCCGCACAATTTCCCACGCAATAACAGCATTCCGTGTGGTGGGAATCTTGACTCCTCCACTTACCCTCCCAAATCTGCATGCAATAATGGCATTCTGGGTGTTGGGAATTTTCAATCCCCCAGAAACCCACCCCAAATCCCACCACATTCCCAAAGAAGAGCAACTTTCCACATGTCAGGAATTTGGAATATCCCAGTTCCCCACCCAAATTCCCATGGAACAACAGCATTCCAAGTGACAGAAATCGAGAATCTTCCGGCAACGTGAAAAAATTGCCATGGAATAATGGGATTTCAGGTGTGAGGAATTGAGAATGCCCCGTACAGCCTCCCAGATTCCCCCCACATTCCAATGGAATAACAACATTCCAGATTTCAGGAACTGAGAATCATCCTCTTCCCCTCCCAAATTCCCATGGAAACACGGCATTCTCTTATTCCCTAATTTGGAACCCCCCATAAGCGTTCCCAAAATCCCACCAAATTCCCATGGAATAACCATTTTAGTGTGTTGGGAATTTCCAATGCTCCACTTCCTCTCCCAAATTCCAATCAAACCCTAATGAAGTAACGACACTTTGCGTGTTGAGAATTTACAATCCGCCACTTCCCCTTCCAAATTCCCAACAAAACCATGGAATACGAGCAGTTCCATCATTGGCAATTTCAACTCCTCCAGTTCCTCTCCCAAATTTCCTCCAACCTCTAACGGAATAATGACATTCCGTGTGTGGGAAATTTAGAATCCTCCACTTCCCCTTCCAAATTCCCATCGAATAGCTGCATTCTGGGTTTATGGATTTTCAAAACATCCATACGTCCACTTAAACTCGCACGAAAACCTCGCAAAAACAGCATTCATGGTGTTGGGAATATGATATCCTCACGTTGCTCTATCCACTTTCCAGCAACACCATGGAATGACAGCATTCTGGGCATTGGGAGTTCGGAATCCTCCACTTCTCTTCCCAAATTCCAATGGAATAACAGCCTTCCAGGCATGAGGATATTGGAATCCTCTAGTTCCCTTCCAAAAAGCCCATGGAATAACGACATTCTGGGCATTGAGAAGTGAAAGTTTGCCAATTGCCTTCCCAAATCCCTAGGGAAGAAGACAATTCGGGCTGTCAGGTATTTGAAATCCTTCAGCTCCGCACCATAACCCCCATGGAATAACAGAATTCCAGGCGTTAGGAATTGAGCATCCTCCAGTTCCCCTTCGAATTTCCCATGGAATCCTGGCATTCTGGATGTCGGCAGTTTAGAATCGCCCATACACTCTCCCAAATAGCCAAAAATTCACAAGGAATAACAGAATTCATGATATCAGGAATATATCATCTGCCAGCTCTCCGCACAATTTCCCACGCAATAACAGCATTCCGTGTGGTGGGAATCTTGACTCCTCCACTTACCCTCCCAAATCTGCATGGAATCATGGCATTCTGGGTGTTGGGAATTTTCAATCCCCCATAAACCCACCCCAAATCCCACCACATTCCCAAAGAAGAGCAACTTTCCAGATGTCAGGAATTTGGAATATCCCAGTTCCCCACCCAAATTCCTATGGAACAACAGCATTCCAAGTGACAGAAATCGAGAATCTTCCGGCAACGTGAAAAAATTGTCATGGAATAATGGGATTCCAGGTGTGAGGAATTGAGAATGCCCCGTACAGCCTCCCAGATTCCCACCACATTCCCATGGAATAACAACATTCCAGATTTCAGGAACTGAGAATCATCCTCTTCCCCTCCCAAATTCCCATGGAAACACGGCATTCTCTTATTCCCTAATTTGGAACCCCCCATAAGCGTTCCCAAAATCCCACCAAATTCCCATGGAATAACCATTTTAGTGTGTTGGGAATTTCCAATGCTCCACTTCCTCTCCCAAATTCCAGTCAAACCCTAATGAAGTAATGACACTTTGCGTGTTGAGAATTTACAATCCGCCACTTCCCCTTCCAAATTCCCAACAAAACCATGGAATACGAGCAGTTCCATCACTGGCAATTTCAACTCCTCCAGTTCCTCTCCCAAATTTCCTCCAACCTCTAACGGAATAATGACATTCCGTGTGTGGGAAATTTAGAATCCTCCACTTCCCCTTCCAAATTCCCATAGAATAGCTGCATTCTGGGTTTATGGATTTTCAAAACATCCATACGTCCACTTAAACTCGCATGAAAACCTCGCAAAAACAGCATTCATGGTGTTGGGAATATGATATCCTCACGTTGCTCTATCCACTTTCCAGCAAAACCATGGAATGACAGCATTCTGGGCATTGGGAGTTCGGAATCCTCCACTTCTCTTCCCAAATTCCAATGGAATAACAGCCTTCCAGGCATGGGGATATTGGAATCCTCTAGTTCCCTTCCAAAAAGCCCATGGAAGAACGACATTCTGGGCATTGAGAAGTGAAAGTTTGCCAATTGCCTTCCCAAATCCCTAGGGAAGAAGACAATTCGGGCTGTCAGGTATTTGAAATCCTTCAGCTCCGCACCATAACCCCCATGGAATAACAGAATTCCAGGCGTTAGGAATTGAGCATCCTCCAGTTCCCCTTCGAATTTCCCATGGAATCCTGGCATTCTGGATGTCGGCAGTTTAGAATCGCCCATACACTCTCCCAAATAGCCAAAAATTCACAAGGAATAACAGAATTCATGATATCAGGAATATATCCTCCGCCAGCTCTCCGCACAATTTCCCACGCAATAACAGCATTCCGTGTGGTGGGAATCTTGACTCCTCCACTTACCCTCCCAAATCTGCATGGAATAATGGCATTCTGGGTGTTGGGAATTTTCAATCCCCCAGAAACCCACCCCAAATCCCACCACATTCCCAAAGAAGAGCAACTTTCCAGATGTCAGGAATTTGGAATATCCCAGTTCCCCACCCAAATTCCTATGGAACAACAGCATTCCAAGTGACAGAAATCGAGAATCTTCTGGCAACGTGAAAAAATTGTCATGGAATAATGGGATTTCAGGTGTGAGGAATTGAGAATGCCCCGTACAGCCTCCCAGATTCCCCCCACATTCCAATGGAATAACAACATTCCAGATTTCAGGAACTGAGAATCATCCTCTTCCCCTCCCAAATTCCCATGGAAACACGGCATTCTCTTATTCCCTAATTTGGAACCCCCCATAAGCGTTCCCAAAATCCCACCAAATTCCCATGGAATAACCATTTTAGTGTGTTGGGAATTTCCAATGCTCCACTTCCTCTCCCAAATTCCAATCAAACCCTAATGAAGTAACGACACTTTGCGTGTTGAGAATTTACAATCCGCCACTTCCCCTTCCAAATTCCCAACAAAACCATGCAATACGAGCAGTTCCATCATTGGCAATTTCAACTCCTCCAGTTCCTCTCCCAAATTTCCTCCAACCTCTAACGGAATAATGACATTCCGTGTGTGGGAAATTTAGAATCCTCCACTTCCCCTTCCAAATTCCCATAGAATAGCTGCATTCTGGGTTTATGGATTTTCAAAACATCCATACGTCCACTTAAACTTGCACGAAAACCTCGCAAAAACAGCATTCATGGTGTTGGGAATATGATATCCTCACGTTGCTCTATCCACTTTCCAGCAAAACCATGGAATGACAGCATTCTGGGCATTGGGAGTTCGGAATCCTCCACTTCTCTTCCCAAATTCCAATGGAATAACAGCCTTCCAGGCATGGGGATATTGGAATCCTCTAGTTCCCTTCCAAAAAGACCATGGAATAACGACATTCTGGGCATTGAGAAGTGAAAGTTTGCCAATTGCCTTCCCAAATCCCTAGGGAAGAAGACAATTCGGGCTGTCAGGTATTTGAAATCCTTCAGCTCCGCACCATAACCCCCATGGAATAACAGAATTCCAGGCGTTAGGAATTGAGCATCCTCCAGTTCCCCTTCGAATTTCCCATGGAATCCTGGCATTCTGGATGTCGGCAGTTTAGAATCGCCCATACACTCTCCCAAATAGCCAAAAATTCACAAGGAATAACAGAATTCATGATATCAGGAATATATTATCCACCAGCTCTCCACACAATTTCCCACGCAATAACAGCATTCCGTGTGGTGGGAATCTTGACTCCTCCACTTACCCTCCCAAATCTGCATGGAATAATGGCATTCTGGGTGTTGGGAATTTTCAATCCCCCATAAACCCACCCCAAATCCCACCACATTCCCAAAGAAGAGCAACTTTCCAGATGTCAGGAATTTGGAATATCCCAGTTCCCCACCCAAATTCCTATGGAACAACAGCATTCCAAGTGACAGAAATCGAGAATCTTCCGGCAACGTGAAAAAATTGTCATGGAATAATGGGATTTCAGGTGTGAGGAATTGAGAATGCCCCGTACAGCCTCCCAGATTCCCCCCACATTCCAATGGAATAACAACATTCCAGATTTCAGGAACTGAGAATCATCCTCTTCCCCTCCCAAATTCCCATGGAAACACGGCATTCTCTTATTCCCTAATTTGGAACCCCCCATAAGCGTTCCCAAAATCCCACCAAATTCCCATGGAATAACCATTTTAGTGTGTTGGGAATTTCCAATGCTCCACTTCCTCTCCCAAATTCCAATCAAACCCTAATGAAGTAACGACACTTTGCGTGTTGAGAATTTACAATCCGCCACTTCCCCTTCCAAATTCCCAACAAAACCATGCAATACGAGCAGTTCCATCATTGGCAATTTCAACTCCTCCAGTTCCTCTCCCAAATTTCCTCCAACCTCTAACGGAATAATGACATTCCGTGTGTGGGAAATTTAGAATCCTCCACTTCCCCTTCCAAATTCCCATAGAATAGCTGCATTCTGGGTTTATGGATTTTCAAAACATCCATACGTCCACTTAAACTCGCACGAAAACCTCGCAAAAACAGCATTCATGGTGTTGGGAATATGATATCCTCACGTTGCTCTATCCACTTTCCAGCAAAACCATGGAATGACAGCATTCTGGGCATTGGGAGTTCGGAATCCTCCACTTCTCTTCCCAAATTCCAATGGAATAACAGCCTTCCAGGCATGGGGATACTGGAATCCTCTAGTTCCCTTCCAAAAAGCCCATGGAATAACGACATTCTGGGCATTGAGAAGTGAAAGTTTGCCAATTGCCTTCCCAAATCCCTAGGGAAGAAGACAATTCCGGCTGTCAGGTATTTGAAATCCTTCAGCTCCGCACCATAACCCCCATGGAATAACAGAATTCCAGGCGTTAGGAATTGAGCATCCTCCAGTTCCCCTTCGAATTTCCCATGGAATCCTGGCATTCTGGATGTCGGCAGTTTAGAATCGCCCATACACTCTCCCAAATAGCCAAAAATTCACAAGGAATAACAGAATTCATGATATCAGGAATATATCATCCGCCAGCTCTCCGCACAATTTCCCACGCAATAACAGCATTCCGTGTGGTGGGAATCTTGACTCCTCCACTTACCCTCCCAAATCTGCATGGAATCATGGCATTCTGGGTGTTGGGAATTTTCAATCCCCCATAAACCCACCCCAAATCCCACCACATACCCAAAGAAGAGCAACTTTCCAGATGTCAGGAATTTGGAATATCCCAGTTCCCCACCCAAATTCCTATGGAACAACAGCATTCCAAGTGACAGAAATCGAGAATCTTCTGGCAACGTGAAAAAATTGTCATGGAATAATGGGATTTCAGGTGTGAGGAATTGAGAATGCCCCGTACAGCCTCCCAGATTCCCACCACATTCCAATGGAATAACAACATTCCAGATTTCAGGAACTGAGAATCATCCTCTTCCCCTCCCAAATTCCCATGGAAACACGGCATTCTCTTATTCCCTAATTTGGAACCCCCCATAAGCGTTCCCAAAATCCCACCAAATTCCCATGGAATAACCATTTTAGTGTGTTGGGAATTTCCAATGCTCCACTTCCTCTCTCAAATTCCAATCAAACCCTAATGAAGTAACGACACTTTGCGTGTTGAGAATTTACAATCCGCCACTTCCCCTTCCAAATTCCCAACAAAACCATGGAATACGAGCAGTTCCATCATTGGCAATTTCAACTCCTCCAGTTCCTCTCCCAAATTTCCTCCAACCTCTAACGGAATAATGACATTCCGTGTGTGGGAAATTTAGAATCCTCCACTTCCCCTTCCAAATTCCCATAGAATAGCTGCATTCTGGGTTTATGGATTTTCAAAACATCCATACGTCCACTTAAACTCGCACGAAAACCTCGCAAAAACAGCATTCATGGTGTTGGGAATATGATATCCTCACGTTGCTCTATCCACTTTCCAGCAAAACCATGGAATGACAGCATTCTGGGCATTGGGAGTTCGGAATCCTCCACTTCTCTTCCCAAATTCCAATGGAATAACAGCCTTCCAGGCATGGGGATATTGGAATCCTCTAGTTCCCTTCCAAAAAGCCCATGGAATAACGACATTCTGGGCATTGAGAAGTGAAAGTTTGCCAATTGCCTTCCCAAATCCCTAGGGAAGAAGACAATTCGGGCTGTCAGGTATTTGAAATCCTTCAGCTCCGCACCATAACCCCCATGGAATAACAGAATTCCAGGCGTTAGGAATTGAGCATCCTCCAGTTCCCCTTCGAATTTCCCATGGAATCCTGGCATTCTGGATGTCGGCACTTTAGAATCGCCCATACACTCTCCCAAATAGCCAAAAATTCACAAGGAATAACAGAATTCATGAGATCAGGAATATATCATCCGCCAGCTCTCCGCACAATTTCCCACGCAATAACAGCATTCCGTGTGGTGGGAATCTTGACTCCTCCACTTACCCTCCCAAATCTGCATGGAATAATGGCATTCTGGGTGTTGGGAATTTTCAATCCCCCATAAACCCACCCCAAATCCCACCACATTCCCAAAGAAGAGCAACTTTCCAGATGTCAGGAATTTGGAATATCCCAGTTCCCCACCCAAATTCCTATGGAACAACAGCATTCCAAGTGACAGAAATCGAGAATCTTCCGGCAACGTGAAAAAATTGCCATGGAATAATGGGATTTCAGGTGTGAGGAATTGAGAATGCCCCGTACAGCCTCCCAGATTCCCCCCACATTCCAATGGAATAACAACATTCCAGATTTCAGGAACTGAGAATCATCCTCTTCCCCTCCCAAATTCCCATGGAAACACGGCATTCTCTTATTCCCTAATTTGGAACCCCCCATAAGCGTTCCCAAAATCCCACCAAATTCCCATGGAATAACCATTTTAGTGTGTTGGGAATTTCCAATGCTCCACTTCCTCTCCCAAATTCCAATCAAACCCTAATGAAGTAACGACACTTTGCGTGTTGAGAATTTACAATCCGCCACTTCCCCTTCCAAATTCCCAACAAAACCATGGAATACGAGCAGTTCCATCATTGGCAATTTCAACTCCTCCAGTTCCTCTCCCAAATTTCCTCCAACCTCTAACGGAATAATGACATTCCGTGTGTGGGAAATTTAGAATCCTCCACTTCCCCTTCCAAATTCCCATCGAATAGCTGCATTCTGGGTTTATGGATTTTCAAAACATCCATACGTCCACTTAAACTCGCACGAAAACCTCGCAAAAACAGCATTCATGGTGTTGGGAATATGATATCCTCACGTTGCTCTATCCACTTTCCAGCAACACCATGGAATGACAGCATTCTGGGCATTGGGAGTTCGGAATCCTCCACTTCTCTTCCCAAATTCCAATGGAATAACAGCCTTCCAGGCATGAGGATATTGGAATCCTCTAGTTCCCTTCCAAAAAGCCCATGGAATAACGACATTCTGGGCATTGAGAAGTGAAAGTTTGCCAATTGCCTTCCCAAATCCCTAGGGAAGAAGACAATTCGGGCTGTCAGGTATTTGAAATCCTTCAGCTCCGCACCATAACCCCCATGGAATAACAGAATTCCAGGCGTTAGGAATTGAGCATCCTCCAGTTCCCCTTCGAATTTCCCATGGAATCCTGGCATTCTGGATGTCGGCACTTTAGAATCGCCCATACACTCTCCCAAATAGCCAAAAATTCACAAGGAATAACAGAATTCATGATATCAGGAATATATCATCTGCCAGCTCTCTGCACAATTTCCCACGCAATAACAGCATTCCGTGTGGTGGGAATCTTGACTCCTCCACTTACCCTCCCAAATCTGCATGGAATAATGGCATTCTGGGTGTTGGGAATTTTCAATCCCCCAGAAACCCACCCCAAATCCCACCACATTCCCAAAGAAGAGCAACTTTCCAGATGTCAGGAATTTGGAATATCCCAGTTCCCCACCCAAATTCCTATGGAACAACAGCATTCCAAGTGACAGAAATCGAGAATCTTCCGGCAACGTGAAAAAATTGTCATGGAATAATGGGATTCCAGGTGTGAGGAATTGAGAATGCCCCGTACAGCCTCCCAGATTCCCACCACATTCCCATGGAATAACAACATTCCAGATTTCAGGAACTGAGAATCATCCTCTTCCCCTCCCAAATTCCCATGGAAACACGGCATTCTCTTATTCCCTAATTTGGAACCCCCCATAAGCGTTCCCAAAATCCCACCAAATTCCCATGGAATAACCATTTTAGTGTGTTGGGAATTTCCAATGCTCCACTTCCTCTCCCAAATTCCAATCAAACCCTAATGAAGTAATGACACTTTGCGTGTTGAGAATTTACAATCCGCCACTTCCCCTTCCAAATTCCCAACAAAACCATGGAATACGAGCAGTTCCATCATTGGCAATTTCAACTCCTCCAGTTCCTCTCCCAAATTTCCTCCAACCTCTAACGGAATAATGACATTCCGTGTGTGGGAAATTTAGAATCCTCCACTTCCCCTTCCAAATTCCCATAGAATAGCTGCATTCTGGGTTTATGGATTTTCAAAACATCCATACGTCCACTTAAACTCGCACGAAAACCTCGCAAAAACAGCATTCATGGTGTTGGGAATATGATATCCTCACGTTGCTCTATCCACTTTCCAGCAAAACCATGGAATGACAGCATTCTGGGCATTGGGAGTTCGGAATCCTCCACTTCTCTTCCCAAATTCCAATGGAATAACAGCCTCACAGGCATGGGGATATTGGAATCCTCTAGTTCCCTTCCAAAAAGCCCATGGAATAACGACATTCTGGGCATTGAGAAGTGAAAGTTTGCCAATTGCCTTCCCAAATCCCTAGGGAAGAAGACAATTCCGGCTGTCAGGTATTTGAAATCCTTCAGCTCCGCACCATAACCCCCATGGAATAACAGAATTCCAGGCGTTAGGAATTGAGCATCCTCCAGTTCCCCTTCGAATTTCCCATGGAATCCTTGCATTCTGGATGTCGGCAGTTTAGAATCGCCCATACACTCTCCCAAATAGCCAAAAATTCACAAGGAATAACAGAATTCATGATATCAGGAATATATCATCCGCCAGCTCTCCGCACAATTTCCCACGCAATAACAGCATTCCGTGTGGTGGGAATCTTGACTCCTCCACTTACCCTCCCAAATCTGCATGCAATAATGGCATTCTGGGTGTTGGGAATTTTCAATCCCCCAGAAACCCACCCCAAATCCCACCACATTCCCAAAGAAGAGCAACTTTCCAGATGTCAGGAATTTGGAATATCCCAGTTCCCCACCCAAATTCCTATGGAACAACAGCATTCCAAGTGACAGAAATCGAGAATCTTCCGGCAACGTGAAAAAATTGCCATGGAATAATGGGATTTCAGGTGTGAGGAATTGAGAATGCCCCGTACAGCCTCCCAGATTCCCACCACATTCCAATGGAATAACAACATTCCAGATTTCAGGAACTGAGAATCATCCTCTTCCCCTCCCAAATTCCCATGGAAACACGGCATTCTCTTATTCCCTAATTTGGAACCCCCCATAAGCGTTCCCAAAATCCCACCAAATTCCCATGGAATAACCATTTTAGTGTGTTGGGAATTTCCAATGCTCCACTTCCTCTCCCAAATTCCAATCAAACCCTAATGAAGTAATGACACTTTGCGTGTTGAGAATTTACAATCCGCCACTTCCCCTTCCAAATTCCCAACAAAACCATGGAATACGAGCAGTTCCATCATTGGCAATTTCAACTCCTCCAGTTCCTCTCCCAAATTTCCTCCAACCTCTAACGGAATAATGACATTCCGTGTGTGGGAAATTTAGAATCCTCCACTTCCCCTTCCAAATTCCCATAGAATAGCTGCATTCTGGGTTTATGGATTTTCAAAACATCCATACGTCCACTTAAACTCGCACGAAAACCTCGCAAAAACAGCATTCATGGTGTTGGGAATATGATATCCTCACGTTGCTCTATCCACTTTCCAGCAACACCATGGAATGACAGCATTCTGGGCATTGGGAGTTCGGAATCCTCCACTTCTCTTCCCAAATTCCAATGGAATAACAGCCTTCCAGGCATGAGGATATTGGAATCCTCTAGTTCCCTTCCAAAAAGCCCATGGAATAACGACATTCTGGGCATTGAGAAGTGAAAGTTTGCCAATTGCCTTCCCAAATCCCTAGGGAAGAAGACAATTCGGGCTGTCAGGTATTTGAAATCCTTCAGCTCCGCACCATAACCCCCATGGAATAACAGAATTCCAGGCGTTAGGAACTGAGCATCCTCCAGTTCCCCTTCGAATTTCCCATGGAATCCTGGCATTCTGGATGTCGGCACTTTAGAATCGCCCATACACTCTCCCAAATAGCCAAAAATTCACAAGGAATAACAGAATTCATGATATCAGGAATATATCATCCGCCAGCTCTCCGCACAATTTCCCACGCAATAACAGCATTCCGTGTGGTGGGAATCTTGACTCCTCCACTTACCCTCCCAAATCTGCATGCAATAATGGCATTCTGGGTGTTGGGAATTTTCAATCCCCCAGAAACCCACCCCAAATCCCACCACATTCCCAAAGAAGAGCAACTTTCCACATGTCAGGAATTTGGAATATCCCAGTTCCCCACCCAAATTCCCATGGAACAACAGCATTCCAAGTGACAGAAATCGAGAATCTTCCGGCAACGTGAAAAAATTGCCATGGAATAATGGGATTCCAGGTGTGAGGAATTGAGAATGCCCCGTACAGCCTCCCAGATTCCCACCACATTCCCATGGAATAACAACATTCCAGATTTCAGGAACTGAGAATCATCCTCTTCCCCTCCCAAATTCCCATGGAAACACGGCATTCTCTTATTCCCTAATTTGGAACCCCCCATAAGCGTTCCCAAAATCCCACCAAATTCCCATGGAATAACCATTTTAGTGTGTTGGGAATTTCCAATGCTCCACTTCCTCTCCCAAATTCCAATCAAACCCTAATGAAGTAATGACACTTTGCGTGTTGAGAATTTACAATCCGCCACTTCCCCTTCCAAATTCCCAACAAAACCATGGAATACGAGCAGTTCCATCATTGGCAATTTCAACTCCTCCAGTTCCTCTCCCAAATTTCCTCCAACCTCTAACGGAATAATGACATTCCGTGTGTGGGAAATTTAGAATCCTCCACTTCCCCTTCCAAATTCCCATAGAATAGCTGCATTCTGGGTTTATGGATTTTCAAAACATCCATACGTCCACTTAAACTCGCACGAAAACCTCGCAAAAACAGCATTCATGGTGTTGGGAATATGATATCCTCACGTTGCTCTATCCACTTTCCAGCAACACCATGGAATGACAGCATTCTGGGCATTGGGAGTTCGGAATCCTCCACTTCTCTTCCCAAATTCCAATGGAATAACAGCCTTCCAGGCATGAGGATATTGGAATCCTCTAGTTCCCTTCCAAAAAGACCATGGAATAACGACATTCTGGGCATTGAGAAGTGAAAGTTTGCCAATTGCCTTCCCAAATCCCTAGGGAAGAAGACAATTCGGGCTGTCAGGTATTTGAAATCCTTCAGCTCCGCACCATAACCCCCATGGAATAACAGAATTCCAGGCGTTAGGAATTGAGCATCCTCCAGTTCCCCTTCGAATTTCCCATGGAATCCTGGCATTCTGGATGTCGGCAGTTTAGAATCGCCCATACACTCTCCCAAATAGCCAAAAATTCACAAGGAATAACAGAATTCATGATATCAGGAATATATTATCCACCAGCTCTCCACACAATTTCCCACGCAATAACAGCATTCCGTGTGGTGGGAATCTTGACTCCTCCACTTACCCTCCCAAATCTGCATGGAACCATGGCATTCTGGGTGTTGGGAATGTTCAATCCCCCAGAAACCCACCCCAAATCCCACCACATTCCCAAAGAAGAGCAACTTTCCAGATGTCAGGAATTTGGAATATCCCAGTTCCCCACCCAAATTCCTATGGAACAACAGCATTCCAAGTGACAGAAATCGAGAATCTTCCGGCAACGTGAAAAAATTGTCATGGAATAATGGGATTTCAGGTGTGAGGAATTGAGAATGCCCCGTACAGCCTCCCAGATTCCCCCCACATTCCAATGGAATAACAACATTCCAGATTTCAGGAACTGAAAATCATCCTCTTCCCCTCCCAAATTCCCATGGAAACACGGCATTCTCTTATTCCCTAATTTGGAACCCCCCATAAGCGTTCCCAAAATCCCACCAAATTCCCATGGAATAACCATTTTAGTGTGTTGGGAATTTCCAATGCTCCACTTCCTCTCCCAAATTCCAATCAAACCCTAATGAAGTAACGACACTTTGCGTGTTGAGAATTTACAATCCGCCACTTCCCCTTCCAAATTCCCAACAAAACCATGGAATACGAGCAGTTCCATCATTGGCAATTTCAACTCCTCCAGTTCCTCTCCCAAATTTCCTCCAACCTCTAACGGAATAATGACATTCCGTGTGTGGGAAATTTAGAATCCTCCACTTCCCCTTCCAAATTCCCATAGAATAGCTGCATTCTGGGTTTATGGATTTTCAAAACATCCATACGTCCACTTAAACTCGCACGAAAACCTCGCAAAAACAGCATTCATGGTGTTGGGAATATGATATCCTCACGTTGCTCTATCCACTTTCCAGCAAAACCATGGAATGACAGCATTCTGGGCATTGGGAGTTCGGAATCCTCCACTTCTCTTCCCAAATTCCAATGGAATAACAGCCTTCCAGGCATGGGGATACTGGAATCCTCTAGTTCCCTTCCAAAAAGACCATGGAATAACGACATTCTGGGCATTGAGAAGTGAAAGTTTGCCAATTGCCTTCCCAAATCCCTAGGGAAGAAGACAATTCCGGCTGTCAGGTATTTGAAATCCTTCAGCTCCGCACCATAACCCCCATGGAATAACAGAATTCCAGGCGTTAGGAATTGAGCATCCTCCAGTTCCCCTTCGAATTTCCCATGGAATCCTGGCATTCTGGATGTCGGCAGTTTAGAATCGCCCATACACTCTCCCAAATAGCCAAAAATTCACAAGGAATAACAGAATTCATGATATCAGGAATATATCATCCGCCAGCTCTCCGCACAATTTCCCACGCAATAACAGCATTCCGTGTGGTGGGAATCTTGACTCCTCCACTTACCCTCCCAAATCTGCATGGAATAATGGCATTCTGGGTGTTGGGAATTTTCAATCCCCCAGAAACCCACCCCAAATCCCACCACATTCCCAAAGAAGAGCAACTTTCCAGATGTCAGGAATTTGGAATATCCCAGTTCCCCACCCAAATTCCTATGGAACAACAGCATTCCAAGTGACAGAAATCGAGAATCTTCCGGCAACGTGAAAAAATTGTCATGGAATAATGGGATTTCAGGTGTGAGGAATTGAGAATGCCCCGTACAGCCTCCCAGATTCCCACCACATTCCAATGGAATAACAACATTCCAGATTTCAGGAACTGAGAATCATCCTCTTCCCCTCCCAAATTCCCATGGAAACACGGCATTCTCTTATTCCCTAATTTGGAACCCCCCATAAGCGTTCCCAAAATCCCACCAAATTCCCATGGAATAACCATTTTAGTGTGTTGGGAATTTCCAATGCTCCACTTCCTCTCCCAAATTCCAGTCAAACCCTAATGAAGTAATGACACTTTGCGTGTTGAGAATTTACAATCCGCCACTTCCCCTTCCAAATTCCCAACAAAACCATGGAATACGAGCAGTTCCATCATTGGCAATTTCAACTCCTCCAGTTCCTCTCCCAAATTTCCTCCAACCTCTAACGGAATAATGACATTCCGTGTGTGGGAAATTTAGAATCCTCCACTTCCCCTTCCAAATTCCCATAGAATAGCTGCATTCTGGGTTTATGGATTTTCAAAACATCCATACGTCCACTTAAACTCGCACGAAAACCTCGCAAAAACAGCATTCATGGTGTTGGGAATATGATATCCTCACGTTGCTCTATCCACTTTCTAGCAAAACCATGGAATGACAGCATTCTGGGCATTGGGAGTTCGGAATCCTCCACTTCTCTTCCCAAATTCCAATGGAATAACAGCCTTCCAGGCATGGGGATATTGGAATCCTCTAGTTCCCTTCCAAAAAGACCATGGAATAACGACATTCTGGGCATTGAGAAGTGAAAGGTTGCCAATTGCCTTCCCAAATCCCTAGGGAAGAAGACAATTCCGGCTGTCAGGTATTTGAAATCCTTCAGCTCCGCACCATAACCCCCATGGAATAACAGAATTCCAGGCGTTAGGAATTGAGCATCCTCCAGTTCCCCTTCGAATTTCCCATGGAATCCTGGCATTCTGGATGTCGGCACTTTAGAATCGCCCATACACTCTCCCAAATAGCCAAAAATTCACAAGGAATAACAGAATTCATGATATCAGGAATATATCATCCGCCAGCTCTCCGCACAATTTCCCACGCAATAACAGCATTCCGTGTGGTGGGAATCTTGACTCCTCCACTTACCCTCCCAAATCTGCATGGAATCATGGCATTCTGGGTGTTGGGAATTTTCAATCCCCCAGAAACCCACCCCAAATCCCACCACATTCCCAAAGAAGAGACACTTTCCAGATGTCAGGAATTTGGAATATCCCAGTTCCCCACAAAAATTCCTATGGAACAACAGCATTCCAAGTGACAGAAATCGAGAATCTTCCGGCAACGTGAAAAAATTGTCATGGAATAATGGGATTTCAGGTGTGAGGAATTGAGAATGCCCCGTACAGCCTCCCAGATTCCCCCCACATTCCAATGGAATAACAACATTCCAGATTTCAGGAACTGAGAATCATCCTCTTCCCCTCCCAAATTCCCATGGAAACACGGCATTCTCTTATTCCCTAATTTGGAACCCCCCATAAGCGTTCCCAAAATCCCACCAAATTCCCATGGAATAACCATTTTAGTGTGTTGGGAATTTCCAATGCTCCACTTCCTCTCCCAAATTCCAATCAAACCCTAATGAAGTAATGACACTTTGCGTGTTGAGAATTTACAATCCGCCACTTCCCCTTCCAAATTCCCAACAAAACCATGGAATACGAGCAGTTCCATCATTGGCAATTTCAACTCCTCCAGTTCCTCTCCCAAATTTCCTCCAACCTCTAACGGAATAATGACATTCCGTGTGTGGGAAATTTAGAATCCTCCACTTCCCCTTCCAAATTCCCATAGAATAGCTGCATTCTGGGTTTATGGATTTTCAAAACATCCATACGTCCACTTAAACTCGCACGAAAACCTCGCAAAAACAGCATTCATGGTGTTGGGAATATGATATCCTCACGTTGCTCTATCCACTTTCCAGCAAAACCATGGAATGACAGCATTCTGGGCATTGGGAGTTCGGAATCCTCCACTTCTCTTCCCAAATTCCAATGGAATAACAGCCTTCCAGGCATGGGGATACTGGAATCCTCTAGTTCCCTTCCAAAAAGACCATGGAATAACGACATTCTGGGCATTGAGAAGTGAAAGTTTGCCAATTGCCTTCCCAAATCCCTAGGGAAGAAGACAATTCGGGCTGTCAGGTATTTGAAATCCTTCAGCTCCGCACCATAACCCCCATGGAATAACAGAATTCCAGGCGTTAGGAATTGAGCATCCTCCAGTTCCCCTTCGAATTTCCCATGGAATCCTTGCATTCTGGATGTCGGCAGTTTAGAATCGCCCATACACTCTCCCAAATAGCCAAAAATTCACAAGGAATAACAGAATTCATGAGATCAGGAATATATCATCCGCCAGCTCTCCGCACAATTTCCCACGCAATAACAGCATTCCGTGTGGTGGGAATCTTGACTCCTCCACTTACCCTCCCAAATCTGCATGGAATAATGGCATTCTGGGTGTTGGGAATTTTCAATCCCCCATAAACCCACCCCAAATCCCACCACATTCCCAAAGAAGAGCAACTTTCCAGATGTCAGGAATTTGGAATATCCCAGTTCCCCACAAAAATTCCTATGGAACAACAGCATTCCAAGTGACAGAAATCGAGAATCTTCCGGCAACGTGAAAAAATTGCCATGGAATAATGGGATTTCAGGTGTGAGGAATTGAGAATGCCCCGTACAGCCTCCCAGATTCCCACCACATTCCAATGGAATAACAACATTCCAGATTTCAGGAACTGAGAATCATCCTCTTCCCCTCCCAAATTCCCATGGAAACACGGCATTCTCTTATTCCCTAATTTGGAACCCCCCATAAGCGTTCCCAAAATCCCACCAAATTCCCATGGAATAACCATTTTAGTGTGTTGGGAATTTCCAATGCTCCACTTCCTCTCCCAAATTCCAGTCAAACCCTAATGAAGTAATGACACTTTGCGTGTTGAGAATTTACAATCCGCCACTTCCCCTTCCAAATTCCCAACAAAACCATGCAATACGAGCAGTTCCATCATTGGCAATTTCAACTCCTCCAGTTCCTCTCCCAAATTTCCTCCAACCTCTAACGGAATAATGACATTCTGTGTGTGGGGAATTTAGAATCCTCCACTTCCCCTTCCAAATTCCCATAGAATAGCTGCATTCTGGGTTTATGGATTTTCAAAACATCCATACGTCCACTTAAACTCGCACGAAAACCTCGCAAAAACAGCATTCATGGTGTTGGGAATATGATATCCTCACGTTGCTCTATCCACTTTCCAGCAAAACCATGGAATGACAGCATTCTGGGCATTGGGAGTTCGGAATCCTCCACTTCTCTTCCCAAATTCCAATGGAATAACAGCCTTCCAGGCATGGGGATATTGGAATCCTCTAGTTCCCTTCCAAAAAGACCATGGAATAACGACATTCTGGGCATTGAGAAGTGAAAGTTTGCCAATTGCCTTCCCAAATCCCTAGGGAAGAAGACAATTCGGGCTGTCAGGTATTTGAAATCCTTCAGCTCCGCACCATAACCCCCATGGAATAACAGAATTCCAGGCGTTAGGAATTGAGCATCCTCCAGTTCCCCTTCGAATTTCCCATGGAATCCTTGCATTCTGGATGTCGGCAGTTTAGAATCGCCCATACACTCTCCCAAATAGCCAAAAATTCACAAGGAATAACAGAATTCATGAGATCAGGAATATATCATCCGCCAGCTCTCCGCACAATTTCCCACGCAATAACAGCATTCCGTGTGGTGGGAATCTTGACTCCTCCACTTACCCTCCCAAATCTGCATGGAATAATGGCATTCTGGGTGTTGGGAATTTTCAATCCCCCAGAAACCCACCCCAAATCCCACCACATTCCCAAAGAAGAGCAACTTTCCAGATGTCAGGAATTTGGAATATCCCAGTTCCCCACCCAAATTCCCATGGAACAACAGCATTCCAAGTGACAGAAATCGAGAATCTTCCGGCAACGTGAAAAAATTGCCATGGAATAATGGGATTCCAGGTGTGAGGAATTGAGAATGCCCCGTACAGCCTCCCAGATTCCCACCACATTCCCATGGAATAACAACATTCCAGATTTCAGGAACTGAGAATCATCCTCTTCCCCTCCCAAATTCCCATGGAAACACGGCATTCTCTTATTCCCTAATTTGGAACCCCCCATAAGCGTTCCCAAAATCCCACCAAATTCCCATGGAATAACCATTTTAGTGTGTTGGGAATTTCCAATGCTCCACTTCCTCTCCCAAATTCCAATCAAACCCTAATGAAGCAATGACACTTTGCGTGTTGAGAATTTACAATCCGCCACTTCCCCTTCCAAATTCCCAACAAAACCATGCAATACGAGCAGATCCATCATTGGCAATTTCAACTCCTCCAGTTCCTCTCCCAAATTTCCTCCAACCTCTAACGGAATAATGACATTCTGTGTGTGGGAAATTTAGAATCCTCCACTTCCCCTTCCAAATTCCCATAGAATAGCTGCATTCTGGGTTTATGGATTTTCAAAACATCCATACGTCCACTTAAACTCGCACGAAAACCTCGCAAAAACAGCATTCATGGTGTTGGGAATATGATATCCTCAAGTTGCTCTATGCACTTTCCAGCAACACCATGGAATGACAGCATTCCGGGCATTGGGAGTTCGGAATCCTCCACTTCTCTTCCCAAATTCCAATGGAATAACAGCCTTCCAGGCATGGGGATATTGGAATCCTCTAGTTCCCTTCCAAAAAGCCCATGGAATAACGACATTCTGGGCATTGAGAAGTGAAAGTTTGCCAATTGCCTTCCCAAATCCCTAGGGAAGAAGACAATTCGGGCTGTCAGGTATTTGAAATCCTTCAGCTCCGCACCATAACCCCCATGGAATAACAGAATTCCAGGCGTTAGGAATTGAGCATCCTCCAGTTCCCCTTCGAATTTCCCATGGAATCCTGGCATTCTGGATGTCGGCAGTTTAGAATCGCCCATACACTCTCCCAAATAGCCAAAAATTCACAAGGAATAACAGAATTCATGATATCAGGAATATATCATCCGCCAGCTCTCCGCACAATTTCCCACGCAATCACAGCATTCCGTGTGGTGGGAATCTTGACTCCTCCACTTACCCTCCCAAATCTGCATGGAATCATGGCATTCTGGGTGTTGGGAATTTTCAATCCCCCATAAACCCACCCCAAATCCCACCACATTCCCAAAGAAGAGCAACTTTCCAGATGTCAGGAATTTGGAATATCCCAGTTCCCCACCCAAATTCCTAGGGAACAACAGCATTCCAAGTGACAGAAATCGAGAATCTTCTGACAACGTGAAAAAATTGTCATGGAATAATGGGATTTCAGGTGTGAGGAATTGAGAATGCCCTGTACAGCCTCCCAGATTCCCACCACATTCCAATGGAATAACAACATTCCAGATTTCAGGAACTGAGAATCATCCTCTTCCCCTCCCAAATTCCCATGGAAACACGGCATTCTCTTATTCCCTAATTTGGAACCCCCCATAAGCGTTCCCAAAATCCCACCAAATTCCCATGGAATAACCATTTTAGTGTGTTGGGAATTTCCAATGCTCCACTTCCTCTCCCAAATTCCAATCAAACCCTAATGAAGTAATGACACTTTGCGTGTTGAGAATTTACAATCCGCCACTTCCCCTTCCAAATTCCCAACAAAACCATGGAATACGAGCAGTTCCATCATTGGCAATTTCAACTCCTCCAGTTCCTCTCCCAAATTTCCTCCAACCTCTAACGGAATAATGACATTCCGTGTGTGGGAAATTTAGAATCCTCCACTTCCCCTTCCAAATTCCCATAGAATAGCTGCATTCTGGGTTTATGGATTTTCAAAACATCCATACGTCCACTTAAACTCGCACGAAAACCTCGCAAAAACAGCATTCATGGTGTTGGGAATATGATATCCTCACGTTGCTCTATCCACTTTCCAGCAAAACCATGGAATGACAGCATTCTGGGCATTGGGAGTTCGGAATCCTCCACTTCTCTTCCCAAATTCCAATGGAATAACAGCCTTCCAGGCATGGGGATACTGGAATCCTCTAGTTCCCTTCCAAAAAGCCCATGGAATAACGACATTCTGGGCATTGAGAAGTGAAAGTTTGCCAATTGCCTTCCCAAATCCCTAGGGAAGAAGACAATTCGGGCTGTCAGGTATTTGAAATCCTTCAGCTCCGCACCATAACCCCCATGGAATAACAGAATTCCAGGCGTTAGGAATTGAGCATCCTCCAGTTCCCCTTCGAATTTCCCATGGAATCCTTGCATTCTGGATGTCGGCAGTTTAGAATCGCCCATACACTCTCCCAAATAGCCAAAAATTCACAAGGAATAACAGAATTCATGATATCAGGAATATATCATCCGCCAGCTCTCCGCACAATTTCCCACGCAATAACAGCATTCCGTGTGGTGGGAATCTTGACTCCTCCACTTACCCTCCCAAATCTGCATGGAATAATGGCATTCTGGGTGTTGGGAATTTTCAATCCCCCATAAACCCACCCCAAATCCCACCACATTCCCAAAGAAGAGCAACTTTCCAGATGTCAGGAATTTGGAATATCCCAGTTCCCCACAAAAATTCCTATGGAACAACAGCATTCCAAGTGACAGAAATCGAGAATCTTCCGGCAACGTGAAAAAATTGCCATGGAATAATGGGATTTCAGGTGTGAGGAATTGAGAATGCCCCGTACAGCCTCCCAGATTCCCACCACATTCCAATGGAATAACAACATTCCAGATTTCAGGAACTGAGAATCATCCTCTTCCCCTCCCAAATTCCCATGGAAACACGGCATTCTCTTATTCCCTAATTTGGAACCCCCCATAAGCGTTCCCAAAATCCCACCAAATTCCCATGGAATAACCATTTTAGTGTGTTGGGAATTTCCAATGCTCCACTTCCTCTCCCAAATTCCAGTCAAACCCTAATGAAGTAATGACACTTTGCGTGTTGAGAATTTACAATCCGCCACTTCCCCTTCCAAATTCCCAACAAAACCATGCAATACGAGCAGTTCCATCATTGGCAATTTCAACTCCTCCAGTTCCTCTCCCAAATTTCCTCCAACCTCTAACGGAATAATGACATTCTGTGTGTGGGGAATTTAGAATCCTCCACTTCCCCTTCCAAATTCCCATAGAATAGCTGCATTCTGGGTTTATGGATTTTCAAAACATCCATACGTCCACTTAAACTCGCACGAAAACCTCGCAAAAACAGCATTCATGGTGTTGGGAATATGATATCCTCACGTTGCTCTATCCACTTTCCAGCAAAACCATGGAATGACAGCATTCTGGGCATTGGGAGTTCGGAATCCTCCACTTCTCTTCCCAAATTCCAATGGAATAACAGCCTTCCAGGCATGGGGATATTGGAATCCTCTAGTTCCCTTCCAAAAAGACCATGGAATAACGACATTCTGGGCATTGAGAAGTGAAAGTTTGCCAATTGCCTTCCCAAATCCCTAGGGAAGAAGACAATTCGGGCTGTCAGGTATTTGAAATCCTTCAGCTCCGCACCATAACCCCCATGGAATAACAGAATTCCAGGCGTTAGGAATTGAGCATCCTCCAGTTCCCCTTCGAATTTCCCATGGAATCCTTGCATTCTGGATGTCGGCAGTTTAGAATCGCCCATACACTCTCCCAAATAGCCAAAAATTCACAAGGAATAACAGAATTCATGATATCAGGAATATATCATCCGCCAGCTCTCCGCACAATTTCCCACGCAATAACAGCATTCCGTGTGGTGGGAATCTTGACTCCTCCACTTACCCTCCCAAATCTGCATGGAATAATGGCATTCTGGGTGTTGGGAATTTTCAATCCCCCAGAAACCCACCCCAAATCCCACCACATTCCCAAAGAAGAGCAACTTTCCAGATGTCAGGAATTTGGAATATCCCAGTTCCCCACCCAAATTCCCATGGAACAACAGCATTCCAAGTGACAGAAATCGAGAATCTTCCGGCAACGTGAAAAAATTGCCATGGAATAATGGGATTCCAGGTGTGAGGAATTGAGAATGCCCCGTACAGCCTCCCAGATTCCCACCACATTCCCATGGAATAACAACATTCCAGATTTCAGGAACTGAGAATCATCCTCTTCCCCTCCCAAATTCCCATGGAAACACGGCATTCTCTTATTCCCTAATTTGGAACCCCCCATAAGCGTTCCCAAAATCCCACCAAATTCCCATGGAATAACCATTTTAGTGTGTTGGGAATTTCCAATGCTCCACTTCCTCTCCCAAATTCCAATCAAACCCTAATGAAGCAATGACACTTTGCGTGTTGAGAATTTACAATCCGCCACTTCCCCTTCCAAATTCCCAACAAAACCATGCAATACGAGCAGATCCATCATTGGCAATTTCAACTCCTCCAGTTCCTCTCCCAAATTTCCTCCAACCTCTAACGGAATAATGACATTCTGTGTGTGGGAAATTTAGAATCCTCCACTTCCCCTTCCAAATTCCCATAGAATAGCTGCATTCTGGGTTTATGGATTTTCAAAACATCCATACGTCCACTTAAACTCGCACGAAAACCTCGCAAAAACAGCATTCATGGTGTTGGGAATATGATATCCTCAAGTTGCTCTATGCACTTTCCAGCAACACCATGGAATGACAGCATTCCGGGCATTGGGAGTTCGGAATCCTCCACTTCTCTTCCCAAATTCCAATGGAATAACAGCCTTCCAGGCATGGGGATATTGGAATCCTCTAGTTCCCTTCCAAAAAGCCCATGGAATAACGACATTCTGGGCATTGAGAAGTGAAAGTTTGCCAATTGCCTTCCCAAATCCCTAGGGAAGAAGACAATTCGGGCTGTCAGGTATTTGAAATCCTTCAGCTCCGCACCATAACCCCCATGGAATAACAGAATTCCAGGCGTTAGGAATTGAGCATCCTCCAGTTCCCCTTCGAATTTCCCATGGAATCCTGGCATTCTGGATGTCGGCAGTTTAGAATCGCCCATACACTCTCCCAAATAGCCAAAAATTCACAAGGAATAACAGAATTCATGAGATCAGGAATATATCATCCGCCAGCTCTCCGCACAATTTCCCACGCAATCACAGCATTCCGTGTGGTGGGAATCTTGACTCCTCCACTTACCCTCCCAAATCTGCATGGAATCATGGCATTCTGGGTGTTGGGAATTTTCAATCCCCCATAAACCCACCCCAAATCCCACCACATTCCCAAAGAAGAGCAACTTTCCAGATGTCAGGAATTTGGAATATCCCAGTTCCCCACCCAAATTCCTAGGGAACAACAGCATTCCAAGTGACAGAAATCGAGAATCTTCTGACAACGTGAAAAAATTGTCATGGAATAATGGGATTTCAGGTGTGAGGAATTGAGAATGCCCTGTACAGCCTCCCAGATTCCCACCACATTCCAATGGAATAACAACATTCCAGATTTCAGGAACTGAGAATCATCCTCTTCCCCTCCCAAATTCCCATGGAAACACGGCATTCTCTTATTCCCTAATTTGGAACCCCCCATAAGCGTTCCCAAAATCCCACCAAATTCCCATGGAATAACCATTTTAGTGTGTTGGGAATTTCCAATGCTCCACTTCCTCTCCCAAATTCCAATCAAACCCTAATGAAGTAATGACACTTTGCGTGTTGAGAATTTACAATCTGCCACTTCTCCTTCCAAATTCCCAACAAAACCATGGAATACGAGCAGTTCCATCATTGGCAATTTCAACTCCTCCAGTTCCTCTCCCAAATTTCCTCCAACCTCTAACGGAATAATGACATTCCGTGTGTGGGAAATTTAGAATCCTCCACTTCCCCTTCCAAATTCCCATAGAATAGCTGCATTCTGGGTTTATGGATTTTCAAAACATCCATACGTCCACTTAAACTCGCACGAAAACCTCGCAAAAACAGCATTCATGGTGTTGGGAATATGATATCCTCACGTTGCTCTATCCACTTTCCAGCAAAACCATGGAATGACAGCATTCTGGGCATTGGGAGTTCGGAATCCTCCACTTCTCTTCCCAAATTCCAATGGAATAACAGCCTTCCAGGCATGGGGATATTGGAATCCTCTAGTTCCCTTCCAAAAAGACCATGGAATAACGACATTCTGGGCATTGAGAAGTGAAAGTTTGCCAATTGCCTTCCCAAATCCCTAGGGAAGAAGACAATTCGGGCTGTCAGGTATTTGAAATCCTTCAGCTCCGCACCATAACCCCCATGGAATAACAGAATTCCAGGCGTTAGGAATTGAGCATCCTCCAGTTCCCCTTCGAATTTCCCATGGAATCCTGGCATTCTGGATGTCGGCAGTTTAGAATCGCCCATACACTCTCCCAAATAGCCAAAAATTCACAAGGAATAACAGAATTCATGAGATCAGGAATATATCATCCGCCAGCTCTCCGCACAATTTCCCACGCAATAACAGCATTCCGTGTGGTGGGAATCTTGACTCCTCCACTTACCCTCCCAAATCTGCATGCAATAATGGCATTCTGGGTGTTGGGAATTTTCAATCCCCCAGAAACCCACCCCAAATCCCACCACATTCCCAAAGAAGAGCAACTTTCCAGATGTCAGGAATTTGGAATATCCCAGTTCCCCACCCAAATTCCTATGGAACAGCAGCATTCCAAGTGACAGAAATCGAGAATCTTCTGGCAACGTGAAAAAATTGTCATGGAATAATGGGATTTCAGGTGTGAGGAATTGAGAATGCCCCGTACAGCCTCCCAGATTCCCACCACATTCCAATGGAATAACAACATTCCAGATTTCAGGAACTGAGAATCATCCTCTTCCCCTCCCAAATTCCCATGGAAACACGGCATTCTCTTATTCCCTAATTTGGAACCCCCCATAAGCGTTCCCAAAATCCCACCAAATTCCCATGGAATAACCATTTTAGTGTGTTGGGAATTTCCAATGCTCCACTTCCTCTCCCAAATTCCAATCAAACCCTAATGAAGTAATGACACTTTGCGTGTTGAGAATTTACAATCCGCCACTTCCCCTTCCAAATTCTCAACAAAACCATGGAATACGAGCAGTTCCATCATTGGCAATTTCAACTCCTCCAGTTCCTCTCCCAAATTTCCTCCAACCTCTAACGGAATAATGACATTCCGTGTGTGGGAAATTTAGAATCCTCCACTTCCCCTTCCAAATTCCCATAGAATAGCTGCATTCTGGGTTTATGGATTTTCAAAACATCCATACGTCCACTTAAACTCGCACGAAAACCTCGCAAAAACAGCATTCATGGTGTTGGGAATATGATATCCTCACGTTGCTCTATCCACTTTCCAGCAAAACCATGGAATGACAGCATTCTGGGCATTGGGAGTTCGGAATCCTCCACTTCTCTTCCCAAATTCCAATGGAATAACAGCCTTCCAGGCATGGGGATATTGGAATCCTCTAGTTCCCTTCCAAAAAGCCCATGGAATAATGACATTCTGGGCATTGAGAAGTGAAAGTTTGCCAATTGCCTTCCCAAATCCCTAGGGAAGAAGACAATTCGGGCTGTCAGGTATTTGAAATCCTTCAGCTCCGCACCATAACCCCCATGGAATAACAGAATTCCAGGCGTTAGGAATTGAGCATCCTCCAGTTCCCCTTCGAATTTCCCATGGAATCCTGGCATTCTGGATGTCGGCACTTTAGAATCGCCCATACACTCTCCCAAATAGCCAAAAATTCACAAGGAATAACAGAATTCATGATATCAGGAATATATCATCCGCCAGCTCTCCGCACAATTTCCCACGCAATAACAGCATTCCGTGTGGTGGGAATCTTGACTCCTCCACTTACCCTCCCAAATCTGCATGCAATAATGGCATTCTGGGTGTTGGGAATTTTCAATCCCCCATAAACCCACCCCAAATCCCACCACATTCCCAAAGAAGAGCAACTTTCCAGATGTCAGGAATTTGGAATATCCCAGTTCCCCACCCAAATTCCTATGGAACAGCAGCATTCCAAGTGACAGAAATCGAGAATCTTCTGGCAACGTGAAAAAATTGTCATGGAATAATGGGATTTCAGGTGTGAGGAATTGAGAATGCCCCGTACAGCCTCCCAGATTCCCACCACATTCCAATGGAATAACAACATTCCAGATTTCAGGAACTGAGAATCATCCTCTTCCCCTCCCAAATTCCCATGGAAACACGGCATTCTCTTATTCCCTAATTTGGAACCCCCCATAAGCGTTCCCAAAATCCCACCAAATTCCCATGGAATAACCATTTTAGTGTGTTGGGAATTTCCAATGCTCCACTTCCTCTCCCAAATTCCAATCAAACCCTAATGAAGTAACGACACTTTGCGTGTTGAGAATTTACAATCCGCCACTTCCCCTTCCAAATTCCCAACAAAACCATGCAATACGAGCAGATCCATCATTGGCAATTTCAACTCCTCCAGTTCCTCTCCCAAATTTCCTCCAACCTCTAACGGAATAATGACATTCCGTGTGTGGGAAATTTAGAATCCTCCACTTCCCCTTCCAAATTCCCATAGAATAGCTGCATTCTGGGTTTATGGATTTTCAAAACATCCATACGTCCACTTAAACTCACACGAAAACCTCGCAAAAACAGCATTCATGGTGTTGGGAATATGATATCCTCACGTTGCTCTATCCACTTTCCAGCAAAACCATGGAATGACAGCATTCTGGGCATTGGGAGTTCGGAATCCTCCACTTCTCTTCCCAAATTCCAATGGAATAACAGCCTTCCAGGCATGGGGATATTGGAATCCTCTAGTTCCCTTCCAAAAAGACCATGGAATAACGACATTCTGGGCATTGAGAAGTGAAAGTTTGCCAATTGCCTTCCCAAATCCCTAGGGAAGAAGACAATTCCGGCTGTCAGGTATTTGAAATCCTTCAGCTCCGCACCATAACCCCCATGGAATAACAGAATTCCAGGCGTTAGGAATTGAGCATCCTCCAGTTCCCCTTCGAATTTCCCATGGAATCCTGGCATTCTGGATGTCGGCAGTTTAGAATCGCCCATACACTCTCCCAAATAGCCAAAAATTCACAAGGAATAACAGAATTCATGACATCAGGAATATATCCTCCGCCAGCTCTCCGCACAATTTCCCACGCAATAACAGCATTCCGTGTGGTGGGAATCTTGACTCCTCCACTTACCCTCCCAAATCTGCATGGAATAATGGCATTCTGGGTGTTGGGAATTTTCAATCCCCCATAAACCCACCCCAAATCCCACCACATTCCCAAAGAAGAGCAACTTTCCAGATGTCAGGAATTTGGAATATCCCAGTTCCCCACCCAAATTCCTATGGAACAAGAGCATTCCAAATGACAGAAATCGAGAATCTTCCGGCAACGTGAAAAAATTGCCATGGAATAATGGGATTCCAGGTGTGAGGAATTGAGAATGCCCCGTACAGCCTCCCAGATTCCCACCACATTCCAATGGAATAACAACATTCCAGATTTCAGGAACTGAGAATCATCCTCTTCCCCTCCCAAATTCCCATGGAAACACGGCATTCTCTTATTCCCTAATTTGGAACCCCCCATAAGCGTTCCCAAAATCCCACCAAATTCCCATGGAATAACCATTTTAGTGTGTTGGGAATTTCCAATGCTCCACTTCCTCTCCCAAATTCCAATCAAACCCTAATGAAGTAATGACACTTTGCGTGTTGAGAATTTACAATCCGCCACTTCCCCTTCCAAATTCCCAACAAAACCATGCAATACGAGCAGTTCCATCATTGGCAATTTCAACTCCTCCAGTTCCTCTCCCAAATTTCCTCCAACCTCTAACGGAATAATGACATTCTGTGTGTGGGAAATTTAGAATCCTCCACTTCCCCTTCCAAATTCCCATAGAATAGCTGCATTCTGGGTTTATGGATTTTCAAAACATCCATACGTCCACTTAAACTCGCACGAAAACCTCGCAAAAACAGCATTCATGGTGTTGGGAATATGATATCCTCACGTTGCTCTATCCACTTTCCAGCAAAACCATGGAATGACAGCATTCTGGGCATTGGGAGTTCGGAATCCTCCACTTCTCTTCCCAAATTCCAATGGAATAACAGCCTTCCAGGCATGGGGATATTGGAATCCTCTAGTTCCCTTCCAAAAAGCCCATGGAATAACGACATTCTGGGCATTGAGAAGTGAAAGTTTGCCAATTGCCTTCCCAAATCCCTAGGGAAGAAGACAATTCCGGCTGTCAGGTATTTGAAATCCTTCAGCTCCGCACCATAACCCCCATGGAATAACAGAATTCCAGGCGTTAGGAATTGAGCATCCTCCAGTTCCCCTTCGAATTTCCCATGGAATCCTGGCATTCTGGATGTCGGCACTTTAGAATCGCCCATACACTCTCCCAAATAGCCAAAAATTCACAAGGAATAACAGAATTCATGACATCAGGAATATATCCTCCGCCAGCTCTCCGCACAATTTCCCACGCAATAACAGCATTCCGTGTGGTGGGAATCTTGACTCCTCCACTTACCCTCCCAAATCTGCATGGAATCATGGCATTCTGGGTGTTGGGAATTTTCAATCCCCCAGAAACCCACCCCAAATCCCACCACATTCCCAAAGAAGAGCAACTTTCCAGATGTCAGGAATTTGGAATATCCCAGTTCCCCACCCAAATTCCTATGGAACAACAGCATTCCAAGTGACAGAAATCGAGAATCTTCCGGCAACGTGAAAAAATTGCCATGGAATAATGGGATTTCAGGTGTGAGGAATTGAGAATGCCCCGTACAGCCTCCCAGATTCCCACCACATTCCAATGGAATAACAACATTCCAGATTTCAGGAACTGAGAATCATCCTCTTCCCCTCCCAAATTCCCATGGAAACACGGCATTCTCTTATTCCCTAATTTGGAACCCCCCATAAGCGTTCCCAAAATCCCACCAAATTCCCATGGAATAACCATTTTAGTGTGTTGGGAATTTCCAATGCTCCACTTCCTCTCCCAAATTCCAGTCAAACCCTAATGAAGTAACGACACTTTGCGTGTTGAGAATTTACAATCCGCCACTTCCCCTTCCAAATTCCCAACAAAACCATGCAATACGAGCAGTTCCATCATTGGCAATTTCAACTCCTCCAGTTCCTCTCCCAAATTTCCTCCAACCTCTAACGGAATAATGACATTCCGTGTGTGGGAAATTTAGAATCCTCCACTTCCCCTTCCAAATTCCCATAGAATAGCTGCATTCTGGGTTTATGGATTTTCAAAACATCCATACGTCCACTTAAACTCGCACGAAAACCTCGCAAAAACAGCATTCATGGTGTTGGGAATATGATATCCTCACGTTGCTCTATCCACTTTCCAGCAACACCAAGGAATGACAGCATTCTGGGCATTGGGAGTTCGGAATCCTCCACTTCTCTTCCCAAATTCCAATGGAATAACAGCCTTCCAGGCATGGGGATATTGGAATCCTCTACTTCCCTTCCAAAAAGCCCATGGAATAACGACATTCTGGGCATTGAGAAGTGAAAGTTTGCCAATTGCCTTCCCAAATCCCTAGGGAAGAAGACAATTCGGGCTGTCAGGTATTTGAAATCCTTCAGCTCCGCACCATAACCCCCATGGAATAACAGAATTCCAGGCGTTAGGAATTGAGCATCCTCCAGTTCCCCTTCGAATTTCCCATGGAATCCTGGCATTCTGGATGTCGGCAGTTTAGAATCGCCCATACACTCTCCCAAATAGCCAAAAATTCACAAGGAATAACAGAATTCATGATATCAGGAATATATTATCCACCAGCTCTCCACACAATTTCCCACGCAATAACAGCATTCCGTGTGGTGGGAATCTTGACTCCTCCACTTACCCTCCCAAATCTGCATGGAATCATGGCATTCTGGGTGTTGGGAATGTTCAATCCCCCAGAAACCCACCCCAAATCCCACCACATTCCCAAAGAAGAGCAACTTTCCAGATGTCAGGAATTTGGAATATCCCAGTTCCCCACCCAAATTCCTATGGAACAACAGCATTCCAAGTGACAGAAATCGAGAATCTTCCGGCAACGTGAAAAAATTGTCATGGAATAATGGGATTTCAGGTGTGAGGAATTGAGAATGCCCCGTACAGCCTCCCAGATTCCCCCCACATTCCAATGGAATAACAACATTCCAGATTTCAGGAACTGAAAATCATCCTCTTCCCCTCCCAAATTCCCATGGAAACACGGCATTCTCTTATTCCCTAATTTGGAACCCCCCATAAGCGTTCCCAAAATCCCACCAAATTCCCATGGAATAACCATTTTAGTGTGTTGGGAATTTCCAATGCTCCACTTCCTCTCCCAAATTCCAATCAAACCCTAATGAAGTAACGACACTTTGCGTGTTGAGAATTTACAATCCGCCACTTCCCCTTCCAAATTCCCAACAAAACCATGGAATACGAGCAGTTCCATCATTGGCAATTTCAACTCCTCCAGTTCCTCTCCCAAATTTCCTCCAACCTCTAACGGAATAATGACATTCCGTGTGTGGGAAATTTAGAATCCTCCACTTCCCCTTCCAAATTCCCATAGAATAGCTGCATTCTGGGTTTATGGATTTTCAAAACATCCATACGTCCACTTAAACTCGCACGAAAACCTCGCAAAAACAGCATTCATGGTGTTGGGAATATGATATCCTCACGTTGCTCTATCCACTTTCCAGCAAAACCATGGAATGACAGCATTCTGGGCATTGGGAGTTCGGAATCCTCCACTTCTCTTCCCAAATTCCAATGGAATAACAGCCTTCCAGGCATGGGGATACTGGAATCCTCTAGTTCCCTTCCAAAAAGACCATGGAATAACGACATTCTGGGCATTGAGAAGTGAAAGTTTGCCAATTGCCTTCCCAAATCCCTAGGGAAGAAGACAATTCCGGCTGTCAGGTATTTGAAATCCTTCAGCTCCGCACCATAACCCCCATGGAATAACAGAATTCCAGGCGTTAGGAATTGAGCATCCTCCAGTTCCCCTTCGAATTTCCCATGGAATCCTTGCATTCTGGATGTCGGCACTTTAGAATCGCCCATACACTCTCCCAAATAGCCAAAAATTCACAAGGAATAACAGAATTCATGATATCAGGAATATATCATCCGCCAGCTCTCCGCACAATTTCCCACGCAATAACAGCATTCCGTGTGGTGGGAATCTTGACTCCTCCACTTACCCTCCCAAATCTGCATGGAATAATGGCATTCTGGGTGTTGGGAATTTTCAATCCCCCAGAAACCCACCCCAAATCCCACCACATTCCCAAAGAAGAGCAACTTTCCAGATGTCAGGAATTTGGAATATCCCAGTTCCCCACAAAAATTCCTATGGAACAACAGCATTCCAAGTGACAGAAATCGAGAATCTTCCGGCAACGTGAAAAAATTGTCATGGAATAATGGGATTTCAGGTGTGAGGAATTGAGAATGCCCCGTACAGCCTCCCAGATTCCCACCACATTCCAATGGAATAACAACATTCCAGATTTCAGGAACTGAGAATCATCCTCTTCCCCTCCCAAATTCCCATGGAAACACGGCATTCTCTTATTCCCTAATTTGGAACCCCCCATAAGCGTTCCCAAAATCCCACCAAATTCCCATGGAATAACCATTTTAGTGTGTTGGGAATTTCCAATGCTCCACTTCCTCTCCCAAATTCCAGTCAAACCCTAATGAAGTAATGACACTTTGCGTGTTGAGAATTTACAATCCGCCACTTCCCCTTCCAAATTCCCAACAAAACCATGGAATACGAGCAGTTCCATCATTGGCAATTTCAACTCCTCCAGTTCCTCTCCCAAATTTCCTCCAACCTCTAACGGAATAATGACATTCCGTGTGTGGGAAATTTAGAATCCTCCACTTCCCCTTCCAAATTCCCATAGAATAGCTGCATTCTGGGTTTATGGATTTTCAAAACATCCATACGTCCACTTAAACTCGCACGAAAACCTCGCAAAAACAGCATTCATGGTGTTGGGAATATGATATCCTCACGTTGCTCTATCCACTTTCCAGCAAAACCATGGAATGACAGCATTCTGGGCATTGGGAGTTCGGAATCCTCCACTTCTCTTCCCAAATTCCAATGGAATAACAGCCTTCCAGGCATGGGGATATTGGAATCCTCTAGTTCCCTTCCAAAAAGCCCATGGAATAACGACATTCTGGGCATTGAGAAGTGAAAGTTTGCCAATTGCCTTCCCAAATCCCTAGGGAAGAAGACAATTCGGGCTGTCAGGTATTTGAAATCCTTCAGCTCCGCACCATAACCCCCATGGAATAACAGAATTCCAGGCGTTAGGAATTGAGCATCCTCCAGTTCCCCTTCGAATTTCCCATGGAATCCTGGCATTCTGGATGTCGGCACTTTAGAATCGCCCATACACTCTCCCAAATAGCCAAAAATTCACAAGGAATAACAGAATTCATGATATCAGGAATATATCATCCGCCAGCTCTCCGCACAATTTCCCACGCAATAACAGCATTCCGTGTGGTGGGAATCTTGACTCCTCCACTTACCCTCCCAAATCTGCATGGAATAATGGCATTCTGGGTGTTGGGAATGTTCAATCCCCCAGAAACCCACCCCAAATCCCACCACATACCCAAAGAAGAGCAACTTTCCAGATGTCAGGAATTTGGAATATCCCAGTTCCCCACCCAAATTCCTATGGAACAACAGCATTCCAAGTGACAGAAATCGAGAATCTTCCGGCAACGTGAAAAAATTGTCATGGAATAATGGGATTTCAGGTGTGAGGAATTGAGAATGCCCCGTACAGCCTCCCAGATTCCCACCACATTCCCATGGAATAACAACATTCCAGATTTCAGGAACTGAGAATCATCCTCTTCCCCTCCCAAATTCCCATGGAAACACGGCATTCTCTTATTCCCTAATTTGGAACCCCCCATAAGCGTTCCCAAAATCCCACCAAATTCCCATGGAATAACCATTTTAGTGTGTTGGGAATTTCCAATGCTCCACTTCCTCTCCCAAATTCCAGTCAAACCCTAATGAAGTAATGACACTTTGCGTGTTGAGAATTTACAATCCGCCACTTCCCCTTCCAAATTCCCAACAAAACCATGCAATACGAGCAGTTCCATCATTGGCAATTTCAACTCCTCCAGTTCCTCTCCCAAATTTCCTCCAACCTCTAACGGAATAATGACATTCCGTGTGTGGGAAATTTAGAATCCTCCACTTCCCCTTCCAAATTCCCATAGAATAGCTGCATTCTGGGTTTATGGATTTTCAAAACATCCATACGTCCACTTAAACTCGCACGAAAACCTCGCAAAAACAGCATTCATGGTGTTGGGAATATGATATCCTCACGTTGCTCTATCCACTTTCTAGCAAAACCATGGAATGACAGCATTCTGGGCATTGGGAGTTCGGAATCCTCCACTTCTCTTCCCAAATTCCAATGGAATAACAGCCTTCCAGGCATGGGGATATTGGAATCCTCTAGTTCCCTTCCAAAAAGACCATGGAATAACGACATTCTGGGCATTGAGAAGTGAAAGGTTGCCAATTGCCTTCCCAAATCCCTAGGGAAGAAGACAATTCCGGCTGTCAGGTATTTGAAATCCTTCAGCTCCGCACCATAACCCCCATGGAATAACAGAATTCCAGGCGTTAGGAATTGAGCATCCTCCAGTTCCCCTTCGAATTTCCCATGGAATCCTGGCATTCTGGATGTCGGCACTTTAGAATCGCCCATACACTCTCCCAAATAGCCAAAAATTCACAAGGAATAACAGAATTCATGATATCAGGAATATATCATCCGCCAGCTCTCCGCACAATTTCCCACGCAATAACAGCATTCCGTGTGGTGGGAATCTTGACTCCTCCACTTACCCTCCCAAATCTGCATGGAATCATGGCATTCTGGGTGTTGGGAATTTTCAATCCCCCAGAAACCCACCCCAAATCCCACCACATTCCCAAAGAAGAGCAACTTTCCAGATGTCAGGAATTTGGAATATCCCAGTTCCCCACCCAAATTCCTATGGAACAACAGCATTCCAAGTGACAGAAATCGAGAATCTTCCGGCAACGTGAAAAAATTGCCATGGAATAATGGGATTTCAGGTGTGAGGAATTGAGAATGCCCCGTACAGCCTCCCAGATTCCCACCACATTCCAATGGAATAACAACATTCCAGATTTCAGGAACTGAGAATCATCCTCTTCCCCTCCCAAATTCCCATGGAAACACGGCATTCTCTTATTCCCTAATTTGGAACCCCCCATAAGCGTTCCCAAAATCCCACCAAATTCCCATGGAATAACCATTTTAGTGTGTTGGGAATTTCCAATGCTCCACTTCCTCTCCCAAATTCCAGTCAAACCCTAATGAAGTAACGACACTTTGCGTGTTGAGAATTTACAATCCGCCACTTCCCCTTCCAAATTCCCAACAAAACCATGCAATACGAGCAGTTCCATCATTGGCAATTTCAACTCCTCCAGTTCCTCTCCCAAATTTCCTCCAACCTCTAACGGAATAATGACATTCCGTGTGTGGGAAATTTAGAATCCTCCACTTCCCCTTCCAAATTCCCATAGAATAGCTGCATTCTGGGTTTATGGATTTTCAAAACATCCATACGTCCACTTAAACTCGCACGAAAACCTCGCAAAAACAGCATTCATGGTGTTGGGAATATGATATCCTCACGTTGCTCTATCCACTTTCCAGCAACACCAAGGAATGACAGCATTCTGGGCATTGGGAGTTCGGAATCCTCCACTTCTCTTCCCAAATTCCAATGGAATAACAGCCTTCCAGGCATGGGGATATTGGAATCCTCTAGTTCCCTTCCAAAAAGCCCATGGAATAACGACATTCTGGGCATTGAGAAGTGAAAGTTTGCCAATTGCCTTCCCAAATCCCTAGGGAAGAAGACAATTCGGGCTGTCAGGTATTTGAAATCCTTCAGCTCCGCACCATAACCCCCATGGAATAACAGAATTCCAGGCGTTAGGAATTGAGCATCCTCCAGTTCCCCTTCGAATTTCCCATGGAATCCTGGCATTCTGGATGTCGGCAGTTTAGAATCGCCCATACACTCTCCCAAATAGCCAAAAATTCACAAGGAATAACAGAATTCATGATATCAGGAATATATTATCCACCAGCTCTCCACACAATTTCCCACGCAATAACAGCATTCCGTGTGGTGGGAATCTTGACTCCTCCACTTACCCTCCCAAATCTGCATGGAATCATGGCATTCTGGGTGTTGGGAATGTTCAATCCCCCAGAAACCCACCCCAAATCCCACCACATTCCCAAAGAAGAGCAACTTTCCAGATGTCAGGAATTTGGAATATCCCAGTTCCCCACCCAAATTCCTACGGAACAGCAGCATTCCAAGTGACAGAAATCGAGAATCTTCTGGCAACGTGAAAAAATTGTCATGGAATAATGGGATTTCAGGTGTGAGGAATTGAGAATGCCCCGTACAGCCTCCCAGATTCCCCCCACATTCCAATGGAATAACAACATTCCAGATTTCAGGAACTGAAAATCATCCTCTTCCCCTCCCAAATTCCCATGGAAACACGGCATTCTCTTATTCCCTAATTTGGAACCCCCCATAAGCGTTCCCAAAATCCCACCAAATTCCCATGGAATAACCATTTTAGTGTGTTGGGAATTTCCAATGCTCCACTTCCTCTCCCAAATTCCAATCAAACCCTAATGAAGTAACGACACTTTGCGTGTTGAGAATTTACAATCCGCCACTTCCCCTTCCAAATTCCCAACAAAACCATGGAATACGAGCAGTTCCATCATTGGCAATTTCAACTCCTCCAGTTCCTCTCCCAAATTTCCTCCAACCTCTAACGGAATAATGACATTCCGTGTGTGGGAAATTTAGAATCCTCCACTTCCCCTTCCAAATTCCCATAGAATAGCTGCATTCTGGGTTTATGGATTTTCAAAACATCCATACGTCCACTTAAACTCGCACGAAAACCTCGCAAAAACAGCATTCATGGTGTTGGGAATATGATATCCTCACGTTGCTCTATCCACTTTCCAGCAAAACCATGGAATGACAGCATTCTGGGCATTGGGAGTTCGGAATCCTCCACTTCTCTTCCCAAATTCCAATGGAATAACAGCCTTCCAGGCATGGGGATATTGGAATCCTCTAGTTCCCTTCCAAAAAGCCCATGGAATAACGACATTCTGGGCATTGAGAAGTGAAAGTTTGCCAATTGCCTTCCCAAATCCCTAGGGAAGAAGACAATTCGGGCTGTCAGGTATTTGAAATCCTTCAGCTCCGCACCATAACCCCCATGGAATAACAGAATTCCAGGCGTTAGGAATTGAGCATCCTCCAGTTCCCCTTCGAATTTCCCATGGAATCCTGGCATTCTGGATGTCGGCACTTTAGAATCGCCCATACACTCTCCCAAATAGCCAAAAATTCACAAGGAATAACAGAATTCATGACATCAGGAATATATCCTCCGCCAGCTCTCCGCACAATTTCCCACGCAATAACAGCATTCCGTGTGGTGGGAATCTTGACTCCTCCACTTACCCTCCCAAATCTGCATGGAATAATGGCATTCTGGGTGTTGGGAATGTTCAATCCCCCAGAAACCCACCCCAAATCCCACCACATACCCAAAGAAGAGCAACTTTCCAGATGTCAGGAATTTGGAATATCCCAGTTCCCCACCCAAATTCCTATGGAACAACAGCATTCCAAGTGACAGAAATCGAGAATCTTCCGGCAACGTGAAAAAATTGCCATGGAATAATGGGATTTCAGGTGTGAGGAATTGAGAATGCCCCGTACAGCCTCCCAGATTCCCACCACATTCCAATGGAATAACAACATTCCAGATTTCAGGAACTGAGAATCATCCTCTTCCCCTCCCAAATTCCCATGGAAACACGGCATTCTCTTATTCCCTAATTTGGAACCCCCCATAAGCGTTCCCAAAATCCCACCAAATTCCCATGGAATAACCATTTTAGTGTGTTGGGAATTTCCAATGCTCCACTTCCTCTCCCAAATTCCAGTCAAACCCTAATGAAGTAATGACACTTTGCGTGTTGAGAATTTACAATCCGCCACTTCCCCTTCCAAATTCCCAACAAAACCATGCAATACGAGCAGTTCCATCATTGGCAATTTCAACTCCTCCAGTTCCTCTCCCAAATTTCCTCCAACCTCTAACGGAATAATGACATTCCGTGTGTGGGAAATTTAGAATCCTCCACTTCCCCTTCCAAATTCCCATAGAATAGCTGCATTCTGGGTTTATGGATTTTCAAAACATCCATACGTCCACTTAAACTCGCACGAAAACCTCGCAAAAACAGCATTCATGGTGTTGGGAATATGATATCCTCACGTTGCTCTATCCACTTTCTAGCAAAACCATGGAATGACAGCATTCTGGGCATTGGGAGTTCGGAATCCTCCACTTCTCTTCCCAAATTCCAATGGAATAACAGCCTTCCAGGCATGGGGATATTGGAATCCTCTAGTTCCCTTCCAAAAAGACCATGGAATAACGACATTCTGGGCATTGAGAAGTGAAAGGTTGCCAATTGCCTTCCCAAATCCCTAGGGAAGAAGACAATTCCGGCTGTCAGGTATTTGAAATCCTTCAGCTCCGCACCATAACCCCCATGGAATAACAGAATTCCAGGCGTTAGGAATTGAGCATCCTCCAGTTCCCCTTCGAATTTCCCATGGAATCCTGGCATTCTGGATGTCGGCACTTTAGAATCGCCCATACACTGTCCCAAATAGCCAAAAATTCACAAGGAATAACAGAATTCATGAGATCAGGAATATATCATCCGCCAGCTCTCCGCACAATTTCCCACGCAATAACAGCATTCCGTGTGGTGGGAATCTTGACTCCTCCACCTACCCTCCCAAATCTGCATGGAATCATGGCATTCTGGGTGTTGGGAATTTTCAATCCCCCATAAACCCACCCCAAATCCCACCACATTCCCAAAGAAGAGCAACTTTCCAGATGTCAGGAATTTGGAATATCCCAGTTCCCCACCCAAATTCCCATGGAACAACAGCATTCCAAGTGACAGAAATCGAGAATCTTCCGGCAACGTGAAAAACTTGTCATGGAATAATGGGATTTCAGGTGTGAGGAATTGAGAATGCCCCGTACAGCCTCCCAGATTCCCACCACATTCCAATGGAATAACAACATTCCAGATTTCAGGAACTGAGAATCATCCTCTTCCCCTCCCAAATTCCCATGGAAACACGGCATTCTCTTATTCCCTAATTTGGAACCCCCCATAAGCGTTCCCAAAATCCCACCAAATTCCCATGGAATAACCATTTTAGTGTGTTGGGAATTTCCAATGCTCCACTTCCTCTCCCAAATTCCAATCAAACCCTAATGAAGTAACGACACTTTGCGTGTTGAGAATTTACAATCCGCCACTTCCCCTTCCAAATTCCCAACAAAACCATGCAATACGAGCAGTTCCATCATTGGCAATTTCAACTCCTCCAGTTCCTCTCCCAAATTTCCTCCAACCTCTAACGGAATAATGACATTCCGTGTGTGGGAAATTTAGAATCCTCCACTTCCCCTTCCAAATTCCCATAGAATAGCTGCATTCTGGGTTTATGGATTTTCAAAACATCCATACGTCCACTTAAACTCGCACGAAAACCTCGCAAAAACAGCATTCATGGTGTTGGGAATATGATATCCTCACGTTGCTCTATCCACTTTCTAGCAAAACCATGGAATGACAGCATTCTGGGCATTGGGAGTTCGGAATCCTCCACTTCTCTTCCCAAATTCCAATGGAATAACAGCCTTCCAGGCATGGGGATATTGGAATCCTCTAGTTCCCTTCCAAAAAGACCATGGAATAACGACATTCTGGGCATTGAGAAGTGAAAGGTTGCCAATTGCCTTCCCAAATCCCTAGGGAAGAAGACAATTCCGGCTGTCAGGTATTTGAAATCCTTCAGCTCCGCACCATAACCCCCATGGAATAACAGAATTCCAGGCGTTAGGAATTGAGCATCCTCCAGTTCCCCTTCGAATTTCCCATGGAATCCTGGCATTCTGGATGTCGGCACTTTAGAATCGCCCATACACTCTCCCAAATAGCCAAAAATTCACAAGGAATAACAGAATTCATGATATCAGGAATATATCATCCGCCAGCTCTCCGCACAATTTCCCACGCAATAACAGCATTCCGTGTGGTGGGAATCTTGACTCCTCCACTTACCCTCCCAAATCTGCATGGAATCATGGCATTCTGGGTGTTGGGAATTTTCAATCCCCCAGAAACCCACCCCAAATCCCACCACATTCCCAAAGAAGAGCAACTTTCCAGATGTCAGGAATTTGGAATATCCCAGTTCCCCACCCAAATTCCTATGGAACAACAGCATTCCAAGTGACAGAAATCGAGAATCTTCCGGCAACGTGAAAAAATTGCCATGGAATAATGGGATTTCAGGTGTGAGGAATTGAGAATGCCCCGTACAGCCTCCCAGATTCCCACCACATTCCAATGGAATAACAACATTCCAGATTTCAGGAACTGAGAATCATCCTCTTCCCCTCCCAAATTCCCATGGAAACACGGCATTCTCTTATTCCCTAATTTGGAACCCCCCATAAGCGTTCCCAAAATCCCACCAAATTCCCATGGAATAACCATTTTAGTGTGTTGGGAATTTCCAATGCTCCACTTCCTCTCCCAAATTCCAGTCAAACCCTAATGAAGTAACGACACTTTGCGTGTTGAGAATTTACAATCCGCCACTTCCCCTTCCAAATTCCCAACAAAACCATGCAATACGAGCAGTTCCATCATTGGCAATTTCAACTCCTCCAGTTCCTCTCCCAAATTTCCTCCAACCTCTAACGGAATAATGACATTCCGTGTGTGGGAAATTTAGAATCCTCCACTTCCCCTTCCAAATTCCCATAGAATAGCTGCATTCTGGGTTTATGGATTTTCAAAACATCCATACGTCCACTTAAACTCGCACGAAAACCTCGCAAAAACAGCATTCATGGTGTTGGGAATATGATATCCTCACGTTGCTCTATCCACTTTCCAGCAACACCAAGGAATGACAGCATTCTGGGCATTGGGAGTTCGGAATCCTCCACTTCTCTTCCCAAATTCCAATGGAATAACAGCCTTCCAGGCATGGGGATATTGGAATCCTCTAGTTCCCTTCCAAAAAGCCCATGGAATAACGACATTCTGGGCATTGAGAAGTGAAAGTTTGCCAATTGCCTTCCCAAATCCCTAGGGAAGAAGACAATTCGGGCTGTCAGGTATTTGAAATCCTTCAGCTCCGCACCATAACCCCCATGGAATAACAGAATTCCAGGCGTTAGGAATTGAGCATCCTCCAGTTCCCCTTCGAATTTCCCATGGAATCCTGGCATTCTGGATGTCGGCAGTTTAGAATCGCCCATACACTCTCCCAAATAGCCAAAAATTCACAAGGAATAACAGAATTCATGATATCAGGAATATATTATCCACCAGCTCTCCACACAATTTCCCACGCAATAACAGCATTCCGTGTGGTGGGAATCTTGACTCCTCCACTTACCCTCCCAAATCTGCATGGAATCATGGCATTCTGGGTGTTGGGAATGTTCAATCCCCCAGAAACCCACCCCAAATCCCACCACATTCCCAAAGAAGAGCAACTTTCCAGATGTCAGGAATTTGGAATATCCCAGTTCCCCACCCAAATTCCTATGGAACAACAGCATTCCAAGTGACAGAAATCGAGAATCTTCCGGCAACGTGAAAAAATTGTCATGGAATAATGGGATTTCAGGTGTGAGGAATTGAGAATGCCCCGTACAGCCTCCCAGATTCCCCCCACATTCCAATGGAATAACAACATTCCAGATTTCAGGAACTGAAAATCATCCTCTTCCCCTCCCAAATTCCCATGGAAACACGGCATTCTCTTATTCCCTAATTTGGAACCCCCCATAAGCGTTCCCAAAATCCCACCAAATTCCCATGGAATAACCATTTTAGTGTGTTGGGAATTTCCAATGCTCCACTTCCTCTCCCAAATTCCAATCAAACCCTAATGAAGTAACGACACTTTGCGTGTTGAGAATTTACAATCCGCCACTTCCCCTTCCAAATTCCCAACAAAACCATGCAATACGAGCAGTTCCATCATTGGCAATTTCAACTCCTCCAGTTCCTCTCCCAAATTTCCTCCAACCTCTAACGGAATAATGACATTCCGTGTGTGGGAAATTTAGAATCCTCCACTTCCCCTTCCAAATTCCCATAGAATAGCTGCATTCTGGGTTTATGGATTTTCAAAACATCCATACGTCCACTTAAACTCGCACGAAAACCTCGCAAAAACAGCATTCATGGTGTTGGGAATATGATATCCTCACGTTGCTCTATCCACTTTCCAGCAAAACCATGGAATGACAGCATTCTGGGCATTGGGAGTTCGGAATCCTCCACTTCTCTTCCCAAATTCCAATGGAATAACAGCCTTCCAGGCATGGGGATATTGGAATCCTCTAGTTCCCTTCCAAAAAGCCCATGGAATAACGACATTCTGGGCATTGAGAAGTGAAAGTTTGCCAATTGCCTTCCCAAATCCCTAGGGAAGAAGACAATTCGGGCTGTCAGGTATTTGAAATCCTTCAGCTCCGCACCATAACCCCCATGGAATAACAGAATTCCAGGCGTTAGGAATTGAGCATCCTCCAGTTCCCCTTCGAATTTCCCATGGAATCCTGGCATTCTGGATGTCGGCACTTTAGAATCGCCCATACACTCTCCCAAATAGCCAAAAATTCACAAGGAATAACAGAATTCATGACATCAGGAATATATCCTCCGCCAGCTCTCCGCACAATTTCCCACGCAATAACAGCATTCCGTGTGGTGGGAATCTTGACTCCTCCACTTACCCTCCCAAATCTGCATGGAATAATGGCATTCTGGGTGTTGGGAATGTTCAATCCCCCAGAAACCCACCCCAAATCCCACCACATACCCAAAGAAGAGCAACTTTCCAGATGTCAGGAATTTGGAATATCCCAGTTCCCCACCCAAATTCCTATGGAACAACAGCATTCCAAGTGACAGAAATCGAGAATCTTCCGGCAACGTGAAAAAATTGCCATGGAATAATGGGATTTCAGGTGTGAGGAATTGAGAATGCCCCGTACAGCCTCCCAGATTCCCACCACATTCCAATGGAATAACAACATTCCAGATTTCAGGAACTGAGAATCATCCTCTTCCCCTCCCAAATTCCCATGGAAACACGGCATTCTCTTATTCCCTAATTTGGAACCCCCCATAAGCGTTCCCAAAATCCCACCAAATTCCCATGGAATAACCATTTTAGTGTGTTGGGAATTTCCAATGCTCCACTTCCTCTCCCAAATTCCAGTCAAACCCTAATGAAGTAATGACACTTTGCGTGTTGAGAATTTACAATCCGCCACTTCCCCTTCCAAATTCCCAACAAAACCATGCAATACGAGCAGTTCCATCATTGGCAATTTCAACTCCTCCAGTTCCTCTCCCAAATTTCCTCCAACCTCTAACGGAATAATGACATTCCGTGTGTGGGAAATTTAGAATCCTCCACTTCCCCTTCCAAATTCCCATAGAATAGCTGCATTCTGGGTTTATGGATTTTCAAAACATCCATACGTCCACTTAAACTCGCACGAAAACCTCGCAAAAACAGCATTCATGGTGTTGGGAATATGATATCCTCACGTTGCTCTATCCACTTTCTAGCAAAACCATGGAATGACAGCATTCTGGGCATTGGGAGTTCGGAATCCTCCACTTCTCTTCCCAAATTCCAATGGAATAACAGCCTTCCAGGCATGGGGATATTGGAATCCTCTAGTTCCCTTCCAAAAAGACCATGGAATAACGACATTCTGGGCATTGAGAAGTGAAAGGTTGCCAATTGCCTTCCCAAATCCCTAGGGAAGAAGACAATTCGGGCTGTCAGGTATTTGAAATCCTTCAGCTCCGCACCATAACCCCCATGGAATAACAGAATTCCAGGCGTTAGGAATTGAGCATCCTCCAGTTCCCCTTCGAATTTCCCATGGAATCCTGGCATTCTGGATGTCGGCACTTTAGAATCGCCCATACACTGTCCCAAATAGCCAAAAATTCACAAGGAATAACAGAATTCATGAGATCAGGAATATATCATCCGCCAGCTCTCCGCACAATTTCCCACGCAATAACAGCATTCCGTGTGGTGGGAATCTTGACTCCTCCACCTACCCTCCCAAATCTGCATGGAATCATGGCATTCTGGGTGTTGGGAATTTTCAATCCCCCATAAACCCACCCCAAATCCCACCACATTCCCAAAGAAGAGCAACTTTCCAGATGTCAGGAATTTGCAATATCCCAGTTCCCCACCCAAATTCCCATGGAACAACAGCATTCCAAGTGACAGAAATCGAGAATCTTCCGGCAACGTGAAAAACTTGTCATGGAATAATGGGATTTCAGGTGTGAGGAATTGAGAATGCCCCGTACAGCCTCCCAGATTCCCACCACATTCCAATGGAATAACAACATTCCAGATTTCAGGAACTGAGAATCATCCTCTTCCCCTCCCAAATTCCCATGGAAACACGGCATTCTCTTATTCCCTAATTTGGAACCCCCCATAAGCGTTCCCAAAATCCCACCAAATTCCCATGGAATAACCATTTTAGTGTGTTGGGAATTTCCAATGCTCCACTTCCTCTCCCAAATTCCAATCAAACCCTAATGAAGTAACGACACTTTGCGTGTTGAGAATTTACAATCCGCCACTTCCCCTTCCAAATTCCCAACAAAACCATGGAATACGAGCAGTTCCATCATTGGCAATTTCAACTCCTCCAGTTCCTCTCCCAAATTTCCTCCAACCTCTAACGGAATAATGACATTCCGTGTGTGGGAAATTTAGAATCCTCCACTTCCCCTTCCAAATTCCCATAGAATAGCTGCATTCTGGGTTTATGGATTTTCAAAACATCCATACGCCCACTTAAACTCGCACGAAAACCTCGCAAAAACAGCATTCATGGTGTTGGGAATATGATATCCTCACGTTGCTCTATCCACTTTCCAGCAAAACCATGGAATCTGGGCATTGGGAGTTCGGAATCCTCCACTTCTCTTCCCAAATTCCAATGGAATAACAGCCTTCCAGGCATGGGGATATTGGAATCCTCTAGTTCCCTTCCAAAAAGCCCATGGAATAACGACATTCTGGGCATTGAGAAGTGAAAGTTTGCCAATTGCCTTCCCAAATCCCTAGGGAAGAAGACAATTCGGGCTGTCAGGTATTTGAAATCCTTCAGCTCCGCACCATAACCCCCATGGAATAACAGAATTCCAGGCGTTAGGAATTGAGCATCCTCCAGTTCCCCTTCGAATTTCCCATGGAATCCTGGCATTCTGGATGTCGGCACTTTAGAATCGCCCATACACTCTCCCAAATAGCCAAAAATTCACAAGGAATAACAGAATTCATGATATCAGGAATATATCATCCGCCAGCTCTCCGCACAATTTCCCACGCAATAACAGCATTCCGTGTGGTGGGAATCTTGACTCCTCCACTTACCCTCCCAAATCTGCATGCAATAATGGCATTCTGGGTGTTGGGAATTTTCAATCCCCCATAAACCCACCCCAAATCCCACCACATTCCCAAAGAAGAGCAACTTTCCAGATGTCAGGAATTTGGAATATCCCAGTTCCCCACCCAAATTCCTACGGAACAGCAGCATTCCAAGTGACAGAAATCGAGAATCTTCTGGCAACGTGAAAAAATTGTCATGGAATAATGGGATTTCAGGTGTGAGGAATTGAGAATGCCCCGTACAGCCTCCCAGATTCCCCCCACATTCCAATGGAATAACAACATTCCAGATTTCAGGAACTGAAAATCATCCTCTTCCCCTCCCAAATTCCCATGGAAACACGGCATTCTCTTATTCCCTAATTTGGAACCCCCCATAAGCGTTCCCAAAATCCCACCAAATTCCCATGGAATAACCATTTTAGTGTGTTGGGAATTTCCAATGCTCCACTTCCTCTCCCAAATTCCAATCAAACCCTAATGAAGTAACGACACTTTGCGTGTTGAGAATTTACAATCCGCCACTTCCCCTTCCAAATTCCCAACAAAACCATGGAATACGAGCAGTTCCATCATTGGCAATTTCAACTCCTCCAGTTCCTCTCCCAAATTTCCTCCAACCTCTAACGGAATAATGACATTCCGTGTGTGGGAAATTTAGAATCCTCCACTTCCCCTTCCAAATTCCCATCGAATAGCTGCATTCTGGGTTTATGGATTTTCAAAACATCCATACGTCCACTTAAACTCGCACGAAAACCTCGCAAAAACAGCATTCATGGTGTTGGGAATATGATATCCTCACGTTGCTCTATCCACTTTCCAGCAAAACCATGGAATGACAGCATTCTGGGCATTGGGAGTTCGGAATCCTCCACTTCTCTTCCCAAATTCCAATGGAATAACAGCCTTCCAGGCATGGGGATACTGGAATCCTCTAGTTCCCTTCCAAAAAGACCATGGAATAACGACATTCTGGGCATTGAGAAGTGAAAGTTTGCCAATTGCCTTCCCAAATCCCTAGGGAAGAAGACAATTCCGGCTGTCAGGTATTTGAAATCCTTCAGCTCCGCACCATAACCCCCATGGAATAACAGAATTCCAGGCGTTAGGAATTGAGCATCCTCCAGTTCCCCTTCGAATTTCCCATGGAATCCTTGCATTCTGGATGTCGGCACTTTAGAATCGCCCATACACTCTCCCAAATAGCCAAAAATTCACAAGGAATAACAGAATTCATGATATCAGGAATATATCATCCGCCAGCTCTCCGCACAATTTCCCACGCAATAACAGCATTCCGTGTGGTGGGAATCTTGACTCCTCCACTTACCCTCCCAAATCTGCATGGAATAATGGCATTCTGGGTGTTGGGAATTTTCAATCCCCCAGAAACCCACCCCAAATCCCACCACATTCCCAAAGAAGAGCAACTTTCCAGATGTCAGGAATTTGGAATATCCCAGTTCCCCACAAAAATTCCTATGGAACAACAGCATTCCAAGTGACAGAAATCGAGAATCTTCCGGCAACGTGAAAAAATTGTCATGGAATAATGGGATTTCAGGTGTGAGGAATTGAGAATGCCCCGTACAGCCTCCCAGATTCCCACCACATTCCAATGGAATAACAACATTCCAGATTTCAGGAACTGAGAATCATCCTCTTCCCCTCCCAAATTCCCATGGAAACACGGCATTCTCTTATTCCCTAATTTGGAACCCCCCATAAACGTTCCCAAAATCCCACCAAATTCCCATGGAATAACCATTTTAGTGTGTTGGGAATTTCCAATGCTCCACTTCCTCTCCCAAATTCCAGTCAAACCCTAATGAAGTAATGACACTTTGCGTGTTGAGAATTTACAATCCGCCACTTCCCCTTCCAAATTCCCAACAAAACCATGCAATACGAGCAGTTCCATCATTGGCAATTTCAACTCCTCCAGTTCCTCTCCCAAATTTCCTCCAACCTCTAACGGAATAATGACATTCCGTGTGTGGGAAATTTAGAATCCTCCACTTCCCCTTCCAAATTCCCATAGAATAGCTGCATTCTGGGTTTATGGATTTTCAAAACATCCATACGTCCACTTAAACTCGCACGAAAACCTCGCAAAAACAGCATTCATGGTGTTGGGAATATGATATCCTCACGTTGCTCTATCCACTTTCTAGCAAAACCATGGAATGACAGCATTCTGGGCATTGGGAGTTCGGAATCCTCCACTTCTCTTCCCAAATTCCAATGGAATAACAGCCTTCCAGGCATGGGGATATTGGAATCCTCTAGTTCCCTTCCAAAAAGACCATGGAATAACGACATTCTGGGCATTGAGAAGTGAAAGGTTGCCAATTGCCTTCCCAAATCCCTAGGGAAGAAGACAATTCCGGCTGTCAGGTATTTGAAATCCTTCAGCTCCGCACCATAACCCCCATGGAATAACAGAATTCCAGGCGTTAGGAATTGAGCATCCTCCAGTTCCCCTTCGAATTTCCCATGGAATCCTGGCATTCTGGATGTCGGCACTTTAGAATCGCCCATACACTCTCCCAAATAGCCAAAAATTCACAAGGAATAACAGAATTCATGATATCAGGAATATATCATCCGCCAGCTCTCCGCACAATTTCCCACGCAATAACAGCATTCCGTGTGGTGGGAATCTTGACTCCTCCACTTACCCTCCCAAATCTGCATGGAATCATGGCATTCTGGGTGTTGGGAATTTTCAATCCCCCAGAAACCCACCCCAAATCCCACCACATTCCCAAAGAAGAGCAACTTTCCAGATGTCAGGAATTTGGAATATCCCAGTTCCCCACCCAAATTCCCATGGAACAACAGCATTCCAAGTGACAGAAATCGAGAATCTTCCGGCAACGTGAAAAAATTGCCATGGAATAATGGGATTCCAGGTGTGAGGAATTGAGAATGTCCCGTACAGCCTCCCAGATTCCCACCACATTCCCATGGAATAACAACATTCCAGATTTCAGGAACTGAGAATCATCCTCTTCCCCTCCCAAATTCACATGGAAACACGGCATTCTCTTATTCCCTAATTTGGAACCCCCCATAAGCGTTCCCAAAATCCCACCAAATTCCCATGGAATAACCATTTTAGTGTGTTGGGAATTTCCAATGCTCCACTTCCTCTCCCAAATTCCAATCAAACCCTAATGAAGCAATGACACTTTGCGTGTTGAGAATTTACAATCCGCCACTTCCCCTTCCAAATTCCCAACAAAACCATGCAATACGAGCAGATCCATCATTGGCAATTTCAACTCCTCCAGTTCCTCTCCCAAATTTCCTCCAACCTCTAACGGAATAATGACATTCTGTGTGTGGGAAATTTAGAATCCTCCACTTCCCCTTCCAAATTCCCATAGAATAGCTGCATTCTGGGTTTATGGATTTTCAAAACATCCATACGTCCACTTAAACTCGCACGAAAACCTCGCAAAAACAGCATTCATGGTGTTGGGAATATGATATCCTCAAGTTGCTCTATGCACTTTCCAGCAACACCATGGAATGACAGCATTCCGGGCATTGGGAGTTCGGAATCCTCCACTTCTCTTCCCAAATTCCAATGGAATAACAGCCTTCCAGGCATGGGGATATTGGAATCCTCTAGTTCCCTTCCAAAAAGACCATGGAATAACGACATTCTGGGCATTGAGAAGTGAAAGTTTGCCAATTGCCTTCCCAAATCCCTAGGGAAGAAGACAATTCGGGCTGTCAGGTATTTGAAATCCTTCAGCTCCGCACCATAACCCCCATGGAATAACAGAATTCCAGGTGTTAGGAATTGAGCATCCTCCAGTTCCCCTTCGAATTTCCCATGGAATCCTGGCATTCTGGATGTCGGCACTTTAGAATCGCCCATACACTCTCCCAAATAGCCAAAAATTCACAAGGAATAACAGAATTCATGAGATCAGGAATATATCATCCGCCAGCTCTCCGCACAATTTCCCACGCAATCACAGCATTCCGTGTGGTGGGAATCTTGACTCCTCCACTTACCCTCCCAAATCTGCATGCAATAATGGCATTCTGGGTGTTGGGAATTTTCAATCCCCCATAAACCCACCCCAAATCCCACCACATTCCCAAAGAAGAGCAACTTTCCAGATGTCAGGAATTTGGAATATCCCAGTTCCCCACCCAAATTCCTAGGGAACAACAGCATTCCAAGTGACAGAAATCGAGAATCTTCTGACAACGTGAAAAAATTGTCATGGAATAATGGGATTTCAGGTGTGAGGAATTGAGAATGCCCTGTACAGCCTCCCAGATTCCCACCACATTCCAATGGAATAACAACATTCCAGATTTCAGGAACTGAGAATCATCCTCTTCCCCTCCCAAATTCCCATGGAAACACGGCATTCTCTTATTCCCTAATTTGGAACCCCCCATAAGCGTTCCCAAAATCCCACCAAATTCCCATGGAATAACCATTTTAGTGTGTTGGGAATTTCCAATGCTCCACTTCCTCTCCCAAATTCCAATCAAACCCTAATGAAGTAATGACACTTTGCGTGTTGAGAATTTACAATCTGCCACTTCTCCTTCCAAATTCCCAACAAAACCATGGAATACGAGCAGTTCCATCATTGGCAATTTCAACTCCTCCAGTTCCTCTCCCAAATTTCCTCCAACCTCTAACGGAATAATGACATTCCGTGTGTGGGAAATTTAGAATCCTCCACTTCCCCTTCCAAATTCCCATAGAATAGCTGCATTCTGGGTTTATGGATTTTCAAAACATCCATACGTCCACTTAAACTCGCACGAAAACCTCGCAAAAACAGCATTCATGGTGTTGGGAATATGATATCCTCACGTTGCTCTATCCACTTTCCAGCAAAACCATGGAATGACAGCATTCTGGGCATTGGGAGTTCGGAATCCTCCACTTCTCTTCCCAAATTCCAATGGAATAACAGCCTTCCAGGCATGGGGATATTGGAATCCTCTAGTTCCCTTCCAAAAAGACCATGGAATAACGACATTCTGGGCATTGAGAAGTGAAAGTTTGCCAATTGCCTTCCCAAATCCCTAGGGAAGAAGACAATTCGGGCTGTCAGGTATTTGAAATCCTTCAGCTCCGCACCATAACCCCCATGGAATAACAGAATTCCAGGTGTTAGGAATTGAGCATCCTCCAGTTCCCCTTCGAATTTCCCATGGAATCCTGGCATTCTGGATGTCGGCACTTTAGAATCGCCCATACACTCTCCCAAATAGCCAAAAATTCACAAGGAATAACAGAATTCATGAGATCAGGAATATATCATCCGCCAGCTCTCCGCACAATTTCCCACGCAATCACAGCATTCCGTGTGGTGGGAATCTTGACTCCTCCACTTACCCTCCCAAATCTGCATGGAATCATGGCATTCTGGGTGTTGGGAATTTTCAATCCCCCATAAACCCACCCCAAATCCCACCACATTCCCAAAGAAGAGCAACTTTCCAGATGTCAGGAATTTGGAATATCCCAGTTCCCCACCCAAATTCCCATGGAACAAGAGCATTCCAAATGACAGAAATCGAGAATCTTCCGGCAACGTGAAAAAATTGTCATGGAATAATGGGATTCCAGGTGTGAGGAATTGAGAATGCCCCGTACAGCCTCCCAGATTCCCACCACATTCCAATGGAATAACAACATTCCAGATTTCAGGAACTGAGAATCATCCTCTTCCCCTCCCAAATTCCCATGGAAACACGGCATTCTCTTATTCCCTAATTTGGAACCCCCCATAAGCGTTCCCAAAATCCCACCAAATTCCCATGGAATAACCATTTTAGTGTGTTGGGAATTTCCAATGCTCCACTTCCTCTCCCAAAGTCCAATCAAACCCTAATGAAGTAATGACACTTTGCGTGTTGAGAATTTACAATCCGCCACTTCCCCTTCCAAATTCCCAACAAAACCATGCAATACGAGCAGTTCCATCATTGGCAATTTCAACTCCTCCAGTTCCTCTCCCAAATTTCCTCCAACCTCTAACGGAATAATGACATTCCGTGTGTGGGAAATTTAGAATCCTCCACTTCCCCTTCCAAATTCCCATAGAATAGCTGCATTCTGGGTTTATGGATTTTCAAAACATCCATACGTCCACTTAAACTCGCACGAAAACCTCGCAAAAACAGCATTCATGGTGTTGGGAATATGATATCCTCACGTTGCTCTATCCACTTTCCAGCAAAACCATGGAATGACAGCATTCTGGGCATTGGGAGTTCGGAATCCTCCACTTCTCTTCCCAAATTCCAATGGAATAACAGCCTTCCAGGCATGGGGATATTGGAATCCTCTAGTTCCCTTCCAAAAAGACCATGGAATAACGACATTCTGGGCATTGAGAAGTGAAAGTTTGCCAATTGCCTTCCCAAATCCCTAGGGAAGAAGACAATTCGGGCTGTCAGGTATTTGAAATCCTTCAGCTCCGCACCATAACCCCCATGGAATAACAGAATTCCAGGCGTTAGGAATTGAGCATCCTCCAGTTCCCCTTCGACTTTCCCATGGAATCCTGGCATTCTGGATGTCGGCAGTTTAGAATCGCCCATACACTCTCCCAAATAGCCAAAAATTCACAAGGAATAACAGAATTCATGAGATCAGGAATATATCCTCCGCCAGCTCTCCGCACAATTTCCCACGCAATAACAGCATTCCGTGTGGTGGGAATCTTGACTCCTCCACTTACCCTCCCAAATCTGCATGGAATAATGGCATTCTGGGTGTTGGGAATTTTCAATCCCCCAGAAACCCACCCCAAATCCCACCACATTCCCAAAGAAGAGCAACTTTCCAGATGTCAGGAATTTGGAATATCCCAGTTCCCCACCCAAATTCCTATGGAACAACAGCATTCCAAGTGACAGAAATCGAGAATCTTCCGGCAACGTGAAAAAATTGTCATGGAATAATGGGATTTCAGGTGTGAGGAATTGAGAATGCCCCGTACAGCCTCCCAGATTCCCACCACATTCCAATGGAATAACAACATTCCAGATTTCAGGAACTGAGAATCATCCTCTTCCCCTCCCAAATTCCCATGGAAACACGGCATTCTCTTATTCCCTAATTTGGAACCCCCCATAAGCCTTCCCAAAATCCCACCAAATTCCCATGGAATAACCATTTTAGTGTGTTGGGAATTTCCAATGCTCCACTTCCTCTCCCAAATTCCAGTCAAACCCTAATGAAGTAACGACACTTTGCGTGTTGAGAATTTACAATCCGCCACTTCCCCTTCCAAATTCCCAACAAAACCATGCAATACGAGCAGTTCCATCATTGGCAATTTCAACTCCTCCAGTTCCTCTCCCAAATTTCCTCCAACCTCTAACGGAATAATGACATTCCGTGTGTGGGAAATTTAGAATCCTCCACTTCCCCTTCCAAATTCCCATAGAATAGCTGCATTCTGGGTTTATGGATTTTCAAAACATCCATACGTCCACTTAAACTCGCACGAAAACCTCGCAAAAACAGCATTCATGGTGTTGGGAATATGATATCCTCACGTTGCTCTATCCACTTTCCAGCAAAACCATGGAATGACAGCATTCTGGGCATTGGGAGTTCGGAATCCTCCACTTCTCTTCCCAAATTCCAATGGAATAACAGCCTTCCAGGCATGGGGATATTGGAATCCTCTAGTTCCCTTCCAAAAAGCCCATGGAATAATGACATTCTGGGCATTGAGAAGTGAAAGTTTGCCAATTGCCTTCCCAAATCCCTAGGGAAGAAGACAATTCGGGCTGTCAGGTATTTGAAATCCTTCAGCTCCGCACCATAACCCCCATGGAATAACAGAATTCCAGGCGTTAGGAATTGAGCATCCTCCAGTTCCCCTTCGAATTTCCCATGGAATCCTGGCATTCTGGATGTCGGCACTTTAGAATCGCCCATACACTCTCCCAAATAGCCAAAAATTCACAAGGAATAACAGAATTCATGATATCAGGAATATATCATCCGCCAGCTCTCCGCACAATTTCCCACGCAATAACAGCATTCCGTGTGGTGGGAATCTTGACTCCTCCACTTACCCTCCCAAATCTGCATGCAATAATGGCATTCTGGGTGTTGGGAATTTTCAATCCCCCAGAAACCCACCCCAAATCCCACCACATTCCCAAAGAAGAGCAACTTTCCAGATGTCAGGAATTTGGAATATCCCAGTTCCCCACCCAAATTCCTATGGAACAGCAGCATTCCAAGTGACAGAAATCGAGAATCTTCTGGCAACGTGAAAAAATTGTCATGGAATAATGGGATTTCAGGTGTGAGGAATTGAGAATGCCCCGTACAGCCTCCCAGATTCCCACCACATTCCAATGGAATAACAACATTCCAGATTTCAGGAACTGAGAATCATCCTCTTCCCCTCCCAAATTCCCATGGAAACACGGCATTCTCTTATTCCCTAATTTGGAACCCCCCATAAGCGTTCCCAAAATCCCACCAAATTCCCATGGAATAACCATTTTAGTGTGTTGGGAATTTCCAATGCTCCACTTCCTCTCCCAAATTCCAGTCAAACCCTAATGAAGTAACGACACTTTGCGTGTTGAGAATTTACAATCCTCCACTTCCCCTTCCAAATTCCCAACAAAACCATGCAATACGAGCAGATCCATCATTGGCAATTTCAACTCCTCCAGTTCCTCTCCCAAATTTCCTCCAACCTCTAACGGAATAATGACATTCCGTGTGTGGGAAATTTAGAATCCTCCACTTCCCCTTCCAAATTCCCATAGAATAGCTGCATTCTGGGTTTATGGATTTTCAAAACATCCATACGTCCACTTAAACTCACACGAAAACCTCGCAAAAACAGCATTCATGGTGTTGGGAATATGATATCCTCACGTTGCTCTATCCACTTTCCAGCAAAACCATGGAATGACAGCATTCTGGGCATTGGGAGTTCGGAATCCTCCACTTCTCTTCCCAAATTCCAATGGAATAACAGCCTTCCAGGCATGGGGATATTGGAATCCTCTAGTTCCCTTCCAAAAAGACCATGGAATAACGACATTCTGGGCATTGAGAAGTGAAAGTTTGCCAATTGCCTTCCCAAATCCCTAGGGAAGAAGACAATTCCGGCTGTCAGGTATTTGAAATCCTTCAGCTCCGCACCATAACCCCCATGGAATAACAGAATTCCAGGCGTTAGGAATTGAGCATCCTCCAGTTCCCCTTCGAATTTCCCATGGAATCCTGGCATTCTGGATGTCGGCAGTTTAGAATCGCCCATACACTCTCCCAAATAGCCAAAAATTCACAAGGAATAACAGAATTCATGACATCAGGAATATATCCTCCGCCAGCTCTCCGCACAATTTCCCACGCAATAACAGCATTCCGTGTGGTGGGAATCTTGACTCCTCCACTTACCCTCCCAAATCTGCATGCAATAATGGCATTCTGGGTGTTGGGAATTTTCAATCCCCCATAAACCCACCCCAAATCCCACCACATTCCCAAAGAAGAGCAACTTTCCAGATGTCAGGAATTTGGAATATCCCAGTTCCCCACCCAAATTCCTATGGAACAGCAGCATTCCAAGTGACAGAAATCGAGAATCTTCTGGCAACGTGAAAAAATTGTCATGGAATAATGGGATTTCAGGTGTGAGGAATTGAGAATGCCCCGTACAGCCTCCCAGATTCCCACCACATTCCAATGGAATAACAACATTCCAGATTTCAGGAACTGAGAATCATCCTCTTCCCCTCCCAAATTCCCATGGAAACACGGCATTCTCTTATTCCCTAATTTGGAACCCCCCATAAGCGTTCCCAAAATCCCACCAAATTCCCATGGAATAACCATTTTAGTGTGTTGGGAATTTCCAATGCTCCACTTCCTCTCCCAAATTCCAGTCAAACCCTAATGAAGTAACGACACTTTGCGTGTTGAGAATTTACAATCCGCCACTTCCCCTTCCAAATTCCCAACAAAACCATGCAATACGAGCAGATCCATCATTGGCAATTTCAACTCCTCCAGTTCCTCTCCCAAATTTCCTCCAACCTCTAACGGAATAATGACATTCCGTGTGTGGGAAATTTAGAATCCTCCACTTCCCCTTCCAAATTCCCATAGAATAGCTGCATTCTGGGTTTATGGATTTTCAAAACATCCATACGTCCACTTAAACTCACACGAAAACCTCGCAAAAACAGCATTCATGGTGTTGGGAATATGATATCCTCACGTTGCTCTATCCACTTTCCAGCAAAACCATGGAATGACAGCATTCTGGGCATTGGGAGTTCGGAATCCTCCACTTCTCTTCCCAAATTCCAATGGAATAACAGCCTTCCAGGCATGGGGATATTGGAATCCTCTTGTTCCCTTCCAAAAAGACCATGGAATAACGACATTCTGGGCATTGAGAAGTGAAAGTTTGCCAATTGCCTTCCCAAATCCCTAGGGAAGAAGACAATTCCGGCTGTCAGGTATTTGAAATCCTTCAGCTCCGCACCATAACCCCCATGGAATAACAGAATTCCAGGCGTTAGGAATTGAGCATCCTCCAGTTCCCCTTCGAATTTCCCATGGAATCCTGGCATTCTGGATGTCGGCAGTTTAGAATCGCCCATACACTCTCCCAAATAGCCAAAAATTCACAAGGAATAACAGAATTCATGACATCAGGAATATATCCTCCGCCAGCTCTCCGCACAATTTCCCACGCAATAACAGCATTCCGTGTGGTGGGAATCTTGACTCCTCCACTTACCCTCCCAAATCTGCATGCAATAATGGCATTCTGGGTGTTGGGAATTTTCAATCCCCCATAAACCCACCCCAAATCCCACCACATTCCCAAAGAAGAGCAACTTTCCAGATGTCAGGAATTTGGAATATCCCAGTTCCCCACCCAAATTCCTATGGAACAAGAGCATTCCAAATGACAGAAATCGAGAATCTTCCGGCAACGTGAAAAAATTGCCATGGAATAATGGGATTCCAGGTGTGAGGAATTGAGAATGCCCCGTACAGCCTCCCAGATTCCCCCCACATTCCAATGGAATAACAACATTCCAGATTTCAGGAACTGAGAATCATCCTCTTCCCCTCCCAAATTCCCATGGAAACACGGCATTCTCTTATTCCCTAATTTGGAACCCCCCATAAGCGTTCCCAAAATCCCACCAAATTCCCATGGAATAACCATTTTAGTGTGTTGGGAATTTCCAATGCTCCACTTCCTCTCCCAAATTCCAATCAAACCCTAATGAAGTAATGACACTTTGCGTGTTGAGAATTTACAATCCGCCACTTCCCCTTCCAAATTCCCAACAAAACCATGGAATACGAGCAGTTCCATCATTGGCAATTTCAACTCCTCCAGTTCCTCTCCCAAATTTCCTCCAACCTCTAACGGAATAATGACGTTCTGTGTGTGGGAAATTTAGAATCCTCCACTTCCCCTTCCAAATTCCCATAGAATAGCTGCATTCTGGGTTTATGGATTTTCAAAACATCCATACGTCCACTTAAACTCGCACGAAAACCTCGCAAAAACAGCATTCATGGTGTTGGGAATATGATATCCTCACGTTGCTCTATCCACTTTCCAGCAAAACCATGGAATGACAGCATTCTGGGCATTGGGAGTTCGGAATCCTCCACTTCTCTTCCCAAATTCCAATGGAATAACAGCCTTCCAGGCATGGGGATATTGGAATCCTCTAGTTCCCTTCCAAAAAGACCATGGAATAACGACATTCTGGGCATTGAGAAGTGAAAGTTTGCCAATTGCCTTCCCAAATCCCTAGGGAAGAAGACAATTCCGGCTGTCAGGTATTTGAAATCCTTCAGCTCCGCACCATAACCCCCATGGAATAACAGAATTCCAGGCGTTAGGAATTGAGCATCCTCCAGTTCCCCTTCGAATTTCCCATGGAATCCTGGCATTCTGGATGTCGGCAGTTTAGAATCGCCCATACACTCTCCCAAATAGCCAAAAATTCACAAGGAATAACAGAATTCATGACATCAGGAATATATCATCCGCCAGCTCTCCGCACAATTTCCCACGCAATAACAGCATTCCGTGTGGTGGGAATCTTGACTCCTCCACTTACCCTCCCAAATCTGCATGGAATCATGACATTCTGGGTGTTGGGAATTTTCAATCCCCCAGAAACCCACCCCAAATCCCACCACATTCCCAAAGAAGAGCAACTTTCCAGATGTCAGGAATTTGGAATATCCCAGTTCCCCACCCAAATTCCTATGGAACAACAGCATTCCAAGTGACAGAAATCGAGAATCTTCCGGCAACGTGAAAAAAATTGCCATGGAATAATGGGATTTCAGGTGTGAGGAATTGAGAATGCCCCGTACAGCCTCCCAGATTCCCACCACATTCCAATGGAATAACAACATTCCAGATTTCAGGAACTGAGAATCATCCTCTTCCCCTCCCAAATTCCCATGGAAACACGGCATTCTCTTATTCCCTAATTTGGAACCCCCCATAAGCGTTCCCAAAATCCCACCAAATTCCCATGGAATAACCATTTTAGTGTGTTGGGAATTTCCAATGCTCCACTTCCTCTCCCAAATTCCAGTCAAACCCTAATGAAGTAACGACACTTTGCGTGTTGAGAATTTACAATCCGCCACTTCCCCTTCCAAATTCCCAACAAAACCATGCAATACGAGCAGTTCCATCATTGGCAATTTCAACTCCTCCAGTTCCTCTCCCAAATTTCCTCCAACCTCTAACGGAATAATGACATTCCGTGTGTGGGAAATTTAGAATCCTCCACTTCCCCTTCCAAATTCCCATAGAATAGCTGCATTCTGGGTTTATGGATTTTCAAAACATCCATACGTCCACTTAAACTCGCACGAAAACCTCGCAAAAACAGCATTCATGGTGTTGGGAATATGATATCCTCACGTTGCTCTATCCACTTTCCAGCAACACCAAGGAATGACAGCATTCTGGGCATTGGGAGTTCGGAATCCTCCACTTCTCTTCCCAAATTCCAATGGAATAACAGCCTTCCAGGCATGGGGATATTGGAATCCTCTAGTTCCCTTCCAAAAAGACCATGGAATAACGACATTCTGGGCATTGAGAAGTGAAAGTTTGCCAATTGCCTTCCCAAATCCCTAGGGAAGAAGACAATTCGGGCTGTCAGGTATTTGAAATCCTTCAGCTCCGCACCATAACCCCCATGGAATAACAGAATTCCAGGCGTTAGGAATTGAGCATCCTCCAGTTCCCCTTCGACTTTCCCATGGAATCCTGGCATTCTGGATGTCGGCAGTTTAGAATCGCCCATACACTCTCCCAAATAGCCAAAAATTCACAAGGAATAACAGAATTCATGAGATCAGGAATATATCCTCCGCCAGCTCTCCGCACAATTTCCCACGCAATAACAGCATTCCGTGTGGTGGGAATCTTGACTCCTCCACTTACCCTCCCAAATCTGCATGCAATAATGGCATTCTGGGTGTTGGGAATTTTCAATCCCCCATAAACCCACCCCAAATCCCACCACATTCCCAAAGAAGAGCAACTTTCCAGATGTCAGGAATTTGGAATATCCCAGTTCCCCACCCAAATTCCTATGGAACAAGAGCATTCCAAATGACAGAAATCGAGAATCTTCCGGCAACGTGAAAAAATTGCCATGGAATAATGGGATTCCAGGTGTGAGGAATTGAGAATGCCCCGTACAGCCTCCCAGATTCCCCCCACATTCCAATGGAATAACAACATTCCAGATTTCAGGAACTGAGAATCATCCTCTTCCCCTCCCAAATTCCCATGGAAACACGGCATTCTCTTATTCCCTAATTTGGAACCCCCCATAAGCGTTCCCAAAATCCCACCAAATTCCCATGGAATAACCATTTTAGTGTGTTGGGAATTTCCAATGCTCCACTTCCTCTCCCAAATTCCAATCAAACCCTAATGAAGTAATGACACTTTGCGTGTTGAGAATTTACAATCCGCCACTTCCCCTTCCAAATTCCCAACAAAACCATGCAATACGAGCAGTTCCATCATTGGCAATTTCAACTCCTCCAGTTCCTCTCCCAAATTTCCTCCAACCTCTAACGGAATAATGATATTCTGTGTGTGGGAAATTTAGAATCCTCCGCTTCCCCTTCCAAATTCCCATAGAATAGCTGCATTCTGGGTTTATGGATTTTCAAAACATCCATACGTCCACTTAAACTCGCACGAAAACCTCGCAAAAACAGCATTCATGGTGTTGGGAATATGATATCCTCACGTTGCTCTATCCACTTTCCAGCAAAACCATGGAATGACAGCATTCTGGGCATTGGGAGTTCGGAATCCTCCACTTCTCTTCCCAAATTCCAATGGAATAACAGCCTTCCAGGCATGGGGATATTGGAATCCTCTAGTTCCCTTCCAAAAAGCCCATGGAATAACGACATTCTGGGCATTGAGAAGTGAAAGTTTGCCAATTGCCTTCCCAAATCCCTAGGGAAGAAGACAATTCCGGCTGTCAGGTATTTGAAATCCTTCAGCTCCGCACCATAACCCCCATGGAATAACAGAATTCCAGGCGTTAGGAATTGAGCATCCTCCAGTTCCCCTTCGAATTTCCCATGGAATCCTGGCATTCTGGATGTCGGCACTTTAGAATCGCCCATACACTCTCCCAAATAGCCAAAAATTCACAAGGAATAACAGAATTCATGACATCAGGAATATATCCTCCGCCAGCTCTCCGCACAATTTCCCACGCAATAACAGCATTCCGTGTGGTGGGAATCTTGACTCCTCCACTTACCCTCCCAAATCTGCATGGAATCATGGCATTCTGGGTGTTGGGAATTTTCAATCCCCCAGAAACCCACCCCAAATCCCACCACATTCCCAAAGAAGAGCAACTTTCCAGATGTCAGGAATTTGGAATATCCCAGTTCCCCACCCAAATTCCTATGGAACAACAGCATTCCAAGTGACAGAAATCGAGAATCTTCCGGCAACGTGAAAAAATTGCCATGGAATAATGGGATTTCAGGTGTGAGGAATTGAGAATGCCCCGTACAGCCTCCCAGATTCCCACCACATTCCAATGGAATAACAACATTCCAGATTTCAGGAACTGAGAATCATCCTCTTCCCCTCCCAAATTCCCATGGAAACACGGCATTCTCTTATTCCCTAATTTGGAACCCCCCATAAGCGTTCCCAAAATCCCACCAAATTCCCATGGAATAACCATTTTAGTGTGTTGGGAATTTCCAATGCTCCACTTCCTCTCCCAAATTCCAGTCAAACCCTAATGAAGTAACGACACTTTGCGTGTTGAGAATTTACAATCCGCCACTTCCCCTTCCAAATTCCCAACAAAACCATGCAATACGAGCAGTTCCATCATTGGCAATTTCAACTCCTCCAGTTCCTCTCCCAAATTTCCTCCAACCTCTAACGGAATAATGACATTCCGTGTGTGGGAAATTTAGAATCCTCCACTTCCCCTTCCAAATTCCCATAGAATAGCTGCATTCTGGGTTTATGGATTTTCAAAACATCCATACGTCCACTTAAACTCGCACGAAAACCTCGCAAAAACAGCATTCATGGTGTTGGGAATATGATATCCTCACGTTGCTCTATCCACTTTCCAGCAACACCAAGGAATGACAGCATTCTGGGCATTGGGAGTTCGGAATCCTCCACTTCTCTTCCCAAATTCCAATGGAATAACAGCCTTCCAGGCATGGGGATATTGGAATCCTCTAGTTCCCTTCCAAAAAGACCATGGAATAACGACATTCTGGGCATTGAGAAGTGAAAGTTTGCCAATTGCCTTCCCAAATCCCTAGGGAAGAAGACAATTCGGGCTGTCAGGTATTTGAAATCCTTCAGCTCCGCACCATAACCCCCATGGAATAACAGAATTCCAGGCGTTAGGAATTGAGCATCCTCCAGTTCCCCTTCGAATTTCCCATGGAATCCTGGCATTCTGGATGTCGGCACTTTAGAATCGCCCATACACTCTCCCAAATAGCCAAAAATTCACAAGGAATAACAGAATTCATGATATCAGGAATATATCATCCGCCAGCTCTCCGCACAATTTCCCACGCAATAACAGCATTCCGTGTGGTGGGAATCTTGACTCCTCCACTTACCCTCCCAAATCTGCATGCAATAATGGCATTCTGGGTGTTGGGAATTTTCAATCCCCCAGAAACCCACCCCAAATCCCACCACATTCCCAAAGAAGAGCAACTTTCCAGATGTCAGGAATTTGGAATATCCCAGTTCCCCACCCAAATTCCTATGGAACAGCAGCATTCCAAGTGACAGAAATCGAGAATCTTCTGGCAACGTGAAAAAATTGTCATGGAATAATGGGATTTCAGGTGTGAGGAATTGAGAATGCCCCGTACAGCCTCCCAGATTCCCACCACATTCCAATGGAATAACAACATTCCAGATTTCAGGAACTGAGAATCATCCTCTTCCCCTCCCAAATTCCCATGGAAACACGGCATTCTCTTATTCCCTAATTTGGAACCCCCCATAAGCCTTCCCAAAATCCCACCAAATTCCCATGGAATAACCATTTTAGTGTGTTGGGAATTTCCAATGCTCCACTTCCTCTCCCAAATTCCAATCAAACCCTAATGAAGTAATGACACTTTGCGTGTTGAGAATTTACAATCCGCCACTTCCCCTTCCAAATTCTCAACAAAACCATGGAATACGAGCAGTTCCATCATTGGCAATTTCAACTCCTCCAGTTCCTCTCCCAAATTTCCTCCAACCTCTAACGGAATAATGACATTCTGTGTGTGGGAAATTTAGAATCCTCCACTTCCCCTTCCAAATTCCCATAGAACAGCTGCATTCTGGGTTTATGGATTTGCAAAACATCCATACGTCCACTTAAACTCGCACGAAAACCTCGCAAAAACAGCATTCATGGTGTTGGGAATATGATATCCTCACGTTGCTCTATCCACTTTCCAGCAAAACCATGGAATGACAGCATTCTGGGCATTGGGAGTTCGGAATCCTCCACTTCTCTTCCCAAATTCCAATGGAATAACAGCCTCACAGGCATGGGGATATTGGAATCCTCTAGTTCCCTTCCAAAAAGACCATGGAATAACGACATTCTGGGCATTGAGAAGTGAAAGTTTGCCAATTGCCTTCCCAAATCCCTAGGGAAGAAGACAATTCGGGCTGTCAGGTATTTGAAATCCTTCAGCTCCGCACCATAACCCCCATGGAATAACAGAATTCCAGGCGTTAGGAATTGAGCATCCTCCAGTTCCCCTTCGAATTTCCCATGGAATCCTGGCATTCTGGATGTCGGCACTTTAGAATCGCCCATACACTCTCCCAAATAGCCAAAAATTCACAAGGAATAACAGAATTCATGACATCAGGAATATATCCTCCGCCAGCTCTCCGCACAATTTCCCACGCAATAACAGCATTCCGTGTGGTGGGAATCTTGACTCCTCCACTTACCCTCCCAAATCTGCATGGAATCATGGCATTCTGGGTGTTGGGAATTTTCAATCCCCCAGAAACCCACCCCAAATCCCACCACATTCCCAAAGAAGAGCAACTTTCCAGATGTCAGGAATTTGGAATATCCCAGTTCCCCACCCAAATTCCTATGGAACAACAGCATTCCAAGTGACAGAAATCGAGAATCTTCCGGCAACGTGAAAAAATTGCCATGGAATAATGGGATTTCAGGTGTGAGGAATTGAGAATGCCCCGTACAGCCTCCCAGATTCCCACCACATTCCAATGGAATAACAACATTCCAGATTTCAGGAACTGAGAATCATCCTCTTCCCCTCCCAAATTCCCATGGAAACACGGCATTCTCTTATTCCCTAATTTGGAACCCCCCATAAGCGTTCCCAAAATCCCACCAAATTCCCATGGAATAACCATTTTAGTGTGTTGGGAATTTCCAATGCTCCACTTCCTCTCCCAAATTCCAGTCAAACCCTAATGAAGTAACGACACTTTGCGTGTTGAGAATTTACAATCCGCCACTTCCCCTTCCAAATTCCCAACAAAACCATGCAATACGAGCAGTTCCATCATTGGCAATTTCAACTCCTCCAGTTCCTCTCCCAAATTTCCTCCAACCTCTAACGGAATAATGACATTCCGTGTGTGGGAAATTTAGAATCCTCCACTTCCCCTTCCAAATTCCCATCGAATAGCTGCATTCTGGGTTTATGGATTTTCAAAACATCCATACGTCCACTTAAACTCGCACGAAAACCTCGCAAAAACAGCATTCATGGTGTTGGGAATATGATATCCTCACGTTGCTCTATCCACTTTCCAGCAACACCAAGGAATGACAGCATTCTGGGCATTGGGAGTTCGGAATCCTCCACTTCTCTTCCCAAATTCCAATGGAATAACAGCCTTCCAGGCATGGGGATATTGGAATCCTCTAGTTCCCTTCCAAAAAGACCATGGAATAACGACATTCTGGGCATTGAGAAGTGAAAGTTTGCCAATTGCCTTCCCAAATCCCTAGGGAAGAAGACAATTCGGGCTGTCAGGTATTTGAAATCCTTCAGCTCCGCACCATAACCCCCATGGAATAACAGAATTCCAGGCGTTAGGAATTGAGCATCCTCCAGTTCCCCTTCGAATTTCCCATGGAATCCTGGCATTCTGGATGTCGGCACTTTAGAATCGCCCATACACTCTCCCAAATAGCCAAAAATTCACAAGGAATAACAGAATTCATGATATCAGGAATATATCATCCGCCAGCTCTCCGCACAATTTCCCACGCAATAACAGCATTCCGTGTGGTGGGAATCTTGACTCCTCCACTTACCCTCCCAAATCTGCATGCAATAATGGCATTCTGGGTGTTGGGAATTTTCAATCCCCCAGAAACCCACCCCAAATCCCACCACATTCCCAAAGAAGAGCAACTTTCCAGATGTCAGGAATTTGGAATATCCCAGTTCCCCACCCAAATTCCTATGGAACAGCAGCATTCCAAGTGACAGAAATCGAGAATCTTCTGGCAACGTGAAAAAATTGTCATGGAATAATGGGATTTCAGGTGTGAGGAATTGAGAATGCCCCGTACAGCCTCCCAGATTCCCACCACATTCCAATGGAATAACAACATTCCAGATTTCAGGAACTGAGAATCATCCTCTTCCCCTCCCAAATTCCCATGGAAACACGGCATTCTCTTATTCCCTAATTTGGAACCCCCCATAAGCCTTCCCAAAATCCCACCAAATTCCCATGGAATAACCATTTTAGTGTGTTGGGAATTTCCAATGCTCCACTTCCTCTCCCAAATTCCAATCAAACCCTAATGAAGTAATGACACTTTGCGTGTTGAGAATTTACAATCCGCCACTTCCCCTTCCAAATTCTCAACAAAACCATGGAATACGAGCAGTTCCATCATTGGCAATTTCAACTCCTCCAGTTCCTCTCCCAAATTTCCTCCAACCTCTAACGGAATAATGACATTCTGTGTGTGGGAAATTTAGAATCCTCCACTTCCCCTTCCAAATTCCCATAGAACAGCTGCATTCTGGGTTTATGGATTTGCAAAACATCCATACGTCCACTTAAACTCGCACGAAAACCTCGCAAAAACAGCATTCATGGTGTTGGGAATATGATATCCTCACGTTGCTCTATCCACTTTCCAGCAAAACCATGGAATGACAGCATTCTGGGCATTGGGAGTTCGGAATCCTCCACTTCTCTTCCCAAATTCCAATGGAATAACAGCCTCACAGGCATGGGGATATTGGAATCCTCTAGTTCCCTTCCAAAAAGACCATGGAATAACGACATTCTGGGCATTGAGAAGTGAAAGTTTGCCAATTGCCTTCCCAAATCCCTAGGGAAGAAGACAATTCGGGCTGTCAGGTATTTGAAATCCTTCAGCTCCGCACCATAACCCCCATGGAATAACAGAATTCCAGGCGTTAGGAATTGAGCATCCTCCAGTTCCCCTTCGAATTTCCCATGGAATCCTGGCATTCTGGATGTCGGCAGTTTAGAATCGCCCATACACTCTCCCAAATAGCCAAAAATTCACAAGGAATAACAGAATTCATGATATCAGGAATATATCATCCGCCAGCTCTCCGCACAATTTCCCACGCAATAACAGCATTCCGTGTGGTGGGAATCTTGACTCCTCCACTTACCCTCCCAAATCTGCATGCAATAATGGCATTCTGGGTGTTGGGAATTTTCAATCCCCCAGAAACCCACCCCAAATCCCACCACATTCCCAAAGAAGAGCAACTTTCCAGATGTCAGGAATTTGGAATATCCCAGTTCCCCACCCAAATTCCTATGGAACAAGAGCATTCCAAGTGACAGAAATCGAGAATCTTCTGGCAACGTGAAAAAATTGTCATGGAATAATGGGATTTCAGGTGTGAGGAATTGAGAATGCCCCGTACAGCCTCCCAGATTCCCACCACATTCCAATGGAATAACAACATTCCAGATTTCAGGAACTGAGAATCATCCTCTTCCCCTCCCAAATTCCCATGGAAACACGGCATTCTCTTATTCCCTAATTTGGAACCCCCCATAAGCGTTCCCAAAATCCCACCAAATTCCCATGGAATAACCATTTTAGTGTGTTGGGAATTTCCAATGCTCCACTTCCTCTCCCAAATTCCAATCAAACCCTAATGAAGTAATGACACTTTGCGTGTTGAGAATTTACAATCCGCCACTTCCCCTTCCAAATTCTCAACAAAACCATGGAATACGAGCAGTTCCATCATTGGCAATTTCAACTCCTCCAGTTCCTCTCCCAAATTTCCTCCAACCTCTAACGGAATAATGACATTCCGTGTGTGGGAAATTTAGAATCCTCCACTTCCCCTTCCAAATTCCCATAGAATAGCTGCATTCTGGGTTTATGGATTTTCAAAACATCCATACGTCCACTTAAACTCGCACGAAAACCTCGCAAAAACAGCATTCATGGTGTTGGGAATATGATATCCTCACGTTGCTCTATCCACTTTCCAGCAAAACCATGGAATGACAGCATTCTGGGCATTGGGAGTTCGGAATCCTCCACTTCTCTTCCCAAATTCCAATGGAATAACAGCCTTCCAGGCATGGGGATATTGGAATCCTCTAGTTCCCTTCCAAAAAGCCCATGGAATAATGACATTCTGGGCATTGAGAAGTGAAAGTTTGCCAATTGCCTTCCCAAATCCCTAGGGAAGAAGACAATTCGGGCTGTCAGGTATTTGAAATCCTTCAGCTCCGCACCATAACCCCCATGGAATAACAGAATTCCAGGCGTTAGGAATTGAGCATCCTCCAGTTCCCCTTCGAATTTCCCATGGAATCCTGGCATTCTGGATGTCGGCACTTTAGAATCGCCCATACACTCTCCCAAATAGCCAAAAATTCACAAGGAATAACAGAATTCATGATATCAGGAATATATCATCCGCCAGCTCTCCGCACAATTTCCCACGCAATAACAGCATTCCGTGTGGTGGGAATCTTGACTCCTCCACTTACCCTCCCAAATCTGCATGCAATAATGGCATTCTGGGTGTTGGGAATTTTCAATCCCCCAGAAACCCACCCCAAATCCCACCACATTCCCAAAGAAGAGCAACTTTCCAGATGTCAGGAATTTGGAATATCCCAGTTCCCCACCCAAATTCCTATGGAACAGCAGCATTCCAAGTGACAGAAATCGAGAATCTTCTGGCAACGTGAAAAAATTGTCATGGAATAATGGGATTTCAGGTGTGAGGAATTGAGAATGCCCCGTACAGCCTCCCAGATTCCCACCACATTCCAATGGAATAACAACATTCCAGATTTCAGGAACTGAGAATCATCCTCTTCCCCTCCCAAATTCCCATGGAAACACGGCATTCTCTTATTCCCTAATTTGGAACCCCCCATAAGCGTTCCCAAAATCCCACCAAATTCCCATGGAATAACCATTTTAGTGTGTTGGGAATTTCCAATGCTCCACTTCCTCTCCCAAATTCCAGTCAAACCCTAATGAAGTAACGACACTTTGCGTGTTGAGAATTTACAATCCGCCACTTCCCCTTCCAAATTCCCAACAAAACCATGCAATACGAGCAGATCCATCATTGGCAATTTCAACTCCTCCAGTTCCTCTCCCAAATTTCCTCCAACCTCTAACGGAATAATGACATTCCGTGTGTGGGAAATTTAGAATCCTCCACTTCCCCTTCCAAATTCCCATAGAATAGCTGCATTCTGGGTTTATGGATTTTCAAAACATCCATACGTCCACTTAAACTCGCACGAAAACCTCGCAAAAACAGCATTCATGGTGTTGGGAATATGATATCCTCACGTTGCTCTATCCACTTTCCAGCAAAACCATGGAATGACAGCATTCTGGGCATTGGGAGTTCGGAATCCTCCACTTCTCTTCCCAAATTCCAATGGAATAACAGCCTTCCAGGCATGGGGATATTGGAATCCTCTAGTTCCCTTCCAAAAAGACCATGGAATAACGACATTCTGGGCATTGAGAAGTGAAAGTTTGCCAATTGCCTTCCCAAATCCCTAGGGAAGAAGACAATTCCGGCTGTCAGGTATTTGAAATCCTTCAGCTCCGCACCATAACCCCCATGGAATAACAGAATTCCAGGCGTTAGGAATTGAGCATCCTCCAGTTCCCCTTCGAATTTCCCATGGAATCCTGGCATTCTGGATGTCGGCAGTTTAGAATCGCCCATACACTCTCCCAAATAGCCAAAAATTCACAAGGAATAACAGAATTCATGATATCAGGAATATATCATCCGCCAGCTCTCCGCACAATTTCCCACGCAATAACAGCATTCCGTGTGGTGGGAATCTTGACTCCTCCACTTACCCTCCCAAATCTGCATGCAATAATGGCATTCTGGGTGTTGGGAATTTTCAATCCCCCAGAAACCCACCCCAAATCCCACCACATTCCCAAAGAAGAGCAACTTTCCAGATGTCAGGAATTTGGAATATCCCAGTTCCCCACCCAAATTCCTATGGAACAGCAGCATTCCAAGTGACAGAAATCGAGAATCTTCTGGCAACGTGAAAAAATTGTCATGGAATAATGGGATTTCAGGTGTGAGGAATTGAGAATGCCCCGTACAGCCTCCCAGATTCCCACCACATTCCAATGGAATAACAACATTCCAGATTTCAGGAACTGAGAATCATCCTCTTCCCCTCCCAAATTCCCATGGAAACACGGCATTCTCTTATTCCCTAATTTGGAACCCCCCATAAGCGTTCCCAAAATCCCACCAAATTCCCATGGAATAACCATTTTAGTGTGTTGGGAATTTCCAATGCTCCACTTCCTCTCCCAAATTCCAGTCAAACCCTAATGAAGTAACGACACTTTGCGTGTTGAGAATTTACAATCCGCCACTTCCCCTTCCAAATTCCCAACAAAACCATGCAATACGAGCAGATCCATCATTGGCAATTTCAACTCCTCCAGTTCCTCTCCCAAATTTCCTCCAACCTCTAACGGAATAATGACATTCCGTGTGTGGGAAATTTAGAATCCTCCACTTCCCCTTCCAAATTCCCATAGAATAGCTGCATTCTGGGTTTATGGATTTTCAAAACATCCATACGTCCACTTAAACTCGCACGAAAACCTCGCAAAAACAGCATTCATGGTGTTGGGAATATGATATCCTCACGTTGCTCTATCCACTTTCCAGCAAAACCATGGAATGACAGCATTCTGGGCATTGGGAGTTCGGAATCCTCCACTTCTCTTCCCAAATTCCAATGGAATAACAGCCTTCCAGGCATGGGGATATTGGAATCCTCTAGTTCCCTTCCAAAAAGACCATGGAATAACGACATTCTGGGCATTGAGAAGTGAAAGTTTGCCAATTGCCTTCCCAAATCCCTAGGGAAGAAGACAATTCGGGCTGTCAGGTATTTGAAATCCTTCAGCTCCGCACCATAACCCCCATGGAATAACAGAATTCCAGGCGTTAGGAATTGAGCATCCTCCAGTTCCCCTTCGAATTTCCCATGGAATCCTGGCATTCTGGATGTCGGCAGTTTAGAATCGCCCATACACTCTCCCAAATAGCCAAAAAATTCACAAGGAATAACAGAATTCATGAGATCAGGAATATATCATCCGACAGCTCTCCGCACAATTTCCCACGCAATAACAGCATTCCGAGTGGTGGGAATCTTGACTCCTCCACTTACCCTCCCAAATCTGCATGGAATAATGGCATTCTGGGTGTTGGGAATTTTCAATCCCCCAGAAACCCACCCCAAATCCCACCACATTCCCAAAGAAGAGCAACTTTCCAGATGTCAGGAATTTGGAATATCCCAGTTCCCCACCCAAATTCCCATGGAACAACAGCATTCCAAGTGACAGAAATCGAGAATCTTCCGGCAACGTGAAAAAATTGTCATGGAATAATGGGATTTCAGGTGTGAGGAATTGAGAATGCCCCGTACAGCCTCCCAGATTCCCACCACATTCCAATGGAATAACAACATTCCAGATTTCAGGAACTGAAAATCATCCTCTTCCCCTCCCAAATTCCCATGGAAACACGGCATTCTCTTATTCCCTAATTTGGAACCCCCCATAAGCGTTCCCAAAATCCCACCAAATTCCCATGGAATAACCATTTTAGTGTGTTGGGAATTTCCAATGCTCCACTTCCTCTCCCAAATTCCAATCAAACCCTAATGAAGTAACGACACTTTGCGTGTTGAGAATTTACAATCCGCCACTTCCCCTTCCAAATTCTCAACAAAACCATGGAATACGAGCAGTTCCATCATTGGCAATTTCAACTCCTCCAGTTCCTCTCCCAAATTTCCTCCAACCTCTAACGGAATAATGACATTCCGTGTGTGGGAAATTTAGAATCCTCCACTTCCCCTTCCAAATTCCCATAGAATAGCTGCATTCTGGGTTTATGGATTTTCAAAACATCCATACGTCCACTTAAACTCGCACGAAAACCTCGCAAAAACAGCATTCATGGTGTTGGGAATATGATATCCTCACGTTGCTCTATCCACTTTCCAGCAAAACCATGGAATGACAGCATTCTGGGCATTGGGAGTTCGGAATCCTCCACTTCTCTTCCCAAATTCCAATGGAATAACAGCCTTCCAGGCATGGGGATATTGGAATCCTCTAGTTCCCTTCCAAAAAGCCCATGGAATAATGACATTCTGGGCATTGAGAAGTGAAAGTTTGCCAATTGCCTTCCCAAATCCCTAGGGAAGAAGACAATTCGGGCTGTCAGGTATTTGAAATCCTTCAGCTCCGCACCATAACCCCCATGGAATAACAGAATTCCAGGCGTTAGGAATTGAGCATCCTCCAGTTCCCCTTCGAATTTCCCATGGAATCCTGGCATTCTGGATGTCGGCAGTTTAGAATCGCCCATACACTCTCCCAAATAGCCAAAAATTCACAAGGAATAACAGAATTCATGATATCAGGAATATATCATCCGCCAGCTCTCCGCACAATTTCCCACGCAATAACAGCATTCCGTGTGGTGGGAATCTTGACTCCTCCACTTACCCTCCCAAATCTGCATGCAATAATGGCATTCTGGGTGTTGGGAATTTTCAATCCCCCAGAAACCCACCCCAAATCCCACCACATTCCCAAAGAAGAGCAACTTTCCAGATGTCAGGAATTTGGAATATCCCAGTTCCCCACCCAAATTCCTATGGAACAGCAGCATTCCAAGTGACAGAAATCGAGAATCTTCTGGCAACGTGAAAAAATTGTCATGGAATAATGGGATTTCAGGTGTGAGGAATTGAGAATGCCCCGTACAGCCTCCCAGATTCCCACCACATTCCAATGGAATAACAACATTCCAGATTTCAGGAACTGAGAATCATCCTCTTCCCCTCCCAAATTCCCATGGAAACACGGCATTCTCTTATTCCCTAATTTGGAACCCCCCATAAGCGTTCCCAAAATCCCACCAAATTCCCATGGAATAACCATTTTAGTGTGTTGGGAATTTCCAATGCTCCACTTCCTCTCCCAAATTCCAGTCAAACCCTAATGAAGTAACGACACTTTGCGTGTTGAGAATTTACAATCCGCCACTTCCCCTTCCAAATTCCCAACAAAACCATGCAATACGAGCAGATCCATCATTGGCAATTTCAACTCCTCCAGTTCCTCTCCCAAATTTCCTCCAACCTCTAACGGAATAATGACATTCCGTGTGTGGGAAATTTAGAATCCTCCACTTCCCCTTCCAAATTCCCATAGAATAGCTGCATTCTGGGTTTATGGATTTTCAAAACATCCATACGTCCACTTAAACTCGCACGAAAACCTCGCAAAAACAGCATTCATGGTGTTGGGAATATGATATCCTCACGTTGCTCTATCCACTTTCCAGCAAAACCATGGAATGACAGCATTCTGGGCATTGGGAGTTCGGAATCCTCCACTTCTCTTCCCAAATTCCAATGGAATAACAGCCTTCCAGGCATGGGGATATTGGAATCCTCTAGTTCCCTTCCAAAAAGACCATGGAATAACGACATTCTGGGCATTGAGAAGTGAAAGTTTGCCAATTGCCTTCCCAAATCCCTAGGGAAGAAGACAATTCCGGCTGTCAGGTATTTGAAATCCTTCAGCTCCGCACCATAACCCCCATGGAATAACAGAATTCCAGGCGTTAGGAATTGAGCATCCTCCAGTTCCCCTTCGAATTTCCCATGGAATCCTGGCATTCTGGATGTCGGCAGTTTAGAATCGCCCATACACTCTCCCAAATAGCCAAAAATTCACAAGGAATAACAGAATTCATGACATCAGGAATATATCCTCCGCCAGCTCTCCGCACAATTTCCCACGCAATAACAGCATTCCGTGTGGTGGGAATCTTGACTCCTCCACTTACCCTCCCAAATCTGCATGCAATAATGGCATTCTGGGTGTTGGGAATTTTCAATCCCCCATAAACCCACCCCAAATCCCACCACATTCCCAAAGAAGAGCAACTTTCCAGATGTCAGGAATTTGGAATATCCCAGTTCCCCACCCAAATTCCTATGGAACAAGAGCATTCCAAATGACAGAAATCGAGAATCTTCCGGCAACGTGAAAAAATTGCCATGGAATAATGGGATTCCAGGTGTGAGGAATTGAGAATGCCCCATACAGCCTCCCAGATTCCCCCCACATTCCAATGGAATAACAACATTCCAGATTTCAGGAACTGAGAATCATCCTCTTCCCCTCCCAAATTCCCATGGAAACACGGCATTCTCTTATTCCCTAATTTGGAACCCCCCATAAGCGTTCCCAAAATCCCACCAAATTCCCATGGAATAACCATTTTAGTGTGTTGGGAATTTCCAATGCTCCACTTCCTCTCCCAAATTCCAATCAAACCCTAATGAAGTAATGACACTTTGCGTGTTGAGAATTTACAATCCGCCACTTCCCCTTCCAAATTCCCAACAAAACCATGCAATACGAGCAGTTCCATCATTGGCAATTTCAACTCCTCCAGTTCCTCTCCCAAATTTCCTCCAACCTCTAACGGAATAATGACATTCTGTGTGTGGGGAATTTAGAATCCTCCACTTCCCCTTCCAAATTCCCATAGAATAGCTGCATTCTGGGTTTATGGATTTTCAAAACATCCATACGTCCACTTAAACTCGCACGAAAACCTCGCAAAAACAGCATTCATGGTGTTGGGAATATGATATCCTCACGTTGCTCTATCCACTTTCCAGCAAAACCATGGAATGACAGCATTCTGGGCATTGGGAGTTCGGAATCCTCCACTTCTCTTCCCAAATTCCAATGGAATAACAGCCTTCCAGGCATGGGGATATTGGAATCCTCTAGTTCCCTTCCAAAAAGCCCATGGAATAACGACATTCTGGGCATTGAGAAGTGAAAGTTTGCCAATTGCCTTCCCAAATCCCTAGGGAAGAAGACAATTCCGGCTGTCAGGTATTTGAAATCCTTCAGCTCCGCACCATAACCCCCATGGAATAACAGAATTCCAGGCGTTAGGAATTGAGCATCCTCCAGTTCCCCTTCGAATTTCCCATGGAATCCTGGCATTCTGGATGTCGGCACTTTAGAATCGCCCATACACTCTCCCAAATAGCCAAAAATTCACAAGGAATAACAGAATTCATGACATCAGGAATATATCCTCCGCCAGCTCTCCGCACAATTTCCCACGCAATAACAGCATTCCGTGTGGTGGGAATCTTGACTCCTCCACTTACCCTCCCAAATCTGCATGGAATCATGGCATTCTGGGTGTTGGGAATTTTCAATCCCCCAGAAACCCACCCCAAATCCCACCACATTCCCAAAGAAGAGCAACTTTCCAGATGTCAGGAATTTGGAATATCCCAGTTCCCCACCCAAATTCCTATGGAACAACAGCATTCCAAGTGACAGAAATCGAGAATCTTCCGGCAACGTGAAAAAATTGCCATGGAATAATGGGATTTCAGGTGTGAGGAATTGAGAATGCCCCGTACAGCCTCCCAGATTCCCCCCACATTCCAATGGAATAACAACATTCCAGATTTCAGGAACTGAGAATCATCCTCTTCCCCTCCCAAATTCCCATGGAAACACGGCATTCTCTTATTCCCTAATTTGGAACCCCCCATAAGCGTTCCCAAAATCCCACCAAATTCCCATGGAATAACCATTTTAGTGTGTTGGGAATTTCCAATGCTCCACTTCCTCTCCCAAATTCCAGTCAAACCCTAATGAAGTAACGACACTTTGCGTGTTGAGAATTTACAATCCGCCACTTCCCCTTCCAAATTCCCAACAAAACCATGCAATACGAGCAGTTCCATCATTGGCAATTTCAACTCCTCCAGTTCCTCTCCCAAATTTCCTCCAACCTCTAACGGAATAATGACATTCCGTGTGTGGGAAATTTAGAATCCTCCACTTCCCCTTCCAAATTCCCATAGAATAGCTGCATTCTGGGTTTATGGATTTTCAAAACATCCATACGTCCACTTAAACTCGCACGAAAACCTCGCAAAAACAGCATTCATGGTGTTGGGAATATGATATCCTCACGTTGCTCTATCCACTTTCCAGCAACACCAAGGAATGACAGCATTCTGGGCATTGGGAGTTCGGAATCCTCCACTTCTCTTCCCAAATTCCAATGGAATAACAGCCTTCCAGGCATGGGGATATTGGAATCCTCTAGTTCCCTTCCAAAAAGACCATGGAATAACGACATTCTGGGCATTGAGAAGTGAAAGTTTGCCAATTGCCTTCCCAAATCCCTAGGGAAGAAGACAATTCGGGCTGTCAGGTATTTGAAATCCTTCAGCTCCGCACCATAACCCCCATGGAATAACAGAATTCCAGGCGTTAGGAATTGAGCATCCTCCAGTTCCCCTTCGAATTTCCCATGGAATCCTGGCATTCTGGATGTCGGCAGTTTAGAATCGCCCATACACTCTCCCAAATAGCCAAAAAATTCACAAGGAATAACAGAATTCATGAGATCAGGAATATATCATCCGACAGCTCTCCGCACAATTTCCCACGCAATAACAGCATTCCGAGTGGTGGGAATCTTGACTCCTCCACTTACCCTCCCAAATCTGCATGGAATCATGGCATTCTGGGTGTTGGGAATTTTCAATCCCCCAGAAACCCACCCCAAATCCCACCACATTCCCAAAGAAGAGCAACTTTCCAGATGTCAGGAATTTGGAATATCCCAGTTCCCCACCCAAATTCCCATGGAACAACAGCATTCCAAGTGACAGAAATCGAGAATCTTCTGGCAACGTGAAAAAATTGTCATGGAATAATGGGATTTCAGGTGTGAGGAATTGAGAATGCCCCGTACAGCCTCCCAGATTCCCACCACATTCCAATGGAATAACAACATTCCAGATTTCAGGAACTGAAAATCATCCTCTTCCCCTCCCAAATTCCCATGGAAACACGGCATTCTCTTATTCCCTAATTTGGAACCCCCCATAAGCGTTCCCAAAATCCCACCAAATTCCCATGGAATAACCATTTTAGTGTGTTGGGAATTTCCAATGCTCCACTTCCTCTCCCAAATTCCAGTCAAACCCTAATGAAGTAATGACACTTTGCGTGTTGAGAATTTACAATCCGCCACTTCCCCTTCCAAATTCCCAACAAAACCATGGAATACGAGCAGTTCCATCATTGGCAATTTCAACTCCTCCAGTTCCTCTCCCAAATTTCCTCCAACCTCTAACGGAATAATGACATTCCGTGTGTGGGAAATTTAGAATCCTCCACTTCCCCTTCCAAATTCCCATAGAATAGCTGCATTCTGGGTTTATGGATTTTCAAAACATCCATACGTCCACTTAAACTCGCACGAAAACCTCGCAAAAACAGCATTCATGGTGTTGGGAATATGATATCCTCACGTTGCTCTATCCCCTTTCCAGCAAAACCATGGAATGACAGCATTCTGGGCATTGGGAGTTCGGAATCCTCCACTTCTCTTCCCAAATTCCAATGGAATAACAGCCTTCCAGGCATGGGGATATTGGAATCCTCTAGTTCCCTTCCAAAAAGCCCATGGAATAACGACATTCTGGGCATTGAGAAGTGAAAGTTTGCCAATTGCCTTCCCAAATCCCTAGGGAAGAAGAAAATTCGGGCTGTCAGGCATTTGAAATCCTTCAGCTCCGCACCATAACCCCCATGGAATAACAGAATTCCAGGCGTTAGGAATTGAGCATCCTCCAGTTCCCCTTCGAATTTCCCATGGAATGCTGGCATTCTGGATGTCGGCAGTTTAGAATCGCCCATACACTCTCCCAAATAGCCAAAAAATTCACAAGGAATAACAGAATTCATGAGATCAGGAATATATCATCCGACAGCTCTCCGCACAATTTCCCACGGAATAACAGCATTCCGTGTGGTGGGAATCTTGACTCCTCCACTTACCCTCCCAAATCTGCATGGAATAATGGCATTCTGGGTGTTGGGAATTTTCAATCCCCCATAAACCCACCCCAAATCCCACCACATTCCCAAAGAAGAGCAACTTTCCAGATGTCAGGAATTTGGAATATCCCAGTTCCCCACCCAAATTCCCATGGAACAACAGCATTCCAAGTGACAGAAATCGAGAATCTTCCGGCAACGTGAAAAAATTGTCATGGAATAATGGGATTTCAGGTGTGAGGAATTGAGAATGCCCCGTACAGCCTCCCAGATTCCCACCACATTCCAATGGAATAACAACATTCCAGATTTCAGGAACTGAGAATCATCCTCTTCCCCTCCCAAATTCCCATGGAAACACGGCATTCTCTTATTCCCTAATTTGGAACCCCCCATAAGCGTTCCCAAAATCCCACCAAATTCCCATGGAATAACCATTTTAGTGTGTTGGGAATTTCCAATGCTCCACTTCCTCTCCCAAATTCCAGTCAAACCCTAATGAAGTAATGACACTTTGCGTGTTGAGAATTTACAATCCGCCACTTCCCCTTCCAAATTCCCAACAAAACCATGGAATACGAGCAGTTCCATCATTGGCAATTTCAACTCCTCCAGTTCCTCTCCCAAATTTCCTCCAACCTCTAACGGAATAATGACATTCTGTGTGTGGGAAATTTAGAATCCTCCACTTCCCCTTCCAAATTCCCATAGAATAGCTGCATTCTGGGTTTATGGATTTTCAAAACATCCATACGTCCACTTAAACTCGCACGAAAACCTCGCAAAAACAGCATTCATGGTGTTGGGAATATGATATCCTCACGTTGCTCTATCCCCTTTCCAGCAAAACCATGGAATGACAGCATTCTGGGCATTGGGAGTTCGGAATCCTCCAGTTCTCTTCCCAAATTCCAATGGAATAACAGCCTTCCAGGCATGGGGATATTGGAATCCTCTAGTTCCCTTCCAAAAAGCCCATGGAATAACGACATTCTGGGCATTGAGAAGTGAAAGTTTGCCAATTGCCTTCCCAAATCCCTAGGGAAGAAGACAATTCGGGCTGTCAGGTATTTGAAATCCTTCAGCTCCGCACCATAACCCCCATGGAATAACAGAATTCCAGGCGTTAGGAATTGAGCATCCTCCAGTTCCCCTTCGAATTTCCCATGGAATGCTGGCATTCTGGATGTCGGCAGTTTAGAATCGCCCATACACTCTCCCAAATAGCCAAAAAATTCACAAGGAATAACAGAATTCATGAGATCAGGAATATATCATCCGACAGCTCTCCGCACAATTTCCCACGGAATAACAGCATTCCGTGTGGTGGGAATCTTGACTCCTCCACTTACCCTCCCAAATCTGCATGGAATAATGGCATTCTGGGTGTTGGGAATTTTCAATCCCCCATAAACCCACCCCAAATCCCACCACATTCCCAAAGAAGAGCAACTTTCCAGATGTCAGGAATTTGGAATATCCCAGTTCCCCACCCAAATTCCCATGGAACAACAGCATTCCAAGTGACAGAAATCGAGAATCTTCCGGCAACGTGAAAAAATTGTCATGGAATAATGGGATTTCAGGTGTGAGGAATTGAGAATGCCCCGTACAGCCTCCCAGATTCCCACCACATTCCAATGGAATAACAACATTCCAGATTTCAGGAACTGAAAATCATCCTCTTCCCCTCCCAAATTCCCATGGAAACACGGCATTCTCTTATTCCCTAATTTGGAACCCCCCATAAGCGTTCCCAAAATCCCACCAAATTCCCATGGAATAACCATTTTAGTGTGTTGGGAATTTCCAATGCTCCACTTCCTCTCCCAAATTCCAGTCAAACCCTAATGAAGTAATGACACTTTGCGTGTTGAGAATTTACAATCCGCCACTTCCCCTTCCAAATTCCCAACAAAACCATGCAATACGAGCAGTTCCATCATTGGCAATTTCAACTCCTCCAGTTCCTCTCCCAAATTTCCTCCAACCTCTAACGGAATAATGACATTCTGTGTGTGGGAAATTTAGAATCCTCCACTTCCCCTTCCAAATTCCCATAGAATAGCTGCATTCTGGGTTTATGGATTTTCAAAACATCCATACGTCCACTTAAACTCGCACGAAAACCTCGCAAAAACAGCATTCATGGTGTTGGGAATATGATATCCTCACGTTGCTCTATCCCCTTTCCAGCAAAACCATGGAATGACAGCATTCTGGGCATTGGGAGTTCGGAATCCTCCACTTCTCTTCCCAAATTCCAATGGAATAACAGCCTTCCAGGCATGGGGATATTGGAATCCTCTAGTTCCCTTCCAAAAAGACCATGGAATAACGACATTCTGGGCATTGAGAAGTGAAAGTTTGCCAATTGCCTTCCCAAATCCCTAGGGAAGAAGACAATTCCGGCTGTCAGGTATTTGAAATCCTTCAGCTCCGCACCATAACCCCCATGGAATAACAGAATTCCAGGCGTTAGGAATTGAGCATCCTCCAGTTCCCCTTCGAATTTCCCATGGAATCCTGGCATTCTGGATGTCGGCACTTTAGAATCGCCCATACACTCTCCCAAATAGCCAAAAAATTCACAAGGAATAACAGAATTCATGAGATCAGGAATATATCATCCGACAGCTCTCCGCACAATTTCCCACGGAATAACAGCATTCCGTGTGGTGGGAATCTTGACTCCTCCACTTACCCTCCCAAATCTGCATGGAATAATGGCATTCTGGGTGTTGGGAATTTTCAATCCCCCATAAACCCACCCCAAATCCCACCACATTCCCAAAGAAGAGCAACTTTCCAGATGTCAGGAATTTGGAATATCCCAGTTCCCCAGCCAAATTCCCATGGAACAACAGCATTCCAAGTGACAGAAATCGAGAATCTTCCGGCAACGTGAAAAAATTGCCATGGAATAATGGGATTTCAGGTGTGAGGAATTGAGAATGCCCCGTACAGCCTCCCAGATTCCCACCACATTCCAATGGAATAACAACATTCCAGATTTCAGGAACTGAGAATCATCCTCTTCCCCTCCCAAATTCCCATGGAAACACGGCATTCTCTTATTCCCTAATTTGGAACCCCCCATAAGCGTTCCCAAAATCCCACCAAATTCCCATGGAATAACCATTTTAGTGTGTTGGGAATTTCCAATGCTCCACTTCCTCTCCCAAATTCCAGTCAAACCCTAGTGAAGTAACGACACTTTGCGTGTTGAGAATTTACAATCCGCCACTTCCCCTTCCAAATTCCCAACAAAACCATGGAATACGAGCAGTTCCATCATTGGCAATTTCAACTCCTCCAGTTCCTCTCCCAAATTTCCTCCAACCTCTAACGGAATAATGACATTCCGTGTGTGGGAAATTTAGAATCCTCCACTTCCCCTTCCAAATTCCCATAGAATAGCTGCATTCTGGGTTTATGGATTTTCAAAACATCCATACGTCCACTTAAACTCGCACAAAAACCTCGCAAAAACAGCATTCATGGTGTTGGGAATATGATATCCTCACGTTGCTCTATCCACTTTCCAGCAAAACCATGGAATGACAGCATTCTGGGCATTGGGAGTTCGGAATCCTCCACTTCTCTTCCCAAATTCCAATGGAATAACAGCCTTCCAGGCATGGGGATATTGGAATCCTCTAGTTCCCTTCCAAAAAGACCATGGAATAACGACATTCTGGGCATTGAGAAGTGAAAGTTTGCCAATTGCCTTCCCAAATCCCTAGGGAAGAAGACAATTCGGGCTGTCAGGTATTTGAAATCCTTCAGCTCCGCACCATAACCCCCATGGAATAACAGAATTCCAGGCGTTAGGAATTGAGCATCCTCCAGTTCCCCTTCGAATTTCCCATGGAATCCTGGCATTCTGGATGTCGGCAGTTTAGAATCGCCCATACACTCTCCCAAATAGCCAAAAATTCACAAGGAATAACAGAATTCATGAGATCAGGAATATATCCTCCGCCAGATCTCCGCACAATTTCCCACGCAATAACAGCATTCCGTGTGGTGGGAATCTTGACTCCTCCACTTACCCTCCCAAATCTGCATGGAATCATGGCATTCTGGGTGTTGGGAATTTTCAATCCCCCATAAACCCACCCCAAATCCCACCACATTCCCAAAGAAGAGCAACTTTCCAGATGTCAGGAATTTGGAATATCCCAGTTCCCCAGCCAAATTCCCATGGAACAACAGCATTCCAAGTGACAGAAATCGAGAATCTTCCGGCAACGTGAAAAAATTGTCATGGAATAATGGGATTTCAGGTGTGAGGAATTGAGAATGCCCCGTACAGCCTCCCAGATTCCCACCACATTCCAATGGAATAACAACATTCCAGATTTCAGGAACTGAGAATCATCCTCTTCCCCTCCCAAATTCCCATGGAAACACGGCATTCTCTTATTCCCTAATTTGGAACCCCCCATAAGCGTTCCCAAAATCCCACCAAATTCCCATGGAATAACCATTTTAGTGTGTTGGGAATTTCCAATGCTCCACTTCCTCTCCCAAATTCCAATCAAACCCTAATGAAGTAACGACACTTTGCGTGTTGAGAATTTACAATCCGCCACTTCCCCTTCCAAATTCCCAACAAAACCATGGAATACGAGCAGTTCCATCATTGGCAATTTCAACTCCTCCAGTTCCTCTCCCAAATTTCCTCCAACCTCTAACGGAATAATGACATTCCGTGTGTGGGAAATTTAGAATCCTCCACTTCCCCTTCCAAATTCCCATAGAATAGCTGCATTCTGGGTTTATGGATTTTCAAAACATCCATACGTCCACTTAAACTCGCACGAAAACCTCGCAAAAACAGCATTCATGGTGTTGGGAATATGATATCCTCACGTTGCTCTATCCACTTTCCAGCAAAACCATGGAATGACAGCATTCTGGGCATTGGGAGTTCGGAATCCTCCACTTCTCTTCCCAAATTCCAATGGAATAACAGCCTTCCAGGCATGGGGATATTGGAATCCTCTAGTTCCCTTCCAAAAAGACCATGGAATAACGACATTCTGGGCATTGAGAAGTGAAAGTTTGCCAATTGCCTTCCCAAATCCCTAGGGAAGAAGACAATTCGGGCTGTCAGGTATTTGAAATCCTTCAGCTCCGCACCATAACCCCCATGGAATAACAGAATTCCAGGCGTTAGGAATTGAGCATCCTCCAGTTCCCCTTCGAATTTCCCATGGAATCCTGGCATTCTGGATGTCGGCAGTTTAGAATCGCCCATACACTGTCCCAAATAGCCAAAAAATTCACAAGGAATAACAGAATTCATGATATCAGGAATATATCATCCGCCAGCTCTCCGCACAATTTCCCACGCAATAACAGCATTCCGTGTGGTGGGAATCTTGACTCCTCCACTTACCCTCCCAAATCTGCATGGAATCATGGCATTCTGGGTGTTGGGAATTTTCAATCCCCCATAAACCCACCCCAAATCCCACCACATTCCCAAAGAAGAGCAACTTTCCAGATGTCAGGAATTTGGAATATCCCAGTTCCCCACCCAAATTCCTATGGAACAACAGCATTCCAAGTGACAGAAATCGAGAATCTTCCGGCAACGTGAAAAAATTGTCATGGAATAATGGGATTTCAGGTGTGAGGAATTGAGAATGCCCCGTACAGCCTCCCAGATTCCCACCACATTCCAATGGAATAACAACATTCCAGATTTCAGGAACTGAGAATCATCCTCTTCCCCTCCCAAATTCCCATGGAAACACGGCATTCTCTTATTCCCTAATTTGGAACCCCCCATAAGCGTTCCCAAAATCCCACCAAATTCCCATGGAATAACCATTTTAGTGTGTTGGGAATTTCCAATGCTCCACTTCCTCTCCCAAATTCCAGTCAAACCCTAATGAAGTAACGACACTTTGCGTGTTGAGAATTTACAATCCGCCACTTCCCCTTCCAAATTCCCAACAAAACCATGGAATACGAGCAGTTCCATCATTGGCAATTTCAACTCCTCCAGTTCCTCTCCCAAATTTCCTCCAACCTCTAACGGAATAATGACATTCTGTGTGTGGGAAATTTAGAATCCTCCACTTCCCCTTCCAAATTCCCATAGAATAGCTGCATTCTGGGTTTATGGATTTTCAAAACATCCATACGTCCACTTAAACTCGCACGAAAACCTCGCAAAAACAGCATTCATGGTGTTGGGAATATGATATCCTCACGTTGCTCTATCCACTTTCCAGCAAAACCATGGAATGACAGCATTCTGGGCATTGGGAGTTCGGAATCCTCCACTTCTCTTCCCAAATTCCAATGGAATAACAGCCTTCCAGGCATGGGGATATTGGAATCCTCTAGTTCCCTTCCAAAAAGACCATGGAATAACGACATTCTGGGCATTGAGAAGTGAAAGTTTGCCAATTGCCTTCCCAAATCCCTAGGGAAGAAGACAATTCGGGCTGTCAGGTATTTGAAATCCTTCAGCTCCGCACCATAACCCCCATGGAATAACAGAATTCCAGGCGTTAGGAATTGAGCATCCTCCAGTTCCCCTTCGAATTTCCCATGGAATCCTGGCATTCTGGATGTCGGCACTTTAGAATCGCCCATACACTCTCCCAAATAGCCAAAAAATTCACAAGGAATAACAGAATTCATGATATCAGGAATATATCATCCGCCAGCTCTCCGCACAATTTCCCACGCAATAACAGCATTCCGTGTGGTGGGAATCTTGACTCCTCCACTTACCCTCCCAAATCTGCATGGAATAATGGCATTCTGGGTGTTGGGAATTTTCAATCCCCCAGAAACCCACCCCAAATCCCACCATATTCCCAAAGAAGAGCAACTTTCCAGATGTCAGGAATTTGGAATATCCCAGTTCCCCAGCCAAATTCCCATGGAACAACAGCATTCCAAGTGACAGAAATCGTGAATCTTCCGGCAACCTGAAAAAATTGTCATGGAATAATGGGATTTCAGGTGTGAGGAATTGAGAATGCCCCGTACAGCCTCCCAGATTCCCACCACATTCCAATGGAATAACAACATTCCAGATTTCAGGAACTGAGAATCATCCTCTTCCCCTCCCAAATTCCCATGGAAACACGGCATTCTCTTATTCCCTAATTTGGAACCCCCCATAAGCGTTCCCAAAATCCCACCAAATTCCCATGGAATAACCATTTTAGTGTGTTGGGAATTTCCAATGCTCCACTTCCTCTCCCAAATTCCAGTCAAACCCTAGTGAAGTAACGACACTTTGCGTGTTGAGAATTTACAATCCGCCACTTCCCCTTCCAAATTCCCAACAAAACCATGCAATACGAGCAGTTCCATCATTGGCAATTTCAACTCCTCCAGTTCCTCTCCCAAATTTCCTCCAACCTCTAACGGAATAATGACATTCTGTGTGTGGGAAATTTAGAATCCTCCACTTCCCCTTCCAAATTCCCATAGAATAGCTGCATTCTGGGTTTATGGATTTTCAAAACATCCATACGTCCACTTAAACTCGCACGAAAACCTCGCAAAAACAGCATTCATGGTGTTGGGAATATGATATCCTCACGTTGCTCTATCCACTTTCCAGCAAAACCATGGAATGACAGCATTCTGGGCATTGGGAGTTCGGAATCCTCCACTTCTCTTCCCAAATTCCAATGGAATAACAGCCTTCCAGGCATGGGGATATTGGAATCCTCTAGTTCCCTTCCAAAAAGCCCATGGAATAACGACATTCTGGGCATTGAGAAGTGAAAGTTTGCCAATTGCCTTCCCAAATCCCTAGGGAAGAAGACAATTCGGGCTGTCAGGTATTTGAAATCCTTCAGCTCCGCACCATAACCCCCATGGAATAACAGAATTCCAGGCGTTAGGAATTGAGCATCCTCCAGTTCCCCTTCGAATTTCCCATGGAATCCTGGCATTCTGGATGTCGGCAGTTTAGAATCGCCCATACACTGTCCCAAATAGCCAAAAAATTCACAAGGAATAACAGAATTCATGATATCAGGAATATATCATCCGCCAGCTCTCCGCACAATTTCCCACGCAATAACAGCATTCCGTGTGGTGGGAATCTTGACTCCTCCACTTACCCTCCCAAATCTGCATGGAATCATGGCATTCTGGGTGTTGGGAATTTTCAATCCCCCATAAACCCACCCCAAATCCCACCACATTCCCAAAGAAGAGCAACTTTCCAGATGTCAGGAATTTGGAATATCCCAGTTCCCCACCCAAATTCCTATGGAACAACAGCATTCCAAGTGACAGAAATCGAGAATCTTCCGGCAACGTGAAAAAATTGTCATGGAATAATGGGATTTCAGGTGTGAGGAATTGAGAATGCCCCGTACAGCCTCCCAGATTCCCACCACATTCCAATGGAATAACAACATTCCAGATTTCAGGAACTGAGAATCATCCTCTTCCCCTCCCAAATTCCCATGGAAACACGGCATTCTCTTATTCCCTAATTTGGAACCCCCCATAAGCGTTCCCAAAATCCCACCAAATTCCCATGGAATAACCATTTTAGTGTGTTGGGAATTTCCAATGCTCCACTTCCTCTCCCAAATTCCAGTCAAACCCTAATGAAGTAACGACACTTTGCGTGTTGAGAATTTACAATCCGCCACTTCCCCTTCCAAATTCCCAACAAAACCATGCAATACGAGCAGTTCCATCATTGGCAATTTCAACTCCTCCAGTTCCTCTCCCAAATTTCCTCCAACCTCTAACGGAATAATGACATTCTGTGTGTGGGAAATTTAGAATCCTCCACTTCCCCTTCCAAATTCCCATAGAATAGCTGCATTCTGGGTTTATGGATTTTCAAAACATCCATACGTCCACTTAAACTCGCACGAAAACCTCGCAAAAACAGCATTCATGGTGTTGGGAATATGATATCCTCACGTTGCTCTATCCCCTTTCCAGCAAAACCATGGAATGACAGCATTCTGGGCATTGGGAGTTCGGAATCCTCCACTTCTCTTCCCAAATTCCAATGGAATAACAGCCTTCCAGGCATGGGGATATTGGAATCCTCTAGTTCCCTTCCAAAAAGACCATGGAATAACGACATTCTGGGCATTGAGAAGTGAAAGTTTGCCAATTGCCTTCCCAAATCCCTAGGGAAGAAGACAATTCGGGCTGTCAGGTATTTGAAATCCTTCAGCTCCGCACCATAACCCCCATGGAATAACAGAATTCCAGGCGTTAGGAATTGAGCATCCTCCAGTTCCCCTTCGAATTTCCCATGGAATCCTGGCATTCTGGATGTCGGCACTTTAGAATCGCCCATACACTCTCCCAAATAGCCAAAAATTCACAAGGAATAACAGAATTCATGAGATCAGGAATATATCATCCGCCAGCTCTCCGCACAATTTCCCACGCAATAACAGCATTCCGTGTGGTGGGAATCTTGACTCCTCCACTTACCCTCCCAAATCTGCATGGAATCATGGCATTCTGGGTGTTGGGAATTTTCAATCCCCCAGAAACCCACCCCAAATCCCACCACATTCCCAAAGAAGAGACACTTTCCAGATGTCAGGAATTTGGAATATCCCAGTTCCCCACAAAAATTCCTATGGAACAACAGCATTCCAAGTGACAGAAATCGAGAATCTTCTGGCAACGTGAAAAAATTGTCATGGAATAATGGGATTCCAGGTGTGAGGAATTGAGAATGCCCCGTACAGCCTCCCAGATTCCCACCACATTCCAATGGAATAACAACATTCCAGATTTCAGGAACTGAGAATCATCCTCTTCCCCTCCCAAATTCCCATGGAAACACGGCATTCTCTTATTCCCTAATTTGGAACCCCCCATAAGCGTTCCCAAAATCCCACCAAATTCCCATGGAATAACCATTTTAGTGTGTTGGGAATTTCCAATGCTCCACTTCCTCTCCCAAATTCCAGTCAAACCCTAATGAAGTAACGACACTTTGCGTGTTGAGAATTTACAATCCGCCACTTCCCCTTCCAAATTCCCAACAAAACCATGCAATACGAGCAGTTCCATCATTGGCAATTTCAACTCCTCCAGTTCCTCTCCCAAATTTCCTCCAACCTCTAACGGAATAATGACATTCCGTGTGTGGGAAATTTAGAATCCTCCACTTCCCCTTCCAAATTCCCATAGAATAGCTGCATTCTGGGTTTATGGATTTTAAAAACATCCATACGTCCACTTAAACTCGCACGAAAACCTCGCAAAAACAGCATTCATGGTGTTGGGAATATGATATCCTCACGTTGCTCTATCCACTTTCCAGCAAAACCATGGAATGACAGCATTCTGGGCATTGGGAGTTCGGAATCCTCCACTTCTCTTCCCAAATTCCAATGGAATAACAGCCTTCCAGGCATGGGGATATTGGAATCCTCTAGTTCCCTTCCAAAAAGACCATGGAATAACGACATTCTGGGCATTGAGAAGTGAAAGTTTGCCAATTGCCTTCCCAAATCCCTAGGGAAGAAGACAATTCCGGCTGTCAGGTATTTGAAATCCTTCAGCTCCGCACCATAACCCCCATGGAATAACAGAATTCCAGGCGTTAGGAATTGAGCATCCTCCAGTTCCCCTTCGAATTTCCCATGGAATCCTGGCATTCTGGATGTCGGCACTTTAGAATCGCCCATACACTCTCCCAAATAGCCAAAAATTCACAAGGAATAACAGAATTCATGATATCAGGAATATATTATCCGCCAGCTCTCCACACAATTTCCCACGCAATAACAGCATTCCGTGTGGTGGGAATCTTGACTCCTCCACTTACCCTCCCAAATCTGCATGGAATCATGGCATTCTGGGTGTTGGGAATTTTCAATCCCCCATAAACCCACCCCAAATCCCACCACATTCCCAAAGAAGAGACACTTTCCAGATGTCAGGAATTTGGAATATCCCAGATCCCCACCCAAATTCCTATGGAACAAGAGCATTCCAAATGACAGAAATCGAGAATCTTCCGGCAACGTGAAAAAATTGTCATGGAATAATGGGATTTCAGGTGTGAGGAATTGAGAATGCCCCGTACAGCCTCCCAGATTCCCCCCACATTCCCATGGAATAACAACATTCCAGATTTCAGGAACTGAGAATCATCCTCTTCCCCTCCCAAATTCCCATGGAAACACGGCATTCTCTTATTCCCTAATTTGGAACCCCCCATAAGCGTTCCCAAAATCCCACCAAATTCCCATGGAATAACCATTTTAGTGTGTTGGGAATTTCCAATGCTCCACTTCCTCTCCCAAATTCCAATCAAACCCTAATGAAGTAACGACACTTTGCGTGTTGAGAATTTACAATCCGCCACTTCCCCTTCCAAATTCCCAACAAAACCATGCAATACGAGCAGTTCCATCATTGGCAATTTCAACTCCTCCAGTTCCTCTCCCAAATTTCCTCCAACCTCTAACGGAATAATGACATTCCGTGTGTGGGAAATTTAGAATCCTCCACTTCCCCTTCCAAATTCCCATAGAATAGCTGCATTCTGGGTTTATGGATTTTCAAAACATCCATACGTCCACTTAAACTCGCACGAAAACCTCGCAAAAACAGCATTCATGGTGTTGGGAATATGATATCCTCACGTTGCTCTATCCACTTTCTAGCAAAACCATGGAATGACAGCATTCTGGGCATTGGGAGTTCGGAATCCTCCACTTCTCTTCCCAAATTCCAATGGAATAACAGCCTTCCAGGCATGGGGATATTGGAATCCTCTAGTTCCCTTCCAAAAAGACCATGGAATAACGACATTCTGGGCATTGAGAAGTGAAAGTTTGCCAATTGCCTTCCCAAATCCCTAGGGAAGAAGACAATTCCGGCTGTCAGGTATTTGAAATCCTTCAGCTCCGCACCATAACCCCCATGGAATAACAGAATTCCAGGCGTTAGGAATTGAGCATCCTCCAGTTCCCCTTCGAATTTCCCATGGAATCCTGGCATTCTGGATGTCGGCACTTTAGAATCGCCCATACACTCTCCCAAATAGCCAAAAATTCACAAGGAATAACAGAATTCATGAGATCAGGAATATATCATCCGCCAGCTCTCCGCACAATTTCCCACGCAATAACAGCATTCCGTGTGGTGGGAATCTTGACTCCTCCACTTACCCTCCCAAATCTGCATGGAATAATGGCATTCTGGGTGTTGGGAATTTTCAATCCCCCAGAAACCCACCCCAAATCCCACCACATTCCCAAAGAAGAGCAACTTTCCAGATGTCAGGAATTTGGAATATCCCAGTTCCCCACCCAAATTCCTATGGAACAACAGCATTCCAAGTGACAGAAATCGAGAATCTTCCGGCAACGTGAAAAAATTGTCATGGAATAATGGGATTTCAGGTGTGAGGAATTGAGAATGCCCCGTACAGCCTCCCAGATTCCCACCACATTCCAATGGAATAACAACATTCCAGATTTCAGGAACTGAGAATCATCCTCTTCCCCTCCCAAATTCCCATGGAAACACGGCATTCTCTTATTCCCTAATTTGGAACCCCCCATAAGCGTTCCCAAAATCCCACCAAATTCCCATGGAATAACCATTTTAGTGTGTTGGGAATTTCCAATGCTCCACTTCCTCTCCCAAATTCCAGTCAAACCCTAATGAAGTAACGACACTTTGCGTGTTGAGAATTTACAATCCGCCACTTCCCCTTCCAAATTCCCAACAAAACCATGCAATACGAGCAGTTCCATCATTGGCAATTTCAACTCCTCCAGTTCCTCTCCCAAATTTCCTCCAACCTCTAACGGAATAATGACATTCTGTGTGTGGGAAATTTAGAATCCTCCACTTCCCCTTCCAAATTCCCATAGAATAGCTGCATTCTGGGTTTATGGATTTTCAAAACATCCATACGTCCACTTAAACTCGCACGAAAACCTCGCAAAAACAGCATTCATGGTGTTGGGAATATGATATCCTCACGTTGCTCTATCCCCTTTCCAGCAAAACCATGGAATGACAGCATTCTGGGCATTGGGAGTTCGGAATCCTCCACTTCTCTTCCCAAATTCCAATGGAATAACAGCCTTCCAGGCATGGGGATATTGGAATCCTCTAGTTCCCTTCCAAAAAGACCATGGAATAACGACATTCTGGGCATTGAGAAGTGAAAGTTTGCCAATTGCCTTCCCAAATCCCTAGGGAAGAAGACAATTCGGGCTGTCAGGTATTTGAAATCCTTCAGCTCCGCACCATAACCCCCATGGAATAACAGAATTCCAGGCGTTAGGAATTGAGCATCCTCCAGTTCCCCTTCGAATTTCCCATGGAATCCTGGCATTCTGGATGTCGGCACTTTAGAATCGCCCATACACTCTCCCAAATAGCCAAAAATTCACAAGGAATAACAGAATTCATGAGATCAGGAATATATCATCCGCCAGCTCTCCGCACAATTTCCCACGCAATAACAGCATTCCGTGTGGTGGGAATCTTGACTCCTCCACTTACCCTCCCAAATCTGCATGGAATCATGGCATTCTGGGTGTTGGGAATTTTCAATCCCCCAGAAACCCACCCCAAATCCCACCACATTCCCAAAGAAGAGACACTTTCCAGATGTCAGGAATTTGGAATATCCCAGTTCCCCACAAAAATTCCTATGGAACAACAGCATTCCAAGTGACAGAAATCGAGAATCTTCTGGCAACGTGAAAAAATTGTCATGGAATAATGGGATTCCAGGTGTGAGGAATTGAGAATGCCCCGTACAGCCTCCCAGATTCCCACCACATTCCAATGGAATAACAACATTCCAGATTTCAGGAACTGAGAATCATCCTCTTCCCCTCCCAAATTCCCATGGAAACACGGCATTCTCTTATTCCCTAATTTGGAACCCCCCATAAGCGTTCCCAAAATCCCACCAAATTCCCATGGAATAACCATTTTAGTGTGTTGGGAATTTCCAATGCTCCACTTCCTCTCCCAAATTCCAGTCAAACCCTAATGAAGTAACGACACTTTGCGTGTTGAGAATTTACAATCCGCCACTTCCCCTTCCAAATTCCCAACAAAACCATGCAATACGAGCAGTTCCATCATTGGCAATTTCAACTCCTCCAGTTCCTCTCCCAAATTTCCTCCAACCTCTAACGGAATAATGACATTCCGTGTGTGGGAAATTTAGAATCCTCCACTTCCCCTTCCAAATTCCCATAGAATAGCTGCATTCTGGGTTTATGGATTTTAAAAACATCCATACGTCCACTTAAACTCGCACGAAAACCTCGCAAAAACAGCATTCATGGTGTTGGGAATATGATATCCTCACGTTGCTCTATCCACTTTCCAGCAAAACCATGGAATGACAGCATTCTGGGCATTGGGAGTTCGGAATCCTCCACTTCTCTTCCCAAATTCCAATGGAATAACAGCCTTCCAGGCATGGGGATATTGGAATCCTCTAGTTCCCTTCCAAAAAGACCATGGAATAACGACATTCTGGGCATTGAGAAGTGAAAGTTTGCCAATTGCCTTCCCAAATCCCTAGGGAAGAAGACAATTCCGGCTGTCAGGTATTTGAAATCCTTCAGCTCCGCACCATAACCCCCATGGAATAACAGAATTCCAGGCGTTAGGAATTGAGCATCCTCCAGTTCCCCTTCGAATTTCCCATGGAATCCTGGCATTCTGGATGTCGGCACTTTAGAATCGCCCATACACTCTCCCAAATAGCCAAAAATTCACAAGGAATAACAGAATTCATGATATCAGGAATATATTATCCGCCAGCTCTCCACACAATTTCCCACGCAATAACAGCATTCCGTGTGGTGGGAATCTTGACTCCTCCACTTACCCTCCCAAATCTGCATGGAATCATGGCATTCTGGGTGTTGGGAATTTTCAATCCCCCATAAACCCACCCCAAATCCCACCACATTCCCAAAGAAGAGACACTTTCCAGATGTCAGGAATTTGGAATATCCCAGATCCCCACCCAAATTCCTATGGAACAAGAGCATTCCAAATGACAGAAATCGAGAATCTTCCGGCAACGTGAAAAAATTGTCATGGAATAATGGGATTTCAGGTGTGAGGAATTGAGAATGCCCCGTACAGCCTCCCAGATTCCCCCCACATTCCCATGGAATAACAACATTCCAGATTTCAGGAACTGAGAATCATCCTCTTCCCCTCCCAAATTCCCATGGAAACACGGCATTCTCTTATTCCCTAATTTGGAACCCCCCATAAGCGTTCCCAAAATCCCACCAAATTCCCATGGAATAACCATTTTAGTGTGTTGGGAATTTCCAATGCTCCACTTCCTCTCCCAAATTCCAATCAAACCCTAATGAAGTAACGACACTTTGCGTGTTGAGAATTTACAATCCGCCACTTCCCCTTCCAAATTCCCAACAAAACCATGCAATACGAGCAGTTCCATCATTGGCAATTTCAACTCCTCCAGTTCCTCTCCCAAATTTCCTCCAACCTCTAACGGAATAATGACATTCCGTGTGTGGGAAATTTAGAATCCTCCACTTCCCCTTCCAAATTCCCATAGAATAGCTGCATTCTGGGTTTATGGATTTTCAAAACATCCATACGTCCACTTAAACTCGCACGAAAACCTCGCAAAAACAGCATTCATGGTGTTGGGAATATGATATCCTCACGTTGCTCTATCCACTTTCTAGCAAAACCATGGAATGACAGCATTCTGGGCATTGGGAGTTCGGAATCCTCCACTTCTCTTCCCAAATTCCAATGGAATAACAGCCTTCCAGGCATGGGGATATTGGAATCCTCTAGTTCCCTTCCAAAAAGACCATGGAATAACGACATTCTGGGCATTGAGAAGTGAAAGTTTGCCAATTGCCTTCCCAAATCCCTAGGGAAGAAGACAATTCCGGCTGTCAGGTATTTGAAATCCTTCAGCTCCGCACCATAACCCCCATGGAATAACAGAATTCCAGGCGTTAGGAATTGAGCATCCTCCAGTTCCCCTTCGAATTTCCCATGGAATCCTGGCATTCTGGATGTCGGCACTTTAGAATCGCCCATACACTCTCCCAAATAGCCAAAAATTCACAAGGAATAACAGAATTCATGAGATCAGGAATATATCATCCGCCAGCTCTCCGCACAATTTCCCACGCAATAACAGCATTCCGTGTGGTGGGAATCTTGACTCCTCCACTTACCCTCCCAAATCTGCATGGAATAATGGCATTCTGGGTGTTGGGAATTTTCAATCCCCCAGAAACCCACCCCAAATCCCACCACATTCCCAAAGAAGAGCAACTTTCCAGATGTCAGGAATTTGGAATATCCCAGTTCCCCACCCAAATTCCTATGGAACAACAGCATTCCAAGTCACAGAAATCGAGAATCTTCCGGCAACGTGAAAAAATTGTCATGGAATAATGGGATTTCAGGTGTGAGGAATTGAGAATGCCCCGTACAGCCTCCCAGATTCCCCCCACATTCCAATGGAATAACAACATTCCAGATTTCAGGAACTGAGAATCATCCTCTTCCCCTCCCAAATTCCCATGGAAACACGGCATTCTCTTATTCCCTAATTTGGAACCCCCCATAAGCGTTCCCAAAATCCCACCAAATTCCCATGGAATAACCATTTTAGTGTGTTGGGAATTTCCAATGCTCCACTTCCTCTCCCAAATTCCAGTCAAACCCTAATGAAGTAACGACACTTTGCGTGTTGAGAATTTACAATCCGCCACTTCCCCTTCCAAATTCCCAACAAAACCATGCAATACGAGCAGTTCCATCATTGGCAATTTCAACTCCTCCAGTTCCTCTCCCAAATTTCCTCCAACCTCTAACGGAATAATGACATTCCGTGTGTGGGAAATTTAGAATCCTCCACTTCCCCTTCCAAATTCCCATAGAATAGCTGCATTCTGGGTTTATGGATTTTCAAAACATCCATACGTCCACTTAAACTCGCACGAAAACCTCGCAAAAACAGCATTCATGGTGTTGGGAATATGATATCCTCACGTTGCTCTATCCACTTTCCAGCAAAACCATGGAATGACAGCATTCTGGGCATTGGGAGTTCGGAATCCTCCACTTCTCTTCCCAAATTCCAATGGAATAACAGCCTTCCAGGCATGGGGATATTGGAATCCTCTAGTTCCCTTCCAAAAAGACCATGGAATAACGACATTCTGGGCATTGAGAAGTGAATGTTTGCCAATTGCCTTCCCAAATCCCTAGGGAAGAAGACAATTCGGGCTGTCAGGTATTTGAAATCCTTCAGCTCCGCACCATAACCCCCATGGAATAACAGAATTCCAGGCGTTAGGAATTGAGCATCCTCCAGTTCCCCTTCGAATTTCCCATGGAATCCTGGCATTCTGGATGTCGGCAGTTTAGAATCGCCCATACACTCTCCCAAATAGCCAAAAATTCACAAGGAATAACAGAATTCATGAGATCAGGAATATATCATCCGCCAGCTCTCCGCACAATTTCCCACGCAATAACAGCATTCCGTGTGGTGGGAATCTTGACTCCTCCACTTACCCTCCCAAATCTGCATGGAATCATGGCATTCTGGGTGTTGGGAATTTTCAATCCCCCAGAAACCCACCCCAAATCCCACCACATTCCCAAAGAAGAGCAACTTTCCAGATGTCAGGAATTTGGAATATCCCAGTTCCCCACCCAAATTCCTATGGAACAACAGCATTCCAAGTGACAGAAATCGAGAATCTTCCGGCAACGTGAAAAAATTGTCATGGAATAATGGGATTTCAGGTGTGAGGAATTGAGAATGCCCCGTACAGCCTCCCAGATTCCCACCACATTCCAATGGAATAACAACATTCCAGATTTCAGGAACTGAGAATCATCCTCTTCCCCTCCCAAATTCCCATGGAAACACGGCATTCTCTTATTCCCTAATTTGGAACCCCCCATAAGCGTTCCCAAAATCCCACCAAATTCCCATGGAATAACCATTTTAGTGTGTTGGGAATTTCCAATGCTCCACTTCCTCTCCCAAATTCCAGTCAAACCCTAATGAAGTAACGACACTTTGCGTGTTGAGAATTTACAATCCGCCACTTCCCCTTCCAAATTCCCAACAAAACCATGCAATACGAGCAGTTCCATCATTGGCAATTTCAACTCCTCCAGTTCCTCTCCCAAATTTCCTCCAACCTCTAACGGAATAATGACATTCCGTGTGTGGGAAATTTAGAATCCTCCACTTCCCCTTCCAAATTCCCATAGAATAGCTGCATTCTGGGTTTATGGATTTTCAAAACATCCATACGTCCACTTAAACTCGCACGAAAACCTCGCAAAAACAGCATTCATGGTGTTGGGAATATGATATCCTCACGTTGCTCTATCCCCTTTCCAGCAAAACCATGGAATGACAGCATTCTGGGCATTGGGAGTTCGGAATCCTCCACTTCTCTTCCCAAATTCCAATGGAATAACAGCCTTCCAGGCATGGGGATATTGGAATCCTCTAGTTCCCTTCCAAAAAGACCATGGAATAACGACATTCTGGGCATTGAGAAGTGAAAGTTTGCCAATTGCCTTCCCAAATCCCTAGGGAAGAAGACAATTCCGGCTGTCAGGTATTTGAAATCCTTCAGCTCCGCACCATAACCCCCATGGAATAACAGAATTCCAGGCGTTAGGAATTGAGCATCCTCCAGTTCCCCTTCGAATTTCCCATGGAATCCTTGCATTCTGGATGTCGGCAGTTTAGAATCGCCCATACACTGTCCCAAATAGCCAAAAATTCACAAGGAATAACAGAATTCATGAGATCAGGAATATATCATCCGCCAGCTCTCCGCACAATTTCCCACGCAATAACAGCATTCCGTGTGGTGGGAATCTTGACTCCTCCACTTACCCTCCCAAATCTGCATGGAATAATGGCATTCTGGGTGTTGGGAATTTTCAATCCCCCAGAAACCCACCCCAAATCCCACCACATTCCCAAAGAAGAGCAACTTTCCAGATGTCAGGAATTTGGAATATCCCAGTTCCCCAGCCAAATTCCCATGGAACAACAGCATTCCAAGTGACAGAAATCGAGAATCTTCCGGCAACGTGAAAAAATTGCCATGGAATAATGGGATTTCAGGTGTGAGGAATTGAGAATGCCCCGTACAGCCTCCCAGATTCCCACCACATTCCAATGGAATAACAACATTCCAGATTTCAGGAACTGAGAATCATCCTCTTCCCCTCCCAAATTCCCATGGAAACACGGCATTCCCTTATTCCCTAATTTGGAACCCCCCATAAGCGTTCCCAAAATCCCACCAAATTCCCATGGAATAACCATTTTAGTGTGTTGGGAATTTCCAATGCTCCACTTCCTCTCCCAAATTCCAATCAAACCCTAATGAAGTAACGACACTTTGTGTGTTGAGAATTTACAATCCGCCACTTCCCCTTCCAAATTCCCAACAAAACCATGCAATACGAGCAGTTCCATCATTGGCAATTTCAACTCCTCCAGTTCCTCTCCCAAATTTCCTCCAACCTCTAACGGAATAATGACATTCCGTGTGTGGGAAATTTAGAATCCTCCACTTCCCCTTCCAAATTCCCATAGAATAGCTGCATTCTGGGTTTATGGATTTTCAAAACATCCATACGTCCACTTAAACTCGCACGAAAACCTCGCAAAAACAGCATTCATGGTGTTGGGAATATGATATCCTCACGTTGCTCTATCCACTTTCCAGCAAAACCATGGAATGACAGCATTCTGGGCATTGGGAGTTCGGAATCCTCCACTTCTCTTCCCAAATTCCAATGGAATAACAGCCTTCCAGGCATGGGGATATTGGAATCCTCTAGTTCCCTTCCAAAAAGACCATGGAATAACGACATTCTGGGCATTGAGAAGTGAAAGTTTGCCAATTGCCTTCCCAAATCCCTAGGGAAGAAGACAATTCCGGCTGTCAGGTATTTGAAATCCTTCAGCTCCGCACCATAACCCCCATGGAATAACAGAATTCCAGGCGTTAGGAATTGAGCATCCTCCAGTTCCCCTTCGAATTTCCCATGGAATCCTGGCATTCTGGATGTCGGCAGTTTAGAATCGCCCATACACTCTCCCAAATAGCCAAAAATTCACAAGGAATAACAGAATTCATGAGATCAGGAATATATCCTCCGCCAGCTCTCAGCACAATTTCCCACGCAATAACAGCATTCCGTGTGGTGGGAATCTTGACTCCTCCACTTACCCTCCCAAATCTGCATGGAATAATGGCATTCTGGGTGTTGGGAATTTTCAATCCCCCAGAAACCCACCCCAAATCCCACCACATTCCCAAAGAAGAGCAACTTTCCAGATGTCAGGAATTTGGAATATCCCAGTTCCCCACCCAAATTCCTATGGAACAAGAGCATTCCAAATGACAGAAATCGAGAATCTTCCGGCAACGTGAAAAAATTGCCATGGAATAATGGGATTTCAGGTGTGAGGAATTGAGAATGCCCCGTACAGCCTCCCAGATTCCCCCCACATTCCAATGGAATAACAACATTCCAGATTTCAGGAACTGAGAATCATCCTCTTCCCCTCCCAAATTCCCATGGAAACACGGCATTCTCTTATTCCCTAATTTGGAACCCCCCATAAGCGTTCCCAAAATCCCACCAAATTCCCATGGAATAACCATTTTAGTGTGTTGGGAATTTCCAATGCTCCACTTCCTCTCCCAAATTCCAATGAAACCCTAATGAAGTAATGACACTTTGCGTGTTGAGAATTTACAATCCGCCACTTCCCCTTCCAAATTCCCAACAAAACCATGGAATACGAGCAGTTCCATCATTGGCAATTTCAACTCCTCCAGTTCCTCTCCCAAATTTCCACCTAAATCTCACCGAATAATGGCACATTTTGTGGGGTCAATTTAGAATCCTCCACTTCCCCTTCCAAATTCCCATAGAATAGCTGCATTCTGGGTTTATGGAATTTCAAAACATCCATACATCCACTTAAAATCTCAGGAAAACCTTAGAAAACCAGCATTCATGGTGTTGGGAATATGATATCCTCCAGTTGCTCTATCCACTTTCCAGCAAAACCATGGAATGACAGCATTCTGGGCATTGGGAGTTCGGAATCCTCCACTTCTCTTCCCAAATTCCAATGGAATAAGAGTCTTCCACGCATAGGACTATCGTAATCCTCTAGTTCCCTTCCAAAAAGCCCATGGAATAACGATATTCTGGGCATTGAGAAGTGAAAGTTTGCCAATTGCCTTCCCAAATCCCTAGGGAAGAAGACAATTCCGGCTGTCAGGTATTTGAAATCCTTCAGCTCCGCACCATAACCCCCATGGAATAACAGAATTCCAGGTGTTAGGAATTGAGCATCCTCCAGTTCCCTTTGGATGTTCCCATGGAATCATGGCATTCTGGATGTCGGCAGTTTAAAATTGCCCATACACTGTCCCAAATAGCCAAAAATTCACAAGGAGTTACAGAATTCATGATATCAGGAATATATTATCCACCAGCACTCCACACAATTTCCCATGGAATCATGGCATTCCGGCTTGTGGGAATCTTGGCTCCTCCAGTTACCCTCCCAAATCTGCATGGAAAAATGAATACCAGGCATTGGGAACGTAGAATCCTCATATTCCCCTTCCAAATTCCCATGGTATAACCATTTAAGTGTGTTGGGAATTTCCAATGCTCCACTTCCTCTCCCAAATTCCAGTCAAACCCTAATGAAGTAACGACACTTTGCGTGTTGAGAATTTACAATCCGCCACTTCCCCTTCCAAATTCCCAACAAAACCATGCAATACGAGCAGTTCCATCATTGGCAATTTCAACTCCTCCAGTTCCTCTCCCAAATTTCCACCTAAATCTCACCGAATAATGGCACATTTTGTGGGGTCAATTTAGAATCCTCCACTTCCCCTTCCAAATTCCCATAGAATAGCTGCATTCTGGGTTTATGGAATTTCAAAACATCCATACATCCACTTAAAATCTCAGGAAAACCTTAGAAAACCAGCATTCATGGTGTTGGGAATATGATATCCTCACGTTGCTCTATCCCCTTTCCAGCAAAACCATGGAATGACAGCATTCTGGGCATTGGGAGTTCGGAATCCTCCACTTCTCTTCCCAAATTCCAATGGAATAACAGCCTTCCAGGCATGGGGATATTGGAATCCTCTAGTTCCCTTCCAAAAAGACCATGGAATAACGACATTCTGGGCATTGAGAAGTGAAAGTTTGCCAATTGCCTTCCCAAATCCCTAGGGAAGAAGACAATTCCGGCTGTCAGGTATTTGAAATCCTTCAGCTCCGCACCATAACCCCCATGGAATAACAGAATTCCAGGCGTTAGGAATTGAGCATCCTCCAGTTCCCCTTCGAATTTCCCATGGAATCCTGGCATTCTGGATGTCGGCAGTTTAGAATCGCCCATACACTCTCCCAAATAGCCAAAAATTCACAAGGAATAACAGAATTCATGAGATCAGGAATATATCATCCGACAGCTCTCCGCACAATTTCCCACGCAATAACAGCATTCCGTGTGGTGGGAATCTTGACTCCTCCACTTACCCTCCCAAATCTGCATGGAATAATGGCATTCTGGGTGTTGGGAATTTTCAATCCCCCAGAAACCCACCCCAAATCCCACCACATTCCCAAAGAAGAGCAACTTTCCAGATGTCAGGAATTTGGAATATCCCAGTTCCCCACCCAAATTCCTATGGAACAAGAGCATTCCAAATGACAGAAATCGAGAATCTTCCGGCAACGTGAAAAAATTGCCATGGAATAATGGGATTTCAGGTGTGAGGAATTGAGAATGCCCCGTACAGCCTCCCAGATTCCCCCCACATTCCAATGGAATAACAACATTCCAGATTTCAGGAACTGAGAATCATCCTCTTCCCCTCCCAAATTCCCATGGAAACACGGCATTCTCTTATTCCCTAATTTGGAACCCCCCATAAGCGTTCCCAAAATCCCACCAAATTCCCATGGAATAACCATTTTAGTGTGTTGGGAATTTCCAATGCTCCACTTCCTCTCCCAAATTCCAATCAAACCCTAATGAAGTAATGACACTTTGCGTGTTGAGAATTTACAATCCGCCACTTCCCCTTCCAAATTCCCAACAAAACCATGGAATACGAGCAGTTCCATCATTGGCAATTTCAACTCCTCCAGTTCCTCTCCCAAATTTCCACCTAAATCTCACCGAATAATGGCACATTTTGTGGGGTCAATTTAGAATCCTCCACTTCCCCTTCCAAATTCCCATAGAATAGCTGCATTCTGGGTTTATGGAATTTCAAAACATCCATACATCCACTTAAAATCTCAGGAAAACCTTAGAAAACCAGCATTCATGGTGTTGGGAATATGATATCCTCCAGTTGCTCTATCCACTTTCCAGCAAAACCATGGAATGACAGCATTCTGGGCATTGGGAGTTCGGAATCCTCCACTTCTCTTCCCAAATTCCAATGGAATAAGAGTCTTCCACGCATAGGACTATCGTAATCCTCTAGTTCCCTTCCAAAAAGCCCATGGAATAACGACATTCTGGGCATTGAGAAGTGAAAGTTTGCCAATTGCCTTCCCAAATCCCTAGGGAAGAAGACAATTCCGGCTGTCAGGTATTTGAAATCCTTCAGCTCCGCACCATAACCCCCATGGAATAACAGAATTCCAGGTGTTAGGAATTGAGCATCCTCCAGTTCCCTTTGGATGTTCCCATGGAATCATGGCATTCTGGATGTCGGCAGTTTAAAATTGCCCATACACTGTCCCAAATAGCCAAAAATTCACAAGGAGTTACAGAATTCATGATATCAGGAATATATTATCCACCAGCACTCCACACAATTTCCCATGGAATCATGGCATTCCGGCTTGTGGGAATCTTGGCTCCTCCAGTTACCCTCCCAAATCTGCATGGAAAAATGAATACCAGGCATTGGGAACGTAGAATCCTCATATTCCCCTTCCAAATTCCCATGGTATAACCATTTAAGTGTGTTGGGAATTTCCAATGCTCCACTTCCTCTCCCAAATTCCAGTCAAACCCTAATGAAGTAACGACACTTTGCGTGTTGAGAATTTACAATCCGCCACTTCCCCTTCCAAATTCCCAACAAAACCATGCAATACGAGCAGTTCCATCATTGGCAATTTCAACTCCTCCAGTTCCTCTCCCAAATTTCCTCCAACCTCTAACGGAATAATGACATTCTGTGTGTGGGAAATTTAGAATCCTCCACTTCCCCTTCCAAATTCCCATAGAATAGCTGCATTCTGGGTTTATGGATTTTCAAAACATCCATACGTCCACTTAAACTCGCACGAAAACCTCGCAAAAACAGCATTCATGGTGTTGGGAATATGATATCCTCACGTTGCTCTATCCCCTTTCCAGCAAAACCATGGAATGACAGCATTCTGGGCATTGGGAGTTCGGAATCCTCCACTTCTCTTCCCAAATTCCAATGGAATAACAGCCTTCCAGGCATGGGGATATTGGAATCCTCTAGTTCCCTTCCAAAAAGACCATGGATTAACGACATTCTGGGCATTGAGAAGTGAAAGTTTGCCAATTGCCTTCCCAAATCCCTAGGGAAGAAGACAATTCCGGCTGTCAGGTATTTGAAATCCTTCAGCTCCGCACCATAACCCCCATGGAATAACAGAATTCCAGGCGTTAGGAATTGAGCATCCTCCAGTTCCCCTTCGAATTTCCCATGGAATCCTGGCATTCTGGATGTCGGCACTTTAGAATCGCCCATACACTGTCCCAAATAGCCAAAAAATTCACAAGGAATAACAGAATTCATGATATCAGGAATATATCATCCGCCAGCTCTCCGCACAATTTCCCACGCAATAACAGCATTCCGTGTGGTGGGAATCTTGACTCCTCCACTTACCCTCCCAAATCTGCATGGAATAATGGCATTCTGGGTGTTGGGAATTTTCAATCCCCCAGAAACCCACCCCAAATCCCACCACATTCCCTAAGAAGAGCAACTTTCCAGATGTCAGGAATTTGGAATATCCCAGTTCCCCACCCAAATTCCCATGGAACAACAGCATTCCAAGTGACAGAAATCGAGAATCTTCCGGCAACGTGAAAAAATTGCCATGGAATAATGGGATTTCAGGTGTGAGGAATTGAGAATGCCCCGTACAGCCTCCCAGATTCCCACCACATTCCAATGGAATAACAACATTCCAGATTTCAGGAACTGAGAATCATCCTCTTCCCCTCCCAAATTCCCATGGAAACACGGCATTCTCTTATTCCCTAATTTGGAACCCCCCATAAGCGTTCCCAAAATCCCACCAAATTCCCATGGAATAACCATTTTAGTGTGTTGGGAATTTCCAATGCTCCACTTCCTCTCCCAAATTCCAGTCAAACCCTAATGAAGTAACGACACTTTGCGTGTTGAGAATTTACAATCCGCCACTTCCCCTTCCAAATTCCCAACAAAACCATGGAATACGAGCAGTTCCATCATTGGCAATTTCAACTCCTCCAGTTCCTCTCCCAAATTTCCTCCAACCTCTAACGGAATAATGACATTCCGTGTGTGGGAAATTTAGAATCCTCCACTTCCCCTTCCAAATTCCCATAGAATAGCTGCATTCTGGGTTTATGGATTTTCAAAACATCCATACGTCCACTTAAACTCGCACGAAAACCTCGCAAAAACAGCATTCATGGTGTTGGGAATATGATATCCTCACGTTGCTCTATCCACTTTCCAGCAAAACCATGGAATGACAGCATTCTGGGCATTGGGAGTTCGGAATCCTCCACTTCTCTTCCCAAATTCCAATGGAATAACAGCCTTCCAGGCATGGGGATATTGGAATCCTCTAGTTCCCTTCCAAAAAGCCCATGGAATAACGACATTCTGGGCATTGAGAAGTGAAAGTTTGCCAATTGCCTTCCCAAATCCCTAGGGAAGAAGACAATTCCGGCTGTCAGGTATTTGAAATCCTTCAGCTCCGCACCATAACCCCCATGGAATAACAGAATTCCAGGCGTTAGGAATTGAGCATCCTCCAGTTCCCCTTCGAATTTCCCATGGAATCCTGGCATTCTGGATGTCGGCACTTTAGAATCGCCCATACACTCTCCCAAATAGCCAAAAAATTCACAAGGAATAACAGAATTCATGATATCAGGAATATATCATCCGCCAGCTCTCCGCACAATTTCCCACGCAATAACAGCATTCCGTGTGGTGGGAATCTTGACTCCTCCACTTACCCTCCCAAATCTGCATGGAATCATGGCATTCTGGGTGTTGGGAATTTTCAATCCCCCAGAAACCCACCCCAAATCCCACCACATTCCCAAAGAAGAGCAACTTTCCAGATGTCAGGAATTTGGAATATCCCAGTTCCCCACCCAAATTCCCATGGAACAACAGCATTCCAAGTGACAGAAATCGTGAATCTTCCGGCAACCTGAAAAAATTGTCATGGAATAATGGGATTTCAGGTGTGAGGAATTGAGAATGCCCCGTACAGCCTCCCAGATTCCCACCACATTCCAATGGAATAACAACATTCCAGATTTCAGGAACTGAGAATCATCCTCTTCCCCTCCCAAATTCCCATGGAAACACGGCATTCTCTTATTCCCTAATTTGGAACCCCCCATAAGCGTTCCCAAAATCCCACCAAATTCCCATGGAATAACCATTTTAGTGTGTTGGGAATTTCCAATGCTCCACTTCCTCTCCCAAATTCCAGTCAAACCCTAATGAAGTAACGACACTTTGCGTGTTGAGAATTTACAATCCGCCACTTCCCCTTCCAAATTCCCAACAAAACCATGGAATACGAGCAGTTCCATCATTGGCAATTTCAACTCCTCCAGTTCCTCTCCCAAATTTCCTCCAACCTCTAACGGAATAATGACATTCTGTGTGTGGGAAATTTAGAATCCTCCACTTCCCCTTCCAAATTCCCATAGAATAGCTGCATTCTGGGTTTATGGATTTTCAAAACATCCATACGTCCACTTAAACTCGCACGAAAACCTCGCAAAAACAGCATTCATGGTGTTGGGAATATGATATCCTCACGTTGCTCTATCCACTTTCCAGCAAAACCATGGAATGACAGCATTCTGGGCATTGGGAGTTCGGAATCCTCCACTTCTCTTCCCAAATTCCAATGGAATAACAGCCTTCCAGGCATGGGGATATTGGAATCCTCTAGTTCCCTTCCAAAAAGCCCATGGAATAATGACATTCTGGGCATTGAGAAGTGAAAGTTTGCCAATTGCCTTCCCAAATCCCTAGGGAAGAAGACAATTCGGGCTGTCAGGTATTTGAAATCCTTCAGCTCCGCACCATAACCCCCATGGAATAACAGAATTCCAGGCGTTAGGAATTGAGCATCCTCCAGTTCCCCTTCGAATTTCCCATGGAATCCTGGCATTCTGGATGTCGGCACTTTAGAATCGCCCATACACTGTCCCAAATAGCCAAAAAATTCACAAGGAATAACAGAATTCATGATATCAGGAATATATCATCCGACAGCTCTCCGCACAATTTCCCACGCAATAACAGCATTCCGTGTGGTGGGAATCTTGACTCCTCCAGTTACCCTCCCAAATCTGCATGGAATAATGGCATTCTGGGTGTTGGGAATTTTCAATCCCCCAGAAACCCACCCCAAATCCCACCACATTCCCAAAGAAGAGCAACTTTCCAGATGTCAGGAATTTGGAATATCCCAGTTCCCCACCCAAATTCCCATGGAACAACAGCATTCCAAGTGACAGAAATCGTGAATCTTCCGGCAACGTGAAAAAATTGCCATGGAATAATGGGATTTCAGGTGTGAGGAATTGAGAATGCCCCGTACAGCCTCCCAGATTCCCACCACATTCCAATGGAATAACAACATTCCAGATTTCAGGAACTGAGAATCATCCTCTTCCCCTCCCAAATTCCCATGGAAACACGGCATTCTCTTATTCCCTAATTTGGAACCCCCCATAAGCGTTCCCAAAATCCCACCAAATTCCCATGGAATAACCATTTTAGTGTGTTGGGAATTTCCAATGCTCCACTTCCTCTCCCAAATTCCAGTCAAACCCTAGTGAAGTAACGACACTTTGCGTGTTGAGAATTTACAATCCGCCACTTCCCCTTCCAAATTCCCAACAAAACCATGCAATACGAGCAGTTCCATCATTGGCAATTTCAACTCCTCCAGTTCCTCTCCCAAATTTCCTCCAACCTCTAACGGAATAATGACATTCTGTGTGTGGGAAATTTAGAATCCTCCACTTCCCCTTCCAAATTCCCATAGAATAGCTGCATTCTGGGTTTATGGATTTTCAAAACATCCATACGTCCACTTAAACTCGCACGAAAACCTCGCAAAAACAGCATTCATGGTGTTGGGAATATGATATCCTCACGTTGCTCTATCCACTTTCCAGCAAAACCATGGAATGACAGCATTCTGGGCATTGGGAGTTCGGAATCCTCCACTTCTCTTCCCAAATTCCAATGGAATAACAGCCTTCCAGGCATGGGGATATTGGAATCCTCTAGTTCCCTTCCAAAAAGCCCATGGAATAACGACATTCTGGGCATTGAGAAGTGAAAGTTTGCCAATTGCCTTCCCAAATCCCTAGGGAAGAAGACAATTCCGGCTGTCAGGTATTTGAAATCCTTCAGCTCCGCACCATAACCCCCATGGAATAACAGAATTCCAGGCGTTAGGAATTGAGCATCCTCCAGTTCCCCTTCGAATTTCCCATGGAATCCTGGCATTCTGGATGTCGGCAGTTTAGAATCTCCCATACACTGTCCCAAATAGCCAAAAAATTCACAAGGAATAACAGAATTCATGATATCAGGAATATATCATCCGACAGCTCTCCGCACAATTTCCCACGCAATAACAGCATTCCGTGTGGTGGGAATCTTGACTCCTCCACTTACCCTCCCAAATCTGCATGGAATAATGGCATTCTGGGTGTTGGGAATTTTCAATCCCCCATAAACCCACCCCAAATCCCACCACATTCCCAAAGAAGAGCAACTTTCCAGATGTCAGGAATTTGGAATATCCCAGTTCCCCACCCAAATTCCCATGGAACAACAGCATTCCAAGTGACAGAAATCGAGAATCTTCCGGCAACGTGAAAAAATTGTCATGGAATAATGGGATTTCAGGTGTGAGGAATTGAGAATGCCCCGTACAGCCTCCCAGATTCCCACCACATTCCAATGGAATAACAACATTCCAGATTTCAGGAACTGAGAATCATCCTCTTCCCCTCCCAAATTCCCATGGAAACACGGCATTCTCTTATTCCCTAATTTGGAACCCCCCATAAGCGTTCCCAAAATCCCACCAAATTCCCATGGAATAACCATTTTAGTGTGTTGGGAATTTCCAATGCTCCACTTCCTCTCCCAAATTCCAGTCAAACCCTAATGAAGTAACGACACTTTGCGTGTTGAGAATTTACAATCCGCCACTTCCCCTTCCAAATTCCCAACAAAACCATGGAATACGAGCAGTTCCATCATTGGCAATTTCAACTCCTCCAGTTCCTCTCCCAAATTTCCTCCAACCTCTAACGGAATAATGACATTCTGTGTGTGGGAAATTTAGAATCCTCCACTTCCCCTTCCAAATTCCCATAGAATAGCTGCATTCTGGGTTTATGGATTTTCAAAACATCCATACGTCCACTTAAACTCGCACGAAAACCTCGCAAAAACAGCATTCATGGTGTTGGGAATATGATATCCTCACGTTGCTCTATCCCCTTTCCAGCAAAACCATGGAATGACAGCATTCTGGGCATTGGGAGTTCGGAATCCTCCACTTCTCTTCCCAAATTCCAATGGAATAACAGCCTTCCAGGCATGGGGATATTGGAATCCTCTAGTTCCCTTCCAAAAAGCCCATGGAATAACGACATTCTGGGCATTGAGAAGTGAAAGTTTGCCAATTGCCTTCCCAAATCCCTAGGGAAGAAGACAATTCGGGCTGTCAGGTATTTGAAATCCTTCAGCTCCGCACCATAACCCCCATGGAATAACAGAATTCCAGGCGTTAGGAATTGAGCATCCTCCAGTTCCCCTTCGAATTTCCCATGGAATCCTGGCATTCTGGATGTCGGCACTTTAGAATCGCCCATACACTCTCCCAAATAGCCAAAAATTCACAAGGAATAACAGAATTCATGATATCAGGAATATATCATCCGCCAGCTCTCCGCACAATTTCCCACGCAATAACAGCATTCCGTGTGGTGGGAATCTTGACTCCTCCACTTACCCTCCCAAATCTGCATGGAATAATGGCATTCTGGGTGTTGGGAATTTTCAATCCCCCATAAACCTACCCCAAATCCCACCACATTCCCAAAGAAGAGCAACTTTCCAGATGTCAGGAATTTGGAATATCCCAGTTCCCCACCCAAATTCCCATGGAACAACAGCATTCCAAGTGACAGAAATCGAGAATCTTCCGGCAACGTGAAAAAATTGTCATGGAATAATGGGATTTCAGGTGTGAGGAATTGAGAATGCCCCGTACAGCCTCCCAGATTCCCACCACATTCCAATGGAATAACAACATTCCAGATTTCAGGAACTGAGAATCATCCTCTTCCCCTCCCAAATTCCCATGGAAACACGGCATTCTCTTATTCCCTAATTTGGAACCCCCCATAAGCGTTCCCAAAATCCCACCAAATTCCCATGGAATAACCATTTTAGTGTGTTGGGAATTTCCAATGCTCCACTTCCTCTCCCAAATTCCAGTCAAACCCTAATGAAGTAACGACACTTTGCGTGTTGAGAATTTACAATCCGCCACTTCCCCTTCCAAATTCCCAACAAAACCATGCAATACGAGCAGTTCCATCATTGGCAATTTCAACTCCTCCAGTTCCTCTCCCAAATTTCCTCCAACCTCTAACGGAATAATGACATTCCGTGTGTGGGAAATTTAGAATCCTCCACTTCCCCTTCCAAATTCCCATAGAATAGCTGCATTCTGGGTTTATGGATTTTCAAAACATCCATACGTCCACTTAAACTCGCACGAAAACCTCGCAAAAACAGCATTCATGGTGTTGGGAATATGATATCCTCACGTTGCTCTATCCACTTTCCAGCAAAACCATGGAATGACAGCATTCTGGGCATTGGGAGTTCGGAATCCTCCACTTCTCTTCCCAAATTCCAATGGAATAACAGCCTTCCAGGCATGGGGATATTGGAATCCTCTAGTTCCCTTCCAAAAAGCCCATGGAATAACGACATTCTGGGCATTGAGAAGTGAAAGTTTGCCAATTGCCTTCCCAAATCCCTAGGGAAGAAGACAATTCCGGCTGTCAGGTATTTGAAATCCTTCAGCTCCGCACCATAACCCCCATGGAATAACAGAATTCCAGGCGTTAGGAATTGAGCATCCTCCAGTTCCCCTTCGAATTTCCCATGGAATCCTGGCATTCTGGATGTCGGCACTTTAGAATCGCCCATACACTCTCCCAAATAGCCAAAAATTCACAAGGAATAACAGAATTCATGATATCAGGAATATATCATCCGCCAGCTCTCCGCACAATTTCCCACGCAATAACAGCATTCCGTGTGGTGGGAATCTTGACTCCTCCACTTACCCTCCCAAATCTGCATGGAATCATGGCATTCTGGGTGTTGGGAATTTTCAATCCCCCATAAACCCACCCCAAATCCCACCACATTCCCAAAGAAGAGCAACTTTCCAGATGTCAGGAATTTGGAATATCCCAGTTCCCCACCCAAATTCCCATGGAACAACAGCATTCCAAGTGACAGAAATCGAGAATCTTCCGGCAACGTGAAAAAATTGTCATGGAATAATGGGATTTCAGGTGTGAGGAATTGAGAATGCCCCGTACAGCCTCCCAGATTCCCACCACATTCCAATGGAATAACAACATTCCAGATTTCAGGAACTGAGAATCATCCTCTTCCCCTCCCAAATTCCCATGGAAACACGGCATTCTCTTATTCCCTAATTTGGAACCCCCCATAAGCGTTCCCAAAATCCCACCAAATTCCCATGGAATAACCATTTTAGTGTGTTGGGAATTTCCAATGCTCCACTTCCTCTCCCAAATTCCAGTCAAACCCTAATGAAGTAACGACACTTTGCGTGTTGAGAATTTACAATCCGCCACTTCCCCTTCCAAATTCCCAACAAAACCATGCAATACGAGCAGTTCCATCATTGGCAATTTCAACTCCTCCAGTTCCTCTCCCAAATTTCCTCCAACCTCTAACGGAATAATGACATTCTGTGTGTGGGAAATTTAGAATCCTCCACTTCCCCTTCCAAATTCCCATAGAATAGCTGCATTCTGGGTTTATGGATTTTCAAAACATCCATACGTCCACTTAAACTCGCACGAAAACCTCGCAAAAACAGCATTCATGGTGTTGGGAATATGATATCCTCACGTTGCTCTATCCCCTTTCCAGCAAAACCATGGAATGACAGCATTCTGGGCATTGGGAGTTCGGAATCCTCCACTTCTCTTCCCAAATTCCAATGGAATAACAGCCTTCCAGGCATGGGGATATTGGAATCCTCTAGTTCCCTTCCAAAAAGACCATGGAATAACGACATTCTGGGCATTGAGAAGTGAAAGTTTGCCAATTGCCTTCCCAAATCCCTAGGGAAGAAGACAATTCCGGCTGTCAGGTATTTGAAATCCTTCAGCTCCGCACCATAACCCCCATGGAATAACAGAATTCCAGGCGTTAGGAATTGAGCATCCTCCAGTTCCCCTTCGAATTTCCCATGGAATCCTGGCATTCTGGATGTCGGCACTTTAGAATCGCCCATACACTCTCCCAAATAGCCAAAAAATTCACAAGGAATAACAGAATTCATGATATCAGGAATATATCATCCGCCAGCTCTCCGCACAATTTCCCACGCAATAACAGCATTCCGTGTGGTGGGAATCTTGACTCCTCCAGTTACCCTCCCAAATCTGCATGGAATAATGGCATTCTGGGTGTTGGGAATTTTCAATCCCCCATAAACCCACCCCCAATCCCACCACATTCCCAAAGAAGAGCAACTTTCCAGATGTCAGGAATTTGGAATATCCCAGTTCCCCACCCAAATTCCCATGGAACAACAGCATTCCAAGTGACAGAAATCGTGAATCTTCCGGCAACCTGAAAAAATTGTCATGGAATAATGGGATTTCAGGTGTGAGGAATTGAGAATGCCCCGTACAGCCTCCCAGATTCCCACCACATTCCAATGGAATAACAACATTCCAGATTTCAGGAACTGAGAATCATCCTCTTCCCCTCCCAAATTCCCATGGAAACACGGCATTCTCTTATTCCCTAATTTGGAACCCCCCATAAGCGTTCCCAAAATCCCACCAAATTCCCATGGAATAACCATTTTAGTGTGTTGGGAATTTCCAATGCTCCACTTCCTCTCCCAAATTCCAGTCAAACCCTAGTGAAGTAACGACACTTTGCGTGTTGAGAATTTACAATCCGCCACTTCCCCTTCCAAATTCCCAACAAAACCATGGAATACGAGCAGTTCCATCATTGGCAATTTCAACTCCTCCAGTTCCTCTCCCAAATTTCCTCCAACCTCTAACGGAATAATGACATTCTGTGTGTGGGAAATTTAGAATCCTCCACTTCCCCTTCCAAATTCCCATAGAATAGCTGCATTCTGGGTTTATGGATTTTCAAAACATCCATACGTCCACTTAAACTCGCACGAAAACCTCGCAAAAACAGCATTCATGGTGTTGGGAATATGATATCCTCACGTTGCTCTATCCACTTTCCAGCAAAACCATGGAATGACAGCATTCTGGGCATTGGGAGTTCGGAATCCTCCACTTCTCTTCCCAAATTCCAATGGAATAACAGCCTTCCAGGCATGGGGATATTGGAATCCTCTAGTTCCCTTCCAAAAAGCCCATGGAATAATGACATTCTGGGCATTGAGAAGTGAAAGTTTGCCAATTGCCTTCCCAAATCCCTAGGGAAGAAGACAATTCGGGCTGTCAGGTATTTGAAATCCTTCAGCTCCGCACCATAACCCCCATGGAATAACAGAATTCCAGGCGTTAGGAATTGAGCATCCTCCAGTTCCACTTCGAATTTCCCATGGAATCCTGGCATTCTGGATGTCGGCACTTTAGAATCGCCCATACACTGTCCCAAATAGCCAAAAAATTCACAAGGAATAACAGAATTCATGATATCAGGAATATATCATCCGCCAGCTCTCCGCACAATTTCCCACGCAATAACAGCATTCCGTGTGGTGGGAATCTTGACTCCTCCACTTACCCTCCCAAATCTGCATGGAATAATGGCATTCTGGGTGTTGGGAATTTTCAATCCCCCATAAACCCACCCCAAATCCCACCACATTCCCAAAGAAGAGCAACTTTCCAGATGTCAGGAATTTGGAATATCCCAGATCCCCACCCAAATTCCCATGGAACAACAGCATTCCAAGTGACAGAAATCGTGAATCTTCCGGCAACGTGAAAAAATTGCCATGGAATAATGGGATTTCAGGTGTGAGGAATTGAGAATGCCCCGTACAGCCTCCCAGATTCCCACCACATTCCAATGGAATAACAACATTCCAGATTTCAGGAACTGAGAATCATCCTCTTCCCCTCCCAAATTCCCATGGAAACACGGCATTCTCTTATTCCCTAATTTGGAACCCCCCATAAGCGTTCCCAAAATCCCACCAAATTCCCATGGAATAACCATTTTAGTGTGTTGGGAATTTCCAATGCTCCACTTCCTCTCCCAAATTCCAGTCAAACCCTAATGAAGTAACGACACTTTGCGTGTTGAGAATTTACAATCCGCCACTTCCCCTTCCAAATTCCCAACAAAACCATGGAATACGAGCAGTTCCATCATTGGCAATTTCAACTCCTCCAGTTCCTCTCCCAAATTTCCTCCAACCTCTAACGGAATAATGACATTCTGTGTGTGGGAAATTTAGAATCCTCCACTTCCCCTTCCAAATTCCCATAGAATAGCTGCATTCTGGGTTTATGGATTTTCAAAACATCCATACGTCCACTTAAACTCGCACGAAAACCTCGCAAAAACAGCATTCATGGTGTTGGGAATATGATATCCTCACGTTGCTCTATCCACTTTCCAGCAAAACCATGGAATGACAGCATTCTGGGCATTGGGAGTTCGGAATCCTCCACTTCTCTTCCCAAATTCCAATGGAATAACAGCCTTCCAGGCATGGGGATATTGGAATCCTCTAGTTCCCTTCCAAAAAGCCCATGGAATAACGACATTCTGGGCATTGAGAAGTGAAAGTTTGCCAATTGCCTTCCCAAATCCCTAGGGAAGAAGACTATTCCGGCTGTCAGGTATTTGAAATCCTTCAGCTCCGCACCATAACCCCCATGGAATAACAGAATTCCAGGCGTTAGGAATTGAGCATCCTCCAGTTCCCCTTCGAATTTCCCATGGAATCCTGGCATTCTGGATGTCGGCACTTTAGAATCGCCCATACACTGTCCCAAATAGCCAAAAAATACACAAGGAATAACAGAATTCATGATATCAGGAATATATCATCTGACAGCTCTCCGCACAATTTCCCACGGAATAACAGCATTCCGTGTGGTGGGAATCTTGACTCCTCCACTTACCCTCCCAAATCTGCATGGAATCATGGCATTCTGGGTGTTGGGAATTTTCAATCCCCCATAAACCCACCCCAAATCCCACCACATTCCCAAAGAAGAGCAACTTTCCAGATGTCAGGAATTTGGAATATCCCAGTTCCCCACCCAAATTCCTATGGAACAACAGCATTCCAAGTGACAGAAATCGAGAATCTTCCGGCAACGTGAAAAAATTGCCATGGAATAATGGGATTTCAGGTGTGAGGAATTGAGAATGCCCCGTACAGCCTCCCAGATTCCCACCACATTCCAATGGAATAACAACATTCCAGATTTCAGGAACTGAGAATCATCCTCTTCCCCTCCCAAATTCCCATGGAAACACGGCATTCTCTTATTCCCTAATTTGGAACCCCCCATAAGCGTTCCCAAAATCCCACCAAATTCCCATGGAATAACCATTTTAGTGTGTTGGGAATTTCCAATGCTCCACTTCCTCTCCCAAATTCCAGTCAAACCCTAATGAAGTAACGACACTTTGCGTGTTGAGAATTTACAATCCGCCACTTCCCCTTCCAAATTCCCAACAAAACCATGGAATACGAGCAGTTCCATCATTGGCAATTTCAACTCCTCCAGTTCCTCTCCCAAATTTCCTCCAACCTCTAACGGAATAATGACATTCTGTGTGTGGGAAATTTAGAATCCTCCACTTCCCCTTCCAAATTCCCATAGAATAGCTGCATTCTGGGTTTATGGATTTTCAAAACATCCATACGTCCACTTAAACTCGCACGAAAACCTCGCAAAAACAGCATTCATGGTGTTGGGAATATGATATCCTCACGTTGCTCTATCCCCTTTCCAGCAAAACCATGGAATGACAGCATTCTGGGCATTGGGAGTTCGGAATCCTCCACTTCTCTTCCCAAATTCCAATGGAATAACAGCCTCACAGGCATGGGGATATTGGAATCCTCTAGTTCCCTTCCAAAAAGCCCATGGAATAACGACATTCTGGGCATTGAGAAGTGAAAGTTTGCCAATTGCCTTCCCAAATCCCTAGGGAAGAAGACAATTCGGGCTGTCAGGTATTTGAAATCCTTCAGCTCCGCACCATAACCCCCATGGAATAACAGAATTCCAGGCGTTAGGAATTGAGCATCCTCCAGTTCCCCTTCGAATTTCCCATGGAATCCTGGCATTCTGGATGTCGGCACTTTAGAATCGCCCATACACTCTCCCAAATAGCCAAAAATTCACAAGGAATAACAGAATTCATGAGATCAGGAATATATCATCCGCCAGCTCTCCGCACAATTTCCCACGCAATAACAGCATTCCGTGTGGTGGGAATCTTGACTCCTCCACTTACCCTCCCAAATCTGCATGGAATCATGGCATTCTGGGTGTTGGGAATTTTCAATCCCCCATAAACCCACCCCAAATCCCACCACATTCCCAAAGAAGAGCAACTTTCCAGATGTCAGGAATTTGGAATATCCCAGTTCCCCACCCAAATTCCCATGGAACAACAGCATTCCAAGTGACAGAAATCGAGAATCTTCCGGCAACGTGAAAAAATTGTCATGGAATAATGGGATTTCAGGTGTGAGGAATTGAGAATGCCCCGTACAGCCTCCCAGATTCCCACCACATTCCAATGGAATAACAACATTCCAGATTTCAGGAACTGAGAATCATCCTCTTCCCCTCCCAAATTCCCATGGAAACACGGCATTCTCTTATTCCCTAATTTGGAACCCCCCATAAGCGTTCCCAAAATCCCACCAAATTCCCATGGAATAACCATTTTAGTGTGTTGGGAATTTCCAATGCTCCACTTCCTCTCCCAAATTCCAGTCAAACCCTAATGAAGTAACGACACTTTGCGTGTTGAGAATTTACAATCCGCCACTTCCCCTTCCAAATTCCCAACAAAACCATGGAATACGAGCAGTTCCATCATTGGCAATTTCAACTCCTCCAGTTCCTCTCCCAAATTTCCTCCAACCTCTAACGGAATAATGACATTCTGTGTGTGGGAAATTTAGAATCCTCCACTTCCCCTTCCAAATTCCCATAGAATAGCTGCATTCTGGGTTTATGGATTTTCAAAACATCCATACGTCCACTTAAACTCGCACGAAAACCTCGCAAAAACAGCATTCATGGTGTTGGGAATATGATATCCTCACGTTGCTCTATCCCCTTTCCAGCAAAACCATGGAATGACAGCATTCTGGGCATTGGGAGTTCGGAATCCTCCACTTCTCTTCCCAAATTCCAATGGAATAACAGCCTTCCAGGCATGGGGATATTGGAATCCTCTAGTTCCCTTCCAAAAAGACCATGGAATAACGACATTCTGGGCATTGAGAAGTGAAAGTTTGCCAATTGCCTTCCCAAATCCCTAGGGAAGAAGACAATTCCGGCTGTCAGGTATTTGAAATCCTTCAGCTCCGCACCATAACCCCCATGGAATAACAGAATTCCAGGCGTTAGGAATTGAGCATCCTCCAGTTCCCCTTCGAATTTCCCATGGAATCCTGGCATTCTGGATGTCGGCACTTTAGAATCGCCCATACACTCTCCCAAATAGCCAAAAAATTCACAAGGAATAACAGAATTCATGATATCAGGAATATATCATCCGCCAGCTCTCCGCACAATTTCCCACGCAATAACAGCATTCCGTGTGGTGGGAATCTTGACTCCTCCAGTTACCCTCCCAAATCTGCATGGAATAATGGCATTCTGGGTGTTGGGAATTTTCAATCCCCCATAAACCCACCCCCAATCCCACCACATTCCCAAAGAAGAGCAACTTTCCAGATGTCAGGAATTTGGAATATCCCAGTTCCCCACCCAAATTCCCATGGAACAACAGCATTCCAAGTGACAGAAATCGTGAATCTTCCGGCAACCTGAAAAAATTGTCATGGAATAATGGGATTTCAGGTGTGAGGAATTGAGAATGCCCCGTACAGCCTCCCAGATTCCCACCACATTCCAATGGAATAACAACATTCCAGATTTCAGGAACTGAGAATCATCCTCTTCCCCTCCCAAATTCCCATGGAAACACGGCATTCTCTTATTCCCTAATTTGGAACCCCCCATAAGCGTTCCCAAAATCCCACCAAATTCCCATGGAATAACCATTTTAGTGTGTTGGGAATTTCCAATGCTCCACTTCCTCTCCCAAATTCCAGTCAAACCCTAGTGAAGTAACGACACTTTGCGTGTTGAGAATTTACAATCCGCCACTTCCCCTTCCAAATTCCCAACAAAACCATGGAATACGAGCAGTTCCATCATTGGCAATTTCAACTCCTCCAGTTCCTCTCCCAAATTTCCTCCAACCTCTAACGGAATAATGACATTCTGTGTGTGGGAAATTTAGAATCCTCCACTTCCCCTTCCAAATTCCCATAGAATAGCTGCATTCTGGGTTTATGGATTTTCAAAACATCCATACGTCCACTTAAACTCGCACGAAAACCTCGCAAAAACAGCATTCATGGTGTTGGGAATATGATATCCTCACGTTGCTCTATCCACTTTCCAGCAAAACCATGGAATGACAGCATTCTGGGCATTGGGAGTTCGGAATCCTCCACTTCTCTTCCCAAATTCCAATGGAATAACAGCCTTCCAGGCATGGGGATATTGGAATCCTCTAGTTCCCTTCCAAAAAGCCCATGGAATAATGACATTCTGGGCATTGAGAAGTGAAAGTTTGCCAATTGCCTTCCCAAATCCCTAGGGAAGAAGACAATTCGGGCTGTCAGGTATTTGAAATCCTTCAGCTCCGCACCATAACCCCCATGGAATAACAGAATTCCAGGCGTTAGGAATTGAGCATCCTCCAGTTCCCCTTCGAATTTCCCATGGAATCCTGGCATTCTGGATGTCGGCACTTTAGAATCGCCCATACACTGTCCCAAATAGCCAAAAAATTCACAAGGAATAACAGAATTCATGATATCAGGAATATATCATCCGCCAGCTCTCCGCACAATTTCCCACGCAATAACAGCATTCCGTGTGGTGGGAATCTTGACTCCTCCACTTACCCTCCCAAATCTGCATGGAATAATGGCATTCTGGGTGTTGGGAATTTTCAATCCCCCAGAAACCCACCCCAAATCCCACCACATTCCCAAAGAAGAGCAACTTTCCAGATGTCAGGAACTTGGAATATCCCAGTTCCCCACCCAAATTCCCATGGAACAACAGCATTCCAAGTGACAGAAATCGTGAATCTTCCGGCAACGTGAAAAAATTGCCATGGAATAATGGGATTTCAGGTGTGAGGAATTGAGAATGCCCCGTACAGCCTCCCAGATTCCCACCACATTCCAATGGAATAACAACATTCCAGATTTCAGGAACTGAGAATCATCCTCTTCCCCTCCCAAATTCCCATGGAAACACGGCATTCTCTTATTCCCTAATTTGGAACCCCCCATAAGCGTTCCCAAAATCCCACCAAATTCCCATGGAATAACCATTTTAGTGTGTTGGGAATTTCCAATGCTCCACTTCCTCTCCCAAATTCCAGTCAAACCCTAATGAAGTAACGACACTTTGCGTGTTGAGAATTTACAATCCGCCACTTCCCCTTCCAAATTCCCAACAAAACCATGGAATACGAGCAGTTCCATCATTGGCAATTTCAACTCCTCCAGTTCCTCTCCCAAATTTCCTCCAACCTCTAACGGAATAATGACATTCTGTGTGTGGGAAATTTAGAATCCTCCACTTCCCCTTCCAAATTCCCATAGAATAGCTGCATTCTGGGTTTATGGATTTTCAAAACATCCATACGTCCACTTAAACTCGCACGAAAACCTCGCAAAAACAGCATTCATGGTGTTGGGAATATGATATCCTCACGTTGCTCTATCCACTTTCCAGCAAAACCATGGAATGACAGCATTCTGGGCATTGGGAGTTCGGAATCCTCCACTTCTCTTCCCAAATTCCAATGGAATAACAGCCTTCCAGGCATGGGGATATTGGAATCCTCTAGTTCCCTTCCAAAAAGACCATGGAATAACGACATTCTGGGCATTGAGAAGTGAAAGTTTGCCAATTGCCTTCCCAAATCCCTAGGGAAGAAGACAATTCCGGCTGTCAGGTATTTGAAATCCTTCAGCTCCGCACCATAACCCCCATGGAATAACAGAATTCCAGGCGTTAGGAATTGAGCATCCTCCAGTTCCCCTTCGAATTTCCCATGGAATCCTGGCATTCTGGATGTCGGCACTTTAGAATCGCCCATACACTCTCCCAAATAGCCAAAAAATTCACAAGGAATAACAGAATTCATGATATCAGGAATATATCATCCGCCAGCTCTCCGCACAATTTCCCACGCAATAACAGCATTCCATGTGGTGGGAATCTTGACTCCTCCACTTACCCTCCCAAATCTGCATGGAATAATGGCATTCTGGGTGTTGGGAATTTTCAATCCCCCATAAACCCACCCCAAATCCCACCACATTCCCAAAGAAGAGCAACTTTCCAGATGTCAGGAATTTGCAATATCCCAGTTCCCCACCCAAATTCCTATGGAACAACAGCATTCCAAGTGACAGAAATCGAGAATCTTCCGGCAACGTGAAAAAATTGCCATGGAATAATGGGATTTCAGGTGTGAGGAATTGAGAATGCCCCGTACAGCCTCCCAGATTCCCACCACATTCCAATGGAATAACAACATTCCAGATTTCAGGAACTGAGAATCATCCTCTTCCCCTCCCAAATTCCCATGGAAACACGGCATTCTCTTATTCCCTAATTTGGAACCCCCCATAAGCGTTCCCAAAATCCCACCAAATTCCCATGGAATAACCATTTTAGTGTGTTGGGAATTTCCAATGCTCCACTTCCTCTCCCAAATTCCAGTCAAACCCTAATGAAGTAATGACACTTTGCGTGTTGAGAATTTACAATCCGCCACTTCCCCTTCCAAATTCCCAACAAAACCATGCAATACGAGCAGTTCCATCATTGGCAATTTCAACTCCTCCAGTTCCTCTCCCAAATTTCCTCCAACCTCTAACGGAATAATGACATTCTGTGTGTGGGAAATTTAGAATCCTCCACTTCCCCTTCCAAATTCCCATAGAATAGCTGCATTCTGGGTTTATGGATTTTCAAAACATCCATACGTCCACTTAAACTCGCACGAAAACCTCGCAAAAACAGCATTCATGGTGTTGGGAATATGATATCCTCACGTTGCTCTATCCACTTTCCAGCAAAACCATGGAATGACAGCATTCTGGGCATTGGGAGTTCGGAATCCTCCACTTCTCTTCCCAAATTCCAATGGAATAACAGCCTTCCAGGCATGGGGATATTGGAATCCTCTAGTTCCCTTCCAAAAAGCCCATGGAATAACGACATTCTGGGCATTGAGAAGTGAAAGTTTGCCAATTGCCTTCCCAAATCCCTAGGGAAGAAGACAATTCGGGCTGTCAGGTATTTGAAATCCTTCAGCTCCGCACCATAACCCCCATGGAATAACAGAATTCCAGGCGTTAGGAATTGAGCATCCTCCAGTTCCCCTTCGAATTTCCCATGGAATCCTGGCATTCTGGATGTCGGCACTTTAGAATCGCCCATACACTCTCCCAAATAGCCAAAAAATTCACAAGGAATAACAGAATTCATGATATCAGGAATATATCATCCGCCAGCTCTCCGCACAATTTCCCACGCAATAACAGCATTCCGTGTGGTGGGAATCTTGACTCCTCCACTTACCCTCCCAAATCTGCATGGAATCATGGCATTCTGGGTGTTGGGAATTTTCAATCCCCCATAAACCCACCCCAAATCCCACCACATTCCCAAAGAAGAGCAACTTTCCAGATGTCAGGAATTTGGAATATCCCAGTTCCCCACCCAAATTCCTATGGAACAACAGCATTCCAAGTGACAGAAATCGAGAATCTTCCGGCAACGTGAAAAAATTGCCATGGAATAATGGGATTTCAGTTGTGAGGAATTGAGAATGCCCTGTACAGCCTCCCAGATTCCCACCACATTCCAATGGAATAACAACATTCCAGATTTCAGGAACTGAGAATCATCCTCTTCCCCTCCCAAATTCCCATGGAAACACGGCATTCTCTTATTCCCTAATTTGGAACCCCCCATAAGCGTTCCCAAAATCCCACCAAATTCCCATGGAATAACCATTTTAGTGTGTTGGGAATTTCCAATGCTCCACTTCCTCTCCCAAATTCCAGTCAAACCCTAATGAAGTAACGACACTTTGCGTGTTGAGAATTTACAATCCGCCACTTCCCCTTCCAAATTCCCAACAAAACCATGCAATACGAGCAGTTCCATCATTGGCAATTTCAACTCCTCCAGTTCCTCTCCCAAATTTCCTCCAACCTCTAACGGAATAATGACATTCTGTGTGTGGGAAATTTAGAATCCTCCACTTCCCCTTCCAAATTCCCATAGAATAGCTGCATTCTGGGTTTATGGATTTTCAAAACATCCATACGTCCACTTAAACTCGCACGAAAACCTCGTAAAAACAGCATTCATGGTGTTGGGAATATGATATCCTCACGTTGCTCTATCCACTTTCCAGCAAAACCATGGAATGACAGCATTCTGGGCATTGGGAGTTCGGAATCCTCCACTTCTCTTCCCAAATTCCAATGGAATAACAGCCTTCCAGGCATGGGGATATTGGAATCCTCTAGTTCCCTTCCAAAAAGCCCATGGAATAACGACATTCTGGGCATTGAGAAGTGAAAGTTTGCCAATTGCCTTCCCAAATCCCTAGGGAAGAAGACAATTCGGGCTGTCAGGTATTTGAAATCCTTCAGCTCCGCACCATAACCCCCATGGAATAACAGAATTCCAGGCGTTAGGAATTGAGCATCCTCCAGTTCCCCTTCGAATTTCCCATGGAATCCTGGCATTCTGGATGTCGGCACTTTAGAATCGCCCATACACTCTCCCAAATAGCCAAAAAATTCACAAGGAATAACAGAATTCATGATATCAGGAATATATCATCCGCCAGCTCTCCGCACAATTTCCCACGCAATAACAGCATTCCGTGTGGTGGGAATCTTGACTCCTCCAGTTACCCTCCCAAATCTGCATGGAATAATGGCATTCTGGGTGTTGGGAATTTTCAATCCCCCATAAACCCACCCCAAATCCCACCACATTCCCAAAGAAGAGCAACTTTCCAGATGTCAGGAATTTGGAATATCCCAGTTCCCCACCCAAATTCCTATGGAACAACAGCATTCCAAGTGACAGAAATCGAGAATCTTCCGGCAACGTGAAAAAATTGCCATGGAATAATGGGATTTCAGGTGTGAGGAATTGAGAATGCCCCGTACAGCCTCCCAGATTCCCACCACATTCCAATGGAATAACAACATTCCAGATTTCAGGAACTGAGAATCATCCTCTTCCCCTCCCAAATTCCCATGGAAACACGGCATTCTCTTATTCCCTAATTTGGAACCCCCCATAAGCGTTCCCAAAATCCCACCAAATTCCCATGGAATAACCATTTTAGTGTGTTGGGAATTTCCAATGCTCCACTTCCTCTCCCAAATTCCAGTCAAACCCTAATGAAGTAACGACACTTTGCGTGTTGAGAATTTACAATCCGCCACTTCCCCTTCCAAATTCCCAACAAAACCATGCAATACGAGCAGTTCCATCATTGGCAATTTCAACTCCTCCAGTTCCTCTCCCAAATTTCCTCCAACCTCTAACGGAATAATGACATTCTGTGTGTGGGAAATTTAGAATCCTCCACTTCCACTTCCAAATTCCCATAGAATAGCTGCATTCTGGGTTTATGGATTTTCAAAACATCCATACGTCCACTTAAACTCGCACGAAAACCTCGCAAAAACAGCATTCATGGTGTTGGGAATATGATATCCTCACGTTGCTCTATCCACTTTCCAGCAAAACCATGGAATGACAGCATTCTGGGCATTGGGAGTTCGGAATCCTCCACTTCTCTTCCCAAATTCCAATGGAATAACAGCCTTCCAGGCATGGGGATATTGGAATCCTCTAGTTCCCTTCCAAAAAGCCCATGGAATAACGACATTCTGGGCATTGAGAAGTGAAAGTTTGCCAATTGCCTTCCCAAATCCCTAGGGAAGAAGACAATTCGGGCTGTCAGGTATTTGAAATCCTTCAGCTCCGCACCATAACCCCCATGGAATAACAGAATTCCAGGCGTTAGGAATTGAGCATCCTCCAGTTCCCCTTCGAATTTCCCATGGAATCCTGGCATTCTGGATGTCGGCACTTTAGAATCGCCCATACACTCTCCCAAATAGCCAAAAATTCACAAGGAATAACAGAATTCATGAGATCAGGAATATATCATCCGCCAGCTCTCCGCACAATTTCCCACGCAATAACAGCATTCCATGTGGTGGGAATCTTGACTCCTCCACTTACCCTCCCAAATCTGCATGGAATAATGGCATTCTGGGTGTTGGGAATTTTCAATCCCCCATAAACCCACCCCAAATCCCACCACATTCCCAAAGAAGAGCAACTTTCCAGATGTCAGGAATTTGCAATATCCCAGTTCCCCACCCAAATTCCCATGGAACAACAGCATTCCAAGTGACAGAAATCGAGAATCTTCCGGCAACGTGAAAAAATTGCCATGGAATAATGGGATTTCAGGTGTGAGGAATTGAGAATGCCCCGTACAGCCTCCCAGATTCCCCCCACATTCCAATGGAATAACAACATTCCAGATTTCAGGAACTGAGAATCATCCTCTTCCCCTCCCAAATTCCCATGGAAACACGGCATTCTCTTATTCCCTAATTTGGAACCCCCCATAAGCGTTCCCAAAATCCCACCAAATTCCCATGGAATAACCATTTTAGTGTGTTGGGAATTTCCAATGCTCCACTTCCTCTCCCAAATTCCAGTCAAACCCTAATGAAGTAATGACACTTTGCGTGTTGAGAATTTACAATCCGCCACTTCCCCTTCCAAATTCCCAACAAAACCATGGAATACGAGCAGTTCCATCATTGGCAATTTCAACTCCTCCAGTTCCTCTCCCAAATTTCCACCTAAATCTAACGGGATAATGGCACATTTTGTGGGGTCAATTTAGAATCCTCCACTTCCCCTTCCAAATTCCCATAGAATAGCTGCATTCTGGGTTTGTGGATTTTCGAAACATCCATACGTCCACTTAAACACTCATGAAAACCTCGCAAAAACAGCATTCATGGTGTTGGGAATATGATATCCTCACGTTGCTCTATCCACTTTCCAGCAAAACCATGGAATGACAGCATTCTGGGCATTGGGAGTTCGGAATCCTCCACTTCTCTTCCCAAATTCCAATGGAATAACAGCCTTCCAGGCATGGGGATATTGGAATCCTCTAGTTCCCTTCCAAAAAGCCCATGGAATAACGACATTCTGGGCATTGAGAAGTGAAAGTTTGCCAATTGCCTTCCCAAATCCCTAGGGAAGAAGACAATTCGGGCTGTCAGGTATTTGAAATCCTTCAGCTCCGCACCATAACCCCCATGGAATAACAGAATTCCAGGCGTTAGGAATTGAGCATCCTCCAGTTCCCCTTCGAATTTCCCATGGAATCCTGGCATTCTGGATGTCGGCAGTTTAAAATCGCCCATACACTCTCCCAAATAGCCAAAAATTCACAAGGAATAACAGAATTCATGATATCAGGAATATATCATCCGCCAGCTCTCCGCACAATTTCCCACGCAATAACAGCATTCCGTGTGGTGGGAATCTTGACTCCTCCACTTACCCTCCCAAATCTGCATGGAATAATGGCATTCTGGGTGTTGGGAATTTTCAATCCCCCATAAACCCACCCCAAATCCCACCACATTCCCAAAGAAGAGCAACTTTCCAGATGTCAGGAATTTGGAATATCCCAGTTCCCCACCCAAATTCCTATGGAACAACAGCATTCCAAGTGACAGAAATCGTGAATCTTCCGGCAACCTGAAAAAATTGCCATGGAATAATGGGATTCCAGGTGTGAGGAATTGAGAATGCCCCGTACAGCCTCCCAGATTCCCACCACATTCCAATGGAATAACAACATTCCAGATTTCAGGAACTGAGAATCATCATCTTCCCCTCCCAAATTCCCATGGAAACACGGCATTCTCTTATTCCCTAATTTGGAACCCCCCATAAGCGTTCTCAAAATCCCACCAAATTCCCATGGAATAACCATTTTAGTGTGTTGGGAATTTCCAATGCTCCACTTCCTCTCCCAAATTCCAATCAAACCCTAATGAAGTAATGACACTTTGCGTGTTGAGAATTTACAATCCGCCACTTCCCCTTCCAAATTCCCAACAAAACCATGGAATACGAGCAGTTCCATCATTGGCAATTTCAACTCCTCCAGTTCCTCTCCCAAATTTCCTCCAACCTCTAACGGAATAATGACATTCCGTGTGTGGGAAATTTAGAATCCTCCACTTCCCCTTCCAAATTCCCATAGAATAGCTGCATTCTGGGTTTATGGATTTTCAAAACATCCATACGTCCACTTAAACTCGCACGAAAACCTCGCAAAAACAGCATTCATGGTGTTGGGAATATGATATCCTCACGTTGCTCTATCCACTTTCCAGCAAAACCATGGAATGACAGCATTCTGGGCATTGGGAGTTCGGAATCCTCCACTTCTCTTCCCAAATTCCAATGGAATAACAGCCTTCCAGGCATGGGGATATTGGAATCCTCTAGTTCCCTTCCAAAAAGACCATGGAATAACGACATTCTGGGCATTGAGAAGTGAAAGTTTGCCAATTGCCTTCCCAAATCCCTAGGGAAGAAGACAATTCCGGCTGTCAGGTATTTGAAATCCTTCAGCTCCGCACCATAACCCCCATGGAATAACAGAATTCCAGGCGTTAGGAATTGAGCATCCTCCAGTTCCCCTTCGAATTTCCCATGGAATCCTGGCATTCTGGATGTCGGCAGTTTAAAATCGCCCATACACTCTCCCAAATAGCCAAAAATTCACAAGGAATAACAGAATTCATGATATCAGGAATATATCATCCGCCAGCTCTCCGCACAATTTCCCACGCAATAACAGCATTCCGTGTGGTGGGAATCTTGACTCCTCCACTTACCCTCCCAAATCTGCATGGAATCATGGCATTCTGGGTGTTGGGAATTTTCAATCCCCCATAAACCCACCCCAAATCCCACCACATTCCCAAAGAAGAGCAACTTTCCAGATGTCAGGAATTTGGAATATCCCAGTTCCCCACCCAAATTCCTATGGAACAACAGCATTCCAAGTCACAGAAATCGAGAATCTTCCGGCAACGTGAAAAAATTGTCATGGAATAATGGGATTTCAGGTGTGAGGAATTGAGAATGCCCCGTACAGCCTCCCAGATTCCCCCCACATTCCAATGGAATAACAACATTCCAGATTTCAGGAACTGAGAATCATCCTCTTCCCCTCCCAAATTCCCATGGAAACACGGCATTCTCTTATTCCCTAATTTGGAACCCCCCATAAGCGTTCCCAAAATCCCACCAAATTCCCATGGAATAACCATTTTAGTGTGTTGGGAATTTCCAATGCTCCACTTCCTCTCCCAAATTCCAATCAAACCCTAATGAAGTAATGACACTTTGCGTGTTGAGAATTTACAATCCGCCACTTCCCCTTCCAAATTCCCAACAAAACCATGCAATACGAGCAGTTCCATCATTGGCAATTTCAACTCCTCCAGTTCCTCTCCCAAATTTCCACCTAAATCTAACGGGATAATGGCACATTTTGTGGGGTCAATTTAGAATCCTCCACTTCCCCTTCCAAATTCCCATAGAATAGCTGCATTCTGGGTTTGTGGATTTTCGAAACATCCATACGTCCACTTAAACACTCATGAAAACCTCGCAAAAACAGCATTCATGGTGTTGGGAATATGATATCCTCACGTTGCTCTATCCACTTTCCAGCAAAACCATGGAATGACAGCATTCTGGGCATTGGGAGTTCGGAATCCTCCACTTCTCTTCCCAAATTCCAATGGAATAACAATCTTCCACGCATAGGACTATCGTAATCCTCTAGTTCCCTTCCAAAAAGACCATGGAATAACGACATTCTGGGCATTGAGAAGTGAAAGTTTGCCAATTGCCTTCCCAAATCCCTAGGGAAGAAGACAATTCGGGCTGTCAGGTATTTGAAATCCTTCAGCTCCGCACCATAACCCCCATGGAATAACAGAATTCCAGGCGTTAGGAATTGAGCATCCTCCAGTTCCCCTTCGAATTTCCCATGGAATCCTGGCATTCTGGATGTCGGCAGTTTAGAATCGCCCATACACTCTCCCAAATAGCCAAAAATTCACAAGGAATAACAGAATTCATGATATCAGGAATATATCATCCGCCAGCTCTCCGCACAATTTCCCACGCAATAACAGCATTCCGTGTGGTGGGAATCTTGACTCCTCCACTTACCCTCCCAAATCTGCATGGAATAATGGCATTCTGGGTGTTGGGAATTTTCAATCCCCCAGAAACCCACCCCAAATCCCACTACATTCCCAAAGAAGAGCAACTTTCCAGATGTCAGGAATTTGGAATATCCCAGTTCCCCACCCAAATTCCTATGGAACAACAGCATTCCAAGTGACAGAAATCGAGAATCTTCCGGCAACGTGAAAAAATTGCCATGGAATAATGGGATTTCAGGTGTGAGGAATTGAGAATGCCCCGTACAGCCTCCCAGATTCCCACCACATTCCAATGGAATAACAACATTCCAGATTTCAGGAACTGAGAATCATCCTCTTCCCCTCCCAAATTCCCATGGAAACACGGCATTCTCTTATTCCCTAATTTGGAACCCCCCATAAGCGTTCCCAAAATCCCACCAAATTCCCATGGAATAACCATTTTAGTGTGTTGGGAATTTCCAATGCTCCACTTCCTCTCCCAAATTCCAATCAAACCCTAATGAAGTAATGACACTTTGCGTGTTGAGAATTTACAATCCGCCACTTCCCCTTCCAAATTCCCAACAAAACCATGCAATACGAGCAGTTCCATCATTGGCAATTTCAACTCCTCCAGTTCCTCTCCCAAATTTCCACCTAAATCTAACGGGATAATGGCACATTTTGTGGGGTCAATTTAGAATCCTCCACTTCCCCTTCCAAATTCCCATAGAATAGCTGCATTCTGGGTTTGTGGATTTTCGAAACATCCATACGTCCACTTAAACTCGCACGAAAACCTCGCAAAAACAGCATTCATGGTGTTGGGAATATGATATCCTCACGTTGCTCTATCCACTTTCCAGCAAAACCATGGAATGACAGCATTCTGGGCATTGGGAGTTCGGAATCCTCCACTTCTCTTCCCAAATTCCAATGGAATAACAATCTTCCACGCATAGGACTATCGTAATCCTCTAGTTCCCTTCCAAAAAGACCATGGAATAACGACATTCTGGGCATTGAGAAGTGAAAGTTTGCCAATTGCCTTCCCAAATCCCTAGGGAAGAAGACAATTCCGGCTGTCAGGTATTTGAAATCCTTCAGCTCCGCACCATAACCCCCATGGAATAACAGAATTCCAGGTGTTAGGAATTGAGCATCCTCCAGTTCCCTTTGGATCTTCCCATGGAATCTTGGCATTCTGGATGTCGGCAGTTTAAAATTGCCCATACACTGTCCCAAATAGCCAAAAATTCACAAGGAGTTACAGAATTCATGATATCAGGAATATATTATCCACCAGCACTCCACACAATTTCCCATGGAATCATGGCATTCCGGCTTGTGGGAATCTTGGCTCCTCCAGTTACCCTCCCAAATCTGCATGGAAAAATGAATACCAGGCATTGGGAACGTAGAATCCTCATATTCCCCTTCCAAATTCCCATGGTATAACCATTTTAGTGTGTTGGGAATTTCCAATGCTCCACTTCCTCTCCCAAATTCCAATCAAACCCTAATGAAGTAATGACACTTTGCGTGTTGAGAATTTACAATCCGCCACTCCCCCTTCCAAATTCCCAACAAAACCATGGAATACGAGCAGTTCCATCATTGGCAATTTCAACTCCTCCAGTTCCTCTCCCAAATTTCCTCCAACCTCTAACGGAATAATGACATTCCGTGTGTGGGAAATTTAGAATCCTCCACTTCCCCTTCCAAATTCCCATAGAATAGCTGCATTCTGGGTTTATGGATTTTCAAAACATCCATACGTCCACTTAAACTCGCACGAAAACCTCGCAAAAACAGCATTCATGGTGTTGGGAATATGATATCCTCACGTTGCTCTATCCACTTTCCAGCAAAACCATGGAATGACAGCATTCTGGGCATTGGGAGTTCGGAATCCTCCACTTCTCTTCCCAAATTCCAATGGAATAACAGCCTTCCAGGCATGGGGATATTGGAATCCTCTAGTTCCCTTCCAAAAAGCCCATGGAATAACGACATTCTGGGCATTGAGAAGTGAAAGTTTGCCAATTGCCTTCCCAAATCCCTAGGGAAGAAGACAATTCGGGCTGTCAGGTATTTGAAATCCTTCAGCTCCGCACCATAACCCCCATGGAATAACAGAATTCCAGGCGTTAGGAATTGAGCATCCTCCAGTTCCCCTTCGAATTTCCCATGGAATCCTGGCATTCTGGATGTCGGCAGTTTAAAATCGCCCATACACTCTCCCAAATAGCCAAAAATTCACAAGGAATAACAGAATTCATGATATCAGGAATATATCATCCGCCAGCTCTCCGCACAATTTCCCACGCAATAACAGCATTCCGTGTGGTGGGAATCTTGACTCCTCCACTTACCCTCCCAAATCTGCATGGAATAATGGCATTCTGGGTGTTGGGAATTTTCAATCCCCCATAAATCCACCCCAAATCCCACCACATTCCCAAAGAAGAGCAACTTTCCAGATGTCAGGAATTTGGAATATCCCAGTTCCCCACCCAAATTCCTATGGAACAACAGCATTCCAAGTGACAGAAATCGAGAATCTTCCGGCAACGTGAAAAAATTGTCATGGAATAATGGGATTTCAGGTGTGAGGAATTGAGAATGCCCCGTACAGCCTCCCAGATTCCCACCACATTCCCATGGAATAACAACATTCCAGATTTCAGGAACTGAGAATCATCCTCTTCCCCTCCCAAATTCCCATGGAAACACGGCATTCTCTTATTCCCTAATTTGGAACCCCCCATAAGCGTTCCCAAAATCCCACCAAATTCCCATGGAATAACCATTTTAGTGTGTTGGGAATTTCCAATGCTCCACTTCCTCTCCCAAATTCCAATCAAACCCTAATGAAGTAATGACACTTTGCGTGTTGAGAATTTACAATCCGCCACTTCCCCTTCCAAATTCCCAACAAAACCATGCAATACGAGCAGTTCCATCATTGGCAATTTCAACTCCTCCAGTTCCTCTCCCAAATTTCCACCTAAATCTAACGGGATAATGGCACATTTTGTGGGGTCAATTTAGAATCCTCCACTTCCCCTTCCAAATTCCCATAGAATAGCTGCATTCTGGGTTTGTGGATTTTCAAAACATCCATACGTCCACTTAAACACTCATGAAAACCTCGCAAAAACAGCATTCATGGTGTTGGGAATATGATATCCTCACGTTGCTCTATCCACTTTCCAGCAAAACCATGGAATGACAGCATTCTGGGCATTGGGAGTTCGGAATCCTCCACTTCTCTTCCCAAATTCCAATGGAATAACAGCCTTCCAGGCATGGGGATATTGGAATCCTCTAGTTCCCTTCCAAAAAGCCCATGGAATAACGACATTCTGGGCATTGAGAAGTGAAAGTTTGCCAATTGCCTTCCCAAATCCCTAGGGAAGAAGACAATTCCGGCTGTCAGGTATTTGAAATCCTTCAGCTCCGCACCATAACCCCCATGGAATAACAGAATTCCAGGCGTTAGGAATTGAGCATCCTCCAGTTGCCTTTGGATCTTCCCATGGAATCTTGGCATTCTGGATGTCGGCAGTTTAGAATCGCCCACACACTCTCCCAAATAGCCAAAAATTCACAAGGAATAACAGAATTCATGATATCAGGAATATATCATCCGCCAGCTCTCCGCACAATTTCCCACGCAATAACAGCATTCCGTGTGGTGGGAATCTTGACTCCTCCACTTACCCTCCCAAATCTGCATGGAATCATGGCATTCTGGGTGTTGGGAATTTTCAATCCCCCAGAAACCCACCCCAAATCCCACTACATTCCCAAAGAAGAGCAACTTTCCAGATGTCAGGAATTTGGAATATCCCAGTTCCCCACCCAAATTCCTATGGAACAACAGCATTCCAAGTGACAGAAATCGAGAATCTTCCGGCAACGTGAAAAAATTGCCATGGAATAATGGGATTTCAGGTGTGAGGAATTGAGAATGCCCCGTACAGCCTCCCAGATTCCCACCACATTCCAATGGAATAACAACATTCCAGATTTCAGGAACTGAGAATCATCCTCTTCCCCTCCCAAATTCCCATGGAAACACGGCATTCTCTTATTCCCTAATTTGGAACCCCCCATAAGCGTTCCCAAAATCCCACCAAATTCCCATGGAATAACCATTTTAGTGTGTTGGGAATTTCCAATGCTCCACTTCCTCTCCCAAATTCCAATCAAACCCTAATGAAGTAATGACACTTTGCGTGTTGAGAATTTACAATCCGCCACTTCCCCTTCCAAATTCCCAACAAAACCATGCAATACGAGCAGTTCCATCATTGGCAATTTCAACTCCTCCAGTTCCTCTCCCAAATTTCCACCTAAATCTAACGGGATAATGGCACATTTTGTGGGGTCAATTTAGAATCCTCCACTTCCCCTTCCAAATTCCCATAGAATAGCTGCATTCTGGATTTGTGGATTTTCGAAACATCCATACGTCCACTTAAACACTCATGAAAACCTCGCAAAAACAGCATTCATGGTGTTGGGAATATGATATCCTCACGTTGCTCTATCCACTTTCCAGCAAAACCATGGAATGACAGCATTCTGGGCATTGGGAGTTCGGAATCCTCCACTTCTCTTCCCAAATTCCAATGGAATAACAGCCTTCCAGGCATGGGGATATTGGAATCCTCTAGTTCCCTTCCAAAAAGCCCATGGAATAACGACATTCTGGGCATTGAGAAGTGAAAGTTTGCCAATTGCCTTCCCAAATCCCTAGGGAAGAAGACAATTCCGGCTGTCAGGTATTTGAAATCCTTCAGCTCCGCACCATAACCCCCATGGAATAACAGAATTCCAGGCGTTAGGAATTGAGCATCCTCCAGTTGCCTTTGGATCTTCCCATGGAATCCTGGCATTCTGGATGTCGGCAGTTTAGAATCGCCCATACACTCTCCCAAATAGCCAAAAATTCACAAGGAATAACAGAATTCATGATATCAGGAATATATCATCCGCCAGCTCTCCGCACAATTTCCCACGCAATAACAGCATTCCGTGTGGTGGGAATCTTGACTCCTCCACTTACCCTCCCAAATCTGCATGGAATCATGGCATTCTGGGTGTTGGGAATTTTCAATCCCCCATAAACCCACCCCAAATCCCACCACATTCCCAAAGAAGAGCAACTTTCCAGATGTCAGGAATTTGGAATATCCCAGTTCCCCACCCAAATTTTTATGGAACAACAGCATTCCAAGTGACAGAAATCGAGAATCTTCCGGCAACGTGAAAAAATTGCCATGGAATAATGGGATTTCAGGTGTGAGGAACTGAGAATGCCCTGTACAGCCTCCCAGATTCCCACCACATTCCAATGGAATAACAACATTCCAGATTTCAGGAACTGAGAATCATCCTCTTCCCCTCCCAAATTCCCATGGAAACACGGCATTCTCTTATTCCCTAATTTGGAACCCCCCATAAGCGTTCCCAAAATCCCACCAAATTCCCATGGAATAACCATTTTAGTGTGTTGGGAATTTCCAATGCTCCACTTCCTCTCCCAAATTCCAATCAAACCCTAATGAAGTAATGACACTTTGCGTGTTGAGAATTTACAATCCGCCACTTCCCCTTCCAAATTCCCAACAAAACCATGGAATACGAGCAGTTCCATCATTGGCAATTTCAACTCCTCCAGTTCCTCTCCCAAATTTCCACCTAAATCTAACGGGATAATGGCACATTTTGTGGGGTCAATTTAGAATCCTCCACTTCCCCTTCCAAATTCCCATAGAATAGCTGCATTCTGGATTTGTGGATTTTCGAAACATCCATACGTCCACTTAAACACTCATGAAAACCTCGCAAAAACAGCATTCATGGTGTTGGGAATATGATATCCTCACGTTGCTCTATCCACTTTCCAGCAAAACCATGGAATGACAGCATTCTGGGCATTGGGAGTTCGGAATCCTGCAGTTCTGCTCCCAAATTCCAATGGAATAACAGTCTTCCACGCATAGGACTATCGTAATCCTCTAGTTCCCTTCCAAAAAGCCCATGGAATAACGACATTCTGGGCATTGAGAAGTGAAAGTTTGCCAATTGCCTTCCCAAATCCCTAGGGAAGAAGACAATTCCGGCTGTCAGGTATTTGAAATCCTTCAGCTCCGCACCATAACCCCCATGGAATAACAGAATTCCAGGCGTTAGGAATTGAGCATCCTCCAGTTCCCCTTCGAATTTCCCATGGAATCCTGGCATTCTGGATGTCGGCACTTTAGAATCGCCCATACACTCTCCCAAATAGCCAAAAAATTCACAAGGAATAACAGAATTCATGATATCAGGAATATATCATCCGCCAGCTCTCCGCACAATTTCCCACGCAATAACAGCATTCCGTGTGGTGGGAATCTTGACTCCTCCACTTACCCTCCCAAATCTGCATGGAATCATGGCATTCTGGGTGTTGGGAATTTTCAATCCCCCATAAACCCACCCCAAATCCCACTACATTCCCAAAGAAGAGCAACTTTCCAGATGTCAGGAATTTGGAATATCCCAGTTCCCCACCCAAATTCCCATGGAACAACAGCATTCCAAGTGACAGAAATCGAGAATCTTCCGGCAACGTGAAAAAATTGTCATGGAATAATGGGATTTCAGGTGTGAGGAATTGAGAATGCCCCGTACAGCCTCCCAGATTCCCACCACATTCCAATGGAATAACAACATTCCAGATTTCAGGAACTGAGAATCATCCTCTTCCCCTCCCAAATTCCCATGGAAACACGGCATTCTCTTATTCCCTAATTTGGAACCCCCCATAAGCGTTCCCAAAATCCCACCAAATTCCCATGGAATAACCATTTTAGTGTGTTGGGAATTTCCAATGCTCCACTTCCTCTCCCAAATTCCAATCAAACCCTAATGAAGTAACGACACTTTGCGTGTTGAGAATTTACAATCCGCCACTTCCCCTTCCAAATTCCCAACAAAACCATGCAATACGAGCAGTTCCATCATTGGCAATTTCAACTCCTCCAGTTCCTCTCCCAAATTTCCTCCAACCTCTAACGGAATAATGACATTCCGTGTGTGGGAAATTTAGAATCCTCCACTTCCCCTTCCAAATTCCCATAGAATAGCTGCATTCTGGGTTTATGGATTTTCAAAACATCCATACGTCCACTTAAACTCGCACGAAAACCTCGCAAAAACAGCATTCATGGTGTTGGGAATATGATATCCTCACGTTGCTCTATCCACTTTCCAGCAAAACCATGGAATGACAGCATTCTGGGCATTGGGAGTTCGGAATCCTCCACTTCTCTTCCCAAATTCCAATGGAATAACAGCCTTCCAGGCATGGGGATATTGGAATCCTCTAGTTCCCTTCCAAAAAGCCCATGGAATAACGACATTCTGGGCATTGAGAAGTGAAAGTTTGCCAATTGCCTTCCCAAATCCCTAGGGAAGAAGACAATTCCGGCTGTCAGGTATTTGAAATCCTTCAGCTCCGCACCATAACCCCCATGGAATAACAGAATTCCAGGCGTTAGGAATTGAGCATCCTCCAGTTCCCCTTCGAATTTCCCATGGAATCCTGGCATTCTGGATGTCGGCACTTTAGAATCGCCCATACACTCTCCCAAATAGCCAAAAATTCACAAGGAATAACAGAATTCATGAGATCAGGAATATATCATCCGCCAGCTCTCCGCACAATTTCCCACGCAATAACAGCATTCCGTGTGGTGGGAATCTTGACTCCTCCACTTACCCTCCCAAATCTGCATGGAATAATGGCATTCTGGGTGTTGGGAATTTTCAATCCCCCAGAAACCCACCCCAAATCCCACCACATTCCCAAAGAAGAGCAACTTTCCAGATGTCAGGAATTTGGAATATCCCAGTTCCCCACCCAAATTCCCATGGAACAACAGCATTCCAAGTGACAGAAATCGTGAATCTTCCGGCAACGTGAAAAAATTGTCATGGAATAATGGGATTTCAGGTGTGAGGAATTGAGAATGCCCCGTACAGCCTCCCAGATTCCCACCACATTCCAATGGAATAACAACATTCCAGATTTCAGGAACTGAGAATCATCCTCTTCCCCTCCCAAATTCCCATGGAAACACGGCATTCTCTTATTCCCTAATTTGGAACCCCCCATAAGCGTTCCCAAAATCCCACCAAATTCCCATGGAATAACCATTTTAGTGTGTTGGGAATTTCCAATGCTCCACTTCCTCTCCTAAATTCCAATCAAACCCTAATGAAGTAACGACACTTTGCGTGTTGAGAATTTACAATCCGCCACTTCCCCTTCCAAATTCCCAACAATACCATGGAATACGAGCAGTTCCATCATTGGCAATTTCAACTCCTCCAGTTCCTCTCCCAAATTTCCTCCAACCTCTAACGGAATAATGACATTCTGTGTGTGGGAAATTTAGAATCCTCCACTTCCCCTTCCAAATTCCCATAGAATAGCTGCATTCTGGGTTTATGGATTTTCAAAACATCCATACGTCCACTTAAACTCGCACGAAAACCTCGCAAAAACAGCATTCATGGTGTTGGGAATATGATATCCTCACGTTGCTCTATCCACTTTCCAGCAAAACCATGGAATGACAGCATTCTGGGCATTGGGAGTTCGGAATCCTCCACTTCTCTTCCCAAATTCCAATGGAATAACAGCCTTCCAGGCATGGGGATATTGGAATCCTCTAGTTCCCTTCCAAAAAGACCATGGAATAACGACATTCTGGGCATTGAGAAGTGAAAGTTTGCCAATTGCCTTCCCAAATCCCTAGGGAAGAAGACAATTCGGGCTGTCAGGTATTTGAAATCCTTCAGCTCCGCACCATAACCCCCATGGAATAACAGAATTCCAGGCGTTAGGAATTGAGCATCCTCCAGTTCCCCTTCGAATTTCCCATGGAATCCTGGCATTCTGGATGTCGGCACTTTAGAATCGCCCATACACTCTCCCAAATAGCCAAAAAATTCACAAGGAATAACAGAATTCATGATATCAGGAATATATCATCCGCCAGCTCTCCGCACAATTTCCCACGCAATAACAGCATTCCGTGTGGTGGGAATCTTGACTCCTCCACTTACCCTCCCAAATCTGCATGGAATAATGGCATTCTGGGTGTTGGGAATTTTCAATCCCCCATAAACCCACCCCAAATCCCACCACATTCCCAAAGAAGAGCAACTTTCCAGATGTCAGGAATTTGGAATATCCCAGTTCCCCACCCAAATTCCTATGGAACAACAGCATTCCAAGTGACAGAAATCGAGAATCTTCCGGCAACGTGAAAAAATTGCCATGGAATAATGGGATTTCAGGTGTGAGGAATTGAGAATGCCCTGTACAGCCTCCCAGATTCCCACCACATTCCAATGGAATAACAACATTCCAGATTTCAGGAACTGAGAATCATCCTCTTCCCCTCCCAAATTCCCATGGAAACACGGCATTCTCTTATTCCCTAATTTGGAACCCCCCATAAGCGTTCCCAAAATCCCACCAAATTCCCATGGAATAACCATTTTAGTGTGTTGGGAATTTCCAATGCTCCACTTCCTCTCCCAAATTCCAATCAAACCCTAATGAAGTAATGACACTTTGCGTGTTGAGAATTTACAATCCGCCACTTCCCCTTCCAAATTCCCAACAAAACCATGCAATACGAGCAGTTCCATCATTGGCAATTTCAACTCCTCCAGTTCCTCTCCCAAATTTCCTCCAACCTCTAACGGAATAATGACATTCTGTGTGTGGGGAATTTAGAATCCTCCACTTCCCCTTCCAAATTCCCATAGAATAGCTGCATTCTGGGTTTATGGATTTTCAAAACATCCATACGTCCACTTAAACTCGCACGAAAACCTCGCAAAAACAGCATTCATGGTGTTGGGAATATGATATCCTCACGTTGCTCTATCCACTTTCCAGCAAAACCATGGAATGACAGCATTCTGGGCATTGGGAGTTCGGAATCCTCCACTTCTCTTCCCAAATTCCAATGGAATAACAGCCTTCCAGGCATGGGGATATTGGAATCCTCTAGTTCCCTTCCAAAAAGCCCATGGAATAACGACATTCTGGGCATTGAGAAGTGAAAGTTTGCCAATTGCCTTCCCAAATCCCTAGGGAAGAAGACAATTCGGGCTGTCAGGTATTTGAAATCCTTCAGCTCCGCACCATAACCCCCATGGAATAACAGAATTCCAGGCGTTAGGAATTGAGCATCCTCCAGTTCCCCTTCGAATTTCCCATGGAATCCTGGCATTCTGGATGTCGGCAGTTTAAAATCGCCCATACACTCTCCCAAATAGCCAAAAATTCACAAGGAATAACAGAATTCATGATATCAGGAATATATCATCCGCCAGCTCTCCGCACAATTTCCCACGCAATAACAGCATTCCGTGTGGTGGGAATCTTGACTCCTCCACTTACCCTCCCAAATCTGCATGGAATCATGGCATTCTGGGTGTTGGGAATTTTCAATCCCCCATAAACCCACCCCAAATCCCACTACATTCCCAAAGAAGAGCAACTTTCCAGATGTCAGGAATTTGGAATATCCCAGTTCCCCACCCAAATTCCCATGGAACAACAGCATTCCAAGTGACAGAAATCGAGAATCTTCCGGCAACGTGAAAAAATTGTCATGGAATAATGGGATTTCAGGTGTGAGGAATTGAGAATGCCCCGTACAGCCTCCCAGATTCCCACCACATTCCAATGGAATAACAACATTCCAGATTTCAGGAACTGAGAATCATCCTCTTCCCCTCCCAAATTCCCATGGAAACACGGCATTCTCTTATTCCCTAATTTGGAACCCCCCATAAGCGTTCCCAAAATCCCACCAAATTCCCATGGAATAACCATTTTAGTGTGTTGGGAATTTCCAATGCTCCACTTCCTCTCCCAAATTCCAATCAAACCCTAATGAAGTAACGACACTTTGCGTGTTGAGAATTTACAATCCGCCACTTCCCCTTCCAAATTCCCAACAAAACCATGCAATACGAGCAGTTCCATCATTGGCAATTTCAACTCCTCCAGTTCCTCTCCCAAATTTCCTCCAACCTCTAACGGAATAATGACATTCCGTGTGTGGGAAATTTAGAATCCTCCACTTCCCCTTCCAAATTCCCATAGAATAGCTGCATTCTGGGTTTATGGATTTTCAAAACATCCATACGTCCACTTAAACTCGCACGAAAACCTCGCAAAAACAGCATTCATGGTGTTGGGAATATGATATCCTCACGTTGCTCTATCCACTTTCCAGCAAAACCATGGAATGACAGCATTCTGGGCATTGGGAGTTCGGAATCCTCCACTTCTCTTCCCAAATTCCAATGGAATAACAGCCTTCCAGGCATGGGGATATTGGAATCCTCTAGTTCCCTTCCAAAAAGCCCATGGAATAACGACATTCTGGGCATTGAGAAGTGAAAGTTTGCCAATTGCCTTCCCAAATCCCTAGGGAAGAAGACAATTCGGGCTGTCAGGTATTTGAAATCCTTCAGCTCCGCACCATAACCCCCATGGAATAACAGAATTCCAGGCGTTAGGAATTGAGCATCCTCCAGTTCCCCTTCGAATTTCCCATGGAATCCTGGCATTCTGGATGTCGGCACTTTAGAATCGCCCATACACTCTCCCAAATAGCCAAAAATTCACAAGGAATAACAGAATTCATGAGATCAGGAATATATCATCCGCCAGCTCTCCGCACAATTTCCCACGCAATAACAGCATTCCGTGTGGTGGGAATCTTGACTCCTCCACTTACCCTCCCAAATCTGCATGGAATAATGGCATTCTGGGTGTTGGGAATTTTCAATCCCCCAGAAACCCACCCCAAATCCCACCACATTCCCAAAGAAGAGCAACTTTCCAGATGTCAGGAATTTGGAATATCCCAGTTCCCCACCCAAATTCCCATGGAACAACAGCATTCCAAGTGACAGAAATCGTGAATCTTCCGGCAACGTGAAAAAATTGTCATGGAATAATGGGATTTCAGGTGTGAGGAATTGAGAATGCCCCGTACAGCCTCCCAGATTCCCACCACATTCCAATGGAATAACAACATTCCAGATTTCAGGAACTGAGAATCATCCTCTTCCCCTCCCAAATTCCCATGGAAACACGGCATTCTCTTATTCCCTAATTTGGAACCCCCCATAAGCGTTCCCAAAATCCCACCAAATTCCCATGGAATAACCATTTTAGTGTGTTGGGAATTTCCAATGCTCCACTTCCTCTCCTAAATTCCAATCAAACCCTAATGAAGTAACGACACTTTGCGTGTTGAGAATTTACAATCCGCCACTTCCCCTTCCAAATTCCCAACAATACCATGGAATACGAGCAGTTCCATCATTGGCAATTTCAACTCCTCCAGTTCCTCTCCCAAATTTCCTCCAACCTCTAACGGAATAATGACATTCTGTGTGTGGGAAATTTAGAATCCTCCACTTCCCCTTCCAAATTCCCATAGAATAGCTGCATTCTGGGTTTATGGATTTTCAAAACATCCATACGTCCACTTAAACTCGCACGAAAACCTCGCAAAAACAGCATTCATGGTGTTGGGAATATGATATCCTCACGTTGCTCTATCCACTTTCCAGCAAAACCATGGAATGACAGCATTCTGGGCATTGGGAGTTCGGAATCCTCCACTTCTCTTCCCAAATTCCAATGGAATAACAGCCTTCCAGGCATGGGGATATTGGAATCCTCTAGTTCCCTTCCAAAAAGCCCATGGAATAACGACATTCTGGGCATTGAGAAGTGAAAGTTTGCCAATTGCCTTCCCAAATCCCTAGGGAAGAAGACAATTCCGGCTGTCAGGTATTTGAAATCCTTCAGCTCCGCACCATAACCCCCATGGAATAACAGAATTCCAGGCGTTAGGAATTGAGCATCCTCCAGTTCCCCTTCGAATTTCCCATGGAATCCTGGCATTCTGGATGTCGGCACTTTAGAATCGCCCATACACTCTCCCAAATAGCCAAAAATTCACAAGGAATAACAGAATTCATGAGATCAGGAATATATCATCCGCCAGCTCTCCGCACAATTTCCCACGCAATAACAGCATTCCGTGTGGTGGGAATCTTGACTCCTCCACTTACCCTCCCAAATCTGCATGGAATAATGGCATTCTGGGTGTTGGGAATTTTCAATCCCCCAGAAACCCACCCCAAATCCCACCACATTCCCAAAGAAGAGCAACTTTCCAGATGTCAGGAATTTGGAATATCCCAGTTCCCCACCCAAATTCCCATGGAACAACAGCATTCCAAGTGACAGAAATCGTGAATCTTCCGGCAACGTGAAAAAATTGTCATGGAATAATGGGATTTCAGGTGTGAGGAATTGAGAATGCCCCGTACAGCCTCCCAGATTCCCACCACATTCCAATGGAATAACAACATTCCAGATTTCAGGAACTGAGAATCATCCTCTTCCCCTCCCAAATTCCCATGGAAACACGGCATTCTCTTATTCCCTAATTTGGAACCCCCCATAAGCGTTCCCAAAATCCCACCAAATTCCCATGGAATAACCATTTTAGTGTGTTGGGAATTTCCAATGCTCCACTTCCTCTCCCAAATTCCAGTCAAACCCTAATGAAGTAACGACACTTTGCGTGTTGAGAATTTACAATCCGCCACTTCCCCTTCCAAATTCCCAACAAAACCATGCAATACGAGCAGTTCCATCATTGGCAATTTCAACTCCTCCAGTTCCTCTCCCAAATTTCCTCCAACCTCTAACGGAATAATGACATTCTGTGTGTGGGAAATTTAGAATCCTCCACTTCCCCTTCCAAATTCCCATAGAATAGCTGCATTCTGGGTTTATGGATTTTCAAAACATCCATACGTCCACTTAAACTCGCACGAAAACCTCGCAAAAACAGCATTCATGGTGTTGGGAATATGATATCCTCACGTTGCTCTATCCACTTTCCAGCAAAACCATGGAATGACAGCATTCTGGGCATTGGGAGTTCGGAATCCTCCACTTCTCTTCCCAAATTCCAATGGAATAACAGCCTTCCAGGCATGGGGATATTGGAATCCTCTAGTTCCCTTCCAAAAAGACCATGGAATAACGACATTCTGGGCATTGAGAAGTGAAAGTTTGCCAATTGCCTTCCCAAATCCCTAGGGAAGAAGACAATTCGGGCTGTCAGGTATTTGAAATCCTTCAGCTCCGCACCATAACCCCCATGGAATAACAGAATTCCAGGCGTTAGGAATTGAGCATCCTCCAGTTCCCCTTCGAATTTCCCATGGAATCCTGGCATTCTGGATGTCGGCACTTTAGAATCGCCCATACACTCTCCCAAATAGCCAAAAAATTCACAAGGAATAACAGAATTCATGATATCAGGAATATATCATCCGCCAGCTCTCCGCACAATTTCCCACGCAATAACAGCATTCCGTGTGGTGGGAATCTTGACTCCTCCACTTACCCTCCCAAATCTGCATGGAATAATGGCATTCTGGGTGTTGGGAATTTTCAATCCCCCATAAACCCACCCCAAATCCCACCACATTCCCAAAGAAGAGCAACTTTCCAGATGTCAGGAATTTGGAATATCCCAGTTCCCCACCCAAATTCCTATGGAACAACAGCATTCCAAGTGACAGAAATCGAGAATCTTCCGGCAACGTGAAAAAATTGCCATGGAATAATGGGATTTCAGGTGTGAGGAATTGAGAATGCCCTGTACAGCCTCCCAGATTCCCACCACATTCCAATGGAATAACAACATTCCAGATTTCAGGAACTGAGAATCATCCTCTTCCCCTCCCAAATTCCCATGGAAACACGGCATTCTCTTATTCCCTAATTTGGAACCCCCCATAAGCGTTCCCAAAATCCCACCAAATTCCCATGGAATAACCATTTTAGTGTGTTGGGAATTTCCAATGCTCCACTTCCTCTCCCAAATTCCAATCAAACCCTAATGAAGTAATGACACTTTGCGTGTTGAGAATTTACAATCCGCCACTTCCCCTTCCAAATTCCCAACAAAACCATGCAATACGAGCAGTTCCATCATTGGCAATTTCAACTCCTCCAGTTCCTCTCCCAAATTTCCTCCAACCTCTAACGGAATAATGACATTCTGTGTGTGGGGAATTTAGAATCCTCCACTTCCCCTTCCAAATTCCCATAGAATAGCTGCATTCTGGGTTTATGGATTTTCAAAACATCCATACGTCCACTTAAACTCGCACGAAAACCTCGCAAAAACAGCATCCATGGTGTTGGGAATATGATATCCTCACGTTGCTCTATCCACTTTCCAGCAAAACCATGGAATGACAGCATTCTGGGCATTGGGAGTTCGGAATCCTCCACTTCTCTTCCCAAATTCCAATGGAATAACAGCCTTCCAGGCATGGGGATATTGGAATCCTCTAGTTCCCTTCCAAAAAGCCCATGGAATAACGACATTCTGGGCATTGAGAAGTGAAAGTTTGCCAATTGCCTTCCCAAATCCCTAGGGAAGAAGACAATTCGGGCTGTCAGGTATTTGAAATCCTTCAGCTCCGCACCATAACCCCCATGGAATAACAGAATTCCAGGCGTTAGGAATTGAGCATCCTCCAGTTCCCCTTCGAATTTCCCATGGAATCCTGGCATTCTGGATGTCGGCAGTTTAAAATCGCCCATACACTCTCCCAAATAGCCAAAAATTCACAAGGAATAACAGAATTCATGATATCAGGAATATATCATCCGCCAGCTCTCCGCACAATTTCCCACGCAATAACAGCATTCCGTGTGGTGGGAATCTTGACTCCTCCACTTACCCTCCCAAATCTGCATGGAATCATGGCATTCTGGGTGTTGGGAATTTTCAATCCCCCATAAACCCACCCCAAATCCCACCACATTCCCAAAGAAGAGCAACTTTCCAGATGTCAGGAATTTGGAATATACCAGTTCCCCACCCAAATTCCTATGGAACAACAGCATTCCAAGTGACAGAAATCGAGAATCTTCCGGCAACCTGAAAAAATTGCCATGGAATAATGGGATTCCAGGTGTGAGGAATTGAGAATGCCCCGTACAGCCTCCCAGATTCCCACCACATTCCAATGGAATAACAACATTCCAGATTTCAGGAACTGAGAATCATCCTCTTCCCCTCCCAAATTCCCATGGAAACACGGCATTCTCTTATTCCCTAATTTGGAACCCCCCATAAGCGTTCCCAAAATCCCACCAAATTCCCATGGAATAACCATTTTAGTGTGTTGGGAATTTCCAATGCTCCACTTCCTCTCCCAAATTCCAATCAAACCCTAATGAAGTAATGACACTTTGCGTGTTGAGAATTTACAATCCGCCACTTCCCCTTCCAAATTCCCAACAAAACCATGCAATACGAGCAGTTCCATCATTGGCAATTTCAACTCCTCCAGTTCCTCTCCCAAATTTCCACCTAAATCTAACGGGATAATGGCACATTTTGTGGGGTCAATTTAGAATCCTCCACTTCCCCTTCCAAATTCCCATAGAATAGCTGCATTCTGGGTTTGTGGATTTTCGAAACATCCATACGTCCACTTAAACACTCATGAAAACCTCGCAAAAACAGCATTCATGGTGTTGGGAATATGATATCCTCACGTTGCTCTATCCACTTTCCAGCAAAACCATGGAATGACAGCATTCTGGGCATTGGGAGTTCGGAATCCTCCACTTCTCTTCCCAAATTCCAATGGAATAACAGCCTTCCAGGCATGGGGATATTGGAATCCTCTACTTCCCTTCCAAAAAGCCCATGGAATAACGACATTCTGGGCATTGAGAAGTGAAAGTTTGCCAATTGCCTTCCCAAATCCCTAGGGAAGAAGACAATTCGGGCTGTCAGGTATTTGAAATCCTTCAGCTCCGCACCATAACCCCCATGGAATAACAGAATTCCAGGCGTTAGGAATTGAGCATCCTCCAGTTCCCCTTCGAATTTCCCATGGAATCCTGGCATTCTGGATGTCGGCAGTTTAGAATCGCCCATACACTCTCCCAAATAGCCAAAAAATTCACAAGGAATAACAGAATTCATGATATCAGGAATATATCATCCGCCAGCTCTCCGCACAATTTCCCACGCAATAACAGCATTCCGTGTGGTGGGAATCTTGACTCCTCCACTTACCCTCCCAAATCTGCATGGAATCATGGCATTCTGGGTGTTGGGAATTTTCAATCCCCCAGAAACCCACCCCAAATCCCACCACATTCCCAAAGAAGAGCAACTTTCCAGATGTCAGGAATTTGGAATATCCCAGTTCCCCACCCAAATTCCTATGGAACAACAGCATTCCAAGTCACAGAAATCGAGAATCTTCTGGCAACGTGAAAAAATTGCCATGGAATAATGGGATTTCAGGTGTGAGGAATTGAGAATGCCCCGTACAGCCTCCCAGATTCCCACCACATTCCAATGGAATAACAACATTCCAGATTTCAGGAACTGAGAATCATCCTCTTCCCCTCCCAAATTCCCATGGAAACACGGCATTCTCTTATTCCCTAATTTGGAACCCCCCATAAGCGTTCCCAAAATCCCACCAAATTCCCATGGAATAACCATTTTAGTGTGTTGGGAATTTCCAATGCTCCACTTCCTCTCCCAAATTCCAATCAAACCCTAATGAAGTAATGACACTTTGCGTGTTGAGAATTTACAATCCGCCACTTCCCCTTCCAAATTCCCAACAAAACCATGCAATACGAGCAGTTCCATCATTGGCAATTTCAACTCCTCCAGTTCCTCTCCCAAATTTCCACCTAAATCTAACGGGATAATGGCACATTTTGTGGGGTCAATTTAGAATCCTCCACTTCCCCTTCCAAATTCCCATAGAATAGCTGCATTCTGGGTTTGTGGATTTTCAAAACATCCATACGTCCACTTAAACACTCATGAAAACCTCGCAAAAACAGCATTCATGGTGTTGGGAATATGATATCCTCACGTTGCTCTATCCACTTTCCAGCAAAACCATGGAATGACAGCATTCTGGGCATTGGGAGTTCGGAATCCTCCACTTCTCTTCCCAAATTCCAATGGAATAACAATCTTCCACGCATAGGACTATCGTAATCCTCTAGTTCCCTTCCAAAAAGCCCATGGAATAACGACATTCTGGGCATTGAGAAGTGAAAGTTTGCCAATTGCCTTCCCAAATCCCTAGGGAAGAAGACAATTCCGGCTGTCAGGTATTTGAAATCCTTCAGCTCCGCACCATAACCCCCATGGAATAACAGAATTCCAGGTGTTAGGAATTGAGCATCCTCCAGTTCCCTTTGCATGTTCCCATGGAATCTTGGCATTCTGGATGTCGGCAGTTTAAAATTGCCCATACACTGTCCCAAATAGCCAAAAATTCACAAGGAGTTACAGAATTCATGATATCAGGAATATATTATCCACCAGCACTCCACACAATTTCCCATGGAATCATGGCATTCCGGCTTGTGGGAATCTTGGCTCCTCCAGTTACCCTCCCAAATCTGCATGGAAAAATGAATACCAGGCATTGGGAACGTAGAATCCTCATATTCCCCTTCCAAATTCCCATGGTATAACCATTTAAGTGTGTTGGGAATTTCCAATGCTCCACTTCCTCTCCCAAATTCCAATGAAACCCTAATGAAGTAATGACACTTTGCGTGTTGAGAATTTACAATCCGCCACTTCCCCTTCCAAATTCCCAACAAAACCATGGAATACGAGCAGTTCCATCATTGGCAATTTCAACTCCTCCAGTTCCTCTCCCAAATTTCCTCCAACCTCTAACGGAATAATGACATTCCGTGTGTGGGAAATTTAGAATCCTCCACTTCCCCTTCCAAATTCCCATAGAATAGCTGCATTCTGGGTTTATGGATTTTCAAAACATCCATACGTCCACTTAAACTCGCACGAAAACCTCGCAAAAACAGCATTCATGGTGTTGGGAATATGATATCCTCACGTTGCTCTATCCACTTTCCAGCAAAACCATGGAATGACAGCATTCTGGGCATTGGGAGTTCGGAATCCTCCACTTCTCTTCCCAAATTCCAATGGAATAACAGCCTTCCAGGCATGGGGATATTGGAATCCTCTAGTTCCCTTCCAAAAAGACCATGGAATAACGACATTCTGGGCATTGAGAAGTGAAAGTTTGCCAATTGCCTTCCCAAATCCCTAGGGAAGAAGACAATTCCGGCTGTCAGGTATTTGAAATCCTTCAGCTCCGCACCATAACCCCCATGGAATAACAGAATTCCAGGCGTTAGGAATTGAGCATCCTCCAGTTCCCCTTCGAATTTCCCATGGAATCCTGGCATTCTGGATGTCGGCAGTTTAAAATCGCCCATACACTCTCCCAAATAGCCAAAAATTCACAAGGAATAACAGAATTCATGATATCAGGAATATATCATCCGCCAGCTCTCCGCACAATTTCCCACGCAATAACAGCATTCCGTGTGGTGGGAATCTTGACTCCTCCACTTACCCTCCCAAATCTGCATGGAATCATGGCATTCTGGGTGTTGGGAATTTTCAATCCCCCATAAACCCACCCCAAATCCCACCACATTCCCAAAGAAGAGCAACTTTCCAGATGTCAGGAATTTGGAATATCCCAGTTCCCCACCCAAATTCCTATGGAACAACAGCATTCCAAGTGACAGAAATCGAGAATCTTCCGGCAACGTGAAAAAATTGTCATGGAATAATGGGATTTCAGGTGTGAGGAATTGAGAATGCCCCGTACAGCCTCCCAGATTCCCCCCACATTGCAATGGAATAACAACATTCCAGATTTCAGGAACTGAGAATCATCCTCTTCCCCTCCCAAATTCCCATGGAAACACGGCATTCTCTTATTCCCTAATTTGGAACCCCCCATAAGCGTTCCCAAAATCCCACCAAATTCCCATGGAATAACCATTTTAGTGTGTTGGGAATTTCCAATGCTCCACTTCCTCTCTCAAATTCCAATCAAACCCTAATGAAGTAATGACACTTTGCGTGTTGAGAATTTACAATCCGCCACTTCCCCTTCCAAATTCCCAACAAAACCATGGAATACGAGCAGTTCCATCATTGGCAATTTCAACTCCTCCAGTTCCTCTCCCAAATTTCCACCTAAATCTAACGGGATAATGGCACATTTTGTGGGGTCAATTTAGAATCCTCCACTTCCCCTTCCAAATTCCCATAGAATAGCTGCATTCTGGGTTTGTGGATTTTCGAAACATCCATACGTCCACTTAAACACTCATGAAAACCTCGCAAAAACAGCATTCATGGTGTTGGGAATATGATATCCTCACGTTGCTCTATCCACTTTCCAGCAAAACCATGGAATGACAGCATTCTGGGCATTGGGAGTTCGGAATCCTCCACTTCTCTTCCCAAATTCCAATGGAATAACAGCCTTCCAGGCATGGGGATATTGGAATCCTCTAGTTCCCTTCCAAAAAGCCCATGGAATAATGACATTCTGGGCATTGAGAAGTGAAAGTTTGCCAATTGCCTTCCCAAATCCCTAGGGAAGAAGACAATTCGGGCTGTCAGGTATTTGAAATCCTTCAGCTCCGCACCATAACCCCCATGGAATAACAGAATTCCAGGCGTTAGGAATTGAGCATCCTCCAGTTCCCCTTCGAATTTCCCATGGAATCCTGGCATTCTGGATGTCGGCACTTTAGAATCGCCCATACACTGTCCCAAATAGCCAAAAAATTCACAAGGAATAACAGAATTCATGATATCAGGAATATATCATCCGCCAGCTCTCCGCACAATTTCCCACGCAATAACAGCATTCCGTGTGGTGGGAATCTTGACTCCTCCACTTACCCTCCCAAATCTGCATGGAATAATGGCATTCTGGGTGTTGGGAATTTTCAATCCCCCAGAAACCCACCCCAAATCCCACCACATTCCCAAAGAAGAGCAACTTTCCAGATGTCAGGAACTTGGAATATCCCAGTTCCCCACCCAAATTCCCATGGAACAACAGCATTCCAAGTGACAGAAATCGTGAATCTTCCGGCAACGTGAAAAAATTGCCATGGAATAATGGGATTTCAGGTGTGAGGAATTGAGAATGCCCCGTACAGCCTCCCAGATTCCCACCACATTCCAATGGAATAACAACATTCCAGATTTCAGGAACTGAGAATCATCCTCTTCCCCTCCCAAATTCCCATGGAAACACGGCATTCTCTTATTCCCTAATTTGGAACCCCCCATAAGCGTTCCCAAAATCCCACCAAATTCCCATGGAATAACCATTTTAGTGTGTTGGGAATTTCCAATGCTCCACTTCCTCTCCCAAATTCCAGTCAAACCCTAATGAAGTAACGACACTTTGCGTGTTGAGAATTTACAATCCGCCACTTCCCCTTCCAAATTCCCAACAAAACCATGGAATACGAGCAGTTCCATCATTGGCAATTTCAACTCCTCCAGTTCCTCTCCCAAATTTCCTCCAACCTCTAACGGAATAATGACATTCTGTGTGTGGGAAATTTAGAATCCTCCACTTCCCCTTCCAAATTCCCATAGAATAGCTGCATTCTGGGTTTATGGATTTTCAAAACATCCATACGTCCACTTAAACTCGCACGAAAACCTCGCAAAAACAGCATTCATGGTGTTGGGAATATGATATCCTCACGTTGCTCTATCCACTTTCCAGCAAAACCATGGAATGACAGCATTCTGGGCATTGGGAGTTCGGAATCCTCCACTTCTCTTCCCAAATTCCAATGGAATAACAGCCTTCCAGGCATGGGGATATTGGAATCCTCTAGTTCCCTTCCAAAAAGACCATGGAATAACGACATTCTGGGCATTGAGAAGTGAAAGTTTGCCAATTGCCTTCCCAAATCCCTAGGGAAGAAGACAATTCCGGCTGTCAGGTATTTGAAATCCTTCAGCTCCGCACCATAACCCCCATGGAATAACAGAATTCCAGGCGTTAGGAATTGAGCATCCTCCAGTTCCCCTTCGAATTTCCCATGGAATCCTGGCATTCTGGATGTCGGCACTTTAGAATCGCCCATACACTCTCCCAAATAGCCAAAAAATTCACAAGGAATAACAGAATTCATGATATCAGGAATATATCATCCGCCAGCTCTCCGCACAATTTCCCACGGAATAACAGCATTCCATGTGGTGGGAATCTTGACTCCTCCACTTACCCTCCCAAATCTGCATGGAATCATGGCATTCTGGGTGTTGGGAATTTTCAATCCCCCATAAACCCACCCCAAATCCCACCACATTCCCAAAGAAGAGCAACTTTCCAGATGTCAGGAATTTGCAATATCCCAGTTCCCCACCCAAATTCCTATGGAACAACAGCATTCCAAGTGACAGAAATCGAGAATCTTCCGGCAACGTGAAAAAATTGCCATGGAATAATGGGATTTCAGGTGTGAGGAATTGAGAATGCCCCGTACAGCCTCCCAGATTCCCACCACATTCCAATGGAATAACAACATTCCAGATTTCAGGAACTGAGAATCATCCTCTTCCCCTCCCAAATTCCCATGGAAACACGGCATTCTCTTATTCCCTAATTTGGAACCCCCCATAAGCGTTCCCAAAATCCCACCAAATTCCCATGGAATAACCATTTTAGTGTGTTGGGAATTTCCAATGCTCCACTTCCTCTCCCAAATTCCAGTCAAACCCTAATGAAGTAATGACACTTTGCGTGTTGAGAATTTACAATCCGCCACTTCCCCTTCCAAATTCCCAACAAAACCATGCAATACGAGCAGTTCCATCATTGGCAATTTCAACTCCTCCAGTTCCTCTCCCAAATTTCCTCCAACCTCTAACGGAATAATGACATTCTGTGTGTGGGAAATTTAGAATCCTCCACTTCCCCTTCCAAATTCCCATAGAATAGCTGCATTCTGGGTTTATGGATTTTCAAAACATCCATACGTCCACTTAAACTCGCACGAAAACCTCGCAAAAACAGCATTCATGGTGTTGGGAATATGATATCCTCACGTTGCTCTATCCACTTTCCAGCAAAACCATGGAATGACAGCATTCTGGGCATTGGGAGTTCGGAATCCTCCACTTCTCTTCCCAAATTCCAATGGAATAACAGCCTTCCAGGCATGGGGATATTGGAATCCTCTAGTTCCCTTCCAAAAAGCCCATGGAATAACGACATTCTGGGCATTGAGAAGTGAAAGTTTGCCAATTGCCTTCCCAAATCCCTAGGGAAGAAGACAATTCCGGCTGTCAGGTATTTGAAATCCTTCAGCTCCGCACCATAACCCCCATGGAATAACAGAATTCCAGGCGTTAGGAATTGAGCATCCTCCAGTTCCCCTTCGAATTTCCCATGGAATCCTGGCATTCTGGATGTCGGCACTTTAGAATCGCCCATACACTCTCCCAAATAGCCAAAAAATTCACAAGGAATAACAGAATTCATGATATCAGGAATATATCATCCGCCAGCTCTCCGCACAATTTCCCACGCAATAACAGCATTCCGTGTGGTGGGAATCTTGACTCCTCCACTTACCCTCCCAAATCTGCATGGAATCATGGCATTCTGGGTGTTGGGAATTTTCAATCCCCCATAAACCCACCCCAAATCCCACCACATTCCCAAAGAAGAGCAACTTTCCAGATGTCAGGAATTTGGAATATCCCAGTTCCCCACAAAAATTCCTATGGAACAACAGCATTCCAAGTCACAGAAATCGAGAATCTTCCGGCAACGTGAAAAAATTGCCATGGAATAATGGGATTTCAGTTGTGAGGAATTGAGAATGCCCTGTACAGCCTCCCAGATTCCCACCACATTCCAATGGAATAACAACATTCCAGATTTCAGGAACTGAGAATCATCCTCTTCCCCTCCCAAATTCCCATGGAAACACGGCATTCTCTTATTCCCTAATTTGGAACCCCCCATAAGCGTTCCCAAAATCCCACCAAATTCCCATGGAATAACCATTTTAGTGTGTTGGGAATTTCCAATGCTCCACTTCCTCTCCCAAATTCCAGTCAAACCCTAATGAAGTAACGACACTTTGCGTGTTGAGAATTTACAATCCGCCACTTCCCCTTCCAAATTCCCAACAAAACCATGCAATACGAGCAGTTCCATCATTGGCAATTTCAACTCCTCCAGTTCCTCTCCCAAATTTCCTCCAACCTCTAACGGAATAATGACATTCTGTGTGTGGGAAATTTAGAATCCTCCACTTCCCCTTCCAAATTCCCATAGAATAGCTGCATTCTGGGTTTATGGATTTTCAAAACATCCATACGTCCACTTAAACTCGCACGAAAACCTCGTAAAAACAGCATTCATGGTGTTGGGAATATGATATCCTCACGTTGCTCTATCCACTTTCCAGCAAAACCATGGAATGACAGCATTCTGGGCATTGGGAGTTCGGAATCCTCCACTTCTCTTCCCAAATTCCAATGGAATAACAGCCTTCCAGGCATGGGGATATTGGAATCCTCTAGTTCCCTTCCAAAAAGCCCATGGAATAACGACATTCTGGGCATTGAGAAGTGAAAGTTTGCCAATTGCCTTCCCAAATCCCTAGGGAAGAAGACAATTCGGGCTGTCAGGTATTTGAAATCCTTCAGCTCCGCACCATAACCCCCATGGAATAACAGAATTCCAGGCGTTAGGAATTGAGCATCCTCCAGTTCCCCTTCGAATTTCCCATGGAATCCTGGCATTCTGGATGTCGGCACTTTAGAATCGCCCATACACTCTCCCAAATAGCCAAAAAATTCACAAGGAATAACAGAATTCATGATATCAGGAATATATCATCCGCCAGCTCTCCGCACAATTTCCCACGCAATAACAGCATTCCGTGTGGTGGGAATCTTGACTCCTCCAGTTACCCTCCCAAATCTGCATGGAATAATGGCATTCTGGGTGTTGGGAATTTTCAATCCCCCATAAACCCACCCCAAATCCCACCACATTCCCAAAGAAGAGCAACTTTCCAGATGTCAGGAATTTGGAATATCCCAGTTCCCCACCCAAATTCCTATGGAACAACAGCATTCCAAGTGACAGAAATCGAGAATCTTCCGGCAACGTGAAAAAATTGCCATGGAATAATGGGATTTCAGGTGTGAGGAATTGAGAATGCCCCGTACAGCCTCCCAGATTCCCACCACATTCCAATGGAATAACAACATTCCAGATTTCAGGAACTGAGAATCATCCTCTTCCCCTCCCAAATTCCCATGGAAACACGGCATTCTCTTATTCCCTAATTTGGAACCCCCCATAAGCGTTCCCAAAATCCCACCAAATTCCCATGGAATAACCATTTTAGTGTGTTGGGAATTTCCAATGCTCCACTTCCTCTCCCAAATTCCAGTCAAACCCTAATGAAGTAACGACACTTTGCGTGTTGAGAATTTACAATCCGCCACTTCCCCTTCCAAATTCCCAACAAAACCATGCAATACGAGCAGTTCCATCATTGGCAATTTCAACTCCTCCAGTTCCTCTCCCAAATTTCCTCCAACCTCTAACGGAATAATGACATTCTGTGTGTGGGAAATTTAGAATCCTCCACTTCCCCTTCCAAATTCCCATAGAATAGCTGCATTCTGGGTTTATGGATTTTCAAAACATCCATACGTCCACTTAAACTCGCACGAAAACCTCGCAAAAACAGCATTCATGGTGTTGGGAATATGATATCCTCACGTTGCTCTATCCACTTTCCAGCAAAACCATGGAATGACAGCATTCTGGGCATTGGGAGTTCGGAATCCTCCACTTCTCTTCCCAAATTCCAATGGAATAACAGCCTTCCAGGCATGGGGATATTGGAATCCTCTAGTTCCCTTCCAAAAAGCCCATGGAATAACGACATTCTGGGCATTGAGAAGTGAAAGTTTGCCAATTGCCTTCCCAAATCCCTAGGGAAGAAGACAATTCGGGCTGTCAGGTATTTGAAATCCTTCAGCTCCGCACCATAACCCCCATGGAATAACAGAATTCCAGGCGTTAGGAATTGAGCATCCTCCAGTTCCCCTTCGAATTTCCCATGGAATCCTGGCATTCTGGATGTCGGCACTTTAGAATCGCCCATACACTCTCCCAAATAGCCAAAAATTCACAAGGAATAACAGAATTCATGAGATCAGGAATATATCATCCGCCAGCTCTCCGCACAATTTCCCACGCAATAACAGCATTCCATGTGGTGGGAATCTTGACTCCTCCACTTACCCTCCCAAATCTGCATGGAATAATGGCATTCTGGGTGTTGGGAATTTTCAATCCCCCATAAACCCACCCCAAATCCCACCACATTCCCAAAGAAGAGCAACTTTCCAGATGTCAGGAATTTGCAATATCCCAGTTCCCCACCCAAATTCCCATGGAACAACAGCATTCCAAGTGACAGAAATCGAGAATCTTCCGGCAACGTGAAAAAATTGCCATGGAATAATGGGATTTCAGGTGTGAGGAATTGAGAATGCCCCGTACAGCCTCCCAGATTCCCCCCACATTCCAATGGAATAACAACATTCCAGATTTCAGGAACTGAGAATCATCCTCTTCCCCTCCCAAATTCCCATGGAAACACGGCATTCTCTTATTCCCTAATTTGGAACCCCCCATAAGCGTTCCCAAAATCCCACCAAATTCCCATGGAATAACCATTTTAGTGTGTTGGGAATTTCCAATGCTCCACTTCCTCTCCCAAATTCCAGTCAAACCCTAATGAAGTAATGACACTTTGCGTGTTGAGAATTTACAATCCGCCACTTCCCCTTCCAAATTCCCAACAAAACCATGGAATACGAGCAGTTCCATCATTGGCAATTTCAACTCCTCCAGTTCCTCTCCCAAATTTCCACCTAAATCTAACGGGATAATGGCACATTTTGTGGGGTCAATTTAGAATCCTCCACTTCCCCTTCCAAATTCCCATAGAATAGCTGCATTCTGGGTTTATGGATTTTCGAAACATCCATACGTCCACTTAAACACTCATGAAAACCTCGCAAAAACAGCATTCATGGTGTTGGGAATATGATATCCTCACGTTGCTCTATCCACTTTCCAGCAAAACCATGGAATGACAGCATTCTGGGCATTGGGAGTTCGGAATCCTCCACTTCTCTTCCCAAATTCCAATGGAATAACAGCCTTCCAGGCATGGGGATATTGGAATCCTCTAGTTCCCTTCCAAAAAGCCCATGGAATAACGACATTCTGGGCATTGAGAAGTGAAAGTTTGCCAATTGCCTTCCCAAATCCCTAGGGAAGAAGACAATTCGGGCTGTCAGGTATTTGAAATCCTTCAGCTCCGCACCATAACCCCCATGGAATAACAGAATTCCAGGCGTTAGGAATTGAGCATCCTCCAGTTCCCCTTCGAATTTCCCATGGAATCCTGGCATTCTGGATGTCGGCAGTTTAAAATCGCCCATACACTCTCCCAAATAGCCAAAAATTCACAAGGAATAACAGAATTCATGATATCAGGAATATATCATCCGCCAGCTCTCCGCACAATTTCCCACGCAATAACAGCATTCCGTGTGGTGGGAATCTTGACTCCTCCACTTACCCTCCCAAATCTGCATGGAATAATGGCATTCTGGGTGTTGGGAATTTTCAATCCCCCATAAACCCACCCCAAATCCCACCACATTCCCAAAGAAGAGCAACTTTCCAGATGTCAGGAATTTGGAATATCCCAGTTCCCCACCCAAATTCCTATGGAACAACAGCATTCCAAGTGACAGAAATCGTGAATCTTCCGGCAACCTGAAAAAATTGCCATGGAATAATGGGATTCCAGGTGTGAGGAATTGAGAATGCCCCGTACAGCCTCCCAGATTCCCACCACATTCCAATGGAATAACAACATTCCAGATTTCAGGAACTGAGAATCATCATCTTCCCCTCCCAAATTCCCATGGAAACACGGCATTCTCTTATTCCCTAATTTGGAACCCCCCATAAGCGTTCTCAAAATCCCACCAAATTCCCATGGAATAACCATTTTAGTGTGTTGGGAATTTCCAATGCTCCACTTCCTCTCCCAAATTCCAATCAAACCCTAATGAAGTAATGACACTTTGCGTGTTGAGAATTTACAATCCGCCACTTCCCCTTCCAAATTCCCAACAAAACCATGGAATACGAGCAGTTCCATCATTGGCAATTTCAACTCCTCCAGTTCCTCTCCCAAATTTCCTCCAACCTCTAACGGAATAATGACATTCCGTGTGTGGGAAATTTAGAATCCTCCACTTCCCCTTCCAAATTCCCATAGAATAGCTGCATTCTGGGTTTATGGATTTTCAAAACATCCATACGTCCACTTAAACTCGCACGAAAACCTCGCAAAAACAGCATTCATGGTGTTGGGAATATGATATCCTCACGTTGCTCTATCCACTTTCCAGCAAAACCATGGAATGACAGCATTCTGGGCATTGGGAGTTCGGAATCCTCCACTTCTCTTCCCAAATTCCAATGGAATAACAGCCTTCCAGGCATGGGGATATTGGAATCCTCTAGTTCCCTTCCAAAAAGACCATGGAATAACGACATTCTGGGCATTGAGAAGTGAAAGTTTGCCAATTGCCTTCCCAAATCCCTAGGGAAGAAGACAATTCGGGCTGTCAGGTATTTGAAATCCTTCAGCTCCGCACCATAACCCCCATGGAATAACAGAATTCCAGGCGTTAGGAATTGAGCATCCTCCAGTTCCCCTTCGAATTTCCCATGGAATCCTGGCATTCTGGATGTCGGCAGTTTAAAATCGCCCATACACTCTCCCAAATAGCCAAAAATTCACAAGGAATAACAGAATTCATGATATCAGGAATATATCATCCGCCAGCTCTCCGCACAATTTCCCACGCAATAACAGCATTCCGTGTGGTGGGAATCTTGACTCCTCCACTTACCCTCCCAAATCTGCATGGAATAATGGCATTCTGGGTGTTGGGAATTTTCAATCCCCCATAAACCCACCCCAAATCCCACCACATTCCCAAAGAAGAGCAACTTTCCAGATGTCAGGAATTTGGAATATCCCAGTTCCCCACCCAAATTCCTATGGAACAACAGCATTCCAAGTGACAGAAATCGAGAATCTTCCGGCAACGTGAAAAAATTGTCATGGAATAATGGGATTTCAGGTGTGAGGAATTGAGAATGCCCCGTACAGCCTCCCAGATTCCCACCACATTGCAATGGAATAACAACTTTCCAGATTTCAGGAACTGAGAATCATCCTCTTCCCCTCCCAAATTCCCATGGAAACACGGCATTCTCTTATTCCCTAATTTGGAACCCCCCATAAGCGTTCCCAAAATCCCACCAAATTCCCATGGAATAACCATTTTAGTGTGTTGGGAATTTCCAATGCTCCACTTCCTCTCCCAAATTCCAATCAAACCCTAATGAAGTAATGACACTTTGCGTGTTGAGAATTTACAATCCGCCACTTCCCCTTCCAAATTCCCAACAAAACCATGCAATACGAGCAGTTCCATCATTGGCAATTTCAACTCCTCCAGTTCCTCTCCCAAATTTCCACCTAAATCTAACGGGATAATGGCACATTTTGTGGGGTCAATTTAGAATCCTCCACTTCCCCTTCCAAATTCCCATAGAATAGCTGCATTCTGGGTTTGTGGATTTTCAAAACATCCATACGTCCACTTAAACACTCATGAAAACCTCGCAAAAACAGCATTCATGGTGTTGGGAATATGATATCCTCACGTTGCTCTATCCACTTTCCAGCAAAACCATGGAATGACAGCATTCTGGGCATTGGGAGTTCGGAATCCTCCACTTCTCTTCCCAAATTCCAATGGAATAACAGCCTTCCAGGCATGGGGATATTGGAATCCTCTAGTTCCCTTCCAAAAAGACCATGGAATAACGACATTCTGGGCATTGAGAAGTGAAAGTTTGCCAATTGCCTTCCCAAATCCCTAGGGAAGAAGACAATTCCGGCTGTCAGGTATTTGAAATCCTTCAGCTCCGCACCATAACCCCCATGGAATAACAGAATTCCAGGCGTTAGGAATTGAGCATCCTCCAGTTGCCTTTGGATCTTCCCATGGAATCTTGGCATTCTGGATGTCGGCAGTTTAGAATCGCCCACACACTCTCCCAAATAGCCAAAAATTCACAAGGAATAACAGAATTCATGATATCAGGAATATATCATCCGCCAGCTCTCCGCACAATTTCCCACGCAATAACAGCATTCCGTGTGGTGGGAATCTTGACTCCTCCACTTACCCTCCCAAATCTGCATGGAATCATGGCATTCTGGGTGTTGGGAATTTTCAATCCCCCAGAAACCCACCCCAAATCCCACTACATTCCCAAAGAAGAGCAACTTTCCAGATGTCAGGAATTTGGAATATCCCAGTTCCCCACCCAAATTCCTATGGAACAACAGCATTCCAAGTGACAGAAATCGAGAATCTTCCGGCAACGTGAAAAAATTGCCATGGAATAATGGGATTTCAGGTGTGAGGAATTGAGAATGCCCCGTACAGCCTCCCAGATTCCCACCACATTCCAATGGAATAACAACATTCCAGATTTCAGGAACTGAGAATCATCCTCTTCCCCTCCCAAATTCCCATGGAAACACGGCATTCTCTTATTCCCTAATTTGGAACCCCCCATAAGCGTTCCCAAAATCCCACCAAATTCCCATGGAATAACCATTTTAGTGTGTTGGGAATTTCCAATGCTCCACTTCCTCTCCCAAATTCCAATCAAACCCTAATGAAGTAATGACACTTTGCGTGTTGAGAATTTACAATCCACCACTTCCCCTTCCAAATTCCCAACAAAACCATGGAATACGAGCAGTTCCATCATTGGCAATTTCAACTCCTCCAGTTCCTCTCCCAAATTTCCACCTAAATCTAACGGGATAATGGCACATTTTGTGGGGTCAATTTAGAATCCTCCACTTCCCCTTCCAAATTCCCATAGAATAGCTGCATTCTGGATTTGTGGATTTTCGAAACATCCATACGTCCACTTAAACACTCATGAAAACCTCGCAAAAACAGCATTCATGGTGTTGGGAATATGATATCCTCACGTTGCTCTATCCACTTTCCAGCAAAACCATGGAATGACAGCATTCTGGGCATTGGGAGTTCGGAATCCTCCACTTCTCTTCCCAAATTCCAATGGAATAACAGCCTTCCAGGCATGGGGATATTGGAATCCTCTAGTTCCCTTCCAAAAAGCCCATGGAATAACGACATTCTGGGCATTGAGAAGTGAAAGTTTGCCAATTGCCTTCCCAAATCCCTAGGGAAGAAGACAATTCCGGCTGTCAGGTATTTGAAATCCTTCAGCTCCGCACCATAACCCCCATGGAATAACAGAATTCCAGGCGTTAGGAATTGAGCATCCTCCAGTTGCCTTTGGATCTTCCCATGGAATCCTGGCATTCTGGATGTCGGCAGTTTAGAATCGCCCACACACTCTCCCAAATAGCCAAAAATTCACAAGGAATAACAGAATTCATGATATCAGGAATATATCATCCGCCAGCTCTCCGCACAATTTCCCACGCAATAACAGCATTCCGTGTGGTGGGAATCTTGACTCCTCCACTTACCCTCCCAAATCTGCATGGAATCATGGCATTCTGGGTGTTGGGAATTTTCAATCCCCCATAAACCCACCCCAAATCCCACTACATTCCCAAAGAAGAGCAACTTTCCAGATGTCAGGAATTTGGAATATCCCAGTTCCCCACCCAAATTCCTATGGAACAACAGCATTCCAAGTGACAGAAATCGAGAATCTTCCGGCAACGTGAAAAAATTGCCATGGAATAATGGGATTTCAGGTGTGAGGAATTGAGAATGCCCCGTACAGCCTCCCAGATTCCCACCACATTCCAATGGAATAACAACATTCCAGATTTCAGGAACTGAGAATCATCCTCTTCCCCTCCCAAATTCCCATGGAAACACGGCATTCTCTTATTCCCTAATTTGGAACCCCCCATAAGCGTTCCCAAAATCCCACCAAATTCCCATGGAATAACCATTTTAGTGTGTTGGGAATTTCCAATGCTCCACTTCCTCTCCCAAATTCCAATCAAACCCTAATGAAGTAATGACACTTTGCGTGTTGAGAATTTACAATCCACCACTTCCCCTTCCAAATTCCCAACAAAACCATGGAATACGAGCAGTTCCATCATTGGCAATTTCAACTCCTCCAGTTCCTCTCCCAAATTTCCACCTAAATCTAACGGGATAATGGCACATTTTGTGGGGTCAATTTAGAATCCTCCACTTCCCCTTCCAAATTCCCATAGAATAGCTGCATTCTGGATTTGTGGATTTTCGAAACATCCATACGTCCACTTAAACACTCATGAAAACCTCGCAAAAACAGCATTCATGGTGTTGGGAATATGATATCCTCACGTTGCTCTATCCACTTTCCAGCAAAACCATGGAATGACAGCATTCTGGGCATTGGGAGTTCGGAATCCTCCACTTCTCTTCCCAAATTCCAATGGAATAACAGCCTTCCAGGCATGGGGATATTGGAATCCTCTAGTTCCCTTCCAAAAAGACCATGGAATAACGACATTCTGGGCATTGAGAAGTGAAAGTTTGCCAATTGCCTTCCCAAATCCCTAGGGAAGAAGACAATTCCGGCTGTCAGGTATTTGAAATCCTTCAGCTCCGCACCATAACCCCCATGGAATAACAGAATTCCAGGCGTTAGGAATTGAGCATCCTCCAGTTCCCCTTCGAATTTCCCATGGAATCCTGGCATTCTGGATGTCGGCAGTTTAGAATCGCCCACACACTCTCCCAAATAGCCAAAAATTCACAAGGAATAACAGAATTCATGATATCAGGAATATATCATCCGCCAGCTCTCCGCACAATTTCCCACGCAATAACAGCATTCCGTGTGGTGGGAATCTTGACTCCTCCACTTACCCTCCCAAATCTGCATGGAATCATGGCATTCTGGGTGTTGGGAATTTTCAATCCCCCATAAACCCACCCCAAATCCCACTACATTCCCAAAGAAGAGCAACTTTCCAGATGTCAGGAATTTGGAATATCCCAGTTCCCCACCCAAATTCCTATGGAACAACAGCATTCCAAGTGACAGAAATCGAGAATCTTCCGGCAACGTGAAAAAATTGCCATGGAATAATGGGATTTCAGGTGTGAGGAATTGAGAATGCCCTGTACAGCCTCCCAGATTCCCACCACATTCCAATGGAATAACAACATTCCAGATTTCAGGAACTGAGAATCATCCTCTTCCCCTCCCAAATTCCCATGGAAACACGGCATTCTCTTATTCCCTAATTTGGAACCCCCCATAAGCGTTCCCAAAATCCCACCAAATTCCCATGGAATAACCATTTTAGTGTGTTGGGAATTTCCAATGCTCCACTTCCTCTCCCAAATTCCAATCAAACCCTAATGAAGTAACGACACTTTGCGTGTTGAGAATTTACAATCCGCCACTTCCCCTTCCAAATTCCCAACAAAACCATGCAATACGAGCAGTTCCATCATTGGCAATTTCAACTCCTCCAGTTCCTCTCCCAAATTTCCTCCAACCTCTAACGGAATAATGACATTCCGTGTGTGGGAAATTTAGAATCCTCCACTTCCCCTTCCAAATTCCCATAGAATAGCTGCATTCTGGGTTTATGGATTTTCAAAACATCCATACGTCCACTTAAACTCGCACGAAAACCTCGCAAAAACAGCATTCATGGTGTTGGGAATATGATATCCTCACGTTGCTCTATCCACTTTCCAGCAAAACCATGGAATGACAGCATTCTGGGCATTGGGAGTTCGGAATCCTCCACTTCTCTTCCCAAATTCCAATGGAATAACAGCCTTCCAGGCATGGGGATATTGGAATCCTCTAGTTCCCTTCCAAAAAGCCCATGGAATAACGACATTCTGGGCATTGAGAAGTGAAAGTTTGCCAATTGCCTTCCCAAATCCCTAGGGAAGAAGACAATTCCGGCTGTCAGGTATTTGAAATCCTTCAGCTCCGCACCATAACCCCCATGGAATAACAGAATTCCAGGCGTTAGGAATTGAGCATCCTCCAGTTCCCCTTCGAATTTCCCATGGAATCCTGGCATTCTGGATGTCGGCACTTTAGAATCGCCCATACACTCTCCCAAATAGCCAAAAATTCACAAGGAATAACAGAATTCATGAGATCAGGAATATATCATCCGCCAGCTCTCCGCACAATTTCCCACGCAATAACAGCATTCCGTGTGGTGGGAATCTTGACTCCTCCACTTACCCTCCCAAATCTGCATGGAATAATGGCATTCTGGGTGTTGGGAATTTTCAATCCCCCATAAACCCACCCCAAATCCCACCACATTCCCAAAGAAGAGCAACTTTCCAGATGTCAGGAATTTGGAATATCCCAGTTCCCCACCCAAATTCCCATGGAACAACAGCATTCCAAGTGACAGAAATCGTGAATCTTCCGGCAACGTGAAAAAATTGTCATGGAATAATGGGATTTCAGGTGTGAGGAATTGAGAATGCCCCGTACAGCCTCCCAGATTCCCACCACATTCCAATGGAATAACAACATTCCAGATTTCAGGAACTGAGAATCATCCTCTTCCCCTCCCAAATTCCCATGGAAACACGGCATTCTCTTATTCCCTAATTTGGAACCCCCCATAAGCGTTCCCAAAATCCCACCAAATTCCCATGGAATAACCATTTTAGTGTGTTGGGAATTTCCAATGCTCCACTTCCTCTCCAAATTCCAGTCAAACCCTAATGAAGTAACGACACTTTGCGTGTTGAGAATTTACAATCCGCCACTTCCCCTTCCAAATTCCCAACAAAACCATGCAATACGAGCAGTTCCATCTTTGGCAATTTCAACTCCTCCAGTTCCTCTCCCAAATTTCCTCCAACCTCTAACGGAATAATGACATTCCGTGTGTGGGAAATTTAGAATCCTCCACTTCCCCTTCCAAATTCCCATAGAATAGCTGCATTCTGGGTTTATGGATTTTCAAAACATCCATACGTCCACTTAAACTCGCACGAAAACCTCGCAAAAACAGCATTCATGGTGTTGGGAATATGATATCCTCACGTTGCTCTATCCACTTTCCAGCAAAACCATGGAATGACAGCATTCTGGGCATTGGGAGTTCGGAATCCTCCACTTCTCTTCCCAAATTCCAATGGAATAACAGCCTTCCAGGCATGGGGATATTGGAATCCTCTAGTTCCCTTCCAAAAAGCCCATGGAATAACGACATTCTGGGCATTGAGAAGTGAAAGTTTGCCAATTGCCTTCCCAAATCCCTAGGGAAGAAGACAATTCCGGCTGTCAGGTATTTGAAATCCTTCAGCTCCGCACCATAACCCCCATGGAATAACAGAATTCCAGGCGTTAGGAATTGAGCATCCTCCAGTTCCCCTTCGAATTTCCCATGGAATCCTGGCATTCTGGATGTCGGCACTTTAGAATCGCCCATACACTCTCCCAAATAGCCAAAAATTCACAAGGAATAACAGAATTCATGAGATCAGGAATATATCATCCGACAGCTCTCCGCACAATTTCCCACGCAATAACAGCATTCCGTGTGGTGGGAATCTTGACTCCTCCACTTACCCTCCCAAATCTGCATGGAATCATGGCATTCTGGGTGTTGGGAATTTTCAATCCCCCATAAACCCACCCCAAATCCCACCACATTCCCAAAGAAGAGCAACTTTCCAGATGTCAGGAATTTGGAATATCCCAGTTCCCCACCCAAATTCCCATGGAACAACAGCATTCCAAGTGACAGAAATCGTGAATCTTCCGGCAACGTGAAAAAATTGTCATGGAATAATGGGATTTCAGGTGTGAGGAATTGAGAATGCCCCGTACAGCCTCCCAGATTCCCACCACATTCCAATGGAATAACAACATTCCAGATTTCAGGAACTGAGAATCATCCTCTTCCCCTCCCAAATTCCCATGGAAACACGGCATTCTCTTATTCCCTAATTTGGAACCCCCCATAAGCGTTCCCAAAATCCCACCAAATTCCCATGGAATAACCATTTTAGTGTGTTGGGAATTTCCAATGCTCCACTTCCTCTCCCAAATTCCAATCAAACCCTAATGAAGTAACGACACTTTGCGTGTTGAGAATTTACAATCCGCCACTTCCCCTTCCAAATTCCCAACAAAACCATGCAATACGAGCAGTTCTATCATTGGCAATTTCAACTCCTCCAGTTCCTCTCCCAAATTTCCTCCAACCTCTAACGGAATAATGACATTCTGTGTGTGGGAAATTTAGAATCCTCCACTTCCCCTTCCAAATTCCCATAGAATAGCTGCATTCGGGGTTTATGGATTTTCAAAACATCCATACGTCCACTTAAACTCGCACGAAAACCTCGCAAAAACAGCATTCATGGTGTTGGGAATATGATATCCTCACGTTGCTCTATCCCCTTTCCAGCAAAACCATGGAATGACAGCATTCTGGGCATTGGGAGTTCGGAATCCTCCACTTCTCTTCCCAAATTCCAATGGAATAACAGCCTTCCAGGCATGGGGATATTGGAATCCTCTAGTTCCCTTCCAAAAAGCCCATGGAATAACGACATTCTGGGCATTGAGAAGTGAAAGTTTGCCAATTGCCTTCCCAAATCCCTAGGGAAGAAGACAATTCCGGCTGTCAGGTATTTGAAATCCTTCAGCTCCGCACCATAACCCCCATGGAATAACAGAATTCCAGGCGTTAGGAATTGAGCATCCTCCAGTTCCCCTTCGAATTTCCCATGGAATCCTGGCATTCTGGATGTCGGCACTTTAGAATCGCCCATACACTCTCCCAAATAGCCAAAAAATTCACAAGGAATAACAGAATTCATGATATCAGGAATATATCATCCGACAGCTCTCCGCACAATTTCCCACGCAATAACAGCATTCCGTGTGGTGGGAATCTTGACTCCTCCACTTACCCTCCCAAATCTGCATGGAATCATGGCATTCTGGGTGTTGGGAATTTTCAATCCCCCATAAACCCACCCCAAATCCCACTACATTCCCAAAGAAGAGCAACTTTCCAGATGTCAGGAATTTGGAATACCCCAGTTCCCCACCCAAATTCCCATGGAACAACAGCATTCCAAGTGACAGAAATCGAGAATCTTCCGGCAACGTGAAAAAATTGTCATGGAATAATGGGATTTCAGGTGTGAGGAATTGAGAATGCCCCGTACAGCCTCCCAGATTCCCACCACATTCCAATGGAATAACAACATTCCAGATTTCAGGAACTGAGAATCATCCTCTTCCCCTCCCAAATTCCCATGGAAACACGGCATTCTCTTATTCCCTAATTTGGAACCCCCCATAAGCGTTCCCAAAATCCCACCAAATTCCCATGGAATAACCATTTTAGTGTGTTGGGAATTTCCAATGCTCCACTTCCTCTCCCAAATTCCAGTCAAACCCTAATGAAGTAACGACACTTTGCGTGTTGAGAATTTACAATCCGCCACTTCCCCTTCCAAATTCCCAACAAAACCATGCAATACGAGCAGTTCCATCATTGGCAATTTCAACTCCTCCAGTTCCTCTCCCAAATTTCCTCCAACCTCTAACGGAATAATGACATTCCGTGTGTGGGAAATTTAGAATCCTCCACTTCCCCTTCCAAATTCCCATAGAATAGCTGCATTCTGGGTTTATGGATTTTCAAAACATCCATACGTCCACTTAAACTCGCACGAAAACCTCGCAAAAACAGCATTCATGGTGTTGGGAATATGATATCCTCACGTTGCTCTATCCACTTTCCAGCAAAACCATGGAATGACAGCATTCTGGGCATTGGGAGTTCGGAATCCTCCACTTCTCTTCCCAAATTCCAATGGAATAACAGCCTTCCAGGCATGGGGATATTGGAATCCTCTAGTTCCCTTCCAAAAAGACCATGGAATAACGACATTCTGGGCATTGAGAAGTGAAAGTTTGCCAATTGCCTTCCCAAATCCCTAGGGAAGAAGACAATTCCGGCTGTCAGGTATTTGAAATCCTTCAGCTCCGCACCATAACCCCCATGGAATAACAGAATTCCAGGCGTTAGGAATTGAGCATCCTCCAGTTCCCCTTCGAATTTCCCATGGAATCCTGGCATTCTGGATGTCGGCACTTTAGAATCGCCCATACACTCTCCCAAATAGCCAAAAATTCACAAGGAATAACAGAATTCATGAGATCAGGAATATATCATCCGCCAGCTCTCCGCACAATTTCCCACGCAATAACAGCATTCCGTGTGGTGGGAATCTTGACTCCTCCACTTACCCTCCCAAATCTGCATGGAATCATGGCATTCTGGGTGTTGGGAATTTTCAATCCCCCAGAAACCCACCCCAAATCCCACCACATTCCCAAAGAAGAGCAACTTTCCAGATGTCAGGAATTTGGAATATCCCAGTTCCCCACCCAAATTCCTATGGAACAACAGCATTCCAAGTGACAGAAATCGAGAATCTTCCGGCAACGTGAAAAAATTGTCATGGAATAATGGGATTTCAGGTGTGAGGAATTGAGAATGCCCCGTACAGCCTCCCAGATTCCCACCACATTCCAATGGAATAACAACATTCCAGATTTCAGGAACTGAGAATCATCCTCTTCCCCTCCCAAATTCCCATGGAAACACGGCATTCTCTTATTCCCTAATTTGGAACCCCCCATAAGCGTTCCCAAAATCCCACCAAATTCCCATGGAATAGCCATTTTAGTGTGTTGGGAATTTCCAATGCTCCACTTCCTCTCCCAAATTCCAATCAAACCCTAATGAAGTAACGACACTTTGCGTGTTGAGAATTTACAATCCGCCACTTCCCCTTCCAAATTCCCAACAATACCATGCAATACGAGCAGTTCCATCATTGGCAATTTCAACTCCTCCAGTTCCTCTCCCAAATTTCCTCCAACCTCTAACGGAATAATGACATTCTGTGTGTGGGAAATTTAGAATCCTCCACTTCCCCTTCCAAATTCCCATAGAATAGCTGCATTCTGGGTTTATGGATTTTCAAAACATCCATACGTCCACTTAAACTCGCACGAAAACCTCGCAAAAACAGCATTCATGGTGTTGGGAATATGATATCCTCACGTTGCTCTATCCACTTTCCAGCAAAACCATGGAATGACAGCATTCTGGGCATTGGGAGTTCGGAATCCTCCACTTCTCTTCCCAAATTCCAATGGAATAACAGCCTTCCAGGCATGGGGATATTGGAATCCTCTAGTTCCCTTCCAAAAAGACCATGGAATAACGACATTCTGGGCATTGAGAAGTGAAAGTTTGCCAATTGCCTTCCCAAATCCCTAGGGAAGAAGACAATTCGGGCTGTCAGGTATTTGAAATCCTTCAGCTCCGCACCATAACCCCCATGGAATAACAGAATTCCAGGCGTTAGGAATTGAGCATCCTCCAGTTCCCCTTCGAATTTCCCATGGAATCCTGGCATTCTGGATGTCGGCACTTTAGAATCGCCCATACACTCTCCCAAATAGCCAAAAAATTCACAAGGAATAACAGAATTCATGAGATCAGGAATATATCATCCGCCAGCTCTCCGCACAATTTCCCACGGAATAACAGCATTCCGTGTGGTGGGAATCTTGACTCCTCCACTTACCCTCCCAAATCTGCATGGAATAATGGCATTCTGGGTGTTGGGAATTTTCAATCCCCCATAAACCCACCCCAAATCCCACCACATTCCCAAAGAAGAGCAACTTTCCAGATGTCAGGAATTTGGAATATCCCAGTTCCCCACCCAAATTCCTATGGAACAACAGCATTCCAAGTGACAGAAATCGAGAATCTTCCGGCAACGTGAAAAAATTGTCATGGAATAATGGGATTTCAGGTGTGAGGAATTGAGAATGCCCCGTACAGCCTCCCAGATTCCCCCCACATTCCAATGGAATAACAACATTCCAGATTTCAGGAACTGAGAATCATCCTCTTCCCCTCCCAAATTCCCATGGAAACACGGCATTCTCTTATTCCCTAATTTGGAACCCCCCATAAGCGTTCCCAAAATCCCACCAAATTCCCATGGAATAACCATTTTAGTGTGTTGGGAATTTCCAATGCTCCACTTCCTCTCCTAAATTCCAATCAAACCCTAATGAAGTAACGACACTTTGCGTGTTGAGAATTTACAATCCGCCACTTCCCCTTCCAAATTCCCAACAATACCATGGAATACGAGCAGTTCCATCATTGGCAATTTCAACTCCTCCAGTTCCTCTCCCAAATTTCCTCCAACCTCTAACGGAATAATGACATTCTGTGTGTGGGAAATTTAGAATCCTCCACTTCCCCTTCCAAATTCCCATAGAATAGCTGCATTCTGGGTTTATGGATTTTCAAAACATCCATACGTCCACTTAAACTCGCACGAAAACCTCGCAAAAACAGCATTCATGGTGTTGGGAATATGATATCCTCACGTTGCTCTATCCACTTTCCAGCAAAACCATGGAATGACAGCATTCTGGGCATTGGGAGTTCGGAATCCTCCACTTCTCTTCCCAAATTCCAATGGAATAACAGCCTTCCAGGCATGGGGATATTGGAATCCTCTAGTTCCCTTCCAAAAAGACCATGGAATAACGACATTCTGGGCATTGAGAAGTGAAAGTTTGCCAATTGCCTTCCCAAATCCCTAGGGAAGAAGACAATTCCGGCTGTCAGGTATTTGAAATCCTTCAGCTCCGCACCATAACCCCCATGGAATAACAGAATTCCAGGCGTTAGGAATTGAGCATCCTCCAGTTCCCCTTCGAATTTCCCATGGAATCCTGGCATTCTGGATGTCGGCACTTTAGAATCGCCCATACACTCTCCCAAATAGCCAAAAAATTCACAAGGAATAACAGAATTCATGATATCAGGAATATATCATCCGACAGCTCTCCGCACAATTTCCCACGCAATAACAGCATTCCGTGTGGTGGGAATCTTGACTCCTCCACTTACCCTCCCAAATCTGCATGGAATCATGGCATTCTGGGTGTTGGGAATTTTCAATCCCCCATAAACCCACCCCAAATCCCACTACATTCCCAAAGAAGAGCAACTTTCCAGATGTCAGGAATTTGGAATATCCCAGTTCCCCACCCAAATTCCCATGGAACAACAGCATTCCAAGTGACAGAAATCGAGAATCTTCCGGCAACGTGAAAAAATTGTCATGGAATAATGGGATTCCAGGTGTGAGGAATTGAGAATGCCCCGTACAGCCTCCCAGATTCCCCCCACATTGCAATGGAATAACAACATTCCAGATTTCAGGAACTGAGAATCATCCTCTTCCCCTCCCAAATTCCCATGGAAACACGGCATTCTCTTATTCCCTAATTTGGAACCCCCCATAAGCGTTCCCAAAATCCCACCAAATTCCCATGGAATAACCATTTTAGTGTGTTGGGAATTTCCAATGCTCCACTTCCTCTCCCAAATTCCAATCAAACCCTAATGAAGTAACGACACTTTGCGTGTTGAGAATTTACAATCCGCCACTTCCCCTTCCAAATTCCCAACAATACCATGCAATACGAGCAGTTCCATCATTGGCAATTTCAACTCCTCCAGTTCCTCTCCCAAATTTCCTCCAACCTCTAACGGAATAATGACATTCCGTGTGTGGGAAATTTAGAATCCTCCACTTCCCCTTCCAAATTCCCATAGAATAGCTGCATTCTGGGTTTATGGATTTTCAAAACATCCATACGTCCACTTAAACTCGCACGAAAACCTCGCAAAAACAGCATTCATGGTGTTGGGAATATGATATCCTCACGTTGCTCTATCCACTTTCCAGCAAAACCATGGAATGACAGCATTCTGGGCATTGGGAGTTCGGAATCCTCCACTTCTCTTCCCAAATTCCAATGGAATAACAGCCTTCCAGGCATGGGGATATTGGAATCCTCTAGTTCCCTTCCAAAAAGCCCATGGAATAACGACATTCTGGGCATTGAGAAGTGAAAGTTTGCCAATTGCCTTCCCAAATCCCTAGGGAAGAAGACAATTCCGGCTGTCAGGTATTTGAAATCCTTCAGCTCCGCACCATAACCCCCATGGAATAACAGAATTCCAGGCGTTAGGAATTGAGCATCCTCCAGTTCCCCTTCGAATTTCCCATGGAATCCTGGCATTCTGGATGTCGGCACTTTAGAATCGCCCATACACTCTCCCAAATAGCCAAAAATTCACAAGGAATAACAGAATTCATGAGATCAGGAATATATCATCCGCCAGCTCTCCGCACAATTTCCCACGCAATAACAGCATTCCGTGTGGTGGGAATCTTGACTCCTCCACTTACCCTCCCAAATCTGCATGGAATCATGGCATTCTGGGTGTTGGGAATTTTCAATCCCCCATAAACCCACCCCAAATCCCACCACATTCCCAAAGAAGAGCAACTTTCCAGATGTCAGGAATTTGGAATATCCCAGTTCCCCACCCAAATTCCCATGGAACAACAGCATTCCAAGTGACAGAAATCGAGAATCTTCCGGCAACGTGAAAAAATTGTCATGGAATAATGGGATTTCAGGTGTGAGGAATTGAGAATGCCCCGTACAGCCTCCCAGATTCCCACCACATTCCAATGGAATAACAACATTCCAGATTTCAGGAACTGAGAATCATCCTCTTCCCCTCCCAAATTCCCATGGAAACACGGCATTCTCTTATTCCCTAATTTGGAACCCCCCATAAGCGTTCCCAAAATCCCACCAAATTCCCATGGAATAGCCATTTTAGTGTGTTGGGAATTTCCAATGCTCCACTTCCTCTCCCAAATTCCAATCAAACCCTAATGAAGTAACGACACTTTGCGTGTTGAGAATTTACAATCCGCCACTTCCCCTTCCAAATTCCCAACAATACCATGGAATACGAGCAGTTCCATCATTGGCAATTTCAACTCCTCCAGTTCCTCTCCCAAATTTCCTCCAACCTCTAACGGAATAATGACATTCTGTGTGTGGGAAATTTAGAATCCTCCACTTCCCCTTCCAAATTCCCATAGAATAGCTGCATTCTGGGTTTATGGATTTTCAAAACATCCATACGTCCACTTAAACTCGCACGAAAACCTCGCAAAAACAGCATTCATGGTGTTGGGAATATGATATCCTCACGTTGCTCTATCCACTTTCCAGCAAAACCATGGAATGACAGCATTCTGGGCATTGGGAGTTCGGAATCCTCCACTTCTCTTCCCAAATTCCAATGGAATAACAGCCTTCCAGGCATGGGGATATTGGAATCCTCTAGTTCCCTTCCAAAAAGACCATGGAATAACGACATTCTGGGCATTGAGAAGTGAAAGTTTGCCAATTGCCTTCCCAAATCCCTAGGGAAGAAGACAATTCGGGCTGTCAGGCATTTGAAATCCTTCAGCTCCGCACCATAACCCCCATGGAATAACAGAATTCCAGGCGTTAGGAATTGAGCATCCTCCAGTTCCCCTTCGAATTTCCCATGGAATCCTGGCATTCTGGATGTCGGCACTTTAGAATCGCCCATACACTCTCCCAAATAGCCAAAAAATTCACAAGGAATAACAGAATTCATGAGATCAGGAATATATCATCCGCCAGCTCTCCGCACAATTTCCCACGGAATAACAGCATTCCGTGTGGTGGGAATCTTGACTCCTCCACTTACCCTCCCAAATCTGCATGGAATAATGGCATTCTGGGTGTTGGGAATTTTCAATCCCCCATAAACCCACCCCAAATCCCACCACATTCCCAAAGAAGAGCAACTTTCCAGATGTCAGGAATTTGGAATATCCCAGTTCCCCACCCAAATTCCTATGGAACAACAGCATTCCAAGTGACAGAAATCGAGAATCTTCCGGCAACGTGAAAAAATTGTCATGGAATAATGGGATTTCAGGTGTGAGGAATTGAGAATGCCCCGTACAGCCTCCCAGATTCCCCCCACATTCCAATGGAATAACAACATTCCAGATTTCAGGAACTGAGAATCATCCTCTTCCCCTCCCAAATTCCCATGGAAACACGGCATTCTCTTATTCCCTAATTTGGAACCCCCCATAAGCGTTCCCAAAATCCCACCAAATTCCCATGGAATAACCATTTTAGTGTGTTGGGAATTTCCAATGCTCCACTTCCTCTCCCAAATTCCAATCAAACCCTAATGAAGTAACGACACTTTGCGTGTTGAGAATTTACAATCCGCCACTTCCCCTTCCAAATTCCCAACAAAACCATGCAATACGAGCAGTTCCATCATTGGCAATTTCAACTCCTCCAGTTCCTCTCCCAAATTTCCTCCAACCTCTAACGGAATAATGACATTCCGTGTGTGGGAAATTTAGAATCCTCCACTTCCCCTTCCAAATTCCCATAGAATAGCTGCATTCTGGGTTTATGGATTTTCAAAACATCCTTATGTCCACTTAAACTCGCACGAAAACCTCGCAAAAACAGCATTCATGGTGTTGGGAATATGATATCCTCACGTTGCTCTATCCACTTTCCAGCAAAACCATGGAATGACAGCATTCTGGGCATTGGGAGTTCGGAATCCTCCACTTCTCTTCCCAAATTCCAATGGAATAACAGCCTTCCAGGCATGGGGATATTGGAATCCTCTAGTTCCCTTCCAAAAAGCCCATGGAATAACGACATTCTGGGCATTGAGAAGTGAAAGTTTGCCAATTGCCTTCCCAAATCCCTAGGGAAGAAGACAATTCGGGCTGTCAGGTATTTGAAATCCTTCAGCTCCGCACCATAACCCCCATGGAATAACAGAATTCCAGGCGTTAGGAATTGAGCATCCTCCAGTTCCCCTTCGAATTTCCCATGGAATCCTGGCATTCTGGATGTCGGCACTTTAGAATCGCCCATACACTCTCCCAAATAGCCAAAAAATTCACAAGGAATAACAGAATTCATGATATCAGGAATATATCATCCGCCAGCTCTCCGCACAATTTCCCACGCAATAACAGCATTCCGTGTGGTGGGAATCTTGACTCCTCCACTTACCCTCCCAAATCTGCATGGAATCATGGCATTCTGGGTGTTGGGAATTTTCAATCCCCCATAAACCCACCCCAAATCCCACCACATTCCCAAAGAAGAGCAACTTTCCAGATGTCAGGAATTTGGAATATCCCAGTTCCCCACCCAAATTCCCATGGAACAACAGCATTCCAAGTGACAGAAATCGAGAATCTTCCGGCAACGTGAAAAAATTGCCATGGAATAATGGGATTTCAGGTGTGAGGAATTGAGAATGCCCCGTACAGCCTCCCAGATTCCCACCACATTCCAATGGAATAACAACATGCCAGATTTCAGGAACTGAGAATCATCCTCTTCCCCTCCCAAATTCCCATGGAAACACGGCATTCTCTTATTCCCTAATTTGGAACCCCCCATAAGCGTTCCCAAAATCCCACCAAATTCCCATGGAATAACCATTTTAGTGTGTTGGGAATTTCCAATGCTCCACTTCCTCTCCCAAATTCCAGTCAAACCCTAATGAAGTAACGACACTTTGCGTGTTGAGAATTTACAATCCGCCACTTCCCCTTCCAAATTCCCAACAAAACCATGCAATACGAGCAGTTCCATCATTGGCAATTTCAACTCCTCCAGTTCCTCTCCCAAATTTCCTCCAACCTCTAACGGAATAATGACATTCTGTGTGTGGGAAATTTAGAATCCTCCACTTCCCCTTCCAAATTCCCATAGAATAGCTGCATTCTGGGTTTATGGATTTTCAAAACATCCATACGTCCACTTAAACTCGCACGAAAACCTCGCAAAAACAGCATTCATGGTGTTGGGAATATGATATCCTCACGTTGCTCTATCCACTTTCCAGCAAAACCATGGAATGACAGCATTCTGGGCATTGGGAGTTCGGAATCCTCCACTTCTCTTCCCAAATTCCAATGGAATAACAGCCTTCCAGGCATGGGGATATTGGAATCCTCTAGTTCCCTTCCAAAAAGCCCATGGAATAACGACATTCTGGGCATTGAGAAGTGAAAGTTTGCCAATTGCCTTCCCAAATCCCTAGGGAAGAAGACAATTCGGGCTGTCAGGTATTTGAAATCCTTCAGCTCCGCACCATAACCCCCATGGAATAACAGAATTCCAGGCGTTAGGAATTGAGCATCCTCCAGTTCCCCTTCGAATTTCCCATGGAATCCTGGCATTCTGGATGTCGGCACTTTAGAATCGCCCATACACTCTCCCAAATAGCCAAAAATTCACAAGGAATAACAGAATTCATGAGATCAGGAATATATCATCCGCCAGCTCTCCGCACAATTTCCCACGCAATAACAGCATTCCGTGTGGTGGGAATCTTGACTCCTCCACTTACCCTCCCAAATCTGCATGGAATCATGGCATTCTGGGTGTTGGGAATTTTCAATCCCCCATAAACCCACCCCAAATCCCACCACATTCCCAAAGAAGAGCAACTTTCCAGATGTCAGGAATTTGGAATATCCCAGTTCCCCACCCAAATTCCCATGGAACAACAGCATTCCAAGTGACAGAAATCGTGAATCTTCCGGCAACGTGAAAAAATTGTCATGGAATAATGGGATTTCAGGTGTGAGGAATTGAGAATGCCCCGTACAGCCTCCCAGATTCCCACCACATTCCAATGGAATAACAACATTCCAGATTTCAGGAACTGAGAATCATCCTCTTCCCCTCCCAAATTCCCATGGAAACACGGCATTCTCTTATTCCCTAATTTGGAACCCCCCATAAGCTTCCCAAAATCCCACCAAATTCCCATGGAATAACCATTTTAGTGTGTTGGGAATTTCCAATGCTCCACTTCCTCTCCCAAATTCCAGTCAAAACCTAATGAAGTAATGACACTTTGCGTGTTGAGAATTTACAATCCGCCACTTCCCCTTCCAAATTCCCAACAAAACCATGCAATACGAGCAGTTCCATCATTGGCAATTTCAACTCCTCCAGTTCCTCTCCCAAATTTCCTCCAACCTCTAACGGAATAATGACATTCTGTGTGTGGGAAATTTAGAATCCTCCACTTCCCCTTCCAAATTCCCATAGAATAGCTGCATTCTGGGTTTATGGATTTTCAAAACATCCATACGTCCACTTAAACTCGCACGAAAACCTCGCAAAAACAGCATTCATGGTGTTGGGAATATGATATCCTCACGTTGCTCTATCCACTTTCCAGCAAAACCATGGAATGACAGCATTCTGGGCATTGGGAGTTCGGAATCCTCCACTTCTCTTCCCAAATTCCAATGGAATAACAGCCTTCCAGGCATGGGGATATTGGAATCCTCTAGTTCCCTTCCAAAAAGCCCATGGAATAACGACATTCTGGGCATTGAGAAGTGAAAGTTTGCCAATTGCCTTCCCAAATCCCTAGGGAAGAAGACAATTCCGGCTGTCAGGTATTTGAAATCCTTCAGCTCCGCACCATAACCCCCATGGAATAACAGAATTCCAGGCGTTAGGAATTGAGCATCCTCCAGTTCCCCTTCGAATTTCCCATGGAATCCTGGCATTCTGGATGTCGGCAGTTTAGAATCGCCCATACACTCTCCCAAATAGCCAAAAAATTCACAAGGAATAACAGAATTCATGATATCAGGAATATATCATCCGACAGCTCTCCGCACAATTTCCCACGCAATAACAGCATTCCGTGTGGTGGGAATCTTGACTCCTCCACTTACCCTCCCAAATCTGCATGGAATCATGGCATTCTGGGTGTTGGGAATTTTCAATCCCCCATAAACCCACCCCAAATCCCACTACATTCCCAAAGAAGAGCAACTTTCCAGATGTCAGGAATTTGGAATATCCCAGTTCCCCACCCAAATTCCCATGGAACAACAGCATTCCAAGTGACAGAAATCGAGAATCTTCCGGCAACGTGAAAAAATTGTCATGGAATAATGGGATTTCAGGTGTGAGGAATTGAGAATGCCCCGTACAGCCTCCCAGATTCCCACCACATTCCAATGGAATAACAACATTCCAGATTTCAGGAACTGAGAATCATCCTCTTCCCCTCCCAAATTCCCATGGAAACACGGCATTCTCTTATTCCCTAATTTGGAACCCCCCATAAGCGTTCCCAAAATCCCACCAAATTCCCATGGAATAACCATTTTAGTGTGTTGGGAATTTCCAATGCTCCACTTCCTCTCCCAAATTCCAATCAAACCCTAATGAAGTAACGACACTTTGCGTGTTGAGAATTTACAATCCGCCACTTCCCCTTCCAAATTCCCAACAAAACCATGCAATACGAGCAGTTCCATCATTGGCAATTTCAACTCCTCCAGTTCCTCTCCCAAATTTCCTCCAACCTCTAACGGAATAATGACATTCTGTGTGTGGGAAATTTAGAATCCTCCACTTCCCCTTCCAAATTCCCATAGAATAGCTGCATTCTGGGTTTATGGATTTTCAAAACATCCATACGTCCACTTAAACTCGCACGAAAACCTCGCAAAAACAGCATTCATGGTGTTGGGAATATGATATCCTCACGTTGCTCTATCCACTTTCCAGCAAAACCATGGAATCTGGGCATTGGGAGTTCGGAATCCTCCACTTCTCTTCCCAAATTCCAATGGAATAACAGCCTTCCAGGCATGGGGATATTGGAATCCTCTAGTTCCCTTCCAAAAAGCCCATGGAATAACGACATTCTGGGCATTGAGAAGTGAAAGTTTGCCAATTGCCTTCCCAAATCCCTAGGGAAGAAGACAATTCCGGCTGTCAGGTATTTGAAATCCTTCAGCTCCGCACCATAACCCCCATGGAATAACAGAATTCCAGGCGTTAGGAATTGAGCATCCTCCAGTTCCCCTTCGAATTTCCCATGGAATCCTGGCATTCTGGATGTCGGCACTTTAGAATCGCCCATACACTCTCCCAAATAGCCAAAAATTCACAAGGAATAACAGAATTCATGAGATCAGGAATATATCATCCGCCAGCTCTCCGCACAATTTCCCACGCAATAACAGCATTCCGTGTGGTGGGAATCTTGACTCCTCCACTTACCCTCCCAAATCTGCATGGAATCATGGCATTCTGGGTGTTGGGAATTTTCAATCCCCCATAAACCCACCCCAAATCCCACCACATTCCCAAAGAAGAGCAACTTTCCAGATGTCAGGAATTTGGAATATCCCAGTTCCCCACCCAAATTCCCATGGAACAACAGCATTCCAAGTGACAGAAATCGAGAATCTTCCGGCAACGTGAAAAAATTGTCATGGAATAATGGGATTTCAGGTGTGAGGAATTGAGAATGCCCCGTACAGCCTCCCAGATTCCCACCACATTCCAATGGAATAACAACATTCCAGATTTCAGGAACTGAGAATCATCCTCTTCCCCTCCCAAATTCCCATGGAAACACGGCATTCTCTTATTCCCTAATTTGGAACCCCCCATAAGCGTTCCCAAAATCCCACCAAATTCCCATGGAATAGCCATTTTAGTGTGTTGGGAATTTCCAATGCTCCACTTCCTCTCCCAAATTCCAATCAAACCCTAATGAAGTAACGACACTTTGCGTGTTGAGAATTTACAATCCGCCACTTCCCCTTCCAAATTCCCAACAATACCATGGAATACGAGCAGTTCCATCATTGGCAATTTCAACTCCTCCAGTTCCTCTCCCAAATTTCCTCCAACCTCTAACGGAATAATGACATTCTGTGTGTGGGAAATTTAGAATCCTCCACTTCCCCTTCCAAATTCCCATAGAATAGCTGCATTCTGGGTTTATGGATTTTCAAAACATCCATACGTCCACTTAAACTCGCACGAAAACCTCGCAAAAACAGCATTCATGGTGTTGGGAATATGATATCCTCACGTTGCTCTATCCACTTTCCAGCAAAACCATGGAATGACAGCATTCTGGGCATTGGGAGTTCGGAATCCTCCACTTCTCTTCCCAAATTCCAATGGAATAACAGCCTTCCAGGCATGGGGATATTGGAATCCTCTAGTTCCCTTCCAAAAAGACCATGGAATAACGACATTCTGGGCATTGAGAAGTGAAAGTTTGCCAATTGCCTTCCCAAATCCCTAGGGAAGAAGACAATTCGGGCTGTCAGGCATTTGAAATCCTTCAGCTCCGCACCATAACCCCCATGGAATAACAGAATTCCAGGCGTTAGGAATTGAGCATCCTCCAGTTCCCCTTCGAATTTCCCATGGAATCCTGGCATTCTGGATGTCGGCACTTTAGAATCGCCCATACACTCTCCCAAATAGCCAAAAAATTCACAAGGAATAACAGAATTCATGAGATCAGGAATATATCATCCGCCAGCTCTCCGCACAATTTCCCACGGAATAACAGCATTCCGTGTGGTGGGAATCTTGACTCCTCCACTTACCCTCCCAAATCTGCATGGAATAATGGCATTCTGGGTGTTGGGAATTTTCAATCCCCCATAAACCCACCCCAAATCCCACCACATTCCCAAAGAAGAGCAACTTTCCAGATGTCAGGAATTTGGAATATCCCAGTTCCCCACCCAAATTCCTATGGAACAACAGCATTCCAAGTGACAGAAATCGAGAATCTTCCGGCAACGTGAAAAAATTGTCATGGAATAATGGGATTTCAGGTGTGAGGAATTGAGAATGCCCCGTACAGCCTCCCAGATTCCCCCCACATTCCAATGGAATAACAACATTCCAGATTTCAGGAACTGAGAATCATCCTCTTCCCCTCCCAAATTCCCATGGAAACACGGCATTCTCTTATTCCCTAATTTGGAACCCCCCATAAGCGTTCCCAAAATCCCACCAAATTCCCATGGAATAACCATTTTAGTGTGTTGGGAATTTCCAATGCTCCACTTCCTCTCCCAAATTCCAATCAAACCCTAATGAAGTAACGACACTTTGCGTGTTGAGAATTTACAATCCGCCACTTCCCCTTCCAAATTCCCAACAAAACCATGCAATACGAGCAGTTCCATCATTGGCAATTTCAACTCCTCCAGTTCCTCTCCCAAATTTCCTCCAACCTCTAACGGAATAATGACATTCCGTGTGTGGGAAATTTAGAATCCTCCACTTCCCCTTCCAAATTCCCATAGAATAGCTGCATTCTGGGTTTATGGATTTTCAAAACATCCTTATGTCCACTTAAACTCGCACGAAAACCTCGCAAAAACAGCATTCATGGTGTTGGGAATATGATATCCTCACGTTGCTCTATCCACTTTCCAGCAAAACCATGGAATGACAGCATTCTGGGCATTGGGAGTTCGGAATCCTCCACTTCTCTTCCCAAATTCCAATGGAATAACAGCCTTCCAGGCATGGGGATATTGGAATCCTCTAGTTCCCTTCCAAAAAGCCCATGGAATAACGACATTCTGGGCATTGAGAAGTGAAAGTTTGCCAATTGCCTTCCCAAATCCCTAGGGAAGAAGACAATTCGGGCTGTCAGGTATTTGAAATCCTTCAGCTCCGCACCATAACCCCCATGGAATAACAGAATTCCAGGCGTTAGGAATTGAGCATCCTCCAGTTCCCCTTCGAATTTCCCATGGAATCCTGGCATTCTGGATGTCGGCACTTTAGAATCGCCCATACACTCTCCCAAATAGCCAAAAAATTCACAAGGAATAACAGAATTCATGATATCAGGAATATATCATCCGCCAGCTCTCCGCACAATTTCCCACGCAATAACAGCATTCCGTGTGGTGGGAATCTTGACTCCTCCACTTACCCTCCCAAATCTGCATGGAATCATGGCATTCTGGGTGTTGGGAATTTTCAATCCCCCATAAACCCACCCCAAATCCCACCACATTCCCAAAGAAGAGCAACTTTCCAGATGTCAGGAATTTGGAATATCCCAGTTCCCCACCCAAATTCCCATGGAACAACAGCATTCCAAGTGACAGAAATCGAGAATCTTCCGGCAACGTGAAAAAATTGCCATGGAATAATGGGATTTCAGGTGTGAGGAATTGAGAATGCCCCGTACAGCCTCCCAGATTCCCACCACATTCCAATGGAATAACAACATGCCAGATTTCAGGAACTGAGAATCATCCTCTTCCCCTCCCAAATTCCCATGGAAACACGGCATTCTCTTATTCCCTAATTTGGAACCCCCCATAAGCGTTCCCAAAATCCCACCAAATTCCCATGGAATAACCATTTTAGTGTGTTGGGAATTTCCAATGCTCCACTTCCTCTCCCAAATTCCAGTCAAACCCTAATGAAGTAACGACACTTTGCGTGTTGAGAATTTACAATCCGCCACTTCCCCTTCCAAATTCCCAACAAAACCATGCAATACGAGCAGTTCCATCATTGGCAATTTCAACTCCTCCAGTTCCTCTCCCAAATTTCCTCCAACCTCTAACGGAATAATGACATTCTGTGTGTGGGAAATTTAGAATCCTCCACTTCCCCTTCCAAATTCCCATAGAATAGCTGCATTCTGGGTTTATGGATTTTCAAAACATCCATACGTCCACTTAAACTCGCACGAAAACCTCGCAAAAACAGCATTCATGGTGTTGGGAATATGATATCCTCACGTTGCTCTATCCACTTTCCAGCAAAACCATGGAATGACAGCATTCTGGGCATTGGGAGTTCGGAATCCTCCACTTCTCTTCCCAAATTCCAATGGAATAACAGCCTTCCAGGCATGGGGATATTGGAATCCTCTAGTTCCCTTCCAAAAAGCCCATGGAATAACGACATTCTGGGCATTGAGAAGTGAAAGTTTGCCAATTGCCTTCCCAAATCCCTAGGGAAGAAGACAATTCGGGCTGTCAGGTATTTGAAATCCTTCAGCTCCGCACCATAACCCCCATGGAATAACAGAATTCCAGGCGTTAGGAATTGAGCATCCTCCAGTTCCCCTTCGAATTTCCCATGGAATCCTGGCATTCTGGATGTCGGCACTTTAGAATCGCCCATACACTCTCCCAAATAGCCAAAAATTCACAAGGAATAACAGAATTCATGAGATCAGGAATATATCATCCGCCAGCTCTCCGCACAATTTCCCACGCAATAACAGCATTCCGTGTGGTGGGAATCTTGACTCCTCCACTTACCCTCCCAAATCTGCATGGAATCATGGCATTCTGGGTGTTGGGAATTTTCAATCCCCCATAAACCCACCCCAAATCCCACCACATTCCCAAAGAAGAGCAACTTTCCAGATGTCAGGAATTTGGAATATCCCAGTTCCCCACCCAAATTCCCATGGAACAACAGCATTCCAAGTGACAGAAATCGTGAATCTTCCGGCAACGTGAAAAAATTGTCATGGAATAATGGGATTTCAGGTGTGAGGAATTGAGAATGCCCCGTACAGCCTCCCAGATTCCCACCACATTCCAATGGAATAACAACATTCCAGATTTCAGGAACTGAGAATCATCCTCTTCCCCTCCCAAATTCCCATGGAAACACGGCATTCTCTTATTCCCTAATTTGGAACCCCCCATAAGCTTCCCAAAATCCCACCAAATTCCCATGGAATAACCATTTTAGTGTGTTGGGAATTTCCAATGCTCCACTTCCTCTCCCAAATTCCAGTCAAAACCTAATGAAGTAATGACACTTTGCGTGTTGAGAATTTACAATCCGCCACTTCCCCTTCCAAATTCCCAACAAAACCATGCAATACGAGCAGTTCCATCATTGGCAATTTCAACTCCTCCAGTTCCTCTCCCAAATTTCCTCCAACCTCTAACGGAATAATGACATTCTGTGTGTGGGAAATTTAGAATCCTCCACTTCCCCTTCCAAATTCCCATAGAATAGCTGCATTCTGGGTTTATGGATTTTCAAAACATCCATACGTCCACTTAAACTCGCACGAAAACCTCGCAAAAACAGCATTCATGGTGTTGGGAATATGATATCCTCACGTTGCTCTATCCACTTTCCAGCAAAACCATGGAATGACAGCATTCTGGGCATTGGGAGTTCGGAATCCTCCACTTCTCTTCCCAAATTCCAATGGAATAACAGCCTTCCAGGCATGGGGATATTGGAATCCTCTAGTTCCCTTCCAAAAAGCCCATGGAATAACGACATTCTGGGCATTGAGAAGTGAAAGTTTGCCAATTGCCTTCCCAAATCCCTAGGGAAGAAGACAATTCCGGCTGTCAGGTATTTGAAATCCTTCAGCTCCGCACCATAACCCCCATGGAATAACAGAATTCCAGGCGTTAGGAATTGAGCATCCTCCAGTTCCCCTTCGAATTTCCCATGGAATCCTGGCATTCTGGATGTCGGCAGTTTAGAATCGCCCATACACTCTCCCAAATAGCCAAAAAATTCACAAGGAATAACAGAATTCATGATATCAGGAATATATCATCCGACAGCTCTCCGCACAATTTCCCACGCAATAACAGCATTCCGTGTGGTGGGAATCTTGACTCCTCCACTTACCCTCCCAAATCTGCATGGAATCATGGCATTCTGGGTGTTGGGAATTTTCAATCCCCCATAAACCCACCCCAAATCCCACTACATTCCCAAAGAAGAGCAACTTTCCAGATGTCAGGAATTTGGAATATCCCAGTTCCCCACCCAAATTCCCATGGAACAACAGCATTCCAAGTGACAGAAATCGAGAATCTTCCGGCAACGTGAAAAAATTGTCATGGAATAATGGGATTTCAGGTGTGAGGAATTGAGAATGCCCCGTACAGCCTCCCAGATTCCCACCACATTCCAATGGAATAACAACATTCCAGATTTCAGGAACTGAGAATCATCCTCTTCCCCTCCCAAATTCCCATGGAAACACGGCATTCTCTTATTCCCTAATTTGGAACCCCCCATAAGCGTTCCCAAAATCCCACCAAATTCCCATGGAATAACCATTTTAGTGTGTTGGGAATTTCCAATGCTCCACTTCCTCTCCCAAATTCCAATCAAACCCTAATGAAGTAACGACACTTTGCGTGTTGAGAATTTACAATCCGCCACTTCCCCTTCCAAATTCCCAACAAAACCATGCAATACGAGCAGTTCCATCATTGGCAATTTCAACTCCTCCAGTTCCTCTCCCAAATTTCCTCCAACCTCTAACGGAATAATGACATTCTGTGTGTGGGAAATTTAGAATCCTCCACTTCCCCTTCCAAATTCCCATAGAATAGCTGCATTCTGGGTTTATGGATTTTCAAAACATCCATACGTCCACTTAAACTCGCACGAAAACCTCGCAAAAACAGCATTCATGGTGTTGGGAATATGATATCCTCACGTTGCTCTATCCACTTTCCAGCAAAACCATGGAATGACAGCATTCTGGGCATTGGGAGTTCGGAATCCTCCACTTCTCTTCCCAAATTCCAATGGAATAACAGCCTTCCAGGCATGGGGATATTGGAATCCTCTAGTTCCCTTCCAAAAAGACCATGGAATAACGACATTCTGGGCATTGAGAAGTGAAAGTTTGCCAATTGCCTTCCCAAATCCCTAGGGAAGAAGACAATTCGGGCTGTCAGGTATTTGAAATCCTTCAGCTCCGCACCATAACCCCCATGGAATAACAGAATTCCAGGCGTTAGGAATTGAGCATCCTCCAGTTCCCCTTCGAATTTCCCATGGAATCCTGGCATTCTGGATGTCGGCACTTTAGAATCGCCCATACACTCTCCCAAATAGCCAAAAATTCACAAGGAATAACAGAATTCATGAGATCAGGAATATATCATCCGCCAGCTCTCCGCACAATTTCCCACGCAATAACAGCATTCCGTGTGGTGGGAATCTTGACTCCTCCACTTACCCTCCCAAATCTGCATGGAATCATGGCATTCTGGGTGTTGGGAATTTTCAATCCCCCATAAACCCACCCCAAATCCCACCACATTCCCAAAGAAGAGCAACTTTCCAGATGTCAGGAATTTGGAATATCCCAGTTCCCCACCCAAATTCCCATGGAACAACAGCATTCCAAGTGACAGAAATCGTGAATCTTCCGGCAACGTGAAAAAATTGTCATGGAATAATGGGATTTCAGGTGTGAGGAATTGAGAATGCCCCGTACAGCCTCCCAGATTCCCACCACATTCCAATGGAATAACAACATTCCAGATTTCAGGAACTGAGAATCATCCTCTTCCCCTCCCAAATTCCCATGGAAACACGGCATTCTCTTATTCCCTAATTTGGAACCCCCCATAAGCGTTCCCAAAATCCCACCAAATTCCCATGGAATAACCATTTTAGTGTGTTGGGAATTTCCAATGCTCCACTTCCTCTCCCAAATTCCAATCAAACCCTAATGAAGTAACGACACTTTGCGTGTTGAGAATTTACAATCCGCCACTTCCCCTTCCAAATTCCCAACAAAACCATGCAATACGAGCAGTTCCATCATTGGCAATTTCAACTCCTCCAGTTCCTCTCCCAAATTTCCTCCAACCTCTAACGGAATAATGACATTCCGTGTGTGGGAAATTTAGAATCCTCCACTTCCCCTTCCAAATTCCCATAGAATAGCTGCATTCTGGGTTTATGGATTTTCAAAACATCCTTATGTCCACTTAAACTCGCACGAAAACCTCGCAAAAACAGCATTCATGGTGTTGGGAATATGATATCCTCACGTTGCTCTATCCACTTTCCAGCAAAACCATGGAATGACAGCATTCTGGGCATTGGGAGTTCGGAATCCTCCACTTCTCTTCCCAAATTCCAATGGAATAACAGCCTTCCAGGCATGGGGATATTGGAATCCTCTAGTTCCCTTCCAAAAAGCCCATGGAATAACGACATTCTGGGCATTGAGAAGTGAAAGTTTGCCAATTGCCTTCCCAAATCCCTAGGGAAGAAGACAATTCGGGCTGTCAGGTATTTGAAATCCTTCAGCTCCGCACCATAACCCCCATGGAATAACAGAATTCCAGGCGTTAGGAATTGAGCATCCTCCAGTTCCCCTTCGAATTTCCCATGGAATCCTGGCATTCTGGATGTCGGCACTTTAGAATCGCCCATACACTCTCCCAAATAGCCAAAAAATTCACAAGGAATAACAGAATTCATGATATCAGGAATATATCATCCGCCAGCTCTCCGCACAATTTCCCACGCAATAACAGCATTCCGTGTGGTGGGAATCTTGACTCCTCCACTTACCCTCCCAAATCTGCATGCAATAATGGCATTCTGGGTGTTGGGAATTTTCAATCCCCCATAAACCCACCCCAAATCCCACCACATTCCCAAAGAAGAGCAACTTTCCAGATGTCAGGAATTTGGAATATCCCAGTTCCCCACCCAAATTCCTATGGAACAACAGCATTCCAAGTGACAGAAATCGAGAATCTTCCGGCAACGTGAAAAAATTGTCATGGAATAATGGGATTTCAGGTGTGAGGAATTGAGAATGCCCCGTACAGCCTCCCAGATTCCCACCACATTCCAATGGAATAACAACATTCCAGATTTCAGGAACTGAGAATCATCCTCTTCCCCTCCCAAATTCCCATGGAAACACGGCATTCTCTTATTCCCTAATTTGGAACCCCCCATAAGCGTTCCCAAAATCCCACCAAATTCCCATGGAATAGCCATTTTAGTGTGTTGGGAATTTCCAATGCTCCACTTCCTCTCCCAAATTCCAATCAAACCCTAATGAAGTAACGACACTTTGCGTGTTGAGAATTTACAATCCGCCACTTCCCCTTCCAAATTCCCAACAATACCATGGAATACGAGCAGTTCCATCATTGGCAATTTCAACTCCTCCAGTTCCTCTCCCAAATTTCCTCCAACCTCTAACGGAATAATGACATTCTGTGTGTGGGAAATTTAGAATCCTCCACTTCCCCTTCCAAATTCCCATAGAATAGCTGCATTCTGGGTTTATGGATTTTCAAAACATCCATACGTCCACTTAAACTCGCACGAAAACCTCGCAAAAACAGCATTCATGGTGTTGGGAATATGATATCCTCACGTTGCTCTATCCACTTTCCAGCAAAACCATGGAATGACAGCATTCTGGGCATTGGGAGTTCGGAATCCTCCACTTCTCTTCCCAAATTCCAATGGAATAACAGCCTTCCAGGCATGGGGATATTGGAATCCTCTAGTTCCCTTCCAAAAAGCCCATGGAATAACGACATTCTGGGCATTGAGAAGTGAAAGTTTGCCAATTGCCTTCCCAAATCCCTAGGGAAGAAGACAATTCGGGCTGTCAGGTATTTGAAATCCTTCAGCTCCGCACCATAACCCCCATGGAATAACAGAATTCCAGGCGTTAGGAATTGAGCATCCTCCAGTTCCCCTTCGAATTTCCCATGGAATCCTGGCATTCTGGATGTCGGCACTTTAGAATCGCCCATACACTCTCCCAAATAGCCAAAAAATTCACAAGGAATAACAGAATTCATGATATCAGGAATATATCATCCGCCAGCTCTCCGCACAATTTCCCACGCAATAACAGCATTCCGTGTGGTGGGAATCTTGACTCCTCCACTTACCCTCCCAAATCTGCATGGAATCATGGCATTCTGGGTGTTGGGAATTTTCAATCCCCCAGAAACCCACCCCAAATCCCACCACATTCCCAAAGAAGAGCAACTTTCCAGATGTCAGGAATTTGGAATATCCCAGTTCCCCACCCAAATTCCCATGGAACAACAGCATTCCAAGTGACAGAAATCGAGAATCTTCCGGCAACGTGAAAAAATTGCCATGGAATAATGGGATTTCAGGTGTGAGGAATTGAGAATGCCCCGTACAGCCTCCCAGATTCCCACCACATTCCAATGGAATAACAACATTCCAGATTTCAGGAACTGAGAATCATCCTCTTCCCCTCCCAAATTCCCATGGAAACACGGCATTCTCTTATTCCCTAATTTGGAACCCCCCATAAGCGTTCCCAAAATCCCACCAAATTCCCATGGAATAACCATTTTAGTGTGTTGGGAATTTCCAATGCTCCACTTCCTCTCCCAAATTCCAATCAAACCCTAATGAAGTAATGACACTTTGCGTGTTGAGAATTTACAATCCGCCACTTCCCCTTCCAAATTCCCAACAAAACCATGCAATACGAGCAGTTCCATCATTGGCAATTTCAACTCCTCCAGTTCCTCTCCCAAATTTCCTCCAACCTCTAACGGAATAATGACATTCCGTGTGTGGGAAATTTAGAATCCTCCACTTCCCCTTCCAAATTCCCATAGAATAGCTGCATTCTGGGTTTATGGATTTTCAAAACATCCTTATGTCCACTTAAACTCGCACGAAAACCTCGCAAAAACAGCATTCATGGTGTTGGGAATATGATATCCTCACGTTGCTCTATCCACTTTCCAGCAAAACCATGGAATCTGGGCATTGGGAGTTCGGAATCCTCCACTTCTCTTCCCAAATTCCAATGGAATAACAGCCTTCCAGGCATGGGGATATTGGAATCCTCTACTTCCCTTCCAAAAAGCCCATGGAATAACGACATTCTGGGCATTGAGAAGTGAAAGTTTGCCAATTGCCTTCCCAAATCCCTAGGGAAGAAGACAATTCCGGCTGTCAGGTATTTGAAATCCTTCAGCTCCGCACCATAACCCCCATGGAATAACAGAATTCCAGGCGTTAGGAATTGAGCATCCTCCAGTTCCCCTTCGAATTTCCCATGGAATCCTGGCATTCTGGATGTCGGCACTTTAGAATCGCCCATACACTCTCCCAAATAGCCAAAAATTCACAAGGAATAACAGAATTCATGAGATCAGGAATATATCATCCGCCAGCTCTCCGCACAATTTCCCACGCAATAACAGCATTCCGTGTGGTGGGAATCTTGACTCCTCCACTTACCCTCCCAAATCTGCATGGAATCATGGCATTCTGGGTGTTGGGAATTTTCAATCCCCCATAAACCCACCCCAAATCCCACCACATTCCCAAAGAAGAGCAACTTTCCAGATGTCAGGAATTTGGAATATCCCAGTTCCCCACCCAAATTCCTATGGAACAACAGCATTCCAAGTGACAGAAATCGAGAATCTTCCGGCAACGTGAAAAAATTGTCATGGAATAATGGGATTTCAGGTGTGAGGAATTGAGAATGCCCCGTACAGCCTCCCAGATTCCCCCCACATTCCAATGGAATAACAACATTCCAGATTTCAGGAACTGAGAATCATCCTCTTCCCCTCCCAAATTCCCATGGAAACACGGCATTCTCTTATTCCCTAATTTGGAACCCCCCATAAGCGTTCCCAAAATCCCACCAAATTCCCATGGAATAACCATTTTAGTGTGTTGGGAATTTCCAATGCTCCACTTCCTCTCCCAAATTCCAATCAAACCCTAATGAAGTAACGACACTTTGCGTGTTGAGAATTTACAATCCGCCACTTCCCCTTCCAAATTCCCAACAAAACCATGGAATACGAGCTGTTCCATCATTGGCAATTTCAACTCCTCCAGTTCCTCTCCCAAATTTCCTCCAACCTCTAACGGAATAATGACATTCTGTGTGTGGGAAATTTAGAATCCTCCACTTCCCCTTCCAAATTCCCATAGAATAGCTGCATTCTGGGTTTATGGATTTTCAAAACATCCATACGTCCACTTAAACTCGCACGAAAACCTCGCAAAAACAGCATTCATGGTGTTGGGAATATGATATCCTCACGTTGCTCTATCCACTTTCCAGCAAAACCATGGAATGACAGCATTCTGGGCATTGGGAGTTCGGAATCCTCCACTTCTCTTCCCAAATTCCAATGGAATAACAGCCTTCCAGGCATGGGGATATTGGAATCCTCTAGTTCCCTTCCAAAAAGCCCATGGAATAACGACATTCTGGGCATTGAGAAGTGAAAGTTTGCCAATTGCCTTCCCAAATCCCTAGGGAAGAAGACAATTCCGGCTGTCAGGTATTTGAAATCCTTCAGCTCCGCACCATAACCCCCATGGAATAACAGAATTCCAGGCGTTAGGAATTGAGCATCCTCCAGTTCCCCTTCGAATTTCCCATGGAATCCTGGCATTCTGGATGTCGGCACTTTAGAATCGCCCATACACTCTCCCAAATAGCCAAAAAATTCACAAGGAATAACAGAATTCATGATATCAGGAATATATCATCCGCCAGCTCTCTGCACAATTTCCCACGGAATAACAGCATTCCGTGTGGTGGGAATCTTGACTCCTCCACTTACCCTCCCAAATCTGCATGGAATCATGGCATTCTGGGTGTTGGGAATTTTCAATCCCCCATAAACCCACCCCAAATCCCACCACATTCCCAAAGAAGAGCAACTTTCCAGATGTCAGGAATTTGGAATATCCCAGTTCCCCACCCAAATTCCCATGGAACAACAGCATTCCAAGTGACAGAAATCGAGAATCTTCCGGCAACGTGAAAAAATTGCCATGGAATAATGGGATTTCAGGTGTGAGGAATTGAGAATGCCCCGTACAGCCTCCCAGATTCCCACCACATTCCAATGGAATAACAACATTCCAGATTTCAGGAACTGAGAATCATCCTCTTCCCCTCCCAAATTCCCATGGAAACACGGCATTCTCTTATTCCCTAATTTGGAACCCCCCATAAGCGTTCCCAAAATCCCACCAAATTCCCATGGAATAACCATTTTAGTGTGTTGGGAATTTCCAATGCTCCACTTCCTCTCCCAAATTCCAATCAAACCCTAATGAAGTAACAACACTTTGCGTGTTGAGAATTTACAATCCGCCACTTCCCCTTCCAAATTCCCAACAAAACCATGCAATACGAGCAGTTCCATCATTGGCAATTTCAACTCCTCCAGTTCCTCTCCCAAATTTCCTCCAACCTCTAACGGAATAATGACATTCTGTGTGTGGGAAATTTAGAATCCTCCACTTCCCCTTCCAAATTCCCATAGAATAGCTGCATTCTGGGTTTATGGATTTTCAAAACATCCATACGTCCACTTAAACTCGCACGAAAACCTCGCAAAAACAGCATTCATGGTGTTGGGAATATGATATCCTCACGTTGCTCTATCCACTTTCCAGCAAAACCATGGAATGACAGCATTCTGGGCATTGGGAGTTCGGAATCCTCCACTTCTCTTCCCAAATTCCAATGGAATAACAGCCTTCCAGGCATGGGGATATTGGAATCCTCTAGTTCCCTTCCAAAAAGCCCATGGAATAACGACATTCTGGGCATTGAGAAGTGAAAGTTTGCCAATTGCCTTCCCAAATCCCTAGGGAAGAAGACAATTCGGGCTGTCAGGTATTTGAAATCCTTCAGCTCCGCACCATAACCCCCATGGAATAACAGAATTCCAGGCGTTAGGAATTGAGCATCCTCCAGTTCCCCTTCGAATTTCCCATGGAATCCTGGCATTCTGGATGTCGGCACTTTAGAATCGCCCATACACTCTCCCAAATAGCCAAAAATTCACAAGGAATAGCAGAATTCATGAGATCAGGAATATATCATCCGCCACCTCTCCGCACAATTTCCCACGCAATAACAGCATTCCGTGTGGTGGGAATCTTGACTCCTCCACTTACCCTCCCAAATCTGCATGGAATAATGGCATTCTGGGTGTTGGGAATTTTCAATCCCCCATAAACCCACCCCAAATCCCACCACATTCCCAAAGAAGAGCAACTTTCCAGATGTCAGGAATTTGGAATATCCCAGTTCCCCACCCAAATTCCCATGGAACAACAGCATTCCAAGTGACAGAAATCGAGAATCTTCCGGCAACGTGAAAAAATTGCCATGGAATAATGGGATTTCAGGTGTGAGGAATTGAGAATGCCCCGTACAGCCTCCCAGATTCCCACCACATTCCAATGGAATAACAACATTCCAGATTTCAGGAACTGAGAATCATCCTCTTCCCCTCCCAAATTCCCATGGAAACACGGCATTCTCTTATTCCCTAATTTGGAACCCCCCATAAGCGTTCCCAAAATCCCACCAAATTCCCATGGAATAACCATTTTAGTGTGTTGGGAATTTCCAATGCTCCACTTCCTCTCCCAAATTCCAATCAAACCCTAATGAAGTAACGACACTTTGCGTGTTGAGAATTTACAATCCGCCACTTCCCCTTCCAAATTCCCAACAAAACCATGCAATACGAGCAGTTCCATCATTGGCAATTTCAACTCCTCCAGTTCCTCTCCCAAATTTCCTCCAACCTCTAACGGAATAATGACATTCCGTGTGTGGGAAATTTAGAATCCTCCACTTCCCCTTCCAAATTCCCATAGAATAGCTGCATTCTGGGTTTATGGATTTTCAAAACATCCTTATGTCCACTTAAACTCGCACGAAAACCTCGCAAAAACAGCATTCATGGTGTTGGGAATATGATATCCTCACGTTGCTCTATCCACTTTCCAGCAAAACCATGGAATGACAGCATTCTGGGCATTGGGAGTTCGGAATCCTCCACTTCTCTTCCCAAATTCCAATGGAATAACAGCCTTCCAGGCATGGGGATATTGGAATCCTCTACTTCCCTTCCAAAAAGCCCATGGAATAACGACATTCTGGGCATTGAGAAGTGAAAGTTTGCCAATTGCCTTCCCAAATCCCTAGGGAAGAAGACAATTCGGGCTGTCAGGTATTTGAAATCCTTCAGCTCCGCACCATAACCCCCATGGAATAACAGAATTCCAGGCGTTAGGAATTGAGCATCCTCCAGTTCCCCTTCGAATTTCCCATGGAATCCTGGCATTCTGGATGTCGGCACTTTAGAATCGCCCATACACTCTCCCAAATAGCCAAAAAATTCACAAGGAATAACAGAATTCATGATATCAGGAATATATCATCCGCCAGCTCTCCGCACAATTTCCCACGGAATAACAGCATTCCGTGTGGTGGGAATCTTGACTCCTCCACTTACCCTCCCAAATCTGCATGGAATCATGGCATTCTGGGTGTTGGGAATTTTCAATCCCCCATAAACCCACCCCAAATCCCACCACATTCCCAAAGAAGAGCAACTTTCCAGATGTCAGGAATTTGGAATATCCCAGTTCCCCACCCAAATTCCTATGGAACAACAGCATTCCAAGTGACAGAAATCGAGAATCTTCCGGCAACGTGAAAAAATTGTCATGGAATAATGGGATTTCAGGTGTGAGGAATTGAGAATGCCCCGTACAGCCTCCCAGATTCCCACCACATTCCAATGGAATAACAACATTCCAGATTTCAGGAACTGAGAATCATCCTCTTCCCCTCCCAAATTCCCATGGAAACACGGCATTCTCTTATTCCCTAATTTGGAACCCCCCATAAGCGTTCCCAAAATCCCACCAAATTCCCATGGAATAGCCATTTTAGTGTGTTGGGAATTTCCAATGCTCCACTTCCTCTCCCAAATTCCAATCAAACCCTAATGAAGTAACGACACTTTGCGTGTTGAGAATTTACAATCCGCCACTTCCCCTTCCAAATTCCCAACAATACCATGGAATACGAGCAGTTCCATCATTGGCAATTTCAACTCCTCCAGTTCCTCTCCCAAATTTCCTCCAACCTCTAACGGAATAATGACATTCTGTGTGTGGGAAATTTAGAATCCTCCACTTCCCCTTCCAAATTCCCATAGAATAGCTGCATTCTGGGTTTATGGATTTTCAAAACATCCATACGTCCACTTAAACTCGCACGAAAACCTCGCAAAAACAGCATTCATGGTGTTGGGAATATGATATCCTCACGTTGCTCTATCCACTTTCCAGCAAAACCATGGAATGACAGCATTCTGGGCATTGGGAGTTCGGAATCCTCCACTTCTCTTCCCAAATTCCAATGGAATAACAGCCTTCCAGGCATGGGGATATTGGAATCCTCTAGTTCCCTTCCAAAAAGCCCATGGAATAACGACATTCTGGGCATTGAGAAGTGAAAGTTTGCCAATTGCCTTCCCAAATCCCTAGGGAAGAAGACAATTCGGGCTGTCAGGTATTTGAAATCCTTCAGCTCCGCACCATAACCCCCATGGAATAACAGAATTCCAGGCGTTAGGAATTGAGCATCCTCCAGTTCCCCTTCGAATTTCCCATGGAATCCTGGCATTCTGGATGTCGGCACTTTAGAATCGCCCATACACTCTCCCAAATAGCCAAAAAATTCACAAGGAATAACAGAATTCATGATATCAGGAATATATCATCCGCCAGCTCTCCGCACAATTTCCCACGGAATAACAGCATTCCGTGTGGTGGGAATCTTGACTCCTCCACTTACCCTCCCAAATCTGCATGGAATCATGGCATTCTGGGTGTTGGGAATTTTCAATCCCCCAGAAACCCACCCCAAATCCCACCACATTCCCAAAGAAGAGCAACTTTCCAGATGTCAGGAATTTGGAATATCCCAGTTCCCCACCCAAATTCCCATGGAACAACAGCATTCCAAGTGACAGAAATCGAGAATCTTCCGGCAACGTGAAAAAATTGCCATGGAATAATGGGATTTCAGGTGTGAGGAATTGAGAATGCCCCGTACAGCCTCCCAGATTCCCACCACATTCCAATGGAATAACAACATTCCAGATTTCAGGAACTGAGAATCATCCTCTTCCCCTCCCAAATTCCCATGGAAACACGGCATTCTCTTATTCCCTAATTTGGAACCCCCCATAAGCGTTCCCAAAATCCCACCAAATTCCCATGGAATAACCATTTTAGTGTGTTGGGAATTTCCAATGCTCCATTTCCTCTCCCAAATTCCAATCAAACCCTAATGAAGTAACGACACTTTGCGTGTTGAGAATTTACAATCCGCCACTTCCCCTTCCAAATTCCCAACAAAACCATGCAATACGAGCAGTTCCATCATTGGCAATTTCAACTCCTCCAGTTCCTCTCCCAAATTTCCTCCAACCTCTAACGGAATAATGACATTCCGTGTGTGGGAAATTTAGAATCCTCCACTTCCCCTTCCAAATTCCCATAGAATAGCTGCATTCTGGGTTTATGGATTTTCAAAACATCCATACGTCCACTTAAACTCGCACGAAAACCTCGCAAAAACAGCATTCATGGTGTTGGGAATATGATATCCTCACGTTGCTCTATCCACTTTCCAGCAAAACCATGGAATGACAGCATTCTGGGCATTGGGAGTTCGGAATCCTCCACTTCTCTTCCCAAATTCCAATGGAATAACAGCCTTCCAGGCATGGGGATATTGGAATCCTCTAGTTCCCTTCCAAAAAGCCCATGGAATAACGACATTCTGGGCATTGAGAAGTGAAAGTTTGCCAATTGCCTTCCCAAATCCCTAGGGAAGAAGACAATTCCGGCTGTCAGGTATTTGAAATCCTTCAGCTCCGCACCATAACCCCCATGGAATAACAGAATTCCAGGCGTTAGGAATTGAGCATCCTCCAGTTCCCCTTCGAATTTCCCATGGAATCCTGGCATTCTGGATGTCGGCACTTTAGAATCGCCCATACACTCTCCCAAATAGCCAAAAATTCACAAGGAATAACAGAATTCATGAGATCAGGAATATATCATCCGCCAGCTCTCCGCACAATTTCCCACGCAATAACAGCATTCCGTGTGGTGGGAATCTTGACTCCTCCACTTACCCTCCCAAATCTGCATGGAATAATGGCATTCTGGGTGTTGGGAATTTTCAATCCCCCATAAACCCACCCCAAATCCCACCACATTCCCAAAGAAGAGCAACTTTCCAGATGTCAGGAATTTGGAATATCCCAGTTCCCCACCCAAATTCCCATGGAACAACAGCATTCCAAGTGACAGAAATCGAGAATCTTCCGGCAACGTGAAAAAATTGTCATGGAATAATGGGATTTCAGGTGTGAGGAATTGAGAATGCCCCGTACAGCCTCCCAGATTCCCACCACATTCCAATGGAATAACAACATTCCAGATTTCAGGAACTGAGAATCATCCTCTTCCCCTCCCAAATTCCCATGGAAACACGGCATTCTCTTATTCCCTAATTTGGAACCCCCCATAAGCGTTCCCAAAATCCCACCAAATTCCCATGGAATAACCATTTTAGTGTGTTGGGAATTTCCAATGCTCCACTTCCTCTCCCAAATTCCAATCAAACCCTAATGAAGTAATGACACTTTGCGTGTTGAGAATTTACAATCCGCCACTTCCCCTTCCAAATTCCCAACAAAACCATGCAATACGAGCAGTTCCATCATTGGCAATTTCAACTCCTCCAGTTCCTCTCCCAAATTTCCTCCAACCTCTAACGGAATAATGACATTCCGTGTGTGGGAAATTTAGAATCCTCCACTTCCCCTTCCAAATTCCCATAGAATAGCTGCATTCTGGGTTTATGGATTTTCAAAACATCCTTATGTCCACTTAAACTCGCACGAAAACCTCGCAAAAACAGCATTCATGGTGTTGGGAATATGATATCCTCACGTTGCTCTATCCCCTTTCCAGCAAAACCATGGAATGACAGCATTCTGGGCATTGGGAGTTCGGAATCCTCCACTTCTCTTCCCAAATTCCAATGGAATAACAGCCTTCCAGGCATGGGGATATTGGAATCCTCTAGTTCCCTTCCAAAAAGCCCATGGAATAACGACATTCTGGGCATTGAGAAGTGAAAGTTTGCCAATTGCCTTCCCAAATCCCTAGGGAAGAAGACAATTCCGGCTGTCAGGTATTTGAAATCCTTCAGCTCCGCACCATAACCCCCATGGAATAACAGAATTCCAGGCGTTAGGAATTGAGCATCCTCCAGTTCCCCTTCGAATTTCCCATGGAATCCTGGCATTCTGGATGTCGGCACTTTAGAATCGCCCATACACTCTCCCAAATAGCAAAAAATTCACAAGGAATAACAGAATTCATGATATCAGGAATATATCATCCGACAGCTCTCCGCACAATTTCCCACGCAATAACAGCATTCCGTGTGGTGGGAATCTTGACTCCTCCACTTACCCTCCCAAATCTGCATGGAATAATGGCATTCTGGGTGTTGGGAATTTTCAATCCCCCAGAAACCCACCCCAAATCCCACCACATTCCCAAAGAAGAGCAACTTTCCAGATGTCAGGAATTTGGAATATCCCAGTTCCCCACCCAAATTCCTATGGAACAACAGCATTCCAAGTGACAGAAATCGAGAATCTTCCGGCAACGTGAAAAAATTGCCATGGAATAATGGGATTTCAGGTGTGAGGAATTGAGAATGCCCCGTACAGCCTCCCAGATTCCCACCACATTCCAATGGAATAACAACATTCCAGATTTCAGGAACTGAGAATCATCCTCTTCCCCTCCCAAATTCCCATGGAAACACGGCATTCTCTTATTCCCTAATTTGGAACCCCCCATAAGCGTTCCCAAAATCCCACCAAATTCCCATGGAATAACCATTTTAGTGTGTTGGGAATTTCCAATGCTCCACTTCCTCTCCCAAATTCCAATCAAACCCTAATGAAGTAACGACACTTTGCGTGTTGAGAATTTACAATCCGCCACTTCCCCTTCCAAATTCCCAACAAAACCATGGAATACGAGCTGTTCCATCATTGGCAATTTCAACTCCTCCAGTTCCTCTCCCAAATTTCCTCCAACCTCTAACGGAATAATGACATTCTGTGTGTGGGAAATTTAGAATCCTCCACTTCCCCTTCCAAATTCCCATAGAATAGCTGCATTCTGGGTTTATGGATTTTCAAAACATCCATACGTCCACTTAAACTCGCACGAAAACCTCGCAAAAACAGCATTCATGGTGTTGGGAATATGATATCCTCACGTTGCTCTATCCACTTTCCAGCAAAACCATGGAATGACAGCATTCTGGGCATTGGGAGTTCGGAATCCTCCACTTCTCTTCCCAAATTCCAATGGAATAACAGCCTTCCAGGCATGGGGATATTGGAATCCTCTAGTTCCCTTCCAAAAAGACCATGGAATAACGACATTCTGGGCATTGAGAAGTGAAAGTTTGCCAATTGCCTTCCCAAATCCCTAGGGAAGAAGACAATTCCGGCTGTCAGGTATTTGAAATCCTTCAGCTCCGCACCATAACCCCCATGGAATAACAGAATTCCAGGCGTTAGGAATTGAGCATCCTCCAGTTCCCCTTCGAATTTCCCATGGAATCCTGGCATTCTGGATGTCGGCACTTTAGAATCGCCCATACACTCTCCCAAATAGCCAAAAAATTCACAAGGAATAACAGAATTCATGATATCAGGAATATATCATCCGCCAGCTCTCCGCACAATTTCCCACGGAATAACAGCATTCCGTGTGGTGGGAATCTTGACTCCTCCACTTACCCTCCCAAATCTGCATGGAATCATGGCATTCTGGGTGTTGGGAATTTTCAATCCCCCATAAACCCACCCCAAATCCCACCACATTCCCAAAGAAGAGCAACTTTCCAGATGTCAGGAATTTGGAATATCCCAGTTCCCCACCCAAATTCCCATGGAACAACAGCATTCCAAGTGACAGAAATCGAGAATCTTCCGGCAACCTGAAAAAATTGCCATGGAATAATGGGATTTCAGGTGTGAGGAATTGAGAATGCCCCGTACAGCCTCCCAGATTCCCACCACATTCCAATGGAATAACAACATTCCAGATTTCAGGAACTGAGAATCATCCTCTTCCCCTCCCAAATTCCCATGGAAACACGGCATTCTCTTATTCCCTAATTTGGAACCCCCCATAAGCGTTCCCAAAATCCCACCAAATTCCCATGGAATAACCATTTTAGTGTGTTGGGAATTTCCAATGCTCCACTTCCTCTCCCAAATTCCAATCAAACCCTAATGAAGTAACGACACTTTGCGTGTTGAGAATTTACAATCCGCCACTTCCCCTTCCAAATTCCCAACAAAACCATGCAATACGAGCAGTTCCATCATTGGCAATTTCAACTCCTCCAGTTCCTCTCCCAAATTTCCTCCAACCTCTAACGGAATAATGACATTCTGTGTGTGGGAAATTTAGAATCCTCCACTTCCCCTTCCAAATTCCCATAGAATAGCTGCATTCTGGGTTTATGGATTTTCAAAACATCCATACGTCCACTTAAACTCGCACGAAAACCTCGCAAAAACAGCATTCATGGTGTTGGGAATATGATATCCTCACGTTGCTCTATCCACTTTCCAGCAAAACCATGGAATGACAGCATTCTGGGCATTGGGAGTTCGGAATCCTCCACTTCTCTTCCCAAATTCCAATGGAATAACAGCCTTCCAGGCATGGGGATATTGGAATCCTCTAGTTCCCTTCCAAAAAGCCCATGGAATAACGACATTCTGGGCATTGAGAAGTGAAAGTTTGCCAATTGCCTTCCCAAATCCCTAGGGAAGAAGACAATTCGGGCTGTCAGGTATTTGAAATCCTTCAGCTCCGCACCATAACCCCCATGGAATAACAGAATTCCAGGCGTTAGGAATTGAGCATCCTCCAGTTCCCCTTCGAATTTCCCATGGAATCCTGGCATTCTGGATGTCGGCACTTTAGAATCGCCCATACACTCTCCCAAATAGCCAAAAATTCACAAGGAATAGCAGAATTCATGAGATCAGGAATATATCATCCGCCACCTCTCCGCACAATTTCCCACGCAATAACAGCATTCCGTGTGGTGGGAATCTTGACTCCTCCACTTACCCTCCCAAATCTGCATGGAATAATGGCATTCTGGGTGTTGGGAATTTTCAATCCCCCATAAACCCACCCCAAATCCCACCACATTCCCAAAGAAGAGCAACTTTCCAGATGTCAGGAATTTGGAATATCCCAGTTCCCCACCCAAATTCCCATGGAACAACAGCATTCCAAGTGACAGAAATCGAGAATCTTCCGGCAACCTGAAAAAATTGCCATGGAATAATGGGATTTCAGGTGTGAGGAATTGAGAATGCCCCGTACAGCCTCCCAGATTCCCACCACATTCCAATGGAATAACAACATTCCAGATTTCAGGAACTGAGAATCATCCTCTTCCCCTCCCAAATTCCCATGGAAACACGGCATTCTCTTATTCCCTAATTTGGAACCCCCCATAAGCGTTCCCAAAATCCCACCAAATTCCCATGGAATAACCATTTTAGTGTGTTGGGAATTTCCAATGCTCCACTTCCTCTCCCAAATTCCAATCAAACCCTAATGAAGTAACGACACTTTGCGTGTTGAGAATTTACAATCCGCCACTTCCCCTTCCAAATTCCCAACAAAACCATGCAATACGAGCAGTTCCATCATTGGCAATTTCAACTCCTCCAGTTCCTCTCCCAAATTTCCTCCTAAATCTAACGGGATAATGGCACATTTTGTGGGGTCAATTTAGAATCCTCCACTTCCCCTTCCAAATTCCCATAGAATAGCTGCATTCTGGGTTTATGGATTTTCAAAACATCCATACGTCCACTTAAACTCGCACGAAAACCTCGCAAAAACAGCATTCATGGTGTTGGGAATATGATATCCTCACGTTGCTCTATCCACTTTCCAGCAAAACCATGGAATGACAGCATTCTGGGCATTGGGAGTTCGGAATCCTCCACTTCTCTTCCCAAATTCCAATGGAATAACAGCCTTCCAGGCATGGGGATATTGGAATCCTCTAGTTCCCTTCCAAAAAGCCCATGGAATAACGACATTCTGGGCATTGAGAAGTGAAAGTTTGCCAATTGCCTTCCCAAATCCCTAGGGAAGAAGACAATTCCGGCTGTCAGGTATTTGAAATCCTTCAGCTCCGCACCATAACCCCCATGGAATAACAGAATTCCAGGCGTTAGGAATTGAGCATCCTCCAGTTCCCCTTCGAATTTCCCATGGAATCCTGGCATTCTGGATGTCGGCACTTTAGAATCGCCCATACACTCTCCCAAATAGCCAAAAAATTCACAAGGAATAACAGAATTCATGATATCAGGAATATATCATCCGCCAGCTCTCCGCACAATTTCCCACGCAATAACAGCATTCCGTGTGGTGGGAATCTTGACTCCTCCACTTACCCTCCCAAATCTGCATGGAATAATGGCATTCTGGGTGTTGGGAATTTTCAATCCCCCATAAACCCACCCCAAATCCCACCACATTCCCAAAGAAGAGCAACTTTCCAGATGTCAGGAATTTGGAATATCCCAGTTCCCCACCCAAATTCCCATGGAACAACAGCATTCCAAGTGACAGAAATCGAGAATCTTCCGGCAACGTGAAAAAATTGTCATGGAATAATGGGATTTCAGGTGTGAGGAATTGAGAATGCCCCGTACAGCCTCCCAGATTCCCACCACATTCCAATGGAATAACAACATTCCAGATTTCAGGAACTGAGAATCATCCTCTTCCCCTCCCAAATTCCCATGGAAACACGGCATTCTCTTATTCCCTAATTTGGAACCCCCCATAAGCGTTCCCAAAATCCCACCAAATTCCCATGGAATAACCGTTTTAGTGTGTTGGGAATTTCCAATGCTCCACTTCCTCTCCCAAATTCCAATCAAACCCTAATGAAGTAACGACACTTTGCGTGTTGAGAATTTACAATCCGCCACTTCCCCTTCCAAATTCCCAACAAAACCATGCAATACGAGCAGTTCCATCATTGGCAATTTCAACTCCTCCAGTTCCTCTCCCAAATTTCCTCCAACCTCTAACGGAATAATGACATTCTGTGTGTGGGAAATTTAGAATCCTCCACTTCCCCTTCCAAATTCCCATAGAATAGCTGCATTCTGGGTTTATGGATTTTCAAAACATCCATACGTCCACTTAAACTCGCACGAAAACCTCGCAAAAACAGCATTCATGGTGTTGGGAATATGATATCCTCACGTTGCTCTATCCACTTTCCAGCAAAACCATGGAATGACAGCATTCTGGGCATTGGGAGTTCGGAATCCTCCACTTCTCTTCCCAAATTCCAATGGAATAACAGCCTTCCAGGCATGGGGATATTGGAATCCTCTAGTTCCCTTCCAAAAAGCCCATGGAATAACGACATTCTGGGCATTGAGAAGTGAAAGTTTGCCAATTGCCTTCCCAAATCCCTAGGGAAGAAGACAATTCCGGCTGTCAGGTATTTGAAATCCTTCAGCTCCGCACCATAACCCCCATGGAATAACAGAATTCCAGGCGTTAGGAATTGAGCATCCTCCAGTTCCCCTTCGAATTTCCCATGGAATCCTGGCATTCTGGATGTCGGCACTTTAGAATCGCCCATACACTCTCCCAAATAGCCAAAAATTCACAAGGAATAACAGAATTCATGAGATCAGGAATATATCATCCGCCACCTCTCCGCACAATTTCCCACGCAATAACAGCATTCCGTGTGGTGGGAATCTTGACTCCTCCACTTACCCTCCCAAATCTGCATGGAATCATGGCATTCTGGGTGTTGGGAATTTTCAATCCCCCATAAACCCACCCCAAATCCCACCACATTCCCAAAGAAGAGCAACTTTCCAGATGTCAGGAATTTGGAATATCCCAGTTCCCCACCCAAATTCCCATGGAACAACAGCATTCCAAGTGACAGAAATCGAGAATCTTCCGGCAACGTGAAAAAATTGCCATGGAATAATGGGATTTCAGGTGTGAGGAATTGAGAATGCCCCGTACAGCCTCCCAGATTCCCACCACATTCCAATGGAATAACAACATTCCAGATTTCAGGAACTGAGAATCATCCTCTTCCCCTCCCAAATTCCCATGGAAACACGGCATTCTCTTATTCCCTAATTTGGAACCCCCCATAAGCGTTCCCAAAATCCCACCAAATTCCCATGGAATAACCATTTTAGTGTGTTGGGAATTTCCAATGCTCCACTTCCTCTCCCAAATTCCAATCAAACCCTAATGAAGTAACGACACTTTGCGTGTTGAGAATTTACAATCCGCCACTTCCCCTTCCAAATTCCCAACAAAACCATGCAATACGAGCAGTTCCATCATTGGCAATTTCAACTCCTCCAGTTCCTCTCCCAAATTTCCTCCAACCTCTAACGGAATAATGACATTCCGTGTGTGGGAAATTTAGAATCCTCCACTTCCCCTTCCAAATTCCCATAGAATAGCTGCATTCTGGGTTTATGGATTTTCAAAACATCCATACGTCCACTTAAACTCGCACGAAAACCTCGCAAAAACAGCATTCATGGTGTTGGGAATATGATATCCTCACGTTGCTCTATCCCCTTTCCAGCAAAACCATGGAATGACAGCATTCTGGGCATTGGGAGTTCGGAATCCTCCACTTCTCTTCCCAAATTCCAATGGAATAACAGCCTTCCAGGCATGGGGATATTGGAATCCTCTAGTTCCCTTCCAAAAAGCCCATGGAATAACGACATTCTGGGCATTGAGAAGTGAAAGTTTGCCAATTGCCTTCCCAAATCCCTAGGGAAGAAGACAATTCGGGCTGTCAGGTATTTGAAATCCTTCAGCTCCGCACCATAACCCCCATGGAATAACAGAATTCCAGGCGTTAGGAATTGAGCATCCTCCAGTTCCCCTTCAAATTTCCCATGGAATCCTGGCATTCTGGATGTCGGCACTTTAGAATCGCCCATACACTCTCCCAAATAGCCAAAAATTCACAAGGAATAACAGAATTCATGAGATCAGGAATATATCATCCGCCAGCTCTCCGCACAATTTCCCACGCAATAACAGCATTCCGTGTGGTGGGAATCTTGACTCCTCCACTTACCCTCCCAAATCTGCATGGAATAATGGCATTCTGGGTGTTGGGAATTTTCAATCCCCCATAAACCCACCCCAAATCCCACCACATTCCCAAAGAAGAGCAACTTTCCAGATGTCAGGAATTTGGAATATCCCAGTTCCCCACCCAAATTCCCATGGAACAACAGCATTCCAAGTGACAGAAATCGAGAATCTTCCGGCAACGTGAAAAAATTGCCATGGAATAATGGGATTTCAGGTGTGAGGAATTGAGAATGCCCCGTACAGCCTCCCAGATTCCCACCACATTCCAATGGAATAACAACATTCCAGATTTCAGGAACTGAGAATCATCCTCTTCCCCTCCCAAATTCCCATGGAAACACGGCATTCTCTTATTCCCTAATTTGGAACCCCCCATAAGCGTTCCCAAAATCCCACCAAATTCCCATGGAATAACCATTTTAGTGTGTTGGGAATTTCCAATGCTCCACTTCCTCTCCCAAATTCCAATCAAACCCTAATGAAGTAACGACACTTTGCGTGTTGAGAATTTACAATCCGCCACTTCCCCTTCCAAATTCCCAACAAAACCATGCAATACGAGCAGTTCCATCATTGGCAATTTCAACTCCTCCAGTTCCTCTCCCAAATTTCCTCCAACCTCTAACGGAATAATGACATTCCGTGTGTGGGAAATTTAGAATCCTCCACTTCCCCTTCCAAATTCCCATAGAATAGCTGCATTCTGGGTTTATGGATTTTCAAAACATCCATACGTCCACTTAAACTCGCACGAAAACCTCGCAAAAACAGCATTCATGGTGTTGGGAATATGATATCCTCACGTTGCTCTATCCACTTTCCAGCAAAACCATGGAATGACAGCATTCTGGGCATTGGGAGTTCGGAATCCTCCACTTCTCTTCCCAAATTCCAATGGAATAACAGCCTTCCAGGCATGGGGATATTGGAATCCTCTAGTTCCCTTCCAAAAAGCCCATGGAATAACGACATTCTGGGCATTGAGAAGTGAAAGTTTGCCAATTGCCTTCCCAAATCCCTAGGGAAGAAGACAATTCGGGCTGTCAGGTATTTGAAATCCTTCAGCTCCGCACCATAACCCCCATGGAATAACAGAATTCCAGGCGTTAGGAATTGAGCATCCTCCAGTTCCCCTTCAAATTTCCCATGGAATCCTGGCATTCTGGATGTCGGCACTTTAGAATCGCCCATACACTCTCCCAAATAGCCAAAAATTCACAAGGAATAACAGAATTCATGAGATCAGGAATATATCATCCGCCAGCTCTCCGCACAATTTCCCACGCAATAACAGCATTCCGTGTGGTGGGAATCTTGACTCCTCCACTTACCCTCCCAAATCTGCATGGAATAATGGCATTCTGGGTGTTGGGAATTTTCAATCCCCCATAAACCCACCCCAAATCCCACCACATTCCCAAAGAAGAGCAACTTTCCAGATGTCAGGAATTTGGAATATCCCAGTTCCCCACCCAAATTCCTATGGAACAACAGCATTCCAAGTGACAGAAATCGAGAATCTTCCGGCAACGTGAAAAAATTGTCATGGAATAATGGGATTTCAGGTGTGAGGAATTGAGAATGCCCCGTACAGCCTCCCAGATTCCCACCACATTCCAATGGAATAACAACATTCCAGATTTCAGGAACTGAGAATCATCCTCTTCCCCTCCCAAATTCCCATGGAAACACGGCATTCTCTTATTCCCTAATTTGGAACCCCCCATAAGCGTTCCCAAAATCCCACCAAATTCCCATGGAATAACCATTTTAGTGTGTTGGGAATTTCCAATGCTCCACTTCCTCTCCCAAATTCCAATCAAACCCTAATGAAGTAACGACACTTTGCGTGTTGAGAATTTACAATCCGCCACTTCCCCTTCCAAATTCCCAACAAAACCATGGAATACGAGCTGTTCCATCATTGGCAATTTCAACTCCTCCAGTTCCTCTCCCAAATTTCCTCCAACCTCTAACGGAATAATGACATTCCGTGTGTGGGAAATTTAGAATCCTCCACTTCCCCTTCCAAATTCCCATAGAATAGCTGCATTCTGGGTTTATGGATTTTCAAAACATCCATACGTCCACTTAAACTCGCACGAAAACCTCGCAAAAACAGCATTCATGGTGTTGGGAATATGATATCCTCACGTTGCTCTATCCACTTTCCAGCAAAACCATGGAATGACAGCATTCTGGGCATTGGGAGTTCGGAATCCTCCACTTCTCTTCCCAAATTCCAATGGAATAACAGCCTTCCAGGCATGGGGATATTGGAATCCTCTAGTTCCCTTCCAAAAAGCCCATGGAATAACGACATTCTGGGCATTGAGAAGTGAAAGTTTGCCAATTGCCTTCCCAAATCCCTAGGGAAGAAGACAATTCCGGCTGTCAGGTATTTGAAATCCTTCAGCTCCGCACCATAACCCCCATGGAATAACAGAATTCCAGGCGTTAGGAATTGAGCATCCTCCAGTTCCCCTTCGAATTTCCCATGGAATCCTGGCATTCTGGATGTCGGCACTTTAGAATCGCCCATACACTCTCCCAAATAGCCAAAAATTCACAAGGAATAACAGAATTCATGAGATCAGGAATATATCATCCGCCAGCTCTCCGCACAATTTCCCACGCAATAACAGCATTCCGTGTGGTGGGAATCTTGACTCCTCCACTTACCCTCCCAAATCTGCATGGAATCATGGCATTCTGGGTGTTGGGAATTTTCAATCCCCCATAAACCCACCCCAAATCCCACCACATTCCCAAAGAAGAGCAACTTTCCAGATGTCAGGAATTTGGAATATCCCAGTTCCCCACCCAAATTCCCATGGAACAACAGCATTCCAAGTGACAGAAATCGAGAATCTTCCGGCAACGTGAAAAAATTGTCATGGAATAATGGGATTTCAGGTGTGAGGAACTGAGAATGCCCCGTACAGCCTCCCAGATTCCCACCACATTCCAATGGAATAACAACATTCCAGATTTCAGGAACTGAGAATCATCCTCTTCCCCTCCCAAATTCCCATGGAAACACGGCATTCTCTTATTCCCTAATTTGGAACCCCCCATAAGCGTTCCCAAAATCCCACCAAATTCCCATGGAATAACCATTTTAGTGTGTTGGGAATTTCCAATGCTCCACTTCCTCTCCCAAATTCCAATCAAACCCTAATGAAGTAACGACACTTTGCGTGTTGAGAATTTACAATCCGCCACTTCCCCTTCCAAATTCCCAACAAAACCATGCAATACGAGCAGTTCTATCATTGGCAATTTCAACTCCTCCAGTTCCTCTCCCAAATTTCCTCCAACCTCTAACGGAATAATGACATTCTGTGTGTGGGAAATTTAGAATCCTCCACTTCCCCTTCCAAATTCCCATAGAATAGCTGCATTCTGGGTTTATGGATTTTCAAAACATCCATACGTCCACTTAAACTCGCACGAAAACCTCGCAAAAACAGCATTCATGGTGTTGGGAATATGATATCCTCACGTTGCTCTATCCCCTTTCCAGCAAAACCATGGAATGACAGCATTCTGGGCATTGGGAGTTCGGAATCCTCCACTTCTCTTCCCAAATTCCAATGGAATAACAGCCTTCCAGGCATGGGGATATTGGAATCCTCTAGTTCCCTTCCAAAAAGCCCATGGAATAACGACATTCTGGGCATTGAGAAGTGAAAGTTTGCCAATTGCCTTCCCAAATCCCTAGGGAAGAAGACAATTCCGGCTGTCAGGTATTTGAAATCCTTCAGCTCCGCACCATAACCCCCATGGAATAACAGAATTCCAGGCGTTAGGAATTGAGCATCCTCCAGTTCCCCTTCGAATTTCCCATGGAATCCTGGCATTCTGGATGTCGGCAGTTTAGAATCTCCCATACACTGTCCCAAATAGCCAAAAATTCACAAGGAATAACAGAATTCATGAGATCAGGAATATATCATCCGCCAGCTCTCCGCACAATTTCCCACGCAATAACAGCATTCCGTGTGGTGGGAATCTTGACTCCTCCACTTACCCTCCCAAATCTGCATGGAATCATGGCATTCTGGGTGTTGGGAATTTTCAATCCCCCATAAACCCACCCCAAATCCCACCACATTCCCAAAGAAGAGCAACTTTCCAGATGTCAGGAATTTGGAATATGCCAGTTCCCCACCCAAATTCCCATGGAACAACAGCATTCCAAGTGACAGAAATCGAGAATCTTCCGGCAACGTGAAAAAATTGCCATGGAATAATGGGATTTCAGGTGTGAGGAATTGAGAATGCCCCGTACAGCCTCCCAGATTCCCACCACATTCCAATGGAATAACAACATTCCAGATTTCAGGAACTGAGAATCATCCTCTTCCCCTCCCAAATTCCCATGGAAACACGGCATTCTCTAATTCCCTAATTTGGAACCCCCCATAAGCGTTCCCAAAATCCCACCAAATTCCCATGGAATAACCATTTTAGTGTGTTGGGAATTTCCAATGCTCCACTTCCTCTCCCAAATTCCAATCAAACCCTAATGAAGTAACGACACTTTGCGTGTTGAGAATTTACAATCCGCCACTTCCCCTTCCAAATTCCCAACAAAACCATGCAATACGAGCAGTTCCATCATTGGCAATTTCAACTCCTCCAGTTCCTCTCCCAAATTTCCTCCAACCTCTAACGGAATAATGACATTCCGTGTGTGGGAAATTTAGAATCCTCCACTTCCCCTTCCAAATTCCCATAGAATAGCTGCATTCTGGGTTTATGGATTTTCAAAACATCCATACGTCCACTTAAACTCGCACGAAAACCTCGCAAAAACAGCATTCATGGTGTTGGGAATATGATATCCTCACGTTGCTCTATCCCCTTTCCAGCAAAACCATGGAATGACAGCATTCTGGGCATTGGGAGTTCGGAATCCTCCACTTCTCTTCCCAAATTCCAATGGAATAACAGCCTTCCAGGCATGGGGATATTGGAATCCTCTAGTTCCCTTCCAAAAAGCCCATGGAATAACGACATTCTGGGCATTGAGAGGTGAAAGTTTGCCAATTGCCTTCCCAAATCCCTAGGGAAGAAGACAATTCGGGCTGTCAGGTATTTGAAATCCTTCAGCTCCGCACCATAACCCCCATGGAATAACAGAATTCCAGGCGTTAGGAATTGAGCATCCTCCAGTTCCCCTTCGAATTTCCCATGGAATCCTGGCATTCTGGATGTCGGCAGTTTAGAATCTCCCATACACTGTCCCAAATAGCCAAAAATTCACAAGGAATAACAGAATTCATGAGATCAGGAATATATCCTCCGCCAGCTCTCCGCACAATTTCCCACGCAATAACAGCATTCCGTGTGGTGGGAATCTTGACTCCTCCACTTACCCTCCCAAATCTGCATGGAATCATGGCATTCTGGGTGTTGGGAATTTTCAATCCCCCATAAACCCACCCCAAATCCCACCACATTCCCAAAGAAGAGCAACTTTCCAGATGTCAGGAATTTGGAATATGCCAGTTCCCCACCCAAATTCCCATGGAACAACAGCATTCCAAGTGACAGAAATCGAGAATCTTCCGGCAACGTGAAAAAATTGCCATGGAATAATGGGATTTCAGGTGTGAGGAATTGAGAATGCCCCGTACAGCCTCCCAGATTCCCACCACATTCCAATGGAATAACAACATTCCAGATTTCAGGAACTGAGAATCATCCTCTTCCCCTCCCAAATTCCCATGGAAACACGGCATTCTCTAATTCCCTAATTTGGAACCCCCCATAAGCGTTCCCAAAATCCCACCAAATTCCCATGGAATAACCATTTTAGTGTGTTGGGAATTTCCAATGCTCCACTTCCTCTCCCAAATTCCAATCAAACCCTAATGAAGTAACGACACTTTGCGTGTTGAGAATTTACAATCCGCCACTTCCCCTTCCAAATTCCCAACAAAACCATGCAATACGAGCAGTTCCATCATTGGCAATTTCAACTCCTCCAGTTCCTCTCCCAAATTTCCTCCAACCTCTAACGGAATAATGACATTCCGTGTGTGGGAAATTTAGAATCCTCCACTTCCCCTTCCAAATTCCCATAGAATAGCTGCATTCTGGGTTTATGGATTTTCAAAACATCCATACGTCCACTTAAACTCGCACGAAAACCTCGCAAAAACAGCATTCATGGTGTTGGGAATATGATATCCTCACGTTGCTCTATCCACTTTCCAGCAAAACCATGGAATGACAGCATTCTGGGCATTGGGAGTTCGGAATCCTCCACTTCTCTTCCCAAATTCCAATGGAATAACAGCCTTCCAGGCATGGGGATATTGGAATCCTCTAGTTCCCTTCCAAAAAGCCCATGGAATAACGACATTCTGGGCATTGAGAAGTGAAAGTTTGCCAATTGCCTTCCCAAATCCCTAGGGAAGAAGACAATTCCGGCTGTCAGGTATTTGAAATCCTTCAGCTCCGCACCATAACCCCCATGGAATAACAGAATTCCAGGCGTTAGGAATTGAGCATCCTCCAGTTCCCCTTCGAATTTCCCATGGAATCCTGGCATTCTGGATGTCGGCACTTTAGAATCGCCCATACACTCTCCCAAATAGCCAAAAATTCACAAGGAATAACAGAATTCATGAGATCAGGAATATATCATCCGCCAGCTCTCCGCACAATTTCCCACGGAATAACAGCATTCCGTGTGGTGGGAATCTTGACTCCTCCACTTACCCTCCCAAATCTGCATGGAATAATGGCATTCTGGGTGTTGGGAATTTTCAATCCCCCATAAACCCACCCCAAATCCCACCACATTCCCAAAGAAGAGCAACTTTCCAGATGTCAGGAATTTGGAATATCCCAGTTCCCCACCCAAATTCCCATGGAACAACAGCATTCCAAGTGACAGAAATCGAGAATCTTCCGGCAACGTGAAAAAATTGCCATGGAATAATGGGATTTCAGGTGTGAGGAATTGAGAATGCCCCGTACAGCCTCCCAGATTCCCACCACATTCCAATGGAATAACAACATTCCAGATTTCAGGAACTGAGAATCATCCTCTTCCCCTCCCAAATTCCCATGGAAACACGGCATTCTCTTATTCCCTAATTTGGAACCCCCCATAAGCGTTCCCAAAATCCCACCAAATTCCCATGGAATAACCATTTTAGTGTGTTGGGAATTTCCAATGCTCCACTTCCTCTCCCAAATTCCAGTCAAACCCTAATGAAGTAACGACACTTTGCGTGTTGAGAATTTACAATCCGCCACTTCCCCTTCCAAATTCCCAACAAAACCATGGAATACGAGCTGTTCCATCATTGGCAATTTCAACTCCTCCAGTTCCTCTCCCAAATTTCCTCCAACCTCTAACGGAATAATGACATTCCGTGTGTGGGAAATTTAGAATCCTCCACTTCCCCTTCCAAATTCCCATAGAATAGCTGCATTCTGGGTTTATGGATTTTCAAAACATCCATACGTCCACTTAAACTCGCACGAAAACCTCGCAAAAACAGCATTCATGGTGTTGGGAATATGATATCCTCACGTTGCTCTATCCACTTTCCCGCAAAACCATGGAATGACAGCATTCTGGGCATTGGGAGTTCGGAATCCTCCACTTCTCTTCCCAAATTCCAATGGAATAACAGCCTTCCAGGCATGGGGATATTGGAATCCTCTAGTTCCCTTCCAAAAAGCCCATGGAATAACGACATTCTGGGCATTGAGAAGTGAAAGTTTGCCAATTGCCTTCCCAAATCCCTAGGGAAGAAGACAATTCCGGCTGTCAGGTATTTGAAATCCTTCAGCTCCGCACCATAACCCCCATGGAATAACAGAATTCCAGGCGTTAGGAATTGAGCATCCTCCAGTTCCCCTTCGAATTTCCCATGGAATCCTGGCATTCTGGATGTCGGCACTTTAGAATCGCCCATACACTCTCCCAAATAGCCAAAAATTCACAAGGAATAACAGAATTCATGAGATCAGGAATATATCATCCGCCAGCTCTCCGCACAATTTCCCACGCAATAACAGCATTCCGTGTGGTGGGAATCTTGACTCCTCCACTTACCCTCCCAAATCTGCATGGAATCATGGCATTCTGGGTGTTGGGAATTTTCAATCCCCCATAAACCCACCCCAAATCCCACCACATTCCCAAAGAAGAGCAACTTTCCAGATGTCAGGAATTTGGAATATCCCAGTTCCCCACCCAAATTCCCATGGAACAACAGCATTCCAAGTGACAGAAATCGAGAATCTTCCGGCAACGTGAAAAAATTGCCATGGAATAATGGGATTTCAGGTGTGAGGAATTGAGAATGCCCCGTACAGCCTCCCAGATTCCCACCACATTCCAATGGAATAACAACATTCCAGATTTCAGGAACTGAGAATCATCCTCTTCCCCTCCCAAATTCCCATGGAAACACGGCATTCTCTTATTCCCTAATTTGGAACCCCCCATAAGCGTTCCCAAAATCCCACCAAATTCCCATGGAATAACCATTTTAGTGTGTTGGGAATTTCCAATGCTCCACTTCCTCTCCCAAATTCCAATCAAACCCTAATGAAGTAACGACACTTTGCGTGTTGAGAATTTACAATCCGCCACTTCCCCTTCCAAATTCCCAACAAAACCATGCAATACGAGCAGTTCTATCATTGGCAATTTCAACTCCTCCAGTTCCTCTCCCAAATTTCCTCCAACCTCTAACGGAATAATGACATTCTGTGTGTGGGAAATTTAGAGTCCTCCACTTCCCCTTCCAAATTCCCATAGAATAGCTGCATTCTGGGTTTATGGATTTTCAAAACATCCATACGTCCACTTAAACTCGCACGAAAACCTCGCAAAAACAGCATTCATGGTGTTGGGAATATGATATCCTCACGTTGCTCTATCCACTTTCCAGCAAAACCATGGAATGACAGCATTCTGGGCATTGGGAGTTCGGAATCCTCCACTTCTCTTCCCAAATTCCAATGGAATAACAGCCTTCCAGGCATGGGGATATTGGAATCCTCTAGTTCCCTTCCAAAAAGCCCATGGAATAACGACATTCTGGGCATTGAGAAGTGAAAGTTTGCCAATTGCCTTCCCAAATCCCTAGGGAAGAAGACAATTCCGGCTGTCAGGTATTTGAAATCCTTCAGCTCCGCACCATAAGCCCCATGGAATAACAGAATTCCAGGCGTTAGGAATTGAGCATCCTCCAGTTCCCCTTCGAATTTCCCATGGAATCCTGGCATTCTGGATGTCGGCACTTTAGAATCGCCCATACACTGTCCCAAATAGCCAAAAATTCACAAGGAATAACAGAATTCATGAGATCAGGAATATATCATCCGCCAGCTCTCCGCACAATTTCCCACGCAATAACAGCATTCCGTGTGGTGGGAATCTTGACTCCTCCACTTACCCTCCCAAATCTGCATGGAATAATGGCATTCTGGGTGTTGGGAATTTTCAATCCCCCATAAACCCACCCCAAATCCCACCACATTCCCAAAGAAGAGCAACTTTCCAGATGTCAGGAATTTGGAATATCCCAGTTCCCCACCCAAATTCCTATGGAACAACAGCATTCCAAGTGACAGAAATCGAGAATCTTCCGGCAACGTGAAAAAATTGTCATGGAATAATGGGATTTCAGGTGTGAGGAATTGAGAATGCCCCGTACAGCCTCCCAGATTCCCACCACATTCCAATGGAATAACAACATTCCAGATTTCAGGAACTGAGAATCATCCTCTTCCCCTCCCAAATTCCCATGGAAACACGGCATTCTCTTATTCCCTAATTTGGAACCCCCCATAAGCGTTCCCAAAATCCCACCAAATTCCCATGGAATAACCATTTTAGTGTGTTGGGAATTTCCAATGCTCCACTTCCTCTCCCAAATTCCAATCAAACCCTAATGAAGTAACGACACTTTGCGTGTTGAGAATTTACAATCCGCCACTTCCCCTTCCAAATTCCCAACAAAACCATGCAATACGAGCAGTTCCATCATTGGCAATTTCAACTCCTCCAGTTCCTCTCCCAAATTTCCTCCAACCTCTAACGGAATAATGACATTCTGTGTGTGGGAAATTTAGAATCCTCCACTTCCCCTTCCAAATTCCCATAGAATAGCTGCATTCTGGGTTTATGGATTTTCAAAACATCCATACGTCCACTTAAACTCGCACGAAAACCTCGCAAAAACAGCATTCATGGTGTTGGGAATATGATATCCTCACGTTGCTCTATCCACTTTCCAGCAAAACCATGGAATGACAGCATTCTGGGCATTGGGAGTTCGGAATCCTCCACTTCTCTTCCCAAATTCCAATGGAATAACAGCCTTCCAGGCATGGGGATATTGGAATCCTCTAGTTCCCTTCCAAAAAGCCCATGGAATAACGACATTCTGGGCATTGAGAAGTGAAAGTTTGCCAATTGCCTTCCCAAATCCCTAGGGAAGAAGACAATTCCGGCTGTCAGGTATTTGAAATCCTTCAGCTCCGCACCATAAGCCCCATGGAATAACAGAATTCCAGGCGTTAGGAATTGAGCATCCTCCAGTTCCCCTTCGAATTTCCCATGGAATCCTGGCATTCTGGATGTCGGCACTTTAGAATCGCCCATACACTGTCCCAAATAGCCAAAAATTCACAAGGAATAACAGAATTCATGAGATCAGGAATATATCATCCGCCAGCTCTCCGCACAATTTCCCACGCAATAACAGCATTCCGTGTGGTGGGAATCTTGACTCCTCCACTTACCCTCCCAAATCTGCATGGAATCATGGCATTCTGGGTGTTGGGAATTTTCAATCCCCCATAAACCCACCCCAAATCCCACCACATTCCCAAAGAAGAGCAACTTTCCAGATGTCAGGAATTTGGAATATCCCAGTTCCCCACCCAAATTCCCATGGAACAACAGCATTCCAAGTGACAGAAATCGAGAATCTTCCGGCAACGTGAAAAAATTGCCATGGAATAATGGGATTTCAGGTGTGAGGAATTGAGAATGCCCCGTACAGCCTCCCAGATTCCCACCACATTCCAATGGAATAACAACATTCCAGATTTCAGGAACTGAGAATCATCCTCTTCCCCTCCCAAATTCCCATGGAAACACGGCATTCTCTTATTCCCTAATTTGGAACCCCCCATAAGCGTTCCCAAAATCCCACCAAATTCCCATGGAATAACCATTTTAGTGTGTTGGGAATTTCCAATGCTCCACTTCCTCTCCCAAAGTCCAATCAAACCCTAATGAAGTAACGACACTTTGCGTGTTGAGAATTTACAATCTGCCACTTCCCCTTCCAAATTCCCAACAAAACCATGGAATACGAGCAGTTCCATCATTGGCAATTTCAACTCCTCCAGTTCCTCTCCCAAATTTCCTCCAACCTCTAACGGAATAATGACATTCCGTGTGTGGGAAATTTAGAATCCTCCACTTCCCCTTCCAAATTCCCATAGAATAGCTGCATTCTGGGTTTATGGATTTTCAAAACATCCATACGTCCACTTAAACTCGCACGAAAACCTCGCAAAAACAGCATTCATGGTGTTGGGAATATGATATCCTCACGTTGCTCTATCCCCTTTCCAGCAAAACCATGGAATGACAGCATTCTGGGCATTGGGAGTTCGGAATCCTCCACTTCTCTTCCCAAATTCCAATGGAATAACAGCCTTCCAGGCATGGGGATATTGGAATCCTCTAGTTCCCTTCCAAAAAGACCATGGAATAACGACATTCTGGGCATTGAGAAGTGAAAGTTTGCCAATTGCCTTCCCAAATCCCTAGGGAAGAAGACAATTCCGGCTGTCAGGTATTTGAAATCCTTCAGCTCCGCACCATAACCCCCATGGAATAACAGAATTCCAGGCGTTAGGAATTGAGCATCCTCCAGTTCCCCTTCGAATTTCCCATGGAATCCTGGCATTCTGGATGTCGGCACTTTAGAATCGCCCATACACTCTCCCAAATAGCCAAAAATTCACAAGGAATAACAGAATTCATGAGATCAGGAATATATCATCCGCCAGCTCTCCGCACAATTTCCCACGCAATAACAGCATTCCGTGTGGTGGGAATCTTGACTCCTCCACTTACCCTCCCAAATCTGCATGGAATCATGGCATTCTGGGTGTTGGGAATTTTCAATCCCCCATAAACCCACCCCAAATCCCACCACATTCCCAAAGAAGAGCAACTTTCCAGATGTCAGGAATTTGGAATATCCCAGTTCCCCACCCAAATTCCCATGGAACAACAGCATTCCAAGTGACAGAAATCGAGAATCTTCCGGCAACGTGAAAAAATTGCCATGGAATAATGGGATTTCAGGTGTGAGGAATTGAGAATGCCCCGTACAGCCTCCCAGATTCCCACCACATTCCAATGGAATAACAACATTCCAGATTTCAGGAACTGAGAATCATCCTCTTCCCCTCCCAAATTCCCATGGAAACACGGCATTCTCTTATTCCCTAATTTGGAACCCCCCATAAGCGTTCCCAAAATCCCACCAAATTCCCATGGAATAACCATTTTAGTGTGTTGGGAATTTCCAATGCTCCACTTCCTCTCCCAAATTCCAATCAAACCCTAATGAAGTAACGACACTTTGCGTGTTGAGAATTTACAATCCGCCACTTCCCCTTCCAAATTCCCAACAAAACCATGCAATACGAGCAGTTCTATCATTGGCAATTTCAACTCCTCCAGTTCCTCTCCCAAATTTCCTCCAACCTCTAACGGAATAATGACATTCTGTGTGTGGGAAATTTAGAATCCTCCACTTCCCCTTCCAAATTCCCATAGAATAGCTGCATTCTGGGTTTATGGATTTTCAAAACATCCATACGTCCACTTAAACTCGCACGAAAACCTCGCAAAAACAGCATTCATGGTGTTGGGAATATGATATCCTCACGTTGCTCTATCCACTTTCCAGCAAAACCATGGAATGACAGCATTCTGGGCATTGGGAGTTCGGAATCCTCCACTTCTCTTCCCAAATTCCAATGGAATAACAGCCTTCCAGGCATGGGGATATTGGAATCCTCTAGTTCCCTTCCAAAAAGCCCATGGAATAACGACATTCTGGGCATTGAGAAGTGAAAGTTTGCCAATTGCCTTCCCAAATCCCTAGGGAAGAAGACAATTCCGGCTGTCAGGTATTTGAAATCCTTCAGCTCCGCACCATAAGCCCCATGGAATAACAGAATTCCAGGCGTTAGGAATTGAGCATCCTCCAGTTCCCCTTCGAATTTCCCATGGAATCCTGGCATTCTGGATGTCGGCACTTTAGAATCGCCCATACACTGTCCCAAATAGCCAAAAATTCACAAGGAATAACAGAATTCATGAGATCAGGAATATATCATCCGCCAGCTCTCCGCACAATTTCCCACGCAATAACAGCATTCCGTGTGGTGGGAATCTTGACTCCTCCACTTACCCTCCCAAATCTGCATGGAATAATGGCATTCTGGGTGTTGGGAATTTTCAATCCCCCATAAACCCACCCCAAATCCCACCACATTCCCAAAGAAGAGCAACTTTCCAGATGTCAGGAATTTGGAATATCCCAGTTCCCCACCCAAATTCCCATGGAACAACAGCATTCCAAGTGACAGAAATCGAGAATCTTCCGGCAACGTGAAAAAATTGTCATGGAATAATGGGATTTCAGGTGTGAGGAATTGAGAATGCCCCGTACAGCCTCCCAGATTCCCACCACATTCCAATGGAATAACAACATTCCAGATTTCAGGAACTGAGAATCATCCTCTTCCCCTCCCAAATTCCCATGGAAACACGGCATTCTCTTATTCCCTAATTTGGAACCCCCCATAAGCGTTCCCAAAATCCCACCAAATTCCCATGGAATAACCATTTTAGTGTGTTGGGAATTTCCAATGCTCCACTTCCTCTCCCAAATTCCAATCAAACCCTAATGAAGTAACGACACTTTGCGTGTTGAGAATTTACAATCCGCCACTTCCCCTTCCAAATTCCCAACAAAACCATGGAATACGAGCAGTTCCATCATTGGCAATTTCAACTCCTCCAGTTCCTCTCCCAAATTTCCTCCAACCTCTAACGGAATAATGACATTCTGTGTGTGGGAAATTTAGAATCCTCCACTTCCCCTTCCAAATTCCCATAGAATAGCTGCATTCTGGGTTTATGGATTTTCAAAACATCCATACGTCCACTTAAACTCGCACGAAAACCTCGCAAAAACAGCATTCATGGTGTTGGGAATATGATATCCTCACGTTGCTCTATCCACTTTCCAGCAAAACCATGGAATGACAGCATTCTGGGCATTGGGAGTTCGGAATCCTCCACTTCTCTTCCCAAATTCCAATGGAATAACAGCCTTCCAGGCATGGGGATATTGGAATCCTCTAGTTCCCTTCCAAAAAGCCCATGGAATAACGACATTCTGGGCATTGAGAAGTGAAAGTTTGCCAATTGCCTTCCCAAATCCCTAGGGAAGAAGACAATTCCGGCTGTCAGGTATTTGAAATCCTTCAGCTCCGCACCATAAGCCCCATGGAATAACAGAATTCCAGGCGTTAGGAATTGAGCATCCTCCAGTTCCCCTTCGAATTTCCCATGGAATCCTGGCATTCTGGATGTCGGCACTTTAGAATCGCCCATACACTGTCCCAAATAGCCAAAAATTCACAAGGAATAACAGAATTCATGATATCAGGAATATATCATCCGCCAGCTCTCCGCACAATTTCCCACGCAATAACAGCATTCCGTGTGGTGGGAATCTTGACTCCTCCACTTACCCTCCCAAATCTGCATGGAATCATGGCATTCTGGGTGTTGGGAATTTTCAATCCCCCATAAACCCACCCCAAATCCCACCACATTCCCAAAGAAGAGCAACTTTCCAGATGTCAGGAATTTGGAATATCCCAGTTCCCCACCCAAATTCCCATGGAACAACAGCATTCCAAGTGACAGAAATCGAGAATCTTCCGGCAACGTGAAAAAATTGCCATGGAATAATGGGATTTCAGGTGTGAGGAATTGAGAATGCCCCGTACAGCCTCCCAGATTCCCACCACATTCCAATGGAATAACAACATTCCAGATTTCAGGAACTGAGAATCATCCTCTTCCCCTCCCAAATTCCCATGGAAACACGGCATTCTCTTATTCCCTAATTTGGAACCCCCCATAAGCGTTCCCAAAATCCCACCAAATTCCCATGGAATAACCATTTTAGTGTGTTGGGAATTTCCAATGCTCCACTTCCTCTCCCAAAGTCCAATCAAACCCTAATGAAGTAACGACACTTTGCGTGTTGAGAATTTACAATCTGCCACTTCCCCTTCCAAATTCCCAACAAAACCATGGAATACGAGCAGTTCCATCATTGGCAATTTCAACTCCTCCAGTTCCTCTCCCAAATTTCCTCCAACCTCTAACGGAATAATGACATTCCGTGTGTGGGAAATTTAGAATCCTCCACTTCCCCTTCCAAATTCCCATAGAATAGCTGCATTCTGGGTTTATGGATTTTCAAAACATCCATACGTCCACTTAAACTCGCACGAAAACCTCGCAAAAACAGCATTCATGGTGTTGGGAATATGATATCCTCACGTTGCTCTATCCCCTTTCCAGCAAAACCATGGAATGACAGCATTCTGGGCATTGGGAGTTCGGAATCCTCCACTTCTCTTCCCAAATTCCAATGGAATAACAGCCTTCCAGGCATGGGGATATTGGAATCCTCTAGTTCCCTTCCAAAAAGACCATGGAATAACGACATTCTGGGCATTGAGAAGTGAAAGTTTGCCAATTGCCTTCCCAAATCCCTAGGGAAGAAGACAATTCCGGCTGTCAGGTATTTGAAATCCTTCAGCTCCGCACCATAACCCCCATGGAATAACAGAATTCCAGGCGTTAGGAATTGAGCATCCTCCAGTTCCCCTTCGAATTTCCCATGGAATCCTGGCATTCTGGATGTCGGCACTTTAGAATCGCCCATACACTGTCCCAAATAGCCAAAAATTCACAAGGAATAACAGAATTCATGAGATCAGGAATATATCATCCGCCAGCTCTCCGCACAATTTCCCACGCAATAACAGCATTCCGTGTGGTGGGAATCTTGACTCCTCCACTTACCCTCCCAAATCTGCATGGAATCATGGCATTCTGGGTGTTGGGAATTTTCAATCCCCCATAAACCCACCCCAAATCCCACCACATTCCCAAAGAAGAGCAACTTTCCAGATGTCAGGAATTTGGAATATGCCAGTTCCCCACTCAAATTCCCATGGAACAACAGCATTCCAAGTGACAGAAATCGAGAATCTTCCGGCAACGTGAAAAAGTTGTCATGGAATAATGGGATTTCAGGTGTGAGGAATTGAGAATGCCCCGTACAGCCTCCCAGATTCCCACCACATTCCAATGGAATAACAACATTCCAGATTTCAGGAACTGAGAATCATCCTCTTCCCCTCCCAAATTCCCATGGAAACACGGCATTCTCTTATTCCCTAATTTGGAACCCCCCATAAGCGTTCCCAAAATCCCACCAAATTCCCATGGAATAACCATTTTAGTGTGTTGGGAATTTCCAATGCTCCACTTCCTCTCCCAAATTCCAATCAAACCCTAATGAAGTAACGACACTTTGCGTGTTGAGAATTTACAATCCGCCACTTCCCCTTCCAAATTCCCAACAAAACCATGGAATACGAGCAGTTCCATCATTGGCAATTTCAACTCCTCCAGTTCCTCTCCCAAATTTCCTCCAACCTCTAACGGAATAATGACATTCCGTGTGTGGGAAATTTAGAATCCTCCACTTCCCCTTCCAAATTCCCATAGAATAGCTGCATTCTGGGTTTATGGATTTTCAAAACATCCATACGTCCACTTAAACTCGCACGAAAACCTCGCAAAAACAGCATTCATGGTGTTGGGAATATGATATCCTCACGTTGCTCTATCCACTTTCCAGCAAAACCATGGAATGACAGCATTCTGGGCATTGGGAGTTCGGAATCCTCCACTTCTCTTCCCAAATTCCAATGGAATAACAGCCTTCCAGGCATGGGGATATTGGAATCCTCTAGTTCCCTTCCAAAAAGCCCATGGAATAACGACATTCTGGGCATTGAGAAGTGAAAGTTTGCCAATTGCCTTCCCAAATCCCTAGGGAAGAAGACAATTCCGGCTGTCAGGTATTTGAAATCCTTCAGCTCCGCACCATAACCCCCATGGAATAACAGAATTCCAGGCGTTAGGAATTGAGCATCCTCCAGTTCCCCTTCGAATTTCCCATGGAATCCTGGCATTCTGGATGTCGGCACTTTAGAATCGCCCATACACTCTCCCAAATAGCCAAAAATTCACAAGGAATAACAGAATTCATGAGATCAGGAATATATCATCCGCCAGCTCTCCGCACAATTTCCCACGCAATAACAGCATTCCGTGTGGTGGGAATCTTGACTCCTCCACTTACCCTCCCAAATCTGCATGGAATCATGGCATTCTGGGTGTTGGGAATTTTCAATCCCCCATAAACCCACCCCAAATCCCACCACATTCCCAAAGAAGAGCAACTTTCCAGATGTCAGGAATTTGGAATATGCCAGTTCCCCACTCAAATTCCCATGGAACAACAGCATTCCAAGTGACAGAAATCGAGAATCTTCCGGCAACGTGAAAAAATTGTCATGGAATAATGGGATTTCAGGTGTGAGGAATTGAGAATGCCCCGTACAGCCTCCCAGATTCCCACCACATTCCAATGGAATAACAACATTCCAGATTTCAGGAACTGAGAATCATCCTCTTCCCCTCCCAAATTCCCATGGAAACACGGCATTCTCTTATTCCCTAATTTGGAACCCCCCATAAGCGTTCCCAAAATCCCACCAAATTCCCATGGAATAACCATTTTAGTGTGTTGGGAATTTCCAATGCTCCACTTCCTCTCCCAAATTCCAATCAAACCCTAATGAAGTAACGACACTTTGCGTGTTGAGAATTTACAATCCGCCACTTCCCCTTCCAAATTCCCAACAAAACCATGCAATACGAGCAGTTCCATCATTGGCAATTTCAACTCCTCCAGTTCCTCTCCCAAATTTCCTCCAACCTCTAACGGAATAATGACATTCCGTGTGTGGGAAATTTAGAATCCTCCACTTCCCCTTCCAAATTCCCATAGAATAGCTGCATTCTGGGTTTATGGATTTTCAAAACATCCATACGTCCACTTAAACTCGCACGAAAACCTCGCAAAAACAGCATTCATGGTGTTGGGAATATGATATCCTCACGTTGCTCTATCCACTTTCCAGCAAAACCATGGAATGACAGCATTCTGGGCATTGGGAGTTCGGAATCCTCCACTTCTCTTCCCAAATTCCAATGGAATAACAGCCTTCCAGGCATGGGGATATTGGAATCCTCTACTTCCCTTCCAAAAAGCCCATGGAATAACGACATTCTGGGCATTGAGAAGTGAAAGTTTGCCAATTGCCTTCCCAAATCCCTAGGGAAGAAGACAATTCCGGCTGTCAGGTATTTGAAATCCTTCAGCTCCGCACCATAACCCCCATGGAATAACAGAATTCCAGGCGTTAGGAATTGAGCATCCTCCAGTTCCCCTTCGAATTTCCCATGGAATCCTGGCATTCTGGATGTCGGCACTTTAGAATCGCCCATACACTCTCCCAAATAGCCAAAAATTCACAAGGAATAACAGAATTCATGATATCAGGAATATATCATCCGCCAGCTCTCCGCACAATTTCCCACGCAATAACAGCATTCCGTGTGGTGGGAATCTTGACTCCTCCACTTACCCTCCCAAATCTGCATGGAATCATGGCATTCTGGGTTTTGGGAATTTTCAATCCCCCATAAACCCACCCCAAATCCCACCACATTCCCAAAGAAGAGCAACTTTCCAGATGTCAGGAATTTGGAATATCCCAGTTCCCCACCCAAATTCCCATGGAACAAGAGCATTCCAAGTGACAGAAATCGAGAATCTTCCGGCAACGTGAAAAAATTGTCATGGAATAATGGGATTTCAGGTGTGAGGAATTGAGAATGCCCCGTACAGCCTCCCAGATTCCCACCACATTCCAATGGAATAACAACATTCCAGATTTCAGGAACTGAGAATCATCCTCTTCCCCTCCCAAATTCCCATGGAAACACGGCATTCTCTTATTCCCTAATTTGGAACCCCCCATAAGCGTTCCCAAAATCCCACCAAATTCCCATGGAATAACCATTTTAGTGTGTTGGGAATTTCCAATGCTCCACTTCCTCTCCCAAATTCCAGTCAAACCCTAATGAAGTAACGACACTTTGCGTGTTGAGAATTTACAATCCGCCACTTCCCCTTCCAAATTCCCAACAAAACCATGGAATACGAGCTGTTCCATCATTGGCAATTTCAACTCCTCCAGTTCCTCTCCCAAATTTCCTCCAACCTCTAACGGAATAATGACATTCCGTGTGTGGGAAATTTAGAATCCTCCACTTCCCCTTCCAAATTCCCATAGAATAGCTGCATTCTGGGTTTATGGATTTTCAAAACATCCATACGTCCACTTAAACTCGCACGAAAACCTCGCAAAAACAGCATTCATGGTGTTGGGAATATGATATCCTCACGTTGCTCTATCCACTTTCCAGCAAAACCATGGAATGACAGCATTCTGGGCATTGGGAGTTCGGAATCCTCCACTTCTCTTCCCAAATTCCAATGGAATAACAGCCTTCCAGGCATGGGGATATTGGAATCCTCTAGTTCCCTTCCAAAAAGACCATGGAATAACGACATTCTGGGCATTGAGAAGTGAAAGTTTGCCAATTGCCTTCCCAAATCCCTAGGGAAGAAGACAATTCCGGCTGTCAGGTATTTGAAATCCTTCAGCTCCGCACCATAACCCCCATGGAATAACAGAATTCCAGGCGTTAGGAATTGAGCATCCTCCAGTTCCCCTTCGAATTTCCCATGGAATCCTGGCATTCTGGATGTCGGCACTTTAGAATCGCCCATACACTCTCCCAAATAGCCAAAAATTCACAAGGAATAACAGAATTCATGAGATCAGGAATATATCCTCCGCCAGATCTCCGCACAATTTCCCACGCAATAACAGCATTCCGTGTGGTGGGAATCTTGACTCCTCCACTTACCCTCCCAAATCTGCATGGAATAATGGCATTCTGGGTGTTGGGAATTTTCAATCCCCCATAAACCCACCCCAAATCCCACCACATTCCCAAAGAAGAGCAACTTTCCAGATGTCAGGAATTTGGAATATCCCAGTTCCCCACCCAAATTCCCATGGAACAACAGCATTCCAAGTGACAGAAATCGAGAATCTTCCGGCAACGTGAAAAAATTGTCATGGAATAATGGGATTTCAGGTGTGAGGAATTGAGAATGCCCCGTACAGCCTCCCAGATTCCCACCACATTCCAATGGAATAACAACATTCCAGATTTCAGGAACTGAGAATCATCCTCTTCCCCTCCCAAATTCCCATGGAAACACAGCATTCTCTTATTCCCTAATTTGGAACCCCCCATAAGCGTTCCCAAAATCCCACCAAATTCCCATGGAATAACCATTTTAGTGTGTTGGGAATTTCCAATGCTCCACTTCCTCTCCCAAATTCCAATCAAACCCTAATGAAGTAACGACACTTTGCGTGTTGAGAATTTACAATCCGCCACTTCCCCTTCCAAATTCCCAACAAAACCATGCAATACGAGCAGTTCCATCATTGGCAATTTCAACTCCTCCAGTTCCTCTCCCAAATTTCCTCCAACCTCTAACGGAATAATGACATTCCGTGTGTGGGAAATTTAGAATCCTCCACTTCCCCTTCCAAATTCCCATAGAATAGCTGCATTCTGGGTTTATGGATTTTCAAAACATCCATACGTCCACTTAAACTCGCACGAAAACCTCGCAAAAACAGCATTCATGGTGTTGGGAATATGATATCCTCACGTTGCTCTATCCACTTTCCAGCAAAACCATGGAATGACAGCATTCTGGGCATTGGGAGTTCGGAATCCTCCACTTCTCTTCCCAAATTCCAATGGAATAACAGCCTTCCAGGCATGGGGATATTGGAATCCTCTAGTTCCCTTCCAAAAAGCCCATGGAATAACGACATTCTGGGCATTGAGAAGTGAAAGTTTGCCAATTGCCTTCCCAAATCCCTAGGGAAGAAGACAATTCCGGCTGTCAGGTATTTGAAATCCTTCAGCTCCGCACCATAACCCCCATGGAATAACAGAATTCCAGGCGTTAGGAATTGAGCATCCTCCAGTTCCCCTTCGAATTTCCCATGGAATCCTGGCATTCTGGATGTCGGCACTTTAGAATCGCCCATACACTGTCCCAAATAGCCAAAAATTCACAAGGAATAACAGAATTCATGAGATCAGGAATATATCATCCGCCAGCTCTCCGCACAATTTCCCACGCAATAACAGCATTCCGTGTGGTGGGAATCTTGACTCCTCCACTTACCCTCCCAAATCTGCATGGAATCATGGCATTCTGGGTGTTGGGAATTTTCAATCCCCCATAAACCCACCCCAAATCCCACCACATTCCCAAAGAAGAGCAACTTTCCAGATGTCAGGAATTTGGAATATCCCAGTTCCCCACCCAAATTCCCATGGAACAACAGCATTCCAAGTGACAGAAATCGAGAATCTTCCGGCAACGTGAAAAAATTGTCATGGAATAATGGGATTTCAGGTGTGAGGAATTGAGAATGCCCCGTACAGCCTCCCAGATTCCCACCACATTCCAATGGAATAACAACATTCCAGATTTCAGGAACTGAGAATCATCCTCTTCCCCTCCCAAATTCCCATGGAAACACGGCATTCTCTTATTCCCTAATTTGGAACCCCCCATAAGCGTTCCCAAAATCCCACCAAATTCCCATGGAATAACCATTTTAGTGTGTTGGGAATTTCCAATGCTCCACTTCCTCTCCCAAATTCCAATCAAACCCTAATGAAGTAACGACACTTTGCGTGTTGAGAATTTACAATCCGCCACTTCCCCTTCCAAATTCCCAACAAAACCATGGAATACGAGCAGTTCCATCATTGGCAATTTCAACTCCTCCAGTTCCTCTCCCAAATTTCCTCCAACCTCTAACGGAATAATGACATTCCGTGTGTGGGAAATTTAGAATCCTCCACTTCCCCTTCCAAATTCCCATAGAATAGCTGCATTCTGGGTTTATGGATTTTCAAAACATCCATACGTCCACTTAAACTCGCACGAAAACCTCGCAAAAACAGCATTCATGGTGTTGGGAATATGATATCCTCACGTTGCTCTATCCACTTTCCAGCAAAACCATGGAATGACAGCATTCTGGGCATTGGGAGTTCGGAATCCTCCACTTCTCTTCCCAAATTCCAATGGAATAACAGCCTTCCAGGCATGGGGATATTGGAATCCTCTAGTTCCCTTCCAAAAAGACCATGGAATAACGACATTCTGGGCATTGAGAAGTGAAAGTTTGCCAATTGCCTTCCCAAATCCCTAGGGAAGAAGACAATTCCGGCTGTCAGGTATTTGAAATCCTTCAGCTCCGCACCATAACCCCCATGGAATAACAGAATTCCAGGCGTTAGGAATTGAGCATCCTCCAGTTCCCCTTCGAATTTCCCATGGAATCCTGGCATTCTGGATGTCGGCACTTTAGAATCGCCCATACACTCTCCCAAATAGCCAAAAATTCACAAGGAATAACAGAATTCATGAGATCAGGAATATATCATCCGCCAGCTCTCCGCACAATTTCCCACGCAATAACAGCATTCCGTGTGGTGGGAATCTTGACTCCTCCACTTACCCTCCCAAATCTGCATGGAATCATGGCATTCTGGGTGTTGGGAATTTTCAATCCCCCATAAACCCACCCCAAATCCCACCACATTCCCAAAGAAGAGCAACTTTCCAGATGTCAGGAATTTGGAATATCCCAGTTCCCCAGCCAAATTCCCATGGAACAACAGCATTCCAAGTGACAGAAATCGAGAATCTTCCGGCAACGTGAAAAAATTGTCATGGAATAATGGGATTTCAGGTGTGAGGAATTGAGAATGCCCCGTACAGCCTCCCAGATTCCCACCACATTCCAATGGAATAACAACATTCCAGATTTCAGGAACTGAGAATCATCCTCTTCCCCTCCCAAATTCCCATGGAAACACGGCATTCTCTTATTCCCTAATTTGGAACCCCCCATAAGCGTTCCCAAAATCCCACCAAATTCCCATGGAATAACCATTTTAGTGTGTTGGGAATTTCCAATGCTCCACTTCCTCTCCCAAATTCCAATCAAACCCTAATGAAGTAACGACACTTTGCGTGTTGAGAATTTACAATCCGCCACTTCCCCTTCCAAATTCCCAACAAAACCATGGAATACGAGCAGTTCCATCATTGGCAATTTCAACTCCTCCAGTTCCTCTCCCAAATTTCCTCCAACCTCTAACGGAATAATGACATTCTGTGTGTGGGAAATTTAGAATCCTCCACTTCCCCTTCCAAATTCCCATAGAATAGCTGCATTCTGGGTTTATGGATTTTCAAAACATCCATACGTCCACTTAAACTCGCACGAAAACCTCGCAAAAACAGCATTCATGGTGTTGGGAATATGATATCCTCACGTTGCTCTATCCACTTTCCAGCAAAACCATGGAATCTGGGCATTGGGAGTTCGGAATCCTCCACTTCTCTTCCCAAATTCCAATGGAATAACAGCCTTCCAGGCATGGGGATATTGGAATCCTCTAGTTCCCTTCCAAAAAGACCATGGAATAACGACATTCTGGGCATTGAGAAGTGAAAGTTTGCCAATTGCCTTCCCAAATCCCTAGGGAAGAAGACAATTCCGGCTGTCAGGTATTTGAAATCCTTCAGCTCCGCACCATAACCCCCATGGAATAACAGAATTCCAGGCGTTAGGAATTGAGCATCCTCCAGTTCCCCTTCGAATTTCCCATGGAATCCTGGCATTCTGGATGTCGGCACTTTAGAATCTCCCATACACTGTCCCAAATAGATAAAAATTCACAAGGAATAACAGAATTCATGATATCAGGAATATATCATCCGCCAGCTCTCCGCACAATTTCCCACGCAATAACAGCATTCCGTGTGGTGGGAATCTTGACTCCTCCACTTACCCTCCCAAATCTGCATGGAATCATGGCATTCTGGGTGTTGGGAATTTTCAATCCCCCATAAACCCACCCCAAATCCCACCACATTCCCAAAGAAGAGCAACTTTCCAGATGTCAGGAATTTGGAATATCCCAGTTCCCCACCCAAATTCCTATGGAACAACAGCATTCCAAGTGACAGAAATCGAGAATCTTCCGGCAACGTGAAAAAATTGTCATGGAATAATGGGATTTCAGGTGTGAGGAATTGAGAATGCCCTGTACAGCCTCCCAGATTCCCACCACATTCCAATGGAATAACAACATTCCAGATTTCAGGAACTGAGAATCATCCTCTTCCCCTCCCAAATTCCCATGGAAACACGGCATTCTCTTATTCCCTAATTTGGAACCCCCCATAAGCGTTCCCAAAATCCCACCAAATTCCCATGGAATAACCATTTTAGTGTGTTGGGAATTTCCAATGCTCCACTTCCTCTCCCAAATTCCAATCAAACCCTAATGAAGTAACGACACTTTGCGTGTTGAGAATTTACAATCCGCCACTTCCCCTTCCAAATTCCCAACAAAACCATGCAATACGAGCAGTTCCATCATTGGCAATTTCAACTCCTCCAGTTCCTCTCCCAAATTTCCTCCAACCTCTAACGGAATAATGACATTCCGTGTGTGGGAAATTTAGAATCCTCCACTTCCCCTTCCAAATTCCCATAGAATAGCTGCATTCTGGGTTTATGGATTTTCAAAACATCCATACGTCCACTTAAACTCGCACGAAAACCTCGCAAAAACAGCATTCATGGTGTTGGGAATATGATATCCTCACGTTGCTCTATCCACTTTCCAGCAAAACCATGGAATGACAGCATTCTGGGCATTGGGAGTTCGGAATCCTCCACTTCTCTTCCCAAATTCCAATGGAATAACAGCCTTCCAGGCATGGGGATATTGGAATCCTCTAGTTCCCTTCCAAAAAGACCATGGAATAACGACATTCTGGGCATTGAGAAGTGAAAGTTTGCCAATTGCCTTCCCAAATCCCTAGGGAAGAAGACAATTCCGGCTGTCAGGTATTTGAAATCCTTCAGCTCCGCACCATAACCCCCATGGAATAACAGAATTCCAGGCGTTAGGAATTGAGCATCCTCCAGTTCCCCTTCGAATTTCCCATGGAATCCTGGCATTCTGGATGTCGGCACTTTAGAATCGCCCATACACTCTCCCAAATAGCCAAAAATTCACAAGGAATAACAGAATTCATGAGATCAGGAATATATCATCCGCCAGCTCTCCGCACAATTTCCCACGCAATAACAGCATTCCGTGTGGTGGGAATCTTGACTCCTCCACTTACCCTCCCAAATCTGCATGGAATCATGGCATTCTGGGTGTTGGGAATTTTCAATCCCCCATAAACCCACCCCAAATCCCACCACATTCCCAAAGAAGAGCAACTTTCCAGATGTCAGGAATTTGGAATATCCCAGTTCCCCACCCAAATTCCCATGGAACAACAGCATTCCAAGTGACAGAAATCGAGAATCTTCCGGCAACGTGAAAAAATTGTCATGGAATAATGGGATTTCAGGTGTGAGGAATTGAGAATGCCCTGTACAGCCTCCCAGATTCCCACCACATTCCAATGGAATAACAACATTCCAGATTTCAGGAACTGAGAATCATCCTCTTCCCTTCCCAAATTCCCATGGAAACACGGCATTCTCTTATTCCCTAATTTGGAACCCCCCATAAGCGTTCCCAAAATCCCACCAAATTCCCATGGAATAACCATTTTAGTGTGTTGGGAATTTCCAATGCTCCACTTCCTCTCCCAAATTCCAATCAAACCCTAATGAAGTAACGACACTTTGCGTGTTGAGAATTTACAATCCGCCACTTCCCCTTCCAAATTCCCAACAAAACCATGCAATACGAGCAGTTCCATCATTGGCAATTTCAACTCCTCCAGTTCCTCTCCCAAATTTCCTCCAACCTCTAACGGAATAATGACATTCCGTGTGTGGGAAATTTAGAATCCTCCACTTCCCCTTCCAAATTCCCATAGAATAGCTGCATTCTGGGTTTATGGATTTTCAAAACATCCATACGTCCACTTAAACTCGCACAAAAACCTCGCAAAAACAGCATTCATGGTGTTGGGAATATGATATCCTCACGCTGCTCTATCCACTTTCCAGCAAAACCATGGAATCTGGGCATTGGGAGTTCGGAATCCTCCACTTCTCTTCCCAAATTCCAATGGAATAACAGCCTTCCAGGCATGGGGATATTGGAATCCTCTAGTTCCCTTCCAAAAAGCCCATGGAATAACGACATTCTGGGCATTGAGAAGTGAAAGTTTGCCAATTGCCTTCCCAAATCCCTAGGGAAGAAGACAATTCCGGCTGTCAGGTATTTGAAATCCTTCAGCTCCGCACCATAACCCCCATGGAATAACAGAATTCCAGGCGTTAGGAATTGAGCATCCTCCAGTTCCCCTTCGAATTTCCCATGGAATCCTGGCATTCTGGATGTCGGCACTTTAGAATCGCCCATACACTGTCCCAAATAGCCAAAAATTCACAAGGAATAACAGAATTCATGAGATCAGGAATATATCATCCGCCAGCTCTCCGCACAATTTCCCACGCAATAACAGCATTCCGTGTGGTGGGAATCTTGACTCCTCCACCTACCCTCCCAAATCTGCATGGAATCATGGCATTCTGGGTGTTGGGAATTTTCAATCCCCCATAAACCCACCCCAAATCCCACCACATTCCCAAAGAAGAGCAACTTTCCAGATGTCAGGAATTTGGAATATCCCAGTTCCCCACCCAAATTCCCATGGAACAACAGCATTCCAAGTGACAGAAATCGAGAATCTTCCGGCAACGTGAAAAACTTGTCATGGAATAATGGGATTTCAGGTGTGAGGAATTGAGAATGCCCCGTACAGCCTCCCAGATTCCCACCACATTCCAATGGAATAACAACATTCCAGATTTCAGGAACTGAGAATCATCCTCTTCCCCTCCCAAATTCCCATGGAAACACGGCATTCTCTTATTCCCTAATTTGGAACCCCCCATAAGCGTTCCCAAAATCCCACCAAATTCCCATGGAATAACCATTTTAGTGTGTTGGGAATTTCCAATGCTCCACTTCCTCTCCCAAATTCCAATCAAACCCTAATGAAGTAACGACACTTTGCGTGTTGAGAATTTACAATCCGCCACTTCCCCTTCCAAATTCCCAACAAAACCATGCAATACGAGCAGTTCCATCATTGGCAATTTCAACTCCTCCAGTTCCTCTCCCAAATTTCCTCCAACCTCTAACGGAATAATGACATTCCGTGTGTGGGAAATTTAGAATCCTCCACTTCCCCTTCCAAATTCCCATAGAATAGCTGCATTCTGGGTTTATGGATTTTCAAAACATCCATACGTCCACTTAAACTCGCACGAAAACCTCGCAAAAACAGCATTCATGGTGTTGGGAATATGATATCCTCACGTTGCTCTATCCACTTTCCAGCAAAACCATGGAATGACAGCATTCTGGGCATTGGGAGTTCGGAATCCTCCACTTCTCTTCCCAAATTCCAATGGAATAACAGCCTTCCAGGCATGGGGATATTGGAATCCTCTAGTTCCCTTCCAAAAAGACCATGGAATAACGACATTCTGGGCATTGAGAAGTGAAAGTTTGCCAATTGCCTTCCCAAATCCCTAGGGAAGAAGACAATTCCGGCTGTCAGGTATTTGAAATCCTTCAGCTCCGCACCATAACCCCCATGGAATAACAGAATTCCAGGCGTTAGGAATTGAGCATCCTCCAGTTCCCCTTCGAATTTCCCATGGAATCCTGGCATTCTGGATGTCGGCACTTTAGAATCGCCCATACACTCTCCCAAATAGCCAAAAATTCACAAGGAATAACAGAATTCATGAGATCAGGAATATATCATCCGCCAGCTCTCCGCACAATTTCCCACGCAATAACAGCATTCCGTGTGGTGGGAATCTTGACTCCTCCACTTACCCTCCCAAATCTGCATGGAATCATGGCATTCTGGGTGTTGGGAATTTTCAATCCCCCATAAACCCACCCCAAATCCCACCACATTCCCAAAGAAGAGCAACTTTCCAGATGTCAGGAATTTGGAATATCCCAGTTCCCCACCCAAATTCCCATGGAACAACAGCATTCCAAGTGACAGAAATCGAGAATCTTCCGGCAACGTGAAAAAATTGCCATGGAATAATGGGATTTCAGGTGTGAGGAATTGAGAATGCCCCGTACAGCCTCCCAGATTCCCACCACATTCCAATGGAATAACAACATTCCAGATTTCAGGAACTGAGAATCATCCTCTTCCCCTCCCAAATTCCCATGGAAACACGGCATTCTCTTATTCCCTAATTTGGAACCCCCCATAAGCGTTCCCAAAATCCCACCAAATTCCCATGGAATAACCATTTTAGTGTGTTGGGAATTTCCAATGCTCCACTTCCTCTCCCAAATTCCAATCAAACCCTAATGAAGTAACGACACTTTGCGTGTTGAGAATTTACAATCCGCCACTTCCCCTTCCAAATTCCCAACAAAACCATGCAATACGAGCAGTTCCATCATTGGCAATTTCAACTCCTCCAGTTCCTCTCCCAAATTTCCTCCAACCTCTAACGGAATAATGACATTCTGTGTGTGGGAAATTTAGAATCCTCCACTTCCCCTTCCAAATTCCCATAGAATAGCTGCATTCTGGGTTTATGGATTTTCAAAACATCCATACGTCCACTTAAACTCGCACGAAAACCTCGCAAAAACAGCATTCATGGTGTTGGGAATATGATATCCTCACGTTGCTCTATCCACTTTCCAGCAAAACCATGGAATCTGGGCATTGGGAGTTCGGAATCCTCCACTTCTCTTCCCAAATTCCAATGGAATAACAGCCTTCCAGGCATGGGGATATTGGAATCCTCTAGTTCCCTTCCAAAAAGACCATGGAATAACGACATTCTGGGCATTGAGAAGTGAAAGTTTGCCAATTGCCTTCCCAAATCCCTAGGGAAGAAGACAATTCCGGCTGTCAGGTATTTGAAATCCTTCAGCTCCGCACCATAACCCCCATGGAATAACAGAATTCCAGGCGTTAGGAATTGAGCATCCTCCAGTTCCCCTTCGAATTTCCCATGGAATCCTGGCATTCTGGATGTCGGCAGTTTAGAATCTCCCATACACTCTCCCAAATAGATAAAAATTCACAAGGAATAACAGAATTCATGATATCAGGAATATATCCTCCGCCAGCTCTCCGCACAATTTCCCACGCAATAACAGCATTCCGTGTGGTGGGAATCTTGACTCCTCCACTTACCCTCCCAAATCTGCATGGAATCATGGCATTCTGGGTGTTGGGAATTTTCAATCCCCCATAAACCCACCCCAAATCCCACCACATTCCCAAAGAAGAGCAACTTTCCAGATGTCAGGAATTTGGAATATCCCAGTTCCCCACCCAAATTCCCATGGAACAACAGCATTCCAAGTGACAGAAATCGAGAATCTTCCGGCAACGTGAAAAAATTGTCATGGAATAATGGGATTTCAGGTGTGAGGAATTGAGAATGCCCCGTACAGCCTCCCAGATTCCCACCACATTCCAATGGAATAACAACATTCCAGATTTCAGGAACTGAGAATCATCCTCTTCCCCTCCCAAATTCCCATGGAAACACGGCATTCTCTTATTCCCTAATTTGGAACCCCCCATAAGCGTTCCCAAAATCCCACCAAATTCCCATGGAATAACCATTTTAGTGTGTTGGGAATTTCCAATGCTCCACTTCCTCTCCCAAATTCCAATCAAACCCTAATGAAGTAACGACACTTTGCGTGTTGAGAATTTACAATCCGCCACTTCCCCTTCCAAATTCCCAACAAAACCATGCAATACGAGCAGTTCCATCATTGGCAATTTCAACTCCTCCAGTTCCTCTCCCAAATTTCCTCCAACCTCTAACGGAATAATGACATTCTGTGTGTGGGAAATTTAGAATCCTCCACTTCCCCTTCCAAATTCCCATAGAATAGCTGCATTCTGGGTTTATGGATTTTCAAAACATCCATACGTCCACTTAAACTCGCACGAAAACCTCGCAAAAACAGCATTCATGGTGTTGGGAATATGATATCCTCACGTTGCTCTATCCACTTTCCAGCAAAACCATGGAATGACAGCATTCTGGGCATTGGGAGTTCGGAATCCTCCACTTCTCTTCCCAAATTCCAATGGAATAACAGCCTTCCAGGCATGGGGATATTGGAATCCTCTAGTTCCCTTCCAAAAAGACCATGGAATAACGACATTCTGGGCATTGAGAAGTGAAAGTTTGCCAATTGCCTTCCCAAATCCCTAGGGAAGAAGACAATTCCGGCTGTCAGGTATTTGAAATCCTTCAGCTCCGCACCATAACCCCCATGGAATAACAGAATTCCAGGCGTTAGGAATTGAGCATCCTCCAGTTCCCCTTCGAATTTCCCATGGAATCCTGGCATTCTGGATGTCGGCACTTTAGAATCGCCCATACACTCTCCCAAATAGCCAAAAAATTCACAAGGAATAACAGAATTCATGAGATCAGGAATATATCATCCGCCAGCTCTCCGCACAATTTCCCACGCAATAACAGCATTCCGTGTGGTGGGAATCTTGACTCCTCCACTTACCCTCCCAAATCTGCATGGAATCATGGCATTCTGGGTGTTGGGAATTTTCAATCCCCCATAAACCCACCCCAAATCCCACCACATTCCCAAAGAAGAGCAACTTTCCAGATGTCAGGAATTTGGAATATCCCAGTTCCCCACCCAAATTCCTATGGAACAACAGCATTCCAAGTGACAGAAATCGAGAATCTTCCAGCAACGTGAAAAAATTGTCATGGAATAATGGGATTTCAGGTGTGAGGAATTGAGAATGCCCTGTACAGCCTCCCAGATTCCCACCACATTCCAATGGAATAACAACATTCCAGATTTCAGGAACTGAGAATCATCCTCTTCCCCTCCCAAATTCCCATGGAAACACGGCATTCTCTTATTCCCTAATTTGGAACCCCCCATAAGCGTTCCCAAAATCCCACCAAATTCCCATGGAATAACCATTTTAGTGTGTTGGGAATTTCCAATGCTCCACTTCCTCTCCCAAATTCCAATCAAACCCTAATGAAGTAACGACACTTTGCGTGTTGAGAATTTACAATCCGCCACTTCCCCTTCCAAATTCCCAACAAAACCATGCAATACGAGCAGTTCCATCATTGGCAATTTCAACTCCTCCAGTTCCTCTCCCAAATTTCCTCCAACCTCTAACGGAATAATGACATTCCGTGTGTGGGAAATTTAGAATCCTCCACTTCCCCTTCCAAATTCCCATAGAATAGCTGCATTCTGGGTTTATGGATTTTCAAAACATCCATACGTCCACTTAAACTCGCACGAAAACCTCGCAAAAACAGCATTCATGGTGTTGGGAATATGATATCCTCACGTTGCTCTATCCACTTTCCAGCAAAACCATGGAATGACAGCATTCTGGGCATTGGGAGTTCGGAATCCTCCACTTCTCTTCCCAAATTCCAATGGAATAACAGCCTTCCAGGCATGGGGATATTGGAATCCTCTAGTTCCCTTCCAAAAAGCCCATGGAATAACGACATTCTGGGCATTGAGAAGTGAAAGTTTGCCAATTGCCTTCCCAAATCCCTAGGGAAGAAGACAATTCCGGCTGTCAGGTATTTGAAATCCTTCAGCTCCGCACCATAACCCCCATGGAATAACAGAATTCCAGGCGTTAGGAATTGAGCATCCTCCAGTTCCCCTTCGAATTTCCCATGGAATCCTGGCATTCTGGATGTCGGCACTTTAGAATCGCCCATACACTCTCCCAAATAGCCAAAAATTCACAAGGAATAACAGAATTCATGAGATCAGGAATATATCATCCGCCAGCTCTCCGCACAATTTCCCACGCAATAACAGCATTCCGTGTGGTGGGAATCTTGACTCCTCCACTTACCCTCCCAAATCTGCATGGAATCATGGCATTCTGGGTGTTGGGAATTTTCAATCCCCCATAAACCCACCCCAAATCCCACCACATTCCCAAAGAAGAGCAACTTTCCAGATGTCAGGAATTTGGAATATCCCAGTTCCCCACCCAAATTCCCATGGAACAACAGCATTCCAAGTGACAGAAATCGAGAATCTTCCGGCAACGTGAAAAACTTGTCATGGAATAATGGGATTTCAGGTGTGAGGAATTGAGAATGCCCCGTACAGCCTCCCAGATTCCCACCACATTCCAATGGAATAACAACATTCCAGATTTCAGGAACTGAGAATCATCCTCTTCCCCTCCCAAATTCCCATGGAAACACGGCATTCTCTTATTCCCTAATTTGGAACCCCCCATAAGCGTTCCCAAAATCCCACCAAATTCCCATGGAATAACCATTTTAGTGTGTTGGGAATTTCCAATGCTCCACTTCCTCTCCCAAATTCCAATCAAACCCTAATGAAGTAACGACACTTTGCGTGTTGAGAATTTACAATCCGCCACTTCCCCTTCCAAATTCCCAACAAAACCATGGAATACAAGCAGTTCCATCATTGGCAATTTCAACTCCTCCAGTTCCTCTCCCAAATTTCCTCCAACCTCTAACGGAATAATGACATTCTCTGTGTGGGAAATTTAGAATCCTCCACTTCCCCTTCCAAATTCCCATAGAATAGCTGCATTCTGGGTTTATGGATTTTCAAAACATCCATACGTCCACTTAAACTCGCACGAAAACCTCGCAAAAACAGCATTCATGGTGTTGGGAATATGATATCCTCACGTTGCTCTATCCACTTTCCAGCAAAACCATGGAATCTGGGCATTGGGAGTTCGGAATCCTCCACTTCTCTTCCCAAATTCCAATGGAATAACAGCCTTCCAGGCATGGGGATATTGGAATCCTCTAGTTCCCTTCCAAAAAGCCCATGGAATAACGACATTCTGGGCATTGAGAAGTGAAAGTTTGCCAATTGCCTTCCCAAATCCCTAGGGAAGAAGACAATTCCGGCTGTCAGGTATTTGAAATCCTTCAGCTCCGCACCATAACCCCCATGGAATAACAGAATTCCAGGCGTTAGGAATTGAGCATCCTCCAGTTCCCCTTCGAATTTCCCATGGAATCCTGGCATTCTGGATGTCGGCACTTTAGAATCACCCATACACTCTCGCAAATAGCCAAAAATTCACAAGGAATAACAGAATTCATGATATCAGGAATATATCATCCGCCAGCTCTCCGCACAATTTCCCACGCAATAACAGCATTCCGTGTGGTGGGAATCTTGACTCCTCCACTTACCCTCCCAAATCTGCATGGAATCATGGCATTCTGGGTGTTGGGAATTTTCAATCCCCCATAAACCCACCCCAAATCCCACCACATTCCCAAAGAAGAGCAACTTTCCAGATGTCTAGAATTTGGAATATCCCAGTTCCCCACCCAAATTCCTATGGAACAACAGCATTCCAAGTGACAGAAATCGAGAATCTTCCGGCAACGTGAAAAAATTGTCATGGAATAATGGGATTTCAGGTGTGAGGAATTGAGAATGCCCCGTACAGCCTCCCAGATTCCCACCACATTCCAATGGAATAACAACATTCCAGATTTCAGGAACTGAGAATCATCCTCTTCCCCTCCCAAATTCCCATGGAAACACGGCATTCTCTTATTCCCTAATTTGGAACCCCCCATAAGCGTTCCCAAAATCCCACCAAATTCCCATGGAATAACCATTTTAGTGTGTTGGGAATTTCCAATGCTCCACTTCCTCTCCCAAATTCCAATCAAACCCTAATGAAGTAACGACACTTTGCGTGTTGAGAATTTACAATCCGCCACTTCCCCTTCCAAATTCCCAACAAAACCATGGAATACGAGCAGTTCCATCATTGGCAATTTCAACTCCTCCAGTTCCTCTCCCAAATTTCCTCCAACCTCTAACGGAATAATGACATTCCGTGTGTGGGAAATTTAGAATCCTCCACTTCCCCTTCCAAATTCCCATAGAATAGCTGCATTCTGGGTTTATGGATTTTCAAAACATCCATACGTCCACTTAAACTCGCACGAAAACCTCGCAAAAACAGCATTCATGGTGTTGGGAATATGATATCCTCACGTTGCTCTATCCACTTTCCAGCAAAACCATGGAATCTGGGCATTGGGAGTTCGGAATCCTCCACTTCTCTTCCCAAATTCCAATGGAATAACAGCCTTCCAGGCATGGGGATATTGGAATCCTCTAGTTCCCTTCCAAAAAGCCCATGGAATAACGACATTCTGGGCATTGAGAAGTGAAAGTTTGCCAATTGCCTTCCCAAATCCCTAGGGAAGAAGACAATTCCGGCTGTCAGGTATTTGAAATCCTTCAGCTCCGCACCATAACCCCCATGGAATAACAGAATTCCAGGCGTTAGGAATTGAGCATCCTCCAGTTCCCCTTCGAATTTCCCATGGAATCCTGGCATTCTGGATGTCGGCACTTTAGAATCTCCCATACACTGTCCCAAATAGATAAAAATTCACAAGGAATAACAGAATTCATGATATCAGGAATATATCATCCGCCAGCTCTCCGCACAATTTCCCACGCAATAACAGCATTCCGTGTGGTGGGAATCTTGACTCCTCCACTTACCCTCCCAAATCTGCATGGAATCATGGCATTCTGGGTGTTGGGAATTTTCAATCCCCCATAAACCCACCCCAAATCCCACCACATTCCCAAAGAAGAGCAACTTTCCAGATGTCAGGAATTTGGAATATCCCAGTTCCCCACCCAAATTCCTATGGAACAACAGCATTCCAAGTGACAGAAATCGAGAATCTTCCGGCAACGTGAAAAAATTGTCATGGAATAATGGGATTTCAGGTGTGAGGAATTGAGAATGCCCTGTACAGCCTCCCAGATTCCCACCACATTCCAATGGAATAACAACATTCCAGATTTCAGGAACTGAGAATCATCCTCTTCCCCTCCCAAATTCCCATGGAAACACGGCATTCTCTTATTCCCTAATTTGGAACCCCCCATAAGCGTTCCCAAAATCCCACCAAATTCCCATGGAATAACCATTTTAGTGTGTTGGGAATTTCCAATGCTCCACTTCCTCTCCCAAATTCCAATCAAACCCTAATGAAGTAACGACACTTTGCGTGTTGAGAATTTACAATCCGCCACTTCCCCTTCCAAATTCCCAACAAAACCATGCAATACGAGCAGTTCCATCATTGGCAATTTCAACTCCTCCAGTTCCTCTCCCAAATTTCCTCCAACCTCTAACGGAATAATGACATTCCGTGTGTGGGAAATTTAGAATCCTCCACTTCCCCTTCCAAATTCCCATAGAATAGCTGCATTCTGGGTTTATGGATTTTCAAAACATCCATACGTCCACTTAAACTCGCACGAAAACCTCGCAAAAACAGCATTCATGGTGTTGGGAATATGATATCCTCACGTTGCTCTATCCACTTTCCAGCAAAACCATGGAATGACAGCATTCTGGGCATTGGGAGTTCGGAATCCTCCACTTCTCTTCCCAAATTCCAATGGAATAACAGCCTTCCAGGCATGGGGATATTGGAATCCTCTAGTTCCCTTCCAAAAAGCCCATGGAATAACGACATTCTGGGCATTGAGAAGTGAAAGTTTGCCAATTGCCTTCCCAAATCCCTAGGGAAGAAGACAATTCCGGCTGTCAGGTATTTGAAATCCTTCAGCTCCGCACCATAACCCCCATGGAATAACAGAATTCCAGGCGTTAGGAATTGAGCATCCTCCAGTTCCCCTTCGAATTTCCCATGGAATCCTGGCATTCTGGATGTCGGCACTTTAGAATCGCCCATACACTCTCCCAAATAGCCAAAAATTCACAAGGAATAACAGAATTCATGAGATCAGGAATATATCATCCGCCAGCTCTCCGCACAATTTCCCACGCAATAACAGCATTCCGTGTGGTGGGAATCTTGACTCCTCCACTTACCCTCCCAAATCTGCATGGAATCATGGCATTCTGGGTGTTGGGAATTTTCAATCCCCCATAAACCCACCCCAAATCCCACCACATTCCCAAAGAAGAGCAACTTTCCAGATGTCAGGAATTTGGAATATCCCAGTTCCCCACCCAAATTCCCATGGAACAACAGCATTCCAAGTGACAGAAATCGAGAATCTTCCGGCAACGTGAAAAAATTGTCATGGAATAATGGGATTTCAGGTGTGAGGAATTGAGAATGCCCCGTACAGCCTCCCAGATTCCCACCACATTCCAATGGAATAACAACATTCCAGATTTCAGGAACTGAGAATCATCCTCTTCCCCTCCCAAATTCCCATGGAAACACGGCATTCTCTTATTCCCTAATTTGGAACCCCCCATAAGCGTTCCCAAAATCCCACCAAATTCCCATGGAATAACCATTTTAGTGTGTTGGGAATTTCCAATGCTCCACTTCCTCTCCCAAATTCCAATCAAACCCTAATGAAGTAACGACACTTTGCGTGTTGAGAATTTACAATCCGCCACTTCCCCTTCCAAATTCCCAACAAAACCATGCAATACGAGCAGTTCCATCATTGGCAATTTCAACTCCTCCAGTTCCTCTCCCAAATTTCCTCCAACCTCTAACGGAATAATGACATTCTGTGTGTGGGAAATTTAGAATCCTCCACTTCCCCTTCCAAATTCCCATAGAATAGCTGCATTCTGGGTTTATGGATTTTCAAAACATCCATACGCCCACTTAAACTCGCACGAAAACCTCGCAAAAACAGCATTCATGGTGTTGGGAATATGATATCCTCACGTTGCTCTATCCACTTTCCAGCAAAACCATGGAATGACAGCATTGGGAGTTCGGAATCCTCCACTTCTCTTCCCAAATTCCAATGGAATAACAGCCTTCCAGGCATGGGGATATTGGAATCCTCTAGTTCCCTTCCAAAAAGCCCATGGAATAACGACATTCTGGGCATTGAGAAGTGAAAGTTTGCCAATTGCCTTCCCAAATCCCTAGGGAAGAAGACAATTCCGGCTGTCAGGTATTTGAAATCCTTCAGCTCCGCACCATAACCCCCATGGAATAACAGAATTCCAGGCGTTAGGAATTGAGCATCCTCCAGTTCCCCTTCGAATTTCCCATGGAATCCTGGCATTCTGGATGTCGGCAGTTTAGAATCTCCCATACACTCTCCCAAATAGATAAAAATTCACAAGGAATAACAGAATTCATGATATCAGGAATATATCATCCGTCAGCTCTCCGCACAATTTCCCACGCAATAACAGCATTCCGTGTGGTGGGAATCTTGACTCCTCCACTTACCCTCCCAAATCTGCATGGAATCATGGCATTCTGGGTGTTGGGAATTTTCAATCCCCCATAAACCCACCCCAAATCCCACCACATTCCCAAAGAAGAGCAACTTTCCAGATGTCAGGAATTTGGAATATCCCAGTTCCCCACCCAAATTCCTATGGAACAACAGCATTCCAAGTGACAGAAATCGAGAATCTTCCGGCAACGTGAAAAAATTGTCATGGAATAATGGGATTTCAGGTGTGAGGAATTGAGAATGCCCTGTACAGCCTCCCAGATTCCCACCACATTCCAATGGAATAACAACATTCCAGATTTCAGGAACTGAGAATCATCCTCTTCCCCTCCCAAATTCCCATGGAAACACGGCATTCTCTTATTCCCTAATTTGGAACCCCCCATAAGCGTTCCCAAAATCCCACCAAATTCCCATGGAATAACCATTTTAGTGTGTTGGGAATTTCCAATGCTCCACTTCCTCTCCCAAATTCCAATCAAACCCTAATGAAGTAACGACACTTTGCGTGTTGAGAATTTACAATCCGCCACTTCCCCTTCCAAATTCCCAACAAAACCATGGAATACGAGCTGTTCCATCATTGGCAATTTCAACTCCTCCAGTTCCTCTCCCAAATTTCCTCCAACCTCTAACGGAATAATGACATTCCGTGTGTGGGAAATTTAGAATCCTCCACTTCCCCTTCCAAATTCCCATAGAATAGCTGCATTCTGGGTTTATGGATTTTCAAAACATCCATACGCCCACTTAAACTCGCACGAAAACCTCGCAAAAACAGCATTCATGGTGTTGGGAATATGATATCCTCACGTTGCTCTATCCACTTTCCAGCAAAACCATGGAATCTGGGCATTGGGAGTTCGGAATCCTCCACTTCTCTTCCCAAATTCCAATGGAATAACAGCCTTCCAGGCATGGGGATATTGGAATCCTCTAGTTCCCTTCCAAAAAGCCCATGGAATAACGACATTCTGGGCATTGAGAAGTGAAAGTTTGCCAATTGCCTTCCCAAATCCCTAGGGAAGAAGACAATTCCGGCTGTCAGGTATTTGAAATCCTTCAGCTCCGCACCATAACCCCCATGGAATAACAGAATTCCAGGCGTTAGGAATTGAGCATCCTCCAGTTCCCCTTCGAATTTCCCATGGAATCCTGGCATTCTGGATGTCGGCACTTTAGAATCGCCCATACACTCTCCCAAATAGCCAAAAATTCACAAGGAATAACAGAATTCATGAGATCAGGAATATATCATCCGCCAGCTCTCCGCACAATTTCCCACGCAATAACAGCATTCCGTGTGGTGGGAATCTTGACTCCTCCACTTACCCTCCCAAATCTGCATGGAATCATGGCATTCTGGGTGTTGGGAATTTTCAATCCCCCATAAACCCACCCCAAATCCCACCACATTCCCAAAGAAGAGCAACTTTCCAGATGTCAGGAATTTGGAATATCCCAGTTCCCCACCCAAATTCCCATGGAACAACAGCATTCCAAGTGACAGAAATCGAGAATCTTCCGGCAACGTGAAAAAATTGTCATGGAATAATGGGATTTCAGGTGTGAGGAATTGAGAATGCCCCGTACAGCCTCCCAGATTCCCACCACATTCCAATGGAATAACAACATTCCAGATTTCAGGAACTGAGAATCATCCTCTTCCCCTCCCAAATTCCCATGGAAACACGGCATTCTCTTATTCCCTAATTTGGAACCCCCCATAAGCGTTCCCAAAATCCCACCAAATTCCCATGGAATAACCATTTTAGTGTGTTGGGAATTTCCAATGCTCCACTTCCTCTCCCAAATTCCAATCAAACCCTAATGAAGTAACGACACTTTGCGTGTTGAGAATTTACAATCCGCCACTTCCCCTTCCAAATTCCCAACAAAACCATGCAATACGAGCAGTTCCATCATTGGCAATTTCAACTCCTCCAGTTCCTCTCCCAAATTTCCTCCAACCTCTAACGGAATAATGACATTCTGTGTGTGGGAAATTTAGAATCCTCCACTTCCCCTTCCAAATTCCCATAGAATAGCTGCATTCTGGGTTTATGGATTTTCAAAACATCCATACGTCCACTTAAACTCGCACGAAAACCTCGCAAAAACAGCATTCATGGTGTTGGGAATATGATATCCTCACGTTGCTCTATCCACTTTCCAGCAAAACCATGGAATCTGGGCATTGGGAGTTCGGAATCCTCCACTTCTCTTCCCAAATTCCAATGGAATAACAGCCTTCCAGGCATGGGGATATTGGAATCCTCTAGTTCCCTTCCAAAAAGACCATGGAATAACGACATTCTGGGCATTGAGAAGTGAAAGTTTGCCAATTGCCTTCCCAAATCCCTAGGGAAGAAGACAATTCCGGCTGTCAGGTATTTGAAATCCTTCAGCTCCGCACCATAACCCCCATGGAATAACAGAATTCCAGGCGTTAGGAATTGAGCATCCTCCAGTTCCCCTTCGAATTTCCCATGGAATCCTGGCATTCTGGATGTCGGCAGTTTAGAATCTCCCATACACTCTCCCAAATAGATAAAAATTCACAAGGAATAACAGAATTCATGATATCAGGAATATATCCTCCGCCAGCTCTCCGCACAATTTCCCACGCAATAACAGCATTCCGTGTGGTGGGAATCTTGACTCCTCCACTTACCCTCCCAAATCTGCATGGAATCATGGCATTCTGGGTGTTGGGAATTTTCAATCCCCCATAAACCCACCCCAAATCCCACCACATTCCCAAAGAAGAGCAACTTTCCAGATGTCAGGAATTTGGAATATCCCAGTTCCCCACCCAAATTCCCATGGAACAACAGCATTCCAAGTGACAGAAATCGAGAATCTTCCGGCAACGTGAAAAAATTGTCATGGAATAATGGGATTTCAGGTGTGAGGAATTGAGAATGCCCCGTACAGCCTCCCAGATTCCCACCACATTCCAATGGAATAACAACATTCCAGATTTCAGGAACTGAGAATCATCCTCTTCCCCTCCCAAATTCCCATGGAAACACGGCATTCTCTTATTCCCTAATTTGGAACCCCCCATAAGCGTTCCCAAAATCCCACCAAATTCCCATGGAATAACCATTTTAGTGTGTTGGGAATTTCCAATGCTCCACTTCCTCTCCCAAATTCCAGACAAACCCTAATGAAGTAACGACACTTTGCGTGTTGAGAATTTACAATCCGCCACTTCCCCTTCCAAATTCCCAACAAAACCATGCAATACGAGCAGTTCCATCATTGGCAATTTCAACTCCTCCAGTTCCTCTCCCAAATTTCCTCCAACCTCTAACGGAATAATGACATTCTGTGTGTGGGAAATTTAGAATCCTCCACTTCCCCTTCCAAATTCCCATAGAATAGCTGCATTCTGGGTTTATGGATTTTCAAAACATCCATACGTCCACTTAAACTCGCACGAAAACCTCGCAAAAACAGCATTCATGGTGTTGGGAATATGATATCCTCACGTTGCTCTATCCACTTTCCAGCAAAACCATGGAATGACAGCATTCTGGGCATTGGGAGTTCGGAATCCTCCACTTCTCTTCCCAAATTCCAATGGAATAACAGCCTTCCAGGCATGGGGATATTGGAATCCTCTAGTTCCCTTCCAAAAAGCCCATGGAATAACGACATTCTGGGCATTGAGAAGTGAAAGTTTGCCAATTGCCTTCCCAAATCCCTAGGGAAGAAGACAATTCCGGCTGTCAGGTATTTGAAATCCTTCAGCTCCGCACCATAACCCCCATGGAATAACAGAATTCCAGGCGTTAGGAATTGAGCATCCTCCAGTTCCCCTTCGAATTTCCCATGGAATCCTGGCATTCTGGATGTCGGCAGTTTAGAATCTCCCATACACTCTCCCAAATAGATAAAAATTCACAAGGAATAACAGAATTCATGATATCAGGAATATATCATCCGTCAGCTCTCCGCACAATTTCCCACGCAATAACAGCATTCCGTGTGGTGGGAATCTTGACTCCTCCACTTACCCTCCCAAATCTGCATGGAATCATGGCATTCTGGGTGTTGGGAATTTTCAATCCCCCATAAACCCACCCCAAATCCCACCACATTCCCAAAGAAGAGCAACTTTCCAGATGTCAGGAATTTGGAATATCCCAGTTCCCCACCCAAATTCCTATGGAACAACAGCATTCCAAGTGACAGAAATCGAGAATCTTCCGGCAACGTGAAAAAATTGTCATGGAATAATGGGATTTCAGGTGTGAGGAATTGAGAATGCCCTGTACAGCCTCCCAGATTCCCACCACATTCCAATGGAATAACAACATTCCAGATTTCAGGAACTGAGAATCATCCTCTTCCCCTCCCAAATTCCCATGGAAACACGGCATTCTCTTATTCCCTAATTTGGAACCCCCCATAAGCGTTCCCAAAATCCCACCAAATTCCCATGGAATAACCATTTTAGTGTGTTGGGAATTTCCAATGCTCCACTTCCTCTCCCAAATTCCAATCAAACCCTAATGAAGTAACGACACTTTGCGTGTTGAGAATTTACAATCCGCCACTTCCCCTTCCAAATTCCCAACAAAACCATGGAATACGAGCTGTTCCATCATTGGCAATTTCAACTCCTCCAGTTCCTCTCCCAAATTTCCTCCAACCTCTAACGGAATAATGACATTCCGTGTGTGGGAAATTTAGAATCCTCCACTTCCCCTTCCAAATTCCCATAGAATAGCTGCATTCTGGGTTTATGGATTTTCAAAACATCCATACGCCCACTTAAACTCGCACGAAAACCTCGCAAAAACAGCATTCATGGTGTTGGGAATATGATATCCTCACGTTGCTCTATCCACTTTCCAGCAAAACCATGGAATCTGGGCATTGGGAGTTCGGAATCCTCCACTTCTCTTCCCAAATTCCAATGGAATAACAGCCTTCCAGGCATGGGGATATTGGAATCCTCTAGTTCCCTTCCAAAAAGCCCATGGAATAACGACATTCTGGGCATTGAGAAGTGAAAGTTTGCCAATTGCCTTCCCAAATCCCTAGGGAAGAAGACAATTCCGGCTGTCAGGTATTTGAAATCCTTCAGCTCCGCACCATAACCCCCATGGAATAACAGAATTCCAGGCGTTAGGAATTGAGCATCCTCCAGTTCCCCTTCGAATTTCCCATGGAATCCTGGCATTCTGGATGTCGGCACTTTAGAATCGCCCATACACTCTCCCAAATAGCCAAAAATTCACAAGGAATAACAGAATTCATGAGATCAGGAATATATCATCCGCCAGCTCTCCGCACAATTTCCCACGCAATAACAGCATTCCGTGTGGTGGGAATCTTGACTCCTCCACTTACCCTCCCAAATCTGCATGGAATCATGGCATTCTGGGTGTTGGGAATTTTCAATCCCCCATAAACCCACCCCAAATCCCACCACATTCCCAAAGAAGAGCAACTTTCCAGATGTCAGGAATTTGGAATATCCCAGTTCCCCACCCAAATTCCCATGGAACAACAGCATTCCAAGTGACAGAAATCGAGAATCTTCCGGCAACGTGAAAAAATTGTCATGGAATAATGGGATTTCAGGTGTGAGGAATTGAGAATGCCCCGTACAGCCTCCCAGATTCCCACCACATTCCAATGGAATAACAACATTCCAGATTTCAGGAACTGAGAATCATCCTCTTCCCCTCCCAAATTCCCATGGAAACACGGCATTCTCTTATTCCCTAATTTGGAACCCCCCATAAGCGTTCCCAAAATCCCACCAAATTCCCATGGAATAACCATTTTAGTGTGTTGGGAATTTCCAATGCTCCACTTCCTCTCCCAAATTCCAATCAAACCCTAATGAAGTAACGACACTTTGCGTGTTGAGAATTTACAATCCGCCACTTCCCCTTCCAAATTCCCAACAAAACCATGCAATACGAGCAGTTCCATCATTGGCAATTTCAACTCCTCCAGTTCCTCTCCCAAATTTCCTCCAACCTCTAACGGAATAATGACATTCTGTGTGTGGGAAATTTAGAATCCTCCACTTCCCCTTCCAAATTCCCATAGAATAGCTGCATTCTGGGTTTATGGATTTTCAAAACATCCATACGTCCACTTAAACTCGCACGAAAACCTCGCAAAAACAGCATTCATGGTGTTGGGAATATGATATCCTCACGTTGCTCTATCCACTTTCCAGCAAAACCATGGAATCTGGGCATTGGGAGTTCGGAATCCTCCACTTCTCTTCCCAAATTCCAATGGAATAACAGCCTTCCAGGCATGGGGATATTGGAATCCTCTAGTTCCCTTCCAAAAAGACCATGGAATAACGACATTCTGGGCATTGAGAAGTGAAAGTTTGCCAATTGCCTTCCCAAATCCCTAGGGAAGAAGACAATTCCGGCTGTCAGGTATTTGAAATCCTTCAGCTCCGCACCATAACCCCCATGGAATAACAGAATTCCAGGCGTTAGGAATTGAGCATCCTCCAGTTCCCCTTCGAATTTCCCATGGAATCCTGGCATTCTGGATGTCGGCAGTTTAGAATCTCCCATACACTCTCCCAAATAGATAAAAATTCACAAGGAATAACAGAATTCATGATATCAGGAATATATCCTCCGCCAGCTCTCCGCACAATTTCCCACGCAATAACAGCATTCCGTGTGGTGGGAATCTTGACTCCTCCACTTACCCTCCCAAATCTGCATGGAATCATGGCATTCTGGGTGTTGGGAATTTTCAATCCCCCATAAACCCACCCCAAATCCCACCACATTCCCAAAGAAGAGCAACTTTCCAGATGTCAGGAATTTGGAATATCCCAGTTCCCCACCCAAATTCCCATGGAACAACAGCATTCCAAGTGACAGAAATCGAGAATCTTCCGGCAACGTGAAAAAATTGTCATGGAATAATGGGATTTCAGGTGTGAGGAATTGAGAATGCCCCGTACAGCCTCCCAGATTCCCACCACATTCCAATGGAATAACAACATTCCAGATTTCAGGAACTGAGAATCATCCTCTTCCCCTCCCAAATTCCCATGGAAACACGGCATTCTCTTATTCCCTAATTTGGAACCCCCCATAAGCGTTCCCAAAATCCCACCAAATTCCCATGGAATAACCATTTTAGTGTGTTGGGAATTTCCAATGCTCCACTTCCTCTCCCAAATTCCAGACAAACCCTAATGAAGTAACGACACTTTGCGTGTTGAGAATTTACAATCCGCCACTTCCCCTTCCAAATTCCCAACAAAACCATGCAATACGAGCAGTTCCATCATTGGCAATTTCAACTCCTCCAGTTCCTCTCCCAAATTTCCTCCAACCTCTAACGGAATAATGACATTCTGTGTGTGGGAAATTTAGAATCCTCCACTTCCCCTTCCAAATTCCCATAGAATAGCTGCATTCTGGGTTTATGGATTTTCAAAACATCCATACGTCCACTTAAACTCGCACGAAAACCTCGCAAAAACAGCATTCATGGTGTTGGGAATATGATATCCTCACGTTGCTCTATCCACTTTCCAGCAAAACCATGGAATGACAGCATTCTGGGCATTGGGAGTTCGGAATCCTCCACTTCTCTTCCCAAATTCCAATGGAATAACAGCCTTCCAGGCATGGGGATATTGGAATCCTCTAGTTCCCTTCCAAAAAGCCCATGGAATAACGACATTCTGGGCATTGAGAAGTGAAAGTTTGCCAATTGCCTTCCCAAATCCCTAGGGAAGAAGACAATTCCGGCTGTCAGGTATTTGAAATCCTTCAGCTCCGCACCATAACCCCCATGGAATAACAGAATTCCAGGCGTTAGGAATTGAGCATCCTCCAGTTCCCCTTCGAATTTCCCATGGAATCCTGGCATTCTGGATGTCGGCACTTTAGAATCGCCCATACACTCTCCCAAATAGCCAAAAAATTCACAAGGAATAACAGAATTCATGAGATCAGGAATATATCATCCGCCAGCTCTCCGCACAATTTCCCACGCAATAACAGCATTCCGTGTGGTGGGAATCTTGACTCCTCCACTTACCCTCCCAAATCTGCATGGAATCATGGCATTCTGGGTGTTGGGAATTTTCAATCCCCCATAAACCCACCCCAAATCCCACCACATTCCCAAAGAAGAGCAACTTTCCAGATGTCAGGAATTTGGAATATCCCAGTTCCCCACCCAAATTCCTATGGAACAACAGCATTCCAAGTGACAGAAATCGAGAATCTTCCAGCAACGTGAAAAAATTGTCATGGAATAATGGGATTTCAGGTGTGAGGAATTGAGAATGCCCTGTACAGCCTCCCAGATTCCCACCACATTCCAATGGAATAACAACATTCCAGATTTCAGGAACTGAGAATCATCCTCTTCCCCTCCCAAATTCCCATGGAAACACGGCATTCTCTTATTCCCTAATTTGGAACCCCCCATAAGCGTTCCCAAAATCCCACCAAATTCCCATGGAATAACCATTTTAGTGTGTTGGGAATTTCCAATGCTCCACTTCCTCTCCCAAATTCCAATCAAACCCTAATGAAGTAACGACACTTTGCGTGTTGAGAATTTACAATCCGCCACTTCCCCTTCCAAATTCCCAACAAAACCATGCAATACGAGCAGTTCCATCATTGGCAATTTCAACTCCTCCAGTTCCTCTCCCAAATTTCCTCCAACCTCTAACGGAATAATGACATTCCGTGTGTGGGAAATTTAGAATCCTCCACTTCCCCTTCCAAATTCCCATAGAATAGCTGCATTCTGGGTTTATGGATTTTCAAAACATCCATACGTCCACTTAAACTCGCACGAAAACCTCGCAAAAACAGCATTCATGGTGTTGGGAATATGATATCCTCACGTTGCTCTATCCACTTTCCAGCAAAACCATGGAATGACAGCATTCTGGGCATTGGGAGTTCGGAATCCTCCACTTCTCTTCCCAAATTCCAATGGAATAACAGCCTTCCAGGCATGGGGATATTGGAATCCTCTAGTTCCCTTCCAAAAAGCCCATGGAATAACGACATTCTGGGCATTGAGAAGTGAAAGTTTGCCAATTGCCTTCCCAAATCCCTAGGGAAGAAGACAATTCCGGCTGTCAGGTATTTGAAATCCTTCAGCTCCGCACCATAACCCCCATGGAATAACAGAATTCCAGGCGTTAGGAATTGAGCATCCTCCAGTTCCCCTTCGAATTTCCCATGGAATCCTGGCATTCTGGATGTCGGCACTTTAGAATCGCCCATACACTCTCCCAAATAGCCAAAAATTCACAAGGAATAACAGAATTCATGAGATCAGGAATATATCATCCGCCAGCTCTCCGCACAATTTCCCACGCAATAACAGCATTCCGTGTGGTGGGAATCTTGACTCCTCCACTTACCCTCCCAAATCTGCATGGAATCATGGCATTCTGGGTGTTGGGAATTTTCAATCCCCCATAAACCCACCCCAAATCCCACCACATTCCCAAAGAAGAGCAACTTTCCAGATGTCAGGAATTTGGAATATCCCAGTTCCCCACCCAAATTCCCATGGAACAACAGCATTCCAAGTGACAGAAATCGAGAATCTTCCGGCAACGTGAAAAACTTGTCATGGAATAATGGGATTTCAGGTGTGAGGAATTGAGAATGCCCCGTACAGCCTCCCAGATTCCCACCACATTCCAATGGAATAACAACATTCCAGATTTCAGGAACTGAGAATCATCCTCTTCCCCTCCCAAATTCCCATGGAAACACGGCATTCTCTTATTCCCTAATTTGGAACCCCCCATAAGCGTTCCCAAAATCCCACCAAATTCCCATGGAATAACCATTTTAGTGTGTTGGGAATTTCCAATGCTCCACTTCCTCTCCCAAATTCCAATCAAACCCTAATGAAGTAACGACACTTTGCGTGTTGAGAATTTACAATCCGCCACTTCCCCTTCCAAATTCCCAACAAAACCATGGAATACAAGCAGTTCCATCATTGGCAATTTCAACTCCTCCAGTTCCTCTCCCAAATTTCCTCCAACCTCTAACGGAATAATGACATTCTCTGTGTGGGAAATTTAGAATCCTCCACTTCCCCTTCCAAATTCCCATAGAATAGCTGCATTCTGGGTTTATGGATTTTCAAAACATCCATACGTCCACTTAAACTCGCACGAAAACCTCGCAAAAACAGCATTCATGGTGTTGGGAATATGATATCCTCACGTTGCTCTATCCACTTTCCAGCAAAACCATGGAATCTGGGCATTGGGAGTTCGGAATCCTCCACTTCTCTTCCCAAATTCCAATGGAATAACAGCCTTCCAGGCATGGGGATATTGGAATCCTCTAGTTCCCTTCCAAAAAGCCCATGGAATAACGACATTCTGGGCATTGAGAAGTGAAAGTTTGCCAATTGCCTTCCCAAATCCCTAGGGAAGAAGACAATTCCGGCTGTCAGGTATTTGAAATCCTTCAGCTCCGCACCATAAGCCCCATGGAATAACAGAATTCCAGGCGTTAGGAATTGAGCATCCTCCAGTTCCCCTTCGAATTTCCCATGGAATCCTGGCATTCTGGATGTCGGCACTTTAGAATCACCCATACACTCTCGCAAATAGCCAAAAATTCACAAGGAATAACAGAATTCATGATATCAGGAATATATCATCCGCCAGCTCTCCGCACAATTTCCCACGCAATAACAGCATTCCGTGTGGTGGGAATCTTGACTCCTCCACTTACCCTCCCAAATCTGCATGGAATCATGGCATTCTGGGTGTTGGGAATTTTCAATCCCCCATAAACCCACCCCAAATCCCACCACATTCCCAAAGAAGAGCAACTTTCCAGATGTCTAGAATTTGGAATATCCCAGTTCCCCACCCAAATTCCTATGGAACAACAGCATTCCAAGTGACAGAAATCGAGAATCTTCCGGCAACGTGAAAAAATTGTCATGGAATAATGGGATTTCAGGTGTGAGGAATTGAGAATGCCCCGTACAGCCTCCCAGATTCCCACCACATTCCAATGGAATAACAACATTCCAGATTTCAGGAACTGAGAATCATCCTCTTCCCCTCCCAAATTCCCATGGAAACACGGCATTCTCTTATTCCCTAATTTGGAACCCCCCATAAGCGTTCCCAAAATCCCACCAAATTCCCATGGAATAACCATTTTAGTGTGTTGGGAATTTCCAATGCTCCACTTCCTCTCCCAAATTCCAATCAAACCCTAATGAAGTAACGACACTTTGCGTGTTGAGAATTTACAATCCGCCACTTCCCCTTCCAAATTCCCAACAAAACCATGCAATACGAGCAGTTCCATCATTGGCAATTTCAACTCCTCCAGTTCCTCTCCCAAATTTCCTCCAACCTCTAACGGAATAATGACATTCCGTGTGTGGGAAATTTAGAATCCTCCACTTCCCCTTCCAAATTCCCATAGAATAGCTGCATTCTGGGTTTATGGATTTTCAAAACATCCATACGTCCACTTAAACTCGCACGAAAACCTCGCAAAAACAGCATTCATGGTGTTGGGAATATGATATCCTCACGTTGCTCTATCCACTTTCCAGCAAAACCATGGAATGACAGCATTCTGGGCATTGGGAGTTCGGAATCCTCCACTTCTCTTCCCAAATTCCAATGGAATAACAGCCTTCCAGGCATGGGGATATTGGAATCCTCTAGTTCCCTTCCAAAAAGCCCATGGAATAACGACATTCTGGGCATTGAGAAGTGAAAGTTTGCCAATTGCCTTCCCAAATCCCTAGGGAAGAAGACAATTCCGGCTGTCAGGTATTTGAAATCCTTCAGCTCCGCACCATAACCCCCATGGAATAACAGAATTCCAGGCGTTAGGAATTGAGCATCCTCCAGTTCCCCTTCGAATTTCCCATGGAATCCTGGCATTCTGGATGTCGGCACTTTAGAATCGCCCATACACTCTCCCAAATAGCCAAAAATTCACAAGGAATAACAGAATTCATGAGATCAGGAATATATCATCCGCCAGCTCTCCGCACAATTTCCCACGCAATAACAGCATTCCGTGTGGTGGGAATCTTGACTCCTCCACTTACCCTCCCAAATCTGCATGGAATCATGGCATTCTGGGTGTTGGGAATTTTCAATCCCCCATAAACCCACCCCAAATCCCACCACATTCCCAAAGAAGAGCAACTTTCCAGATGTCAGGAATTTGGAATATCCCAGTTCCCCACCCAAATTCCCATGGAACAACAGCATTCCAAGTGACAGAAATCGAGAATCTTCCGGCAACGTGAAAAACTTGTCATGGAATAATGGGATTTCAGGTGTGAGGAATTGAGAATGCCCCGTACAGCCTCCCAGATTCCCACCACATTCCAATGGAATAACAACATTCCAGATTTCAGGAACTGAGAATCATCCTCTTCCCCTCCCAAATTCCCATGGAAACACGGCATTCTCTTATTCCCTAATTTGGAACCCCCCATAAGCGTTCCCAAAATCCCACCAAATTCCCATGGAATAACCATTTTAGTGTGTTGGGAATTTCCAATGCTCCACTTCCTCTCCCAAATTCCAATCAAACCCTAATGAAGTAACGACACTTTGCGTGTTGAGAATTTACAATCCGCCACTTCCCCTTCCAAATTCCCAACAAAACCATGGAATACAAGCAGTTCCATCATTGGCAATTTCAACTCCTCCAGTTCCTCTCCCAAATTTCCTCCAACCTCTAACGGAATAATGACATTCTCTGTGTGGGAAATTTAGAATCCTCCACTTCCCCTTCCAAATTCCCATAGAATAGCTGCATTCTGGGTTTATGGATTTTCAAAACATCCATACGTCCACTTAAACTCGCACGAAAACCTCGCAAAAACAGCATTCATGGTGTTGGGAATATGATATCCTCACGTTGCTCTATCCACTTTCCAGCAAAACCATGGAATCTGGGCATTGGGAGTTCGGAATCCTCCACTTCTCTTCCCAAATTCCAATGGAATAACAGCCTTCCAGGCATGGGGATATTGGAATCCTCTAGTTCCCTTCCAAAAAGCCCATGGAATAACGACATTCTGGGCATTGAGAAGTGAAAGTTTGCCAATTGCCTTCCCAAATCCCTAGGGAAGAAGACAATTCCGGCTGTCAGGTATTTGAAATCCTTCAGCTCCGCACCATAACCCCCATGGAATAACAGAATTCCAGGCGTTAGGAATTGAGCATCCTCCAGTTCCCCTTCGAATTTCCCATGGAATCCTGGCATTCTGGATGTCGGCACTTTAGAATCACCCATACACTCTCGCAAATAGCCAAAAATTCACAAGGAATAACAGAATTCATGATATCAGGAATATATCATCCGCCAGCTCTCCGCACAATTTCCCACGCAATAACAGCATTCCGTGTGGTGGGAATCTTGACTCCTCCACTTACCCTCCCAAATCTGCATGGAATCATGGCATTCTGGGTGTTGGGAATTTTCAATCCCCCATAAACCCACCCCAAATCCCACCACATTCCCAAAGAAGAGCAACTTTCCAGATGTCTAGAATTTGGAATATCCCAGTTCCCCACCCAAATTCCTATGGAACAACAGCATTCCAAGTGACAGAAATCGAGAATCTTCCGGCAACGTGAAAAAATTGTCATGGAATAATGGGATTTCAGGTGTGAGGAATTGAGAATGCCCCGTACAGCCTCCCAGATTCCCACCACATTCCAATGGAATAACAACATTCCAGATTTCAGGAACTGAGAATCATCCTCTTCCCCTCCCAAATTCCCATGGAAACACGGCATTCTCTTATTCCCTAATTTGGAACCCCCCATAAGCGTTCCCAAAATCCCACCAAATTCCCATGGAATAACCATTTTAGTGTGTTGGGAATTTCCAATGCTCCACTTCCTCTCCCAAATTCCAATCAAACCCTAATGAAGTAACGACACTTTGCGTGTTGAGAATTTACAATCCGCCACTTCCCCTTCCAAATTCCCAACAAAACCATGGAATACGAGCAGTTCCATCATTGGCAATTTCAACTCCTCCAGTTCCTCTCCCAAATTTCCTCCAACCTCTAACGGAATAATGACATTCCGTGTGTGGGAAATTTAGAATCCTCCACTTCCCCTTCCAAATTCCCATAGAATAGCTGCATTCTGGGTTTATGGATTTTCAAAACATCCATACGTCCACTTAAACTCGCACGAAAACCTCGCAAAAACAGCATTCATGGTGTTGGGAATATGATATCCTCACGTTGCTCTATCCACTTTCCAGCAAAACCATGGAATCTGGGCATTGGGAGTTCGGAATCCTCCACTTCTCTTCCCAAATTCCAATGGAATAACAGCCTTCCAGGCATGGGGATATTGGAATCCTCTAGTTCCCTTCCAAAAAGCCCATGGAATAACGACATTCTGGGCATTGAGAAGTGAAAGTTTGCCAATTGCCTTCCCAAATCCCTAGGGAAGAAGACAATTCCGGCTGTCAGGTATTTGAAATCCTTCAGCTCCGCACCATAACCCCCATGGAATAACAGAATTCCAGGCGTTAGGAATTGAGCATCCTCCAGTTCCCCTTCGAATTTCCCATGGAATCCTGGCATTCTGGATGTCGGCACTTTAGAATCGCCCATACACTCTCCCAAATAGCCAAAAAATTCACAAGGAATAACAGAATTCATGATATCAGGAATATATCATCCGCCAGCTCTCCGCACAATTTCCCACGCAATAACAGCATTCCGTGTGGTGGGAATCTTGACTCCTCCACTTACCCTCCCAAATCTGCATGGAATCATGGCATTCTGGGTGTTGGGAATTTTCAATCCCCCATAAACCCACCCCAAATCCCACCACATTCCCAAAGAAGAGCAACTTTCCAGATGTCAGGAATTTGGAATATCCCAGTTCCCCACCCAAATTCCTATGGAACAACAGCATTCCAAGTGACAGAAATCGAGAATCTTCCGGCAACGTGAAAAAATTGTCATGGAATAATGGGATTTCAGGTGTGAGGAATTGAGAATGCCCTGTACAGCCTCCCAGATTCCCACCACATTCCAATGGAATAACAACATTCCAGATTTCAGGAACTGAGAATCATCCTCTTCCCCTCCCAAATTCCCATGGAAACACGGCATTCTCTTATTCCCTAATTTGGAACCCCCCATAAGCGTTCCCAAAATCCCACCAAATTCCCATGGAATAACCATTTTAGTGTGTTGGGAATTTCCAATGCTCCACTTCCTCTCCCAAATTCCAATCAAACCCTAATGAAGTAACGACACTTTGCGTGTTGAGAATTTACAATCCGCCACTTCCCCTTCCAAATTCCCAACAAAACCATGCAATACGAGCAGTTCCATCATTGGCAATTTCAACTCCTCCAGTTCCTCTCCCAAATTTCCTCCAACCTCTAACGGAATAATGACATTCCGTGTGTGGGAAATTTAGAATCCTCCACTTCCCCTTCCAAATTCCCATAGAATAGCTGCATTCTGGGTTTATGGATTTTCAAAACATCCATACGTCCACTTAAACTCGCACGAAAACCTCGCAAAAACAGCATTCATGGTGTTGGGAATATGATATCCTCACGTTGCTCTATCCACTTTCCAGCAAAACCATGGAATGACAGCATTCTGGGCATTGGGAGTTCGGAATCCTCCACTTCTCTTCCCAAATTCCAATGGAATAACAGCCTTCCAGGCATGGGGATATTGGAATCCTCTAGTTCCCTTCCAAAAAGCCCATGGAATAACGACATTCTGGGCATTGAGAAGTGAAAGTTTGCCAATTGCCTTCCCAAATCCCTAGGGAAGAAGACAATTCCGGCTGTCAGGTATTTGAAATCCTTCAGCTCCGCACCATAACCCCCATGGAATAACAGAATTCCAGGCGTTAGGAATTGAGCATCCTCCAGTTCCCCTTCGAATTTCCCATGGAATCCTGGCATTCTGGATGTCGGCACTTTAGAATCGCCCATACACTCTCCCAAATAGCCAAAAATTCACAAGGAATAACAGAATTCATGAGATCAGGAATATATCATCCGACAGCTCTCCGCACAATTTCCCACGCAATAACAGCATTCCGTGTGGTGGGAATCTTGACTCCTCCACTTACCCTCCCAAATCTGCATGGAATCATGGCATTCTGGGTGTTGGGAATTTTCAATCCCCCATAAACCCACCCCAAATCCCACCACATTCCCAAAGAAGAGCAACTTTCCAGATGTCAGGAATTTGGAATATCCCAGTTCCCCACCCAAATTCCTATGGAACAACAGCATTCCAAGTGACAGAAATCGAGAATCTTCCGGCAACGTGAAAAAATTGTCATGGAATAATGGGATTTCAGGTGTGAGGAATTGAGAATGCCCCGTACAGCCTCCCAGATTCCCACCACATTCCAATGGAATAACAACATTCCAGATTTCAGGAACTGAGAATCATCCTCTTCCCCTCCCAAATTCCCATGGAAACACGGCATTCTCTTATTCCCTAATTTGGAACCCCCCATAAGCGTTCCCAAAATCCCACCAAATTCCCATGGAATAACCATTTTAGTGTGTTGGGAATTTCCAATGCTCCACTTCCTCTCCCAAATTCCAATCAAACCCTAATGAAGTAACGACACTTTGCGTGTTGAGAATTTACAATCCGCCACTTCCCCTTCCAAATTCCCAACAAAACCATGCAATACGAGCAGTTCCATCATTGGCAATTTCAACTCCTCCAGTTCCTCTCCCAAATTTCCTCCAACCTCTAACGGAATAATGACATTCTGTGTGTGGGAAATTTAGAATCCTCCACTTCCCCTTCCAAATTCCCATAGAATAGCTGCATTCTGGGTTTATGGATTTTCAAAACATCCATACGCCCACTTAAACTCGCACGAAAACCTCGCAAAAACAGCATTCATGGTGTTGGGAATATGATATCCTCACGTTGCTCTATCCACTTTCCAGCAAAACCATGGAATGACAGCATTGGGAGTTCGGAATCCTCCACTTCTCTTCCCAAATTCCAATGGAATAACAGCCTTCCAGGCATGGGGATATTGGAATCCTCTAGTTCCCTTCCAAAAAGCCCATGGAATAACGACATTCTGGGCATTGAGAAGTGAAAGTTTGCCAATTGCCTTCCCAAATCCCTAGGGAAGAAGACAATTCCGGCTGTCAGGTATTTGAAATCCTTCAGCTCCGCACCATAACCCCCATGGAATAACAGAATTCCAGGCGTTAGGAATTGAGCATCCTCCAGTTCCCCTTCGAATTTCCCATGGAATCCTGGCATTCTGGATGTCGGCACTTTAGAATCGCCCATACACTCTCCCAAATAGCCAAAAAATTCACAAGGAATAACAGAATTCATGATATCAGGAATATATCATCCGCCAGCTCTCCGCACAATTTCCCACGCAATAACAGCATTCCGTGTGGTGGGAATCTTGACTCCTCCACTTACCCTCCCAAATCTGCATGGAATCATGGCATTCTGGGTGTTGGGAATTTTCAATCCCCCATAAACCCACCCCAAATCCCACCACATTCCCAAAGAAGAGCAACTTTCCAGATGTCAGGAATTTGGAATATCCCAGTTCCCCACCCAAATTCCTATGGAACAACAGCATTCCAAGTGACAGAAATCGAGAATCTTCCGGCAACGTGAAAAAATTGTCATGGAATAATGGGATTTCAGGTGTGAGGAATTGAGAATGCCCTGTACAGCCTCCCAGATTCCCACCACATTCCAATGGAATAACAACATTCCAGATTTCAGGAACTGAGAATCATCCTCTTCCCCTCCCAAATTCCCATGGAAACACGGCATTCTCTTATTCCCTAATTTGGAACCCCCCATAAGCGTTCCCAAAATCCCACCAAATTCCCATGGAATAACCATTTTAGTGTGTTGGGAATTTCCAATGCTCCACTTCCTCTCCCAAATTCCAATCAAACCCTAATGAAGTAACGACACTTTGCGTGTTGAGAATTTACAATCCGCCACTTCCCCTTCCAAATTCCCAACAAAACCATGGAATACGAGCTGTTCCATCATTGGCAATTTCAACTCCTCCAGTTCCTCTCCCAAATTTCCTCCAACCTCTAACGGAATAATGACATTCCGTGTGTGGGAAATTTAGAATCCTCCACTTCCCCTTCCAAATTCCCATAGAATAGCTGCATTCTGGGTTTATGGATTTTCAAAACATCCATACGCCCACTTAAACTCGCACGAAAACCTCGCAAAAACAGCATTCATGGTGTTGGGAATATGATATCCTCACGTTGCTCTATCCACTTTCCAGCAAAACCATGGAATCTGGGCATTGGGAGTTCGGAATCCTCCACTTCTCTTCCCAAATTCCAATGGAATAACAGCCTTCCAGGCATGGGGATATTGGAATCCTCTAGTTCCCTTCCAAAAAGCCCATGGAATAACGACATTCTGGGCATTGAGAAGTGAAAGTTTGCCAATTGCCTTCCCAAATCCCTAGGGAAGAAGACAATTCCGGCTGTCAGGTATTTGAAATCCTTCAGCTCCGCACCATAACCCCCATGGAATAACAGAATTCCAGGCGTTAGGAATTGAGCATCCTCCAGTTCCCCTTCGAATTTCCCATGGAATCCTGGCATTCTGGATGTCGGCACTTTAGAATCGCCCATACACTCTCCCAAATAGCCAAAAATTCACAAGGAATAACAGAATTCATGAGATCAGGAATATATCATCCGCCAGCTCTCCGCACAATTTCCCACGCAATAACAGCATTCCGTGTGGTGGGAATCTTGACTCCTCCACTTACCCTCCCAAATCTGCATGGAATCATGGCATTCTGGGTGTTGGGAATTTTCAATCCCCCATAAACCCACCCCAAATCCCACCACATTCCCAAAGAAGAGCAACTTTCCAGATGTCAGGAATTTGGAATATCCCAGTTCCCCACCCAAATTCCCATGGAACAACAGCATTCCAAGTGACAGAAATCGAGAATCTTCCGGCAACGTGAAAAACTTGTCATGGAATAATGGGATTTCAGGTGTGAGGAATTGAGAATGCCCCGTACAGCCTCCCAGATTCCCACCACATTCCAATGGAATAACAACATTCCAGATTTCAGGAACTGAGAATCATCCTCTTCCCCTCCCAAATTCCCATGGAAACACGGCATTCTCTTATTCCCTAATTTGGAACCCCCCATAAGCGTTCCCAAAATCCCACCAAATTCCCATGGAATAACCATTTTAGTGTGTTGGGAATTTCCAATGCTCCACTTCCTCTCCCAAATTCCAATCAAACCCTAATGAAGTAACGACACTTTGCGTGTTGAGAATTTACAATCCGCCACTTCCCCTTCCAAATTCCCAACAAAACCATGGAATACGAGCAGTTCCATCATTGGCAATTTCAACTCCTCCAGTTCCTCTCCCAAATTTCCTCCAACCTCTAACGGAATAATGACATTCCGTGTGTGGGAAATTTAGAATCCTCCACTTCCCCTTCCAAATTCCCATAGAATAGCTGCATTCTGGGTTTATGGATTTTCAAAACATCCATACGTCCACTTAAACTCGCACGAAAACCTCGCAAAAACAGCATTCATGGTGTTGGGAATATGATATCCTCACGTTGCTCTATCCACTTTCCAGCAAAACCATGGAATGACAGCATTCTGGGCATTGGGAGTTCGGAATCCTCCACTTCTCTTCCCAAATTCCAATGGAATAACAGCCTTCCAGGCATGGGGATATTGGAATCCTCTAGTTCCCTTCCAAAAAGACCATGGAATAACGACATTCTGGGCATTGAGAAGTGAAAGTTTGCCAATTGCCTTCCCAAATCCCTAGGGAAGAAGACAATTCCGGCTGTCAGGTATTTGAAATCCTTCAGCTCCGCACCATAACCCCCATGGAATAACAGAATTCCAGGCGTTAGGAATTGAGCATCCTCCAGTTCCCCTTCGAATTTCCCATGGAATCCTGGCATTCTGGATGTCGGCACTTTAGAATCGCCCATACACTCTCCCAAATAGCCAAAAATTCACAAGGAATAACAGAATTCATGAGATCAGGAATATATCATCCGCCAGCTCTCCGCACAATTTCCCACGCAATAACAGCATTCCGTGTGGTGGGAATCTTGACTCCTCCACTTACCCTCCCAAATCTGCATGGAATCATGGCATTCTGGGTGTTGGGAATTTTCAATCCCCCATAAACCCACCCCAAATCCCACCACATTCCCAAAGAAGAGCAACTTTCCAGATGTCAGGAATTTGGAATATCCCAGTTCCCCACCCAAATTCCCATGGAACAACAGCATTCCAAGTGACAGAAATCGAGAATCTTCCGGCAACGTGAAAAACTTGTCATGGAATAATGGGATTTCAGGTGTGAGGAATTGAGAATGCCCCGTACAGCCTCCCAGATTCCCACCACATTCCAATGGAATAACAACATTCCAGATTTCAGGAACTGAGAATCATCCTCTTCCCCTCCCAAATTCCCATGGAAACACGGCATTCTCTTATTCCCTAATTTGGAACCCCCCATAAGCGTTCCCAAAATCCCACCAAATTCCCATGGAATAACCATTTTAGTGTGTTGGGAATTTCCAATGCTCCACTTCCTCTCCCAAATTCCAATCAAACCCTAATGAAGTAACGACACTTTGCGTGTTGAGAATTTACAATCCGCCACTTCCCCTTCCAAATTCCCAACAAAACCATGGAATACGAGCAGTTCCATCATTGGCAATTTCAACTCCTCCAGTTCCTCTCCCAAATTTCCTCCAACCTCTAACGGAATAATGACATTCCGTGTGTGGGAAATTTAGAATCCTCCACTTCCCCTTCCAAATTCCCATAGAATAGCTGCATTCTGGGTTTATGGATTTTCAAAACATCCATACGTCCACTTAAACTCGCACGAAAACCTCGCAAAAACAGCATTCATGGTGTTGGGAATATGATATCCTCACGTTGCTCTATCCACTTTCCAGCAAAACCATGGAATGACAGCATTCTGGGCATTGGGAGTTCGGAATCCTCCACTTCTCTTCCCAAATTCCAATGGAATAACAGCCTTCCAGGCATGGGGATATTGGAATCCTCTAGTTCCCTTCCAAAAAGCCCATGGAATAACGACATTCTGGGCATTGAGAAGTGAAAGTTTGCCAATTGCCTTCCCAAATCCCTAGGGAAGAAGACAATTCCGGCTGTCAGGTATTTGAAATCCTTCAGCTCCGCACCATAACCCCCATGGAATAACAGAATTCCAGGCGTTAGGAATTGAGCATCCTCCAGTTCCCCTTCGAATTTCCCATGGAATCCTGGCATTCTGGATGTCGGCACTTTAGAATCTCCCATACACTGTCCCAAATAGATAAAAATTCACAAGGAATAACAGAATTCATGATATCAGGAATATATCATCCGCCAGCTCTCCGCACAATTTCCCACGCAATAACAGCATTCCGTGTGGTGGGAATCTTGACTCCTCCACTTACCCTCCCAAATCTGCATGGAATCATGGCATTCTGGGTGTTGGGAATTTTCAATCCCCCATAAACCCACCCCAAATCCCACCACATTCCCAAAGAAGAGCAACTTTCCAGATGTCAGGAATTTGGAATATCCCAGTTCCCCACCCAAATTCCCATGGAACAACAGCATTCCAAGTGACAGAAATCGAGAATCTTCCGGCAACGTGAAAAAATTGTCATGGAATAATGGGATTTCAGGTGTGAGGAATTGAGAATGCCCCGTACAGCCTCCCAGATTCCCACCACATTCCAATGGAATAACAACATTCCAGATTTCAGGAACTGAGAATCATCCTCTTCCCCTCCCAAATTCCCATGGAAACACGGCATTCTCTTATTCCCTAATTTGGAACCCCCCATAAGCGTTCCCAAAATCCCACCAAATTCCCATGGAATAACCATTTTAGTGTGTTGGGAATTTCCAATGCTCCACTTCCTCTCCCAAATTCCAATCAAACCCTAATGAAGTAACGACACTTTGCGTGTTGAGAATTTACAATCCGCCACTTCCCCTTCCAAATTCCCAACAAAACCATGGAATACGAGCAGTTCCATCATTGGCAATTTCAACTCCTCCAGTTCCTCTCCCAAATTTCCTCCAACCTCTAACGGAATAATGACATTCTGTGTGTGGGAAATTTAGAATCCTCCACTTCCCCTTCCAAATTCCCATAGAATAGCTGCATTCTGGGTTTATGGATTTTCAAAACATCCATACGCCCACTTAAACTCGCACGAAAACCTCGCAAAAACAGCATTCATGGTGTTGGGAATATGATATCCTCACGTTGCTCTATCCACTTTCCAGCAAAACCATGGAATGACAGCATTCTGGGCATTGGGAGTTCGGAATCCTCCACTTCTCTTCCCAAATTCCAATGGAATAACAGCCTTCCAGGCATGGGGATATTGGAATCCTCTAGTTCCCTTCCAAAAAGCCCATGGAATAACGACATTCTGGGCATTGAGAAGTGAAAGTTTGCCAATTGCCTTCCCAAATCCCTAGGGAAGAAGACAATTCCGGCTGTCAGGTATTTGAAATCCTTCAGCTCCGCACCATAACCCCCATGGAATAACAGAATTCCAGGCGTTAGGAATTGAGCATCCTCCAGTTCCCCTTCGAATTTCCCATGGAATCCTGGCATTCTGGATGTCGGCAGTTTAGAATCTCCCATACACTCTCCCAAATAGATAAAAATTCACAAGGAATAACAGAATTCATGATATCAGGAATATATCATCCGCCAGCTCTCCGCACAATTTCCCACGCAATAACAGCATTCCGTGTGGTGGGAATCTTGACTCCTCCACTTACCCTCCCAAATCTGCATGGAATCATGGCATTCTGGGTGTTGGGAATTTTCAATCCCCCAGAAACCCACCCCAAATCCCACCACATTCCCAAAGAAGAGCAACTTTCCAGATGTCAGGAATTTGGAATATCCCAGTTCCCCACCCAAATTCCTATGGAACAACAGCATTCCAAGTGACAGAAATCGAGAATCTTCCGGCAACGTGAAAAAATTGTCATGGAATAATGGGATTTCAGGTGTGAGGAATTGAGAATGCCCTGTACAGCCTCCCAGATTCCCACCACATTCCAATGGAATAACAACATTCCAGATTTCAGGAACTGAGAATCATCCTCTTCCCCTCCCAAATTCCCATGGAAACACGGCATTCTCTTATTCCCTAATTTGGAACCCCCCATAAGCGTTCCCAAAATCCCACCAAATTCCCATGGAATAACCATTTTAGTGTGTTGGGAATTTCCAATGCTCCACTTCCTCTCCCAAATTCCAATCAAACCCTAATGAAGTAACGACACTTTGCGTGTTGAGAATTTACAATCCGCCACTTCCCCTTCCAAATTCCCAACAAAACCATGGAATACGAGCAGTTCCATCATTGGCAATTTCAACTCCTCCAGTTCCTCTCCCAAATTTCCTCCAACCTCTAACGGAATAATGACATTCCGTGTGTGGGAAATTTAGAATCCTCCACTTCCCCTTCCAAATTCCCATAGAATAGCTGCATTCTGGGTTTATGGATTTTCAAAACATCCATACGCCCACTTAAACTCGCACGAAAACCTCGCAAAAACAGCATTCATGGTGTTGGGAATATGATATCCTCACGTTGCTCTATCCACTTTCCAGCAAAACCATGGAATCTGGGCATTGGGAGTTCGGAATCCTCCACTTCTCTTCCCAAATTCCAATGGAATAACAGCCTTCCAGGCATGGGGATATTGGAATCCTCTAGTTCCCTTCCAAAAAGCCCATGGAATAACGACATTCTGGGCATTGAGAAGTGAAAGTTTGCCAATTGCCTTCCCAAATCCCTAGGGAAGAAGACAATTCCGGCTGTCAGGTATTTGAAATCCTTCAGCTCCGCACCATAACCCCCATGGAATAACAGAATTCCAGGCGTTAGGAATTGAGCATCCTCCAGTTCCCCTTCGAATTTCCCATGGAATCCTGGCATTCTGGATGTCGGCACTTTAGAATCGCCCATACACTCTCCCAAATAGCCAAAAATTCACAAGGAATAACAGAATTCATGAGATCAGGAATATATCATCCGCCAGCTCTCCGCACAATTTCCCACGCAATAACAGCATTCCGTGTGGTGGGAATCTTGACTCCTCCACTTACCCTCCCAAATCTGCATGGAATCATGGCATTCTGGGTGTTGGGAATTTTCAATCCCCCATAAACCCACCCCAAATCCCACCACATTCCCAAAGAAGAGCAACTTTCCAGATGTCAGGAATTTGGAATATCCCAGTTCCCCACCCAAATTCCCATGGAACAACAGCATTCCAAGTGACAGAAATCGAGAATCTTCTGGCAACGTGAAAAAATTGTCATGGAATAATGGGATTTCAGGTGTGAGGAATTGAGAATGCCCCGTACAGCCTCCCAGATTCCCACCACATTCCAATGGAATAACAACATTCCAGATTTCAGGAACTGAGAATCATCCTCTTCCCCTCCCAAATTCCCATGGAAACACGGCATTCTCTTATTCCCTAATTTGGAACCCCCCATAAGCGTTCCCAAAATCCCACCAAATTCCCATGGAATAACCATTTTAGTGTGTTGGGAATTTCCAATGCTCCACTTCCTCTCCCAAATTCCAGACAAACCCTAATGAAGTAATGACACTTTGCGTGTTGAGAATTTACAATCCGCCACTTCCCCTTCCAAATTCCCAACAAAACCATGGAATACGAGCAGTTCCATCATTGGCAATTTCAACTCCTCCAGTTCCTCTCCCAAATTTCCTCCAACCTCTAACGGAATAATGACATTCCGTGTGTGGGAAATTTAGAATCCTCCACTTCCCCTTCCAAATTCCCATAGAATAGCTGCATTCTGGGTTTATGGATTTTCAAAACATCCATACGTCCACTTAAACTCGCACGAAAACCTCGCAAAAACAGCATTCATGGTGTTGGGAATATGATATCCTCACGTTGCTCTATCCACTTTCCAGCAAAACCATGGAATCTGGGCATTGGGAGTTCGGAATCCTCCACTTCTCTTCCCAAATTCCAATGGAATAACAGCCTTCCAGGCATGGGGATATTGGAATCCTCTAGTTCCCTTCCAAAAAGCCCATGGAATAACGACATTCTGGGCATTGAGAAGTGAAAGTTTGCCAATTGCCTTCCCAAATCCCTAGGGAAGAAGACAATTCCGGCTGTCAGGTATTTGAAATCCTTCAGCTCCGCACCATAACCCCCATGGAATAACAGAATTCCAGGCGTTAGGAATTGAGCATCCTCCAGTTCCCCTTCGAATTTCCCATGGAATCCTGGCATTCTGGATGTCGGCAGTTTAGAATCTCCCATACACTCTCCCAAATAGATAAAAATTCACAAGGAATAACAGAATTCATGAGATCAGGAATATATCATCCGCCAGCTCTCCGCACAATTTCCCACGCAATAACAGCATTCCGTGTGGTGGGAATCTTGACTCCTCCACTTACCCTCCCAAATCTGCATGGAATCATGGCATTCTGGGTGTTGGGAATTTTCAATCCCCCATAAACCCACCCCAAATCCCACCACATTCCCAAAGAAGAGCAACTTTCCAGATGTCAGGAATTTGGAATATCCCAGTTCCCCACCCAAATTCCTATGGAACAACAGCATTCCAAGTGACAGAAATCGAGAATCTTCCGGCAACGTGAAAAAATTGTCATGGAATAATGGGATTTCAGGTGTGAGGAATTGAGAATGCCCCGTACAGCCTCCCAGATTCCCACCACATTCCAATGGAATAACAACATTCCAGATTTCAGGAACTGAGAATCATCCTCTTCCCCTCCCAAATTCCCATGGAAACACGGCATTCTCTTATTCCCTAATTTGGAACCCCCCATAAGCGTTCCCAAAATCCCACCAAATTCCCATGGAATAACCATTTTAGTGTGTTGGGAATTTCCAATGCTCCACTTCCTCTCCCAAATTCCAGACAAACCCTAATGAAGTAATGACACTTTGCGTGTTGAGAATTTACAATCCGCCACTTCCCCTTCCAAATTCCCAACAAAACCATGCAATACGAGCAGTTCCATCATTGGCAATTTCAACTCCTCCAGTTCCTCTCCCAAATTTCCTCCAACCTCTAACGGAATAATGACATTCTGTGTGTGGGAAATTTAGAATCCTCCACTTCCCCTTCCAAATTCCCATAGAATAGCTGCATTCTGGGTTTATGGATTTTCAAAACATCCATACGCCCACTTAAACTCGCACGAAAACCTCGCAAAAACAGCATTCATGGTGTTGGGAATATGATATCCTCACGTTGCTCTATCCACTTTCCAGCAAAACCATGGAATCTGGGCATTGGGAGTTCGGAATCCTCCACTTCTCTTCCCAAATTCCAATGGAATAACAGCCTTCCAGGCATGGGGATATTGGAATCCTCTAGTTCCCTTCCAAAAAGCCCATGGAATAACGACATTCTGGGCATTGAGAAGTGAAAGTTTGCCAATTGCCTTCCCAAATCCCTAGGGAAGAAGACAATTCCGGCTGTCAGGTATTTGAAATCCTTCAGCTCCGCACCATAACCCCCATGGAATAACAGAATTCCAGGCGTTAGGAATTGAGCATCCTCCAGTTCCCCTTCGAATTTCCCATGGAATCCTGGCATTCTGGATGTCGGCACTTTAGAATCGCCCATACACTCTCCCAAATAGCCAAAAATTCACAAGGAATAACAGAATTCATGAGATCAGGAATATATCATCCGCCAGCTCTCCGCACAATTTCCCACGCAATAACAGCATTCCGTGTGGTGGGAATCTTGACTCCTCCACTTACCCTCCCAAATCTGCATGGAATCATGGCATTCTGGGTGTTGGGAATTTTCAATCCCCCATAAACCCACCCCAAATCCCACCACATTCCCAAAGAAGAGCAACTTTCCAGATGTCAGGAATTTGGAATATCCCAGTTCCCCACCCAAATTCCCATGGAACAACAGCATTCCAAGTGACAGAAATCGAGAATCTTCCGGCAACGTGAAAAACTTGTCATGGAATAATGGGATTTCAGGTGTGAGGAATTGAGAATGCCCCGTACAGCCTCCCAGATTCCCACCACATTCCAATGGAATAACAACATTCCAGATTTCAGGAACTGAGAATCATCCTCTTCCCCTCCCAAATTCCCATGGAAACACGGCATTCTCTTATTCCCTAATTTGGAACCCCCCATAAGCGTTCCCAAAATCCCACCAAATTCCCATGGAATAACCATTTTAGTGTGTTGGGAATTTCCAATGCTCCACTTCCTCTCCCAAATTCCAATCAAACCCTAATGAAGTAACGACACTTTGCGTGTTGAGAATTTACAATCCGCCACTTCCCCTTCCAAATTCCCAACAAAACCATGGAATACGAGCAGTTCCATCATTGGCAATTTCAACTCCTCCAGTTCCTCTCCCAAATTTCCTCCAACCTCTAACGGAATAATGACATTCCGTGTGTGGGAAATTTAGAATCCTCCACTTCCCCTTCCAAATTCCCATAGAATAGCTGCATTCTGGGTTTATGGATTTTCAAAACATCCATACGCCCACTTAAACTCGCACGAAAACCTCGCAAAAACAGCATTCATGGTGTTGGGAATATGATATCCTCACGTTGCTCTATCCACTTTCCAGCAAAACCATGGAATCTGGGCATTGGGAGTTCGGAATCCTCCACTTCTCTTCCCAAATTCCAATGGAATAACAGCCTTCCAGGCATGGGGATATTGGAATCCTCTAGTTCCCTTCCAAAAAGCCCATGGAATAACGACATTCTGGGCATTGAGAAGTGAAAGTTTGCCAATTGCCTTCCCAAATCCCTAGGGAAGAAGACAATTCGGGCTGTCAGGTATTTGAAATCCTTCAGCTCCGCACCATAACCCCCATGGAATAACAGAATTCCAGGCGTTAGGAATTGAGCATCCTCCAGTTCCCCTTCGAATTTCCCATGGAATCCTGGCATTCTGGATGTCGGCACTTTAGAATCGCCCATACACTCTCCCAAATAGCCAAAAATTCACAAGGAATAACAGAATTCATGAGATCAGGAATATATCATCCGCCAGCTCTCCGCACAATTTCCCACGCAATAACAGCATTCCGTGTGGTGGGAATCTTGACTCCTCCACTTACCCTCCCAAATCTGCATGGAATCATGGCATTCTGGGTGTTGGGAATTTTCAATCCCCCATAAACCCACCCCAAATCCCACCACATTCCCAAAGAAGAGCAACTTTCCAGATGTCAGGAATTTGGAATATCCCAGTTCCCCACCCAAATTCCTATGGAACAACAGCATTCCAAGTGACAGAAATCGAGAATCTTCCGGCAACGTGAAAAAATTGTCATGGAATAATGGGATTTCAGGTGTGAGGAATTGAGAATGCCCTGTACAGCCTCCCAGATTCCCACCACATTCCAATGGAATAACAACATTCCAGATTTCAGGAACTGAGAATCATCCTCTTCCCCTCCCAAATTCCCATGGAAACACGGCATTCTCTTATTCCCTAATTTGGAACCCCCCATAAGCGTTCCCAAAATCCCACCAAATTCCCATGGAATAACCATTTTAGTGTGTTGGGAATTTCCAATGCTCCACTTCCTCTCCCAAATTCCAATCAAACCCTAATGAAGTAACGACACTTTGCGTGTTGAGAATTTACAATCCGCCACTTCCCCTTCCAAATTCCCAACAAAACCATGCAATACGAGCAGTTCCATCATTGGCAATTTCAACTCCTCCAGTTCCTCTCCCAAATTTCCTCCAACCTCTAACGGAATAATGACATTCCGTGTGTGGGAAATTTAGAATCCTCCACTTCCCCTTCCAAATTCCCATAGAATAGCTGCATTCTGGGTTTATGGATTTTCAAAACATCCATACGCCCACTTAAACTCGCACGAAAACCTCGCAAAAACAGCATTCATGGTGTTGGGAATATGATATCCTCACGTTGCTCTATCCACTTTCCAGCAAAACCATGGAATCTGGGCATTGGGAGTTCGGAATCCTCCACTTCTCTTCCCAAATTCCAATGGAATAACAGCCTTCCAGGCATGGGGATATTGGAATCCTCTAGTTCCCTTCCAAAAAGACCATGGAATAACGACATTCTGGGCATTGAGAAGTGAAAGTTTGCCAATTGCCTTCCCAAATCCCTAGGGAAGAAGACAATTCGGGCTGTCAGGTATTTGAAATCCTTCAGCTCCGCACCATAACCCCCATGGAATAACAGAATTCCAGGCGTTAGGAATTGAGCATCCTCCAGTTCCCCTTCGAATTTCCCATGGAATCCTGGCATTCTGGATGTCGGCACTTTAGAATCGCCCATACACTCTCCCAAATAGCCAAAAATTCACAAGGAATAACAGAATTCATGAGATCAGGAATATATCATCCGCCAGCTCTCCGCACAATTTCCCACGCAATAACAGCATTCCGTGTGGTGGGAATCTTGACTCCTCCACTTACCCTCCCAAATCTGCATGGAATCATGGCATTCTGGGTGTTGGGAATTTTCAATCCCCCATAAACCCACCCCAAATCCCACCACATTCCCAAAGAAGAGCAACTTTCCAGATGTCAGGAATTTGGAATATCCCAGTTCCCCACCCAAATTCCCATGGAACAACAGCATTCCAAGTGACAGAAATCGAGAATCTTCCGGCAACGTGAAAAACTTGTCATGGAATAATGGGATTTCAGGTGTGAGGAATTGAGAATGCCCCGTACAGCCTCCCAGATTCCCACCACATTCCAATGGAATAACAACATTCCAGATTTCAGGAACTGAGAATCATCCTCTTCCCCTCCCAAATTCCCATGGAAACACGGCATTCTCTTATTCCCTAATTTGGAACCCCCCATAAGCGTTCCCAAAATCCCACCAAATTCCCATGGAATAACCATTTTAGTGTGTTGGGAATTTCCAATGCTCCACTTCCTCTCCCAAATTCCAATCAAACCCTAATGAAGTAACGACACTTTGCGTGTTGAGAATTTACAATCCGCCACTTCCCCTTCCAAATTCCCAACAAAACCATGGAATACGAGCAGTTCCATCATTGGCAATTTCAACTCCTCCAGTTCCTCTCCCAAATTTCCTCCAACCTCTAACGGAATAATGACATTCCGTGTGTGGGAAATTTAGAATCCTCCACTTCCCCTTCCAAATTCCCATAGAATAGCTGCATTCTGGGTTTATGGATTTTCAAAACATCCATACGCCCACTTAAACTCGCACGAAAACCTCGCAAAAACAGCATTCATGGTGTTGGGAATATGATATCCTCACGTTGCTCTATCCACTTTCCAGCAAAACCATGGAATCTGGGCATTGGGAGTTCGGAATCCTCCACTTCTCTTCCCAAATTCCAATGGAATAACAGCCTTCCAGGCATGGGGATATTGGAATCCTCTAGTTCCCTTCCAAAAAGACCATGGAATAACGACATTCTGGGCATTGAGAAGTGAAAGTTTGCCAATTGCCTTCCCAAATCCCTAGGGAAGAAGACAATTCCGGCTGTCAGGTATTTGAAATCCTTCAGCTCCGCACCATAACCCCCATGGAATAACAGAATTCCAGGCGTTAGGAATTGAGCATCCTCCAGTTCCCCTTCGAATTTCCCATGGAATCCTGGCATTCTGGATGTCGGCACTTTAGAATCGCCCATACACTCTCCCAAATAGCCAAAAATTCACAAGGAATAACAGAATTCATGAGATCAGGAATATATCATCCGACAGCTCTCCGCACAATTTCCCACGCAATAACAGCATTCCGTGTGGTGGGAATCTTGACTCCTCCACTTACCCTCCCAAATCTGCATGGAATCATGGCATTCTGGGTGTTGGGAATTTTCAATCCCCCATAAACCCACCCCAAATCCCACCACATTCCCAAAGAAGAGCAACTTTCCAGATGTCAGGAATTTGGAATATCCCAGTTCCCCACCCAAATTCCCATGGAACAACAGCATTCCAAGTGACAAAAATCGAGAATCTTCTGGCAACGTGAAAAAATTGTCATGGAATAATGGGATTTCAGGTGTGAGGAATTGAGAATGCCCCGTACAGCCTCCCAGATTCCCACCACATTCCAATGGAATAACAACATTCCAGATTTCAGGAACTGAGAATCATCCTCTTCCCCTCCCAAATTCCCATGGAAACACGGCATTCTCTTATTCCCTAATTTGGAACCCCCCATAAGCGTTCCCAAAATCCCACCAAATTCCCATGGAATAACCATTTTAGTGTGTTGGGAATTTCCAATGCTCCACTTCCTCTCCCAAATTCCAGACAAACCCTAATGAAGTAATGACACTTTGCGTGTTGAGAATTTACAATCCGCCACTTCCCCTTCCAAATTCCCAACAAAACCATGCAATACGAGCAGTTCCATCATTGGCAATTTCAACTCCTCCAGTTCCTCTCCCAAATTTCCTCCAACCTCTAACGGAATAATGACATTCTGTGTGTGGGAAATTTAGAATCCTCCACTTCCCCTTCCAAATTCCCATAGAATAGCTGCATTCTGGGTTTATGGATTTTCAAAACATCCATACGTCCACTTAAACTCGCACGAAAACCTCGCAAAAACAGCATTCATGGTGTTGGGAATATGATATCCTCACGTTGCTCTATCCACTTTCCAGCAAAACCATGGAATGACAGCATTCTGGGCATTGGGAGTTCGGAATCCTCCACTTCTCTTCCCAAATTCCAATGGAATAACAGCCTTCCAGGCATGGGGATATTGGAATCCTCTAGTTCCCTTCCAAAAAGCCCATGGAATAACGACATTCTGGGCATTGAGAAGTGAAAGTTTGCCAATTGCCTTCCCAAATCCCTAGGGAAGAAGACAATTCCGGCTGTCAGGTATTTGAAATCCTTCAGCTCCGCACCATAACCCCCATGGAATAACAGAATTCCAGGCGTTAGGAATTGAGCATCCTCCAGTTCCCCTTCGAATTTCCCATGGAATCCTGGCATTCTGGATGTCGGCACTTTAGAATCGCCCATACACTCTCCCAAATAGCCAAAAAATTCACAAGGAATAACAGAATTCATGATATCAGGAATATATCATCCGCCAGCTCTCCGCACAATTTCCCACGCAATAACAGCATTCCGTGTGGTGGGAATCTTGACTCCTCCACTTACCCTCCCAAATCTGCATGGAATCATGGCATTCTGGGTGTTGGGAATTTTCAATCCCCCATAAACCCACCCCAAATCCCACCACATTCCCAAAGAAGAGCAACTTTCCAGATGTCAGGAATTTGGAATATCCCAGTTCCCCACCCAAATTCCTATGGAACAACAGCATTCCAAGTGACAGAAATCGAGAATCTTCCGGCAACGTGAAAAAATTGTCATGGAATAATGGGATTTCAGGTGTGAGGAATTGAGAATGCCCTGTAGAGCCTCCCAGATTCCCACCACATTCCAATGGAATAACAACATTCCAGATTTCAGGAACTGAGAATCATCCTCTTCCCCTCCCAAATTCCCATGGAAACACGGCATTCTCTTATTCCCTAATTTGGAACCCCCCATAAGCGTTCCCAAAATCCCACCAAATTCCCATGGAATAACCATTTTAGTGTGTTGGGAATTTCCAATGCTCCACTTCCTCTCCCAAATTCCAATCAAACCCTAATGAAGTAACGACACTTTGCGTGTTGAGAATTTACAATCCGCCACTTCCCCTTCCAAATTCCCAACAAAACCATGGAATACGAGCAGTTCCATCATTGGCAATTTCAACTCCTCCAGTTCCTCTCCCAAATTTCCTCCAACCTCTAACGGAATAATGACATTCCGTGTGTGGGAAATTTAGAATCCTCCACTTCCCCTTCCAAATTCCCATAGAATAGCTGCATTCTGGGTTTATGGATTTTCAAAACATCCATACGTCCACTTAAACTCGCACGAAAACCTCGCAAAAACAGCATTCATGGTGTTGGGAATATGATATCCTCACGTTGCTCTATCCACTTTCCAGCAAAACCATGGAATCTGGGCATTGGGAGTTCGGAATCCTCCACTTCTCTTCCCAAATTCCAATGGAATAACAGCCTTCCAGGCATGGGGATATTGGAATCCTCTAGTTCCCTTCCAAAAAGCCCATGGAATAACGACATTCTGGGCATTGAGAAGTGAAAGTTTGCCAATTGCCTTCCCAAATCCCTAGGGAAGAAGACAATTCCGGCTGTCAGGTATTTGAAATCCTTCAGCTCCGCACCATAACCCCCATGGAATAACAGAATTCCAGGCGTTAGGAATTGAGCATCCTCCAGTTCCCCTTCGAATTTCCCATGGAATCCTGGCATTCTGGATGTCGGCAGTTTAGAATCTCCCATACACTCTCCCAAATAGATAAAAATTCACAAGGAATAACAGAATTCATGATATCAGGAATATATCATCCGCCAGCTCTCCGCACAATTTCCCACGCAATAACAGCATTCCGTGTGGTGGGAATCTTGACTCCTCCACTTACCCTCCCAAATCTGCATGGAATCATGGCATTCTGGGTGTTGGGAATTTTCAATCCCCCATAAACCCACCCCAAATCCCACCACATTCCCAAAGAAGAGCAACTTTCCAGATGTCAGGAATTTGGAATATCCCAGTTCCCCACCCAAATTCCTATGGAACAACAGCATTCCAAGTGACAGAAATCGAGAATCTTCTGGCAACGTGAAAAAATTGTCATGGAATAATGGGATTTCAGGTGTGAGGAATTGAGAATGCCCCGTACAGCCTCCCAGATTCCCACCACATTCCAATGGAATAACAACATTCCAGATTTCAGGAACTGAGAATCATCCTCTTCCCCTCCCAAATTCCCATGGAAACACGGCATTCTCTTATTCCCTAATTTGGAACCCCCCATAAGCGTTCCCAAAATCCCACCAAATTCCCATGGAATAACCATTTTAGTGTGTTGGGAATTTCCAATGCTCCACTTCCTCTCCCAAATTCCAATCAAACCCTAATGAAGTAACGACACTTTGCGTGTTGAGAATTTACAATCCGCCACTTCCCCTTCCAAATTCCCAACAAAACCATGGAATACGAGCAGTTCCATCATTGGCAATTTCAACTCCTCCAGTTCCTCTCCCAAATTTCCTCCAACCTCTAACGGAATAATGACATTCCGTGTGTGGGAAATTTAGAATCCTCCACTTCCCCTTCCAAATTCCCATAGAATAGCTGCATTCTGGGTTTATGGATTTTCAAAACATCCATACGCCCACTTAAACTCGCACGAAAACCTCGCAAAAACAGCATTCATGGTGTTGGGAATATGATATCCTCACGTTGCTCTATCCACTTTCCAGCAAAACCATGGAATCTGGGCATTGGGAGTTCGGAATCCTCCACTTCTCTTCCCAAATTCCAATGGAATAACAGCCTTCCAGGCATGGGGATATTGGAATCCTCTAGTTCCCTTCCAAAAAGCCCATGGAATAACGACATTCTGGGCATTGAGAAGTGAAAGTTTGCCAATTGCCTTCCCAAATCCCTAGGGAAGAAGACAATTCGGGCTGTCAGGTATTTGAAATCCTTCAGCTCCGCACCATAACCCCCATGGAATAACAGAATTCCAGGCGTTAGGAATTGAGCATCCTCCAGTTCCCCTTCGAATTTCCCATGGAATCCTGGCATTCTGGATGTCGGCACTTTAGAATCGCCCATACACTCTCCCAAATAGCCAAAAATTCACAAGGAATAACAGAATTCATGAGATCAGGAATATATCATCCGCCAGCTCTCCGCACAATTTCCCACGCAATAACAGCATTCCGTGTGGTGGGAATCTTGACTCCTCCACTTACCCTCCCAAATCTGCATGGAATCATGGCATTCTGGGTGTTGGGAATTTTCAATCCCCCATAAACCCACCCCAAATCCCACCACATTCCCAAAGAAGAGCAACTTTCCAGATGTCAGGAATTTGGAATATCCCAGTTCCCCACCCAAATTCCCATGGAACAACAGCATTCCAAGTGACAAAAATCGAGAATCTTCTGGCAACGTGAAAAAATTGTCATGGAATAATGGGATTTCAGGTGTGAGGAATTGAGAATGCCCCGTACAGCCTCCCAGATTCCCACCACATTCCAATGGAATAACAACATTCCAGATTTCAGGAACTGAGAATCATCCTCTTCCCCTCCCAAATTCCCATGGAAACACGGCATTCTCTTATTCCCTAATTTGGAACCCCCCATAAGCGTTCCCAAAATCCCACCAAATTCCCATGGAATAACCATTTTAGTGTGTTGGGAATTTCCAATGCTCCACTTCCTCTCCCAAATTCCAGACAAACCCTAATGAAGTAATGACACTTTGCGTGTTGAGAATTTACAATCCGCCACTTCCCCTTCCAAATTCCCAACAAAACCATGCAATACGAGCAGTTCCATCATTGGCAATTTCAACTCCTCCAGTTCCTCTCCCAAATTTCCTCCAACCTCTAACGGAATAATGACATTCTGTGTGTGGGAAATTTAGAATCCTCCACTTCCCCTTCCAAATTCCCATAGAATAGCTGCATTCTGGGTTTATGGATTTTCAAAACATCCATACGTCCACTTAAACTCGCACGAAAACCTCGCAAAAACAGCATTCATGGTGTTGGGAATATGATATCCTCACGTTGCTCTATCCACTTTCCAGCAAAACCATGGAATGACAGCATTCTGGGCATTGGGAGTTCGGAATCCTCCACTTCTCTTCCCAAATTCCAATGGAATAACAGCCTTCCAGGCATGGGGATATTGGAATCCTCTAGTTCCCTTCCAAAAAGCCCATGGAATAACGACATTCTGGGCATTGAGAAGTGAAAGTTTGCCAATTGCCTTCCCAAATCCCTAGGGAAGAAGACAATTCGGGCTGTCAGGTATTTGAAATCCTTCAGCTCCGCACCATAACCCCCATGGAATAACAGAATTCCAGGCGTTAGGAATTGAGCATCCTCCAGTTCCCCTTCGAATTTCCCATGGAATCCTGGCATTCTGGATGTCGGCACTTTAGAATCGCCCATACACTCTCCCAAATAGCCAAAAAATTCACAAGGAATAACAGAATTCATGATATCAGGAATATATCATCCGCCAGCTCTCCGCACAATTTCCCACGCAATAACAGCATTCCGTGTGGTGGGAATCTTGACTCCTCCACTTACCCTCCCAAATCTGCATGGAATCATGGCATTCTGGGTGTTGGGAATTTTCAATCCCCCATAAACCCACCCCAAATCCCACCACATTCCCAAAGAAGAGCAACTTTCCAGATGTCAGGAATTTGGAATATCCCAGTTCCCCACCCAAATTCCCATGGAACAACAGCATTCCAAGTGACAGAAATCGAGAATCTTCCGGCAACGTGAAAAAATTGCCATGGAATAATGGGATTTCAGGTGTGAGGAATTGAGAATGCCCTGTACAGCCTCCCAGATTCCCACCACATTCCAATGGAATAACAACATTCCAGATTTCAGGAACTGAGAATCATCCTCTTCCCCTCCCAAATTCCCATGGAAACACGGCATTCTCTTATTCCCTAATTTGGAACCCCCCATAAGCGTTCCCAAAATCCCACCAAATTCCCATGGAATAACCATTTTAGTGTGTTGGGAATTTCCAATGCTCCACTTCCTCTCCCAAATTCCAATCAAACCCTAATGAAGTAACGACACTTTGCGTGTTGAGAATTTACAATCCGCCACTTCCCCTTCCAAATTCCCAACAAAACCATGGAATACGAGCAGTTCCATCATTGGCAATTTCAACTCCTCCAGTTCCTCTCCCAAATTTCCTCCAACCTCTAACGGAATAATGACATTCCGTGTGTGGGAAATTTAGAATCCTCCACTTCCCCTTCCAAATTCCCATAGAATAGCTGCATTCTGGGTTTATGGATTTTCAAAACATCCATACGTCCACTTAAACTCGCACGAAAACCTCACAAAAACAGCATTCATGGTGTTGGGAATATGATATCCTCACGTTGCTCTATCCACTTTCCAGCAAAACCATGGAATCTGGGCATTGGGAGTTCGGAATCCTCCACTTCTCTTCCCAAATTCCAATGGAATAACAGCCTTCCAGGCATGGGGATATTGGAATCCTCTAGTTCCCTTCCAAAAAGCCCATGGAATAACGACATTCTGGGCATTGAGAAGTGAAAGTTTGCCAATTGCCTTCCCAAATCCCTAGGGAAGAAGACAATTCCGGCTGTCAGGTATTTGAAATCCTTCAGCTCCGCACCATAACCCCCATGGAATAACAGAATTCCAGGCGTTAGGAATTGAGCATCCTCCAGTTCCCCTTCGAATTTCCCATGGAATCCTGGCATTCTGGATGTCGGCACTTTAGAATCGCCCATACACTCTCCCAAATAGCCAAAAAATTCACAAGGAATAACAGAATTCATGATATCAGGAATATATCATCCGCCAGCTCTCCGCACAATTTCCCACGCAATAACAGCATTCCGTGTGGTGGGAATCTTGACTCCTCCACTTACCCTCCCAAATCTGCATGGAATCATGGCATTCTGGGTGTTGGGAATTTTCAATCCCCCATAAACCCACCCCAAATCCCACCACATTCCCAAAGAAGAGCAACTTTCCAGATGTCAGGAATTTGGAATATCCCAGTTCCCCACCCAAATTCCTATGGAACAACAGCATTCCAAGTGACAGAAATCGAGAATCTTCCGGCAACGTGAAAAAATTGTCATGGAATAATGGGATTTCAGGTGTGAGGAATTGAGAATGCCCTGTAGAGCCTCCCAGATTCCCACCACATTCCAATGGAATAACAACATTCCAGATTTCAGGAACTGAGAATCATCCTCTTCCCCTCCCAAATTCCCATGGAAACACGGCATTCTCTTATTCCCTAATTTGGAACCCCCCATAAGCGTTCCCAAAATCCCACCAAATTCCCATGGAATAACCATTTTAGTGTGTTGGGAATTTCCAATGCTCCACTTCCTCTCCCAAATTCCAATCAAACCCTAATGAAGTAACGACACTTTGCGTGTTGAGAATTTACAATCCGCCACTTCCCCTTCCAAATTCCCAACAAAACCATGGAATACGAGCAGTTCCATCATTGGCAATTTCAACTCCTCCAGTTCCTCTCCCAAATTTCCTCCAACCTCTAACGGAATAATGACATTCCGTGTGTGGGAAATTTAGAATCCTCCACTTCCCCTTCCAAATTCCCATAGAATAGCTGCATTCTGGGTTTATGGATTTTCAAAACATCCATACGTCCACTTAAACTCGCACGAAAACCTCGCAAAAACAGCATTCATGGTGTTGGGAATATGATATCCTCACGTTGCTCTATCCACTTTCCAGCAAAACCATGGAATCTGGGCATTGGGAGTTCGGAATCCTCCACTTCTCTTCCCAAATTCCAATGGAATAACAGCCTTCCAGGCATGGGGATATTGGAATCCTCTAGTTCCCTTCCAAAAAGCCCATGGAATAACGACATTCTGGGCATTGAGAAGTGAAAGTTTGCCAATTGCCTTCCCAAATCCCTAGGGAAGAAGACAATTCCGGCTGTCAGGTATTTGAAATCCTTCAGCTCCGCACCATAACCCCCATGGAATAACAGAATTCCAGGCGTTAGGAATTGAGCATCCTCCAGTTCCCCTTCGAATTTCCCATGGAATCCTGGCATTCTGGATGTCGGCAGTTTAGAATCTCCCATACACTCTCCCAAATAGATAAAAATTCACAAGGAATAACAGAATTCATGATATCAGGAATATATCATCCGCCAGCTCTCCGCACAATTTCCCACGCAATAACAGCATTCCGTGTGGTGGGAATCTTGACTCCTCCACTTACCCTCCCAAATCTGCATGGAATCATGGCATTCTGGGTGTTGGGAATTTTCAATCCCCCATAAACCCACCCCAAATCCCACCACATTCCCAAAGAAGAGCAACTTTCCAGATGTCAGGAATTTGGAATATCCCAGTTCCCCACCCAAATTCCTATGGAACAACAGCATTCCAAGTGACAGAAATCGAGAATCTTCCGGCAACGTGAAAAAATTGTCATGGAATAATGGGATTTCAGGTGTGAGGAATTGAGAATGCCCTGTACAGCCTCCCAGATTCCCACCACATTCCAATGGAATAACAACATTCCAGATTTCAGGAACTGAGAATCATCCTCTTCCCCTCCCAAATTCCCATGGAAACACGGCATTCTCTTATTCCCTAATTTGGAACCCCCCATAAGCGTTCCCAAAATCCCACCAAATTCCCATGGAATAACCATTTTAGTGTGTTGGGAATTTCCAATGCTCCACTTCCTCTCCCAAATTCCAATCAAACCCTAATGAAGTAACGACACTTTGCGTGTTGAGAATTTACAATCTGCCACTTCCCCTTCCAAATTCCCAACAAAACCATGGAATACGAGCAGTTCCATCATTGGCAATTTCAACTCCTCCAGTTCCTCTCCCAAATTTCCTCCAACCTCTAACGGAATAATGACATTCTGTGTGTGGGAAATTTAGAATCCTCCACTTCCCCTTCCAAATTCCCATAGAATAGCTGCATTCTGGGTTTATGGATTTTCAAAACATCCATACGTCCACTTAAACTCGCACGAAAACCTCGCAAAAACAGCATTCATGGTGTTGGGAATATGATATCCTCACGTTGCTCTATCCACTTTCCAGCAAAACCATGGAATCTGGGCATTGGGAGTTCGGAATCCTCCACTTCTCTTCCCAAATTCCAATGGAATAACAGCCTTCCAGGCATGGGGATATTGGAATCCTCTAGTTCCCTTCCAAAAAGCCCATGGAATAACGACATTCTGGGCATTGAGAAGTGAAAGTTTGCCAATTGCCTTCCCAAATCCCTAGGGAAGAAGACAATTCCGGCTGTCAGGTATTTGAAATCCTTCAGCTCCGCACCATAACCCCCATGGAATAACAGAATTCCAGGCGTTAGGAATTGAGCATCCTCCAGTTCCCCTTCGAATTTCCCATGGAATCCTGGCATTCTGGATGTCGGCACTTTAGAATCGCCCATACACTCTCCCAAATAGCCAAAAATTCACAAGGAATAACAGAATTCATGAGATCAGGAATATATCATCCGCCAGCTCTCCGCACAATTTCCCACGCAATAACAGCATTCCGTGTGGTGGGAATCTTGACTCCTCCACTTACCCTCCCAAATCTGCATGGAATCATGGCATTCTGGGTGTTGGGAATTTTCAATCCCCCATAAACCCACCCCAAATCCCACCACATTCCCAAAGAAGAGCAACTTTCCAGATGTCAGGAATTTGGAATATCCCAGTTCCCCACCCAAATTCCCATGGAACAACAGCATTCCAAGTGACAGAAATCGAGAATCTTCCGGCAACGTGAAAAACTTGTCATGGAATAATGGGATTTCAGGTGTGAGGAATTGAGAATGCCCTGTACAGCCTCCCAGATTCCCACCACATTCCAATGGAATAACAACATTCCAGATTTCAGGAACTGAGAATCATCCTCTTCCCCTCCCAAATTCCCATGGAAACACGGCATTCTCTTATTCCCTAATTTGGAACCCCCCATAAGCGTTCCCAAAATCCCACCAAATTCCCATGGAATAACCATTTTAGTGTGTTGGGAATTTCCAATGCTCCACTTCCTCTCCCAAATTCCAATCAAACCCTAATGAAGTAACGACACTTTGCGTGTTGAGAATTTACAATCCGCCACTTCCCCTTCCAAATTCCCAACAAAACCATGGAATACGAGCAGTTCCATCATTGGCAATTTCAACTCCTCCAGTTCCTCTCCCAAATTTCCTCCAACCTCTAACGGAATAATGACATTCCGTGTGTGGGAAATTTAGAATCCTCCACTTCCCCTTCCAAATTCCCATAGAATAGCTGCATTCTGGGTTTATGGATTTTCAAAACATCCATACGTCCACTTAAACTCGCACGAAAACCTCGCAAAAACAGCATTCATGGTGTTGGGAATATGATATCCTCACGTTGCTCTATCCACTTTCCAGCAAAACCATGGAATGACAGCATTCTGGGCATTGGGAGTTCGGAATCCTCCAGTTCTCTTCCCAAATTCCAATGGAATAACAGCCTTCCAGGCATGGGGATATTGGAATCCTCTAGTTCCCTTCCAAAAAGCCCATGGAAGAACGACATTCTGGGCATTGAGAAGTGAAAGTTTGCCAATTGCCTTCCCAAATCCCTAGGGAAGAAGACAATTCGGGCTGTCAGGTATTTGAAATCCTTCAGCTCCGCACCATAACCCCCATGGAATAACAGAATTCCAGGCGTTAGGAATTGAGCATCCTCCAGTTCCCCTTCGAATTTCCCATGGAATCCTGGCATTCTGGATGTCGGCAGTTTAGAATCGCCCATACACTCTCCCAAATAGCCAAAAATTCACAAGGAATAACAGAATTCATGATATCAGGAATATATCATCCGCCAGCTCTCCGCACAATTTCCCACGCAATAACAGCATTCCGTGTGGTGGGAATCTTGACTCCTCCACTTACCCTCCCAAATCTGCATGGAATAACGGCATTCTGGGTGTTGGGAATTTTCAATCCCCCATAAACCCACCCCAAATCCCACCACATTCCCAAAGAAGAGCAACTTTCCAGATGTCAGGAATTTGGAATATCCCAGTTCCCCACCCAAATTCCCATGGAACAACAGCATTCCAAGTGACAGAAATCAAGAATCTTCCGGCAACGTGAAAAAATTGTCATGGAATAATGGGATTTCAGGTGTGAGGAATTGAGAATGCCCCGTACAGCCTCCCAGATTCCCACCACATTCCAATGGAATAACAACATTCCAGATTTCAGGAACTGAGAATCATCCTCTTCCCCTCCCAAATTCCCATGGAAACACGGCATTCTCTTATTCCCTAATTTGGAACCCCCCATAAGCGTTCCCAAAATCCCACCAAATTCCCATGGAATAACCATTTTAGTGTGTTGGGAATTTCCAATGCTCCACTTCCTCTCCCAAATTCCAATCAAACCCTAATGAAGTAACGACACTTTGCGTGTTGAGAATTTACAATCCGCCACTTCCCCTTCCAAATTCCCAACAAAACCATGGAATACGAGCAGTTCCATCATTGGCAATTTCAACTCCTCCAGTTCCTCTCCCAAATTTCCTCCAACCTCTAACGGAATAATGACATTCCGTGTGTGGGAAATTTAGAATCCTCCACTTCCCCTTCCAAATTCCCATAGAATAGCTGCATTCTGGGTTTATGGATTTTCAAAACATCCATACGTCCACTTAAACTCGCACGAAAACCTCGCAAAAACAGCATTCATGGTGTTGGGAATATGATATCCTCACGTTGCTCTATCCACTTTCCAGCAAAACCATGGAATCTGGGCATTGGGAGTTCGGAATCCTCCACTTCTCTTCCCAAATTCCAATGGAATAACAGCCTTCCAGGCATGGGGATATTGGAATCCTCTAGTTCCCTTCCAAAAAGCCCATGGAATAACGACATTCTGGGCATTGAGAAGTGAAAGTTTGCCAATTGCCTTCCCAAATCCCTAGGGAAGAAGACAATTCCGGCTGTCAGGTATTTGAAATCCTTCAGCTCCGCACCATAACCCCCATGGAATAACAGAATTCCAGGCGTTAGGAATTGAGCATCCTCCAGTTCCCCTTCGAATTTCCCATGGAATCCTGGCATTCTGGATGTCGGCAGTTTAGAATCTCCCATACACTCTCCCAAATAGATAAAAATTCACAAGGAATAACAGAATTCATGATATCAGGAATATATCATCCGCCAGCTCTCCGCACAATTTCCCACGCAATAACAGCATTCCGTGTGGTGGGAATCTTGACTCCTCCACTTACCCTCCCAAATCTGCATGGAATCATGGCATTCTGGGTGTTGGGAATTTTCAATCCCCCATAAACCCACCCCAAATCCCACCACATTCCCAAAGAAGAGCAACTTTCCAGATGTCAGGAATTTGGAATATCCCAGTTCCCCACCCAAATTCCTATGGAACAACAGCATTCCAAGTGACAGAAATCGAGAATCTTCCGGCAACGTGAAAAAATTGTCATGGAATAATGGGATTTCAGGTGTGAGGAATTGAGAATGCCCTGTACAGCCTCCCAGATTCCCACCACATTCCAATGGAATAACAACATTCCAGATTTCAGGAACTGAGAATCATCCTCTTCCCCTCCCAAATTCCCATGGAAACACGGCATTCTCTTATTCCCTAATTTGGAACCCCCCATAAGCGTTCCCAAAATCCCACCAAATTCCCATGGAATAACCATTTTAGTGTGTTGGGAATTTCCAATGCTCCACTTCCTCTCCCAAATTCCAATCAAACCCTAATGAAGTAACGACACTTTGCGTGTTGAGAATTTACAATCCGCCACTTCCCCTTCCAAATTCCCAACAAAACCATGGAATACGAGCAGTTCCATCATTGGCAATTTCAACTCCTCCAGTTCCTCTCCCAAATTTCCTCCAACCTCTAACGGAATAATGACATTCCGTGTGTGGGAAATTTAGAATCCTCCACTTCCCCTTCCAAATTCCCATAGAATAGCTGCATTCTGGGTTTATGGATTTTCAAAACATCCATACGTCCACTTAAACTCGCACAAAAACCTCGCAAAAACAGCATTCATGGTGTTGGGAATATGATATCCTCACGTTGCTCTATCCACTTTCCAGCAAAACCATGGAATCTGGGCATTGGGAGTTCGGAATCCTCCACTTCTCTTCCCAAATTCCAATGGAATAACAGCCTTCCAGGCATGGGGATATTGGAATCCTCTAGTTCCCTTCCAAAAAGACCATGGAATAACGACATTCTGGGCATTGAGAAGTGAAAGTTTGCCAATTGCCTTCCCAAATCCCTAGGGAAGAAGACAATTCCGGCTGTCAGGTATTTGAAATCCTTCAGCTCCGCACCATAACCCCCATGGAATAACAGAATTCCAGGCGTTAGGAATTGAGCATCCTCCAGTTCCCCTTCGAATTTCCCATGGAATCCTGGCATTCTGGATGTCGGCACTTTAGAATCGCCCATACACTCTCCCAAATAGCCAAAAATTCACAAGGAATAACAGAATTCATGATATCAGGAATATATCATCCGCCAGCTCTCCGCACAATTTCCCACGCAATAACAGCATTCCGTGTGGTGGGAATCTTGACTCCTCCACTTACCCTCCCAAATCTGCATGGAATCATGGCATTCTGGGTGTTGGGAATTTTCAATCCCCCATAAACCCACCCCAAATCCCACCACATTCCCAAAGAAGAGCAACTTTCCAGATGTCAGGAATTTGGAATATCCCAGTTCCCCACCCAAATTCCCATGGAACAACAGCATTCCAAGTGACAGAAATCGAGAATCTTCCGGCAACGTGAAAAACTTGTCATGGAATAATGGGATTTCAGGTGTGAGGAATTGAGAATGCCCCGTACAGCCTCCCAGATTCCCACCACATTCCAATGGAATAACAACATTCCAGATTTCAGGAACTGAGAATCATCCTCTTCCCCTCCCAAATTCCCATGGAAACACGGCATTCTCTTATTCCCTAATTTGGAACCCCCCATAAGCGTTCCCAAAATCCCACCAAATTCCCATGGAATAACCATTTTAGTGTGTTGGGAATTTCCAATGCTCCACTTCCTCTCCCAAATTCCAATCAAACCCTAATGAAGTAACGACACTTTGCGTGTTGAGAATTTACAATCCGCCACTTCCCCTTCCAAATTCCCAACAAAACCATGGAATACGAGCAGTTCCATCATTGGCAATTTCAACTCCTCCAGTTCCTCTCCCAAATTTCCTCCAACCTCTAACGGAATAATGACATTCCGTGTGTGGGAAATTTAGAATCCTCCACTTCCCCTTCCAAATTCCCATAGAATAGCTGCATTCTGGGTTTATGGATTTTCAAAACATCCATACGCCCACTTAAACTCGCACGAAAACCTCGCAAAAACAGCATTCATGGTGTTGGGAATATGATATCCTCACGTTGCTCTATCCACTTTCCAGCAAAACCATGGAATCTGGGCATTGGGAGTTCGGAATCCTCCACTTCTCTTCCCAAATTCCAATGGAATAACAGCCTTCCAGGCATGGGGATATTGGAATCCTCTAGTTCCCTTCCAAAAAGCCCATGGAATAACGACATTCTGGGCATTGAGAAGTGAAAGTTTGCCAATTGCCTTCCCAAATCCCTAGGGAAGAAGACAATTCCGGCTGTCAGGTATTTGAAATCCTTCAGCTCCGCACCATAACCCCCATGGAATAACAGAATTCCAGGCGTTAGGAATTGAGCATCCTCCAGTTCCCCTTCGAATTTCCCATGGAATCCTGGCATTCTGGATGTCGGCACTTTAGAATCTCCCATACACTGTCCCAAATAGATAAAAATTCACAAGGAATAACAGAATTCATGAGATCAGGAATATATCATCCGCCAGCTCTCCGCACAATTTCCCACGCAATAACAGCATTCCGTGTGGTGGGAATCTTGACTCCTCCACTTACCCTCCCAAATCTGCATGGAATCATGGCATTCTGGGTGTTGGGAATTTTCAATCCCCCATAAACCCACCCCAAATCCCACCACATTCCCAAAGAAGAGCAACTTTCCAGATGTCAGGAATTTGGAATATCCCAGTTCCCCACCCAAATTCCCATGGAACAACAGCATTCCAAGTGACAGAAATCGAGAATCTTCCGGCAACGTGAAAAAATTGTCATGGAATAATGGGATTTCAGGTGTGAGGAATTGAGAATGCCCCGTACAGCCTCCCAGATTCCCACCACATTCCAATGGAATAACAACATTCCAGATTTCAGGAACTGAGAATCATCCTCTTCCCCTCCCAAATTCCCATGGAAACACGGCATTCTCTTATTCCCTAATTTGGAACCCCCCATAAGCGTTCCCAAAATCCCACCAAATTCCCATGGAATAACCATTTTAGTGTGTTGGGAATTTCCAATGCTCCACTTCCTCTCCCAAATTCCAATCAAACCCTAATGAAGTAACGACACTTTGCGTGTTGAGAATTTACAATCCGCCACTTCCCCTTCCAAATTCCCAACAAAACCATGGAATACGAGCAGTTCCATCATTGGCAATTTCAACTCCTCCAGTTCCTCTCCCAAATTTCCTCCAACCTCTAACGGAATAATGACATTCCGTGTGTGGGAAATTTAGAATCCTCCACTTCCCCTTCCAAATTCCCATAGAATAGCTGCATTCTGGGTTTATGGATTTTCAAAACATCCATACGCCCACTTAAACTCGCACGAAAACCTCGCAAAAACAGCATTCATGGTGTTGGGAATATGATATCCTCACGTTGCTCTATCCACTTTCCAGCAAAACCATGGAATCTGGGCATTGGGAGTTCGGAATCCTCCACTTCTCTTCCCAAATTCCAATGGAATAACAGCCTTCCAGGCATGGGGATATTGGAATCCTCTAGTTCCCTTCCAAAAAGCCCATGGAATAACGACATTCTGGGCATTGAGAAGTGAAAGTTTGCCAATTGCCTTCCCAAATCCCTAGGGAAGAAGACAATTCCGGCTGTCAGGTATTTGAAATCCTTCAGCTCCGCACCATAACCCCCATGGAATAACAGAATTCCAGGCGTTAGGAATTGAGCATCCTCCAGTTCCCCTTCGAATTTCCCATGGAATCCTGGCATTCTGGATGTCGGCACTTTAGAATCGCCCATACACTCTCCCAAATAGCCAAAAATTCACAAGGAATAACAGAATTCATGAGATCAGGAATATATCATCGGCCAGATCTCCGCACAATTTCCCACGCAATAACAGCATTCCGTGTGGTGGGAATCTTGACTCCTCCACTTACCCTCCCAAATCTGCATGGAATCATGGCATTCTGGGTGTTGGGAATTTTCAATCCCCCATAAACCCACCCCAAATCCCACCACATTCCCAAAGAAGAGCAACTTTCCAGATGTCAGGAATTTGGAATATCCCAGTTCCCCACCCAAATTCCCATGGAACAACAGCATTCCAAGTGACAGAAATCGAGAATCTTCCGGCAACGTGAAAAACTTGTCATGGAATAATGGGATTTCAGGTGTGAGGAATTGAGAATGCCCCGTACAGCCTCCCAGATTCCCACCACATTCCAATGGAATAACAACATTCCAGATTTCAGGAACTGAGAATCATCCTCTTCCCCTCCCAAATTCCCATGAAAACACGGCATTCTCTTATTCCCTAATTTGGAACCCCCCATAAGCGTTCCCAAAATCCCACCAAATTCCCATGGAATAACCATTTTAGTGTGTTGGGAATTTCCAATGCTCCACTTCCTCTCCCAAATTCCAATCAAACCCTAATGAAGTAACGACACTTTGCGTGTTGAGAATTTACAATCCGCCACTTCCCCTTCCAAATTCCCAACAAAACCATGGAATACGAGCAGTTCCATCATTGGCAATTTCAACTCCTCCAGTTCCTCTCCCAAATTTCCTCCAACCTCTAACGGAATAATGACATTCTGTGTGTGGGAAATTTAGAATCCTCCACTTCCCCTTCCAAATTCCCATAGAATAGCTGCATTCTGGGTTTATGGATTTTCAAAACATCCATACGTCCACTTAAACTCGCACGAAAACCTCGCAAAAACAGCATTCATGGTGTTGGGAATATGATATCCTCACGTTGCTCTATCCACTTTCCAGCAAAACCATGGAATCTGGGCATTGGGAGTTCGGAATCCTCCACTTCTCTTCCCAAATTCCAATGGAATAACAGCCTTCCAGGCATGGGGATATTGGAATCCTCTAGTTCCCTTCCAAAAAGCCCATGGAATAACGACATTCTGGGCATTGAGAAGTGAAAGTTTGCCAATTGCCTTCCCAAATCCCTAGGGAAGAAGACAATTCCGGCTGTCAGGTATTTGAAATCCTTCAGCTCCGCACCATAACCCCCATGGAATAACAGAATTCCAGGCGTTAGGAATTGAGCATCCTCCAGTTCCCCTTCGAATTTCCCATGGAATCCTGGCATTCTGGATGTCGGCACTTTAGAATCTCCCATACACTCTCCCAAATAGATAAAAATTCACAAGGAATAACAGAATTCATGAGATCAGGAATATATCATCCGCCAGCTCTCCGCACAATTTCCCACGCAATAACAGCATTCCGTGTGGTGGGAATCTTGACTCCTCCACTTACCCTCCCAAATCTGCATGGAATCATGGCATTCTGGGTGTTGGGAATTTTCAATCCCCCATAAACCCACCCCAAATCCCACCACATTCCCAAAGAAGAGCAACTTTCCAGATGTCAGGAATTTGGAATATCCCAGTTCCCCACCCAAATTCCTATGGAACAACAGCATTCCAAGTGACAGAAATCGAGAATCTTCCGGCAACGTGAAAAAATTGTCATGGAATAATGGGATTTCAGGTGTGAGGAATTGAGAATGCCCTGTACAGCCTCCCAGATTCCCACCACATTCCAATGGAATAACAACATTCCAGATTTCAGGAACTGAGAATCATCCTCTTCCCCTCCCAAATTCCCATGGAAACACGGCATTCTCTTATTCCCTAATTTGGAACCCCCCATAAGCGTTCCCAAAATCCCACCAAATTCCCATGGAATAACCATTTTAGTGTGTTGGGAATTTCCAATGCTCCACTTCCTCTCCCAAATTCCAATCAAACCCTAATGAAGTAACGACACTTTGCGTGTTGAGAATTTACAATCCGCCACTTCCCCTTCCAAATTCCCAACAAAACCATGGAATACGAGCAGTTCCATCATTGGCAATTTCAACTCCTCCAGTTCCTCTCCCAAATTTCCTCCAACCTCTAACGGAATAATGACATTCCGTGTGTGGGAAATTTAGAATCCTCCACTTCCCCTTCCAAATTCCCATAGAATAGCTGCATTCTGGGTTTATGGATTTTCAAAACATCCATACGTCCACTTAAACTCGCACGAAAACCTCGCAAAAACAGCATTCATGGTGTTGGGAATATGATATCCTCACGTTGCTCTATCCACTTTCCAGCAAAACCATGGAATCTGGGCATTGGGAGTTCGGAATCCTCCACTTCTCTTCCCAAATTCCAATGGAATAACAGCCTTCCAGGCATGGGGATATTGGAATCCTCTAGTTCCCTTCCAAAAAGCCCATGGAATAACGACATTCTGGGCATTGAGAAGTGAAAGTTTGCCAATTGCCTTCCCAAATCCCTAGGGAAGAAGACAATTCGGGCTGTCAGGTATTTGAAATCCTTCAGCTCCGCACCATAACCCCCATGGAATAACAGAATTCCAGGCGTTAGGAATTGAGCATCCTCCAGTTCCCCTTCGAATTTCCCATGGAATCCTGGCATTCTGGATGTCGGCACTTTAGAATCGCCCATACACTCTCCCAAATAGCCAAAAATTCACAAGGAATAACAGAATTCATGAGATCAGGAATATATCATCCGCCAGCTCTCCGCACAATTTCCCACGCAATAACAGCATTCCGTGTGGTGGGAATCTTGACTCCTCCACTTACCCTCCCAAATCTGCATGGAATCATGGCATTCTGGGTGTTGGGAATTTTCAATCCCCCATAAACCCACCCCAAATCCCACCACATTCCCAAAGAAGAGCAACTTTCCAGATGTCAGGAATTTGGAATATCCCAGTTCCCCACCCAAATTCCCATGGAACAACAGCATTCCAAGTGACAGAAATCGAGAATCTTCCGGCAACGTGAAAAACTTGTCATGGAATAATGGGATTTCAGGTGTGAGGAATTGAGAATGCCCCGTACAGCCTCCCAGATTCCCACCACATTCCAATGGAATAACAACATTCCAGATTTCAGGAACTGAGAATCATCCTCTTCCCCTCCCAAATTCCCATGGAAACACGGCATTCTCTTATTCCCTAATTTGGAACCCCCCATAAGCGTTCCCAAAATCCCACCAAATTCCCATGGAATAACCATTTTAGTGTGTTGGGAATTTCCAATGCTCCACTTCCTCTCCCAAATTCCAATCAAACCCTAATGAAGTAACGACACTTTGCGTGTTGAGAATTTACAATCCGCCACTTCCCCTTCCAAATTCCCAACAAAACCATGGAATACGAGCAGTTCCATCATTGGCAATTTCAACTCCTCCAGTTCCTCTCCCAAATTTCCTCCAACCTCTAACGGAATAATGACATTCCGTGTGTGGGAAATTTAGAATCCTCCACTTCCCCTTCCAAATTCCCATAGAATAGCTGCATTCTGGGTTTATGGATTTTCAAAACATCCATACGTCCACTTAAACTCGCACGAAAACCTCGCAAAAACAGCATTCATGGTGTTGGGAATATGATATCCTCACGTTGCTCTATCCACTTTCCAGCAAAACCATGGAATCTGGGCATTGGGAGTTCGGAATCCTCCACTTCTCTTCCCAAATTCCAATGGAATAACAGCCTTCCAGGCATGGGGATATTGGAATCCTCTAGTTCCCTTCCAAAAAGCCCATGGAATAACGACATTCTGGGCATTGAGAAGTGAAAGTTTGCCAATTGCCTTCCCAAATCCCTAGGGAAGAAGACAATTCCGGCTGTCAGGTATTTGAAATCCTTCAGCTCCGCACCATAACCCCCATGGAATAACAGAATTCCAGGCGTTAGGAATTGAGCATCCTCCAGTTCCCCTTCGAATTTCCCATGGAATCCTGGCATTCTGGATGTCGGCAGTTTAGAATCTCCCATACACTCTCCCAAATAGATAAAAATTCACAAGGAATAACAGAATTCATGAGATCAGGAATATATCATCCGCCAGCTCTCCGCACAATTTCCCACGCAATAACAGCATTCCGTGTGGTGGGAATCTTGACTCCTCCACTTACCCTCCCAAATCTGCATGGAATCATGGCATTCTGGGTGTTGGGAATTTTCAATCCCCCATAAACCCACCCCAAATCCCACCACATTCCCAAAGAAGAGCAACTTTCCAGATGTCAGGAATTTGGAATATCCCAGTTCCCCACCCAAATTCCTATGGAACAACAGCATTCCAAGTGACAGAAATCGAGAATCTTCCGGCAACGTGAAAAAATTGTCATGGAATAATGGGATTTCAGGTGTGAGGAATTGAGAATGCCCTGTACAGCCTCCCAGATTCCCACCACATTCCAATGGAATAACAACATTCCAGATTTCAGGAACTGAGAATCATCCTCTTCCCCTCCCAAATTCCCATGGAAACACGGCATTCTCTTATTCCCTAATTTGGAACCCCCCATAAGCGTTCCCAAAATCCCACCAAATTCCCATGGAATAACCATTTTAGTGTGTTGGGAATTTCCAATGCTCCACTTCCTCTCCCAAATTCCAATCAAACCCTAATGAAGTAACGACACTTTGCGTGTTGAGAATTTACAATCCGCCACTTCCCCTTCCAAATTCCCAACAAAACCATGGAATACGAGCTGTTCCATCATTGGCAATTTCAACTCCTCCAGTTCCTCTCCCAAATTTCCTCCAACCTCTAACGGAATAATGACATTCCGTGTGTGGGAAATTTAGAATCCTCCACTTCCCCTTCCAAATTCCCATAGAATAGCTGCATTCTGGGTTTATGGATTTTCAAAACATCCATACGCCCACTTAAACTCGCACGAAAACCTCGCAAAAACAGCATTCATGGTGTTGGGAATATGATATCCTCACGTTGCTCTATCCACTTTCCAGCAAAACCATGGAATCTGGGCATTGGGAGTTCGGAATCCTCCACTTCTCTTCCCAAATTCCAATGGAATAACAGCCTTCCAGGCATGGGGATATTGGAATCCTCTAGTTCCCTTCCAAAAAGCCCATGGAATAACGACATTCTGGGCATTGAGAAGTGAAAGTTTGCCAATTGCCTTCCCAAATCCCTAGGGAAGAAGACAATTCCGGCTGTCAGGTATTTGAAATCCTTCAGCTCCGCACCATAACCCCCATGGAATAACAGAATTCCAGGCGTTAGGAATTGAGCATCCTCCAGTTCCCCTTCGAATTTCCCATGGAATCCTGGCATTCTGGATGTCGGCAGTTTAGAATCTCCCATACACTCTCCCAAATAGATAAAAATTCACAAGGAATAACAGAATTCATGAGATCAGGAATATATCATCCGCCAGCTCTCCGCACAATTTCCCACGCAATAACAGCATTCCGTGTGGTGGGAATCTTGACTCCTCCACTTACCCTCCCAAATCTGCATGGAATCATGGCATTCTGGGTGTTGGGAATTTTCAATCCCCCATAAACCCACCCCAAATCCCACCACATTCCCAAAGAAGAGCAACTTTCCAGATGTCAGGAATTTGGAATATCCCAGTTCCCCACCCAAATTCCTATGGAACAACAGCATTCCAAGTGACAGAAATCGAGAATCTTCCGGCAACGTGAAAAAATTGTCATGGAATAATGGGATTTCAGGTGTGAGGAATTGAGAATGCCCTGTACAGCCTCCCAGATTCCCACCACATTCCAATGGAATAACAACATTCCAGATTTCAGGAACTGAGAATCATCCTCTTCCCCTCCCAAATTCCCATGGAAACACGGCATTCTCTTATTCCCTAATTTGGAACCCCCCATAAGCGTTCCCAAAATCCCACCAAATTCCCATGGAATAACCATTTTAGTGTGTTGGGAATTTCCAATGCTCCACTTCCTCTCCCAAATTCCAATCAAACCCTAATGAAGTAACGACACTTTGCGTGTTGAGAATTTACAATCCGCCACTTCCCCTTCCAAATTCCCAACAAAACCATGGAATACGAGCAGTTCCATCATTGGCAATTTCAACTCCTCCAGTTCCTCTCCCAAATTTCCTCCAACCTCTAACGGAATAATGACATTCCGTGTGTGGGAAATTTAGAATCCTCCACTTCCCCTTCCAAATTCCCATAGAATAGCTGCATTCTGGGTTTATGGATTTTCAAAACATCCATACGTCCACTTAAACTCGCACGAAAACCTCGCAAAAACAGCATTCATGGTGTTGGGAATATGATATCCTCACGTTGCTCTATCCACTTTCCAGCAAAACCATGGAATCTGGGCATTGGGAGTTCGGAATCCTCCACTTCTCTTCCCAAATTCCAATGGAATAACAGCCTTCCAGGCATGGGGATATTGGAATCCTCTAGTTCCCTTCCAAAAAGCCCATGGAATAACGACATTCTGGGCATTGAGAAGTGAAAGTTTGCCAATTGCCTTCCCAAATCCCTAGGGAAGAAGACAATTCCGGCTGTCAGGTATTTGAAATCCTTCAGCTCCGCACCATAACCCCCATGGAATAACAGAATTCCAGGCGTTAGGAATTGAGCATCCTCCAGTTCCCCTTCGAATTTCCCATGGAATCCTGGCATTCTGGATGTCGGCACTTTAGAATCGCCCATACACTCTCCCAAATAGCCAAAAATTCACAAGGAATAACAGAATTCATGAGATCAGGAATATATCATCGGCCAGATCTCCGCACAATTTCCCACGCAATAACAGCATTCCGTGTGGTGGGAATCTTGACTCCTCCACTTACCCTCCCAAATCTGCATGGAATCATGGCATTCTGGGTGTTGGGAATTTTCAATCCCCCATAAACCCACCCCAAATCCCACCACATTCCCAAAGAAGAGCAACTTTCCAGATGTCAGGAATTTGGAATATCCCAGTTCCCCACCCAAATTCCCATGGAACAACAGCATTCCAAGTGACAGAAATCGAGAATCTTCCGGCAACGTGAAAAACTTGTCATGGAATAATGGGATTTCAGGTGTGAGGAATTGAGAATGCCCCGTACAGCCTCCCAGATTCCCACCACATTCCAATGGAATAACAACATTCCAGATTTCAGGAACTGAGAATCATCCTCTTCCCCTCCCAAATTCCCATGAAAACACGGCATTCTCTTATTCCCTAATTTGGAACCCCCCATAAGCGTTCCCAAAATCCCACCAAATTCCCATGGAATAACCATTTTAGTGTGTTGGGAATTTCCAATGCTCCACTTCCTCTCCCAAATTCCAATCAAACCCTAATGAAGTAACGACACTTTGCGTGTTGAGAATTTACAATCCGCCACTTCCCCTTCCAAATTCCCAACAAAACCATGGAATACGAGCAGTTCCATCATTGGCAATTTCAACTCCTCCAGTTCCTCTCCCAAATTTCCTCCAACCTCTAACGGAATAATGACATTCCGTGTGTGGGAAATTTAGAATCCTCCACTTCCCCTTCCAAATTCCCATAGAATAGCTGCATTCTGGGTTTATGGATTTTCAAAACATCCATACGCCCACTTAAACTCGCACGAAAACCTCGCAAAAACAGCATTCATGGTGTTGGGAATATGATATCCTCACGTTGCTCTATCCACTTTCCAGCAAAACCATGGAATCTGGGCATTGGGAGTTCGGAATCCTCCACTTCTCTTCCCAAATTCCAATGGAATAACAGCCTTCCAGGCATGGGGATATTGGAATCCTCTAGTTCCCTTCCAAAAAGCCCATGGAATAACGACATTCTGGGCATTGAGAAGTGAAAGTTTGCCAATTGCCTTCCCAAATCCCTAGGGAAGAAGACAATTCCGGCTGTCAGGTATTTGAAATCCTTCAGCTCCGCACCATAACCCCCATGGAATAACAGAATTCCAGGCGTTAGGAATTGAGCATCCTCCAGTTCCCCTTCGAATTTCCCATGGAATCCTGGCATTCTGGATGTCGGCACTTTAGAATCGCCCATACACTCTCCCAAATAGCCAAAAATTCACAAGGAATAACAGAATTCATGAGATCAGGAATATATCATCCGCCAGCTCTCCGCACAATTTCCCACGCAATAACAGCATTCCGTGTGGTGGGAATCTTGACTCCTCCACTTACCCTCCCAAATCTGCATGGAATCATGGCATTCTGGGTGTTGGGAATTTTCAATCCCCCAGAAACCCACCCCAAATCCCACCACATTCCCAAAGAAGAGCAACTTTCCAGATGTCAGGAATTTGGAATATCCCAGTTCCCCACCCAAATTCCCATGGAACAACAGCATTCCAAGTGACAGAAATCGAGAATCTTCCGGCAACGTGAAAAAATTGTCATGGAATAATGGGATTTCAGGTGTGAGGAATTGAGAATGCCCCGTACAGCCTCCCAGATTCCCACCACATTCCAATGGAATAACAACATTCCAGATTTCAGGAACTGAGAATCATCCTCTTCCCCTCCCAAATTCCCATGGAAACACGGCATTCTCTTATTCCCTAATTTGGAACCCCCCATAAGCGTTCCCAAAATCCCACCAAATTCCCATGGAATAACCATTTTAGTGTGTTGGGAATTTCCAATGCTCCACTTCCTCTCCCAAATTCCAATCAAACCCTAATGAAGTAACGACACTTTGCGTGTTGAGAATTTACAATCCGCCACTTCCCCTTCCAAATTCCCAACAAAACCATGGAATACGAGCAGTTCCATCATTGGCAATTTCAACTCCTCCAGTTCCTCTCCCAAATTTCCTCCAACCTCTAACGGAATAATGACATTCCGTGTGTGGGAAATTTAGAATCCTCCACTTCCCCTTCCAAATTCCCATAGAATAGCTGCATTCTGGGTTTATGGATTTTCAAAACATCCATACGCCCACTTAAACTCGCACGAAAACCTCGCAAAAACAGCATTCATGGTGTTGGGAATATGATATCCTCACGTTGCTCTATCCACTTTCCAGCAAAACCATGGAATCTGGGCATTGGGAGTTCGGAATCCTCCACTTCTCTTCCCAAATTCCAATGGAATAACAGCCTTCCAGGCATGGGGATATTGGAATCCTCTAGTTCCCTTCCAAAAAGCCCATGGAATAACGACATTCTGGGCATTGAGAAGTGAAAGTTTGCCAATTGCCTTCCCAAATCCCTAGGGAAGAAGACAATTCGGGCTGTCAGGTATTTGAAATCCTTCAGCTCCGCACCATAACCCCCATGGAATAACAGAATTCCAGGCGTTAGGAATTGAGCATCCTCCAGTTCCCCTTCGAATTTCCCATGGAATCCTGGCATTCTGGATGTCGGCACTTTAGAATCTCCCATACACTGTCCCAAATAGATAAAAATTCACAAGGAATAACAGAATTCATGATATCAGGAATATATCATCCGCCAGCTCTCCGCACAATTTCCCACGCAATAACAGCATTCCGTGTGGTGGGAATCTTGACTCCTCCACTTACCCTCCCAAATCTGCATGGAATCATGGCATTCTGGGTGTTGGGAATTTTCAATCCCCCATAAACCCACCCCAAATCCCACCACATTCCCAAAGAAGAGCAACTTTCCAGATGTCAGGAATTTGGAATATCCCAGTTCCCCACCCAAATTCCCATGGAACAACAGCATTCCAAGTGACAGAAATCGAGAATCTTCCGGCAACGTGAAAAAATTGTCATGGAATAATGGGATTTCAGGTGTGAGGAATTGAGAATGCCCCGTACAGCCTCCCAGATTCCCACCACATTCCAATGGAATAACAACATTCCAGATTTCAGGAACTGAGAATCATCCTCTTCCCCTCCCAAATTCCCATGGAAACACGGCATTCTCTTATTCCCTAATTTGGAACCCCCCATAAGCGTTCCCAAAATCCCACCAAATTCCCATGGAATAACCATTTTAGTGTGTTGGGAATTTCCAATGCTCCACTTCCTCTCCCAAATTCCAATCAAACCCTAATGAAGTAACGACACTTTGCGTGTTGAGAATTTACAATCCGCCACTTCCCCTTCCAAATTCCCAACAAAACCATGGAATACGAGCTGTTCCATCATTGGCAATTTCAACTCCTCCAGTTCCTCTCCCAAATTTCCTCCAACCTCTAACGGAATAATGACATTCTGTGTGTGGGAAATTTAGAATCCTCCACTTCCCCTTCCAAATTCCCATAGAATAGCTGCATTCTGGGTTTATGGATTTTCAAAACATCCATACGTCCACTTAAACTCGCACGAAAACCTCGCAAAAACAGCATTCATGGTGTTGGGAATATGATATCCTCACGTTGCTCTATCCACTTTCCAGCAAAACCATGGAATCTGGGCATTGGGAGTTCGGAATCCTCCACTTCTCTTCCCAAATTCCAATGGAATAACAGCCTTCCAGGCATGGGGATATTGGAATCCTCTAGTTCCCTTCCAAAAAGCCCATGGAATAACGACATTCTGGGCATTGAGAAGTGAAAGTTTGCCAATTGCCTTCCCAAATCCCTAGGGAAGAAGACAATTCGGGCTGTCAGGTATTTGAAATCCTTCAGCTCCGCACCATAACCCCCATGGAATAACAGAATTCCAGGCGTTAGGAATTGAGCATCCTCCAGTTCCCCTTCGAATTTCCCATGGAATCCTGGCATTCTGGATGTCGGCACTTTAGAATCGCCCATACACTCTCCCAAATAGCCAAAAATTCACAAGGAATAACAGAATTCATGAGATCAGGAATATATCATCCGCCAGCTCTCCGCACAATTTCCCACGCAATAACAGCATTCCGTGTGGTGGGAATCTTGACTCCTCCACTTACCCTCCCAAATCTGCATGGAATCATGGCATTCTGGGTGTTGGGAATTTTCAATCCCCCATAAACCCACCCCAAATCCCACCACATTCCCAAAGAAGAGCAACTTTCCAGATGTCAGGAATTTGGAATATCCCAGTTCCCCACCCAAATTCCCATGGAACAACAGCATTCCAAGTGACAGAAATCGAGAATCTTCCGGCAACGTGAAAAACTTGTCATGGAATAATGGGATTTCAGGTGTGAGGAATTGAGAATGCCCCGTACAGCCTCCCAGATTCCCACCACATTCCAATGGAATAACAACATTCCAGATTTCAGGAACTGAGAATCATCCTCTTCCCCTCCCAAATTCCCATGGAAACACGGCATTCTCTTATTCCCTAATTTGGAACCCCCCATAAGCGTTCCCAAAATCCCACCAAATTCCCATGGAATAACCATTTTAGTGTGTTGGGAATTTCCAATGCTCCACTTCCTCTCCCAAATTCCAATCAAACCCTAATGAAGTAACGACACTTTGCGTGTTGAGAATTTACAATCCGCCACTTCCCCTTCCAAATTCCCAACAAAACCATGGAATACGAGCAGTTCCATCATTGGCAATTTCAACTCCTCCAGTTCCTCTCCCAAATTTCCTCCAACCTCTAACGGAATAATGACATTCCGTGTGTGGGAAATTTAGAATCCTCCACTTCCCCTTCCAAATTCCCATAGAATAGCTGCATTCTGGGTTTATGGATTTTCAAAACATCCATACGTCCACTTAAACTCGCACGAAAACCTCGCAAAAACAGCATTCATGGTGTTGGGAATATGATATCCTCACGTTGCTCTATCCACTTTCCAGCAAAACCATGGAATCTGGGCATTGGGAGTTCGGAATCCTCCACTTCTCTTCCCAAATTCCAATGGAATAACAGCCTTCCAGGCATGGGGATATTGGAATCCTCTAGTTCCCTTCCAAAAAGCCCATGGAATAACGACATTCTGGGCATTGAGAAGTGAAAGTTTGCCAATTGCCTTCCCAAATCCCTAGGGAAGAAGACAATTCCGGCTGTCAGGTATTTGAAATCCTTCAGCTCCGCACCATAACCCCCATGGAATAACAGAATTCCAGGCGTTAGGAATTGAGCATCCTCCAGTTCCCCTTCGAATTTCCCATGGAATCCTGGCATTCTGGATGTCGGCACTTTAGAATCGCCCATACACTCTCCCAAATAGCCAAAAATTCACAAGGAATAACAGAATTCATGATATCAGGAATATATCATCCGCCAGCTCTCCGCACAATTTCCCACGCAATAACAGCATTCCGTGTGGTGGGAATCTTGACTCCTCCACTTACCCTCCCAAATCTGCATGGAATCATGGCATTCTGGGTGTTGGGAATTTTCAATCCCCCATAAACCCACCCCAAATCCCACCACATTCCCAAAGAAGAGCAACTTTCCAGATGTCAGGAATTTGGAATATCCCAGTTCCCCACCCAAATTCCCATGGAACAACAGCATTCCAAGTGACAGAAATCGAGAATCTTCCGGCAACGTGAAAAACTTGTCATGGAATAATGGGATTTCAGGTGTGAGGAATTGAGAATGCCCCGTACAGCCTCCCAGATTCCCACCACATTCCAATGGAATAACAACATTCCAGATTTCAGGAACTGAGAATCATCCTCTTCCCCTCCCAAATTCCCATGGAAACACGGCATTCTCTTATTCCCTAATTTGGAACCCCCCATAAGCGTTCCCAAAATCCCACCAAATTCCCATGGAATAACCATTTTAGTGTGTTGGGAATTTCCAATGCTCCACTTCCTCTCCCAAATTCCAATCAAACCCTAATGAAGTAACGACACTTTGCGTGTTGAGAATTTACAATCCGCCACTTCCCCTTCCAAATTCCCAACAAAACCATGGAATACGAGCAGTTCCATCATTGGCAATTTCAACTCCTCCAGTTCCTCTCCCAAATTTCCTCCAACCTCTAACGGAATAATGACATTCCGTGTGTGGGAAATTTAGAATCCTCCACTTCCCCTTCCAAATTCCCATAGAATAGCTGCATTCTGGGTTTATGGATTTTCAAAACATCCATACGCCCACTTAAACTCGCACGAAAACCTCGCAAAAACAGCATTCATGGTGTTGGGAATATGATATCCTCACGTTGCTCTATCCACTTTCCAGCAAAACCATGGAATCTGGGCATTGGGAGTTCGGAATCCTCCACTTCTCTTCCCAAATTCCAATGGAATAACAGCCTTCCAGGCATGGGGATATTGGAATCCTCTAGTTCCCTTCCAAAAAGCCCATGGAATAACGACATTCTGGGCATTGAGAAGTGAAAGTTTGCCAATTGCCTTCCCAAATCCCTAGGGAAGAAGACAATTCGGGCTGTCAGGTATTTGAAATCCTTCAGCTCCGCACCATAACCCCCATGGAATAACAGAATTCCAGGCGTTAGGAATTGAGCATCCTCCAGTTCCCCTTCGAATTTCCCATGGAATCCTGGCATTCTGGATGTCGGCACTTTAGAATCGCCCATACACTGTCCCAAATAGATAAAAATTCACAAGGAATAACAGAATTCATGATATCAGGAATATATCATCCGCCAGCTCTCCGCACAATTTCCCACGCAATAACAGCATTCCGTGTGGTGGGAATCTTGACTCCTCCACTTACCCTCCCAAATCTGCATGGAATCATGGCATTCTGGGTGTTGGGAATTTTCAATCCCCCATAAACCCACCCCAAATCCCACCACATTCCCAAAGAAGAGCAACTTTCCAGATGTCAGGAATTTGGAATATCCCAGTTCCCCACCCAAATTCCCATGGAACAACAGCATTCCAAGTGACAGAAATCGAGAATCTTCCGGCAACGTGAAAAACTTGTCATGGAATAATGGGATTTCAGGTGTGAGGAATTGAGAATGCCCCGTACAGCCTCCCAGATTCCCACCACATTCCAATGGAATAACAACATTCCAGATTTCAGGAACTGAGAATCATCCTCTTCCCCTCCCAAATTCCCATGGAAACACGGCATTCTCTTATTCCCTAATTTGGAACCCCCCATAAGCGTTCCCAAAATCCCACCAAATTCCCATGGAATAACCATTTTAGTGTGTTGGGAATTTCCAATGCTCCACTTCCTCTCCCAAATTCCAATCAAACCCTAATGAAGTAACGACACTTTGCGTGTTGAGAATTTACAATCCGCCACTTCCCCTTCCAAATTCCCAACAAAACCATGGAATACGAGCAGTTCCATCATTGGCAATTTCAACTCCTCCAGTTCCTCTCCCAAATTTCCTCCAACCTCTAACGGAATAATGACATTCCGTGTGTGGGAAATTTAGAATCCTCCACTTCCCCTTCCAAATTCCCATAGAATAGCTGCATTCTGGGTTTATGGATTTTCAAAACATCCATACGCCCACTTAAACTCGCACGAAAACCTCGCAAAAACAGCATTCATGGTGTTGGGAATATGATATCCTCACGTTGCTCTATCCACTTTCCAGCAAAACCATGGAATCTGGGCATTGGGAGTTCGGAATCCTCCACTTCTCTTCCCAAATTCCAATGGAATAACAGCCTTCCAGGCATGGGGATATTGGAATCCTCTAGTTCCCTTCCAAAAAGCCCATGGAATAACGACATTCTGGGCATTGAGAAGTGAAAGTTTGCCAATTGCCTTCCCAAATCCCTAGGGAAGAAGACAATTCGGGCTGTCAGGTATTTGAAATCCTTCAGCTCCGCACCATAACCCCCATGGAATAACAGAATTCCAGGCGTTAGGAATTGAGCATCCTCCAGTTCCCCTTCGAATTTCCCATGGAATCCTGGCATTCTGGATGTCGGCACTTTAGAATCTCCCATACACTGTCCCAAATAGATAAAAATTCACAAGGAATAACAGAATTCATGATATCAGGAATATATCATCCGCCAGCTCTCCGCACAATTTCCCACGCAATAACAGCATTCCGTGTGGTGGGAATCTTGACTCCTCCACTTACCCTCCCAAATCTGCATGGAATCATGGCATTCTGGGTGTTGGGAATTTTCAATCCCCCATAAACCCACCCCAAATCCCACCACATTCCCAAAGAAGAGCAACTTTCCAGATGTCAGGAATTTGGAATATCCCAGTTCCCCACCCAAATTCCCATGGAACAACAGCATTCCAAGTGACAGAAATCGAGAATCTTCCGGCAACGTGAAAAAATTGTCATGGAATAATGGGATTTCAGGTGTGAGGAATTGAGAATGCCCCGTACAGCCTCCCAGATTCCCACCACATTCCAATGGAATAACAACATTCCAGATTTCAGGAACTGAGAATCATCCTCTTCCCCTCCCAAATTCCCATGGAAACACGGCATTCTCTTATTCCCTAATTTGGAACCCCCCATAAGCGTTCCCAAAATCCCACCAAATTCCCATGGAATAACCATTTTAGTGTGTTGGGAATTTCCAATGCTCCACTTCCTCTCCCAAATTCCAATCAAACCCTAATGAAGTAACGACACTTTGCGTGTTGAGAATTTACAATCCGCCACTTCCCCTTCCAAATTCCCAACAAAACCATGGAATACGAGCAGTTCCATCATTGGCAATTTCAACTCCTCCAGTTCCTCTCCCAAATTTCCTCCAACCTCTAACGGAATAATGACATTCTGTGTGTGGGAAATTTAGAATCCTCCACTTCCCTTTCCAAATTCCCATAGAATAGCTGCATTCTGGGTTTATGGATTTTCAAAACATCCATACGTCCACTTAAACTCGCACGAAAACCTCGCAAAAACAGCATTCATGGTGTTGGGAATATGATATCCTCACGTTGCTCTATCCACTTTCCAGCAAAACCATGGAATCTGGGCATTGGGAGTTCGGAATCCTCCACTTCTCTTCCCAAATTCCAATGGAATAACAGCCTTCCAGGCATGGGGATATTGGAATCCTCTAGTTCCCTTCCAAAAAGCCCATGGAATAACGACATTCTGGGCATTGAGAAGTGAAAGTTTGCCAATTGCCTTCCCAAATCCCTAGGGAAGAAGACAATTCCGGCTGTCAGGTATTTGAAATCCTTCAGCTCCGCACCATAACCCCCATGGAATAACAGAATTCCAGGCGTTAGGAATTGAGCATCCTCCAGTTCCCCTTCGAATTTCCCATGGAATCCTGGCATTCTGGATGTCGGCAGTTTAGAATCGCCCATACACTCTCCCAAATAGCCAAAAATTCACAAGGAATAACAGAATTCATGAGATCAGGAATATATCATCCGCCAGCTCTCCGCACAATTTCCCACGCAATAACAGCATTCCGTGTGGTGGGAATCTTGACTCCTCCACTTACCCTCCCAAATCTGCATGGAATCATGGCATTCTGGGTGTTGGGAATTTTCAATCCCCCATAAACCCACCCCAAATCCCACCACATTCCCAAAGAAGAGCAACTTTCCAGATGTCAGGAATTTGGAATATCCCAGTTCCCCACCCAAATTCCCATGGAACAACAGCATTCCAAGTGACAGAAATCGAGAATCTTCCGGCAACGTGAAAAACTTGTCATGGAATAATGGGATTTCAGGTGTGAGGAATTGAGAATGCCCCGTACAGCCTCCCAGATTCCCACCACATTCCAATGGAATAACAACATTCCAGATTTCAGGAACTGAGAATCATCCTCTTCCCCTCCCAAATTCCCATGGAAACACGGCATTCTCTTATTCCCTAATTTGGAACCCCCCATAAGCGTTCCCAAAATCCCACCAAATTCCCATGGAATAACCATTTTAGTGTGTTGGGAATTTCCAATGCTCCACTTCCTCTCCCAAATTCCAATCAAACCCTAATGAAGTAACGACACTTTGCGTGTTGAGAATTTACAATCCGCCACTTCCCCTTCCAAATTCCCAACAAAACCATGGAATACGAGCAGTTCCATCATTGGCAATTTCAACTCCTCCAGTTCCTCTCCCAAATTTCCTCCAACCTCTAACGGAATAATGACATTCCGTGTGTGGGAAATTTAGAATCCTCCACTTCCCCTTCCAAATTCCCATAGAATAGCTGCATTCTGGGTTTATGGATTTTCAAAACATCCATACGCCCACTTAAACTCGCACGAAAACCTCGCAAAAACAGCATTCATGGTGTTGGGAATATGATATCCTCACGTTGCTCTATCCACTTTCCAGCAAAACCATGGAATCTGGGCATTGGGAGTTCGGAATCCTCCACTTCTCTTCCCAAATTCCAATGGAATAACAGCCTTCCAGGCATGGGGATATTGGAATCCTCTAGTTCCCTTCCAAAAAGCCCATGGAATAACGACATTCTGGGCATTGAGAAGTGAAAGTTTGCCAATTGCCTTCCCAAATCCCTAGGGAAGAAGACAATTCCGGCTGTCAGGTATTTGAAATCCTTCAGCTCCGCACCATAACCCCCATGGAATAACAGAATTCCAGGCGTTAGGAATTGAGCATCCTCCAGTTCCCCTTCGAATTTCCCATGGAATCCTGGCATTCTGGATGTCGGCACTTTAGAATCGCCCATACACTCTCCCAAATAGCCAAAAATTCACAAGGAATAACAGAATTCATGAGATCAGGAATATATCATCCGCCAGCTCTCCGCACAATTTCCCACGCAATAACAGCATTCCGTGTGGTGGGAATCTTGACTCCTCCACTTACCCTCCCAAATCTGCATGGAATCATGGCATTCTGGGTGTTGGGAATTTTCAATCCCCCATAAACCCACCCCAAATCCCACCACATTCCCAAAGAAGAGCAACTTTCCAGATGTCAGGAATTTGGAATATCCCAGTTCCCCACCCAAATTCCCATGGAACAACAGCATTCCAAGTGACAGAAATCGAGAATCTTCCGGCAACGTGAAAAACTTGTCATGGAATAATGGGATTTCAGGTGTGAGGAATTGAGAATGCCCCGTACAGCCTCCCAGATTCCCACCACATTCCAATGGAATAACAACATTCCAGATTTCAGGAACTGAGAATCATCCTCTTCCCCTCCCAAATTCCCATGGAAACACGGCATTCTCTTATTCCCTAATTTGGAACCCCCCATAAGCGTTCCCAAAATCCCACCAAATTCCCATGGAATAACCATTTTAGTGTGTTGGGAATTTCCAATGCTCCACTTCCTCTCCCAAATTCCAATCAAACCCTAATGAAGTAACGACACTTTGCGTGTTGAGAATTTACAATCCGCCACTTCCCCTTCCAAATTCCCAACAAAACCATGGAATACGAGCAGTTCCATCATTGGCAATTTCAACTCCTCCAGTTCCTCTCCCAAATTTCCTCCAACCTCTAACGGAATAATGACATTCCGTGTGTGGGAAATTTAGAATCCTCCACTTCCCCTTCCAAATTCCCATAGAATAGCTGCATTCTGGGTTTATGGATTTTCAAAACATCCATACGCCCACTTAAACTCGCACGAAAACCTCGCAAAAACAGCATTCATGGTGTTGGGAATATGATATCCTCACGTTGCTCTATCCACTTTCCAGCAAAACCATGGAATCTGGGCATTGGGAGTTCGGAATCCTCCACTTCTCTTCCCAAATTCCAATGGAATAACAGCCTTCCAGGCATGGGGATATTGGAATCCTCTAGTTCCCTTCCAAAAAGCCCATGGAATAACGACATTCTGGGCATTGAGAAGTGAAAGTTTGCCAATTGCCTTCCCAAATCCCTAGGGAAGAAGACAATTCGGGCTGTCAGGTATTTGAAATCCTTCAGCTCCGCACCATAACCCCCATGGAATAACAGAATTCCAGGCGTTAGGAATTGAGCATCCTCCAGTTCCCCTTCGAATTTCCCATGGAATCCTGGCATTCTGGATGTCGGCACTTTAGAATCTCCCATACACTGTCCCAAATAGATAAAAATTCACAAGGAATAACAGAATTCATGATATCAGGAATATATCATCCGCCAGCTCTCCGCACAATTTCCCACGCAATAACAGCATTCCGTGTGGTGGGAATCTTGACTCCTCCACTTACCCTCCCAAATCTGCATGGAATCATGGCATTCTGGGTGTTGGGAATTTTCAATCCCCCATAAACCCACCCCAAATCCCACCACATTCCCAAAGAAGAGCAACTTTCCAGATGTCAGGAATTTGGAATATCCCAGTTCCCCACCCAAATTCCCATGGAACAACAGCATTCCAAGTGACAGAAATCGAGAATCTTCCGGCAACGTGAAAAAATTGTCATGGAATAATGGGATTTCAGGTGTGAGGAATTGAGAATGCCCCGTACAGCCTCCCAGATTCCCACCACATTCCAATGGAATAACAACATTCCAGATTTCAGGAACTGAGAATCATCCTCTTCCCCTCCCAAATTCCCATGGAAACACGGCATTCTCTTATTCCCTAATTTGGAACCCCCCATAAGCGTTCCCAAAATCCCACCAAATTCCCATGGAATAACCATTTTAGTGTGTTGGGAATTTCCAATGCTCCACTTCCTCTCCCAAATTCCAATCAAACCCTAATGAAGTAACGACACTTTGCGTGTTGAGAATTTACAATCCGCCACTTCCCCTTCCAAATTCCCAACAAAACCATGGAATACGAGCAGTTCCATCATTGGCAATTTCAACTCCTCCAGTTCCTCTCCCAAATTTCCTCCAACCTCTAACGGAATAATGACATTCTGTGTGTGGGAAATTTAGAATCCTCCACTTCCCCTTCCAAATTCCCATAGAATAGCTGCATTCTGGGTTTATGGATTTTCAAAACATCCATACGCCCACTTAAACTCGCACGAAAACCTCGCAAAAACAGCATTCATGGTGTTGGGAATATGATATCCTCACGTTGCTCTATCCACTTTCCAGCAAAACCATGGAATCTGGGCATTGGGAGTTCGGAATCCTCCACTTCTCTTCCCAAATTCCAATGGAATAACAGCCTTCCAGGCATGGGGATATTGGAATCCTCTAGTTCCCTTCCAAAAAGCCCATGGAATAACGACATTCTGGGCATTGAGAAGTGAAAGTTTGCCAATTGCCTTCCCAAATCCCTAGGGAAGAAGACAATTCCGGCTGTCAGGTATTTGAAATCCTTCAGCTCCGCACCATAACCCCCATGGAATAACAGAATTCCAGGCGTTAGGAATTGAGCATCCTCCAGTTCCCCTTCGAATTTCCCATGGAATCCTGGCATTCTGGATGTCGGCACTTTAGAATCGCCCATACACTCTCCCAAATAGCCAAAAATTCACAAGGAATAACAGAATTCATGAGATCAGGAATATATCATCCGACAGCTCTCCGCACAATTTCCCACGCAATAACAGCATTCCGTGTGGTGGGAATCTTGACTCCTCCACTTACCCTCCCAAATCTGCATGGAATCATGGCATTCTGGGTGTTGGGAATTTTCAATCCCCCATAAACCCACCCCAAATCCCACCACATTCCCAAAGAAGAGCAACTTTCCAGATGTCAGGAATTTGGAATATCCCAGTTCCCCACCCAAATTCCCATGGAACAACAGCATTCCAAGTGACAGAAATCGAGAATCTTCCGGCAACGTGAAAAACTTGTCATGGAATAATGGGATTTCAGGTGTGAGGAATTGAGAATGCCCCGTACAGCCTCCCAGATTCCCACCACATTCCAATGGAATAACAACATTCCAGATTTCAGGAACTGAGAATCATCCTCTTCCCCTCCCAAATTCCCATGGAAACACGGCATTCTCTTATTCCCTAATTTGGAACCCCCCATAAGCGTTCCCAAAATCCCACCAAATTCCCATGGAATAACCATTTTAGTGTGTTGGGAATTTCCAATGCTCCACTTCCTCTCCCAAATTCCAATCAAACCCTAATGAAGTAACGACACTTTGCGTGTTGAGAATTTACAATCCGCCACTTCCCCTTCCAAATTCCCAACAAAACCATGGAATACGAGCAGTTCCATCATTGGCAATTTCAACTCCTCCAGTTCCTCTCCCAAATTTCCTCCAACCTCTAACGGAATAATGACATTCCGTGTGTGGGAAATTTAGAATCCTCCACTTCCCCTTCCAAATTCCCATAGAATAGCTGCATTCTGGGTTTATGGATTTTCAAAACATCCATACGTCCACTTAAACTCGCATGAAAACCTCGCAAAAACAGCATTCATGGTGTTGGGAATATGATATCCTCACGTTGCTCTATCCACTTTCCAGCAAAACCATGGAATGACAGCATTCTGGGCATTGGGAGTTCGGAATCCTCCACTTCTCTTCCCAAATTCCAATGGAATAACAGCCTTCCAGGCATGGGGATATTGGAATCCTCTAGTTCCCTTCCAAAAAGACCATGGAATAACGACATTCTGGGCATTGAGAAGTGAAAGTTTGCCAATTGCCTTCCCAAATCCCTAGGGAAGAAGACAATTCCGGCTGTCAGGTATTTGAAATCCTTCAGCTCCGCACCATAACCCCCATGGAATAACAGAATTCCAGGCGTTAGGAATTGAGCATCCTCCAGTTCCCCTTCGAATTTCCCATGGAATCCTGGCATTCTGGATGTCGGCACTTTAGAATCGCCCATACACTCTCCCAAATAGCCAAAAAATTCACAAGGAATAACAGAATTCATGATATCAGGAATATATCATCCGCCAGCTCTCCGCACAATTTCCCACGCAATAACAGCATTCCGTGTGGTGGGAATCTTGACTCCTCCACTTACCCTCCCAAATCTGCATGGAATCATGGCATTCTGGGTGTTGGGAATTTTCAATCCCCCATAAACCCACCCCAAATCCCACCACATTCCCAAAGAAGAGCAACTTTCCAGATGTCAGGAATTTGGAATATCCCAGTTCCCCACCCAAATTCCCATGGAACAACAGCATTCCAAGTGACAGAAATCGAGAATCTTCTGGCAACGTGAAAAAATTGTCATGGAATAATGGGATTTCAGGTGTGAGGAATTGAGAATGCCCCGTACAGCCTCCCAGATTCCCACCACATTCCAATGGAATAACAACATTCCAGATTTCAGGAACTGAGAATCATCCTCTTCCCCTCCCAAATTCCCATGGAAACACGGCATTCTCTTATTCCCTAATTTGGAACCCCCCATAAGCGTTCCCAAAATCCCACCAAATTCCCATGGAATAACCATTTTAGTGTGTTGGGAATTTCCAATGCTCCACTTCCTCTCCCAAATTCCAATCAAACCCTAATGAAGTAACGACACTTTGCGTGTTGAGAATTTACAATCCGCCACTTCCCCTTCCAAATTCCCAACAAAACCATGGAATACGAGCAGTTCCATCATTGGCAATTTCAACTCCTCCAGTTCCTCTCCCAAATTTCCTCCAACCTCTAACGGAATAATGACATTCCGTGTGTGGGAAATTTAGAATCCTCCACTTCCCCTTCCAAATTCCCATAGAATAGCTGCATTCTGGGTTTATGGATTTTCAAAACATCCATACGTCCACTTAAACTCGCACAAAAACCTCGCAAAAACAGCATTCATGGTGTTGGGAATATGATATCCTCACGTTGCTCTATCCACTTTCCAGCAAAACCATGGAATCTGGGCATTGGGAGTTCGGAATCCTCCACTTCTCTTCCCAAATTCCAATGGAATAACAGCCTTCCAGGCATGGGGATATTGGAATCCTCTAGTTCCCTTCCAAAAAGCCCATGGAATAACGACATTCTGGGCATTGAGAAGTGAAAGTTTGCCAATTGCCTTCCCAAATCCCTAGGGAAGAAGACAATTCCGGCTGTCAGGTATTTGAAATCCTTCAGCTCCGCACCATAACCCCCATGGAATAACAGAATTCCAGGCGTTAGGAATTGAGCATCCTCCAGTTCCCCTTCGAATTTCCCATGGAATCCTGGCATTCTGGATGTCGGCACTTTAGAATCTCCCATACACTCTCCCAAATAGATAAAAATTCACAAGGAATAACAGAATTCATGATATCAGGAATATATCATCCGCCAGCTCTCCGCACAATTTCCCACGCAATAACAGCATTCCGTGTGGTGGGAATCTTGACTCCTCCACTTACCCTCCCAAATCTGCATGGAATCATGGCATTCTGGGTGTTGGGAATTTTCAATCCCCCATAAACCCACCCCAAATCCCACCACATTCCCAAAGAAGAGCAACTTTCCAGATGTCAGGAATTTGGAATATCCCAGTTCCCCACCCAAATTCCCATGGAACAACAGCATTCCAAGTGACAGAAATCGAGAATCTTCCGGCAACGTGAAAAAATTGTCATGGAATAATGGGATTTCAGGTGTGAGGAATTGAGAATGCCCCGTACAGCCTCCCAGATTCCCACCACATTCCAATGGAATAACAACATTCCAGATTTCAGGAACTGAGAATCATCCTCTTCCCCTCCCAAATTCCCATGGAAACACGGCATTCTCTTATTCCCTAATTTGGAACCCCCCATAAGCGTTCCCAAAATCCCACCAAATTCCCATGGAATAACCATTTTAGTGTGTTGGGAATTTCCAATGCTCCACTTCCTCTCCCAAATTCCAATCAAACCCTAATGAAGTAACGACACTTTGCGTGTTGAGAATTTACAATCCGCCACTTCCCCTTCCAAATTCCCAACAAAACCATGGAATACGAGCAGTTCCATCATTGGCAATTTCAACTCCTCCAGTTCCTCTCCCAAATTTCCTCCAACCTCTAACGGAATAATGACATTCTGTGTGTGGGAAATTTAGAATCCTCCACTTCCCCTTCCAAATTCCCATAGAATAGCTGCATTCTGGGTTTATGGATTTTCAAAACATCCATACGCCCACTTAAACTCGCACGAAAACCTCGCAAAAACAGCATTCATGGTGTTGGGAATATGATATCCTCACGTTGCTCTATCCACTTTCCAGCAAAACCATGGAATCTGGGCATTGGGAGTTCGGAATCCTCCACTTCTCTTCCCAAATTCCAATGGAATAACAGCCTTCCAGGCATGGGGATATTGGAATCCTCTAGTTCCCTTCCAAAAAGCCCATGGAATAACGACATTCTGGGCATTGAGAAGTGAAAGTTTGCCAATTGCCTTCCCAAATCCCTAGGGAAGAAGACAATTCCGGCTGTCAGGTATTTGAAATCCTTCAGCTCCGCACCATAACCCCCATGGAATAACAGAATTCCAGGCGTTAGGAATTGAGCATCCTCCAGTTCCCCTTCGAATTTCCCATGGAATCCTGGCATTCTGGATGTCGGCACTTTAGAATCGCCCATACACTCTCCCAAATAGCCAAAAATTCACAAGGAATAACAGAATTCATGAGATCAGGAATATATCATCCGCCAGCTCTCCGCACAATTTCCCACGCAATAACAGCATTCCGTGTGGTGGGAATCTTGACTCCTCCACTTACCCTCCCAAATCTGCATGGAATCATGGCATTCTGGGTGTTGGGAATTTTCAATCCCCCATAAACCCACCCCAAATCCCACCACATTCCCAAAGAAGAGCAACTTTCCAGATGTCAGGAATTTGGAATATCCCAGTTCCCCACCCAAATTCCCATGGAACAACAGCATTCCAAGTGACAGAAATCGAGAATCTTCCGGCAACGTGAAAAACTTGTCATGGAATAATGGGATTTCAGGTGTGAGGAATTGAGAATGCCCCGTACAGCCTCCCAGATTCCCACCACATTCCAATGGAATAACAACATTCCAGATTTCAGGAACTGAGAATCATCCTCTTCCCCTCCCAAATTCCCATGGAAACACGGCATTCTCTTATTCCCTAATTTGGAACCCCCCATAAGCGTTCCCAAAATCCCACCAAATTCCCATGGAATAACCATTTTAGTGTGTTGGGAATTTCCAATGCTCCACTTCCTCTCCCAAATTCCAATCAAACCCTAATGAAGTAACGACACTTTGCGTGTTGAGAATTTACAATCCGCCACTTCCCCTTCCAAATTCCCAACAAAACCATGGAATACGAGCAGTTCCATCATTGGCAATTTCAACTCCTCCAGTTCCTCTCCCAAATTTCCTCCAACCTCTAACGGAATAATGACATTCTGTGTGTGGGAAATTTAGAATCCTCCACTTCCCCTTCCAAATTCCCATAGAATAGCTGCATTCTGGGTTTATGGATTTTCAAAACATCCATACGTCCACTTAAACTCGCACGAAAACCTCGCAAAAACAGCATTCATGGTGTTGGGAATATGATATCCTCACGTTGCTCTATCCACTTTCCAGCAAAACCATGGAATGACAGCATTCTGGGCATTGGGAGTTCGGAATCCTCCACTTCTCTTCCCAAATTCCAATGGAATAACAGCCTTCCAGGCATGGGGATATTGGAATCCTCTAGTTCCCTTCCAAAAAGCCCATGGAATAACGACATTCTGGGCATTGAGAAGTGAAAGTTTGCCAATTGCCTTCCCAAATCCCTAGGGAAGAAGACAATTCCGGCTGTCAGGTATTTGAAATCCTTCAGCTCCGCACCATAACCCCCATGGAATAACAGAATTCCAGGCGTTAGGAATTGAGCATCCTCCAGTTCCCCTTCGAATTTCCCATGGAATCCTGGCATTCTGGATGTCGGCACTTTAGAATCGCCCATACACTCTCCCAAATAGCCAAAAAATTCACAAGGAATAACAGAATTCATGATATCAGGAATATATCATCCGCCAGCTCTCCGCACAATTTCCCACGCAATAACAGCATTCCGTGTGGTGGGAATCTTGACTCCTCCACTTACCCTCCCAAATCTGCATGGAATCATGGCATTCTGGGTGTTGGGAATTTTCAATCCCCCAGAAACCCACCCCAAATCCCACCACATTCCCAAAGAAGAGCAACTTTCCAGATGTCAGGAATTTGGAATATCCCAGTTCCCCACCCAAATTCCCATGGAACAACAGCATTCCAAGTGACAGAAATCGAGAATCTTCTGGCAATGTGAAAAAATTGTCATGGAATAATGGGATTTCAGGTGTGAGGAATTGAGAATGCCCTGTACAGCCTCCCAGATTCCCACCACATTCCAATGGAATAACAACATTCCAGATTTCAGGAACTGAGAATCATCCTCTTCCCCTCCCAAATTCCCATGGAAACACGGCATTCTCTTATTCCCTAATTTGGAACCCCCCATAAGCGTTCCCAAAATCCCACCAAATTCCCATGGAATAACCATTTTAGTGTGTTGGGAATTTCCAATGCTCCACTTCCTCTCCCAAATTCCAATCAAACCCTAATGAAGTAACGACACTTTGCGTGTTGAGAATTTACAATCCGCCACTTCCCCTTCCAAATTCCCAACAAAACCATGGAATACGAGCAGTTCCATCATTGGCAATTTCAACTCCTCCAGTTCCTCTCCCAAATTTCCTCCAACCTCTAACGGAATAATGACATTCTGTGTGTGGGAAATTTAGAATCCTCCACTTCCCCTTCCAAATTCCCATAGAATAGCTGCATTCTGGGTTTATGGATTTTCAAAACATCCATACGCCCACTTAAACTCGCACGAAAACCTCGCAAAAACAGCATTCATGGTGTTGGGAATATGATATCCTCACGTTGCTCTATCCACTTTCCAGCAAAACCATGGAATCTGGGCATTGGGAGTTCGGAATCCTCCACTTCTCTTCCCAAATTCCAATGGAATAACAGCCTTCCAGGCATGGGGATATTGGAATCCTCTAGTTCCCTTCCAAAAAGACCATGGAATAACGACATTCTGGGCATTGAGAAGTGAAAGTTTGCCAATTGCCTTCCCAAATCCCTAGGGAAGAAGACAATTCCGGCTGTCAGGTATTTGAAATCCTTCAGCTCCGCACCATAACCCCCATGGAATAACAGAATTCCAGGCGTTAGGAATTGAGCATCCTCCAGTTCCCCTTCGAATTTCCCATGGAATCCTGGCATTCTGGATGTCGGCACTTTAGAATCGCCCATACACTCTCCCAAATAGCCAAAAATTCACAAGGAATAACAGAATTCATGAGATCAGGAATATATCATCCGCCAGCTCTCCGCACAATTTCCCACGCAATAACAGCATTCCGTGTGGTGGGAATCTTGACTCCTCCACTTACCCTCCCAAATCTGCATGGAATCATGGCATTCTGGGTGTTGGGAATTTTCAATCCCCCATAAACCCACCCCAAATCCCACCACATTCCCAAAGAAGAGCAACTTTCCAGATGTCAGGAATTTGGAATATCCCAGTTCCCCACCCAAATTCCCATGGAACAACAGCATTCCAAGTGACAGAAATCGAGAATCTTCCGGCAACGTGAAAAACTTGTCATGGAATAATGGGATTTCAGGTGTGAGGAATTGAGAATGCCCCGTACAGCCTCCCAGATTCCCACCACATTCCAATGGAATAACAACATTCCAGATTTCAGGAACTGAGAATCATCCTCTTCCCCTCCCAAATTCCCATGGAAACACGGCATTCTCTTATTCCCTAATTTGGAACCCCCCATAAGCGTTCCCAAAATCCCACCAAATTCCCATGGAATAACCATTTTAGTGTGTTGGGAATTTCCAATGCTCCACTTCCTCTCCCAAATTCCAATCAAACCCTAATGAAGTAACGACACTTTGCGTGTTGAGAATTTACAATCCGCCACTTCCCCTTCCAAATTCCCAACAAAACCATGGAATACGAGCAGTTCCATCATTGGCAATTTCAACTCCTCCAGTTCCTCTCCCAAATTTCCTCCAACCTCTAACGGAATAATGACATTCTGTGTGTGGGAAATTTAGAATCCTCCACTTCCCCTTCCAAATTCCCATAGAATAGCTGCATTCTGGGTTTATGGATTTTCAAAACATCCATACGTCCACTTAAACTCGCATGAAAACCTCGCAAAAACAGCATTCATGGTGTTGGGAATATGATATCCTCACGTTGCTCTATCCACTTTCCAGCAAAACCATGGAATGACAGCATTCTGGGCATTGGGAGTTCGGAATCCTCCACTTCTCTTCCCAAATTCCAATGGAATAACAGCCTTCCAGGCATGGGGATATTGGAATCCTCTAGTTCCCTTCCAAAAAGACCATGGAATAACGACATTCTGGGCATTGAGAAGTGAAAGTTTGCCAATTGCCTTCCCAAATCCCTAGGGAAGAAGACAATTCCGGCTGTCAGGTATTTGAAATCCTTCAGCTCCGCACCATAACCCCCATGGAATAACAGAATTCCAGGCGTTAGGAATTGAGCATCCTCCAGTTCCCCTTCGAATTTCCCATGGAATCCTGGCATTCTGGATGTCGGCACTTTAGAATCGCCCATACACTCTCCCAAATAGCCAAAAAATTCACAAGGAATAACAGAATTCATGATATCAGGAATATATCATCCGCCAGCTCTCCGCACAATTTCCCACGCAATAACAGCATTCCGTGTGGTGGGAATCTTGACTCCTCCACTTACCCTCCCAAATCTGCATGGAATCATGGCATTCTGGGTGTTGGGAATTTTCAATCCCCCATAAACCCACCCCAAATCCCACCACATTCCCAAAGAAGAGCAACTTTCCAGATGTCAGGAATTTGGAATATCCCAGTTCCCCACCCAAATTCCCATGGAACAACAGCATTCCAAGTGACAGAAATCGAGAATCTTCTGGCAACGTGAAAAAATTGTCATGGAATAATGGGATTTCAGGTGTGAGGAATTGAGAATGCCCCGTACAACCTCCCAGATTCCCACCACATTCCAATGGAATAACAACATTCCAGATTTCAGGAACTGAGAATCATCCTCTTCCCCTCCCAAATTCCCATGGAAACACGGCATTCTCTTATTCCCTAATTTGGAACCCCCCATAAGCGTTCCCAAAATCCCACCAAATTCCCATGGAATAACCATTTTAGTGTGTTGGGAATTTCCAATGCTCCACTTCCTCTCCCAAATTCCAATCAAACCCTAATGAAGTAACGACACTTTGCGTGTTGAGAATTTACAATCCGCCACTTCCCCTTCCAAATTCCCAACAAAACCATGGAATACGAGCAGTTCCATCATTGGCAATTTCAACTCCTCCAGTTCCTCTCCCAAATTTCCTCCAACCTCTAACGGAATAATGACATTCCGTGTGTGGGAAATTTAGAATCCTCCACTTCCCCTTCCAAATTCCCATAGAATAGCTGCATTCTGGGTTTATGGATTTTCAAAACATCCATACGTCCACTTAAACTCGCACAAAAACCTCGCAAAAACAGCATTCATGGTGTTGGGAATATGATATCCTCACGTTGCTCTATCCACTTTCCAGCAAAACCATGGAATCTGGGCATTGGGAGTTCGGAATCCTCCACTTCTCTTCCCAAATTCCAATGGAATAACAGCCTTCCAGGCATGGGGATATTGGAATCCTCTAGTTCCCTTCCAAAAAGCCCATGGAATAACGACATTCTGGGCATTGAGAAGTGAAAGTTTGCCAATTGCCTTCCCAAATCCCTAGGGAAGAAGACAATTCCGGCTGTCAGGTATTTGAAATCCTTCAGCTCCGCACCATAACCCCCATGGAATAACAGAATTCCAGGCGTTAGGAATTGAGCATCCTCCAGTTCCCCTTCGAATTTCCCATGGAATCCTGGCATTCTGGATGTCGGCACTTTAGAATCTCCCATACACTCTCCCAAATAGATAAAAATTCACAAGGAATAACAGAATTCATGATATCAGGAATATATCATCCGCCAGCTCTCCGCACAATTTCCCACGCAATAACAGCATTCCGTGTGGTGGGAATCTTGACTCCTCCACTTACCCTCCCAAATCTGCATGGAATCATGGCATTCTGGGTGTTGGGAATTTTCAATCCCCCATAAACCCACCCCAAATCCCACCACATTCCCAAAGAAGAGCAACTTTCCAGATGTCAGGAATTTGGAATATCCCAGTTCCCCACCCAAATTCCCATGGAACAACAGCATTCCAAGTGACAGAAATCGAGAATCTTCCGGCAACGTGAAAAAATTGTCATGGAATAATGGGATTTCAGGTGTGAGGAATTGAGAATGCCCCGTACAGCCTCCCAGATTCCCACCACATTCCAATGGAATAACAACATTCCAGATTTCAGGAACTGAGAATCATCCTCTTCCCCTCCCAAATTCCCATGGAAACACGGCATTCTCTTATTCCCTAATTTGGAACCCCCCATAAGCGTTCCCAAAATCCCACCAAATTCCCATGGAATAACCATTTTAGTGTGTTGGGAATTTCCAATGCTCCACTTCCTCTCCCAAATTCCAATCAAACCCTAATGAAGTAACGACACTTTGCGTGTTGAGAATTTACAATCCGCCACTTCCCCTTCCAAATTCCCAACAAAACCATGGAATACGAGCAGTTCCATCATTGGCAATTTCAACTCCTCCAGTTCCTCTCCCAAATTTCCTCCAACCTCTAACGGAATAATGACATTCTGTGTGTGGGAAATTTAGAATCCTCCACTTCCCCTTCCAAATTCCCATAGAATAGCTGCATTCTGGGTTTATGGATTTTCAAAACATCCATACGCCCACTTAAACTCGCACGAAAACCTCGCAAAAACAGCATTCATGGTGTTGGGAATATGATATCCTCACGTTGCTCTATCCACTTTCCAGCAAAACCATGGAATCTGGGCATTGGGAGTTCGGAATCCTCCACTTCTCTTCCCAAATTCCAATGGAATAACAGCCTTCCAGGCATGGGGATATTGGAATCCTCTAGTTCCCTTCCAAAAAGCCCATGGAATAACGACATTCTGGGCATTGAGAAGTGAAAGTTTGCCAATTGCCTTCCCAAATCCCTAGGGAAGAAGACAATTCCGGCTGTCAGGTATTTGAAATCCTTCAGCTCCGCACCATAACCCCCATGGAATAACAGAATTCCAGGCGTTAGGAATTGAGCATCCTCCAGTTCCCCTTCGAATTTCCCATGGAATCCTGGCATTCTGGATGTCGGCACTTTAGAATCGCCCATACACTCTCCCAAATAGCCAAAAATTCACAAGGAATAACAGAATTCATGAGATCAGGAATATATCATCCGCCAGCTCTCCGCACAATTTCCCACGCAATAACAGCATTCCGTGTGGTGGGAATCTTGACTCCTCCACTTACCCTCCCAAATCTGCATGGAATCATGGCATTCTGGGTGTTGGGAATTTTCAATCCCCCATAAACCCACCCCAAATCCCACCACATTCCCAAAGAAGAGCAACTTTCCAGATGTCAGGAATTTGGAATATCCCAGTTCCCCACCCAAATTCCCATGGAACAACAGCATTCCAAGTGACAGAAATCGAGAATCTTCCGGCAACGTGAAAAACTTGTCATGGAATAATGGGATTTCAGGTGTGAGGAATTGAGAATGCCCCGTACAGCCTCCCAGATTCCCACCACATTCCAATGGAATAACAACATTCCAGATTTCAGGAACTGAGAATCATCCTCTTCCCCTCCCAAATTCCCATGGAAACACGGCATTCTCTTATTCCCTAATTTGGAACCCCCCATAAGCGTTCCCAAAATCCCACCAAATTCCCATGGAATAACCATTTTAGTGTGTTGGGAATTTCCAATGCTCCACTTCCTCTCCCAAATTCCAATCAAACCCTAATGAAGTAACGACACTTTGCGTGTTGAGAATTTACAATCCGCCACTTCCCCTTCCAAATTCCCAACAAAACCATGGAATACGAGCAGTTCCATCATTGGCAATTTCAACTCCTCCAGTTCCTCTCCCAAATTTCCTCCAACCTCTAACGGAATAATGACATTCTGTGTGTGGGAAATTTAGAATCCTCCACTTCCCCTTCCAAATTCCCATAGAATAGCTGCATTCTGGGTTTATGGATTTTCAAAACATCCATACGTCCACTTAAACTCGCACGAAAACCTCGCAAAAACAGCATTCATGGTGTTGGGAATATGATATCCTCACGTTGCTCTATCCACTTTCCAGCAAAACCATGGAATGACAGCATTCTGGGCATTGGGAGTTCGGAATCCTCCACTTCTCTTCCCAAATTCCAATGGAATAACAGCCTTCCAGGCATGGGGATATTGGAATCCTCTAGTTCCCTTCCAAAAAGACCATGGAATAACGACATTCTGGGCATTGAGAAGTGAAAGTTTGCCAATTGCCTTCCCAAATCCCTAGGGAAGAAGACAATTCCGGCTGTCAGGTATTTGAAATCCTTCAGCTCCGCACCATAACCCCCATGGAATAACAGAATTCCAGGCGTTAGGAATTGAGCATCCTCCAGTTCCCCTTCGAATTTCCCATGGAATCCTGGCATTCTGGATGTCGGCACTTTAGAATCGCCCATACACTCTCCCAAATAGCCAAAAAATTCACAAGGAATAACAGAATTCATGATATCAGGAATATATCATCCGCCAGCTCTCCGCACAATTTCCCACGCAATAACAGCATTCCGTGTGGTGGGAATCTTGACTCCTCCACTTACCCTCCCAAATCTGCATGGAATCATGGCATTCTGGGTGTTGGGAATTTTCAATCCCCCAGAAACCCACCCCAAATCCCACCACATTCCCAAAGAAGAGCAACTTTCCAGATGTCAGGAATTTGGAATATCCCAGTTCCCCACCCAAATTCCCATGGAACAACAGCATTCCAAGTGACAGAAATCGAGAATCTTCTGGCAATGTGAAAAAATTGTCATGGAATAATGGGATTTCAGGTGTGAGGAATTGAGAATGCCCTGTACAGCCTCCCAGATTCCCACCACATTCCAATGGAATAACAACATTCCAGATTTCAGGAACTGAGAATCATCCTCTTCCCCTCCCAAATTCCCATGGAAACACGGCATTCTCTTATTCCCTAATTTGGAACCCCCCATAAGCGTTCCCAAAATCCCACCAAATTCCCATGGAATAACCATTTTAGTGTGTTGGGAATTTCCAATGCTCCACTTCCTCTCCCAAATTCCAATCAAACCCTAATGAAGTAACGACACTTTGCGTGTTGAGAATTTACAATCCGCCACTTCCCCTTCCAAATTCCCAACAAAACCATGGAATACGAGCAGTTCCATCATTGGCAATTTCAACTCCTCCAGTTCCTCTCCCAAATTTCCTCCAACCTCTAACGGAATAATGACATTCCGTGTGTGGGAAATTTAGAATCCTCCACTTCCCCTTCCAAATTCCCATAGAATAGCTGCATTCTGGGTTTATGGATTTTCAAAACATCCATACGTCCACTTAAACTCGCACAAAAACCTCGCAAAAACAGCATTCATGGTGTTGGGAATATGATATCCTCACGTTGCTCTATCCACTTTCCAGCAAAACCATGGAATCTGGGCATTGGGAGTTCGGAATCCTCCACTTCTCTTCCCAAATTCCAATGGAATAACAGCCTTCCAGGCATGGGGATATTGGAATCCTCTAGTTCCCTTCCAAAAAGCCCATGGAATAACGACATTCTGGGCATTGAGAAGTGAAAGTTTGCCAATTGCCTTCCCAAATCCCTAGGGAAGAAGACAATTCCGGCTGTCAGGTATTTGAAATCCTTCAGCTCCGCACCATAACCCCCATGGAATAACAGAATTCCAGGCGTTAGGAATTGAGCATCCTCCAGTTCCCCTTCGAATTTCCCATGGAATCCTGGCATTCTGGATGTCGGCACTTTAGAATCGCCCATACACTCTCCCAAATAGCCAAAAATTCACAAGGAATAACAGAATTCATGAGATCAGGAATATATCATCCGCCAGCTCTCCGCACAATTTCCCACGCAATAACAGCATTCCGTGTGGTGGGAATCTTGACTCCTCCACTTACCCTCCCAAATCTGCATGGAATCATGGCATTCTGGGTGTTGGGAATTTTCAATCCCCCATAAACCCACCCCAAATCCCACCACATTCCCAAAGAAGAGCAACTTTCCAGATGTCAGGAATTTGGAATATCCCAGTTCCCCACCCAAATTCCTATGGAACAACAGCATTCCAAGTGACAGAAATCGAGAATCTTCCGGCAACGTGAAAAAATTGTCATGGAATAATGGGATTTCAGGTGTGAGGAATTGAGAATGCCCTGTACAGCCTCCCAGATTCCCACCACATTCCAATGGAATAACAACATTCCAGATTTCAGGAACTGAGAATCATCCTCTTCCCCTCCCAAATTCCCATGGAAACACGGCATTCTCTTATTCCCTAATTTGGAACCCCCCATAAGCGTTCCCAAAATCCCACCAAATTCCCATGGAATAACCATTTTAGTGTGTTGGGAATTTCCAATGCTCCACTTCCTCTCCCAAATTCCAATCAAACCCTAATGAAGTAACGACACTTTGCGTGTTGAGAATTTACAATCCGCCACTTCCCCTTCCAAATTCCCAACAAAACCATGGAATACGAGCAGTTCCATCATTGGCAATTTCAACTCCTCCAGTTCCTCTCCCAAATTTCCTCCAACCTCTAACGGAATAATGACATTCCGTGTGTGGGAAATTTAGAATCCTCCACTTCCCCTTCCAAATTCCCATAGAATAGCTGCATTCTGGGTTTATGGATTTTCAAAACATCCATACGCCCACTTAAACTCGCACGAAAACCTCGCAAAAACAGCATTCATGGTGTTGGGAATATGATATCCTCACGTTGCTCTATCCACTTTCCAGCAAAACCATGGAATCTGGGCATTGGGAGTTCGGAATCCTCCACTTCTCTTCCCAAATTCCAATGGAATAACAGCCTTCCAGGCATGGGGATATTGGAATCCTCTAGTTCCCTTCCAAAAAGCCCATGGAATAACGACATTCTGGGCATTGAGAAGTGAAAGTTTGCCAATTGCCTTCCCAAATCCCTAGGGAAGAAGACAATTCCGGCTGTCAGGTATTTGAAATCCTTCAGCTCCGCACCATAACCCCCATGGAATAACAGAATTCCAGGCGTTAGGAATTGAGCATCCTCCAGTTCCCCTTCGAATTTCCCATGGAATCCTGGCATTCTGGATGTCGGCACTTTAGAATCGCCCATACACTCTCCCAAATAGCCAAAAATTCACAAGGAATAACAGAATTCATGAGATCAGGAATATATCATCCGCCAGCTCTCCGCACAATTTCCCACGCAATAACAGCATTCCGTGTGGTGGGAATCTTGACTCCTCCACTTACCCTCCCAAATCTGCATGGAATCATGGCATTCTGGGTGTTGGGAATTTTCAATCCCCCATAAACCCACCCCAAATCCCACCACATTCCCAAAGAAGAGCAACTTTCCAGATGTCAGGAATTTGGAATATCCCAGTTCCCCACCCAAATTCCCATGGAACAACAGCATTCCAAGTGACAGAAATCGAGAATCTTCCGGCAACGTGAAAAACTTGTCATGGAATAATGGGATTTCAGGTGTGAGGAATTGAGAATGCCCCGTACAGCCTCCCAGATTCCCACCACATTCCAATGGAATAACAACATTCCAGATTTCAGGAACTGAGAATCATCCTCTTCCCCTCCCAAATTCCCATGGAAACACGGCATTCTCTTATTCCCTAATTTGGAACCCCCCATAAGCGTTCCCAAAATCCCACCAAATTCCCATGGAATAACCATTTTAGTGTGTTGGGAATTTCCAATGCTCCACTTCCTCTCCCAAATTCCAATCAAACCCTAATGAAGTAACGACACTTTGCGTGTTGAGAATTTACAATCCGCCACTTCCCCTTCCAAATTCCCAACAAAACCATGGAATACGAGCAGTTCCATCATTGGCAATTTCAACTCCTCCAGTTCCTCTCCCAAATTTCCTCCAACCTCTAACGGAATAATGACATTCCGTGTGTGGGAAATTTAGAATCCTCCACTTCCCCTTCCAAATTCCCATAGAATAGCTGCATTCTGGGTTTATGGATTTTCAAAACATCCATACGCCCACTTAAACTCGCACGAAAACCTCGCAAAAACAGCATTCATGGTGTTGGGAATATGATATCCTCACGTTGCTCTATCCACTTTCCAGCAAAACCATGGAATCTGGGCATTGGGAGTTCGGAATCCTCCACTTCTCTTCCCAAATTCCAATGGAATAACAGCCTTCCAGGCATGGGGATATTGGAATCCTCTAGTTCCCTTCCAAAAAGCCCATGGAATAACGACATTCTGGGCATTGAGAAGTGAAAGTTTGCCAATTGCCTTCCCAAATCCCTAGGGAAGAAGACAATTCGGGCTGTCAGGTATTTGAAATCCTTCAGCTCCGCACCATAACCCCCATGGAATAACAGAATTCCAGGCGTTAGGAATTGAGCATCCTCCAGTTCCCCTTCGAATTTCCCATGGAATCCTGGCATTCTGGATGTCGGCACTTTAGAATCTCCCATACACTGTCCCAAATAGATAAAAATTCACAAGGAATAACAGAATTCATGATATCAGGAATATATCATCCGCCAGCTCTCCGCACAATTTCCCACGCAATAACAGCATTCCGTGTGGTGGGAATCTTGACTCCTCCACTTACCCTCCCAAATCTGCATGGAATCATGGCATTCTGGGTGTTGGGAATTTTCAATCCCCCATAAACCCACCCCAAATCCCACCACATTCCCAAAGAAGAGCAACTTTCCAGATGTCAGGAATTTGGAATATCCCAGTTCCCCACCCAAATTCCTATGGAACAACAGCATTCCAAGTGACAGAAATCGAGAATCTTCCGGCAACGTGAAAAAATTGTCATGGAATAATGGGATTTCAGGTGTGAGGAATTGAGAATGCCCCGTACAGCCTCCCAGATTCCCACCACATTCCAATGGAATAACAACATTCCAGATTTCAGGAACTGAGAATCATCCTCTTCCCCTCCCAAATTCCCATGGAAACACGGCATTCTCTTATTCCCTAATTTGGAACCCCCCATAAGCGTTCCCAAAATCCCACCAAATTCCCATGGAATAACCATTTTAGTGTGTTGGGAATTTCCAATGCTCCACTTCCTCTCCCAAATTCCAATCAAACCCTAATGAAGTAACGACACTTTGCGTGTTGAGAATTTACAATCCGCCACTTCCCCTTCCAAATTCCCAACAAAACCATGCAATACGAGCAGTTCCATCATTGGCAATTTCAACTCCTCCAGTTCCTCTCCCAAATTTCCTCCAACCTCTAACGGAATAATGACATTCTGTGTGTGGGAAATTTAGAATCCTCCACTTCCCCTTCCAAATTCCCATAGAATAGCTGCATTCTGGGTTTATGGATTTTCAAAACATCCATACGCCCACTTAAACTCGCACGAAAACCTCGCAAAAACAGCATTCATGGTGTTGGGAATATGATATCCTCACGTTGCTCTATCCACTTTCCAGCAAAACCATGGAATCTGGGCATTGGGAGTTCGGAATCCTCCACTTCTCTTCCCAAATTCCAATGGAATAACAGCCTTCCAGGCATGGGGATATTGGAATCCTCTAGTTCCCTTCCAAAAAGCCCATGGAATAACGACATTCTGGGCATTGAGAAGTGAAAGTTTGCCAATTGCCTTCCCAAATCCCTAGGGAAGAAGACAATTCCGGCTGTCAGGTATTTGAAATCCTTCAGCTCCGCACCATAACCCCCATGGAATAACAGAATTCCAGGCGTTAGGAATTGAGCATCCTCCAGTTCCCCTTCGAATTTCCCATGGAATCCTGGCATTCTGGATGTCGGCACTTTAGAATCGCCCATACACTCTCCCAAATAGCCAAAAATTCACAAGGAATAACAGAATTCATGAGATCAGGAATATATCATCCGCCAGCTCTCCGCACAATTTCCCACGCAATAACAGCATTCCGTGTGGTGGGAATCTTGACTCCTCCACTTACCCTCCCAAATCTGCATGGAATCATGGCATTCTGGGTGTTGGGAATTTTCAATCCCCCATAAACCCACCCCAAATCCCACCACATTCCCAAAGAAGAGCAACTTTCCAGATGTCAGGAATTTGGAATATCCCAGTTCCCCACCCAAATTCCTATGGAACAACAGCATTCCAAGTGACAGAAATCGAGAATCTTCCGGCAACGTGAAAAAATTGTCATGGAATAATGGGATTTCAGGTGTGAGGAATTGAGAATGCCCTGTACAGCCTCCCAGATTCCCACCACATTCCAATGGAATAACAACATTCCAGATTTCAGGAACTGAGAATCATCCTCTTCCCCTCCCAAATTCCCATGGAAACACGGCATTCTCTTATTCCCTAATTTGGAACCCCCCATAAGCGTTCCCAAAATCCCACCAAATTCCCATGGAATAACCATTTTAGTGTGTTGGGAATTTCCAATGCTCCACTTCCTCTCCCAAATTCCAATCAAACCCTAATGAAGTAACGACACTTTGCGTGTTGAGAATTTACAATCCGCCACTTCCCCTTCCAAATTCCCAACAAAACCATGGAATACGAGCAGTTCCATCATTGGCAATTTCAACTCCTCCAGTTCCTCTCCCAAATTTCCTCCAACCTCTAACGGAATAATGACATTCCGTGTGTGGGAAATTTAGAATCCTCCACTTCCCCTTCCAAATTCCCATAGAATAGCTGCATTCTGGGTTTATGGATTTTCAAAACATCCATACGCCCACTTAAACTCGCACGAAAACCTCGCAAAAACAGCATTCATGGTGTTGGGAATATGATATCCTCACGTTGCTCTATCCACTTTCCAGCAAAACCATGGAATCTGGGCATTGGGAGTTCGGAATCCTCCACTTCTCTTCCCAAATTCCAATGGAATAACAGCCTTCCAGGCATGGGGATATTGGAATCCTCTAGTTCCCTTCCAAAAAGACCATGGAATAACGACATTCTGGGCATTGAGAAGTGAAAGTTTGCCAATTGCCTTCCCAAATCCCTAGGGAAGAAGACAATTCCGGCTGTCAGGTATTTGAAATCCTTCAGCTCCGCACCATAACCCCCATGGAATAACAGAATTCCAGGCGTTAGGAATTGAGCATCCTCCAGTTCCCCTTCGAATTTCCCATGGAATCCTGGCATTCTGGATGTCGGCACTTTAGAATCGCCCATACACTCTCCCAAATAGCCAAAAATTCACAAGGAATAACAGAATTCATGAGATCAGGAATATATCATCCGACAGCTCTCCGCACAATTTCCCACGCAATAACAGCATTCCGTGTGGTGGGAATCTTGACTCCTCCACTTACCCTCCCAAATCTGCATGGAATCATGGCATTCTGGGTGTTGGGAATTTTCAATCCCCCATAAACCCACCCCAAATCCCACCACATTCCCAAAGAAGAGCAACTTTCCAGATGTCAGGAATTTGGAATATCCCAGTTCCCCACCCAAATTCCCATGGAACAACAGCATTCCAAGTGACAGAAATCGAGAATCTTCCGGCAACGTGAAAAACTTGTCATGGAATAATGGGATTTCAGGTGTGAGGAATTGAGAATGCCCCGTACAGCCTCCCAGATTCCCACCACATTCCAATGGAATAACAACATTCCAGATTTCAGGAACTGAGAATCATCCTCTTCCCCTCCCAAATTCCCATGGAAACACGGCATTCTCTTATTCCCTAATTTGGAACCCCCCATAAGCGTTCCCAAAATCCCACCAAATTCCCATGGAATAACCATTTTAGTGTGTTGGGAATTTCCAATGCTCCACTTCCTCTCCCAAATTCCAATCAAACCCTAATGAAGTAACGACACTTTGCGTGTTGAGAATTTACAATCCGCCACTTCCCCTTCCAAATTCCCAACAAAACCATGGAATACGAGCAGTTCCATCATTGGCAATTTCAACTCCTCCAGTTCCTCTCCCAAATTTCCTCCAACCTCTAACGGAATAATGACATTCTGTGTGTGGGAAATTTAGAATCCTCCACTTCCCCTTCCAAATTCCCATAGAATAGCTGCATTCTGGGTTTATGGATTTTCAAAACATCCATACGCCCACTTAAACTCGCACGAAAACCTCGCAAAAACAGCATTCATGGTGTTGGGAATATGATATCCTCACGTTGCTCTATCCACTTTCCAGCAAAACCATGGAATCTGGGCATTGGGAGTTCGGAATCCTCCACTTCTCTTCCCAAATTCCAATGGAATAACAGCCTTCCAGGCATGGGGATATTGGAATCCTCTAGTTCCCTTCCAAAAAGCCCATGGAATAACGACATTCTGGGCATTGAGAAGTGAAAGTTTGCCAATTGCCTTCCCAAATCCCTAGGGAAGAAGACAATTCCGGCTGTCAGGTATTTGAAATCCTTCAGCTCCGCACCATAACCCCCATGGAATAACAGAATTCCAGGCGTTAGGAATTGAGCATCCTCCAGTTCCCCTTCGAATTTCCCATGGAATCCTGGCATTCTGGATGTCGGCACTTTAGAATCTCCCATACACTCTCCCAAATAGATAAAAATTCACAAGGAATAACAGAATTCATGAGATCAGGAATATATCATCCGCCAGCTCTCCGCACAATTTCCCACGCAATAACAGCATTCCGTGTGGTGGGAATCTTGACTCCTCCACTTACCCTCCCAAATCTGCATGGAATCATGGCATTCTGGGTGTTGGGAATTTTCAATCCCCCATAAACCCACCCCAAATCCCACCACATTCCCAAAGAAGAGCAACTTTCCAGATGTCAGGAATTTGGAATATCCCAGTTCCCCACCCAAATTCCTATGGAACAACAGCATTCCAAGTGACAGAAATCGAGAATCTTCCGGCAACGTGAAAAAATTGTCATGGAATAATGGGATTTCAGGTGTGAGGAATTGAGAATGCCCCGTACAGCCTCCCAGATTCCCACCACATTCCAATGGAATAACAACATTCCAGATTTCAGGAACTGAGAATCATCCTCTTCCCCTCCCAAATTCCCATGGAAACACGGCATTCTCTTATTCCCTAATTTGGAACCCCCCATAAGCGTTCCCAAAATCCCACCAAATTCCCATGGAATAACCATTTTAGTGTGTTGGGAATTTCCAATGCTCCACTTCCTCTCCCAAATTCCAATCAAACCCTAATGAAGTAACGACACTTTGCGTGTTGAGAATTTACAATCCGCCACTTCCCCTTCCAAATTCCCAACAAAACCATGGAATACGAGCAGTTCCATCATTGGCAATTTCAACTCCTCCAGTTCCTCTCCCAAATTTCCTCCAACCTCTAACGGAATAATGACATTCTGTGTGTGGGAAATTTAGAATCCTCCACTTCCCCTTCCAAATTCCCATAGAATAGCTGCATTCTGGGTTTATGGATTTTCAAAACATCCATACGCCCACTTAAACTCGCACGAAAACCTCGCAAAAACAGCATTCATGGTGTTGGGAATATGATATCCTCACGTTGCTCTATCCACTTTCCAGCAAAACCATGGAATCTGGGCATTGGGAGTTCGGAATCCTCCACTTCTCTTCCCAAATTCCAATGGAATAACAGCCTTCCAGGCATGGGGATATTGGAATCCTCTAGTTCCCTTCCAAAAAGCCCATGGAATAACGACATTCTGGGCATTGAGAAGTGAAAGTTTGCCAATTGCCTTCCCAAATCCCTAGGGAAGAAGACAATTCCGGCTGTCAGGTATTTGAAATCCTTCAGCTCCGCACCATAACCCCCATGGAATAACAGAATTCCAGGCGTTAGGAATTGAGCATCCTCCAGTTCCCCTTCGAATTTCCCATGGAATCCTGGCATTCTGGATGTCGGCACTTTAGAATCTCCCATACACTCTCCCAAATAGATAAAAATTCACAAGGAATAACAGAATTCATGAGATCAGGAATATATCATCCGCCAGCTCTCCGCACAATTTCCCACGCAATAACAGCATTCCGTGTGGTGGGAATCTTGACTCCTCCACTTACCCTCCCAAATCTGCATGGAATCATGGCATTCTGGGTGTTGGGAATTTTCAATCCCCCATAAACCCACCCCAAATCCCACCACATTCCCAAAGAAGAGCAACTTTCCAGATGTCAGGAATTTGGAATATCCCAGTTCCCCACCCAAATTCCTATGGAACAACAGCATTCCAAGTGACAGAAATCGAGAATCTTCCGGCAACGTGAAAAAATTGTCATGGAATAATGGGATTTCAGGTGTGAGGAATTGAGAATGCCCCGTACAGCCTCCCAGATTCCCACCACATTCCAATGGAATAACAACATTCCAGATTTCAGGAACTGAGAATCATCCTCTTCCCCTCCCAAATTCCCATGGAAACACGGCATTCTCTTATTCCCTAATTTGGAACCCCCCATAAGCGTTCCCAAAATCCCACCAAATTCCCATGGAATAACCATTTTAGTGTGTTGGGAATTTCCAATGCTCCACTTCCTCTCCCAAATTCCAATCAAACCCTAATGAAGTAACGACACTTTGCGTGTTGAGAATTTACAATCCGCCACTTCCCCTTCCAAATTCCCAACAAAACCATGGAATACGAGCAGTTCCATCATTGGCAATTTCAACTCCTCCAGTTCCTCTCCCAAATTTCCTCCAACCTCTAACGGAATAATGACATTCTGTGTGTGGGAAATTTAGAATCCTCCACTTCCCCTTCCAAATTCCCATAGAATAGCTGCATTCTGGGTTTATGGATTTTCAAAACATCCATACGCCCACTTAAACTCGCACGAAAACCTCGCAAAAACAGCATTCATGGTGTTGGGAATATGATATCCTCACGTTGCTCTATCCACTTTCCAGCAAAACCATGGAATCTGGGCATTGGGAGTTCGGAATCCTCCACTTCTCTTCCCAAATTCCAATGGAATAACAGCCTTCCAGGCATGGGGATATTGGAATCCTCTAGTTCCCTTCCAAAAAGCCCATGGAATAACGACATTCTGGGCATTGAGAAGTGAAAGTTTGCCAATTGCCTTCCCAAATCCCTAGGGAAGAAGACAATTCCGGCTGTCAGGTATTTGAAATCCTTCAGCTCCGCACCATAACCCCCATGGAATAACAGAATTCCAGGCGTTAGGAATTGAGCATCCTCCAGTTCCCCTTCGAATTTCCCATGGAATCCTGGCATTCTGGATGTCGGCACTTTAGAATCGCCCATACACTCTCCCAAATAGCCAAAAATTCACAAGGAATAACAGAATTCATGAGATCAGGAATATATCATCCGCCAGCTCTCCGCACAATTTCCCACGCAATAACAGCATTCCGTGTGGTGGGAATCTTGACTCCTCCACTTACCCTCCCAAATCTGCATGGAATCATGGCATTCTGGGTGTTGGGAATTTTCAATCCCCCATAAACCCACCCCAAATCCCACCACATTCCCAAAGAAGAGCAACTTTCCAGATGTCAGGAATTTGGAATATCCCAGTTCCCCACCCAAATTCCTATGGAACAACAGCATTCCAAGTGACAGAAATCGAGAATCTTCCGGCAACGTGAAAAAATTGTCATGGAATAATGGGATTTCAGGTGTGAGGAATTGAGAATGCCCTGTACAGCCTCCCAGATTCCCACCACATTCCAATGGAATAACAACATTCCAGATTTCAGGAACTGAGAATCATCCTCTTCCCCTCCCAAATTCCCATGGAAACACGGCATTCTCTTATTCCCTAATTTGGAACCCCCCATAAGCGTTCCCAAAATCCCACCAAATTCCCATGGAATAACCATTTTAGTGTGTTGGGAATTTCCAATGCTCCACTTCCTCTCCCAAATTCCAATCAAACCCTAATGAAGTAACGACACTTTGCGTGTTGAGAATTTACAATCCGCCACTTCCCCTTCCAAATTCCCAACAAAACCATGGAATACGAGCAGTTCCATCATTGGCAATTTCAACTCCTCCAGTTCCTCTCCCAAATTTCCTCCAACCTCTAACGGAATAATGACATTCTGTGTGTGGGAAATTTAGAATCCTCCACTTCCCCTTCCAAATTCCCATAGAATAGCTGCATTCTGGGTTTATGGATTTTCAAAACATCCATACGCCCACTTAAACTCGCACGAAAACCTCGCAAAAACAGCATTCATGGTGTTGGGAATATGATATCCTCACGTTGCTCTATCCACTTTCCAGCAAAACCATGGAATCTGGGCATTGGGAGTTCGGAATCCTCCACTTCTCTTCCCAAATTCCAATGGAATAACAGCCTTCCAGGCATGGGGATATTGGAATCCTCTAGTTCCCTTCCAAAAAGCCCATGGAATAACGACATTCTGGGCATTGAGAAGTGAAAGTTTGCCAATTGCCTTCCCAAATCCCTAGGGAAGAAGACAATTCGGGCTGTCAGGTATTTGAAATCCTTCAGCTCCGCACCATAACCCCCATGGAATAACAGAATTCCAGGCGTTAGGAATTGAGCATCCTCCAGTTCCCCTTCGAATTTCCCATGGAATCCTGGCATTCTGGATGTCGGCACTTTAGAATCGCCCATACACTCTCCCAAATAGCCAAAAATTCACAAGGAATAACAGAATTCATGAGATCAGGAATATATCATCCGACAGCTCTCCGCACAATTTCCCACGCAATAACAGCATTCCGTGTGGTGGGAATCTTGACTCCTCCACTTACCCTCCCAAATCTGCATGGAATCATGGCATTCTGGGTGTTGGGAATTTTCAATCCCCCATAAACCCACCCCAAATCCCACCACATTCCCAAAGAAGAGCAACTTTCCAGATGTCAGGAATTTGGAATATCCCAGTTCCCCACCCAAATTCCCATGGAACAACAGCATTCCAAGTGACAGAAATCGAGAATCTTCCGGCAACGTGAAAAAATTGTCATGGAATAATGGGATTTCAGGTGTGAGGAATTGAGAATGCCCCGTACAGCCTCCCAGATTCCCACCACATTCCAATGGAATAACAACATTCCAGATTTCAGGAACTGAGAATCATCCTCTTCCCCTCCCAAATTCCCATGGAAACACGGCATTCTCTTATTCCCTAATTTGGAACCCCCCATAAGCGTTCCCAAAATCCCACCAAATTCCCATGGAATAACCATTTTAGTGTGTTGGGAATTTCCAATGCTCCACTTCCTCTCCCAAATTCCAATCAAACCCTAATGAAGTAACGACACTTTGCGTGTTGAGAATTTACAATCCGCCACTTCCCCTTCCAAATTCCCAACAAAACCATGCAATACGAGCAGTTCCATCATTGGCAATTTCAACTCCTCCAGTTCCTCTCCCAAATTTCCTCCAACCTCTAACGGAATAATGACATTCTGTGTGTGGGAAATTTAGAATCCTCCACTTCCCCTTCCAAATTCCCATAGAATAGCTGCATTCTGGGTTTATGGATTTTCAAAACATCCATACGTCCACTTAAACTCGCACGAAAACCTCGCAAAAACAGCATTCATGGTGTTGGGAATATGATATCCTCACGTTGCTCTATCCACTTTCCAGCAAAACCATGGAATGACAGCATTCTGGGCATTGGGAGTTCGGAATCCTCCACTTCTCTTCCCAAATTCCAATGGAATAACAGCCTTCCAGGCATGGGGATATTGGAATCCTCTAGTTCCCTTCCAAAAAGCCCATGGAATAACGACATTCTGGGCATTGAGAAGTGAAAGTTTGCCAATTGCCTTCCCAAATCCCTAGGGAAGAAGACAATTCCGGCTGTCAGGTATTTGAAATCCTTCAGCTCCGCACCATAACCCCCATGGAATAACAGAATTCCAGGCGTTAGGAATTGAGCATCCTCCAGTTCCCCTTCGAATTTCCCATGGAATCCTGGCATTCTGGATGTCGGCACTTTAGAATCGCCCATACACTCTCCCAAATAGCCAAAAATTCACAAGGAATAACAGAATTCATGAGATCAGGAATATATCATCCGCCAGCTCTCCGCACAATTTCCCACGCAATAACAGCATTCCGTGTGGTGGGAATCTTGACTCCTCCACTTACCCTCCCAAATCTGCATGGAATCATGGCATTCTGGGTGTTGGGAATTTTCAATCCCCCATAAACCCACCCCAAATCCCACCACATTCCCAAAGAAGAGCAACTTTCCAGATGTCAGGAATTTGGAATATCCCAGTTCCCCACCCAAATTCCCATGGAACAACAGCATTCCAAGTGACAGAAATCGAGAATCTTCCGGCAACGTGAAAAAATTGTCATGGAATAATGGGATTTCAGGTGTGAGGAATTGAGAATGCCCCGTACAGCCTCCCAGATTCCCACCACATTCCAATGGAATAACAACATTCCAGATTTCAGGAACTGAGAATCATCCTCTTCCCCTCCCAAATTCCCATGGAAACACGGCATTCTCTTATTCCCTAATTTGGAACCCCCCATAAGCGTTCCCAAAATCCCACCAAATTCCCATGGAATAACCATTTTAGTGTGTTGGGAATTTCCAATGCTCCACTTCCTCTCCCAAATTCCAATCAAACCCTAATGAAGTAACGACACTTTGCGTGTTGAGAATTTACAATCCGCCACTTCCCCTTCCAAATTCCCAACAAAACCATGGAATACGAGCAGTTCCATCATTGGCAATTTCAACTCCTCCAGTTCCTCTCCCAAATTTCCTCCAACCTCTAACGGAATAATGACATTCCGTGTGTGGGAAATTTAGAATCCTCCACTTCCCCTTCCAAATTCCCATAGAATAGCTGCATTCTGGGTTTATGGATTTTCAAAACATCCATACGCCCACTTAAACTCGCACGAAAACCTCGCAAAAACAGCATTCATGGTGTTGGGAATATGATATCCTCACGTTGCTCTATCCACTTTCCAGCAAAACCATGGAATCTGGGCATTGGGAGTTCGGAATCCTCCACTTCTCTTCCCAAATTCCAATGGAATAACAGCCTTCCAGGCATGGGGATATTGGAATCCTCTAGTTCCCTTCCAAAAAGCCCATGGAATAACGACATTCTGGGCATTGAGAAGTGAAAGTTTGCCAATTGCCTTCCCAAATCCCTAGGGAAGAAGACAATTCGGGCTGTCAGGTATTTGAAATCCTTCAGCTCCGCACCATAACCCCCATGGAATAACAGAATTCCAGGCGTTAGGAATTGAGCATCCTCCAGTTCCCCTTCGAATTTCCCATGGAATCCTGGCATTCTGGATGTCGGCACTTTAGAATCTCCCATACACTGTCCCAAATAGATAAAAATTCACAAGGAATAACAGAATTCATGATATCAGGAATATATCATCCGCCAGCTCTCCGCACAATTTCCCACGCAATAACAGCATTCCGTGTGGTGGGAATCTTGACTCCTCCACTTACCCTCCCAAATCTGCATGGAATCATGGCATTCTGGGTGTTGGGAATTTTCAATCCCCCATAAACCCACCCCAAATCCCACCACATTCCCAAAGAAGAGCAACTTTCCAGATGTCAGGAATTTGGAATATCCCAGTTCCCCACCCAAATTCCCATGGAACAACAGCATTCCAAGTGACAGAAATCGAGAATCTTCCGGCAACGTGAAAAAATTGTCATGGAATAATGGGATTTCAGGTGTGAGGAATTGAGAATGCCCCGTACAGCCTCCCAGATTCCCACCACATTCCAATGGAATAACAACATTCCAGATTTCAGGAACTGAGAATCATCCTCTTCCCCTCCCAAATTCCCATGGAAACACGGCATTCTCTTATTCCCTAATTTGGAACCCCCCATAAGCGTTCCCAAAATCCCACCAAATTCCCATGGAATAACCATTTTAGTGTGTTGGGAATTTCCAATGCTCCACTTCCTCTCCCAAATTCCAATCAAACCCTAATGAAGTAACGACACTTTGCGTGTTGAGAATTTACAATCCGCCACTTCCCCTTCCAAATTCCCAACAAAACCATGGAATACGAGCAGTTCCATCATTGGCAATTTCAACTCCTCCAGTTCCTCTCCCAAATTTCCTCCAACCTCTAACGGAATAATGACATTCTGTGTGTGGGAAATTTAGAATCCTCCACTTCCCCTTCCAAATTCCCATAGAATAGCTGCATTCTGGGTTTATGGATTTTCAAAACATCCATACGCCCACTTAAACTCGCACGAAAACCTCGCAAAAACAGCATTCATGGTGTTGGGAATATGATATCCTCACGTTGCTCTATCCACTTTCCAGCAAAACCATGGAATCTGGGCATTGGGAGTTCGGAATCCTCCACTTCTCTTCCCAAATTCCAATGGAATAACAGCCTTCCAGGCATGGGGATATTGGAATCCTCTAGTTCCCTTCCAAAAAGCCCATGGAATAACGACATTCTGGGCATTGAGAAGTGAAAGTTTGCCAATTGCCTTCCCAAATCCCTAGGGAAGAAGACAATTCCGGCTGTCAGGTATTTGAAATCCTTCAGCTCCGCACCATAACCCCCATGGAATAACAGAATTCCAGGCGTTAGGAATTGAGCATCCTCCAGTTCCCCTTCGAATTTCCCATGGAATCCTGGCATTCTGGATGTCGGCACTTTAGAATCGCCCATACACTCTCCCAAATAGCCAAAAATTCACAAGGAATAACAGAATTCATGAGATCAGGAATATATCATCCGACAGCTCTCCGCACAATTTCCCACGCAATAACAGCATTCCGTGTGGTGGGAATCTTGACTCCTCCACTTACCCTCCCAAATCTGCATGGAATCATGGCATTCTGGGTGTTGGGAATTTTCAATCCCCCATAAACCCACCCCAAATCCCACCACATTCCCAAAGAAGAGCAACTTTCCAGATGTCAGGAATTTGGAATATCCCAGTTCCCCACCCAAATTCCCATGGAACAACAGCATTCCAAGTGACAGAAATCGAGAATCTTCCGGCAACGTGAAAAACTTGTCATGGAATAATGGGATTTCAGGTGTGAGGAATTGAGAATGCCCCGTACAGCCTCCCAGATTCCCACCACATTCCAATGGAATAACAACATTCCAGATTTCAGGAACTGAGAATCATCCTCTTCCCCTCCCAAATTCCCATGGAAACACGGCATTCTCTTATTCCCTAATTTGGAACCCCCCATAAGCGTTCCCAAAATCCCACCAAATTCCCATGGAATAACCATTTTAGTGTGTTGGGAATTTCCAATGCTCCACTTCCTCTCCCAAATTCCAATCAAACCCTAATGAAGTAACGACACTTTGCGTGTTGAGAATTTACAATCCGCCACTTCCCCTTCCAAATTCCCAACAAAACCATGGAATACGAGCAGTTCCATCATTGGCAATTTCAACTCCTCCAGTTCCTCTCCCAAATTTCCTCCAACCTCTAACGGAATAATGACATTCCGTGTGTGGGAAATTTAGAATCCTCCACTTCCCCTTCCAAATTCCCATAGAATAGCTGCATTCTGGGTTTATGGATTTTCAAAACATCCATACGTCCACTTAAACTCGCATGAAAACCTCGCAAAAACAGCATTCATGGTGTTGGGAATATGATATCCTCACGTTGCTCTATCCACTTTCCAGCAAAACCATGGAATGACAGCATTCTGGGCATTGGGAGTTCGGAATCCTCCACTTCTCTTCCCAAATTCCAATGGAATAACAGCCTTCCAGGCATGGGGATATTGGAATCCTCTAGTTCCCTTCCAAAAAGACCATGGAATAACGACATTCTGGGCATTGAGAAGTGAAAGTTTGCCAATTGCCTTCCCAAATCCCTAGGGAAGAAGACAATTCCGGCTGTCAGGTATTTGAAATCCTTCAGCTCCGCACCATAACCCCCATGGAATAACAGAATTCCAGGCGTTAGGAATTGAGCATCCTCCAGTTCCCCTTCGAATTTCCCATGGAATCCTGGCATTCTGGATGTCGGCACTTTAGAATCGCCCATACACTCTCCCAAATAGCCAAAAAATTCACAAGGAATAACAGAATTCATGATATCAGGAATATATCATCCGCCAGCTCTCCGCACAATTTCCCACGCAATAACAGCATTCCGTGTGGTGGGAATCTTGACTCCTCCACTTACCCTCCCAAATCTGCATGGAATCATGGCATTCTGGGTGTTGGGAATTTTCAATCCCCCATAAACCCACCCCAAATCCCACCACATTCCCAAAGAAGAGCAACTTTCCAGATGTCAGGAATTTGGAATATCCCAGTTCCCCACCCAAATTCCCATGGAACAACAGCATTCCAAGTGACAGAAATCGAGAATCTTCTGGCAACGTGAAAAAATTGTCATGGAATAATGGGATTTCAGGTGTGAGGAATTGAGAATGCCCCGTACAGCCTCCCAGATTCCCACCACATTCCAATGGAATAACAACATTCCAGATTTCAGGAACTGAGAATCATCCTCTTCCCCTCCCAAATTCCCATGGAAACACGGCATTCTCTTATTCCCTAATTTGGAACCCCCCATAAGCGTTCCCAAAATCCCACCAAATTCCCATGGAATAACCATTTTAGTGTGTTGGGAATTTCCAATGCTCCACTTCCTCTCCCAAATTCCAATCAAACCCTAATGAAGTAACGACACTTTGCGTGTTGAGAATTTACAATCCGCCACTTCCCCTTCCAAATTCCCAACAAAACCATGGAATACGAGCAGTTCCATCATTGGCAATTTCAACTCCTCCAGTTCCTCTCCCAAATTTCCTCCAACCTCTAACGGAATAATGACATTCCGTGTGTGGGAAATTTAGAATCCTCCACTTCCCCTTCCAAATTCCCATAGAATAGCTGCATTCTGGGTTTATGGATTTTCAAAACATCCATACGTCCACTTAAACTCGCACAAAAACCTCGCAAAAACAGCATTCATGGTGTTGGGAATATGATATCCTCACGTTGCTCTATCCACTTTCCAGCAAAACCATGGAATCTGGGCATTGGGAGTTCGGAATCCTCCACTTCTCTTCCCAAATTCCAATGGAATAACAGCCTTCCAGGCATGGGGATATTGGAATCCTCTAGTTCCCTTCCAAAAAGCCCATGGAATAACGACATTCTGGGCATTGAGAAGTGAAAGTTTGCCAATTGCCTTCCCAAATCCCTAGGGAAGAAGACAATTCCGGCTGTCAGGTATTTGAAATCCTTCAGCTCCGCACCATAACCCCCATGGAATAACAGAATTCCAGGCGTTAGGAATTGAGCATCCTCCAGTTCCCCTTCGAATTTCCCATGGAATCCTGGCATTCTGGATGTCGGCACTTTAGAATCTCCCATACACTCTCCCAAATAGATAAAAATTCACAAGGAATAACAGAATTCATGATATCAGGAATATATCATCCGCCAGCTCTCCGCACAATTTCCCACGCAATAACAGCATTCCGTGTGGTGGGAATCTTGACTCCTCCACTTACCCTCCCAAATCTGCATGGAATCATGGCATTCTGGGTGTTGGGAATTTTCAATCCCCCATAAACCCACCCCAAATCCCACCACATTCCCAAAGAAGAGCAACTTTCCAGATGTCAGGAATTTGGAATATCCCAGTTCCCCACCCAAATTCCCATGGAACAACAGCATTCCAAGTGACAGAAATCGAGAATCTTCCGGCAACGTGAAAAAATTGTCATGGAATAATGGGATTTCAGGTGTGAGGAATTGAGAATGCCCCGTACAGCCTCCCAGATTCCCACCACATTCCAATGGAATAACAACATTCCAGATTTCAGGAACTGAGAATCATCCTCTTCCCCTCCCAAATTCCCATGGAAACACGGCATTCTCTTATTCCCTAATTTGGAACCCCCCATAAGCGTTCCCAAAATCCCACCAAATTCCCATGGAATAACCATTTTAGTGTGTTGGGAATTTCCAATGCTCCACTTCCTCTCCCAAATTCCAATCAAACCCTAATGAAGTAACGACACTTTGCGTGTTGAGAATTTACAATCCGCCACTTCCCCTTCCAAATTCCCAACAAAACCATGGAATACGAGCAGTTCCATCATTGGCAATTTCAACTCCTCCAGTTCCTCTCCCAAATTTCCTCCAACCTCTAACGGAATAATGACATTCTGTGTGTGGGAAATTTAGAATCCTCCACTTCCCCTTCCAAATTCCCATAGAATAGCTGCATTCTGGGTTTATGGATTTTCAAAACATCCATACGCCCACTTAAACTCGCACGAAAACCTCGCAAAAACAGCATTCATGGTGTTGGGAATATGATATCCTCACGTTGCTCTATCCACTTTCCAGCAAAACCATGGAATCTGGGCATTGGGAGTTCGGAATCCTCCACTTCTCTTCCCAAATTCCAATGGAATAACAGCCTTCCAGGCATGGGGATATTGGAATCCTCTAGTTCCCTTCCAAAAAGCCCATGGAATAACGACATTCTGGGCATTGAGAAGTGAAAGTTTGCCAATTGCCTTCCCAAATCCCTAGGGAAGAAGACAATTCCGGCTGTCAGGTATTTGAAATCCTTCAGCTCCGCACCATAACCCCCATGGAATAACAGAATTCCAGGCGTTAGGAATTGAGCATCCTCCAGTTCCCCTTCGAATTTCCCATGGAATCCTGGCATTCTGGATGTCGGCACTTTAGAATCGCCCATACACTCTCCCAAATAGCCAAAAATTCACAAGGAATAACAGAATTCATGAGATCAGGAATATATCATCCGCCAGCTCTCCGCACAATTTCCCACGCAATAACAGCATTCCGTGTGGTGGGAATCTTGACTCCTCCACTTACCCTCCCAAATCTGCATGGAATCATGGCATTCTGGGTGTTGGGAATTTTCAATCCCCCATAAACCCACCCCAAATCCCACCACATTCCCAAAGAAGAGCAACTTTCCAGATGTCAGGAATTTGGAATATCCCAGTTCCCCACCCAAATTCCCATGGAACAACAGCATTCCAAGTGACAGAAATCGAGAATCTTCCGGCAACGTGAAAAACTTGTCATGGAATAATGGGATTTCAGGTGTGAGGAATTGAGAATGCCCCGTACAGCCTCCCAGATTCCCACCACATTCCAATGGAATAACAACATTCCAGATTTCAGGAACTGAGAATCATCCTCTTCCCCTCCCAAATTCCCATGGAAACACGGCATTCTCTTATTCCCTAATTTGGAACCCCCCATAAGCGTTCCCAAAATCCCACCAAATTCCCATGGAATAACCATTTTAGTGTGTTGGGAATTTCCAATGCTCCACTTCCTCTCCCAAATTCCAATCAAACCCTAATGAAGTAACGACACTTTGCGTGTTGAGAATTTACAATCCGCCACTTCCCCTTCCAAATTCCCAACAAAACCATGGAATACGAGCAGTTCCATCATTGGCAATTTCAACTCCTCCAGTTCCTCTCCCAAATTTCCTCCAACCTCTAACGGAATAATGACATTCTGTGTGTGGGAAATTTAGAATCCTCCACTTCCCCTTCCAAATTCCCATAGAATAGCTGCATTCTGGGTTTATGGATTTTCAAAACATCCATACGTCCACTTAAACTCGCACGAAAACCTCGCAAAAACAGCATTCATGGTGTTGGGAATATGATATCCTCACGTTGCTCTATCCACTTTCCAGCAAAACCATGGAATGACAGCATTCTGGGCATTGGGAGTTCGGAATCCTCCACTTCTCTTCCCAAATTCCAATGGAATAACAGCCTTCCAGGCATGGGGATATTGGAATCCTCTAGTTCCCTTCCAAAAAGACCATGGAATAACGACATTCTGGGCATTGAGAAGTGAAAGTTTGCCAATTGCCTTCCCAAATCCCTAGGGAAGAAGACAATTCCGGCTGTCAGGTATTTGAAATCCTTCAGCTCCGCACCATAACCCCCATGGAATAACAGAATTCCAGGCGTTAGGAATTGAGCATCCTCCAGTTCCCCTTCGAATTTCCCATGGAATCCTGGCATTCTGGATGTCGGCACTTTAGAATCGCCCATACACTCTCCCAAATAGCCAAAAAATTCACAAGGAATAACAGAATTCATGATATCAGGAATATATCATCCGCCAGCTCTCCGCACAATTTCCCACGCAATAACAGCATTCCGTGTGGTGGGAATCTTGACTCCTCCACTTACCCTCCCAAATCTGCATGGAATCATGGCATTCTGGGTGTTGGGAATTTTCAATCCCCCAGAAACCCACCCCAAATCCCACCACATTCCCAAAGAAGAGCAACTTTCCAGATGTCAGGAATTTGGAATATCCCAGTTCCCCACCCAAATTCCCATGGAACAACAGCATTCCAAGTGACAGAAATCGAGAATCTTCTGGCAATGTGAAAAAATTGTCATGGAATAATGGGATTTCAGGTGTGAGGAATTGAGAATGCCCTGTACAGCCTCCCAGATTCCCACCACATTCCAATGGAATAACAACATTCCAGATTTCAGGAACTGAGAATCATCCTCTTCCCCTCCCAAATTCCCATGGAAACACGGCATTCTCTTATTCCCTAATTTGGAACCCCCCATAAGCGTTCCCAAAATCCCACCAAATTCCCATGGAATAACCATTTTAGTGTGTTGGGAATTTCCAATGCTCCACTTCCTCTCCCAAATTCCAATCAAACCCTAATGAAGTAACGACACTTTGCGTGTTGAGAATTTACAATCCGCCACTTCCCCTTCCAAATTCCCAACAAAACCATGGAATACGAGCAGTTCCATCATTGGCAATTTCAACTCCTCCAGTTCCTCTCCCAAATTTCCTCCAACCTCTAACGGAATAATGACATTCTGTGTGTGGGAAATTTAGAATCCTCCACTTCCCCTTCCAAATTCCCATAGAATAGCTGCATTCTGGGTTTATGGATTTTCAAAACATCCATACGCCCACTTAAACTCGCACGAAAACCTCGCAAAAACAGCATTCATGGTGTTGGGAATATGATATCCTCACGTTGCTCTATCCACTTTCCAGCAAAACCATGGAATCTGGGCATTGGGAGTTCGGAATCCTCCACTTCTCTTCCCAAATTCCAATGGAATAACAGCCTTCCAGGCATGGGGATATTGGAATCCTCTAGTTCCCTTCCAAAAAGCCCATGGAATAACGACATTCTGGGCATTGAGAAGTGAAAGTTTGCCAATTGCCTTCCCAAATCCCTAGGGAAGAAGACAATTCCGGCTGTCAGGTATTTGAAATCCTTCAGCTCCGCACCATAACCCCCATGGAATAACAGAATTCCAGGCGTTAGGAATTGAGCATCCTCCAGTTCCCCTTCGAATTTCCCATGGAATCCTGGCATTCTGGATGTCGGCACTTTAGAATCGCCCATACACTCTCCCAAATAGCCAAAAATTCACAAGGAATAACAGAATTCATGAGATCAGGAATATATCATCCGCCAGCTCTCCGCACAATTTCCCACGCAATAACAGCATTCCGTGTGGTGGGAATCTTGACTCCTCCACTTACCCTCCCAAATCTGCATGGAATCATGGCATTCTGGGTGTTGGGAATTTTCAATCCCCCATAAACCCACCCCAAATCCCACCACATTCCCAAAGAAGAGCAACTTTCCAGATGTCAGGAATTTGGAATATCCCAGTTCCCCACCCAAATTCCCATGGAACAACAGCATTCCAAGTGACAGAAATCGAGAATCTTCCGGCAACGTGAAAAACTTGTCATGGAATAATGGGATTTCAGGTGTGAGGAATTGAGAATGCCCCGTACAGCCTCCCAGATTCCCACCACATTCCAATGGAATAACAACATTCCAGATTTCAGGAACTGAGAATCATCCTCTTCCCCTCCCAAATTCCCATGGAAACACGGCATTCTCTTATTCCCTAATTTGGAACCCCCCATAAGCGTTCCCAAAATCCCACCAAATTCCCATGGAATAACCATTTTAGTGTGTTGGGAATTTCCAATGCTCCACTTCCTCTCCCAAATTCCAATCAAACCCTAATGAAGTAACGACACTTTGCGTGTTGAGAATTTACAATCCGCCACTTCCCCTTCCAAATTCCCAACAAAACCATGGAATACGAGCAGTTCCATCATTGGCAATTTCAACTCCTCCAGTTCCTCTCCCAAATTTCCTCCAACCTCTAACGGAATAATGACATTCTGTGTGTGGGAAATTTAGAATCCTCCACTTCCCCTTCCAAATTCCCATAGAATAGCTGCATTCTGGGTTTATGGATTTTCAAAACATCCATACGTCCACTTAAACTCGCATGAAAACCTCGCAAAAACAGCATTCATGGTGTTGGGAATATGATATCCTCACGTTGCTCTATCCACTTTCCAGCAAAACCATGGAATGACAGCATTCTGGGCATTGGGAGTTCGGAATCCTCCACTTCTCTTCCCAAATTCCAATGGAATAACAGCCTTCCAGGCATGGGGATATTGGAATCCTCTAGTTCCCTTCCAAAAAGACCATGGAATAACGACATTCTGGGCATTGAGAAGTGAAAGTTTGCCAATTGCCTTCCCAAATCCCTAGGGAAGAAGACAATTCCGGCTGTCAGGTATTTGAAATCCTTCAGCTCCGCACCATAACCCCCATGGAATAACAGAATTCCAGGCGTTAGGAATTGAGCATCCTCCAGTTCCCCTTCGAATTTCCCATGGAATCCTGGCATTCTGGATGTCGGCACTTTAGAATCGCCCATACACTCTCCCAAATAGCCAAAAAATTCACAAGGAATAACAGAATTCATGATATCAGGAATATATCATCCGCCAGCTCTCCGCACAATTTCCCACGCAATAACAGCATTCCGTGTGGTGGGAATCTTGACTCCTCCACTTACCCTCCCAAATCTGCATGGAATCATGGCATTCTGGGTGTTGGGAATTTTCAATCCCCCATAAACCCACCCCAAATCCCACCACATTCCCAAAGAAGAGCAACTTTCCAGATGTCAGGAATTTGGAATATCCCAGTTCCCCACCCAAATTCCCATGGAACAACAGCATTCCAAGTGACAGAAATCGAGAATCTTCTGGCAACGTGAAAAAATTGTCATGGAATAATGGGATTTCAGGTGTGAGGAATTGAGAATGCCCCGTACAACCTCCCAGATTCCCACCACATTCCAATGGAATAACAACATTCCAGATTTCAGGAACTGAGAATCATCCTCTTCCCCTCCCAAATTCCCATGGAAACACGGCATTCTCTTATTCCCTAATTTGGAACCCCCCATAAGCGTTCCCAAAATCCCACCAAATTCCCATGGAATAACCATTTTAGTGTGTTGGGAATTTCCAATGCTCCACTTCCTCTCCCAAATTCCAATCAAACCCTAATGAAGTAACGACACTTTGCGTGTTGAGAATTTACAATCCGCCACTTCCCCTTCCAAATTCCCAACAAAACCATGGAATACGAGCAGTTCCATCATTGGCAATTTCAACTCCTCCAGTTCCTCTCCCAAATTTCCTCCAACCTCTAACGGAATAATGACATTCCGTGTGTGGGAAATTTAGAATCCTCCACTTCCCCTTCCAAATTCCCATAGAATAGCTGCATTCTGGGTTTATGGATTTTCAAAACATCCATACGTCCACTTAAACTCGCACAAAAACCTCGCAAAAACAGCATTCATGGTGTTGGGAATATGATATCCTCACGTTGCTCTATCCACTTTCCAGCAAAACCATGGAATCTGGGCATTGGGAGTTCGGAATCCTCCACTTCTCTTCCCAAATTCCAATGGAATAACAGCCTTCCAGGCATGGGGATATTGGAATCCTCTAGTTCCCTTCCAAAAAGCCCATGGAATAACGACATTCTGGGCATTGAGAAGTGAAAGTTTGCCAATTGCCTTCCCAAATCCCTAGGGAAGAAGACAATTCCGGCTGTCAGGTATTTGAAATCCTTCAGCTCCGCACCATAACCCCCATGGAATAACAGAATTCCAGGCGTTAGGAATTGAGCATCCTCCAGTTCCCCTTCGAATTTCCCATGGAATCCTGGCATTCTGGATGTCGGCACTTTAGAATCTCCCATACACTCTCCCAAATAGATAAAAATTCACAAGGAATAACAGAATTCATGATATCAGGAATATATCATCCGCCAGCTCTCCGCACAATTTCCCACGCAATAACAGCATTCCGTGTGGTGGGAATCTTGACTCCTCCACTTACCCTCCCAAATCTGCATGGAATCATGGCATTCTGGGTGTTGGGAATTTTCAATCCCCCATAAACCCACCCCAAATCCCACCACATTCCCAAAGAAGAGCAACTTTCCAGATGTCAGGAATTTGGAATATCCCAGTTCCCCACCCAAATTCCCATGGAACAACAGCATTCCAAGTGACAGAAATCGAGAATCTTCCGGCAACGTGAAAAAATTGTCATGGAATAATGGGATTTCAGGTGTGAGGAATTGAGAATGCCCCGTACAGCCTCCCAGATTCCCACCACATTCCAATGGAATAACAACATTCCAGATTTCAGGAACTGAGAATCATCCTCTTCCCCTCCCAAATTCCCATGGAAACACGGCATTCTCTTATTCCCTAATTTGGAACCCCCCATAAGCGTTCCCAAAATCCCACCAAATTCCCATGGAATAACCATTTTAGTGTGTTGGGAATTTCCAATGCTCCACTTCCTCTCCCAAATTCCAATCAAACCCTAATGAAGTAACGACACTTTGCGTGTTGAGAATTTACAATCCGCCACTTCCCCTTCCAAATTCCCAACAAAACCATGGAATACGAGCAGTTCCATCATTGGCAATTTCAACTCCTCCAGTTCCTCTCCCAAATTTCCTCCAACCTCTAACGGAATAATGACATTCTGTGTGTGGGAAATTTAGAATCCTCCACTTCCCCTTCCAAATTCCCATAGAATAGCTGCATTCTGGGTTTATGGATTTTCAAAACATCCATACGCCCACTTAAACTCGCACGAAAACCTCGCAAAAACAGCATTCATGGTGTTGGGAATATGATATCCTCACGTTGCTCTATCCACTTTCCAGCAAAACCATGGAATCTGGGCATTGGGAGTTCGGAATCCTCCACTTCTCTTCCCAAATTCCAATGGAATAACAGCCTTCCAGGCATGGGGATATTGGAATCCTCTAGTTCCCTTCCAAAAAGCCCATGGAATAACGACATTCTGGGCATTGAGAAGTGAAAGTTTGCCAATTGCCTTCCCAAATCCCTAGGGAAGAAGACAATTCCGGCTGTCAGGTATTTGAAATCCTTCAGCTCCGCACCATAACCCCCATGGAATAACAGAATTCCAGGCGTTAGGAATTGAGCATCCTCCAGTTCCCCTTCGAATTTCCCATGGAATCCTGGCATTCTGGATGTCGGCACTTTAGAATCGCCCATACACTCTCCCAAATAGCCAAAAATTCACAAGGAATAACAGAATTCATGAGATCAGGAATATATCATCCGCCAGCTCTCCGCACAATTTCCCACGCAATAACAGCATTCCGTGTGGTGGGAATCTTGACTCCTCCACTTACCCTCCCAAATCTGCATGGAATCATGGCATTCTGGGTGTTGGGAATTTTCAATCCCCCATAAACCCACCCCAAATCCCACCACATTCCCAAAGAAGAGCAACTTTCCAGATGTCAGGAATTTGGAATATCCCAGTTCCCCACCCAAATTCCCATGGAACAACAGCATTCCAAGTGACAGAAATCGAGAATCTTCCGGCAACGTGAAAAACTTGTCATGGAATAATGGGATTTCAGGTGTGAGGAATTGAGAATGCCCCGTACAGCCTCCCAGATTCCCACCACATTCCAATGGAATAACAACATTCCAGATTTCAGGAACTGAGAATCATCCTCTTCCCCTCCCAAATTCCCATGGAAACACGGCATTCTCTTATTCCCTAATTTGGAACCCCCCATAAGCGTTCCCAAAATCCCACCAAATTCCCATGGAATAACCATTTTAGTGTGTTGGGAATTTCCAATGCTCCACTTCCTCTCCCAAATTCCAATCAAACCCTAATGAAGTAACGACACTTTGCGTGTTGAGAATTTACAATCCGCCACTTCCCCTTCCAAATTCCCAACAAAACCATGGAATACGAGCAGTTCCATCATTGGCAATTTCAACTCCTCCAGTTCCTCTCCCAAATTTCCTCCAACCTCTAACGGAATAATGACATTCTGTGTGTGGGAAATTTAGAATCCTCCACTTCCCCTTCCAAATTCCCATAGAATAGCTGCATTCTGGGTTTATGGATTTTCAAAACATCCATACGTCCACTTAAACTCGCACGAAAACCTCGCAAAAACAGCATTCATGGTGTTGGGAATATGATATCCTCACGTTGCTCTATCCACTTTCCAGCAAAACCATGGAATGACAGCATTCTGGGCATTGGGAGTTCGGAATCCTCCACTTCTCTTCCCAAATTCCAATGGAATAACAGCCTTCCAGGCATGGGGATATTGGAATCCTCTAGTTCCCTTCCAAAAAGACCATGGAATAACGACATTCTGGGCATTGAGAAGTGAAAGTTTGCCAATTGCCTTCCCAAATCCCTAGGGAAGAAGACAATTCCGGCTGTCAGGTATTTGAAATCCTTCAGCTCCGCACCATAACCCCCATGGAATAACAGAATTCCAGGCGTTAGGAATTGAGCATCCTCCAGTTCCCCTTCGAATTTCCCATGGAATCCTGGCATTCTGGATGTCGGCACTTTAGAATCGCCCATACACTCTCCCAAATAGCCAAAAAATTCACAAGGAATAACAGAATTCATGATATCAGGAATATATCATCCGCCAGCTCTCCGCACAATTTCCCACGCAATAACAGCATTCCGTGTGGTGGGAATCTTGACTCCTCCACTTACCCTCCCAAATCTGCATGGAATCATGGCATTCTGGGTGTTGGGAATTTTCAATCCCCCAGAAACCCACCCCAAATCCCACCACATTCCCAAAGAAGAGCAACTTTCCAGATGTCAGGAATTTGGAATATCCCAGTTCCCCACCCAAATTCCCATGGAACAACAGCATTCCAAGTGACAGAAATCGAGAATCTTCTGGCAATGTGAAAAAATTGTCATGGAATAATGGGATTTCAGGTGTGAGGAATTGAGAATGCCCTGTACAGCCTCCCAGATTCCCACCACATTCCAATGGAATAACAACATTCCAGATTTCAGGAACTGAGAATCATCCTCTTCCCCTCCCAAATTCCCATGGAAACACGGCATTCTCTTATTCCCTAATTTGGAACCCCCCATAAGCGTTCCCAAAATCCCACCAAATTCCCATGGAATAACCATTTTAGTGTGTTGGGAATTTCCAATGCTCCACTTCCTCTCCCAAATTCCAATCAAACCCTAATGAAGTAACGACACTTTGCGTGTTGAGAATTTACAATCCGCCACTTCCCCTTCCAAATTCCCAACAAAACCATGGAATACGAGCAGTTCCATCATTGGCAATTTCAACTCCTCCAGTTCCTCTCCCAAATTTCCTCCAACCTCTAACGGAATAATGACATTCCGTGTGTGGGAAATTTAGAATCCTCCACTTCCCCTTCCAAATTCCCATAGAATAGCTGCATTCTGGGTTTATGGATTTTCAAAACATCCATACGTCCACTTAAACTCGCACAAAAACCTCGCAAAAACAGCATTCATGGTGTTGGGAATATGATATCCTCACGTTGCTCTATCCACTTTCCAGCAAAACCATGGAATCTGGGCATTGGGAGTTCGGAATCCTCCACTTCTCTTCCCAAATTCCAATGGAATAACAGCCTTCCAGGCATGGGGATATTGGAATCCTCTAGTTCCCTTCCAAAAAGCCCATGGAATAACGACATTCTGGGCATTGAGAAGTGAAAGTTTGCCAATTGCCTTCCCAAATCCCTAGGGAAGAAGACAATTCCGGCTGTCAGGTATTTGAAATCCTTCAGCTCCGCACCATAACCCCCATGGAATAACAGAATTCCAGGCGTTAGGAATTGAGCATCCTCCAGTTCCCCTTCGAATTTCCCATGGAATCCTGGCATTCTGGATGTCGGCACTTTAGAATCGCCCATACACTCTCCCAAATAGCCAAAAATTCACAAGGAATAACAGAATTCATGAGATCAGGAATATATCATCCGCCAGCTCTCCGCACAATTTCCCACGCAATAACAGCATTCCGTGTGGTGGGAATCTTGACTCCTCCACTTACCCTCCCAAATCTGCATGGAATCATGGCATTCTGGGTGTTGGGAATTTTCAATCCCCCATAAACCCACCCCAAATCCCACCACATTCCCAAAGAAGAGCAACTTTCCAGATGTCAGGAATTTGGAATATCCCAGTTCCCCACCCAAATTCCTATGGAACAACAGCATTCCAAGTGACAGAAATCGAGAATCTTCCGGCAACGTGAAAAAATTGTCATGGAATAATGGGATTTCAGGTGTGAGGAATTGAGAATGCCCTGTACAGCCTCCCAGATTCCCACCACATTCCAATGGAATAACAACATTCCAGATTTCAGGAACTGAGAATCATCCTCTTCCCCTCCCAAATTCCCATGGAAACACGGCATTCTCTTATTCCCTAATTTGGAACCCCCCATAAGCGTTCCCAAAATCCCACCAAATTCCCATGGAATAACCATTTTAGTGTGTTGGGAATTTCCAATGCTCCACTTCCTCTCCCAAATTCCAATCAAACCCTAATGAAGTAACGACACTTTGCGTGTTGAGAATTTACAATCCGCCACTTCCCCTTCCAAATTCCCAACAAAACCATGGAATACGAGCAGTTCCATCATTGGCAATTTCAACTCCTCCAGTTCCTCTCCCAAATTTCCTCCAACCTCTAACGGAATAATGACATTCCGTGTGTGGGAAATTTAGAATCCTCCACTTCCCCTTCCAAATTCCCATAGAATAGCTGCATTCTGGGTTTATGGATTTTCAAAACATCCATACGCCCACTTAAACTCGCACGAAAACCTCGCAAAAACAGCATTCATGGTGTTGGGAATATGATATCCTCACGTTGCTCTATCCACTTTCCAGCAAAACCATGGAATCTGGGCATTGGGAGTTCGGAATCCTCCACTTCTCTTCCCAAATTCCAATGGAATAACAGCCTTCCAGGCATGGGGATATTGGAATCCTCTAGTTCCCTTCCAAAAAGCCCATGGAATAACGACATTCTGGGCATTGAGAAGTGAAAGTTTGCCAATTGCCTTCCCAAATCCCTAGGGAAGAAGACAATTCCGGCTGTCAGGTATTTGAAATCCTTCAGCTCCGCACCATAACCCCCATGGAATAACAGAATTCCAGGCGTTAGGAATTGAGCATCCTCCAGTTCCCCTTCGAATTTCCCATGGAATCCTGGCATTCTGGATGTCGGCACTTTAGAATCGCCCATACACTCTCCCAAATAGCCAAAAATTCACAAGGAATAACAGAATTCATGAGATCAGGAATATATCATCCGCCAGCTCTCCGCACAATTTCCCACGCAATAACAGCATTCCGTGTGGTGGGAATCTTGACTCCTCCACTTACCCTCCCAAATCTGCATGGAATCATGGCATTCTGGGTGTTGGGAATTTTCAATCCCCCATAAACCCACCCCAAATCCCACCACATTCCCAAAGAAGAGCAACTTTCCAGATGTCAGGAATTTGGAATATCCCAGTTCCCCACCCAAATTCCCATGGAACAACAGCATTCCAAGTGACAGAAATCGAGAATCTTCCGGCAACGTGAAAAACTTGTCATGGAATAATGGGATTTCAGGTGTGAGGAATTGAGAATGCCCCGTACAGCCTCCCAGATTCCCACCACATTCCAATGGAATAACAACATTCCAGATTTCAGGAACTGAGAATCATCCTCTTCCCCTCCCAAATTCCCATGGAAACACGGCATTCTCTTATTCCCTAATTTGGAACCCCCCATAAGCGTTCCCAAAATCCCACCAAATTCCCATGGAATAACCATTTTAGTGTGTTGGGAATTTCCAATGCTCCACTTCCTCTCCCAAATTCCAATCAAACCCTAATGAAGTAACGACACTTTGCGTGTTGAGAATTTACAATCCGCCACTTCCCCTTCCAAATTCCCAACAAAACCATGGAATACGAGCAGTTCCATCATTGGCAATTTCAACTCCTCCAGTTCCTCTCCCAAATTTCCTCCAACCTCTAACGGAATAATGACATTCCGTGTGTGGGAAATTTAGAATCCTCCACTTCCCCTTCCAAATTCCCATAGAATAGCTGCATTCTGGGTTTATGGATTTTCAAAACATCCATACGCCCACTTAAACTCGCACGAAAACCTCGCAAAAACAGCATTCATGGTGTTGGGAATATGATATCCTCACGTTGCTCTATCCACTTTCCAGCAAAACCATGGAATCTGGGCATTGGGAGTTCGGAATCCTCCACTTCTCTTCCCAAATTCCAATGGAATAACAGCCTTCCAGGCATGGGGATATTGGAATCCTCTAGTTCCCTTCCAAAAAGCCCATGGAATAACGACATTCTGGGCATTGAGAAGTGAAAGTTTGCCAATTGCCTTCCCAAATCCCTAGGGAAGAAGACAATTCCGGCTGTCAGGTATTTGAAATCCTTCAGCTCCGCACCATAACCCCCATGGAATAACAGAATTCCAGGCGTTAGGAATTGAGCATCCTCCAGTTCCCCTTCGAATTTCCCATGGAATCCTGGCATTCTGGATGTCGGCACTTTAGAATCTCCCATACACTGTCCCAAATAGATAAAAATTCACAAGGAATAACAGAATTCATGATATCAGGAATATATCATCCGCCAGCTCTCCGCACAATTTCCCACGCAATAACAGCATTCCGTGTGGTGGGAATCTTGACTCCTCCACTTACCCTCCCAAATCTGCATGGAATCATGGCATTCTGGGTGTTGGGAATTTTCAATCCCCCATAAACCCACCCCAAATCCCACCACATTCCCAAAGAAGAGCAACTTTCCAGATGTCAGGAATTTGGAATATCCCAGTTCCCCACCCAAATTCCTATGGAACAACAGCATTCCAAGTGACAGAAATCGAGAATCTTCCGGCAACGTGAAAAAATTGTCATGGAATAATGGGATTTCAGGTGTGAGGAATTGAGAATGCCCCGTACAGCCTCCCAGATTCCCACCACATTCCAATGGAATAACAACATTCCAGATTTCAGGAACTGAGAATCATCCTCTTCCCCTCCCAAATTCCCATGGAAACACGGCATTCTCTTATTCCCTAATTTGGAACCCCCCATAAGCGTTCCCAAAATCCCACCAAATTCCCATGGAATAACCATTTTAGTGTGTTGGGAATTTCCAATGCTCCACTTCCTCTCCCAAATTCCAATCAAACCCTAATGAAGTAACGACACTTTGCGTGTTGAGAATTTACAATCCGCCACTTCCCCTTCCAAATTCCCAACAAAACCATGCAATACGAGCAGTTCCATCATTGGCAATTTCAACTCCTCCAGTTCCTCTCCCAAATTTCCTCCAACCTCTAACGGAATAATGACATTCTGTGTGTGGGAAATTTAGAATCCTCCACTTCCCCTTCCAAATTCCCATAGAATAGCTGCATTCTGGGTTTATGGATTTTCAAAACATCCATACGCCCACTTAAACTCGCACGAAAACCTCGCAAAAACAGCATTCATGGTGTTGGGAATATGATATCCTCACGTTGCTCTATCCACTTTCCAGCAAAACCATGGAATCTGGGCATTGGGAGTTCGGAATCCTCCACTTCTCTTCCCAAATTCCAATGGAATAACAGCCTTCCAGGCATGGGGATATTGGAATCCTCTAGTTCCCTTCCAAAAAGCCCATGGAATAACGACATTCTGGGCATTGAGAAGTGAAAGTTTGCCAATTGCCTTCCCAAATCCCTAGGGAAGAAGACAATTCCGGCTGTCAGGTATTTGAAATCCTTCAGCTCCGCACCATAACCCCCATGGAATAACAGAATTCCAGGCGTTAGGAATTGAGCATCCTCCAGTTCCCCTTCGAATTTCCCATGGAATCCTGGCATTCTGGATGTCGGCACTTTAGAATCGCCCATACACTCTCCCAAATAGCCAAAAATTCACAAGGAATAACAGAATTCATGAGATCAGGAATATATCATCCGCCAGCTCTCCGCACAATTTCCCACGCAATAACAGCATTCCGTGTGGTGGGAATCTTGACTCCTCCACTTACCCTCCCAAATCTGCATGGAATCATGGCATTCTGGGTGTTGGGAATTTTCAATCCCCCATAAACCCACCCCAAATCCCACCACATTCCCAAAGAAGAGCAACTTTCCAGATGTCAGGAATTTGGAATATCCCAGTTCCCCACCCAAATTCCTATGGAACAACAGCATTCCAAGTGACAGAAATCGAGAATCTTCCGGCAACGTGAAAAAATTGTCATGGAATAATGGGATTTCAGGTGTGAGGAATTGAGAATGCCCTGTACAGCCTCCCAGATTCCCACCACATTCCAATGGAATAACAACATTCCAGATTTCAGGAACTGAGAATCATCCTCTTCCCCTCCCAAATTCCCATGGAAACACGGCATTCTCTTATTCCCTAATTTGGAACCCCCCATAAGCGTTCCCAAAATCCCACCAAATTCCCATGGAATAACCATTTTAGTGTGTTGGGAATTTCCAATGCTCCACTTCCTCTCCCAAATTCCAATCAAACCCTAATGAAGTAACGACACTTTGCGTGTTGAGAATTTACAATCCGCCACTTCCCCTTCCAAATTCCCAACAAAACCATGGAATACGAGCAGTTCCATCATTGGCAATTTCAACTCCTCCAGTTCCTCTCCCAAATTTCCTCCAACCTCTAACGGAATAATGACATTCCGTGTGTGGGAAATTTAGAATCCTCCACTTCCCCTTCCAAATTCCCATAGAATAGCTGCATTCTGGGTTTATGGATTTTCAAAACATCCATACGCCCACTTAAACTCGCACGAAAACCTCGCAAAAACAGCATTCATGGTGTTGGGAATATGATATCCTCACGTTGCTCTATCCACTTTCCAGCAAAACCATGGAATCTGGGCATTGGGAGTTCGGAATCCTCCACTTCTCTTCCCAAATTCCAATGGAATAACAGCCTTCCAGGCATGGGGATATTGGAATCCTCTAGTTCCCTTCCAAAAAGACCATGGAATAACGACATTCTGGGCATTGAGAAGTGAAAGTTTGCCAATTGCCTTCCCAAATCCCTAGGGAAGAAGACAATTCCGGCTGTCAGGTATTTGAAATCCTTCAGCTCCGCACCATAACCCCCATGGAATAACAGAATTCCAGGCGTTAGGAATTGAGCATCCTCCAGTTCCCCTTCGAATTTCCCATGGAATCCTGGCATTCTGGATGTCGGCACTTTAGAATCGCCCATACACTCTCCCAAATAGCCAAAAATTCACAAGGAATAACAGAATTCATGAGATCAGGAATATATCATCCGACAGCTCTCCGCACAATTTCCCACGCAATAACAGCATTCCGTGTGGTGGGAATCTTGACTCCTCCACTTACCCTCCCAAATCTGCATGGAATCATGGCATTCTGGGTGTTGGGAATTTTCAATCCCCCATAAACCCACCCCAAATCCCACCACATTCCCAAAGAAGAGCAACTTTCCAGATGTCAGGAATTTGGAATATCCCAGTTCCCCACCCAAATTCCCATGGAACAACAGCATTCCAAGTGACAGAAATCGAGAATCTTCCGGCAACGTGAAAAACTTGTCATGGAATAATGGGATTTCAGGTGTGAGGAATTGAGAATGCCCCGTACAGCCTCCCAGATTCCCACCACATTCCAATGGAATAACAACATTCCAGATTTCAGGAACTGAGAATCATCCTCTTCCCCTCCCAAATTCCCATGGAAACACGGCATTCTCTTATTCCCTAATTTGGAACCCCCCATAAGCGTTCCCAAAATCCCACCAAATTCCCATGGAATAACCATTTTAGTGTGTTGGGAATTTCCAATGCTCCACTTCCTCTCCCAAATTCCAATCAAACCCTAATGAAGTAACGACACTTTGCGTGTTGAGAATTTACAATCCGCCACTTCCCCTTCCAAATTCCCAACAAAACCATGGAATACGAGCAGTTCCATCATTGGCAATTTCAACTCCTCCAGTTCCTCTCCCAAATTTCCTCCAACCTCTAACGGAATAATGACATTCCGTGTGTGGGAAATTTAGAATCCTCCACTTCCCCTTCCAAATTCCCATAGAATAGCTGCATTCTGGGTTTATGGATTTTCAAAACATCCATACGCCCACTTAAACTCGCACGAAAACCTCGCAAAAACAGCATTCATGGTGTTGGGAATATGATATCCTCACGTTGCTCTATCCACTTTCCAGCAAAACCATGGAATCTGGGCATTGGGAGTTCGGAATCCTCCACTTCTCTTCCCAAATTCCAATGGAATAACAGCCTTCCAGGCATGGGGATATTGGAATCCTCTAGTTCCCTTCCAAAAAGCCCATGGAATAACGACATTCTGGGCATTGAGAAGTGAAAGTTTGCCAATTGCCTTCCCAAATCCCTAGGGAAGAAGACAATTCCGGCTGTCAGGTATTTGAAATCCTTCAGCTCCGCACCATAACCCCCATGGAATAACAGAATTCCAGGCGTTAGGAATTGAGCATCCTCCAGTTCCCCTTCGAATTTCCCATGGAATCCTGGCATTCTGGATGTCGGCACTTTAGAATCTCCCATACACTCTCCCAAATAGATAAAAATTCACAAGGAATAACAGAATTCATGAGATCAGGAATATATCATCCGCCAGCTCTCCGCACAATTTCCCACGCAATAACAGCATTCCGTGTGGTGGGAATCTTGACTCCTCCACTTACCCTCCCAAATCTGCATGGAATCATGGCATTCTGGGTGTTGGGAATTTTCAATCCCCCATAAACCCACCCCAAATCCCACCACATTCCCAAAGAAGAGCAACTTTCCAGATGTCAGGAATTTGGAATATCCCAGTTCCCCACCCAAATTCCTATGGAACAACAGCATTCCAAGTGACAGAAATCGAGAATCTTCCGGCAACGTGAAAAAATTGTCATGGAATAATGGGATTTCAGGTGTGAGGAATTGAGAATGCCCCGTACAGCCTCCCAGATTCCCACCACATTCCAATGGAATAACAACATTCCAGATTTCAGGAACTGAGAATCATCCTCTTCCCCTCCCAAATTCCCATGGAAACACGGCATTCTCTTATTCCCTAATTTGGAACCCCCCATAAGCGTTCCCAAAATCCCACCAAATTCCCATGGAATAACCATTTTAGTGTGTTGGGAATTTCCAATGCTCCACTTCCTCTCCCAAATTCCAATCAAACCCTAATGAAGTAACGACACTTTGCGTGTTGAGAATTTACAATCCGCCACTTCCCCTTCCAAATTCCCAACAAAACCATGGAATACGAGCAGTTCCATCATTGGCAATTTCAACTCCTCCAGTTCCTCTCCCAAATTTCCTCCAACCTCTAACGGAATAATGACATTCTGTGTGTGGGAAATTTAGAATCCTCCACTTCCCCTTCCAAATTCCCATAGAATAGCTGCATTCTGGGTTTATGGATTTTCAAAACATCCATACGCCCACTTAAACTCGCACGAAAACCTCGCAAAAACAGCATTCATGGTGTTGGGAATATGATATCCTCACGTTGCTCTATCCACTTTCCAGCAAAACCATGGAATCTGGGCATTGGGAGTTCGGAATCCTCCACTTCTCTTCCCAAATTCCAATGGAATAACAGCCTTCCAGGCATGGGGATATTGGAATCCTCTAGTTCCCTTCCAAAAAGCCCATGGAATAACGACATTCTGGGCATTGAGAAGTGAAAGTTTGCCAATTGCCTTCCCAAATCCCTAGGGAAGAAGACAATTCCGGCTGTCAGGTATTTGAAATCCTTCAGCTCCGCACCATAACCCCCATGGAATAACAGAATTCCAGGCGTTAGGAATTGAGCATCCTCCAGTTCCCCTTCGAATTTCCCATGGAATCCTGGCATTCTGGATGTCGGCACTTTAGAATCGCCCATACACTCTCCCAAATAGCCAAAAATTCACAAGGAATAACAGAATTCATGAGATCAGGAATATATCATCCGCCAGCTCTCCGCACAATTTCCCACGCAATAACAGCATTCCGTGTGGTGGGAATCTTGACTCCTCCACTTACCCTCCCAAATCTGCATGGAATCATGGCATTCTGGGTGTTGGGAATTTTCAATCCCCCATAAACCCACCCCAAATCCCACCACATTCCCAAAGAAGAGCAACTTTCCAGATGTCAGGAATTTGGAATATCCCAGTTCCCCACCCAAATTCCTATGGAACAACAGCATTCCAAGTGACAGAAATCGAGAATCTTCCGGCAACGTGAAAAAATTGTCATGGAATAATGGGATTTCAGGTGTGAGGAATTGAGAATGCCCTGTACAGCCTCCCAGATTCCCACCACATTCCAATGGAATAACAACATTCCAGATTTCAGGAACTGAGAATCATCCTCTTCCCCTCCCAAATTCCCATGGAAACACGGCATTCTCTTATTCCCTAATTTGGAACCCCCCATAAGCGTTCCCAAAATCCCACCAAATTCCCATGGAATAACCATTTTAGTGTGTTGGGAATTTCCAATGCTCCACTTCCTCTCCCAAATTCCAATCAAACCCTAATGAAGTAACGACACTTTGCGTGTTGAGAATTTACAATCCGCCACTTCCCCTTCCAAATTCCCAACAAAACCATGGAATACGAGCAGTTCCATCATTGGCAATTTCAACTCCTCCAGTTCCTCTCCCAAATTTCCTCCAACCTCTAACGGAATAATGACATTCTGTGTGTGGGAAATTTAGAATCCTCCACTTCCCCTTCCAAATTCCCATAGAATAGCTGCATTCTGGGTTTATGGATTTTCAAAACATCCATACGCCCACTTAAACTCGCACGAAAACCTCGCAAAAACAGCATTCATGGTGTTGGGAATATGATATCCTCACGTTGCTCTATCCACTTTCCAGCAAAACCATGGAATCTGGGCATTGGGAGTTCGGAATCCTCCACTTCTCTTCCCAAATTCCAATGGAATAACAGCCTTCCAGGCATGGGGATATTGGAATCCTCTAGTTCCCTTCCAAAAAGCCCATGGAATAACGACATTCTGGGCATTGAGAAGTGAAAGTTTGCCAATTGCCTTCCCAAATCCCTAGGGAAGAAGACAATTCGGGCTGTCAGGTATTTGAAATCCTTCAGCTCCGCACCATAACCCCCATGGAATAACAGAATTCCAGGCGTTAGGAATTGAGCATCCTCCAGTTCCCCTTCGAATTTCCCATGGAATCCTGGCATTCTGGATGTCGGCACTTTAGAATCGCCCATACACTCTCCCAAATAGCCAAAAATTCACAAGGAATAACAGAATTCATGAGATCAGGAATATATCATCCGACAGCTCTCCGCACAATTTCCCACGCAATAACAGCATTCCGTGTGGTGGGAATCTTGACTCCTCCACTTACCCTCCCAAATCTGCATGGAATCATGGCATTCTGGGTGTTGGGAATTTTCAATCCCCCATAAACCCACCCCAAATCCCACCACATTCCCAAAGAAGAGCAACTTTCCAGATGTCAGGAATTTGGAATATCCCAGTTCCCCACCCAAATTCCCATGGAACAACAGCATTCCAAGTGACAGAAATCGAGAATCTTCCGGCAACGTGAAAAAATTGTCATGGAATAATGGGATTTCAGGTGTGAGGAATTGAGAATGCCCCGTACAGCCTCCCAGATTCCCACCACATTCCAATGGAATAACAACATTCCAGATTTCAGGAACTGAGAATCATCCTCTTCCCCTCCCAAATTCCCATGGAAACACGGCATTCTCTTATTCCCTAATTTGGAACCCCCCATAAGCGTTCCCAAAATCCCACCAAATTCCCATGGAATAACCATTTTAGTGTGTTGGGAATTTCCAATGCTCCACTTCCTCTCCCAAATTCCAATCAAACCCTAATGAAGTAACGACACTTTGCGTGTTGAGAATTTACAATCCGCCACTTCCCCTTCCAAATTCCCAACAAAACCATGCAATACGAGCAGTTCCATCATTGGCAATTTCAACTCCTCCAGTTCCTCTCCCAAATTTCCTCCAACCTCTAACGGAATAATGACATTCTGTGTGTGGGAAATTTAGAATCCTCCACTTCCCCTTCCAAATTCCCATAGAATAGCTGCATTCTGGGTTTATGGATTTTCAAAACATCCATACGTCCACTTAAACTCGCACGAAAACCTCGCAAAAACAGCATTCATGGTGTTGGGAATATGATATCCTCACGTTGCTCTATCCACTTTCCAGCAAAACCATGGAATGACAGCATTCTGGGCATTGGGAGTTCGGAATCCTCCACTTCTCTTCCCAAATTCCAATGGAATAACAGCCTTCCAGGCATGGGGATATTGGAATCCTCTAGTTCCCTTCCAAAAAGCCCATGGAATAACGACATTCTGGGCATTGAGAAGTGAAAGTTTGCCAATTGCCTTCCCAAATCCCTAGGGAAGAAGACAATTCGGGCTGTCAGGTATTTGAAATCCTTCAGCTCCGCACCATAACCCCCATGGAATAACAGAATTCCAGGCGTTAGGAATTGAGCATCCTCCAGTTCCCCTTCGAATTTCCCATGGAATCCTGGCATTCTGGATGTCGGCACTTTAGAATCGCCCATACACTCTCCCAAATAGCCAAAAAATTCACAAGGAATAACAGAATTCATGAGATCAGGAATATATCATCCGCCAGCTCTCCGCACAATTTCCCACGCAATAACAGCATTCCGTGTGGTGGGAATCTTGACTCCTCCACTTACCCTCCCAAATCTGCATGGAATCATGGCATTCTGGGTGTTGGGAATTTTCAATCCCCCATAAACCCACCCCAAATCCCACCACATTCCCAAAGAAGAGCAACTTTCCAGATGTCAGGAATTTGGAATATCCCAGTTCCCCACCCAAATTCCCATGGAACAACAGCATTCCAAGTGACAGAAATCGAGAATCTTCTGGCAACGTGAAAAAATTGTCATGGAATAATGGGATTTCAGGTGTGAGGAATTGAGAATGCCCTGTACAGCCTCCCAGATTCCCACCACATTCCAATGGAATAACAACATTCCAGATTTCAGGAACTGAGAATCATCCTCTTCCCCTCCCAAATTCCCATGGAAACACGGCATTCTCTTATTCCCTAATTTGGAACCCCCCATAAGCGTTCCCAAAATCCCACCAAATTCCCATGGAATAACCATTTTAGTGTGTTGGGAATTTCCAATGCTCCACTTCCTCTCCCAAATTCCAATCAAACCCTAATGAAGTAACGACACTTTGCGTGTTGAGAATTTACAATCCGCCACTTCCCCTTCCAAATTCCCAACAAAACCATGGAATACGAGCTGTTCCATCATTGGCAATTTCAACTCCTCCAGTTCCTCTCCCAAATTTCCTCCAACCTCTAACGGAATAATGACATTCCGTGTGTGGGAAATTTAGAATCCTCCACTTCCCCTTCCAAATTCCCATAGAATAGCTGCATTCTGGGTTTATGGATTTTCAAAACATCCATACGTCCACTTAAACTCGCACGAAAACCTCGCAAAAACAGCATTCATGGTGTTGGGAATATGATATCCTCACGTTGCTCTATCCACTTTCCAGCAAAACCATGGAATCTGGGCATTGGGAGTTCGGAATCCTCCACTTCTCTTCCCAAATTCCAATGGAATAACAGCCTTCCAGGCATGGGGATATTGGAATCCTCTAGTTCCCTTCCAAAAAGCCCATGGAATAACGACATTCTGGGCATTGAGAAGTGAAAGTTTGCCAATTGCCTTCCCAAATCCCTAGGGAAGAAGACAATTCCGGCTGTCAGGTATTTGAAATCCTTCAGCTCCGCACCATAACCCCCATGGAATAACAGAATTCCAGGCGTTAGGAATTGAGCATCCTCCAGTTCCCCTTCGAATTTCCCATGGAATCCTGGCATTCTGGATGTCGGCACTTTAGAATCGCCCATACACTCTCCCAAATAGCCAAAAATTCACAAGGAATAACAGAATTCATGAGATCAGGAATATATCATCCGCCAGCTCTCCGCACAATTTCCCACGCAATAACAGCATTCCGTGTGGTGGGAATCTTGACTCCTCCACTTACCCTCCCAAATCTGCATGGAATCATGGCATTCTGGGTGTTGGGAATTTTCAATCCCCCATAAACCCACCCCAAATCCCACCACATTCCCAAAGAAGAGCAACTTTCCAGATGTCAGGAATTTGGAATATCCCAGTTCCCCACCCAAATTCCCATGGAACAACAGCATTCCAAGTGACAGAAATCGAGAATCTTCCGGCAACGTGAAAAACTTGTCATGGAATAATGGGATTTCAGGTGTGAGGAATTGAGAATGCCCCGTACAGCCTCCCAGATTCCCACCACATTCCAATGGAATAACAACATTCCAGATTTCAGGAACTGAGAATCATCCTCTTCCCCTCCCAAATTCCCATGGAAACACGGCATTCTCTTATTCCCTAATTTGGAACCCCCCATAAGCGTTCCCAAAATCCCACCAAATTCCCATGGAATAACCATTTTAGTGTGTTGGGAATTTCCAATGCTCCACTTCCTCTCCCAAATTCCAATCAAACCCTAATGAAGTAACGACACTTTGCGTGTTGAGAATTTACAATCCGCCACTTCCCCTTCCAAATTCCCAACAAAACCATGGAATACGAGCAGTTCTATCATTGGCAATTTCAACTCCTCCAGTTCCTCTCCCAAATTTCCTCCAACCTCTAACGGAATAATGACATTCCGTGTGTGGGAAATTTAGAATCCTCCACTTCCCCTTCCAAATTCCCATAGAATAGCTGCATTCTGGGTTTATGGATTTTCAAAACATCCATACGCCCACTTAAACTCGCATGAAAACCTCGCAAAAACAGCATTCATGGTGTTGGGAATATGATATCCTCACGTTGCTCTATCCACTTTCCAGCAAAACCATGGAATCTGGGCATTGGGAGTTCGGAATCCTCCACTTCTCTTCCCAAATTCCAATGGAATAACAGCCTTCCAGGCATGGGGATATTGGAATCCTCTACTTCCCTTCCAAAAAGCCCATGGAATAACGACATTCTGGGCATTGAGAAGTGAAAGTTTGCCAATTGCCTTCCCAAATCCCTAGGGAAGAAGACAATTCGGGCTGTCAGGTATTTGAAATCCTTCAGCTCCGCACCATAACCCCCATGGAATAACAGAATTCCAGGCGTTAGGAATTGAGCATCCTCCAGTTCCCCTTCGAATTTCCCATGGAATCCTGGCATTCTGGATGTCGGCACTTTAGAATCGCCCATACACTCTCCCAAATAGCCAAAAATTCACAAGGAATAACAGAATTCATGAGATCAGGAATATATCATCCGACAGCTCTCCGCACAATTTCCCACGCAATAACAGCATTCCGTGTGGTGGGAATCTTGACTCCTCCACTTACCCTCCCAAATCTGCATGGAATCATGGCATTCTGGGTGTTGGGAATTTTCAATCCCCCATAAACCCACCCCAAATCCCACCACATTCCCAAAGAAGAGCAACTTTCCAGATGTCAGGAATTTGGAATATCCCAGTTCCCCACCCAAATTCCCATGGAACAACAGCATTCCAAGTGACAGAAATCGAGAATCTTCCGGCAACGTGAAAAAATTGTCATGGAATAATGGGATTTCAGGTGTGAGGAATTGAGAATGCCCCGTACAGCCTCCCAGATTCCCACCACATTCCAATGGAATAACAACATTCCAGATTTCAGGAACTGAGAATCATCCTCTTCCCCTCCCAAATTCCCATGGAAACACGGCATTCTCTTATTCCCTAATTTGGAACCCCCCATAAGCGTTCCCAAAATCCCACCAAATTCCCATGGAATAACCATTTTAGTGTGTTGGGAATTTCCAATGCTCCACTTCCTCTCCCAAATTCCAATCAAACCCTAATGAAGTAACGACACTTTGCGTGTTGAGAATTTACAATCCGCCACTTCCCCTTCCAAATTCCCAACAAAACCATGGAATACGAGCAGTTCTATCATTGGCAATTTCAACTCCTCCAGTTCCTCTCCCAAATTTCCTCCAACCTCTAACGGAATAATGACATTCCGTGTGTGGGAAATTTAGAATCCTCCACTTCCCCTTCCAAATTCCCATAGAATAGCTGCATTCTGGGTTTATGGATTTTCAAAACATCCATACGCCCACTTAAACTCGCATGAAAACCTCGCAAAAACAGCATTCATGGTGTTGGGAATATGATATCCTCACGTTGCTCTATCCACTTTCCAGCAAAACCATGGAATGACAGCATTCTGGGCATTGGGAGTTCGGAATCCTCCACTTCTCTTCCCAAATTCCAATGGAATAACAGCCTTCCAGGCATGGGGATATTGGAATCCTCTAGTTCCCTTCCAAAAAGCCCATGGAATAACGACATTCTGGGCATTGAGAAGTGAAAGTTTGCCAATTGCCTTCCCAAATCCCTAGGGAAGAAGACAATTCGGGCTGTCAGGTATTTGAAATCCTTCAGCTCCGCACCATAACCCCCATGGAATAACAGAATTCCAGGCGTTAGGAATTGAGCATCCTCCAGTTCCCCTTCGAATTTCCCATGGAATCCTGGCATTCTGGATGTCGGCACTTTAGAATCGCCCATACACTCTCCCAAATAGCCAAAAATTCACAAGGAATAACAGAATTCATGAGATCAGGAATATATCATCCGCCAGCTCTCCGCACAATTTCCCACGGAATAACAGCATTCCGTGTGGTGGGAATCTTGACTCCTCCACTTACCCTCCCAAATCTGCATGGAATCATGGCATTCTGGGTGTTGGGAATTTTCAATCCCTCATAAACCCACCCCAAATCCCACCACATTCCCAAAGAAGAGCAACTTTCCAGATGTCAGGAATTTGGAATATCCCAGTTCCCCACCCAAATTCCCATGGAACAACAGCATTCCAAGTGACAGAAATCGAGAATCTTCTGGCAACGTGAAAAAATTGTCATGGAATAATGGGATTTCAGGTGTGAGGAATTGAGAATGCCCTGTACAGCCTCCCAGATTCCCACCACATTCCAATGGAATAACAACATTCCAGATTTCAGGAACTGAGAATCATCCTCTTCCCCTCCCAAATTCCCATGGAAACACGGCATTCTCTTATTCCCTAATTTGGAACCCCCCATAAGCGTTCCCAAAATCCCACCAAATTCCCATGGAATAACCATTTTAGTGTGTTGGGAATTTCCAATGCTCCACTTCCTCTCCCAAATTCCAATCAAACCCTAATGAAGTAACGACACTTTGCGTGTTGAGAATTTACAATCCGCCACTTCCCCTTCCAAATTCCCAACAAAACCATGGAATACGAGCAGTTCCATCATTGGCAATTTCAACTCCTCCAGTTCCTCTCCCAAATTTCCTCCAACCTCTAACGGAATAATGACATTCTGTGTGTGGGAAATTTAGAATCATCCACTTCCCCTTCCAAATTCCCATAGAATAGCTGCATTCTGGGTTTATGGATTTTCAAAACATCCATACGTCCACTTAAACTCGCACGAAAACCTCGCAAAAACAGCATTCATGGTGTTGGGAATATGATATCCTCACGTTGCTCTATCCACTTTCCAGCAAAACCATGGAATGACAGCATTCTGGGCATTGGGAGTTCGGAATCCTCCACTTCTCTTCCCAAATTCCAATGGAATAACAGCCTTCCAGGCATGGGGATATTGGAATCCTCTAGTTCCCTTCCAAAAAGCCCATGGAATAACGACATTCTGGGCATTGAGAAGTGAAAGTTTGCCAATTGCCTTCCCAAATCCCTAGGGAAGAAGACAATTCCGGCTGTCAGGTATTTGAAATCCTTCAGCTCCGCACCATAACCCCCATGGAATAACAGAATTCCAGGCGTTAGGAATTGAGCATCCTCCAGTTCCCCGTCGAATTTCCCATGGAATCCTGGCATTCTGGATGTCGGCACTTTAGAATCGCCCATACACTCTCCCAAATAGCCAAAAATTCACAAGGAATAACAGAATTCATGAGATCAGGAATATATCATCCGCCAGCTCTCCGCACAATTTCCCACGCAATAACAGCATTCCGTGTGGTGGGAATCTTGACTCCTCCACTTACCCTCCCAAATCTGCATGGAATCATGGCATTCTGGGTGTTGGGAATTTTCAATCCCCCATAAACCCACCCCAAATCCCACCACATTCCCAAAGAAGAGCAACTTTCCAGATGTCAGGAATTTGGAATATCCCAGTTCCCCACCCAAATTCCCATGGAACAACAGCATTCCAAGTGACAGAAATCGAGAATCTTCCGGCAACGTGAAAAACTTGTCATGGAATAATGGGATTTCAGGTGTGAGGAATTGAGAATGCCCCGTACAGCCTCCCAGATTCCCACCACATTCCAATGGAATAACAACATTCCAGATTTCAGGAACTGAGAATCATCCTCTTCCCCTCCCAAATTCCCATGGAAACACGGCATTCTCTTATTCCCTAATTTGGAACCCCCCATAAGCGTTCCCAAAATCCCACCAAATTCCCATGGAATAACCATTTTAGTGTGTTGGGAATTTCCAATGCTCCACTTCCTCTCCCAAATTCCAATCAAACCCTAATGAAGTAACGACACTTTGCGTGTTGAGAATTTACAATCCGCCACTTCCCCTTCCAAATTCCCAACAAAACCATGGAATACGAGCAGTTCTATCATTGGCAATTTCAACTCCTCCAGTTCCTCTCCCAAATTTCCTCCAACCTCTAACGGAATAATGACATTCCGTGTGTGGGAAATTTAGAATCCTCCACTTCCCCTTCCAAATTCCCATAGAATAGCTGCATTCTGGGTTTATGGATTTTCAAAACATCCATACGCCCACTTAAACTCGCATGAAAACCTCGCAAAAACAGCATTCATGGTGTTGGGAATATGATATCCTCACGTTGCTCTATCCACTTTCCAGCAAAACCATGGAATCTGGGCATTGGGAGTTCGGAATCCTCCACTTCTCTTCCCAAATTCCAATGGAATAACAGCCTTCCAGGCATGGGGATATTGGAATCCTCTACTTCCCTTCCAAAAAGCCCATGGAATAACGACATTCTGGGCATTGAGAAGTGAAAGTTTGCCAATTGCCTTCCCAAATCCCTAGGGAAGAAGACAATTCCGGCTGTCAGGTATTTGAAATCCTTCAGCTCCGCACCATAACCCCCATGGAATAACAGAATTCCAGGCGTTAGGAATTGAGCATCCTCCAGTTCCCCTTCGAATTTCCCATGGAATCCTGGCATTCTGGATGTCGGCACTTTAGAATCGCCCATACACTCTCCCAAATAGCCAAAAATTCACAAGGAATAACAGAATTCATGAGATCAGGAATATATCATCCGACAGCTCTCCGCACAATTTCCCACGCAATAACAGCATTCCGTGTGGTGGGAATCTTGACTCCTCCACTTACCCTCCCAAATCTGCATGGAATCATGGCATTCTGGGTGTTGGGAATTTTCAATCCCCCATAAACCCACCCCAAATCCCACCACATTCCCAAAGAAGAGCAACTTTCCAGATGTCAGGAATTTGGAATATCCCAGTTCCCCACCCAAATTCCCATGGAACAACAGCATTCCAAGTGACAGAAATCGAGAATCTTCCGGCAACGTGAAAAAATTGTCATGGAATAATGGGATTTCAGGTGTGAGGAATTGAGAATGCCCCGTACAGCCTCCCAGATTCCCACCACATTCCAATGGAATAACAACATTCCAGATTTCAGGAACTGAGAATCATCCTCTTCCCCTCCCAAATTCCCATGGAAACACGGCATTCTCTTATTCCCTAATTTGGAACCCCCCATAAGCGTTCCCAAAATCCCACCAAATTCCCATGGAATAACCATTTTAGTGTGTTGGGAATTTCCAATGCTCCACTTCCTCTCCCAAATTCCAATCAAACCCTAATGAAGTAACGACACTTTGCGTGTTGAGAATTTACAATCCGCCACTTCCCCTTCCAAATTCCCAACAAAACCATGGAATACGAGCAGTTCTATCATTGGCAATTTCAACTCCTCCAGTTCCTCTCCCAAATTTCCTCCAACCTCTAACGGAATAATGACATTCCGTGTGTGGGAAATTTAGAATCCTCCACTTCCCCTTCCAAATTCCCATAGAATAGCTGCATTCTGGGTTTATGGATTTTCAAAACATCCATACGCCCACTTAAACTCGCATGAAAACCTCGCAAAAACAGCATTCATGGTGTTGGGAATATGATATCCTCACGTTGCTCTATCCACTTTCCAGCAAAACCATGGAATCTGGGCATTGGGAGTTCGGAATCCTCCACTTCTCTTCCCAAATTCCAATGGAATAACAGCCTTCCAGGCATGGGGATATTGGAATCCTCTAGTTCCCTTCCAAAAAGCCCATGGAATAACGACATTCTGGGCATTGAGAAGTGAAAGTTTGCCAATTGCCTTCCCAAATCCCTAGGGAAGAAGACAATTCCGGCTGTCAGGTATTTGAAATCCTTCAGCTCCGCACCATAACCCCCATGGAATAACAGAATTCCAGGCGTTAGGAATTGAGCATCCTCCAGTTCCCCTTCGAATTTCCCATGGAATCCTGGCATTCTGGATGTCGGCACTTTAGAATCGCCCATACACTCTCCCAAATAGCCAAAAATTCACAAGGAATAACAGAATTCATGAGATCAGGAATATATCATCCGCCAGCTCTCCGCACAATTTCCCACGCAATAACAGCATTCCGTGTGGTGGGAATCTTGACTCCTCCACTTACCCTCCCAAATCTGCATGGAATCATGGCATTCTGGGTGTTGGGAATTTTCAATCCCCCATAAACCCACCCCAAATCCCACCACATTCCCAAAGAAGAGCAACTTTCCAGATGTCAGGAATTTGGAATATCCCAGTTCCCCACCCAAATTCCCATGGAACAACAGCATTCCAAGTGACAGAAATCGAGAATCTTCCGGCAACGTGAAAAAATTGTCATGGAATAATGGGATTTCAGGTGTGAGGAATTGAGAATGCCCCGTACAGCCTCCCAGATTCCCACCACATTCCAATGGAATAACAACATTCCAGATTTCAGGAACTGAGAATCATCCTCTTCCCCTCCCAAATTCCCATGGAAACACGGCATTCTCTTATTCCCTAATTTGGAACCCCCCATAAGCGTTCCCAAAATCCCACCAAATTCCCATGGAATAACCATTTTAGTGTGTTGGGAATTTCCAATGCTCCACTTCCTCTCCCAAATTCCAATCAAACCCTAATGAAGTAACGACACTTTGCGTGTTGAGAATTTACAATCCGCCGCTTCCCCTTCCAAATTCCCAACAAAACCATGGAATACGAGCAGTTCTATCATTGGCAATTTCAACTCCTCCAGTTCCTCTCCCAAATTTCCTCCAACCTCTAACGGAATAATGACATTCTGTGTGTGGGAAATTTAGAATCCTCCACTTCCCCTTCCAAATTCCCATAGAATAGCTGCATTCTGGGTTTATGGATTTTCAAAACATCCATACGTCCACTTAAACTCGCACGAAAACCTCGCAAAAACAGCATTCATGGTGTTGGGAATATGATATCCTCACGTTGCTCTATCCACTTTCCAGCAAAACCATGGAATGACAGCATTCTGGGCATTGGGAGTTCGGAATCCTCCACTTCTCTTCCCAAATTCCAATGGAATAACAGCCTTCCAGGCATGGGGATATTGGAATCCTCTACTTCCCTTCCAAAAAGCCCATGGAATAACGACATTCTGGGCATTGAGAAGTGAAAGTTTGCCAATTGCCTTCCCAAATCCCTAGGGAAGAAGACAATTCCGGCTGTCAGGTATTTGAAATCCTTCAGCTCCGCACCATAACCCCCATGGAATAACAGAATTCCAGGCGTTAGGAATTGAGCATCCTCCAGTTCCCCTTCGAATTTCCCATGGAATCCTGGCATTCTGGATGTCAGCACTTTAGAATCGCCCATACACTCTCCCAAATAGCCAAAAATTCACAAGGAATAACAGAATTCATGAGATCAGGAATATATCATCCGCCAGCTCTCCGCACAATTTCCCACGCAATAACAGCATTCCGTGTGGTGGGAATCTTGACTCCTCCACTTACCCTCCCAAATCTGCATGGAATCATGGCATTCTGGGTGTTGGGAATTTTCAATCCCCCATAAACCCACCCCAAATCCCACCACATTCCCAAAGAAGAGCAACTTTCCAGATGTCAGGAATTTGGAATATCCCAGTTCCCCACCCAAATTCCCATGGAACAACAGCATTCCAAGTGACAGAAATCGAGAATCTTCCGGCAACGTGAAAAAATTGTCATGGAATAATGGGATTTCAGGTGTGAGGAATTGAGAATGCCCCGTACAGCCTCCCAGATTCCCACCACATTCCAATGGAATAACAACATTCCAGATTTCAGGAACTGAGAATCATCCTCTTCCCCTCCCAAATTCCCATGGAAACACGGCATTCTCTTATTCCCTAATTTGGAACCCCCCATAAGCGTTCCCAAAATCCCACCAAATTCCCATGGAATAACCATTTTAGTGTGTTGGGAATTTCCAATGCTCCACTTCCTCTCCCAAATTCCAATCAAACCCTAATGAAGTAACGACACTTTGCGTGTTGAGAATTTACAATCCGCCACTTCCCCTTCCAAATTCCCAACAAAACCATGGAATACGAGCAGTTCCATCATTGGCAATTTCAACTCCTCCAGTTCCTCTCCCAAATTTCCTCCAACCTCTAACGGAATAATGACATTCCGTGTGTGGGAAATTTAGAATCCTCCACTTCCCCTTCCAAATTCCCATAGAATAGCTGCATTCTGGGTTTATGGATTTTCAAAACATCCATACGCCCACTTAAACTCGCATGAAAACCTCGCAAAAACAGCATTCATGGTGTTGGGAATATGATATCCTCACGTTGCTCTATCCACTTTCCAGCAAAACCATGGAATCTGGGCATTGGGAGTTCGGAATCCTCCACTTCTCTTCCCAAATTCCAATGGAATAACAGCCTTCCAGGCATGGGGATATTGGAATCCTCTACTTCCCTTCCAAAAAGCCCATGGAATAACGACATTCTGGGCATTGAGAAGTGAAAGTTTGCCAATTGCCTTCCCAAATCCCTAGGGAAGAAGACAATTCGGGCTGTCAGGTATTTGAAATCCTTCAGCTCCGCACCATAACCCCCATGGAATAACAGAATTCCAGGCGTTAGGAATTGAGCATCCTCCAGTTCCCCTTCGAATTTCCCATGGAATCCTGGCATTCTGGATGTCGGCACTTTAGAATCGCCCATACACTCTCCCAAATAGCCAAAAATTCACAAGGAATAACAGAATTCATGAGATCAGGAATATATCATCCGACAGCTCTCCGCACAATTTCCCACGCAATAACAGCATTCCGTGTGGTGGGAATCTTGACTCCTCCACTTACCCTCCCAAATCTGCATGGAATCATGGCATTCTGGGTGTTGGGAATTTTCAATCCCCCATAAACCCACCCCAAATCCCACCACATTCCCAAAGAAGAGCAACTTTCCAGATGTCAGGAATTTGGAATATCCCAGTTCCCCACCCAAATTCCCATGGAACAACAGCATTCCAAGTGACAGAAATCGAGAATCTTCCGGCAACGTGAAAAAATTGTCATGGAATAATGGGATTTCAGGTGTGAGGAATTGAGAATGCCCCGTACAGCCTCCCAGATTCCCACCACATTCCAATGGAATAACAACATTCCAGATTTCAGGAACTGAGAATCATCCTCTTCCCCTCCCAAATTCCCATGGAAACACGGCATTCTCTTATTCCCTAATTTGGAACCCCCCATAAGCGTTCCCAAAATCCCACCAAATTCCCATGGAATAACCATTTTAGTGTGTTGGGAATTTCCAATGCTCCACTTCCTCTCCCAAATTCCAATCAAACCCTAATGAAGTAACGACACTTTGCGTGTTGAGAATTTACAATCCGCCACTTCCCCTTCCAAATTCCCAACAAAACCATGGAATACGAGCAGTTCTATCATTGGCAATTTCAACTCCTCCAGTTCCTCTCCCAAATTTCCTCCAACCTCTAACGGAATAATGACATTCCGTGTGTGGGAAATTTAGAATCCTCCACTTCCCCTTCCAAATTCCCATAGAATAGCTGCATTCTGGGTTTATGGATTTTCAAAACATCCATACGCCCACTTAAACTCGCATGAAAACCTCGCAAAAACAGCATTCATGGTGTTGGGAATATGATATCCTCACGTTGCTCTATCCACTTTCCAGCAAAACCATGGAATCTGGGCATTGGGAGTTCGGAATCCTCCACTTCTCTTCCCAAATTCCAATGGAATAACAGCCTTCCAGGCATGGGGATATTGGAATCCTCTACTTCCCTTCCAAAAAGCCCATGGAATAACGACATTCTGGGCATTGAGAAGTGAAAGTTTGCCAATTGCCTTCCCAAATCCCTAGGGAAGAAGACAATTCCGGCTGTCAGGTATTTGAAATCCTTCAGCTCCGCACCATAACCCCCATGGAATAACAGAATTCCAGGCGTTAGGAATTGAGCATCCTCCAGTTCCCCTTCGAATTTCCCATGGAATCCTGGCATTCTGGATGTCGGCACTTTAGAATCGCCCATACACTCTCCCAAATAGCCAAAAATTCACAAGGAATAACAGAATTCATGAGATCAGGAATATATCATCCGACAGCTCTCCGCACAATTTCCCACGCAATAACAGCATTCCGTGTGGTGGGAATCTTGACTCCTCCACTTACCCTCCCAAATCTGCATGGAATCATGGCATTCTGGGTGTTGGGAATTTTCAATCCCCCATAAACCCACCCCAAATCCCACCACATTCCCAAAGAAGAGCAACTTTCCAGATGTCAGGAATTTGGAATATCCCAGTTCCCCACCCAAATTCCCATGGAACAACAGCATTCCAAGTGACAGAAATCGAGAATCTTCCGGCAACGTGAAAAAATTGTCATGGAATAATGGGATTTCAGGTGTGAGGAATTGAGAATGCCCCGTACAGCCTCCCAGATTCCCACCACATTCCAATGGAATAACAACATTCCAGATTTCAGGAACTGAGAATCATCCTCTTCCCCTCCCAAATTCCCATGGAAACACGGCATTCTCTTATTCCCTAATTTGGAACCCCCCATAAGCGTTCCCAAAATCCCACCAAATTCCCATGGAATAACCATTTTAGTGTGTTGGGAATTTCCAATGCTCCACTTCCTCTCCCAAATTCCAATCAAACCCTAATGAAGTAACGACACTTTGCGTGTTGAGAATTTACAATCCGCCGCTTCCCCTTCCAAATTCCCAACAAAACCATGGAATACGAGCAGTTCTATCATTGGCAATTTCAACTCCTCCAGTTCCTCTCCCAAATTTCCTCCAACCTCTAACGGAATAATGACATTCTGTGTGTGGGAAATTTAGAATCCTCCACTTCCCCTTCCAAATTCCCATAGAATAGCTGCATTCTGGGTTTATGGATTTTCAAAACATCCATACGTCCACTTAAACTCGCACGAAAACCTCGCAAAAACAGCATTCATGGTGTTGGGAATATGATATCCTCACGTTGCTCTATCCACTTTCCAGCAAAACCATGGAATGACAGCATTCTGGGCATTGGGAGTTCGGAATCCTCCACTTCTCTTCCCAAATTACAATGGAATAACAGCCTTCCAGGCATGGGGATATTGGAATCCTCTACTTCCCTTCCAAAAAGCCCATGGAATAACGACATTCTGGGCATTGAGAAGTGAAAGTTTGCCAATTGCCTTCCCAAATCCCTAGGGAAGAAGACAATTCCGGCTGTCAGGTATTTGAAATCCTTCAGCTCCGCACCATAACCCCCATGGAATAACAGAATTCCAGGCGTTAGGAATTGAGCATCCTCCAGTTCCCCTTCGAATTTCCCATGGAATCCTGGCATTCTGGATGTCGGCAGTTTAGAATCGCCCATACACTCTCCCAAATAGCCAAAAATTCACAAGGAATAACAGAATTCATGAGATCAGGAATATATCATCGGCCAGATCTCCGCACAATTTCCCACGCAATAACAGCATTCCGTGTGGTGGGAATCTTGACTCCTCCACTTACCCTCCCAAATCTGCATGGAATCATGGCATTCTGGGTGTTGGGAATTTTCAATCCCCCATAAACCCACCCCAAATCCCACCACATTCCCAAAGAAGAGCAACTTTCCAGATGTCAGGAATTTGGAATATCCCAGTTCCCCACCCAAATTCCCATGGAACAACAGCATTCCAAGTGACAGAAATCGAGAATCTTCCGGCAACGTGAAAAAATTGTCATGGAATAATGGGATTTCAGGTGTGAGGAATTGAGAATGCCCCGTACAGCCTCCCAGATTCCCACCACATTCCAATGGAATAACAACATTCCAGATTTCAGGAACTGAGAATCATCCTCTTCCCCTCCCAAATTCCCATGGAAACACGGCATTCTCTTATTCCCTAATTTGGAACCCCCCATAAGCGTTCCCAAAATCCCACCAAATTCCCATGGAATAACCATTTTAGTGTGTTGGGAATTTCCAATGCTCCACTTCCTCTCCCAAATTCCAGTCAAACCCTAATGAAGTAATGACACTTTGCATGTTGAGAATTTACAATCCGCCACTTCCCCTTCCAAATTCCCAACAAAACCATGGAATACGAGCAGTTCCATCATTGGCAATTTCAACTCCTCCAGTTCCTCTCCCAAATTTCCTCCAACCTCTAACGGAATAATGACATTCTGTGTGTGGGAAATTTAGAATCATCCACTTCCCCTTCCAAATTCCCATAGAATAGCTGCATTCTGGGTTTATGGATTTTCAAAACATCCATACGCCCACTTAAACTCGCACGAAAACCTCGCAAAAACAGCATTCATGGTGTTGGGAATATGATATCCTCACGTTGCTCTATCCACTTTCCAGCAAAACCATGGAATGACAGCATTCTGGGCATTGGGAGTTCGGAATCCTCCACTTCTCTTCCCAAATTCCAATGGAATAACAGCCTTCCAGGCATGGGGATATTGGAATCCTCTAGTTCCCTTCCAAAAAGCCCATGGAATAACGACATTCTGGGCATTGAGAAGTGAAAGTTTGCCAATTGCCTTCCCAAATCCCTAGGGAAGAAGACAATTCCGGCTGTCAGGTATTTGAAATCCTTCAGCTCCGCACCATAACCCCCATGGAATAACAGAATTCCAGGCGTTAGGAATTGAGCATCCTCCAGTTCCCCTTCGAATTTCCCATGGAATCCTGGCATTCTGGATGTCGGCACTTTAGAATCGCCCATACACTCTCCCAAATAGCCAAAAATTCACAAGGAATAACAGAATTCATGATATCAGGAATATATCATCCGCCAGCTCTCCGCACAATTTCCCACGGAATAACAGCATTCCGTGTGGTGGGAATCTTGACTCCTCCACTTACCCTCCCAAATCTGCATGGAATCATGGCATTCTGGGTGTTGGGAATTTTCAATCCCCCATAAACCCACCCCAAATCCCACCACATTCCCAAAGAAGAGCAACTTTCCAGATGTCAGGAATTTGGAATATCCCAGTTCCCCACCCAAATTCCCATGGAACAACAGCATTCCAAGTGACAGAAATCGAGAATCTTCTGGCAACGTGAAAAAATTGTCATGGAATAATGGGATTTCAGGTGTGAGGAATTGAGAATGCCCTGTACAGCCTCCCAGATTCCCACCACATTCCAATGGAATAACAACATTCCAGATTTCAGGAACTGAGAATCATCCTCTTCCCCTCCCAAATTCCCATGGAAACACGGCATTCTCTTATTCCCTAATTTGGAACCCCCCATAAGCGTTCCCAAAATCCCACCAAATTCCCATGGAATAACCATTTTAGTGTGTTGGGAATTTCCAATGCTCCACTTCCTCTCCCAAATTCCAGTCAAACCCTAATGAAGTAATGACACTTTGCGTGTTGAGAATTTACAATCCGCCACTTCCCCTTCCAAATTCCCAACAAAACCATGGAATACGAGCAGTTCCATCATTGGCAATTTCAACTCCTCCAGTTCCTCTCCCAAATTTCCTCCAACCTCTAACGGAATAATGACATTCTGTGTGTGGGAAATTTAGAATCCTCCACTTCCCCTTCCAAATTCCCATAGAATAGCTGCATTCTGGGTTTATGGATTTTCAAAACATCCATACGTCCACTTAAACTCGCACGAAAACCTCGCAAAAACAGCATTCATGGTGTTGGGAATATGATATCCTCACGTTGCTCTATCCACTTTCCAGCAAAACCATGGAATGACAGCATTCTGGGCATTGGGAGTTCGGAATCCTCCACTTCTCTTCCCAAATTCCAATGGAATAACAGCCTTCCAGGCATGGGGATATTGGAATCCTCTAGTTCCCTTCCAAAAAGCCCATGGAATAACGACATTCTGGGCATTGAGAAGTGAAAGTTTGCCAATTGCCTTCCCAAATCCCTAGGGAAGAAGACAATTCCGGCTGTCAGGTATTTGAAATCCTTCAGCTCCGCACCATAACCCCCATGGAATAACAGAATTCCAGGCGTTAGGAATTGAGCATCCTCCAGTTCCCCGTCGAATTTCCCATGGAATCCTGGCATTCTGGATGTCGGCAGTTTAGAATCTCCCATACACTCTCCCAAATAGATAAAAATTCACAAGGAATAACAGAATTCATGATATCAGGAATATATCATCCGCCAGCTCTCCGCACAATTTCCCACGCAATAACAGCATTCCGTGTGGTGGGAATCTTGACTCCTCCACTTACCCTCCCAAATCTGCATGGAATCATGGCATTCTGGGTGTTGGGAATTTTCAATCCCCCATAAACCCACCCCAAATCCCACCACATTCCCAAAGAAGAGCAACTTTCCAGATGTCAGGAATTTGGAATATCCCAGTTCCCCACCCAAATTCCTATGGAACAACAGCATTCCAAGTGACAGAAATCGAGAATCTTCCGGCAACGTGAAAAAATTGTCATGGAATAATGGGATTTCAGGTGTGAGGAATTGAGAATGCCCTGTACAGCCTCCCAGATTCCCACCACATTCCAATGGAATATCAACATTCCAGATTTCAGGAACTGAGAATCATCCTCTTCCCCTCCCAAATTCCCATGGAAACACGGCATTCTCTTATTCCCTAATTTGGAACCCCCCATAAGCGTTCCCAAAATCCCACCAAATTCCCATGGAATAACCATTTTAGTGTGTTGGGAATTTCCAATGCTCCACTTCCTCTCCCAAATTCCAATCAAACCCTAATGAAGTAACGACACTTTGCGTGTTGAGAATTTACAATCCGCCACTTCCCCTTCCAAATTCCCAACAAAACCATGGAATACGAGCAGTTCCATCATTGGCAATTTCAACTCCTCCAGTTCCTCTCCCAAATTTCCTCCAACCTCTAACGGAATAATGACATTCTGTGTGTGGGAAATTTAGAATCATCCACTTCCCCTTCCAAATTCCCATAGAATAGCTGCATTCTGGGTTTATGGATTTTCAAAACATCCATACGTCCACTTAAACTCGCACGAAAACCTCGCAAAAACAGCATTCATGGTGTTGGGAATATGATATCCTCACGTTGCTCTATCCACTTTCCAGCAAAACCATGGAATGACAGCATTCTGGGCATTGGGAGTTCGGAATCCTCCACTTCTCTTCCCAAATTCCAATGGAATAACAGCCTTCCAGGCATGGGGATATTGGAATCCTCTAGTTCCCTTCCAAAAAGCCCATGGAATAACGACATTCTGGGCATTGAGAAGTGAAAGTTTGCCAATTGCCTTCCCAAATCCCTAGGGAAGAAGACAATTCGGGCTGTCAGGTATTTGAAATCCTTCAGCTCCGCACCATAACCCCCATGGAATAACAGAATTCCAGGCGTTAGGAATTGAGCATCCTCCAGTTCCCCTTCGAATTTCCCATGGAATCCTGGCATTCTGGATGTCGGCACTTTAGAATCGCCCATACACTCTCCCAAATAGCCAAAAATTCACAAGGAATAACAGAATTCATGAGATCAGGAATATATCATCCGCCAGCTCTCCGCACAATTTCCCACGCAATAACAGCATTCCGTGTGGTGGGAATCTTGACTCCTCCACTTACCCTCCCAAATCTGCATGGAATCATGGCATTCTGGGTGTTGGGAATTTTCAATCCCCCATAAACCCACCCCAAATCCCACCACATTCCCAAAGAAGAGCAACTTTCCAGATGTCAGGAATTTGGAATATCCCAGTTCCCCACCCAAATTCCCATGGAACAACAGCATTCCAAGTGACAGAAATCGAGAATCTTCCGGCAACGTGAAAAACTTGTCATGGAATAATGGGATTTCAGGTGTGAGGAATTGAGAATGCCCCGTACAGCCTCCCAGATTCCCACCACATTCCAATGGAATAACAACATTCCAGATTTCAGGAACTGAGAATCATCCTCTTCCCCTCCCAAATTCCCATGGAAACACGGCATTCTCTTATTCCCTAATTTGGAACCCCCCATAAGCGTTCCCAAAATCCCACCAAATTCCCATGGAATAACCATTTTAGTGTGTTGGGAATTTCCAATGCTCCACTTCCTCTCCCAAATTCCAATCAAACCCTAATGAAGTAACGACACTTTGCGTGTTGAGAATTTACAATCCGCCACTTCCCCTTCCAAATTCCCAACAAAACCATGGAATACGAGCAGTTCTATCATTGGCAATTTCAACTCCTCCAGTTCCTCTCCCAAATTTCCTCCAACCTCTAACGGAATAATGACATTCCGTGTGTGGGAAATTTAGAATCCTCCACTTCCCCTTCCAAATTCCCATAGAATAGCTGCATTCTGGGTTTATGGATTTTCAAAACATCCATACGCCCACTTAAACTCGCATGAAAACCTCGCAAAAACAGCATTCATGGTGTTGGGAATATGATATCCTCACGTTGCTCTATCCACTTTCCAGCAAAACCATGGAATCTGGGCATTGGGAGTTCGGAATCCTCCACTTCTCTTCCCAAATTCCAATGGAATAACAGCCTTCCAGGCATGGGGATATTGGAATCCTCTACTTCCCTTCCAAAAAGCCCATGGAATAACGACATTCTGGGCATTGAGAAGTGAAAGTTTGCCAATTGCCTTCCCAAATCCCTAGGGAAGAAGACAATTCCGGCTGTCAGGTATTTGAAATCCTTCAGCTCCGCACCATAACCCCCATGGAATAACAGAATTCCAGGCGTTAGGAATTGAGCATCCTCCAGTTCCCCTTCGAATTTCCCATGGAATCCTGGCATTCTGGATGTCGGCACTTTAGAATCGCCCATACACTCTCCCAAATAGCCAAAAATTCACAAGGAATAACAGAATTCATGAGATCAGGAATATATCATCCGACAGCTCTCCGCACAATTTCCCACGCAATAACAGCATTCCGTGTGGTGGGAATCTTGACTCCTCCACTTACCCTCCCAAATCTGCATGGAATCATGGCATTCTGGGTGTTGGGAATTTTCAATCCCCCATAAACCCACCCCAAATCCCACCACATTCCCAAAGAAGAGCAACTTTCCAGATGTCAGGAATTTGGAATATCCCAGTTCCCCACCCAAATTCCCATGGAACAACAGCATTCCAAGTGACAGAAATCGAGAATCTTCCGGCAACGTGAAAAAATTGTCATGGAATAATGGGATTTCAGGTGTGAGGAATTGAGAATGCCCCGTACAGCCTCCCAGATTCCCACCACATTCCAATGGAATAACAACATTCCAGATTTCAGGAACTGAGAATCATCCTCTTCCCCTCCCAAATTCCCATGGAAACACGGCATTCTCTTATTCCCTAATTTGGAACCCCCCATAAGCGTTCCCAAAATCCCACCAAATTCCCATGGAATAACCATTTTAGTGTGTTGGGAATTTCCAATGCTCCACTTCCTCTCCCAAATTCCAATCAAACCCTAATGAAGTAACGACACTTTGCGTGTTGAGAATTTACAATCCGCCACTTCCCCTTCCAAATTCCCAACAAAACCATGGAATACGAGCAGTTCTATCATTGGCAATTTCAACTCCTCCAGTTCCTCTCCCAAATTTCCTCCAACCTCTAACGGAATAATGACATTCCGTGTGTGGGAAATTTAGAATCCTCCACTTCCCCTTCCAAATTCCCATAGAATAGCTGCATTCTGGGTTTATGGATTTTCAAAACATCCATACGCCCACTTAAACTCGCATGAAAACCTCGCAAAAACAGCATTCATGGTGTTGGGAATATGATATCCTCACGTTGCTCTATCCACTTTCCAGCAAAACCATGGAATCTGGGCATTGGGAGTTCGGAATCCTCCACTTCTCTTCCCAAATTCCAATGGAATAACAGCCTTCCAGGCATGGGGATATTGGAATCCTCTACTTCCCTTCCAAAAAGCCCATGGAATAACGACATTCTGGGCATTGAGAAGTGAAAGTTTGCCAATTGCCTTCCCAAATCCCTAGGGAAGAAGACAATTCCGGCTGTCAGGTATTTGAAATCCTTCAGCTCCGCACCATAACCCCCATGGAATAACAGAATTCCAGGCGTTAGGAATTGAGCATCCTCCAGTTCCCCTTCGAATTTCCCATGGAATCCTGGCATTCTGGATGTCGGCACTTTAGAATCGCCCATACACTCTCCCAAATAGCCAAAAATTCACAAGGAATAACAGAATTCATGAGATCAGGAATATATCATCCGACAGCTCTCCGCACAATTTCCCACGCAATAACAGCATTCCGTGTGGTGGGAATCTTGACTCCTCCACTTACCCTCCCAAATCTGCATGGAATCATGGCATTCTGGGTGTTGGGAATTTTCAATCCCCCATAAACCCACCCCAAATCCCACCACATTCCCAAAGAAGAGCAACTTTCCAGATGTCAGGAATTTGGAATATCCCAGTTCCCCACCCAAATTCCCATGGAACAACAGCATTCCAAGTGACAGAAATCGAGAATCTTCCGGCAACGTGAAAAAATTGTCATGGAATAATGGGATTTCAGGTGTGAGGAATTGAGAATGCCCCGTACAGCCTCCCAGATTCCCACCACATTCCAATGGAATAACAACATTCCAGATTTCAGGAACTGAGAATCATCCTCTTCCCCTCCCAAATTCCCATGGAAACACGGCATTCTCTTATTCCCTAATTTGGAACCCCCCATAAGCGTTCCCAAAATCCCACCAAATTCCCATGGAATAACCATTTTAGTGTGTTGGGAATTTCCAATGCTCCACTTCCTCTCCCAAATTCCAATCAAACCCTAATGAAGTAACGACACTTTGCGTGTTGAGAATTTACAATCCGCCGCTTCCCCTTCCAAATTCCCAACAAAACCATGGAATACGAGCAGTTCTATCATTGGCAATTTCAACTCCTCCAGTTCCTCTCCCAAATTTCCTCCAACCTCTAACGGAATAATGACATTCTGTGTGTGGGAAATTTAGAATCCTCCACTTCCCCTTCCAAATTCCCATAGAATAGCTGCATTCTGGGTTTATGGATTTTCAAAACATCCATACGTCCACTTAAACTCGCACGAAAACCTCGCAAAAACAGCATTCATGGTGTTGGGAATATGATATCCTCACGTTGCTCTATCCACTTTCCAGCAAAACCATGGAATGACAGCATTCTGGGCATTGGGAGTTCGGAATCCTCCACTTCTCTTCCCAAATTACAATGGAATAACAGCCTTCCAGGCATGGGGATATTGGAATCCTCTACTTCCCTTCCAAAAAGCCCATGGAATAACGACATTCTGGGCATTGAGAAGTGAAAGTTTGCCAATTGCCTTCCCAAATCCCTAGGGAAGAAGACAATTCCGGCTGTCAGGTATTTGAAATCCTTCAGCTCCGCACCATAACCCCCATGGAATAACAGAATTCCAGGCGTTAGGAATTGAGCATCCTCCAGTTCCCCTTCGAATTTCCCATGGAATCCTGGCATTCTGGATGTCGGCACTTTAGAATCGCCCATACACTCTCCCAAATAGCCAAAAATTCACAAGGAATAACAGAATTCATGAGATCAGGAATATATCCTCCGCCAGATCTCCGCACAATTTCCCACGCAATAACAGCATTCCGTGTGGTGGGAATCTTGACTCCTCCACTTACCCTCCCAAATCTGCATGGAATCATGGCATTCTGGGTGTTGGGAATTTTCAATCCCCCATAAACCCACCCCAAATCCCACCACATTCCCAAAGAAGAGCAACTTTCCAGATGTCAGGAATTTGGAATATCCCAGTTCCCCACCCAAATTCCCATGGAACAACAGCATTCCAAGTGACAGAAATCGAGAATCTTCCGGCAACGTGAAAAAATTGTCATGGAATAATGGGATTTCAGGTGTGAGGAATTGAGAATGCCCCGTACAGCCTCCCAGATTCCCACCACATTCCAATGGAATAACAACATTCCAGATTTCAGGAACTGAGAATCATCCTCTTCCCCTCCCAAATTCCCATGGAAACACGGCATTCTCTTATTCCCTAATTTGGAACCCCCCATAAGCGTTCCCAAAATCCCACCAAATTCCCATGGAATAACCATTTTAGTGTGTTGGGAATTTCCAATGCTCCACTTCCTCTCCCAAATTCCAGTCAAACCCTAATGAAGTAATGACACTTTGCATGTTGAGAATTTACAATCCGCCACTTCCCCTTCCAAATTCCCAACAAAACCATGGAATACGAGCAGTTCCATCATTGGCAATTTCAACTCCTCCAGTTCCTCTCCCAAATTTCCTCCAACCTCTAACGGAATAATGACATTCTGTGTGTGGGAAATTTAGAATCATCCACTTCCCCTTCCAAATTCCCATAGAATAGCTGCATTCTGGGTTTATGGATTTTCAAAACATCCATACGCCCACTTAAACTCGCACGAAAACCTCGCAAAAACAGCATTCATGGTGTTGGGAATATGATATCCTCACGTTGCTCTATCCACTTTCCAGCAAAACCATGGAATGACAGCATTCTGGGCATTGGGAGTTCGGAATCCTCCACTTCTCTTCCCAAATTCCAATGGAATAACAGCCTTCCAGGCATGGGGATATTGGAATCCTCTAGTTCCCTTCCAAAAAGCCCATGGAATAACGACATTCTGGGCATTGAGAAGTGAAAGTTTGCCAATTGCCTTCCCAAATCCCTAGGGAAGAAGACAATTCGGGCTGTCAGGTATTTGAAATCCTTCAGCTCCGCACCATAACCCCCATGGAATAACAGAATTCCAGGCGTTAGGAATTGAGCATCCTCCAGTTCCCCTTCGAATTTCCCATGGAATCCTGGCATTCTGGATGTCGGCACTTTAGAATCGCCCATACACTCTCCCAAATAGCCAAAAATTCACAAGGAATAACAGAATTCATGAGATCAGGAATATATCATCCGCCAGCTCTCCGCACAATTTCCCACGCAATAACAGCATTCCGTGTGGTGGGAATCTTGACTCCTCCACTTACCCTCCCAAATCTGCATGGAATCATGGCATTCTGGGTGTTGGGAATTTTCAATCCCCCATAAACCCACCCCAAATCCCACCACATTCCCAAAGAAGAGCAACTTTCCAGATGTCAGGAATTTGGAATATCCCAGTTCCCCACCCAAATTCCCATGGAACAACAGCATTCCAAGTGACAGAAATCGAGAATCTTCTGGCAACGTGAAAAAATTGTCATGGAATAATGGGATTTCAGGTGTGAGGAATTGAGAATGCCCTGTACAGCCTCCCAGATTCCCACCACATTCCAATGGAATAACAACATTCCAGATTTCAGGAACTGAGAATCATCCTCTTCCCCTCCCAAATTCCCATGGAAACACGGCATTCTCTTATTCCCTAATTTGGAACCCCCCATAAGCGTTCCCAAAATCCCACCAAATTCCCATGGAATAACCATTTTAGTGTGTTGGGAATTTCCAATGCTCCACTTCCTCTCCCAAATTCCAGTCAAACCCTAATGAAGTAATGACACTTTGCGTGTTGAGAATTTACAATCCGCCACTTCCCCTTCCAAATTCCCAACAAAACCATGGAATACGAGCAGTTCCATCATTGGCAATTTCAACTCCTCCAGTTCCTCTCCCAAATTTCCTCCAACCTCTAACGGAATAATGACATTCTGTGTGTGGGAAATTTAGAATCCTCCACTTCCCCTTCCAAATTCCCATAGAATAGCTGCATTCTGGGTTTATGGATTTTCAAAACATCCATACGTCCACTTAAACTCGCACGAAAACCTCGCAAAAACAGCATTCATGGTGTTGGGAATATGATATCCTCACGTTGCTCTATCCACTTTCCAGCAAAACCATGGAATGACAGCATTCTGGGCATTGGGAGTTCGGAATCCTCCACTTCTCTTCCCAAATTCCAATGGAATAACAGCCTTCCAGGCATGGGGATATTGGAATCCTCTAGTTCCCTTCCAAAAAGCCCATGGAATAACGACATTCTGGGCATTGAGAAGTGAAAGTTTGCCAATTGCCTTCCCAAATCCCTAGGGAAGAAGACAATTCCGGCTGTCAGGTATTTGAAATCCTTCAGCTCCGCACCATAACCCCCATGGAATAACAGAATTCCAGGCGTTAGGAATTGAGCATCCTCCAGTTCCCCGTCGAATTTCCCATGGAATCCTGGCATTCTGGATGTCGGCAGTTTAGAATCTCCCATACACTCTCCCAAATAGATAAAAATTCACAAGGAATAACAGAATTCATGATATCAGGAATATATCATCCGACAGCTCTCCGCACAATTTCCCACGCAATAACAGCATTCCGTGTGGTGGGAATCTTGACTCCTCCACTTACCCTCCCAAATCTGCATGGAATCATGGCATTCTGGGTGTTGGGAATTTTCAATCCCCCATAAACCCACCCCAAATCCCACCACATTCCCAAAGAAGAGCAACTTTCCAGATGTCAGGAATTTGGAATATCCCAGTTCCCCACCCAAATTCCTATGGAACAACAGCATTCCAAGTGACAGAAATCGAGAATCTTCCGGCAACGTGAAAAAATTGTCATGGAATAATGGGATTTCAGGTGTGAGGAATTGAGAATGCCCTGTACAGCCTCCCAGATTCCCACCACATTCCAATGGAATAACAACATTCCAGATTTCAGGAACTGAGAATCATCCTCTTCCCCTCCCAAATTCCCATGGAAACACGGCATTCTCTTATTCCCTAATTTGGAACCCCCCATAAGCGTTCCCAAAATCCCACCAAATTCCCATGGAATAACCATTTTAGTGTGTTGGGAATTTCCAATGCTCCACTTCCTCTCCCAAATTCCAATCAAACCCTAATGAAGTAACGACACTTTGCGTGTTGAGAATTTACAATCCGCCACTTCCCCTTCCAAATTCCCAACAAAACCATGGAATACGAGCAGTTCCATCATTGGCAATTTCAACTCCTCCAGTTCCTCTCCCAAATTTCCTCCAACCTCTAACGGAATAATGACATTCCGTGTGTGGGAAATTTAGAATCATCCACTTCCCCTTCCAAATTCCCATAGAATAGCTGCATTCTGGGTTTATGGATTTTCAAAACATCCATACGTCCACTTAAACTCGCACGAAAACCTCGCAAAAACAGCATTCATGGTGTTGGGAATATGATATCCTCACGTTGCTCTATCCACTTTCCAGCAAAACCATGGAATGACAGCATTCTGGGCATTGGGAGTTCGGAATCCTCCACTTCTCTTCCCAAATTCCAATGGAATAACAGCCTTCCAGGCATGGGGATATTGGAATCCTCTAGTTCCCTTCCAAAAAGCCCATGGAATAACGACATTCTGGGCATTGAGAAGTGAAAGTTTGCCAATTGCCTTCCCAAATCCCTAGGGAAGAAGACAATTCCGGCTGTCAGGTATTTGAAATCCTTCAGCTCCGCACCATAACCCCCATGGAATAACAGAATTCCAGGCGTTAGGAATTGAGCATCCTCCAGTTCCCCTTCGAATTTCCCATGGAATCCTGGCATTCTGGATGTCGGCACTTTAGAATCGCCCATACACTCTCCCAAATAGCCAAAAATTCACAAGGAATAACAGAATTCATGAGATCAGGAATATATCATCCGCCAGCTCTCCGCACAATTTCCCACGCAATAACAGCATTCCGTGTGGTGGGAATCTTGACTCCTCCACTTACCCTCCCAAATCTGCATGGAATCATGGCATTCTGGGTGTTGGGAATTTTCAATCCCCCATAAACCCACCCCAAATCCCACCACATTCCCAAAGAAGAGCAACTTTCCAGATGTCAGGAATTTGGAATATCCCAGTTCCCCACCCAAATTCCCATGGAACAACAGCATTCCAAGTGACAGAAATCGAGAATCTTCCGGCAACGTGAAAAACTTGTCATGGAATAATGGGATTTCAGGTGTGAGGAATTGAGAATGCCCCGTACAGCCTCCCAGATTCCCACCACATTCCAATGGAATAACAACATTCCAGATTTCAGGAACTGAGAATCATCCTCTTCCCCTCCCAAATTCCCATGGAAACACGGCATTCTCTTATTCCCTAATTTGGAACCCCCCATAAGCGTTCCCAAAATCCCACCAAATTCCCATGGAATAACCATTTTAGTGTGTTGGGAATTTCCAATGCTCCACTTCCTCTCCCAAATTCCAATCAAACCCTAATGAAGTAACGACACTTTGCGTGTTGAGAATTTACAATCCGCCACTTCCCCTTCCAAATTCCCAACAAAACCATGGAATACGAGCAGTTCTATCATTGGCAATTTCAACTCCTCCAGTTCCTCTCCCAAATTTCCTCCAACCTCTAACGGAATAATGACATTCCGTGTGTGGGAAATTTAGAATCCTCCACTTCCCCTTCCAAATTCCCATAGAATAGCTGCATTCTGGGTTTATGGATTTTCAAAACATCCATACGCCCACTTAAACTCGCATGAAAACCTCGCAAAAACAGCATTCATGGTGTTGGGAATATGATATCCTCACGTTGCTCTATCCACTTTCCAGCAAAACCATGGAATCTGGGCATTGGGAGTTCGGAATCCTCCACTTCTCTTCCCAAATTCCAATGGAATAACAGCCTTCCAGGCATGGGGATATTGGAATCCTCTAGTTCCCTTCCAAAAAGCCCATGGAATAACGACATTCTGGGCATTGAGAAGTGAAAGTTTGCCAATTGCCTTCCCAAATCCCTAGGGAAGAAGACAATTCGGGCTGTCAGGTATTTGAAATCCTTCAGCTCCGCACCATAACCCCCATGGAATAACAGAATTCCAGGCGTTAGGAATTGAGCATCCTCCAGTTCCCCTTCGAATTTCCCATGGAATCCTGGCATTCTGGATGTCGGCACTTTAGAATCGCCCATACACTCTCCCAAATAGCCAAAAATTCACAAGGAATAACAGAATTCATGATATCAGGAATATATCATCCGCCAGCTCTCCGCACAATTTCCCACGGAATAACAGCATTCCGTGTGGTGGGAATCTTGACTCCTCCACTTACCCTCCCAAATCTGCATGGAATCATGGCATTCTGGGTGTTGGGAATTTTCAATCCCCCATAAACCCACCCCAAATCCCACCACATTCCCAAAGAAGAGCAACTTTCCAGATGTCAGGAATTTGGAATATCCCAGTTCCCCACCCAAATTCCCATGGAACAACAGCATTCCAAGTGACAGAAATCGAGAATCTTCTGGCAACGTGAAAAAATTGTCATGGAATAATGGGATTTCAGGTGTGAGGAATTGAGAATGCCCTGTACAGCCTCCCAGATTCCCACCACATTCCAATGGAATAACAACATTCCAGATTTCAGGAACTGAGAATCATCCTCTTCCCCTCCCAAATTCCCATGGAAACACGGCATTCTCTTATTCCCTAATTTGGAACCCCCCATAAGCGTTCCCAAAATCCCACCAAATTCCCATGGAATAACCATTTTAGTGTGTTGGGAATTTCCAATGCTCCACTTCCTCTCCCAAATTCCAGTCAAACCCTAATGAAGTAATGACACTTTGCGTGTTGAGAATTTACAATCCGCCACTTCCCCTTCCAAATTCCCAACAAAACCATGGAATACGAGCAGTTCCATCATTGGCAATTTCAACTCCTCCAGTTCCTCTCCCAAATTTCCTCCAACCTCTAACGGAATAATGACATTCTGTGTGTGGGAAATTTAGAATCCTCCACTTCCCCTTCCAAATTCCCATAGAATAGCTGCATTCTGGGTTTATGGATTTTCAAAACATCCATACGTCCACTTAAACTCGCACGAAAACCTCGCAAAAACAGCATTCATGGTGTTGGGAATATGATATCCTCACGTTGCTCTATCCACTTTCCAGCAAAACCATGGAATGACAGCATTCTGGGCATTGGGAGTTCGGAATCCTCCACTTCTCTTCCCAAATTCCAATGGAATAACAGCCTTCCAGGCATGGGGATATTGGAATCCTCTAGTTCCCTTCCAAAAAGCCCATGGAATAACGACATTCTGGGCATTGAGAAGTGAAAGTTTGCCAATTGCCTTCCCAAATCCCTAGGGAAGAAGACAATTCCGGCTGTCAGGTATTTGAAATCCTTCAGCTCCGCACCATAACCCCCATGGAATAACAGAATTCCAGGCGTTAGGAATTGAGCATCCTCCAGTTCCCCGTCGAATTTCCCATGGAATCCTGGCATTCTGGATGTCGGCAGTTTAGAATCTCCCATACACTCTCCCAAATAGATAAAAATTCACAAGGAATAACAGAATTCATGATATCAGGAATATATCATCCGCCAGCTCTCCGCACAATTTCCCACGCAATAACAGCATTCCGTGTGGTGGGAATCTTGACTCCTCCACTTACCCTCCCAAATCTGCATGGAATCATGGCATTCTGGGTGTTGGGAATTTTCAATCCCCCATAAACCCACCCCAAATCCCACCACATTCCCAAAGAAGAGCAACTTTCCAGATGTCAGGAATTTGGAATATCCCAGTTCCCCACCCAAATTCCTATGGAACAACAGCATTCCAAGTGACAGAAATCGAGAATCTTCCGGCAACGTGAAAAAATTGTCATGGAATAATGGGATTTCAGGTGTGAGGAATTGAGAATGCCCTGTACAGCCTCCCAGATTCCCACCACATTCCAATGGAATAACAACATTCCAGATTTCAGGAACTGAGAATCATCCTCTTCCCCTCCCAAATTCCCATGGAAACACGGCATTCTCTTATTCCCTAATTTGGAACCCCCCATAAGCGTTCCCAAAATCCCACCAAATTCCCATGGAATAACCATTTTAGTGTGTTGGGAATTTCCAATGCTCCACTTCCTCTCCCAAATTCCAATCAAACCCTAATGAAGTAACGACACTTTGCGTGTTGAGAATTTACAATCCGCCACTTCCCCTTCCAAATTCCCAACAAAACCATGGAATACGAGCAGTTCCATCATTGGCAATTTCAACTCCTCCAGTTCCTCTCCCAAATTTCCTCCAACCTCTAACGGAATAATGACATTCTGTGTGTGGGAAATTTAGAATCATCCACTTCCCCTTCCAAATTCCCATAGAATAGCTGCATTCTGGGTTTATGGATTTTCAAAACATCCATACGTCCACTTAAACTCGCACGAAAACCTCGAAAAACAGCATTCATGGTGTTGGGAATATGATATCCTCACGTTGCTCTATCCACTTTCCAGCAAAACCATGGAATGACAGCATTCTGGGCATTGGGAGTTCGGAATCCTCCACTTCTCTTCCCAAATTCCAATGGAATAACAGCCTTCCAGGCATGGGGATATTGGAATCCTCTAGTTCCCTTCCAAAAAGCCCATGGAATAACGACATTCTGGGCATTGAGAAGTGAAAGTTTGCCAATTGCCTTCCCAAATCCCTAGGGAAGAAGACAATTCCGGCTGTCAGGTATTTGAAATCCTTCAGCTCCGCACCATAACCCCCATGGAATAACAGAATTCCAGGCGTTAGGAATTGAGCATCCTCCAGTTCCCCTTCGAATTTCCCATGGAATCCTGGCATTCTGGATGTCGGCAGTTTAGGATCTCCCATACACTGTCCCAAATAGATAAAAATTCACAAGGAATAACAGAATTCATGAGATCAGGAATATATCATCCGACAGCTCTCCGCACAATTTCCCACGCAATAACAGCATTCCGTGTGGTGGGAATCTTGACTCCTCCACTTACCCTCCCAAATCTGCATGGAATCATGGCATTCTGGGTGTTGGGAATTTTCAATCCCCCATAAACCCACCCCAAATCCCACCACATTCCCAAAGAAGAGCAACTTTCCAGATGTCAGGAATTTGGAATATCCCAGTTCCCCACCCAAATTCCCATGGAACAACAGCATTCCAAGTGACAGAAATCGAGAATCTTCCGGCAACGTGAAAAAATTGTCATGGAATAATGGGATTTCAGGTGTGAGGAATTGAGAATGCCCCGTACAGCCTCCCAGATTCCCACCACATTCCAATGGAATAACAACATTCCAGATTTCAGGAACTGAGAATCATCCTCTTCCCCTCCCAAATTCCCATGGAAACACGGCATTCTCTTATTCCCTAATTTGGAACCCCCCATAAGCGTTCCCAAAATCCCACCAAATTCCCATGGAATAACCATTTTAGTGTGTTGGGAATTTCCAATGCTCCACTTCCTCTCCCAAATTCCAATCAAACCCTAATGAAGTAACGACACTTTGCGTGTTGAGAATTTACAATCCGCCACGTCCCCTTCCAAATTCCCAACAAAACCATGGAATACGAGCAGTTCCATCATTGGCAATTTCAACTCCTCCAGTTCCTCTCCCAAATTTCCTCCAACCTCTAACGGAATAATGACATTCCGTGTGTGGGAAATTTAGAATCCTCCACTTCCCCTTCCAAATTCCCATAGAATAGCTGCATTCTGGGTTTATGGATTTTCAAAACATCCATACGTCCACTTAAACTCGCACGAAAACCTCGCAAAAACAGCATTCATGGTGTTGGGAATATGATATCCTCACGTTGCTCTATCCACTTTCCAGCAAAACCATGGAATCTGGGCATTGGGAGTTCGGAATCCTCCACTTCTCTTCCCAAATTCCAATGGAATAACAGCCTTCCAGGCATGGGGATATTGGAATCCTCTAGTTCCCTTCCAAAAAGCCCATGGAATAACGACATTCTGGGCATTGAGAAGTGAAAGTTTGCCAATTGCCTTCCCAAATCCCTAGGGAAGAAGACAATTCCGGCTGTCAGGTATTTGAAATCCTTCAGCTCCGCACCATAACCCCCATGGAATAACAGAATTCCAGGCGTTAGGAATTGAGCATCCTCCAGTTCCCCTTCGAATTTCCCATGGAATCCTGGCATTCTGGATGTCGGCAGTTTAGAATCGCCCATACACTCTCCCAAATAGCCAAAAATTCACAAGGAATAACAGAATTCATGAGATCAGGAATATATCATCGGCCAGATCTCCGCACAATTTCCCACGCAATAACAGCATTCCGTGTGGTGGGAATCTTGACTCCTCCACTTACCCTCCCAAATCTGCATGGAATCATGGCATTCTGGGTGTTGGGAATTTTCAATCCCCCATAAACCCACCCCAAATCCCACCACATTCCCAAAGAAGAGCAACTTTCCAGATGTCAGGAATTTGGAATATCCCAGTTCCCCACCCAAATTCCCATGGAACAACAGCATTCCAAGTGACAGAAATCGAGAATCTTCCGGCAACGTGAAAAAATTGTCATGGAATAATGGGATTTCAGGTGTGAGGAATTGAGAATGCCCCGTACAGCCTCCCAGATTCCCACCACATTCCAATGGAATAACAACATTCCAGATTTCAGGAACTGAGAATCATCCTCTTCCCCTCCCAAATTCCCATGGAAACACGGCATTCTCTTATTCCCTAATTTGGAACCCCCCATAAGCGTTCCCAAAATCCCACCAAATTCCCATGGAATAACCATTTTAGTGTGTTGGGAATTTCCAATGCTCCACTTCCTCTCCCAAATTCCAGTCAAACCCTAATGAAGTAATGACACTTTGCATGTTGAGAATTTACAATCCGCCACTTCCCCTTCCAAATTCCCAACAAAACCATGGAATACGAGCAGTTCCATCATTGGCAATTTCAACTCCTCCAGTTCCTCTCCCAAATTTCCTCCAACCTCTAACGGAATAATGACATTCTGTGTGTGGGAAATTTAGAATCATCCACTTCCCCTTCCAAATTCCCATAGAATAGCTGCATTCTGGGTTTATGGATTTTCAAAACATCCATACGCCCACTTAAACTCGCACGAAAACCTCGCAAAAACAGCATTCATGGTGTTGGGAATATGATATCCTCACGTTGCTCTATCCACTTTCCAGCAAAACCATGGAATGACAGCATTCTGGGCATTGGGAGTTCGGAATCCTCCACTTCTCTTCCCAAATTCCAATGGAATAACAGCCTTCCAGGCATGGGGATATTGGAATCCTCTAGTTCCCTTCCAAAAAGCCCATGGAATAACGACATTCTGGGCATTGAGAAGTGAAAGTTTGCCAATTGCCTTCCCAAATCCCTAGGGAAGAAGACAATTCGGGCTGTCAGGTATTTGAAATCCTTCAGCTCCGCACCATAACCCCCATGGAATAACAGAATTCCAGGCGTTAGGAATTGAGCATCCTCCAGTTCCCCTTCGAATTTCCCATGGAATCCTGGCATTCTGGATGTCGGCAGTTTAGAATCTCCCATACACTCTCCCAAATAGATAAAAATTCACAAGGAATAACAGAATTCATGATATCAGGAATATATCATCCGCCAGCTCTCTGCACAATTTCCCACGCAATAACAGCATTCCGTGTGGTGGGAATCTTGACTCCTCCACTTACCCTCCCAAATCTGCATGGAATAATGGCATTCTGGGTGTTGGGAATTTTCAATCCCCCATAAACCCACCCCAAATCCCACCACATTCCCAAAGAAGAGCAACTTTCCAGATGTCAGGAATTTGGAATATCCCAGTTCCCCACCCAAATTCCCATGGAACAACAGCATTCCAAGTGACAGAAATCGAGAATCTTCTGGCAACGTGAAAAAATTGTCATGGAATAATGGGATTTCAGGTGTGAGGAATTGAGAATGCCCTGTACAGCCTCCCAGATTCCCACCACATTCCAATGGAATAACAACATTCCAGATTTCAGGAACTGAGAATCATCCTCTTCCCCTCCCAAATTCCCATGGAAACACGGCATTCTCTTATTCCCTAATTTGGAACCCCCCATAAGCGTTCCCAAAATCCCACCAAATTCCCATGGAATAACCATTTTAGTGTGTTGGGAATTTCCAATGCTCCACTTCCTCTCCCAAATTCCAGTCAAACCCTAATGAAGTAATGACACTTTGCGTGTTGAGAATTTACAATCCGCCACTTCCCCTTCCAAATTCCCAACAAAACCATGGAATACGAGCAGTTCCATCATTGGCAATTTCAACTCCTCCAGTTCCTCTCCCAAATTTCCTCCAACCTCTAACGGAATAATGACATTCTGTGTGTGGGAAATTTAGAATCCTCCACTTCCCCTTCCAAATTCCCATAGAATAGCTGCATTCTGGGTTTATGGATTTTCAAAACATCCATACGTCCACTTAAACTCGCACGAAAACCTCGCAAAAACAGCATTCATGGTGTTGGGAATATGATATCCTCACGTTGCTCTATCCACTTTCCAGCAAAACCATGGAATGACAGCATTCTGGGCATTGGGAGTTCGGAATCCTCCACTTCTCTTCCCAAATTCCAATGGAATAACAGCCTTCCAGGCATGGGGATATTGGAATCCTCTAGTTCCCTTCCAAAAAGCCCATGGAATAACGACATTCTGGGCATTGAGAAGTGAAAGTTTGCCAATTGCCTTCCCAAATCCCTAGGGAAGAAGACAATTCCGGCTGTCAGGTATTTGAAATCCTTCAGCTCCGCACCATAACCCCCATGGAATAACAGAATTCCAGGCGTTAGGAATTGAGCATCCTCCAGTTCCCCTTCGAATTTCCCATGGAATCCTGGCATTCTGGATGTCGGCAGTTTAGAATCTCCCATACACTGTCCCAAATAGATAAAAATTCACAAGGAATAACAGAATTCATGATATCAGGAATATATCATCCGCCAGCTCTCCGCACAATTTCCCACGCAATAACAGCATTCCGTGTGGTGGGAATCTTGACTCCTCCACTTACCCTCCCAAATCTGCATGGAATCATGGCATTCTGGGTGTTGGGAATTTTCAATCCCCCATAAACCCACCCCAAATCCCACCACATTCCCAAAGAAGAGCAACTTTCCAGATGTCAGGAATTTGGAATATCCCAGTTCCCCACCCAAATTCCTATGGAACAACAGCATTCCAAGTGACAGAAATCGAGAATCTTCCGGCAACGTGAAAAAATTGTCATGGAATAATGGGATTTCAGGTGTGAGGAATTGAGAATGCCCTGTACAGCCTCCCAGATTCCCACCACATTCCAATGGAATAACAACATTCCAGATTTCAGGAACTGAGAATCATCCTCTTCCCCTCCCAAATTCCCATGGAAACACGGCATTCTCTTATTCCCCAATTTGGAACCCCCCATAAGCGTTCCCAAAATCCCACCAAATTCCCATGGAATAACCATTTTAGTGTGTTGGGAATTTCCAATGCTCCACTTCCTCTCCCAAATTCCAATCAAACCCTAATGAAGTAACGACACTTTGCGTGTTGAGAATTTACAATCCGCCACTTCCCCTTCCAAATTCCCAACAAAACCATGGAATACGAGCAGTTCCATCATTGGCAATTTCAACTCCTCCAGTTCCTCTCCCAAATTTCCTCCAACCTCTAACGGAATAATGACATTCTGTGTGTGGGAAATTTAGAATCCTCCACTTCCCCTTCCAAATTCCCATAGAATAGCTGCATTCTGGGTTTATGGATTTTCAAAACATCCATACGTCCACTTAAACTCGCACGAAAACCTCGCAAAAACAGCATTCATGGTGTTGGGAATATGATATCCTCACGTTGCTCTATCCACTTTCCAGCAAAACCATGGAATGACAGCATTCTGGGCATTGGGAGTTCGGAATCCTCCACTTCTCTTCCCAAATTCCAATGGAATAACAGCCTTCCAGGCATGGGGATATTGGAATCCTCTAGTTCCCTTCCAAAAAGCCCATGGAATAACGACATTCTGGGCATTGAGAAGTGAAAGTTTGCCAATTGCCTTCCCAAATCCCTAGGGAAGAAGACAATTCCGGCTGTCAGGTATTTGAAATCCTTCAGCTCCGCACCATAACCCCCATGGAATAACAGAATTCCAGGCGTTAGGAATTGAGCATCCTCCAGTTCCCCTTCGAATTTCCCATGGAATCCTGGCATTCTGGATGTCGGCAGTTTAGGATCTCCCATACACTCTCCCAAATAGATAAAAATTCACAAGGAATAACAGAATTCATGATATCAGGAATATATCATCCGACAGCTCTCCGCACAATTTCCCACGCAATAACAGCATTCCGTGTGGTGGGAATCTTGACTCCTCCACTTACCCTCCCAAATCTGCATGGAATCATGGCATTCTGGGTGTTGGGAATTTTCAATCCCCCATAAACCCACCCCAAATCCCACCACATTCCCAAAGAAGAGCAACTTTCCAGATGTCAGGAATTTGGAATATCCCAGTTCCCCACCCAAATTCCCATGGAACAACAGCATTCCAAGTGACAGAAATCGAGAATCTTCTGGCAACGTGAAAAAATTGTCATGGAATAATGGGATTTCAGGTGTGAGGAATTGAGAATGCCCCGTACAGCCTCCCAGATTCCCACCACATTCCAATGGAATAACAACATTCCAGATTTCAGGAACTGAGAATCATCCTCTTCCCCTCCCAAATTCCCATGGAAACACGGCATTCTCTTATTCCCTAATTTGGAACCCCCCATAAGCGTTCCCAAAATCCCACCAAATTCCCATGGAATAACCATTTTAGTGTGTTGGGAATTTCCAATGCTCCACTTCCTCTCCCAAATTCCAATCAAACCCTAATGAAGTAACGACACTTTGCGTGTTGAGAATTTACAATCCGCCACGTCCCCTTCCAAATTCCCAACAAAACCATGGAATACGAGCAGTTCCATCATTGGCAATTTCAACTCCTCCAGTTGCTCTCCCAAATTTCCTCCAACCTCTAACGGAATAATGACATTCCGTGTGTGGGAAATTTAGAATCCTCCACTTCCCCTTCCAAATTCCCATAGAATAGCTGCATTCTGGGTTTATGGATTTTCAAAACATCCATACGTCCACTTAAACTCGCACGAAAACCTCGCAAAAACAGCATTCATGGTGTTGGGAATATGATATCCTCACGTTGCTCTATCCACTTTCCAGCAAAACCATGGAATGACAGCATTCTGGGCATTGGGAGTTCGGAATCCTCCACTTCTCTTCCCAAATTCCAATGGAATAACAGCCTTCCAGGCATGGGGATATTGGAATCCTCTAGTTCCCTTCCAAAAAGCCCATGGAATAACGACATTCTGGGCATTGAGAAGTGAAAGTTTGCCAATTGCCTTCCCAAATCCCTAGGGAAGAAGACAATTCGGGCTGTCAGGTATTTGAAATCCTTCAGCTCCGCACCATAACCCCCATGGAATAACAGAATTCCAAGCGTTAGGAATTGAGCATCCTCCAGTTCCCCTTCGAATTTCCCATGGAATCCTGGCATTCTGGATGTCGGCACTTTAGAATCTCCCATACACTCTCCCAAATAGATAAAAATTCACAAGGAATAACAGAATTCATGATATCAGGAATATATCATCCGCCAGCTCTCTGCACAATTTCCCACGCAATAACAGCATTCCGTGTGGTGGGAATCTTGACTCCTCCACTTACCCTCCCAAATCTGCATGGAATAATGGCATTCTGGGTGTTGGGAATTTTCAATCCCCCATAAACCCACCCCAAATCCCACCACATTCCCAAAGAAGAGCAACTTTCCAGATGTCAGGAATTTGGAATATCCCAGTTCCCCACCCAAATTCCCATGGAACAACAGCATTCCAAGTGACAGAAATCGAGAATCTTCTGGCAACGTGAAAAAATTGTCATGGAATAATGGGATTTCAGGTGTGAGGAATTGAGAATGCCCCGTACAGCCTCCCAGATTCCCACCACATTCCAATGGAATAACAACATTCCAGATTTCAGGAACTGAGAATCATCCTCTTCCCCTCCCAAATTCCCATGGAAACACGGCATTCTCTTATTCCCTAATTTGGAACCCCCCATAAGCGTTCCCAAAATCCCACCAAATTCCCATGGAATAACCATTTTAGTGTGTTGGGAATTTCCAATGCTCCACTTCCTCTCCCAAATTCCAATCAAACCCTAATGAAGTAACGACACTTTGCGTGTTGAGAATTTACAATCCGCCACTTCCCCTTCCAAATTCCCAACAAAACCATGCAATACGAGCAGTTCCATCATTGGCAATTTCAACTCCTCCAGTTCCTCTCCCAAATTTCCTCCAACCTCTAACGGAATAATGACATTCTGTGTGTGGGAAATTTAGAATCCTCCACTTCCCCTTCCAAATTCCCATAGAATAGCTGCATTCTGGGTTTATGGATTTTCAAAACATCCATACGTCCACTTAAACTCGCACGAAAACCTCGCAAAAACAGCATTCATGGTGTTGGGAATATGATATCCTCACGTTGCTCTATCCACTTTCCAGCAAAACCATGGAATGACAGCATTCTGGGCATTGGGAGTTCGGAATCCTCCACTTCTCTTCCCAAATTCCAATGGAATAACAGCCTTCCAGGCATGGGGATATTGGAATCCTCTAGTTCCCTTCCAAAAAGCCCATGGAATAACGACATTCTGGGCATTGAGAAGTGAAAGTTTGCCAATTGCCTTCCCAAATCCCTAGGGAAGAAGACAATTCCGGCTGTCAGGTATTTGAAATCCTTCAGCTCCGCACCATAACCCCCATGGAATAACAGAATTCCAGGCGTTAGGAATTGAGCATCCTCCAGTTCCCCTTCGAATTTCCCATGGAATCCTGGCATTCTGGATGTCGGCAGTTTAGAATCTCCCATACACTGTCCCAAATAGATAAAAATTCACAAGGAATAACAGAATTCATGATATCAGGAATATATCATCCGCCAGCTCTCCGCACAATTTCCCACGCAATAACAGCATTCCGTGTGGTGGGAATCTTGACTCCTCCACTTACCCTCCCAAATCTGCATGGAATCATGGCATTCTGGGTGTTGGGAATTTTCAATCCCCCATAAACCCACCCCAAATCCCACCACATTCCCAAAGAAGAGCAACTTTCCAGATGTCAGGAATTTGGAATATCCCAGTTCCCCACCCAAATTCCCATGGAACAACAGCATTCCAAGTGACAGAAATCGAGAATCTTCCGGCAACGTGAAAAAATTGTCATGGAATAATGGGATTTCAGGTGTGAGGAATTGAGAATGCCCTGTACAGCCTCCCAGATTCCCACCACATTCCAATGGAATAACAACATTCCAGATTTCAGGAACTGAGAATCATCCTCTTCCCCTCCCAAATTCCCATGGAAACACGGCATTCTCTTATTCCCTAATTTGGAACCCCCCATAAGCGTTCCCAAAATCCCACCAAATTCCCATGGAATAACCATTTTAGTGTGTTGGGAATTTCCAATGCTCCACTTCCTCTCCCAAATTCCAATCAAACCCTAATGAAGTAACGACACTTTGCGTGTTGAGAATTTACAATCCGCCACGTCCCCTTCCAAATTCCCAACAAAACCATGGAATACGAGCAGTTCCATCATTGGCAATTTCAACTCCTCCAGTTCCTCTCCCAAATTTCCTCCAACCTCTAACGGAATAATGACATTCCGTGTGTGGGAAATTTAGAATCCTCCACTTCCCCTTCCAAATTCCCATAGAATAGCTGCATTCTGGGTTTATGGATTTTCAAAACATCCATACGTCCACTTAAACTCGCACGAAAACCTCGCAAAAACAGCATTCATGGTGTTGGGAATATGATATCCTCACGTTGCTCTATCCACTTTCCAGCAAAACCATGGAATCTGGGCATTGGGAGTTCGGAATCCTCCACTTCTCTTCCCAAATTCCAATGGAATAACAGCCTTCCAGGCATGGGGATATTGGAATCCTCTAGTTCCCTTCCAAAAAGCCCATGGAATAACGACATTCTGGGCATTGAGAAGTGAAAGTTTGCCAATTGCCTTCCCAAATCCCTAGGGAAGAAGACAATTCCGGCTGTCAGGTATTTGAAATCCTTCAGCTCCGCACCATAACCCCCATGGAATAACAGAATTCCAGGCGTTAGGAATTGAGCATCCTCCAGTTCCCCTTCGAATTTCCCATGGAATCCTGGCATTCTGGATGTCGGCAGTTTAGAATCGCCCATACACTGTCCCAAATAGCCAAAAATTCACAAGGAATAACAGAATTCATGATATCAGGAATATATCATCCGACAGCTCTCCGCACAATTTCCCACGCAATAACAGCATTCCGTGTGGTGGGAATCTTGACTCCTCCACTTACCCTCCCAAATCTGCATGGAATCATGGCATTCTGGGTGTTGGGAATTTTCAATCCCCCATAAACCCACCCCAAATCCCACCACATTCCCAAAGAAGAGCAACTTTCCAGATGTCAGGAATTTGGAATATCCCAGTTCCCCACCCAAATTCCCATGGAACAACAGCATTCCAAGTGACAGAAATCGAGAATCTTCTGGCAACGTGAAAAAATTGTCATGGAATAATGGGATTTCAGGTGTGAGGAATTGAGAATGCCCCGTACAGCCTCCCAGATTCCCACCACATTCCAATGGAATAACAACATTCCAGATTTCAGGAACTGAGAATCATCCTCTTCCCCTCCCAAATTCCCATGGAAACACGGCATTCTCTTATTCCCTAATTTGGAACCCCCCATAAGCGTTCCCAAAATCCCACCAAATTCCCATGGAATAACCATTTTAGTGTGTTGGGAATTTCCAATGCTCCACTTCCTCTCCCAAATTCCAATCAAACCCTAATGAAGTAACGACACTTTGCGTGTTGAGAATTTACAATCCGCCACGTCCCCTTCCAAATTCCCAACAAAACCATGGAATACGAGCAGTTCCATCATTGGCAATTTCAACTCCTCCAGTTCCTCTCCCAAATTTCCTCCAACCTCTAACGGAATAATGACATTCCGTGTGTGGGAAATTTAGAATCCTCCACTTCCCCTTCCAAATTCCCATAGAATAGCTGCATTCTGGGTTTATGGATTTTCAAAACATCCATACGTCCACTTAAACTCGCACGAAAACCTCGCAAAAACAGCATTCATGGTGTTGGGAATATGATATCCTCACGTTGCTCTATCCACTTTCCAGCAAAACCATGGAATGACAGCATTCTGGGCATTGGGAGTTCGGAATCCTCCACTTCTCTTCCCAAATTCCAATGGAATAACAGCCTTCCAGGCATGGGGATATTGGAATCCTCTAGTTCCCTTCCAAAAAGACCATGGAATAACGACATTCTGGGCATTGAGAAGTGAAAGTTTGCCAATTGCCTTCCCAAATCCCTAGGGAAGAAGACAATTCCGGCTGTCAGGTATTTGAAATCCTTCAGCTCCGCACCATAACCCCCATGGAATAACAGAATTCCAGGCGTTAGGAATTGAGCATCCTCCAGTTCCCCTTCGAATTTCCCATGGAATCCTGGCATTCTGGATGTCGGCACTTTAGAATCTCCCATACACTGTCCCAAATAGATAAAAATTCACAAGGAATAACAGAATTCATGATATCAGGAATATATCATCCGACAGCTCTCCGCACAATTTCCCACGCAATAACAGCATTCCGTGTGGTGGGAATCTTGACTCCTCCACTTACCCTCCCAAATCTGCATGGAATCATGGCATTCTGGGTGTTGGGAATTTTCAATCCCCCATAAACCCACCCCAAATCCCACCACATTCCCAAAGAAGAGCAACTTTCCAGATGTCAGGAATTTGGAATATCCCAGTTCCCCACCCAAATTCCCATGGAACAACAGCATTCCAAGTGACAGAAATCGAGAATCTTCTGGCAACGTGAAAAAATTGTCATGGAATAATGGGATTTCAGGTGTGAGGAATTGAGAATGCCCCGTACAGCCTCCCAGATTCCCACCACATTCCAATGGAATAACAACATTCCAGATTTCAGGAACTGAGAATCATCCTCTTCCCCTCCCAAATTCCCATGGAAACACGGCATTCTCTTATTCCCTAATTTGGAACCCCCCATAAGCGTTCCCAAAATCCCACCAAATTCCCATGGAATAACCATTTTAGTGTGTTGGGAATTTCCAATGCTCCACTTCCTCTCCCAAATTCCAATCAAACCCTAATGAAGTAACGACACTTTGCGTGTTGAGAATTTACAATCCGCCACTTCCCCTTCCAAATTCCCAACAAAACCATGCAATACGAGCAGTTCCATCATTGGCAATTTCAACTCCTCCAGTTCCTCTCCCAAATTTCCTCCAACCTCTAACGGAATAATGACATTCCGTGTGTGGGAAATTTAGAATCCTCCACTTCCCCTTCCAAATTCCCATAGAATAGCTGCATTCTGGGTTTATGGATTTTCAAAACATCCATACGTCCACTTAAACTCGCACGAAAACCTCGCAAAAACAGCATTCATGGTGTTGGGAATATGATATCCTCACGTTGCTCTATCCACTTTCCAGCAAAACCATGGAATGACAGCATTCTGGGCATTGGGAGTTCGGAATCCTCCACTTCTCTTCCCAAATTCCAATGGAATAACAGCCTTCCAGGCATGGGGATATTGGAATCCTCTAGTTCCCTTCCAAAAAGCCCATGGAATAACGACATTCTGGGCATTGAGAAGTGAAAGTTTGCCAATTGCCTTCCCAAATCCCTAGGGAAGAAGACAATTCCGGCTGTCAGGTATTTGAAATCCTTCAGCTCCGCACCATAACCCCCATGGAATAACAGAATTCCAGGCGTTAGGAATTGAGCATCCTCCAGTTCCCCTTCGAATTTCCCATGGAATCCTGGCATTCTGGATGTCGGCAGTTTAGAATCTCCCATACACTGTCCCAAATAGATAAAAATTCACAAGGAATAACAGAATTCATGATATCAGGAATATATCATCCGCCAGCTCTCCGCACAATTTCCCACGCAATAACAGCATTCCGTGTGGTGGGAATCTTGACTCCTCCACTTACCCTCCCAAATCTGCATGGAATCATGGCATTCTGGGTGTTGGGAATTTTCAATCCCCCATAAACCCACCCCAAATCCCACCACATTCCCAAAGAAGAGCAACTTTCCAGATGTCAGGAATTTGGAATATCCCAGTTCCCCACCCAAATTCCCATGGAACAACAGCATTCCAAGTGACAGAAATCGAGAATCTTCCGGCAACGTGAAAAAATTGCCATGGAATAATGGGATTTCAGGTGTGAGGAATTGAGAATGCCCCGTACAGCCTCCCAGATTCCCACCACATTCCAATGGAAAAACAACATTCCAGATTTCAGGAACTGAGAATCATCCTCTTCCCCTCCCAAATTCCCATGGAAACACGGCATTCTCTTATTCCCTAATTTGGAACCCCCCATAAGCGTTCCCAAAATCCCACCAAATTCCCATGGAATAACCATTTTAGTGTGTTGGGAATTTCCAATGCTCCACTTCCTCTCCCAAATTCCAATCAAACCCTAATGAAGTAATGACACTTTGCGTGTTGAGAATTTACAATCCGCCACTTCCCCTTCCAAATTCCCAACAAAACCATGCAATACGAGCAGTTCCATCATTGGCAATTTCAACTCCTCCAGTTCCTCTCCCAAATTTCCTCCAACCTCTAACGGAATAATGACATTCCGTGTGTGGGAAATTTAGAATCCTCCACTTCCCCTTCCAAATTCCCATAGAATAGCTGCATTCTGGGTTTATGGATTTTCAAAACATCCATACGTCCACTTAAACTCGCACGAAAACCTCGCAAAAACAGCATTCATGGTGTTGGGAATATGATATCCTCCGGTTGCTCTATCCACTTTCCAGCAAAACCATGGAATCTGGGCATTGGGAGTTCGGAATCCTCCACTTCTCTTCCCAAATTCCAATGGAATAACAGCCTTCCAGGCATGGGGATATTGGAATCCTCTAGTTCCCTTCCAAAAAGCCCATGGAATAACGACATTCTGGGCATTGAGAAGTGAAAGTTTGCCAATTGCCTTCCCAAATCCCTAGGGAAGAAGACAATTCCGGCTGTCAGGTATTTGAAATCCTTCAGCTCCGCACCATAACCCCCATGGAATAACAGAATTCCAGGCGTTAGGAATTGAGCATCCTCCAGTTCCCCTTCGAATTTCCCATGGAATCCTGGCATTCTGGATGTCGGCAGTTTAGAATCGCCCATACACTGTCCCAAATAGCCAAAAATTCACAAGGAATAACAGAATTCATGATATCAGGAATATATCATCCGACAGCTCTCCGCACAATTTCCCACGCAATAACAGCATTCCGTGTGGTGGGAATCTTGACTCCTCCACTTACCCTCCCAAATCTGCATGGAATCATGGCATTCTGGGTGTTGGGAATTTTCAATCCCCCATAAACCCACCCCAAATCCCACCACATTCCCAAAGAAGAGCAACTTTCCAGATGTCAGGAATTTGGAATATCCCAGTTCCCCACCCAAATTCCCATGGAACAACAGCATTCCAAGTGACAGAAATCGAGAATCTTCTGGCAACGTGAAAAAATTGTCATGGAATAATGGGATTTCAGGTGTGAGGAATTGAGAATGCCCCGTACAGCCTCCCAGATTCCCACCACATTCCAATGGAATAACAACATTCCAGATTTCAGGAACTGAGAATCATCCTCTTCCCCTCCCAAATTCCCATGGAAACACGGCATTCTCTTATTCCCTAATTTGGAACCCCCCATAAGCGTTCCCAAAATCCCACCAAATTCCCATGGAATAACCATTTTAGTGTGTTGGGAATTTCCAATGCTCCACTTCCTCTCCCAAATTCCAATCAAACCCTAATGAAGTAACGACACTTTGCGTGTTGAGAATTTACAATCCGCCACGTCCCCTTCCAAATTCCCAACAAAACCATGGAATACGAGCAGTTCCATCATTGGCAATTTCAACTCCTCCAGTTCCTCTCCCAAATTTCCTCCAACCTCTAACGGAATAATGACATTCCGTGTGTGGGAAATTTAGAATCCTCCACTTCCCCTTCCAAATTCCCATAGAATAGCTGCATTCTGGGTTTATGGATTTTCAAAACATCCATACGTCCACTTAAACTCGCACGAAAACCTCGCAAAAACAGCATTCATGGTGTTGGGAATATGATATCCTCACGTTGCTCTATCCACTTTCCAGCAAAACCATGGAATGACAGCGTTCTGGGCATTGGGAGTTCGGAATCCTCCACTTCTCTTCCCAAATTCCAATGGAATAACAGCCTTCCAGGCATGGGGATATTGGAATCCTCTAGTTCCCTTCCAAAAAGCCCATGGAATAACGACATTCTGGGCATTGAGAAGTGAAAGTTTGCCAATTGCCTTCCCAAATCCCTAGGGAAGAAGACAATTCCGGCTGTCAGGTATTTGAAATCCTTCAGCTCCGCACCATAACCCCCATGGAATAACAGAATTCCAGGCGTTAGGAATTGAGCATCCTCCAGTTCCCCTTCGAATTTCCCATGGAATCCTGGCATTCTGGATGTCGGCAGTTTAGAATCTCCCATACACTGTCCCAAATAGATAAAAATTCACAAGGAATAACAGAATTCATGATATCAGGAATATATCATCCGCCAGCTCTCCGCACAATTTCCCACGCAATAACAGCATTCCGTGTGGTGGGAATCTTGACTCCTCCACTTACCCTCCCAAATCTGCATGGAATCATGGCATTCTGGGTGTTGGGAATTTTCAATCCCCCATAAACCCACCCCAAATCCCACCACATTCCCAAAGAAGAGCAACTTTCCAGATGTCAGGAATTTGGAATATCCCAGTTCCCCACCCAAATTCCCATGGAACAACAGCATTCCAAGTGACAGAAATCGAGAATCTTCCGGCAACGTGAAAAAATTGCCATGGAATAATGGGATTTCAGGTGTGAGGAATTGAGAATGCCCCGTACAGCCTCCCAGATTCCCACCACATTCCAATGGAAAAACAACATTCCAGATTTCAGGAACTGAGAATCATCCTCTTCCCCTCCCAAATTCCCATGGAAACACGGCATTCTCTTATTCCCTAATTTGGAACCCCCCATAAGCGTTCCCAAAATCCCACCAAATTCCCATGGAATAACCATTTTAGTGTGTTGGGAATTTCCAATGCTCCACTTCCTCTCCCAAATTCCAATCAAACCCTAATGAAGTAATGACACTTTGCGTGTTGAGAATTTACAATCCGCCACTTCCCCTTCCAAATTCCCAACAAAACCATGCAATACGAGCAGTTCCATCATTGGCAATTTCAACTCCTCCAGTTCCTCTCCCAAATTTCCTCCAACCTCTAACGGAATAATGACATTCCGTGTGTGGGAAATTTAGAATCCTCCACTTCCCCTTCCAAATTCCCATAGAATAGCTGCATTCTGGGTTTATGGATTTTCAAAACATCCATACGTCCACTTAAACTCGCACGAAAACCTCGCAAAAACAGCATTCATGGTGTTGGGAATATGATATCCTCCGGTTGCTCTATCCACTTTCCAGCAAAACCATGGAATCTGGGCATTGGGAGTTCGGAATCCTCCACTTCTCTTCCCAAATTCCAATGGAATAACAGCCTTCCAGGCATGGGGATATTGGAATCCTCTAGTTCCCTTCCAAAAAGCCCATGGAATAACGACATTCTGGGCATTGAGAAGTGAAAGTTTGCCAATTGCCTTCCCAAATCCCTAGGGAAGAAGACAATTCCGGCTGTCAGGTATTTGAAATCCTTCAGCTCCGCACCATAACCCCCATGGAATAACAGAATTCCAGGCGTTAGGAATTGAGCATCCTCCAGTTCCCCTTCGAATTTCCCATGGAATCCTGGCATTCTGGATGTCGGCAGTTTAGAATCGCCCATACACTGTCCCAAATAGCCAAAAATTCACAAGGAATAACAGAATTCATGATATCAGGAATATATCATCCGACAGCTCTCCGCACAATTTCCCACGCAATAACAGCATTCCGTGTGGTGGGAATCTTGACTCCTCCACTTACCCTCCCAAATCTGCATGGAATCATGGCATTCTGGGTGTTGGGAATTTTCAATCCCCCATAAACCCACCCCAAATCCCACCACATTCCCAAAGAAGAGCAACTTTCCAGATGTCAGGAATTTGGAATATCCCAGTTCCCCACCCAAATTCCCATGGAACAACAGCATTCCAAGTGACAGAAATCGAGAATCTTCTGGCAACGTGAAAAAATTGTCATGGAATAATGGGATTTCAGGTGTGAGGAATTGAGAATGCCCCGTACAGCCTCCCAGATTCCCACCACATTCCAATGGAATAACAACATTCCAGATTTCAGGAACTGAGAATCATCCTCTTCCCCTCCCAAATTCCCATGGAAACACGGCATTCTCTTATTCCCTAATTTGGAACCCCCCATAAGCGTTCCCAAAATCCCACCAAATTCCCATGGAATAACCATTTTAGTGTGTTGGGAATTTCCAATGCTCCACTTCCTCTCCCAAATTCCAATCAAACCCTAATGAAGTAACGACACTTTGCGTGTTGAGAATTTACAATCCGCCACGTCCCCTTCCAAATTCCCAACAAAACCATGGAATACGAGCAGTTCCATCATTGGCAATTTCAACTCCTCCAGTTCCTCTCCCAAATTTCCTCCAACCTCTAACGGAATAATGACATTCCGTGTGTGGGAAATTTAGAATCCTCCACTTCCCCTTCCAAATTCCCATAGAATAGCTGCATTCTGGGTTTATGGATTTTCAAAACATCCATACGTCCACTTAAACTCGCACGAAAACCTCGCAAAAACAGCATTCATGGTGTTGGGAATATGATATCCTCACGTTGCTCTATCCACTTTCCAGCAAAACCATGGAATGACAGCGTTCTGGGCATTGGGAGTTCGGAATCCTCCACTTCTCTTCCCAAATTCCAATGGAATAACAGCCTTCCAGGCATGGGGATATTGGAATCCTCTAGTTCCCTTCCAAAAAGCCCATGGAATAACGACATTCTGGGCATTGAGAAGTGAAAGTTTGCCAATTGCCTTCCCAAATCCCTAGGGAAGAAGACAATTCCGGCTGTCAGGTATTTGAAATCCTTCAGCTCCGCACCATAACCCCCATGGAATAACAGAATTCCAGGCGTTAGGAATTGAGCATCCTCCAGTTCCCCTTCGAATTTCCCATGGAATCCTGGCATTCTGGATGTCGGCAGTTTAGAATCTCCCATACACTGTCCCAAATAGATAAAAATTCACAAGGAATAACAGAATTCATGATATCAGGAATATATCATCCGCCAGCTCTCCGCACAATTTCCCACGCAATAACAGCATTCCGTGTGGTGGGAATCTTGACTCCTCCACTTACCCTCCCAAATCTGCATGGAATAATGGCATTCTGGGTGTTGGGAATTTTCAATCCCCCATAAACCCACCCCAAATCCCACCACATTCCCAAAGAAGAGCAACTTTCCAGATGTCAGGAATTTGGAATATCCCAGTTCCCCACCCAAATTCCCATGGAACAACAGCATTCCAAGTGACAGAAATCGAGAATCTTCCGGCAACGTGAAAAAATTGCCATGGAATAATGGGATTTCAGGTGTGAGGAATTGAGAATGCCCCGTACAGCCTCCCAGATTCCCCCCACATTCCAATGGAATAACAACATTCCAGATTTCAGGAACTGAGAATCATCCTCTTCCCCTCCCAAATTCCCATGGAAACACGGCATTCTCTTATTCCCTAATTTGGAACCCCCCATAAGCGTTCCCAAAATCCCACCAAATTCCCATGGAATAACCATTTTAGTGTGTTGGGAATTTCCAATGCTCCACTTCCTCTCCCAAATTCCAATCAAACCCTAATGAAGTAATGACACTTTGCGTGTTGAGAATTTACAATCCGCCACTTCCCCTTCCAAATTCCCAACAAAACCATGGAATACGAGCAGTTCCATCATTGGCAATTTCAACTCCTCCAGTTCCTCTCCCAAATTTCCTCCAACCTCTAACGGAATAATGACATTCTGTGTGTGGGAAATTTAGAATCCTCCACTTCCCCTTCCAAATTCCCATAGAATAGCTGCATTCTGGGTTTATGGATTTTCAAAACATCCATACGCCCACTTAAACTCGCACGAAAACCTCGCAAAAACAGCATTCATGGTGTTGGGAATATGATATCCTCACGTTGCTCTATCCACTTTCCAGCAAAACCATGGAATCTGGGCATTGGGAGTTCGGAATCCTCCACTTCTCTTCCCAAATTCCAATGGAATAACAGCCTTCCAGGCATGGGGATATTGGAATCCTCTAGTTCCCTTCCAAAAAGCCCATGGAATAACGACATTCTGGGCATTGAGAAGTGAAAGTTTGCCAATTGCCTTCCCAAATCCCTAGGGAAGAAGACAATTCCGGCTGTCAGGTATTTGAAATCCTTCAGCTCCGCACCATAACCCCCATGGAATAACAGAATTCCAGGCGTTAGGAATTGAGCATCCTCCAGTTCCCCTTCGAATTTCCCATGGAATCCTGGCATTCTGGATGTCGGCACTTTAGAATCGCCCATACACTCTCCCAAATAGCCAAAAATTCACAAGGAATAACAGAATTCATGAGATCAGGAATATATCATCCGACAGCTCTCCGCACAATTTCCCACGCAATAACAGCATTCCGTGTGGTGGGAATCTTGACTCCTCCACTTACCCTCCCAAATCTGCATGGAATCATGGCATTCTGGGTGTTGGGAATTTTCAATCCCCCATAAACCCACCCCAAATCCCACCACATTCCCAAAGAAGAGCAACTTTCCAGATGTCAGGAATTTGGAATATCCCAGTTCCCCACCCAAATTCCCATGGAACAACAGCATTCCAAGTGACAGAAATCGAGAATCTTCCGGCAACGTGAAAAAATTGCCATGGAATAATGGGATTCCAGGTGTGAGGAATTGAGAATGCCCCGTACAGCCTCCCAGATTCCCACCACATTCCAATGGAATAACAACATTCCAGATTTCAGGAACTGAGAATCATCCTCTTCCCCTCCCAAATTCCCATGGAAACACGGCATTCTCTTATTCCCTAATTTGGAACCCCCCATAAGCGTTCCCAAAATCCCACCAAATTCCCATGGAATAACCATTTTAGTGTGTTGGGAATTTCCAATGCTCCACTTCCTCTCCCAAATTCCAATCAAACCCTAATGAAGTAACGACACTTTGCGTGTTGAGAATTTACAATCCGCCACTTCCCCTTCCAAATTCCCAACAAAACCATGCAATACGAGCAGTTCCATCATTGACAATTTCAACTCCTCCAGTTCCTCTCCCAAATTTCCTCCAACCTCTAACGGAATAATGACATTCCGTGTGTGGGAAATTTAGAATCCTCCACTTCCCCTTCCAAATTCCCATAGAATAGCTGCATTCTGGGTTTATGGATTTTCAAAACATCCATACGTCCACTTAAACTCTCATGAAAACCTCGCAAAAACAGCATTCATGGTGTTGGGAATATGATATCCTCACGTTGCTCTATCCACTTTCCAGCAAAACCATGGAATCTGGGCATTGGGAGTTCGGAATCCTCCACTTCTCTTCCCAAATTCCAATGGAATAACAGCCTTCCAGGCATGGGGATATTGGAATCCTCTAGTTCCCTTCCAAAAAGCCCATGGAATAACGACATTCTGGGCATTGAGAAGTGAAAGTTTGCCAATTGCCTTCCCAAATCCCTAGGGAAGAAGACAATTCCGGCTGTCAGGTATTTGAAATCCTTCAGCTCCGCACCATAACCCCCATGGAATAACAGAATTCCAGGCGTTAGGAATTGAGCATCCTCCAGTTCCCCTTCGAATTTCCCATGGAATCCTGGCATTCTGGATGTCGGCAGTTTAGAATCGCCCATACACTGTCCCAAATAGATAAAAATTCACAAGGAATAACAGAATTCATGATATCAGGAATATATCATCCGCCAGCTCTCCGCACAATTTCCCACGCAATAACAGCATTCCGTGTGGTGGGAATCTTGACTCCTCCACTTACCCTCCCAAATCTGCATGGAATAATGGCATTCTGGGTGTTGGGAATTTTCAATCCCCCATAAACCCACCCCAAATCCCACCACATTCCCAAAGAAGAGCAACTTTCCAGATGTCAGGAATTTGGAATATCCCAGTTCCCCACCCAAATTCCCATGGAACAACAGCATTCCAAGTGACAGAAATCGAGAATCTTCTGGCAACGTGAAAAAATTGTCATGGAATAATGGGATTTCAGGTGTGAGGAATTGAGAATGCCCCGTACAGCCTCCCAGATTCCCACCACATTCCAATGGAATAACAACATTCCAGATTTCAGGAACTGAGAATCATCCTCTTCCCCTCCCAAATTCCCATGGAAACACGGCATTCTCTTATTCCCTAATTTGGAACCCCCCATAAGCGTTCCCAAAATCCCACCAAATTCCCATGGAATAACCATTTTAGTGTGTTGGGAATTTCCAATGCTCCACTTCCTCTCCCAAATTCCAATCAAACCCTAATGAAGTAACGACACTTTGCGTGTTGAGAATTTACAATCCGCCACTTCCCCTTCCAAATTCCCAACAAAACCATGGAATACGAGCAGTTCCATCATTGGCAATTTCAACTCCTCCAGTTCCTCTCCCAAATTTCCTCCAACCTCTAACGGAATAATGACATTCCGTGTGTGGGAAATTTAGAATCCTCCACTTCCCCTTCCAAATTCCCATAGAATAGCTGCATTCTGGGTTTATGGATTTTCAAAACATCCATACGTCCACTTAAACTCGCACGAAAACCTCGCAAAAACAGCATTCATGGTGTTGGGAATATGATATCCTCACGTTGCTCTATCCACTTTCCAGCAAAACCATGGAATCTGGGCATTGGGAGTTCGGAATCCTCCACTTCTCTTCCCAAATTCCAATGGAATAACAGCCTTCCAGGCATGGGGATATTGGAATCCTCTAGTTCCCTTCCAAAAAGCCCATGGAATAACGACATTCTGGGCATTGAGAAGTGAAAGTTTGCCAATTGCCTTCCCAAATCCCTAGGGAAGAAGACAATTCCGGCTGTCAGGTATTTGAAATCCTTCAGCTCCGCACCATAACCCCCATGGAATAACAGAATTCCAGGCGTTAGGAATTGAGCATCCTCCAGTTCCCCTTCGAATTTCCCATGGAATCCTGGCATTCTGGATGTCGGCACTTTAGAATCGCCCATACACTCTCCCAAATAGCCAAAAATTCACAAGGAATAACAGAATTCATGAGATCAGGAATATATCCTCCGCCAGATCTCCGCACAATTTCCCACGCAATAACAGCATTCCGTGTGGTGGGAATCTTGACTCCTCCACTTACCCTCCCAAATCTGCATGGAATCATGGCATTCTGGGTGTTGGGAATTTTCAATCCCCCATAAACCCACCCCAAATCCCACCACATTCCCAAAGAAGAGCAACTTTCCAGATGTCAGGAATTTGGAATATCCCAGTTCCCCACCCAAATTCCCATGGAACAACAGCATTCCAAGTGACAGAAATCGAGAATCTTCCGGCAACGTGAAAAAATTGCCATGGAATAATGGGATTTCAGGTGTGAGGAATTGAGAATGCCCCGTACAGCCTCCCAGATTCCCACCACATTCCAATGGAATAACAACATTCCAGATTTCAGGAACTGAGAATCATCCTCTTCCCCTCCCAAATTCCCATGGAAACACGGCATTCTCTTATTCCCTAATTTGGAACCCCCCATAAGCGTTCCCAAAATCCCACCAAATTCCCAGGGAATAACCATTTTAGTGTGTTGGGAATTTCCAATGCTCCACTTCCTCTCCCAAATTCCAATCAAACCCTAATGAAGTAACGACACTTTGCGTGTTGAGAATTTACAATCCGCCACTTCCCCTTCCAAATTCCCAACAAAACCATGGAATACGAGCAGTTCCATCATTGGCAATTTCAACTCCTCCAGTTCCTCTCCCAAATTTCCTCCAACCTCTAACGGAATAATGACATTCCGTGTGTGGGAAATTTAGAATCCTCCACTTCCCCTTCCAAATTCCCATAGAATAGCTGCATTCTGGGTTTATGGATTTTCAAAACATCCATACGTCCACTTAAACTCGCACGAAAACCTCGCAAAAACAGCATTCATGGTGTTGGGAATATGATATCCTCCGGTTGCTCTATCCACTTTCCAGCAAAACCATGGAATCTGGGCATTGGGAGTTCGGAATCCTCCACTTCTCTTCCCAAATTCCAATGGAATAACAGCCTTCCAGGCATGGGGATATTGGAATCCTCTAGTTCCCTTCCAAAAAGCCCATGGAATAACGACATTCTGGGCATTGAGAAGTGAAAGTTTGCCAATTGCCTTCCCAAATCCCTAGGGAAGAAGACAATTCCGGCTGTCAGGTATTTGAAATCCTTCAGCTCCGCACCATAACCCCCATGGAATAACAGAATTCCAGGCGTTAGGAATTGAGCATCCTCCAGTTCCCCTTCGAATTTCCCATGGAATCCTGGCATTCTGGATGTCGGCACTTTAGAATCGCCCATACACTCTCCCAAATAGCCAAAAATTCACAAGGAATAACAGAATTCATGAGATCAGGAATATATCCTCCGCCAGATCTCCGCACAATTTCCCACGCAATAACAGCATTCCGTGTGGTGGGAATCTTGACTCCTCCACTTACCCTCCCAAATCTGCATGGAATCATGGCATTCTGGGTGTTGGGAATTTTCAATCCCCCATAAACCCACCCCAAATCCCACCACATTCCCAAAGAAGAGCAACTTTCCAGATGTCAGGAATTTGGAATATCCCAGTTCCCCACCCAAATTCCCATGGAACAACAGCATTCCAAGTGACAGAAATCGAGAATCTTCCGGCAACGTGAAAAAATTGCCATGGAATAATGGGATTTCAGGTGTGAGGAATTGAGAATGCCCCGTACAGCCTCCCAGATTCCCACCACATTCCAATGGAATAACAACATTCCAGATTTCAGGAACTGAGAATCATCCTCTTCCCCTCCCAAATTCCCATGGAAACACGGCATTCTCTTATTCCCTAATTTGGAACCCCCCATAAGCGTTCCCAAAATCCCACCAAATTCCCATGGAATAACCATTTTAGTGTGTTGGGAATTTCCAATGCTCCACTTCCTCTCCCAAATTCCAATCAAACCCTAATGAAGTAACGACACTTTGCGTGTTGAGAATTTACAATCCGCCACTTCCCCTTCCAAATTCCCAACAAAACCATGGAATACGAGCAGTTCCATCATTGACAATTTCAACTCCTCCAGTTCCTCTCCCAAATTTCCACCTAAATCTAACCGAATAATGACATTCCGTGTGTGGGAAATTTAGAATCCTCCACTTCCCCTTCCAAATTCCCATAGAATAGCTGCATTCTGGGTTTATGGATTTTCAAAACATCCATACGTCCACTTAAAATCTCAGGAAAACCTTAGAAAACCAGCATTCATGGTGTTGGGAATATGATATCCTCACGTTGCTCTATCCACTTTCCAGCAAAACCATGGAATGACAGCATTCTGGGCATTGGGAGTTCGGAATCCTGCAGTTCTGCTCCCAAATTCCAATGGAATAACAGTCTTCCACGCATAGGACTATCGTAATCCTCTAGTTCCCTTCCAAAAAGCCCATGCAATAACGACATTCTGGGCATTGAGAAGTGAAAGTTTGCCAATTGCCTTCCCAAATCCCTAGGGAAGAAGACAATTCCGGCTGTCAGGTATTTGAAATCCTTCAGCTCCGCACCATAACCCCCATGGAATAACAGAATTCCAGGTGTTAGGAATTGAGCATCCTCCAGTTCCCTTTGGATGTTCCCATGGAATCTTGGCATTCTGGATGTCGGCAGTTTAAAATTGCCCATACACTGTCCCAAATAGCCAAAAATTCACAAGGAGTTACAGAATTCATGATATCAGGAATATATTATCCACCAGCACTCCACACAATTTCCCATGGAATCATGGCATTCCGGCTTGTGGGAATCTTGGCTCCTCCAGTTACCCTCCCAAATCTGCATGGAAAAATGAATACCAGGCATTGGGAACGTAGAATCCTCATATTCCCCTTCCAAATTCCCATGGTATAACCATTTAAGTGTGTTGGGAATTTCCAATGCTCCACTTCCTCTCCCAAATTCCAATCAAACCCTAATGAAGTAATGACACTTTGCGTGTTGAGAATTTACAATCCGCCACTTCCCCTTCCAAATTCCCAACAAAACCATGGAATACGAGCAGTTCCATCATTGGCAATTTCAACTCCTCCAGTTCCTCTCCCAAATTTCCACCTAAATCTAACGGAATAATGGCACATTCTGTGGGGTGAATTTAGAATCCTCCACTTCCCCTTCCAAATTCCCATAGAATAGCTGCATTCTGGGTTTATGGATTTTCAAAACATCCATACGTCCACATAAACTCTCATGAAAACCTCGCAAAAACAGCATTCATGGTGTTGGGAATATGATATCCTCACGTTGCTCTATCCACTTTCCAGCAAAACCATGGAATGACAGCATTCTGGGCATTGGGAGCTCGGAATCCTCCACTTCTCTTCCCAAATTCCAATGGAATAACAGCCTTCCAGGCATGGGGATATTGGAATCCTCTAGTTCCCTTCCAAAAAGACCATGGAATAACGACATTCTGGGCATTGAGAAGTGAAAGTTTGCCAATTGCCTTCCCAAATCCCTAGGGAAGAAGACAATTCCGGCTGTCAGGTATTTGAAATCCTTCAGCTCCGCACCATAACCCCCATGGAATAACAGAATTCAAGGCGTTAGGAATTGAGCATCCTCCAGTTCCCTTTCGAAATTCCCATGGAATCCTGGCATTCTGGATGTCGGCAGTTTAGAATCGCCCATACACTGTCCCAAATAGCCAAAAATTCACAAGGAATAACAGAATTCATGATATCAGGAATATATCATCCGACAGCTCTCCGCACAATTTCCCACGCAATAACAGCATTCCGTGTGGTGGGAATCTTGACTCCTCCACTTACCCTCCCAAATCTGCATGGAATAATGGCATTCTGGGTGTTGGGAATTTTCAATCCCCCAGAAACCCACCCCAAATCCCACCACATTCCCAAAGAAGAGCAACTTTCCAGATGTCAGGAATTTGGAATATCCCAGTTCCCCACCCAAATTCCCATGGAACAACAGCATTCCAAGTGACAGAAATCGAGAATCTTCCGGCAACGTGAAAAAATTGTCATGGAATAATGGGATTTCAGGTGTGAGGAATTGAGAATGCCCCGTACAGCCTCCCAGATTCCCACCACATTCCAATGGAATAACAACATTCCAGATTTCAGGAACTGAGAATCATCCTCTTCCCCTCCCAAATTCCCATGGAAACACGACATTCTCTTATTCCCTAATTTGGAACCCCCCATAAGCGTTCCCAAAATCCCACCAAATTCCCATGGAATAACCATTTTAGTGTGTTGGGAATTTCCAATGCTCCACTTCCTCTCCCAAATTCCAATCAAACCCTAATGAAGTAACGACACTTTGCGTGTTGAGAATTTACAATCCGCCACTTCCCCTTCCAAATTCCCAACAAAACCATGCAATACGAGCAGTTCCATCATTGGCAATTTCAACTCCTCCAGTTCCTCTCCCAAATTTCCACCTAAATCTAACGGAATAATGGCACATTTTGTGGGGTCAATTTAGAATCCTCCACTTCCCCTTCCAAATTCCCATAGAATAGCTGCATTCTGGGTTTATGGATTTTCAAAACATCCATACGTCCACTTAAACTCTCATGAAAACCTCGCAAAAACAGCATTCATGGTGTTGGGAATATGATATCCTCACGTTGCTCTATCCACTTTCCAGCAAAACCATGGAATGACAGCATTCTGGGCATTGGGAGTTGGGAATCCTCCACTTCTCTTCCCAAATTCCAATGGAATAACAGCCTTCCAGGCATGGGGATATTGGAATCCTCTAGTTCCCTTCCAAAAAGACCATGGAATAACGACATTCTGGGCATTGAGAGGTGAAAGTTTGCCAATTGCCTTCCCAAATCCCTAGGGAAGAAGACAATTCCGGCTGTCAGGTATTTGAAATCCTTCAGCTCCGCACCATAACCCCCATGGAATAACAGAATTCCAGGCGTTAGGAATTGAGCATCCTCCAGTTCCCCTTCAAAATTGCCATGGAATCCTGGCATTCTGGATGTCAGCAGTTTAAAATCGCCCATACACTGTCCCAAATAGCCAAAAATTCACAAGGAATAACAGAATTCATGATATCAGGAATATATTATCCACCAGCACTCCACACAATTTCCCATGGAATCATGGCATTCCGGCTTGTGGGAATCTTGGCTCCTCCAGTTACCCTCCCAAATCTGCATGGAAAAATGAATACCAGGCATTGGGAACGTAGAATCCTCATATTCCCCTTCCAAATTCCCATGGTATAACCATTTAAGTGTGTTGGGAATTTCCAATGCTCCACTTCCTCTCCCAAATTCCAATCAAACCCTAATGAAGTAATGACACTTTGCGTGTTGAGAATTTACAATCCGCCACTTCCCCTTCCAAATTCCCAACAAAACCATGCAATACGAGCAGTTCCATCATTGGCAATTTCAACTCCTCCAGTTCCTCTCCCAAATTTCCACCTAAATCTAACGGAATAATGGCACATTCTGTGGGGTGAATTTAGAATCCTCCACTTCCCCTTCCAAATTCCCATAGAATAGCTGCATTCTGGGTTTATGGATTTTCAAAACATCCATACGTCCACATAAACTCTCATGAAAACCTCGCAAAAACAGCATTCATGGTGTTGGGAATATGATATCCTCACGTTGCTCTATCCACTTTCCAGCAAAACCATGGAATGACAGCATTCTGGGCATTGGGAGCTCGGAATCCTCCACTTCTCTTCCCAAATTCCAATGGAATAACAGCCTTCCAGGCATGGGGATATTGGAATCCTCTAGTTCCCTTCCAAAAAGACCATGGAATAACGACATTCTGGGCATTGAGAAGTGAAAGTTTGCCAATTGCCTTCCCAAATCCCTAGGGAAGAAGACAATTCCGGCTGTCAGGTATTTGAAATCCTTCAGCTCCGCACCATAACCCCCATGGAATAACAGAATTCCAGGCGTTAGGAATTGAGCATCCTCCAGTTCCCTTTCGAAATTCCCATGGAATCCTGGCATTCTGGATGTCGGCAGTTTAGAATCTCCCATACACTGTCCCAAATAGCCAAAAATTCACAAGGAATAACAGAATTCATGATATCAGGAATATATCATCCGCCAGCTCTCCGCACAATTTCCCACGCAATAACAGCATTCCGTGTGGTGGGAATCTTGACTCCTCCACTTACCCTCCCAAATCTGCATGGAATAATGGCATTCTGGGTGTTGGGAATTTTCAATCCCCCATAAACCCACCCCAAATCCCACCACATTCCCAAAGAAGAGCAACTTTCCAGATGTCAGGAATTTGGAATATCCCAATTTCCCACCCAAATTCCTATGGAACAACAGCATTCCAAGTGACAGAAATCGAGAATCTTCCGGCAACGTGAAAAAATTGTCATGGAATAATGGGATTTCAGGTGTGAGGAATTGAGAATGCCCCGTACAGCCTCCCAGATTCCCACCACATTCCAATGGAATAACAACATTCCAGATTTCAGGAACTGAGAATCATCCTCTTCCCCTCCCAAATTCCCATGGAAACACGACATTCTCTTATTCCCTAATTTGGAACCCCCCATAAGCGTTCCCAAAATCCCACCAAATTCCCATGGAATAACCATTTTAGTGTGTTGGGAATTTCCAATGCTCCACTTCCTCTCCCAAATTCAATCAAACCCTAATGAAGTAATGACACTTTGCGTGTTGAGAATTTACAATCCGCCACTTCCCCTTCCAAATTCCCAACAAAACCATGGAATACGAGCAGTTCCATCATTGACAATTTCAACTCCTCCAGTTCCTCTCCCAAATTTCCACCTAAATCTAACCGAATAATGGCACATTCTGTGGGGTGAATTTAGAATCCTCCACTTCCCCTTCCAAATTCCCATAGAATAGCTGCATTCTGGGTTTATGGATTTTCAAAACATCCATACATCCACTTAAAATCTCAGGAAAACCTTAGAAAACCAGCATTCATGGTGTTGGGAATATGATATCCTCCAGTTGCTCTATCCACTTTCCAGCAAAACCATGGAATGACAGCATTCTGGGCATTGGGAGTTCGGAATCCTGCAGTTCTGCTCCCAAATTCCAATGGAATAACAGTCTTCCACGCATAGGACTATCGTAATCCTCTAGTTCCCTTCCAAAAAGCCCATGCAATAACGACATTCTGGGCATTGAGAAGTGAAAGTTTGCCAATTGCCTTCCCAAATCCCTAGGGAAGAAGACAATTCCGGCTGTCAGGTATTTGAAATCCTTCAGCTCCGCACCATAACCCCCATGGAATAACAGAATTCCAGGCGTTAGGAATTGAGCATCCTCCAGTTCCCCTTCGAAATTCCCATGGAATCCTGGCATTCTGGATGTCAGCAGTTTAAAATCGCCCATACACTGTCCCAAATAGCCAAAAATTCACAAGGAGTTACAGAATTCATGATATCAGGAATATATTATCCACCAGCACTCCACACAATTTCCCATGGAATCATGGCATTCCGGCTTGTGGGAATCTTGGCTCCTCCAGTTACCCTCCCAAATCTGCATTGAAGAATGAATACCAGGCATTGGGAACGTAGAATCCTCATATTCCCCTTCCAAATTCCCATGGTATAACCATTTAAGTGTGTTGGGAATTTCCAATGCTCCACTTCCTCTCCCAAATTCCAATCAAACCCTAATGAAGTAATGACACTTTGCGTGTTGAGAATTTACAATCCGCCACTTCCCCTTCCAAATTCCCAACAAAACCATGGAATACGAGCAGTTCCATCATTGGCAATTTCAACTCCTCCAGTTCCTCTCCCAAATTTCCACCTAAATCTAACGGAATAATGGCACATTCTGTGGGGTGAATTTAGAATCCTCCACTTCCCCTTCCAAATTCCCATAGAATAGCTGCATTCTGGGTTTATGGATTTTCAAAACATCCATACGTCCACTTAAACTCTCATGAAAACCTCGCAAAAACAGCATTCATGGTGTTGGGAATATGATATCCTCACGTTGCTCTATCCACTTTCCAGCAAAACCATGGAATGACAGCATTCTGGGCATTGGGAGCTCGGAATCCTCCACTTCTCTTCCCAAATTCCAATGGAATAACAGCCTTCCAGGCATGGGGATATTGGAATCCTCTAGTTCCCTTCCAAAAAGACCATGGAATAACGACATTCTGGGCATTGAGAAGTGAAAGTTTGCCAATTGCCTTCCCAAATCCCTAGGGAAGAAGACAATTCCGGCTGTCAGGTATTTGAAATCCTTCAGCTCCGCACCATAACCCCCATGGAATAACAGAATTCCAGGCGTTAGGAATTGAGCATCCTCCAGTTCCCTTTCGAAATTCCCATGGAATCCTGGCATTCTGGATGTCGGCACTTTAGAATCGCCCATACACTGTCCCAAATAGCCAAAAATTCACAAGGAATAACAGAATTCATGATATCAGGAATATATCATCCGCCAGCTCTCCGCACAATTTCCCACGCAATAACAGCATTCCGTGTGGTGGGAATCTTGACTCCTCCACTTACCCTCCCAAATCTGCATGGAATAATGGCATTCTGGGTGTTGGGAATTTTCAATCCCCCATAAACCCACCCCAAATCCCACCACATTCCCAAAGAAGAGCAACTTTCCAGATGTCAGGAATTTGGAATATCCCAGTTCCCCACCCAAATTCCCATGGAACAACAGCATTCCAAGTGACAGAAATCGAGAATCTTCCGGCAACGTGAAAAAATTGTCATGGAATAATGGGATTTCAGGTGTGAGGAATTGAGAATGCCCCGTACAGCCTCCCAGATTCCCACCACATTCCAATGGAATAACAACATTCCAGATTTCAGGAACTGAGAATCATCCTCTTCCCCTCCCAAATTCCCATGGAAACACGACATTCTCTTATTCCCTAATTTGGAACCCCCCATAAGCGTTCCCAAAATCCCACCAAATTCCCATGGAATAACCATTTTAGTGTGTTGGGAATTTCCAATGCTCCACTTCCTCTCCCAAATTCAATCAAACCCTAATGAAGTAATGACACTTTGCGTGTTGAGAATTTACAATCCGCCACTTCCCCTTCCAAATTCCCAACAAAACCATGCAATACGAGCAGTTCCATCATTGGCAATTTCAACTCCTCCAGTTCCTCTCCCAAATTTCCACCTAAATCTAACCGAATAATGGCACATTCTGTGGGGTGAATTTAGAATCCTCCACTTCCCCTTCCAAATTCCCATAGAATAGCTGCATTCTGGGTTTATGGATTTTCAAAACATCCATACATCCACTTAAAATCTCAGGAAAACCTTAGAAAACCAGCATTCATGGTGTTGGGAATATGATATCCTCCAGTTGCTCTATCCACTTTCCAGCAAAACCATGGAATGACAGCATTCTGGGCATTGGGAGTTCGGAATCCTGCAGTTCTGCTCCCAAATTCCAATGGAATAACAGTCTTCCACGCATAGGACTATCGTAATCCTCTAGTTCCCTTCCAAAAAGCCCATGCAATAACGACATTCTGGGCATTGAGAAGTGAAAGTTTGCCAATTGCCTTCCCAAATCCCTAGGGAAGAAGACAATTCCGGCTGTCAGGTATTTGAAATCCTTCAGCTCCGCACCATAACCCCCATGGAATAACAGAATTCCAGGTGTTAGGAATTGAGCATCCTCCAGTTCCCTTTGGATGTTCCCATGGAATCTTGGCATTCTGGATGTCGGCAGTTTAAAATTGCCCATACACTGTCCCAAATAGCCAAAAATTCACAAGGAGTTACAGAATTCATGATATCAGGAATATATTATCCACCAGCACTCCACACAATTTCCCATGGAATCATGGCATTCCGGCTTGTGGGAATCTTGGCTCCTCCAGTTACCCTCCCAAATCTGCATGGAAAAATGAATACCAGGCATTGGGAACGTAGAATCCTCATATTCCCCTTCCAAATTCCCATGGTATAACCATTTAAGTGTGTTGGGAATTTCCAATGCTCCACTTCCTCTCCCAAATTCCAATCAAACCCTAATGAAGTAATGACACTTTGCGTGTTGAGAATTTACAATCCGCCACTTCCCCTTCCAAATTCCCAACAAAACCATGGAATACGAGCAGTTCCATCATTGGCAATTTCAACTCCTCCAGTTCCTCTCCCAAATTTCCACCTAAATCTAACGGAATAATGGCACATTCTGTGGGGTGAATTTAGAATCCTCCACTTCCCCTTCCAAATTCCCATAGAATAGCTGCATTCTGGGTTTATGGATTTTCAAAACATCCATACGTCCACTTAAACTCTCATGAAAACCTCGCAAAAACAGCATTCATGGTGTTGGGAATATGATATCCTCACGTTGCTCTATCCACTTTCCAGCAAAACCATGGAATGACAGCATTCTGGGCATTGGGAGCTCGGAATCCTCCACTTCTCTTCCCAAATTCCAATGGAATAACAGCCTTCCAGGCATGGGGATATTGGAATCCTCTAGTTCCCTTCCAAAAAGCCCATGGAATAACGACATTCTGGGCATTGAGAAGTGAAAGTTTGCCAATTGCCTTCCCAAATCCCTAGGGAAGAAGACAATTCGGGCTGTCAGGTATTTGAAATCCTTCAGCTCCGCACCATAACCCCCATGGAATAACAGAATTCCAGGCGTTAGGAATTGAGCATCCTCCAGTTCCCCTTCGAATTTCCCATGGAATCCTGGCATTCTGGATGTCGGCAGTTTAGAATCGCCCATACACTCTCCCAAATAGCCAAAAATTCACAAGGAATAACAGAATTCATGAGATCAGGAATATATCATCCGACAGCTCTCCGCACAATTTCCCACGCAATAACAGCATTCCGTGTGGTGGGAATCTTGACTCCTCCACTTACCCTCCCAAATCTGCATGGAATAATGGCATTCTGGGTGTTGGGAATTTTCAATCCCCCATAAACCCACCCCAAATCCCACCACATTCCCAAAGAAGAGCAACTTTCCAGATGTCAGGAATTTGGAATATCCCAATTTCCCACCCAAATTCCTATGGAACAACAGCATTCCAAGTGACAGAAATCGAGAATCTTCCGGCAATGTGAAAAAATTGCCATGGAATAATGGGATTTCAGGTGTGAGGAATTGAGAATGCCCTGTACAGCCTCCCAGATTCCCACCACATTCCAATGGAATAACAACATTCCAGATTTCAGGAACTGAGAATCATCCTCTTCCCCTCCCAAATTCCCATGGAAACACGACATTCTCTTATTCCCTAATTTGGAACCCCCCATAAGCGTTCCCAAAATCCCACCAAATTCCCATGGAATAACCATTTTAGTGTGTTGGGAATTTCCAATGCTCCACTTCCTCTCCCAAATTCCAATCAAACCCTAATGAAGTAATGACACTTTGCGTGTTGAGAATTTACAATCCGCCACTTCCCCTTCCAAATTCCCAACAAAACCATGGAATACGAGCAGTTCCATCATTGGCAATTTCAACTCCTCCAGTTCCTCTCCCAAATTTCCACCTAAATCTAACGGAATAATGGCACATTTTGTGGGGTCAATTTAGAATCCTCCACTTCCCCTTCCAAATTCCCATAGAATAGCTGCATTCTGGGTTTATGGATTTTCAAAACATCCATACGTCCACTTAAACTCTCATGAAAACCTCGCAAAAACAGCATTCATGGTGTTGGGAATATGATATCCTCACGTTGCTCTATCCACTTTCCAGCAAAACCATGGAATGACAGCATTCTGGGCATTGGGAGTTCGGAATCCTCCACTTCTCTTCCCAAATTCCAATGGAATAACAGCCTTCCAGGCATGGGGATATTGGAATCCTCTAGTTCCCTTCCAAAAAGACCATGGAATAACGACATTCTGGGCATTGAGAGGTGAAAGTTTGCCAATTGCCTTCCCAAATCCCTAGGGAAGAAGACAATTCCGGCTGTCAGGTATTTGAAATCCTTCAGCTCCGCACCATAACCCCCATGGAATAACAGAATTCCAGGCGTTAGGAATTGAGCATCCTCCAGTTCCCCTTCAAAATTGCCATGGAATCCTGGCATTCTGGATGTCAGCAGTTTAAAATCGCCCATACACTGTCCCAAATAGCCAAAAATTCACAAGGAATAACAGAATTCATGATATCAGGAATATATTATCCACCAGCACTCCACACAATTTCCCATGGAATCATGGCATTCCGGCTTGTGGGAATCTTGGCTCCTCCAGTTACCCTCCCAAATCTGCATGGAAAAATGAATACCAGGCATTGGGAACGTAGAATCCTCATATTCCCCTTCCAAATTCCCATGGTATAACCATTTAAGTGTGTTGGGAATTTCCAATGCTCCACTTCCTCTCCCAAATTCCAATCAAACCCTAATGAAGTAATGACACTTTGCGTGTTGAGAATTTACAATCCGCCACTTCCCCTTCCAAATTCCCAACAAAACCATGCAATACGAGCAGTTCCATCATTGGCAATTTCAACTCCTCCAGTTCCTCTCCCAAATTTCCACCTAAATCTAACCGAATAATGGCACATTCTGTGGGGTGAATTTAGAATCCTCCACTTCCCCTTCCAAATTCCCATAGAATAGCTGCATTCTGGGTTTATGGATTTTCAAAACATCCATACGTCCACATAAACTCTCATGAAAACCTCGCAAAAACAGCATTCATGGTGTTGGGAATATGATATCCTCACGTTGCTCTATCCACTTTCCAGCAAAACCATGGAATGACAGCATTCTGGGCATTGGGAGCTCGGAATCCTCCACTTCTCTTCCCAAATTCCAATGGAATAACAGCCTTCCAGGCATGGGGATATTGGAATCCTCTAGTTCCCTTCCAAAAAGACCATGGAATAACGACATTCTGGGCATTGAGAAGTGAAAGTTTGCCAATTGCCTTCCCAAATCCCTAGGGAAGAAGACAATTCCGGCTGTCAGGTATTTGAAATCCTTCAGCTCCGCACCATAACCCCCATGGAATAACAGAATTCCAGGCGTTAGGAATTGAGCATCCTCCAGTTCCCTTTCGAAATTCCCATGGAATCCTGGCATTCTGGATGTCGGCAGTTTAGAATCGCCCATACACTGTCCCAAATAGCCAAAAATTCACAAGGAATAACAGAATTCATGATATCAGGAATATATCATCCGCCAGCTCTCCGCACAATTTCCCACGCAATAACAGCATTCCGTGTGGTGGGAATCTTGACTCCTCCACTTACCCTCCCAAATCTGCATGGAATAATGGCATTCTGGGTGTTGGGAATTTTCAATCCCCCATAAACCCACCCCAAATCCCACCACATTCCCAAAGAAGAGCAACTTTCCAGATGTCAGGAATTTGGAATATCCCAGTTCCCCACCCAAATTCCCATGGAACAACAGCATTCCAAGTGACAGAAATCGAGAATCTTCCGGCAACGTGAAAAAATTGTCATGGAATAATGGGATTTCAGGTGTGAGGAATTGAGAATGCCCCGTACAGCCTCCCAGATTCCCACCACATTCCAATGGAATAACAACATTCCAGATTTCAGGAACTGAGAATCATCCTCTTCCCCTCCCAAATTCCCATGGAAACACGACATTCTCTTATTCCCTAATTTGGAACCCCCCATAAGCGTTCCCAAAATCCCACCAAATTCCCATGGAATAACCATTTTAGTGTGTTGGGAATTTCCAATGCTCCACTTCCTCTCCCAAATTCCAATCAAACCCTAATGAAGTAATGACACTTTGCGTGTTGAGAATTTACAATCCGCCACTTCCCCTTCCAAATTCCCAACAAAACCATGGAATACGAGCAGTTCCATCATTGACAATTTCAACTCCTCCAGTTCCTCTCCCAAATTTCCACCTAAATCTAACCGAATAATGGCACATTCTGTGGGGTGAATTTAGAATCCTCCACTTCCCCTTCCAAATTCCCATAGAATAGCTGCATTCTGGGTTTATGGATTTTCAAAACATCCATACATGCACTTAAAATCTCAGGAAAACCTTAGAAAACCAGCATTCATGGTGTTGGGAATATGATATCCTCCAGTTGCTCTATCCACTTTCCAGCAAAACCATGGAATGACAGCATTCTGGGCATTGGGAGTTCGGAATCCTGCAGTTCTGCTCCCAAATTCCAATGGAATAACAGTCTTCCACGCATAGGACTATCGTAATCCTCTAGTTCCCTTCCAAAAAGCCCATGCAATAACGACATTCTGGGCATTGAGAAGTGAAAGTTTGCCAATTGCCTTCCCAAATCCCTAGGGAAGAAGACAATTCCGGCTGTCAGGTATTTGAAATCCTTCAGCTCCGCACCATAACCCCCATGGAATAACAGAATTCCAGGTGTTAGGAATTGAGCATCCTCCAGTTCCCTTTGGATGTTCCCATGGAATCTTGGCATTCTGGATGTCGGCAGTTTAAAATTGCCCATACACTGTCCCAAATAGCCAAAAATTCACAAGGAGTTACAGAATTCATGATATCAGGAATATATTATCCACCAGCACTCCACACAATTTCCCATGGAATCATGGCATTCCGGCTTGTGGGAATCTTGGCTCCTCCAGTTACCCTCCCAAATCTGCATGGAAAAATGAATACCAGGCATTGGGAACGTAGAATCCTCATATTCCCCTTCCAAATTCCCATGGTATAACCATTTAAGTGTGTTGGGAATTTCCAATGCTCCACTTCCTCTCCCAAATTCCAATCAAACCCTAATGAAGTAATGACACTTTGCGTGTTGAGAATTTACAATCCGCCACTTCCCCTTCCAAATTCCCAACAAAACCATGGAATACGAGCAGTTCCATCATTGGCAATTTCAACTCCTCCAGTTCCTCTCCCAAATTTCCACCTAAATCTAACGGAATAATGGCACATTCTGTGGGGTGAATTTAGAATCCTCCACTTCCCCTTCCAAATTCCCATAGAATAGCTGCATTCTGGGTTTATGGATTTTCAAAACATCCATACGTCCACTTAAACTCTCATGAAAACCTCGCAAAAACAGCATTCATGGTGTTGGGAATATGATATCCTCACGTTGCTCTATCCACTTTCCAGCAAAACCATGGAATGACAGCATTCTGGGCATTGGGAGCTCGGAATCCTCCACTTCTCTTCCCAAATTCCAATGGAATAACAGCCTTCCAGGCATGGGGATATTGGAATCCTCTAGTTCCCTTCCAAAAAGCCCATGGAATAACGACATTCTGGGCATTGAGAAGTGAAAGTTTGCCAATTGCCTTCCCAAATCCCTAGGGAAGAAGACAATTCCGGCTGTCAGGTATTTGAAATCCTTCAGCTCCGCACCATAACCCCCATGGAATAACAGAATTCCAGGCGTTAGGAATTGAGCATCCTCCAGTTCCCCTTCGAATTTCCCATGGAATCCTGGCATTCTGGATGTCGGCAGTTTAGAATCGCCCATACACTGTCCCAAATAGCCAAAAATTCACAAGGAATAACAGAATTCATGATATCAGGAATATATCATCCGACAGCTCTCCGCACAATTTCCCACGCAATAACAGCATTCCGTGTGGTGGGAATCTTGACTCCTCCACTTACCCTCCCAAATCTGCATGGAATAATGCCATTCTGGGTGTTGGGAATTTTCAATCCCCCATAAACCCACCCCAAATCCCACCACATTCCCAAAGAAGAGCAACTTTCCAGATGTCAGGAATTTGGAATATCCCAGTTCCCCACCCAAATTCCCATGGAACAACAGCATTCCAAGTGACAGAAATCGAGAATCTTCCGGCAACGTGAAAAAATTGTCATGGAATAATGGGATTTCAGGTGTGAGGAATTGAGAATGCCCCGTACAGCCTCCCAGATTCCCACCACATTCCAATGGAATAACAACATTCCAGATTTCAGGAACTGAGAATCATCCTCTTCCCCTCCCAAATTCCCATGGAAACACGACATTCTCTTATTCCCTAATTTGGAACCCCCCATAAGCGTTCCCAAAATCCCACCAAATTCCCATGGAATAACCATTTTAGTGTGTTGGGAATTTCCAATGCTCCACTTCCTCTCCCAAATTCCAATCAAACCCTAATGAAGTAATGACACTTTGCGTGTTGAGAATTTACAATCCGCCACTTCCCCTTCCAAATTCCCAACAAAACCATGGAATACGAGCAGTTCCATCATTGACAATTTCAACTCCTCCAGTTCCTCTCCCAAATTTCCACCTAAATCTAACCGAATAATGGCACATTCTGTGGGGTGAATTTAGAATCCTCCACTTCCCCTTCCAAATTCCCATAGAATAGCTGCATTCTGGGTTTATGGATTTTCAAAACATCCATACATGCACTTAAAATCTCAGGAAAACCTTAGAAAACCAGCATTCATGGTGTTGGGAATATGATATCCTCCAGTTGCTCTATCCACTTTCCAGCAAAACCATGGAATGACAGCATTCTGGGCATTGGGAGTTCGGAATCCTGCAGTTCTGCTCCCAAATTCCAATGGAATAACAGTCTTCCACGCATAGGACTATCGTAATCCTCTAGTTCCCTTCCAAAAAGCCCATGCAATAACGACATTCTGGGCATTGAGAAGTGAAAGTTTGCCAATTGCCTTCCCAAATCCCTAGGGAAGAAGACAATTCCGGCTGTCAGGTATTTGAAATCCTTCAGCTCCGCACCATAACCCCCATGGAATAACAGAATTCCAGGTGTTAGGAATTGAGCATCCTCCAGTTCCCTTTGGATGTTCCCATGGAATCTTGGCATTCTGGATGTCGGCAGTTTAAAATTGCCCATACACTGTCCCAAATAGCCAAAAATTCACAAGGAGTTACAGAATTCATGATATCAGGAATATATTATCCACCAGCACTCCACACAATTTCCCATGGAATCATGGCATTCCGGCTTGTGGGAATCTTGGCTCCTCCAGTTACCCTCCCAAATCTGCATGGAAAAATGAATACCAGGCATTGGGAACGTAGAATCCTCATATTCCCCTTCCAAATTCCCATGGTATAACCATTTAAGTGTGTTGGGAATTTCCAATGCTCCACTTCCTCTCCCAAATTCCAATCAAACCCTAATGAAGTAATGACACTTTGCGTGTTGAGAATTTACAATCCGCCACTTCCCCTTCCAAATTCCCAACAAAACCATGGAATACGAGCAGTTCCATCATTGGCAATTTCAACTCCTCCAGTTCCTCTCCCAAATTTCCACCTAAATCTAACGGAATAATGGCACATTCTGTGGGGTGAATTTAGAATCCTCCACTTCCCCTTCCAAATTCCCATAGAATAGCTGCATTCTGGGTTTATGGATTTTCAAAACATCCATACGTCCACTTAAACTCTCATGAAAACCTCGCAAAAACAGCATTCATGGTGTTGGGAATATGATATCCTCACGTTGCTCTATCCACTTTCCAGCAAAACCATGGAATGACAGCATTCTGGGCATTGGGAGCTCGGAATCCTCCACTTCTCTTCCCAAATTCCAATGGAATAACAGCCTTCCAGGCATGGGGATATTGGAATCCTCTAGTTCCCTTCCAAAAAGCCCATGGAATAACGACATTCTGGGCATTGAGAAGTGAAAGTTTGCCAATTGCCTTCCCAAATCCCTAGGGAAGAAGACAATTCCGGCTGTCAGGTATTTGAAATCCTTCAGCTCCGCACCATAACCCCCATGGAATAACAGAATTCCAGGCGTTAGGAATTGAGCATCCTCCAGTTCCCCTTCGAATTTCCCATGGAATCCTGGCATTCTGGATGTCGGCAGTTTAGAATCGCCCATACACTGTCCCAAATAGCCAAAAATTCACAAGGAATAACAGAATTCATGATATCAGGAATATATCATCCGACAGCTCTCCGCACAATTTCCCACGCAATAACAGCATTCCGTGTGGTGGGAATCTTGACTCCTCCACTTACCCTCCCAAATCTGCATGGAATAATGGCATTCTGGGTGTTGGGAATTTTCAATCCCCCAGAAACCCACCCCAAATCCCACCACATTCCCAAAGAAGAGCAACTTTCCAGATGTCAGGAATTTGGAATATCCCAATTTCCCACCCAAATTCCTATGGAACAACAGCATTCCAAGTGACAGAAATCGAGAATCTTCCGGCAACGTGAAAAAATTGCCATGGAATAATGGGATTTCAGGTGTGAGGAATTGAGAATGCCCTGTACAGCCTCCCAGATTCCCACCACATTCCAATGGAATAACAACATTCCAGATTTCAGGAACTGAGAATCATCCTCTTCCCCTCCCAAATTCCCATGGAAACACGACATTCTCTTATTCCCTAATTTGGAACCCCCCATAAGCGTTCCCAAAATCCCACCAAATTCCCATGGAATAACCATTTTAGTGTGTTGGGAATTTCCAATGCTCCACTTCCTCTCCCAAATTCCAATCAAACCCTAATGAAGTAACGACACTTTGCGTGTTGAGAATTTACAATCCGCCACTTCCCCTTCCAAATTCCCAACAAAACCATGGAATACGAGCAGTTCCATCATTGGCAATTTCAACTCCTCCAGTTCCTCTCCCAAATTTCCACCTAAATCTAACGGAATAATGGCACATTTTGTGCGGTCAATTTAGAATCCTCCACTTCCCCTTCCAAATTCCCATAGAATAGCTGCATTCTGGGTTTATGGATTTTCAAAACATCCATACGTCCACTTAAACTCTCATGAAAACCTCGCAAAAACAGCATTCATGGTGTTGGGAATATGATATCCTCACGTTGCTCTATCCACTTTCCAGCAAAACCATGGAATGACAGCATTCTGGGCATTGGGAGTTCGGAATCCTCCACTTCTCTTCCCAAATTCCAATGGAATAACAGCCTTCCAGGCATGGGGATATTGGAATCCTCTAGTTCCCTTCCAAAAAGCCCATGGAATAACGACATTCTGGGCATTGAGAGGTGAAAGTTTGCCAATTGCCTTCCCAAATCCCTAGGGAAGAAGACAATTCCGGCTGTCAGGTATTTGAAATCCTTCAGCTCCGCACCATAACCCCCATGGAATAACAGAATTCCAGGCGTTAGGAATTGAGCATCCTCCAGTTCCCCTTCGAAATTCCCATGGAATCCTGGCATTCTGGATGTCAGCAGTTTAAAATCGCCCATACACTGTCCCAAATAGCCAAAAATTCACAAGGAATAACAGAATTCATGATATCAGGAATATATTATCCACCAGCACTCCACACAATTTCCCATGGAATCATGGCATTCCGGCTTGTGGGAATCTTGGCTCCTCCAGTTACCCTCCCAAATCTGCATGGAAAAATGAATACCAGGCATTGGGAACGTAGAATCCTCATATTCCCCTTCCAAATTCCCATGGTATAACCATTTAAGTGTGTTGGGAATTTCCAATGCTCCACTTCCTCTCCCAAATTCCAATCAAACCCTAATGAAGTAATGACACTTTGCGTGTTGAGAATTTACAATCCGCCACTTCCCCTTCCAAATTCCCAACAAAACCATGGAATACGAGCAGTTCCATCATTGGCAATTTCAACTCCTCCAGTTCCTCTCCCAAATTTCCACCTAAATCTAACGGAATAATGGCACATTCTGTGGGGTGAATTTAGAATCCTCCACTTCCCCTTCCAAATTCCCATAGAATAGCTGCATTCTGGGTTTATGGATTTTCAAAACATCCATACGTCCACATAAACTCTCATGAAAACCTCGCAAAAACAGCATTCATGGTGTTGGGAATATGATATCCTCACGTTGCTCTATCCACTTTCCAGCAAAACCATGGAATGACAGCATTCTGGGCATTGGGAGCTCGGAATCCTCCACTTCTCTTCCCAAATTCCAATGGAATAACAGCCTTCCAGGCATGGGGATATTGGAATCCTCTAGTTCCCTTCCAAAAAGCCCATGGAATAACGACATTCTGGGCATTGAGAAGTGAAAGTTTGCCAATTGCCTTCCCAAATCCCTAGGGAAGAAGACAATTCGGGCTGTCAGGTATTTGAAATCCTTCAGCTCCGCACCATAACCCCCATGGAATAACAGAATTCCAGGCGTTAGGAATTGAGCATCCTCCAGTTCCCCTTCGAAATTCCCATGGAATCCTGGCATTCTGGATGTCAGCAGTTTAAAATCGCCCATACACTGTCCCAAATAGCCAAAAATTCACAAGGAATAACAGAATTCATGATATCAGGAATATATTATCCACCAGCACTCCACACAATTTCCCATGGAATCATGGCATTCCGGCTTGTGGGAATCTTGGCTCCTCCAGTTACCCTCCCAAATCTGCATGGAAAAATGAATACCAGGCATTGGGAACGTAGAATCCTCATATTCCCCTTCCAAATTCCCATGGTATAACCATTTAAGTGTGTTGGGAATTTCCAATGCTCCACTTCCTCTCCCAAATTCCAATCAAACCCTAATGAAGTAATGACATTTTGCGTGTTGAGAATTTACAATCCGCCACTTCCCCTTCCAAATTCCCAACAAAACCATGCAATACGAGCAGTTCCATCATTGGCAATTTCAACTCCTCCAGTTCCTCTCCCAAATTTCCACCTAAATCTAACGGAATAATGGCACATTCTGTGGGGTGAATTTAGAATCCTCCACTTCCCCTTCCAAATTCCCATAGAATAGCTGCATTCTGGGTTTATGGATTTTCAAAACATCCATACGTCCACATAAACTCTCATGAAAACCTCGCAAAAACAGCATTCATGGTGTTGGGAATATGATATCCTCACGTTGCTCTATCCACTTTCCAGCAAAACCATGGAATGACAGCATTCTGGGCATTGGGAGCTCGGAATCCTCCACTTCTCTTCCCAAATTCCAATGGAATAACAGCCTTCCAGGCATGGGGATATTGGAATCCTCTAGTTCCCTTCCAAAAAGACCATGGAATAACGACATTCTGGGCATTGAGAAGTGAAAGTTTGCCAATTGCCTTCCCAAATCCCTAGGGAAGAAGACAATTCCGGCTGTCAGGTATTTGAAATCCTTCAGCTCCGCACCATAACCCCCATGGAATAACAGAATTCCAGGCGTTAGGAATTGAGCATCCTCCAGTTCCCCTTCGAAATTCCCATGGAATCCTGGCATTCTGGATGTCAGCAGTTTAAAATCGCCCATACACTGTCCCAAATAGCCAAAAATTCACAAGGAATAACAGAATTCATGATATCAGGAATATATTATCCACCAGCACTCCACACAATTTCCCATGGAATCATGGCATTCCGGCTTGTGGGAATCTTGGCTCCTCCAGTTACCCTCCCAAATCTGCATGGAAAAATGAATACCAGGCATTGGGAACGTAGAATCCTCATATTCCCCTTCCAAATTCCCATGGTATAACCATTTAAGTGTGTTGGGAATTTCCAATGCTCCACTTCCTCTCCCAAATTCCAATCAAACCCTAATGAAGTAATGACACTTTGCGTGTTGAGAATTTACAATCCGCCACTTCCCCTTCCAAATTCCCAACAAAACCATGCAATACGAGCAGTTCCATCATTGGCAATTTCAACTCCTCCAGTTCCTCTCCCAAATTTCCACCTAAATCTAACGGAATAATGGCACATTCTGTGGGGTGAATTTAGAATCCTCCACTTCCCCTTCCAAATTCCCATAGAATAGCTGCATTCTGGGTTTATGGATTTTCAAAACATCCATACGTCCACATAAACTCTCATGAAAACCTCGCAAAAACAGCATTCATGGTGTTGGGAATATGATATCCTCCAGTTGCTCTATCCACTTTCCAGCAAAACCATGGAATGACAGCATTCTGGGCATTGGGAGCTCGGAATCCTCCACTTCTCTTCCCAAATTCCAATGGAATAACAGCCTTCCAGGCATGGGGATATTGGAATCCTCTAGTTCCCTTCCAAAAAGACCATGGAATAACGACATTCTGGGCATTGAGAAGTGAAAGTTTGCCAATTGCCTTCCCAAATCCCTAGGGAAGAAGACAATTCGGGCTGTCAGGTATTTGAAATCCTTCAGCTCCGCACCATAACCCCCATGGAATAACAGAATTCCAGGCGTTAGGAATTGAGCATCCTCCAGTTCCCCTTCGAAATTCCCATGGAATCCTGGCATTCTGGATGTCGGCAGTTTAGAATCGCCCATACACTGTCCCAAATAGCCAAAAATTCACAAGGAATAACAGAATTCATGATATCAGGAATATATCATCCGACAGCTCTCCGCACAATTTCCCACGCAATAACAGCATTCCGTGTGGTGGGAATCTTGACTCCTCCACTTACCCTCCCAAATCTGCATGGAATAATGCCATTCTGGGTGTTGGGAATTTTCAATCCCCCAGAAACCCACCCCAAATCCCACCACATTCCCAAAGAAGAGCAACTTTCCAGATGTCAGGAATTTGGAATATCCCAGTTCCCCACCCAAATTCCCATGGAACAACAGCATTCCAAGTGACAGAAATCGAGAATCTTCCGGCAACGTGAAAAAATTGTCATGGAATAATGGGATTTCAGGTGTGAGGAATTGAGAATGCCCTGTAGAGCCTCCCAGATTCCCACCACATTCCAATGGAATAACAACATTCCAGATTTCAGGAACTGAGAATCATCCTCTTCCCCTCCCAAATTCCCATGGAAACACGACATTCTCTTATTCCCTAATTTGGAACCCCCCATAAGCGTTCCCAAAATCCCACCAAATTCCCATGGAATAACCATTTTAGTGTGTTGGGAATTTCCAATGCTCCACTTCCTCTCCCAAATTCCAATCAAACCCTAATGAAGTAATGACACTTTGCGTGTTGAGAATTTACAATCCGCCACTTCCCCTTCCAAATTCCCAACAAAACCATGCAATACGAGCAGTTCCATCATTGGCAATTTCAACTCCTCCAGTTCCTCTCCCAAATTTCCTCCAACCTCTAACGGAATAATGACATTCTGTGTGTGGGAAATTTAGAATCCTCCACTTCCCCTTCCAAATTCCCATAGAATAGCTGCATTCTGGGTTTATGGATTTTCAAAACATCCATACGCCCACTTAAACTCGCACGAAAACCTCGCAAAAACAGCATTCATGGTGTTGGGAATATGATATCCTCACGTTGCTCTATCCACTTTCCAGCAAAACCATGGAATGACAGCATTCTGGGCATTGGGAGTTCGGAATCCTCCACTTCTCTTCCCAAATTACAATGGAATAACAGCCTTCCAGGCATGGGGATATTGGAATCCTCTAGTTCCCTTCCAAAAAGCCCATGGAATAACGACATTCTGGGCATTGAGAGGTGAAAGTTTGCCAATTGCCTTCCCAAATCCCTAGGGAAGAAGACAATTCCGGCTGTCAGGTATTTGAAATCCTTCAGCTCCGCACCATAACCCCCATGGAATAACAGAATTCCAGGCGTTAGGAATTGAGCATCCTCCAGTTCCCCTTCGAATTTCCCATGGAATCCTGGCATTCTGGATGTCGGCAGTTTAGAATCTCCCATACACTGTCCCAAATAGCCAAAAATTCACAAGGAATAACAGAATTCATGATATCAGGAATATATCATCCGCCAGCTCTCCGCACAATTTCCCACGCAATAACAGCATTCCGTGTGGTGGGAATCTTGACTCCTCCACTTACCCTCCCAAATCTGCATGGAATAATGGCATTCTGGGTGTTGGGAATTTTCAATCCCCCATAAACCCACCCCAAATCCCACCACATTCCCAAAGAAGAGCAACTTTCCAGATGTCAGGAATTTGGAATATCCCAGTTCCCCACCCAAATTCCTATGGAACAACAGCATTCCAAGTGACAGAAATCGAGAATCTTCCGGCAACGTGAAAAAATTGCCATGGAATAATGGGATTCCAGGTGTGAGGAATTGAGAATGCCCCGTACAGCCTCCCAGATTCCCACCACATTCCCATGGAATAACAACATTCCAGATTTCAGGAACTGAGAATCATCCTCTTCCCCTCCCAAATTCCCATGGAAACACGGCATTCTCTTATTCCCTAATTTGGAACCCCCCATAAGCGTTCCCAAAATCCCACCAAATTCCCATGGAATAACCATTTTAGTGTGTTGGGAATTTCCAATGCTCCACTTCCTCTCCCAAATTCCAATCAAACCCTAATGAAGTAATGACACTTTGCGTGTTGAGAATTTACAATCCGCCACTTCCCCTTCCAAATTCCCAACAAAACCATGGAATACGAGCAGTTCCATCATTGGCAATTTCAACTCCTCCAGTTCCTCTCCCAAATTTCCTCCAACCTCTAACGGAATAATGACATTCTGTGTGTGGGAAATTTAGAATCCTCCACTTCCCCTTCCAAATTCCCATAGAATAGCTGCATTCTGGGTTTATGGATTTTCAAAACATCCATACGCCCACTTAAACTCGCACGAAAACCTCGCAAAAACAGCATTCATGGTGTTGGGAATATGATATCCTCACGTTGCTCTATCCACTTTCCAGCAAAACCATGGAATGACAGCATTCTGGGCATTGGGAGTTCGGAATCCTCCACTTCTCTTCCCAAATTCCAATGGAATAACAGCCTTCCAGGCATGGGGATATTGGAATCCTCTAGTTCCCTTCCAAAAAGCCCATGGAATAACGACATTCTGGGCATTGAGAGGTGAAAGTTTGCCAATTGCCTTCCCAAATCCCTAGGGAAGAAGACAATTCCGGCTGTCAGGTATTTGAAATCCTTCAGCTCCGCACCATAACCCCCATGGAATAACAGAATTCCAGGCGTTAGGAATTGAGCATCCTCCAGTTCCCCTTCGAATTTCCCATGGAATCCTGGCATTCTGGATGTCGGCAGTTTAGAATCTCCCATACACTGTCCCAAATAGCCAAAAATTCACAAGGAATAACAGAATTCATGATATCAGGAATATATCATCCGACAGCTCTCCGCACAATTTCCCACGCAATAACAGCATTCCGTGTGGTGGGAATCTTGACTCCTCCACTTACCCTCCCAAATCTGCATGGAATAATGGCATTCTGGGTGTTGGGAATTTTCAATCCCCCATAAACCCACCCCAAATCCCACCACATTCCCAAAGAAGAGCAACTTTCCAGATGTCAGGAATTTGGAATATCCCAGTTCCCCACCCAAATTCCCATGGAACAACAGCATTCCAAGTGACAGAAATCGAGAATCTTCCGGCAACGTGAAAAAATTGCCATGGAATAATGGGATTCCAGGTGTGAGGAATTGAGAATGCCCCGTACAGCCTCCCAGATTCCCACCACATTCCCATGGAATAACAACATTCCAGATTTCAGGAACTGAGAATCATCCTCTTCCCCTCCCAAATTCCCATGGAAACACGACATTCTCTTATTCCCTAATTTGGAACCCCCCATAAGCGTTCCCAAAATCCCACCAAATTCCCATGGAATAACCATTTTAGTGTGTTGGGAATTTCCAATGCTCCACTTCCTCTCCCAAATTCCAATCAAACCCTAATGAAGTAATGACACTTTGCGTGTTGAGAATTTACAATCCGCCACTTCCCCTTCCAAATTCCCAACAAAACCATGGAATACGAGCAGTTCCATCATTGGCAATTTCAACTCCTCCAGTTCCTCTCCCAAATTTCCTCCAACCTCTAACGGAATAATGACATTCTGTGTGTGGGAAATTTAGAATCCTCCACTTCCCCTTCCAAATTCCCATAGAATAGCTGCATTCTGGGTTTATGGATTTTCAAAACATCCATACGCCCACTTAAACTCGCACGAAAACCTCGCAAAAACAGCATTCATGGTGTTGGGAATATGATATCCTCACGTTGCTCTATCCACTTTCCAGCAAAACCATGGAATGACAGCATTCTGGGCATTGGGAGTTCGGAATCCTCCACTTCTCTTCCCAAATTCCAATGGAATAACAGCCTTCCAGGCATGGGGATATTGGAATCCTCTAGTTCCCTTCCAAAAAGCCCATGGAATAACAACATTCTGGGCATTGAGAGGTGAAAGTTTGCCAATTGCCTTCCCAAATCCCTAGGGAAGAAGACAATTCCGGCTGTCAGGTATTTGAAATCCTTCAGCTCCGCACCATAACCCCCATGGAATAACAGAATTCCAGGCGTTAGGAATTGAGCATCCTCCAGTTCCCCTTCGAATTTCCCATGGAATCCTGGCATTCTGGATGTCGGCAGTTTAGAATCTCCCATACACTGTCCCAAATAGCCAAAAATTCACAAGGAATAACAGAATTCATGATATCAGGAATATATCATCCGACAGCTCTCCGCACAATTTCCCACGCAATAACAGCATTCCGTGTGGTGGGAATCTTGACTCCTCCACTTACCCTCCCAAATCTGCATGGAATAATGGCATTCTGGGTGTTGGGAATTTTCAATCCCCCATAAACCCACCCCAAATCCCACCACATTCCCAAAGAAGAGCAACTTTCCAGATGTCAGGAATTTGGAATATCCCAGTTCCCCACCCAAATTCCTATGGAACAACAGCATTCCAAGTGACAGAAATCGAGAATCTTCCGGCAACGTGAAAAAATTGCCATGGAATAATGGGATTCCAGGTGTGAGGAATTGAGAATGCCCCGTACAGCCTCCCAGATTCCCACCACATTCCCATGGAATAACAACATTCCAGATTTCAGGAACTGAGAATCATCCTCTTCCCCTCCCAAATTCCCATGGAAACACGGCATTCTCTTATTCCCTAATTTGGAACCCCCCATAAGCGTTCCCAAAATCCCACCAAATTCCCATGGAATAACCATTTTAGTGTGTTGGGAATTTCCAATGCTCCACTTCCTCTCCCAAATTCCAATCAAACCCTAATGAAGTAATGACACTTTGCGTGTTGAGAATTTACAATCCGCCACTTCCCCTTCCAAATTCCCAACAAAACCATGGAATACGAGCAGTTCCATCATTGGCAATTTCAACTCCTCCAGTTCCTCTCCCAAATTTCCACCTAAATCTAACCGAATAATGGCACATTTTGTGGGGTCAATTTAGAATCATCCACTTCCCCTTCCAAATTCCCATAGAATAGCTGCATTCTGGGTTTATGGATTTTCGAAACATCCATACGTCCACTTAAACTCTCATGAAAACCTCGCAAAAACAGCATTCATGGTGTTGGGAATATGATATCCTCACGTTGCTCTATCCACTTTCCAGCAAAACCATGGAATGACAGCATTCTGGGCATTGGGAGTTCGGAATCCTCCACTTCTCTTCCCAAATTCCAATGGAATAACAGCCTTCCAGGCATGGGGATATTGGAATCCTCTAGTTCCCTTCCAAAAAGCCCATGCAATAACGATATTCTGGGCATTGAGAAGTGAGAATTTGCCAATTGCCTTCCCAAATCCCTAGGGAAGAAGACAATTCGGGCTGTCAGGTATTTGAAATCCTTCAGCTCCGCACCATAACCCCCATGGAATAACAGAATTCCAGGCGTTAGGAATTGAGCATCCTCCAGTTCCCCTTCGAAATTCCCATGGAATCCTGGCATTCTGGATGTCAGCAGTTTAAAATCGCCCATACACTGTCCCAAATAGCCAAAAATTCACAAGGAATAACAGAATTCATGATATCAGGAATATATTATCCACCAGCACTCCACACAATTTCCCATGGAATCATGGCATTCCGGCTTGTGGGAATCTTGGCTCCTCCAGTTACCCTCCCAAATCTGCATGGAAAAATGAATACCAGGCATTGGGAACGTAGAATCCTCATATTCCCCTTCCAAATTCCCATGGTATAACCATTTAAGTGTGTTGGGAATTTCCAATGCTCCACTTCCTCTCCCAAATTCCAATCAAACCCTAATGAAGTAATGACACTTTGCGTGTTGAGAATTTACAATCCGCCACTTCCCCTTCCAAATTCCCAACAAAACCATGCAATACGAGCAGTTCCATCATTGGCAATTTCAACTCCTCCAGTTCCTCTCCCAAATTTCCACCTAAATCTAACGGAATAATGGCACATTCTGTGGGGTGAATTTAGAATCCTCCACTTCCCCTTCCAAATTCCCATAGAATAGCTGCATTCTGGGTTTATGGATTTTCAAAACATCCATACGTCCACATAAACTCTCATGAAAACCTCGCAAAAACAGCATTCATGGTGTTGGGAATATGATATCCTCACGTTGCTCTATCCACTTTCCAGCAAAACCATGGAATGACAGCATTCTGGGCATTGGGAGCTCGGAATCCTCCACTTCTCTTCCCAAATTCCAATGGAATAACAGCCTTCCAGGCATGGGGATATTGGAATCCTCTAGTTCCCTTCCAAAAAGACCATGGAATAACGACATTCTGGGCATTGAGAAGTGAAAGTTTGCCAATTGCCTTCCCAAATCCCTAGGGAAGAAGACAATTCCGGCTGTCAGGTATTTGAAATCCTTCAGCTCCGCACCATAACCCCCATGGAATAACAGAATTCCAGGCGTTAGGAATTGAGCATCCTCCAGTTCCCCTTCGAAATTCCCATGGAATCCTGGCATTCTGGATGTCGGCAGTTTAGAATCGCCCATACACTGTCCCAAATAGCCAAAAATTCACAAGGAATAACAGAATTCATGATATCAGGAATATATCATCCGACAGCTCTCCGCACAATTTCCCACGCAATAACAGCATTCCGTGTGGTGGGAATCTTGACTCCTCCACTTACCCTCCCAAATCTGCATGGAATAATGCCATTCTGGGTGTTGGGAATTTTCAATCCCCCAGAAACCCACCCCAAATCCCACCACATTCCCAAAGAAGAGCAACTTTCCAGATGTCAGGAATTTGGAATATCCCAGTTCCCCACCCAAATTCCTATGGAACAACAGCATTCCAAGTGACAGAAATCGAGAATCTTCCGGCAACGTGAAAAACTTGTCATGGAATAATGGGATTTCAGGTGTGAGGAATTGAGAATGCCCTGTACAGCCTCCCAGATTCCCACCACATTCCAATGGAATAACAACATTCCAGATTTCAGGAACTGAGAATCATCCTCTTCCCCTCCCAAATTCCCATGGAAACACGACATTCTCTTATTCCCTAATTTGGAACCCCCCATAAGCGTTCCCAAAATCCCACCAAATTCCCATGGAATAACCATTTTAGTGTGTTGGGAATTTCCAATGCTCCACTTCCTCTCCCAAATTCCAATCAAACCCTAATGAAGTAATGACACTTTGCGTGTTGAGAATTTACAATCCGCCACTTCCCCTTCCAAATTCCCAACAAAACCATGGAATACGAGCAGTTCCATCATTGACAATTTCAACTCCTCCAGTTCCTCTCCCAAATTTCCACCTAAATCTAACGGAATAATGGCACATTCTGTGGGGTGAATTTAGAATCCTCCACTTCCCCTTCCAAATTCCCATAGAATAGCTGCATTCTGGGTTTATGGATTTTCAAAACATCCATACATCCACTTAAAATCTCAGGAAAACCTTAGAAAACCAGCATTCATGGTGTTGGGAATATGATATCCTCCAGTTGCTCTATCCACTTTCCAGCAAAACCATGGAATGACAGCATTCTGGGCATTGGGAGTTCGGAATCCTGCAGTTCTGCTCCCAAATTCCAATGGAATAACAGTCTTCCACGCATAGGACTATCGTAATCCTCTAGTTCCCTTCCAAAAAGCCCATGCAATAACGACATTCTGGGCATTGAGAAGTGAAAGTTTGCCAATTGCCTTCCCAAATCCCTAGGGAAGAAGACAATTCCGGCTGTCAGGTATTTGAAATCCTTCAGCTCCGCACCATAACCCCCATGGAATAACAGAATTCCAGGCGTTAGGAATTGAGCATCCTCCAGTTCCCCTTCAAAATTCCCATGGAATCCTGGCATTCTGGATGTCAGCAGTTTAAAATCGCCCATACACTGTCCCAAATAGCCAAAAATTCACAAGGAATAACAGAATTCATGATATCAGGAATATATTATCCACCAGCACTCCACACAATTTCCCATGGAATCATGGCATTCCGGCTTGTGGGAATCTTGGCTCCTCCAGTTACCCTCCCAAATCTGCATGGAAAAATGAATACCAGGCATTGGGAACGTAGAATCCTCATATTCCCCTTCCAAATTCCCATGGTATAACCATTTAAGTGTGTTGGGAATTTCCAATGCTCCACTTCCTCTCCCAAATTCCAATCAAACCCTAATGAAGTAATGACACTTTGCGTGTTGAGAATTTACAATCCGCCACTTCCCCTTCCAAATTCCCAACAAAACCATGCAATACGAGCAGTTCCATCATTGGCAATTTCAACTCCTCCAGTTCCTCTCCCAAATTTCCACCTAAATCTAACGGAATAATGGCACATTCTGTGGGGTGAATTTAGAATCCTCCACTTCCCCTTCCAAATTCCCATAGAATAGCTGCATTCTGGGTTTATGGATTTTCAAAACATCCATACGTCCACATAAACTCTCATGAAAACCTCGCAAAAACAGCATTCATGGTGTTGGGAATATGATATCCTCACGTTGCTCTATCCACTTTCCAGCAAAACCATGGAATGACAGCATTCTGGGCATTGGGAGCTCGGAATCCTCCACTTCTCTTCCCAAATTCCAATGGAATAACAGCCTTCCAGGCATGGGGATATTGGAATCCTCTAGTTCCCTTCCAAAAAGACCATGGAATAACGACATTCTGGGCATTGAGAAGTGAAAGTTTGCCAATTGCCTTCCCAAATCCCTAGGGAAGAAGACAATTCCGGCTGTCAGGTATTTGAAATCCTTCAGCTCCGCACCATAACCCCCATGGAATAACAGAATTCCAGGCGTTAGGAATTGAGCATCCTCCAGTTCCCCTTCGAAATTCCCATGGAATCCTGGCATTCTGGATGTCGGCAATTTAGAATCGCCCATACACTGTCCCAAATAGCCAAAAATTCACAAGGAATAACAGAATTCATGATATCAGGAATATATCATCCGACAGCTCTCCGCACAATTTCCCACGCAATAACAGCATTCCGTGTGGTGGGAATCTTGACTCCTCCACTTACCCTCCCAAATCTGCATGGAATAATGCCATTCTGGGTGTTGGGAATTTTCAATCCCCCAGAAACCCACCCCAAATCCCACCACATTCCCAAAGAAGAGCAACTTTCCAGATGTCAGGAATTTGGAATATCCCAGTTCCCCACCCAAATTCCTATGGAACAACAGCATTCCAAGTGACAGAAATCGAGAATCTTCCGGCAACGTGAAAAACTTGTCATGGAATAATGGGATTTCAGGTGTGAGGAATTGAGAATGCCCTGTACAGCCTCCCAGATTCCCACCACATTCCAATGGAATAACAACATTCCAGATTTCAGGAACTGAGAATCATCCTCTTCCCCTCCCAAATTCCCATGGAAACACGACATTCTCTTATTCCCTAATTTGGAACCCCCCATAAGCGTTCCCAAAATCCCACCAAATTCCCATGGAATAACCATTTTAGTGTGTTGGGAATTTCCAATGCTCCACTTCCTCTCCCAAATTCCAATCAAACCCTAATGAAGTAATGACACTTTGCGTGTTGAGAATTTACAATCCGCCACTTCCCCTTCCAAATTCCCAACAAAACCATGGAATACGAGCAGTTCCATCATTGACAATTTCAACTCCTCCAGTTCCTCTCCCAAATTTCCACCTAAATCTAACCGAATAATGGCACATTCTGTGGGGTGAATTTAGAATCCTCCACTTCCCCTTCCAAATTCCCATAGAATAGCTGCATTCTGGGTTTATGGATTTTCAAAACATCCATACATCCACTTAAAATCTCAGGAAAACCTTAGAAAACCAGCATTCATGGTGTTGGGAATATGATATCCTCCAGTTGCTCTATCCACTTTCCAGCAAAACCATGGAATGACAGCATTCTGGGCATTGGGAGTTCGGAATCCTGCAGTTCTGCTCCCAAATTCCAATGGAATAACAGTCTTCCACGCATAGGACTATCGTAATCCTCTAGTTCCCTTCCAAAAAGCCCATGCAATAACGACATTCTGGGCATTGAGAAGTGAAAGTTTGCCAATTGCCTTCCCAAATCCCTAGGGAAGAAGACAATTCCGGCTGTCAGGTATTTGAAATCCTTCAGCTCCGCACCATAACCCCCATGGAATAACAGAATTCCAGGCGTTAGGAATTGAGCATCCTCCAGTTCCCTTTGGATGTTCCCATGGAATCTTGGCATTCTGGATGTCGGCAGTTTAAAATTGCCCATACACTGTCCCAAATAGCCAAAAATTCACAAGGAGTTACAGAATTCATGATATCAGGAATATATTATCCACCAGCACTCCACACAATTTCCCATGGAATCATGGCATTCCGGCTTGTGGGAATCTTGGCTCCTCCAGTTACCCTCCCAAATCTGCATGGAAAAATGAATACCAGGCATTGGGAACGTAGAATCCTCATATTCCCCTTCCAAATTCCCATGGTATAACCATTTAAGTGTGTTGGGAATTTCCAATGCTCCACTTCCTCTCCCAAATTCCAATCAAACCCTAATGAAGTAATGACACTTTGCGTGTTGAGAATTTACAATCCGCCACTTCCCCTTCCAAATTCCCAACAAAACCATGGAATACGAGCAGTTCCATCATTGGCAATTTCAACTCCTCCAGTTCCTCTCCCAAATTTCCACCTAAATCTAACGGAATAATGGCACATTCTGTGGGGTGAATTTAGAATCCTCCACTTCCCCTTCCAAATTCCCATAGAATAGCTGCATTCTGGGTTTATGGATTTTCAAAACATCCATACGTCCACTTAAACTCTCATGAAAACCTCGCAAAAACAGCATTCATGGTGTTGGGAATATGATATCCTCACGTTGCTCTATCCACTTTCCAGCAAAACCATGGAATGACAGCATTCTGGGCATTGGGAGCTCGGAATCCTCCACTTCTCTTCCCAAATTCCAATGGAATAACAGCCTTCCAGGCATGGGGATATTGGAATCCTCTAGTTCCCTTCCAAAAAGCCCATGGAATAACGACATTCTGGGCATTGAGAAGTGAAAGTTTGCCAATTGCCTTCCCAAATCCCTAGGGAAGAAGACAATTCCGGCTGTCAGGTATTTGAAATCCTTCAGCTCCGCACCATAACCCCCATGGAATAACAGAATTCCAGGCGTTAGGAATTGAGCATCCTCCAGTTCCCCTTCGAATTTCCCATGGAATCCTGGCATTCTGGATGTCGGCAGTTTAGAATCGCCCATACACTGTCCCAAATAGCCAAAAATTCACAAGGAATAACAGAATTCATGATATCAGGAATATATCATCCGACAGCTCTCCGCACAATTTCCCACGCAATAACAGCATTCCGTGTGGTGGGAATCTTGACTCCTCCACTTACCCTCCCAAATCTGCATGGAATAATGGCATTCTGGGTGTTGGGAATTTTCAATCCCCCAGAAACCCACCCCAAATCCCACCACATTCCCAAAGAAGAGCAACTTTCCAGATGTCAGGAATTTGGAATATCCCAATTTCCCACCCAAATTCCTATGGAACAACAGCATTCCAAGTGACAGAAATCGAGAATCTTCCGGCAACGTGAAAAAATTGCCATGGAATAATGGGATTTCAGGTGTGAGGAATTGAGAATGCCCTGTACAGCCTCCCAGATTCCCACCACATTCCAATGGAATAACAACATTCCAGATTTCAGGAACTGAGAATCATCCTCTTCCCCTCCCAAATTCCCATGGAAACACGACATTCTCTTATTCCCTAATTTGGAACCCCCCATAAGCGTTCCCAAAATCCCACCAAATTCCCATGGAATAACCATTTTAGTGTGTTGGGAATTTCCAATGCTCCACTTCCTCTCCCAAATTCCAATCAAACCCTAATGAAGTAATGACACTTTGCGTGTTGAGAATTTACAATCCGCCACTTCCCCTTCCAAATTCCCAACAAAACCATGGAATACGAGCAGTTCCATCATTGGCAATTTCAACTCCTCCAGTTCCTCTCCCAAATTTCCTCCAACCTCTAACGGAATAATGACATTCTGTGTGTGGGAAATTTAGAATCCTCCACTTCCCCTTCCAAATTCCCATAGAATAGCTGCATTCTGGGTTTATGGATTTTCAAAACATCCATACGCCCACTTAAACTCGCACGAAAACCTCGCAAAAACAGCATTCATGGTGTTGGGAATATGATATCCTCACGTTGCTCTATCCACTTTCCAGCAAAACCATGGAATGACAGCATTCTGGGCATTGGGAGTTCGGAATCCTCCACTTCTCTTCCCAAATTACAATGGAATAACAGCCTTCCAGGCATGGGGATATTGGAATCCTCTAGTTCCCTTCCAAAAAGCCCATGGAATAACGACATTCTGGGCATTGAGAGGTGAAAGTTTGCCAATTGCCTTCCCAAATCCCTAGGGAAGAAGACAATTCCGGCTGTCAGGTATTTGAAATCCTTCAGCTCCGCACCATAACCCCCATGGAATAACAGAATTCCAGGCGTTAGGAATTGAGCATCCTCCAGTTCCCCTTCGAATTTCCCATGGAATCCTGGCATTCTGGATGTCGGCAGTTTAGAATCTCCCATACACTGTCCCAAATAGCCAAAAATTCACAAGGAATAACAGAATTCATGATATCAGGAATATATCATCCGACAGCTCTCCGCACAATTTCCCACGCAATAACAGCATTCCGTGTGGTGGGAATCTTGACTCCTCCACTTACCCTCCCAAATCTGCATGGAATAATGGCATTCTGGGTGTTGGGAATTTTCAATCCCCCATAAACCCACCCCAAATCCCACCACATTCCCAAAGAAGAGCAACTTTCCAGATGTCAGGAATTTGGAATATCCCAGTTCCCCACCCAAATTCCCATGGAACAACAGCATTCCAAGTGACAGAAATCGAGAATCTTCCGGCAACGTGAAAAAATTGCCATGGAATAATGGGATTCCAGGTGTGAGGAATTGAGAATGCCCCGTACAGCCTCCCAGATTCCCACCACATTCCAATGGAATAACAACATTCCAGATTTCAGGAACTGAGAATCATCCTCTTCCCCTCCCAAATTCCCATGGAAACACGACATTCTCTTATTCCCTAATTTGGAACCCCCCATAAGCGTTCCCAAAATCCCACCAAATTCCCATGGAATAACCATTTTAGTGTGTTGGGAATTTCCAATGCTCCACTTCCTCTCCCAAATTCCAATCAAACCCTAATGAAGTAATGACACTTTGCGTGTTGAGAATTTACAATCCGCCACTTCCCCTTCCAAATTCCCAACAAAACCATGGAATACGAGCAGTTCCATCATTGGCAATTTCAACTCCTCCAGTTCCTCTCCCAAATTTCCTCCAACCTCTAACGGAATAATGACATTCTGTGTGTGGGAAATTTAGAATCCTCCACTTCCCCTTCCAAATTCCCATAGAATAGCTGCATTCTGGGTTTATGGATTTTCAAAACATCCATACGCCCACTTAAACTCGCACGAAAACCTCGCAAAAACAGCATTCATGGTGTTGGGAATATGATATCCTCACGTTGCTCTATCCACTTTCCAGCAAAACCATGGAATGACAGCATTCTGGGCATTGGGAGTTCGGAATCCTCCACTTCTCTTCCCAAATTCCAATGGAATAACAGCCTTCCAGGCATGGGGATATTGGAATCCTCTAGTTCCCTTCCAAAAAGCCCATGGAATAACAACATTCTGGGCATTGAGAGGTGAAAGTTTGCCAATTGCCTTCCCAAATCCCTAGGGAAGAAGACAATTCCGGCTGTCAGGTATTTGAAATCCTTCAGCTCCGCACCATAACCCCCATGGAATAACAGAATTCCAGGCGTTAGGAATTGAGCATCCTCCAGTTCCCCTTCGAATTTCCCATGGAATCCTGGCATTCTGGATGTCGGCAGTTTAGAATCTCCCATACACTGTCCCAAATAGCCAAAAATTCACAAGGAATAACAGAATTCATGATATCAGGAATATATCATCCGACAGCTCTCCGCACAATTTCCCACGCAATAACAGCATTCCGTGTGGTGGGAATCTTGACTCCTCCACTTACCCTCCCAAATCTGCATGGAATAATGGCATTCTGGGTGTTGGGAATTTTCAATCCCCCATAAACCCACCCCAAATCCCACCACATTCCCAAAGAAGAGCAACTTTCCAGATGTCAGGAATTTGGAATATCCCAGTTCCCCACCCAAATTCCTATGGAACAACAGCATTCCAAGTGACAGAAATCGAGAATCTTCCGGCAACGTGAAAAAATTGCCATGGAATAATGGGATTCCAGGTGTGAGGAATTGAGAATGCCCCGTACAGCCTCCCAGATTCCCACCACATTCCCATGGAATAACAACATTCCAGATTTCAGGAACTGAGAATCATCCTCTTCCCCTCCCAAATTCCCATGGAAACACGGCATTCTCTTATTCCCTAATTTGGAACCCCCCATAAGCGTTCCCAAAATCCCACCAAATTCCCATGGAATAACCATTTTAGTGTGTTGGGAATTTCCAATGCTCCACTTCCTCTCCCAAATTCCAATCAAACCCTAATGAAGTAATGACACTTTGCGTGTTGAGAATTTACAATCCGCCACTTCCCCTTCCAAATTCCCAACAAAACCATGGAATACGAGCAGTTCCATCATTGGCAATTTCAACTCCTCCAGTTCCTCTCCCAAATTTCCACCTAAATCTAACCGAATAATGGCACATTTTGTGGGGTCAATTTAGAATCATCCACTTCCCCTTCCAAATTCCCATAGAATAGCTGCATTCTGGGTTTATGGATTTTCGAAACATCCATACGTCCACTTAAACTCTCATGAAAACCTCGCAAAAACAGCATTCATGGTGTTGGGAATATGATATCCTCACGTTGCTCTATCCACTTTCCAGCAAAACCATGGAATGACAGCATTCTGGGCATTGGGAGTTCGGAATCCTCCACTTCTCTTCCCAAATTCCAATGGAATAACAGCCTTCCAGGCATGGGGATATTGGAATCCTCTAGTTCCCTTCCAAAAAGCCCATGGAATAACGATATTCTGGGCATTGAGAAGTGAGAATTTGCCAATTGCCTTCCCAAATCCCTAGGGAAGAAGACAATTCGGGCTGTCAGGTATTTGAAATCCTTCAGCTCCGCACCATAACCCCCATGGAATAACAGAATTCCAGGCGTTAGGAATTGAGCATCCTCCAGTTCCCCTTCGAAATTCCCATGGAATCCTGGCATTCTGGATGTCAGCAGTTTAAAATCGCCCATACACTGTCCCAAATAGCCAAAAATTCACAAGGAATAACAGAATTCATGATATCAGGAATATATTATCCACCAGCACTCCACACAATTTCCCATGGAATCATGGCATTCCGGCTTGTGGGAATCTTGGCTCCTCCAGTTACCCTCCCAAATCTGCATGGAAAAATGAATACCAGGCATTGGGAACGTAGAATCCTCATATTCCCCTTCCAAATTCCCATGGTATAACCATTTAAGTGTGTTGGGAATTTCCAATGCTCCACTTCCTCTCCCAAATTCCAATCAAACCCTAATGAAGTAATGACACTTTGCGTGTTGAGAATTTACAATCCGCCACTTCCCCTTCCAAATTCCCAACAAAACCATGCAATACGAGCAGTTCCATCATTGGCAATTTCAACTCCTCCAGTTCCTCTCCCAAATTTCCACCTAAATCTAACGGAATAATGGCACATTCTGTGGGGTGAATTTAGAATCCTCCACTTCCCCTTCCAAATTCCCATAGAATAGCTGCATTCTGGGTTTATGGATTTTCAAAACATCCATACGTCCACATAAACTCTCATGAAAACCTCGCAAAAACAGCATTCATGGTGTTGGGAATATGATATCCTCACGTTGCTCTATCCACTTTCCAGCAAAACCATGGAATGACAGCATTCTGGGCATTGGGAGCTCGGAATCCTCCACTTCTCTTCCCAAATTCCAATGGAATAACAGCCTTCCAGGCATGGGGATATTGGAATCCTCTAGTTCCCTTCCAAAAAGACCATGGAATAACGACATTCTGGGCATTGAGAAGTGAAAGTTTGCCAATTGCCTTCCCAAATCCCTAGGGAAGAAGACAATTCCGGCTGTCAGGTATTTGAAATCCTTCAGCTCCGCACCATAACCCCCATGGAATAACAGAATTCCAGGCGTTAGGAATTGAGCATCCTCCAGTTCCCCTTCGAAATTCCCATGGAATCCTGGCATTCTGGATGTCGGCAGTTTAGAATCGCCCATACACTGTCCCAAATAGCCAAAAATTCACAAGGAATAACAGAATTCATGATATCAGGAATATATCATCCGACAGCTCTCCGCACAATTTCCCACGCAATAACAGCATTCCGTGTGGTGGGAATCTTGACTCCTCCACTTACCCTCCCAAATCTGCATGGAATAATGGCATTCTGGGTGTTGGGAATTTTCAATCCCCCAGAAACCCACCCCAAATCCCACCACATTCCCAAAGAAGAGCAACTTTCCAGATGTCAGGAATTTGGAATATCCCAGTTCCCCACCCAAATTCCCATGGAACAACAGCATTCCAAGTGACAGAAATCGAGAATCTTCCGGCAACGTGAAAAAATTGCCATGGAATAATGGGATTCCAGGTGTGAGGAATTGAGAATGCCCCGTACAGCCTCCCAGATTCCCACCACATTCCAATGGAATAACAACATTCCAGATTTCAGGAACTGAGAATCATCCTCTTCCCCTCCCAAATTCCCATGGAAACACGACATTCTCTTATTCCCTAATTTGGAACCCCCCATAAGCGTTCCCAAAATCCCACCAAATTCCCATGGAATAACCATTTTAGTGTGTTGGGAATTTCCAATGCTCCACTTCCTCTCCCAAATTCCAATCAAACCCTAATGAAGTAATGACACTTTGCGTGTTGAGAATTTACAATCCGCCACTTCCCCTTCCAAATTCCCAACAAAACCATGGAATACGAGCAGTTCCATCATTGGCAATTTCAACTCCTCCAGTTCCTCTCCCAAATTTCCTCCAACCTCTAACGGAATAATGACATTCTGTGTGTGGGAAATTTAGAATCCTCCACTTCCCCTTCCAAATTCCCATAGAATAGCTGCATTCTGGGTTTATGGATTTTCAAAACATCCATACGCCCACTTAAACTCGCACGAAAACCTCGCAAAAACAGCATTCATGGTGTTGGGAATATGATATCCTCACGTTGCTCTATCCACTTTCCAGCAAAACCATGGAATGACAGCATTCTGGGCATTGGGAGTTCGGAATCCTCCACTTCTCTTCCCAAATTCCAATGGAATAACAGCCTTCCAGGCATGGGGATATTGGAATCCTCTAGTTCCCTTCCAAAAAGCCCATGGAATAACAACATTCTGGGCATTGAGAGGTGAAAGTTTGCCAATTGCCTTCCCAAATCCCTAGGGAAGAAGACAATTCCGGCTGTCAGGTATTTGAAATCCTTCAGCTCCGCACCATAACCCCCATGGAATAACAGAATTCCAGGCGTTAGGAATTGAGCATCCTCCAGTTCCCCTTCGAATTTCCCATGGAATCCTGGCATTCTGGATGTCGGCAGTTTAGAATCTCCCATACACTGTCCCAAATAGCCAAAAATTCACAAGGAATAACAGAATTCATGATATCAGGAATATATCATCCGACAGCTCTCCGCACAATTTCCCACGCAATAACAGCATTCCGTGTGGTGGGAATCTTGACTCCTCCACTTACCCTCCCAAATCTGCATGGAATAATGGCATTCTGGGTGTTGGGAATTTTCAATCCCCCATAAACCCACCCCAAATCCCACCACATTCCCAAAGAAGAGCAACTTTCCAGATGTCAGGAATTTGGAATATCCCAGTTCCCCACCCAAATTCCTATGGAACAACAGCATTCCAAGTGACAGAAATCGAGAATCTTCCGGCAACGTGAAAAAATTGCCATGGAATAATGGGATTCCAGGTGTGAGGAATTGAGAATGCCCCGTACAGCCTCCCAGATTCCCACCACATTCCCATGGAATAACAACATTCCAGATTTCAGGAACTGAGAATCATCCTCTTCCCCTCCCAAATTCCCATGGAAACACGGCATTCTCTTATTCCCTAATTTGGAACCCCCCATAAGCGTTCCCAAAATCCCACCAAATTCCCATGGAATAACCATTTTAGTGTGTTGGGAATTTCCAATGCTCCACTTCCTCTCCCAAATTCCAATCAAACCCTAATGAAGTAATGACACTTTGCGTGTTGAGAATTTACAATCCGCCACTTCCCCTTCCAAATTCCCAACAAAACCATGGAATACGAGCAGTTCCATCATTGGCAATTTCAACTCCTCCAGTTCCTCTCCCAAATTTCCACCTAAATCTAACCGAATAATGGCACATTTTGTGGGGTCAATTTAGAATCATCCACTTCCCCTTCCAAATTCCCATAGAATAGCTGCATTCTGGGTTTATGGATTTTCGAAACATCCATACGTCCACTTAAACTCTCATGAAAACCTCGCAAAAACAGCATTCATGGTGTTGGGAATATGATATCCTCACGTTGCTCTATCCACTTTCCAGCAAAACCATGGAATGACAGCATTCTGGGCATTGGGAGTTCGGAATCCTCCACTTCTCTTCCCAAATTCCAATGGAATAACAGCCTTCCAGGCATGGGGATATTGGAATCCTCTAGTTCCCTTCCAAAAAGCCCATGGAATAACGATATTCTGGGCATTGAGAAGTGAGAATTTGCCAATTGCCTTCCCAAATCCCTAGGGAAGAAGACAATTCGGGCTGTCAGGTATTTGAAATCCTTCAGCTCCGCACCATAACCCCCATGGAATAACAGAATTCCAGGCGTTAGGAATTGAGCATCCTCCAGTTCCCCTTCGAAATTCCCATGGAATCCTGGCATTCTGGATGTCAGCAGTTTAAAATCGCCCATACACTGTCCCAAATAGCCAAAAATTCACAAGGAATAACAGAATTCATGATATCAGGAATATATTATCCACCAGCACTCCACACAATTTCCCATGGAATCATGGCATTCCGGCTTGTGGGAATCTTGGCTCCTCCAGTTACCCTCCCAAATCTGCATGGAAAAATGAATACCAGGCATTGGGAACGTAGAATCCTCATATTCCCCTTCCAAATTCCCATGGTATAACCATTTAAGTGTGTTGGGAATTTCCAATGCTCCACTTCCTCTCCCAAATTCCAATCAAACCCTAATGAAGTAATGACACTTTGCGTGTTGAGAATTTACAATCCGCCACTTCCCCTTCCAAATTCCCAACAAAACCATGCAATACGAGCAGTTCCATCATTGGCAATTTCAACTCCTCCAGTTCCTCTCCCAAATTTCCACCTAAATCTAACGGAATAATGGCACATTCTGTGGGGTGAATTTAGAATCCTCCACTTCCCCTTCCAAATTCCCATAGAATAGCTGCATTCTGGGTTTATGGATTTTCAAAACATCCATACGTCCACATAAACTCTCATGAAAACCTCGCAAAAACAGCATTCATGGTGTTGGGAATATGATATCCTCACGTTGCTCTATCCACTTTCCAGCAAAACCATGGAATGACAGCATTCTGGGCATTGGGAGCTCGGAATCCTCCACTTCTCTTCCCAAATTCCAATGGAATAACAGCCTTCCAGGCATGGGGATATTGGAATCCTCTAGTTCCCTTCCAAAAAGACCATGGAATAACGACATTCTGGGCATTGAGAAGTGAAAGTTTGCCAATTGCCTTCCCAAATCCCTAGGGAAGAAGACAATTCCGGCTGTCAGGTATTTGAAATCCTTCAGCTCCGCACCATAACCCCCATGGAATAACAGAATTCCAGGCGTTAGGAATTGAGCATCCTCCAGTTCCCCTTCGAAATTCCCATGGAATCCTGGCATTCTGGATGTCGGCAGTTTAGAATCGCCCATACACTGTCCCAAATAGCCAAAAATTCACAAGGAATAACAGAATTCATGATATCAGGAATATATCATCCGACAGCTCTCCGCACAATTTCCCACGCAATAACAGCATTCCGTGTGGTGGGAATCTTGACTCCTCCACTTACCCTCCCAAATCTGCATGGAATAATGCCATTCTGGGTGTTGGGAATTTTCAATCCCCCAGAAACCCACCCCAAATCCCACCACATTCCCAAAGAAGAGCAACTTTCCAGATGTCAGGAATTTGGAATATCCCAGTTCCCCACCCAAATTCCTATGGAACAACAGCATTCCAAGTGACAGAAATCGAGAATCTTCCGGCAACGTGAAAAACTTGTCATGGAATAATGGGATTTCAGGTGTGAGGAATTGAGAATGCCCTGTACAGCCTCCCAGATTCCCACCACATTCCAATGGAATAACAACATTCCAGATTTCAGGAACTGAGAATCATCCTCTTCCCCTCCCAAATTCCCATGGAAACACGACATTCTCTTATTCCCTAATTTGGAACCCCCCATAAGCGTTCCCAAAATCCCACCAAATTCCCATGGAATAACCATTTTAGTGTGTTGGGAATTTCCAATGCTCCACTTCCTCTCCCAAATTCCAATCAAACCCTAATGAAGTAATGACACTTTGCGTGTTGAGAATTTACAATCCGCCACTTCCCCTTCCAAATTCCCAACAAAACCATGGAATACGAGCAGTTCCATCATTGACAATTTCAACTCCTCCAGTTCCTCTCCCAAATTTCCACCTAAATCTAACCGAATAATGGCACATTCTGTGGGGTGAATTTAGAATCCTCCACTTCCCCTTCCAAATTCCCATAGAATAGCTGCATTCTGGGTTTATGGATTTTCAAAACATCCATACATCCACTTAAAATCTCAGGAAAACCTTAGAAAACCAGCATTCATGGTGTTGGGAATATGATATCCTCACGTTGCTCTATCCACTTTCCAGCAAAACCATGGAATGACAGCATTCTGGGCATTGGGAGTTCGGAATCCTGCAGTTCTGCTCCCAAATTCCAATGGAATAACAGTCTTCCACGCATAGGACTATCGTAATCCTCTAGTTCCCTTCCAAAAAGCCCATGCAATAACGACATTCTGGGCATTGAGAAGTGAAAGTTTGCCAATTGCCTTCCCAAATCCCTAGGGAAGAAGACAATTCCGGCTGTCAGGTATTTGAAATCCTTCAGCTCCGCACCATAACCCCCATGGAATAACAGAATTCCAGGCGTTAGGAATTGAGCATCCTCCAGTTCCCTTTGGATGTTCCCATGGAATCTTGGCATTCTGGATGTCAGCAGTTTAAAATCGCCCATACACTGTCCCAAATAGCCAAAAATTCACAAGGAATAACAGAATTCATGATATCAGGAATATATTATCCACCAGCACTCCACACAATTTCCCATGGAATCATGGCATTCCGGCTTGTGGGAATCTTGGCTCCTCCAGTTACCCTCCCAAATCTGCATGGAAAAATGAATACCAGGCATTGGGAACGTAGAATCCTCATATTCCCCTTCCAAATTCCCATGGTATAACCATTTAAGTGTGTTGGGAATTTCCAATGCTCCACTTCCTCTCCCAAATTCCAATCAAACCCTAATGAAGTAATGACACTTTGCGTGTTGAGAATTTACAATCCGCCACTTCCCCTTCCAAATTCCCAACAAAACCATGCAATACGAGCAGTTCCATCATTGGCAATTTCAACTCCTCCAGTTCCTCTCCCAAATTTCCACCTAAATCTAACGGAATAATGGCACATTCTGTGGGGTGAATTTAGAATCCTCCACTTCCCCTTCCAAATTCCCATAGAATAGCTGCATTCTGGGTTTATGGATTTTCAAAACATCCATACGTCCACATAAACTCTCATGAAAACCTCGCAAAAACAGCATTCATGGTGTTGGGAATATGATATCCTCACGTTGCTCTATCCACTTTCCAGCAAAACCATGGAATGACAGCATTCTGGGCATTGGGAGCTCGGAATCCTCCACTTCTCTTCCCAAATTCCAATGGAATAACAGCCTTCCAGGCATGGGGATATTGGAATCCTCTAGTTCCCTTCCAAAAAGACCATGGAATAACGACATTCTGGGCATTGAGAAGTGAAAGTTTGCCAATTGCCTTCCCAAATCCCTAGGGAAGAAGACAATTCCGGCTGTCAGGTATTTGAAATCCTTCAGCTCCGCACCATAACCCCCATGGAATAACAGAATTCCAGGCGTTAGGAATTGAGCATCCTCCAGTTCCCCTTCGAAATTCCCATGGAATCCTGGCATTCTGGATGTCGGCAGTTTAGAATCGCCCATACACTGTCCCAAATAGCCAAAAATTCACAAGGAATAACAGAATTCATGATATCAGGAATATATCATCCGACAGCTCTCCGCACAATTTCCCACGCAATAACAGCATTCCGTGTGGTGGGAATCTTGACTCCTCCACTTACCCTCCCAAATCTGCATGGAATAATGCCATTCTGGGTGTTGGGAATTTTCAATCCCCCAGAAACCCACCCCAAATCCCACCACATTCCCAAAGAAGAGCAACTTTCCAGATGTCAGGAATTTGGAATATCCCAGTTCCCCACCCAAATTCCTATGGAACAACAGCATTCCAAGTGACAGAAATCGAGAATCTTCCGGCAACGTGAAAAACTTGTCATGGAATAATGGGATTTCAGGTGTGAGGAATTGAGAATGCCCTGTACAGCCTCCCAGATTCCCACCACATTCCAATGGAATAACAACATTCCAGATTTCAGGAACTGAGAATCATCCTCTTCCCCTCCCAAATTCCCATGGAAACACGACATTCTCTTATTCCCTAATTTGGAACCCCCCATAAGCGTTCCCAAAATCCCACCAAATTCCCATGGAATAACCATTTTAGTGTGTTGGGAATTTCCAATGCTCCACTTCCTCTCCCAAATTCCAATCAAACCCTAATGAAGTAATGACACTTTGCGTGTTGAGAATTTACAATCCGCCACTTCCCCTTCCAAATTCCCAACAAAACCATGGAATACGAGCAGTTCCATCATTGACAATTTCAACTCCTCCAGTTCCTCTCCCAAATTTCCACCTAAATCTAACCGAATAATGGCACATTCTGTGGGGTGAATTTAGAATCCTCCACTTCCCCTTCCAAATTCCCATAGAATAGCTGCATTCTGGGTTTATGGATTTTCAAAACATCCATACGCCCACTTAAACTCGCACGAAAACCTCGCAAAAACAGCATTCATGGTGTTGGGAATATGATATCCTCACGTTGCTCTATCCACTTTCCAGCAAAACCATGGAATGACAGCATTCTGGGCATTGGGAGTTCGGAATCCTCCACTTCTCTTCCCAAATTCCAATGGAATAACAGCCTTCCAGGCATGGGGATATTGGAATCCTCTAGTTCCCTTCCAAAAAGCCCATGGAATAACAACATTCTGGGCATTGAGAGGTGAAAGTTTGCCAATTGCCTTCCCAAATCCCTAGGGAAGAAGACAATTCCGGCTGTCAGGTATTTGAAATCCTTCAGCTCCGCACCATAACCCCCATGGAATAACAGAATTCCAGGCGTTAGGAATTGAGCATCCTCCAGTTCCCTTTGGATGTTCCCATGGAATCTTGGCATTCTGGATGTCGGCAGTTTAAAATTGCCCATACACTGTCCCAAATAGCCAAAAATTCACAAGGAGTTACAGAATTCATGATATCAGGAATATATTATCCACCAGCACTCCACACAATTTCCCATGGAATCATGGCATTCCGGCTTGTGGGAATCTTGGCTCCTCCAGTTACCCTCCCAAATCTGCATGGAAAAATGAATACCAGGCATTGGGAACGTAGAATCCTCATATTCCCCTTCCAAATTCCCATGGTATAACCATTTAAGTGTGTTGGGAATTTCCAATGCTCCACTTCCTCTCCCAAATTCCAATCAAACCCTAATGAAGTAATGACACTTTGCGTGTTGAGAATTTACAATCCGCCACTTCCCCTTCCAAATTCCCAACAAAACCATGGAATACGAGCAGTTCCATCATTGGCAATTTCAACTCCTCCAGTTCCTCTCCCAAATTTCCTCCAACCTCTAACGGAATAATGACATTCTGTGTGTGGGAAATTTAGAATCCTCCACTTCCCCTTCCAAATTCCCATAGAATAGCTGCATTCTGGGTTTATGGATTTTCAAAACATCCATACGCCCACTTAAACTCGCACGAAAACCTCGCAAAAACAGCATTCATGGTGTTGGGAATATGATATCCTCACGTTGCTCTATCCACTTTCCAGCAAAACCATGGAATGACAGCATTCTGGGCATTGGGAGTTCGGAATCCTCCACTTTTCTTCCCAAATTACAATGGAATAACAGCCTTCCAGGCATGGGGATATTGGAATCCTCTAGTTCCCTTCCAAAAAGCCCATGGAATAACGACATTCTGGGCATTGAGAGGTGAAAGTTTGCCAATTGCCTTCCCAAATCCCTAGGGAAGAAGACAATTCCGGCTGTCAGGTATTTGAAATCCTTCAGCTCCGCACCATAACCCCCATGGAATAACAGAATTCCAGGCGTTAGGAATTGAGCATCCTCCAGTTCCCCTTCGAATTTCCCATGGAATCCTGGCATTCTGGATGTCGGCAGTTTAGAATCTCCCATACACTGTCCCAAATAGCCAAAAATTCACAAGGAATAACAGAATTCATGATATCAGGAATATATCATCCGACAGCTCTCCGCACAATTTCCCACGCAATAACAGCATTCCGTGTGGTGGGAATCTTGACTCCTCCACTTACCCTCCCAAATCTGCATGGAATAATGGCATTCTGGGTGTTGGGAATTTTCAATCCCCCATAAACCCACCCCAAATCCCACCACATTCCCAAAGAAGAGCAACTTTCCAGATGTCAGGAATTTGGAATATCCCAGTTCCCCACCCAAATTCCCATGGAACAACAGCATTCCAAGTGACAGAAATCGAGAATCTTCCGGCAACGTGAAAAAATTGCCATGGAATAATGGGATTCCAGGTGTGAGGAATTGAGAATGCCCCGTACAGCCTCCCAGATTCCCACCACATTCCCATGGAATAACAACATTCCAGATTTCAGGAACTGAGAATCATCCTCTTCCCCTCCCAAATTCCCATGGAAACACGACATTCTCTTATTCCCTAATTTGGAACCCCCCATAAGCGTTCCCAAAATCCCACCAAATTCCCATGGAATAACCATTTTAGTGTGTTGGGAATTTCCAATGCTCCACTTCCTCTCCCAAATTCCAATCAAACCCTAATGAAGTAATGACACTTTGCGTGTTGAGAATTTACAATCCGCCACTTCCCCTTCCAAATTCCCAACAAAACCATGGAATACGAGCAGTTCCATCATTGGCAATTTCAACTCCTCCAGTTCCTCTCCCAAATTTCCTCCAACCTCTAACGGAATAATGACATTCTGTGTGTGGGAAATTTAGAATCCTCCACTTCCCCTTCCAAATTCCCATAGAATAGCTGCATTCTGGGTTTATGGATTTTCAAAACATCCATACGCCCACTTAAACTCGCACGAAAACCTCGCAAAAACAGCATTCATGGTGTTGGGAATATGATATCCTCACGTTGCTCTATCCACTTTCCAGCAAAACCATGGAATGACAGCATTCTGGGCATTGGGAGTTCGGAATCCTCCACTTCTCTTCCCAAATTCCAATGGAATAACAGCCTTCCAGGCATGGGGATATTGGAATCCTCTAGTTCCCTTCCAAAAAGCCCATGGAATAACAACATTCTGGGCATTGAGAGGTGAAAGTTTGCCAATTGCCTTCCCAAATCCCTAGGGAAGAAGACAATTCCGGCTGTCAGGTATTTGAAATCCTTCAGCTCCGCACCATAACCCCCATGGAATAACAGAATTCCAGGCGTTAGGAATTGAGCATCCTCCAGTTCCCCTTCGAATTTCCCATGGAATCCTGGCATTCTGGATGTCGGCAGTTTAGAATCTCCCATACACTGTCCCAAATAGCCAAAAATTCACAAGGAATAACAGAATTCATGATATCAGGAATATATCATCCGACAGCTCTCCGCACAATTTCCCACGCAATAACAGCATTCCGTGTGGTGGGAATCTTGACTCCTCCACTTACCCTCCCAAATCTGCATGGAATAATGGCATTCTGGGTGTTGGGAATTTTCAATCCCCCATAAACCCACCCCAAATCCCACCACATTCCCAAAGAAGAGCAACTTTCCAGATGTCAGGAATTTGGAATATCCCAGTTCCCCACCCAAATTCCTATGGAACAACAGCATTCCAAGTGACAGAAATCGAGAATCTTCCGGCAACGTGAAAAAATTGCCATGGAATAATGGGATTCCAGGTGTGAGGAATTGAGAATGCCCCGTACAGCCTCCCAGATTCCCACCACATTCCCATGGAATAACAACATTCCAGATTTCAGGAACTGAGAATCATCCTCTTCCCCTCCCAAATTCCCATGGAAACACGGCATTCTCTTATTCCCTAATTTGGAACCCCCCATAAGCGTTCCCAAAATCCCACCAAATTCCCATGGAATAACCATTTTAGTGTGTTGGGAATTTCCAATGCTCCACTTCCTCTCCCAAATTCCAATCAAACCCTAATGAAGTAATGACACTTTGCGTGTTGAGAATTTACAGTCCGCCACTTCCCCTTCCAAATTCCCAACAAAACCATGGAATACGAGCAGTTCCATCATTGGCAATTTCAACTCCTCCAGTTCCTCTCCCAAATTTCCACCTAAATCTAACCGAATAATGGCACATTTTGTGGGGTCAATTTAGAATCATCCACTTCCCCTTCCAAATTCCCATAGAATAGCTGCATTCTGGGTTTATGGATTTTCGAAACATCCATACGTCCACTTAAACTCTCATGAAAACCTCGCAAAAACAGCATTCATGGTGTTGGGAATATGATATCCTCACGTTGCTCTATCCACTTTCCAGCAAAACCATGGAATGACAGCATTCTGGGCATTGGGAGTTCGGAATCCTCCACTTTTCTTCCCAAATTCCAATGGAATAACAGCCTTCCAGGCATGGGGATATTGGAATCCTCTAGTTCCCTTCCAAAAAGCCCATGGAATAACGATATTCTGGGCATTGAGAAGTGAGAATTTGCCAATTGCCTTCCCAAATCCCTAGGGAAGAAGACAATTCGGGCTGTCAGGTATTTGAAATCCTTCAGCTCCGCACCATAACCCCCATGGAATAACAGAATTCCAGGCGTTAGGAATTGAGCATCCTCCAGTTCCCCTTCGAAATTCCCATGGAATCCTGGCATTCTGGATGTCAGCAGTTTAAAATCGCCCATACACTGTCCCAAATAGCCAAAAATTCACAAGGAATAACAGAATTCATGATATCAGGAATATATTATCCACCAGCACTCCACACAATTTCCCATGGAATCATGGCATTCCGGCTTGTGGGAATCTTGGCTCCTCCAGTTACCCTCCCAAATCTGCATGGAAAAATGAATACCAGGCATTGGGAACGTAGAATCCTCATATTCCCCTTCCAAATTCCCATGGTATAACCATTTAAGTGTGTTGGGAATTTCCAATGCTCCACTTCCTCTCCCAAATTCCAATCAAACCCTAATGAAGTAATGACACTTTGCGTGTTGAGAATTTACAATCCGCCACTTCCCCTTCCAAATTCCCAACAAAACCATGCAATACGAGCAGTTCCATCATTGGCAATTTCAACTCCTCCAGTTCCTCTCCCAAATTTCCACCTAAATCTAACGGAATAATGGCACATTCTGTGGGGTGAATTTAGAATCCTCCACTTCCCCTTCCAAATTCCCATAGAATAGCTGCATTCTGGGTTTATGGATTTTCAAAACATCCATACGTCCACATAAACTCTCATGAAAACCTCGCAAAAACAGCATTCATGGTGTTGGGAATATGATATCCTCACGTTGCTCTATCCACTTTCCAGCAAAACCATGGAATGACAGCATTCTGGGCATTGGGAGCTCGGAATCCTCCACTTCTCTTCCCAAATTCCAATGGAATAACAGCCTTCCAGGCATGGGGATATTGGAATCCTCTAGTTCCCTTCCAAAAAGACCATGGAATAACGACATTCTGGGCATTGAGAAGTGAAAGTTTGCCAATTGCCTTCCCAAATCCCTAGGGAAGAAGACAATTCCGGCTGTCAGGTATTTGAAATCCTTCAGCTCCGCACCATAACCCCCATGGAATAACAGAATTCCAGGCGTTAGGAATTGAGCATCCTCCAGTTCCCCTTCGAAATTCCCATGGAATCCTGGCATTCTGGATGTCGGCAGTTTAGAATCGCCCATACACTGTCCCAAATAGCCAAAAATTCACAAGGAATAACAGAATTCATGATATCAGGAATATATCATCCGACAGCTCTCCGCACAATTTCCCACGCAATAACAGCATTCCGTGTGGTGGGAATCTTGACTCCTCCACTTACCCTCCCAAATCTGCATGGAATAATGCCATTCTGGGTGTTGGGAATTTTCAATCCCCCAGAAACCCACCCCAAATCCCACCACATTCCCAAAGAAGAGCAACTTTCCAGATGTCAGGAATTTGGAATATCCCAGTTCCCCACCCAAATTCCTATGGAACAACAGCATTCCAAGTGACAGAAATCGAGAATCTTCCGGCAACGTGAAAAACTTGTCATGGAATAATGGGATTTCAGGTGTGAGGAATTGAGAATGCCCTGTACAGCCTCCCAGATTCCCACCACATTCCAATGGAATAACAACATTCCAGATTTCAGGAACTGAGAATCATCCTCTTCCCCTCCCAAATTCCCATGGAAACACGACATTCTCTTATTCCCTAATTTGGAACCCCCCATAAGCGTTCCCAAAATCCCACCAAATTCCCATGGAATAACCATTTTAGTGTGTTGGGAATTTCCAATGCTCCACTTCCTCTCCCAAATTCCAATCAAACCCTAATGAAGTAATGACACTTTGCGTGTTGAGAATTTACAATCCGCCACTTCCCCTTCCAAATTCCCAACAAAACCATGGAATACGAGCAGTTCCATCATTGACAATTTCAACTCCTCCAGTTCCTCTCCCAAATTTCCACCTAAATCTAACCGAATAATGGCACATTCTGTGGGGTGAATTTAGAATCCTCCACTTCCCCTTCCAAATTCCCATAGAATAGCTGCATTCTGGGTTTATGGATTTTCAAAACATCCATACATCCACTTAAAATCTCAGGAAAACCTTAGAAAACCAGCATTCATGGTGTTGGGAATATGATATCCTCCAGTTGCTCTATCCACTTTCCAGCAAAACCATGGAATGACAGCATTCTGGGCATTGGGAGTTCGGAATCCTGCAGTTCTGCTCCCAAATTCCAATGGAATAACAGTCTTCCACGCATAGGACTATCGTAATCCTCTAGTTCCCTTCCAAAAAGCCCATGCAATAACGACATTCTGGGCATTGAGAAGTGAAAGTTTGCCAATTGCCTTCCCAAATCCCTAGGGAAGAAGACAATTCCGGCTGTCAGGTATTTGAAATCCTTCAGCTCCGCACCATAACCCCCATGGAATAACAGAATTCCAGGCGTTAGGAATTGAGCATCCTCCAGTTCCCCTTCAAAATTCCCATGGAATCCTGGCATTCTGGATGTCAGCAGTTTAAAATCGCCCATACACTGTCCCAAATAGCCAAAAATTCACAAGGAATAACAGAATTCATGATATCAGGAATATATTATCCACCAGCACTCCACACAATTTCCCATGGAATCATGGCATTCCGGCTTGTGGGAATCTTGGCTCCTCCAGTTACCCTCCCAAATCTGCATGGAAAAATGAATACCAGGCATTGGGAACGTAGAATCCTCATATTCCCCTTCCAAATTCCCATGGTATAACCATTTAAGTGTGTTGGGAATTTCCAATGCTGCACTTCCTCTCCCAAATTCCAATCAAACCCTAATGAAGTAATGACACTTTGCGTGTTGAGAATTTACAATCCGCCACTTCCCCTTCCAAATTCCCAACAAAACCATGCAATACGAGCAGTTCCATCATTGGCAATTTCAACTCCTCCAGTTCCTCTCCCAAATTTCCACCTAAATCTAACGGAATAATGGCACATTCTGTGGGGTGAATTTAGAATCCTCCACTTCCCCTTCCAAATTCCCATAGAATAGCTGCATTCTGGGTTTATGGATTTTCAAAACATCCATACGTCCACATAAACTCTCATGAAAACCTCGCAAAAACAGCATTCATGGTGTTGGGAATATGATATCCTCACGTTGCTCTATCCACTTTCCAGCAAAACCATGGAATGACAGCATTCTGGGCATTGGGAGCTCGGAATCCTCCACTTCTCTTCCCAAATTCCAATGGAATAACAGCCTTCCAGGCATGGGGATATTGGAATCCTCTAGTTCCCTTCCAAAAAGACCATGGAATAACGACATTCTGGGCATTGAGAAGTGAAAGTTTGCCAATTGCCTTCCCAAATCCCTAGGGAAGAAGACAATTCGGGCTGTCAGGTATTTGAAATCCTTCAGCTCCGCACCATAACCCCCATGGAATAACAGAATTCCAGGCGTTAGGAATTGAGCATCCTCCAGTTCCCCTTCGAAATTCCCATGGAATCCTGGCATTCTGGATGTCGGCAGTTTAGAATCGCCCATACACTGTCCCAAATAGCCAAAAATTCACAAGGAATAACAGAATTCATGATATCAGGAATATATCATCCGACAGCTCTCCGCACAATTTCCCACGCAATAACAGCATTCCGTGTGGTGGGAATCTTGACTCCTCCACTTACCCTCCCAAATCTGCATGGAATAATGCCATTCTGGGTGTTGGGAATTTTCAATCCCCCAGAAACCCACCCCAAATCCCACCACATTCCCAAAGAAGAGCAACTTTCCAGATGTCAGGAATTTGGAATATCCCAGTTCCCCACCCAAATTCCCATGGAACAACAGCATTCCAAGTGACAGAAATCGAGAATCTTCCGGCAACGTGAAAAAATTGTCATGGAATAATGGGATTTCAGGTGTGAGGAATTGAGAATGCCCTGTAGAGCCTCCCAGATTCCCACCACATTCCAATGGAATAACAACATTCCAGATTTCAGGAACTGAGAATCATCCTCTTCCCCTCCCAAATTCCCATGGAAACACGACATTCTCTTATTCCCTAATTTGGAACCCCCCATAAGCGTTCCCAAAATCCCACCAAATTCCCATGGAATAACCATTTTAGTGTGTTGGGAATTTCCAATGCTCCACTTCCTCTCCCAAATTCCAATCAAACCCTAATGAAGTAATGACACTTTGCGTGTTGAGAATTTACAATCCGCCACTTCCCCTTCCAAATTCCCAACAAAACCATGGAATACGAGCAGTTCCATCATTGGCAATTTCAACTCCTCCAGTTCCTCTCCCAAATTTCCTCCAACCTCTAACGGAATAATGACATTCTGTGTGTGGGAAATTTAGAATCCTCCACTTCCCCTTCCAAATTCCCATAGAATAGCTGCATTCTGGGTTTATGGATTTTCAAAACATCCATACGCCCACTTAAACTCGCACGAAAACCTCGCAAAAACAGCATTCATGGTGTTGGGAATATGATATCCTCACGTTGCTCTATCCACTTTCCAGCAAAACCATGGAATGACAGCATTCTGGGCATTGGGAGTTCGGAATCCTCCACTTCTCTTCCCAAATTACAATGGAATAACAGCCTTCCAGGCATGGGGATATTGGAATCCTCTAGTTCCCTTCCAAAAAGCCCATGGAATAACGACATTCTGGGCATTGAGAGGTGAAAGTTTGCCAATTGCCTTCCCAAATCCCTAGGGAAGAAGACAATTCCGGCTGTCAGGTATTTGAAATCCTTCAGCTCCGCACCATAACCCCCATGGAATAACAGAATTCCAGGCGTTAGGAATTGAGCATCCTCCAGTTCCCCTTCGAATTTCCCATGGAATCCTGGCATTCTGGATGTCGGCAGTTTAGAATCTCCCATACACTGTCCCAAATAGCCAAAAATTCACAAGGAATAACAGAATTCATGATATCAGGAATATATCATCTGCCAGCTCTCCGCACAATTTCCCACGCAATAACAGCATTCCGTGTGGTGGGAATCTTGACTCCTCCACTTACCCTCCCAAATCTGCATGGAATAATGGCATTCTGGGTGTTGGGAATTTTCAATCCCCCATAAACCCACCCCAAATCCCACCACATTCCCAAAGAAGAGCAACTTTCCAGATGTCAGGAATTTGGAATATCCCAGTTCCCCACCCAAATTCCTATGGAACAACAGCATTCCAAGTGACAGAAATCGAGAATCTTCCGGCAACGTGAAAAAATTGCCATGGAATAATGGGATTCCAGGTGTGAGGAATTGAGAATGCCCCGTACAGCCTCCCAGATTCCCACCACATTCCCATGGAATAACAACATTCCAGATTTCAGGAACTGAGAATCATCCTCTTCCCCTCCCAAATTCCCATGGAAACACGGCATTCTCTTATTCCCTAATTTGGAACCCCCCATAAGCGTTCCCAAAATCCCACCAAATTCCCATGGAATAACCATTTTAGTGTGTTGGGAATTTCCAATGCTCCACTTCCTCTCCCAAATTCCAATCAAACCCTAATGAAGTAATGACACTTTGCGTGTTGAGAATTTACAATCCGCCACTTCCCCTTCCAAATTCCCAACAAAACCATGGAATACGAGCAGTTCCATCATTGGCAATTTCAACTCCTCCAGTTCCTCTCCCAAATTTCCTCCAACCTCTAACGGAATAATGACATTCTGTGTGTGGGAAATTTAGAATCCTCCACTTCCCCTTCCAAATTCCCATAGAATAGCTGCATTCTGGGTTTATGGATTTTCAAAACATCCATACGCCCACTTAAACTCGCACGAAAACCTCGCAAAAACAGCATTCATGGTGTTGGGAATATGATATCCTCACGTTGCTCTATCCACTTTCCAGCAAAACCATGGAATGACAGCATTCTGGGCATTGGGAGTTCGGAATCCTCCACTTCTCTTCCCAAATTCCAATGGAATAACAGCCTTCCAGGCATGGGGATATTGGAATCCTCTAGTTCCCTTCCAAAAAGCCCATGGAATAACGACATTCTGGGCATTGAGAGGTGAAAGTTTGCCAATTGCCTTCCCAAATCCCTAGGGAAGAAGACAATTCCGGCTGTCAGGTATTTGAAATCCTTCAGCTCCGCACCATAACCCCCATGGAATAACAGAATTCCAGGCGTTAGGAATTGAGCATCCTCCAGTTCCCCTTCGAATTTCCCATGGAATCCTGGCATTCTGGATGTCGGCAGTTTAGAATCTCCCATACACTGTCCCAAATAGCCAAAAATTCACAAGGAATAACAGAATTCATGATATCAGGAATATATCATCCGACAGCTCTCTGCACAATTTCCCACGCAATAACAGCATTCCGTGTGGTGGGAATCTTGACTCCTCCACTTACCCTCCCAAATCTGCATGGAATAATGGCATTCTGGGTGTTGGGAATTTTCAATCCCCCAGAAACCCACCCCAAATCCCACCACATTCCCAAAGAAGAGCAACTTTCCAGATGTCAGGAATTTGGAATATCCCAGTTCCCCACCCAAATTCCCATGGAACAACAGCATTCCAAGTGACAGAAATCGAGAATCTTCCGGCAACGTGAAAAAATTGCCATGGAATAATGGGATTCCAGGTGTGAGGAATTGAGAATGCCCCGTACAGCCTCCCAGATTCCCACCACATTCCCATGGAATAACAACATTCCAGATTTCAGGAACTGAGAATCATCCTCTTCCCCTCCCAAATTCCCATGGAAACACGACATTCTCTTATTCCCTAATTTGGAACCCCCCATAAGCGTTCCCAAAATCCCACCAAATTCCCATGGAATAACCATTTTAGTGTGTTGGGAATTTCCAATGCTCCACTTCCTCTCCCAAATTCCAATCAAACCCTAATGAAGTAATGACACTTTGCGTGTTGAGAATTTACAATCCGCCACTTCCCCTTCCAAATTCCCAACAAAACCATGGAATACGAGCAGTTCCATCATTGGCAATTTCAACTCCTCCAGTTCCTCTCCCAAATTTCCTCCAACCTCTAACGGAATAATGACATTCTGTGTGTGGGAAATTTAGAATCCTCCACTTCCCCTTCCAAATTCCCATAGAATAGCTGCATTCTGGGTTTATGGATTTTCAAAACATCCATACGCCCACTTAAACTCGCACGAAAACCTCGCAAAAACAGCATTCATGGTGTTGGGAATATGATATCCTCACGTTGCTCTATCCACTTTCCAGCAAAACCATGGAATGACAGCATTCTGGGCATTGGGAGTTCGGAATCCTCCACTTCTCTTCCCAAATTCCAATGGAATAACAGCCTTCCAGGCATGGGGATATTGGAATCCTCTAGTTCCCTTCCAAAAAGCCCATGGAATAACAACATTCTGGGCATTGAGAGGTGAAAGTTTGCCAATTGCCTTCCCAAATCCCTAGGGAAGAAGACAATTCCGGCTGTCAGGTATTTGAAATCCTTCAGCTCCGCACCATAACCCCCATGGAATAACAGAATTCCAGGCGTTAGGAATTGAGCATCCTCCAGTTCCCCTTCGAATTTCCCATGGAATCCTGGCATTCTGGATGTCGGCAGTTTAGAATCTCCCATACACTGTCCCAAATAGCCAAAAATTCACAAGGAATAACAGAATTCATGATATCAGGAATATATCATCCGACAGCTCTCCGCACAATTTCCCACGCAATAACAGCATTCCGTGTGGTGGGAATCTTGACTCCTCCACTTACCCTCCCAAATCTGCATGGAATAATGGCATTCTGGGTGTTGGGAATTTTCAATCCCCCATAAACCCACCCCAAATCCCACCACATTCCCAAAGAAGAGCAACTTTCCAGATGTCAGGAATTTGGAATATCCCAGTTCCCCACCCAAATTCCTATGGAACAACAGCATTCCAAGTGACAGAAATCGAGAATCTTCCGGCAACGTGAAAAAATTGCCATGGAATAATGGGATTCCAGGTGTGAGGAATTGAGAATGCCCCGTACAGCCTCCCAGATTCCCACCACATTCCCATGGAATAACAACATTCCAGATTTCAGGAACTGAGAATCATCCTCTTCCCCTCCCAAATTCCCATGGAAACACGGCATTCTCTTATTCCCTAATTTGGAACCCCCCATAAGCGTTCCCAAAATCCCACCAAATTCCCATGGAATAACCATTTTAGTGTGTTGGGAATTTCCAATGCTCCACTTCCTCTCCCAAATTCCAATCAAACCCTAATGAAGTAATGACACTTTGCGTGTTGAGAATTTACAATCCGCCACTTCCCCTTCCAAATTCCCAACAAAACCATGGAATACGAGCAGTTCCATCATTGGCAATTTCAACTCCTCCAGTTCCTCTCCCAAATTTCCACCTAAATCTAACCGAATAATGGCACATTTTGTGGGGTCAATTTAGAATCATCCACTTCCCCTTCCAAATTCCCATAGAATAGCTGCATTCTGGGTTTATGGATTTTCGAAACATCCATACGTCCACTTAAACTCTCATGAAAACCTCGCAAAAACAGCATTCATGGTGTTGGGAATATGATATCCTCACGTTGCTCTATCCACTTTCCAGCAAAACCATGGAATGACAGCATTCTGGGCATTGGGAGTTCGGAATCCTCCACTTCTCTTCCCAAATTCCAATGGAATAACAGCCTTCCAGGCATGGGGATATTGGAATCCTCTAGTTCCCTTCCAAAAAGCCCATGGAATAACGATATTCTGGGCATTGAGAAGTGAGAATTTGCCAATTGCCTTCCCAAATCCCTAGGGAAGAAGACAATTCGGGCTGTCAGGTATTTGAAATCCTTCAGCTCCGCACCATAACCCCCATGGAATAACAGAATTCCAGGCGTTAGGAATTGAGCATCCTCCAGTTCCCCTTCGAAATTCCCATGGAATCCTGGCATTCTGGATGTCAGCAGTTTAAAATCGCCCATACACTGTCCCAAATAGCCAAAAATTCACAAGGAATAACAGAATTCATGATATCAGGAATATATTATCCACCAGCACTCCACACAATTTCCCATGGAATCATGGCATTCCGGCTTGTGGGAATCTTGGCTCCTCCAGTTACCCTCCCAAATCTGCATGGAAAAATGAATACCAGGCATTGGGAACGTAGAATCCTCATATTCCCCTTCCAAATTCCCATGGTATAACCATTTAAGTGTGTTGGGAATTTCCAATGCTCCACTTCCTCTCCCAAATTCCAATCAAACCCTAATGAAGTAATGACACTTTGCGTGTTGAGAATTTACAATCCGCCACTTCCCCTTCCAAATTCCCAACAAAACCATGGAATACGAGCAGTTCCATCATTGGCAATTTCAACTCCTCCAGTTCCTCTCCCAAATTTCCACCTAAATCTAACGGAATAATGGCACATTCTGTGGGGTGAATTTAGAATCCTCCACTTCCCCTTCCAAATTCCCATAGAATAGCTGCATTCTGGGTTTATGGATTTTCAAAACATCCATACGTCCACATAAACTCTCATGAAAACCTCGCAAAAACAGCATTCATGGTGTTGGGAATATGATATCCTCACGTTGCTCTATCCACTTTCCAGCAAAACCATGGAATGACAGCATTCTGGGCATTGGGAGCTCGGAATCCTCCACTTCTCTTCCCAAATTCCAATGGAATAACAGCCTTCCAGGCATGGGGATATTGGAATCCTCTAGTTCCCTTCCAAAAAGACCATGGAATAACGACATTCTGGGCATTGAGAAGTGAAAGTTTGCCAATTGCCTTCCCAAATCCCTAGGGAAGAAGACAATTCCGGCTGTCAGGTATTTGAAATCCTTCAGCTCCGCACCATAACCCCCATGGAATAACAGAATTCCAGGCGTTAGGAATTGAGCATCCTCCAGTTCCCCTTCGAAATTCCCATGGAATCCTGGCATTCTGGATGTCGGCAGTTTAGAATCGCCCATACACTGTCCCAAATAGCCAAAAATTCACAAGGAATAACAGAATTCATGATATCAGGAATATATCATCCGACAGCTCTCCGCACAATTTCCCACGCAATAACAGCATTCCGTGTGGTGGGAATCTTGACTCCTCCACTTACCCTCCCAAATCTGCATGGAATAATGCCATTCTGGGTGTTGGGAATTTTCAATCCCCCAGAAACCCACCCCAAATCCCACCACATTCCCAAAGAAGAGCAACTTTCCAGATGTCAGGAATTTGGAATATCCCAGTTCCCCACCCAAATTCCTATGGAACAACAGCATTCCAAGTGACAGAAATCGAGAATCTTCCGGCAACGTGAAAAACTTGTCATGGAATAATGGGATTTCAGGTGTGAGGAATTGAGAATGCCCTGTACAGCCTCCCAGATTCCCACCACATTCCAATGGAATAACAACATTCCAGATTTCAGGAACTGAGAATCATCCTCTTCCCCTCCCAAATTCCCATGGAAACACGACATTCTCTTATTCCCTAATTTGGAACCCCCCATAAGCGTTCCCAAAATCCCACCAAATTCCCATGGAATAACCATTTTAGTGTGTTGGGAATTTCCAATGCTCCACTTCCTCTCCCAAATTCCAATCAAACCCTAATGAAGTAATGACACTTTGCGTGTTGAGAATTTACAATCCGCCACTTCCCCTTCCAAATTCCCAACAAAACCATGGAATACGAGCAGTTCCATCATTGACAATTTCAACTCCTCCAGTTCCTCTCCCAAATTTCCACCTAAATCTAACGGAATAATGGCACATTCTGTGGGGTGAATTTAGAATCCTCCACTTCCCCTTCCAAATTCCCATAGAATAGCTGCATTCTGGGTTTATGGATTTTCAAAACATCCATACATCCACTTAAAATCTCAGGAAAACCTTAGAAAACCAGCATTCATGGTGTTGGGAATATGATATCCTCACGTTGCTCTATCCACTTTCCAGCAAAACCATGGAATGACAGCATTCTGGGCATTGGGAGTTCGGAATCCTGCAGTTCTGCTCCCAAATTCCAATGGAATAACAGTCTTCCACGCATAGGACTATCGTAATCCTCTAGTTCCCTTCCAAAAAGCCCATGCAATAACGACATTCTGGGCATTGAGAAGTGAAAGTTTGCCAATTGCCTTCCCAAATCCCTAGGGAAGAAGACAATTCCGGCTGTCAGGTATTTGAAATCCTTCAGCTCCACACCATAACCCCCATGGAATAACAGAATTCCAGGCGTTAGGAATTGAGCATCCTCCAGTTCCCCTTCAAAATTCCCATGGAATCCTGGCATTCTGGATGTCAGCAGTTTAAAATCGCCCATACACTGTCCCAAATAGCCAAAAATTCACAAGGAATAACAGAATTCATGATATCAGGAATATATTATCCACCAGCACTCCACACAATTTCCCATGGAATCATGGCATTCCGGCTTGTGGGAATCTTGGCTCCTCCAGTTACCCTCCCAAATCTGCATGGAAAAATGAATACCAGGCATTGGGAACGTAGAATCCTCATATTCCCCTTCCAAATTCCCATGGTATAACCATTTAAGTGTGTTGGGAATTTCCAATGCTCCACTTCCTCTCCCAAATTCCAATCAAACCCTAATGAAGTAATGACACTTTGCGTGTTGAGAATTTACAATCCGCCACTTCCCCTTCCAAATTCCCAACAAAACCATGCAATACGAGCAGTTCCATCATTGGCAATTTCAACTCCTCCAGTTCCTCTCCCAAATTTCCACCTAAATCTAACGGAATAATGGCACATTCTGTGGGGTGAATTTAGAATCCTCCACTTCCCCTTCCAAATTCCCATAGAATAGCTGCATTCTGGGTTTATGGATTTTCAAAACATCCATACGTCCACATAAACTCTCATGAAAACCTCGCAAAAACAGCATTCATGGTGTTGGGAATATGATATCCTCACGTTGCTCTATCCACTTTCCAGCAAAACCATGGAATGACAGCATTCTGGGCATTGGGAGCTCGGAATCCTCCACTTCTCTTCCCAAATTCCAATGGAATAACAGCCTTCCAGGCATGGGGATATTGGAATCCTCTAGTTCCCTTCCAAAAAGACCATGGAATAACGACATTCTGGGCATTGAGAAGTGAAAGTTTGCCAATTGCCTTCCCAAATCCCTAGGGAAGAAGACAATTCCGGCTGTCAGGTATTTGAAATCCTTCAGCTCCGCACCATAACCCCCATGGAATAACAGAATTCCAGGCGTTAGGAATTGAGCATCCTCCAGTTCCCCTTCGAAATTCCCATGGAATCCTGGCATTCTGGATGTCGGCAGTTTAGAATCGCCCATACACTGTCCCAAATAGCCAAAAATTCACAAGGAATAACAGAATTCATGATATCAGGAATATATCATCCGACAGCTCTCCGCACAATTTCCCACGCAATAACAGCATTCCGTGTGGTGGGAATCTTGACTCCTCCACTTACCCTCCCAAATCTGCATGGAATAATGCCATTCTGGGTGTTGGGAATTTTCAATCCCCCATAAACCCACCCCAAATCCCACCACATTCCCAAAGAAGAGCAACTTTCCAGATGTCAGGAATTTGGAATATCCCAGTTCCCCACCCAAATTCCTATGGAACAACAGCATTCCAAGTGACAGAAATCGAGAATCTTCCGGCAACGTGAAAAACTTGTCATGGAATAATGGGATTTCAGGTGTGAGGAATTGAGAATGCCCTGTACAGCCTCCCAGATTCCCACCACATTCCAATGGAATAACAACATTCCAGATTTCAGGAACTGAGAATCATCCTCTTCCCCTCCCAAATTCCCATGGAAACACGACATTCTCTTATTCCCTAATTTGGAACCCCCCATAAGCGTTCCCAAAATCCCACCAAATTCCCATGGAATAACCATTTTAGTGTGTTGGGAATTTCCAATGCTCCACTTCCTCTCCCAAATTCCAATCAAACCCTAATGAAGTAATGACACTTTGCGTGTTGAGAATTTACAATCCGCCACTTCCCCTTCCAAATTCCCAACAAAACCATGGAATACGAGCAGTTCCATCATTGACAATTTCAACTCCTCCAGTTCCTCTCCCAAATTTCCACCTAAATCTAACGGAATAATGGCACATTCTGTGGGGTGAATTTAGAATCCTCCACTTCCCCTTCCAAATTCCCATAGAATAGCTGCATTCTGGGTTTATGGATTTTCAAAACATCCATACATCCACTTAAAATCTCAGGAAAACCTTAGAAAACCAGCATTCATGGTGTTGGGAATATGATATCCTCCAGTTGCTCTATCCACTTTCCAGCAAAACCATGGAATGACAGCATTCTGGGCATTGGGAGTTCGGAATCCTGCAGTTCTGCTCCCAAATTCCAATGGAATAACAGTCTTCCACGCATAGGACTATCGTAATCCTCTAGTTCCCTTCCAAAAAGCCCATGCAATAACGACATTCTGGGCATTGAGAAGTGAAAGTTTGCCAATTGCCTTCCCAAATCCCTAGGGAAGAAGACAATTCCGGCTGTCAGGTATTTGAAATCCTTCAGCTCCGCACCATAACCCCCATGGAATAACAGAATTCCAGGTGTTAGGAATTGAGCATCCTCCAGTTCCCTTTGGATGTTCCCATGGAATCTTGGCATTCTGGATGTCGGCAGTTTAAAATTGCCCATACACTGTCCCAAATAGCCAAAAATTCACAAGGAGTTACAGAATTCATGATATCAGGAATATATTATCCACCAGCACTCCACACAATTTCCCATGGAATCATGGCATTCCGGCTTGTGGGAATCTTGGCTCCTCCAGTTACCCTCCCAAATCTGCATGGAAAAATGAATACCAGGCATTGGGAACGTAGAATCCTCATATTCCCCTTCCAAATTCCCATGGTATAACCATTTAAGTGTGTTGGGAATTTCCAATGCTCCACTTCCTCTCCCAAATTCCAATCAAACCCTAATGAAGTAATGACACTTTGCGTGTTGAGAATTTACAATCCGCCACTTCCCCTTCCAAATTCCCAACAAAACCATGGAATACGAGCAGTTCCATCATTGGCAATTTCAACTCCTCCAGTTCCTCTCCCAAATTTCCACCTAAATCTAACGGAATAATGGCACATTCTGTGGGGTGAATTTAGAATCCTCCACTTCCCCTTCCAAATTCCCATAGAATAGCTGCATTCTGGGTTTATGGATTTTCAAAACATCCATACGTCCACTTAAACTCTCATGAAAACCTCGCAAAAACAGCATTCATGGTGTTGGGAATATGATATCCTCACGTTGCTCTATCCACTTTCCAGCAAAACCATGGAATGACAGCATTCTGGGCATTGGGAGCTCGGAATCCTCCACTTCTCTTCCCAAATTCCAATGGAATAACAGCCTTCCAGGCATGGGGATATTGGAATCCTCTAGTTCCCTTCCAAAAAGCCCATGGAATAACGACATTCTGGGCATTGAGAAGTGAAAGTTTGCCAATTGCCTTCCCAAATCCCTAGGGAAGAAGACAATTCCGGCTGTTAGGTATTTGAAATCCTTCAGCTCCGCACCATAACCCCCATGGAATAACAGAATTCCAGGCGTTAGGAATTGAGCATCCTCCAGTTCCCCTTCGAATTTCCCATGGAATCCTGGCATTCTGGATGTCGGCAGTTTAGAATCGCCCATACACTGTCCCAAATAGCCAAAAATTCACAAGGAATAACAGAATTCATGATATCAGGAATATATCATCCGACAGCTCTCCGCACAATTTCCCACGCAATAACAGCATTCCGTGTGGTGGGAATCTTGACTCCTCCACTTACCCTCCCAAATCTGCATGGAATAATGGCATTCTGGGTGTTGGGAATTTTCAATCCCCCAGAAACCCACCCCAAATCCCACCACATTCCCAAAGAAGAGCAACTTTCCAGATGTCAGGAATTTGGAATATCCCAATTTCCCACCCAAATTCCTATGGAACAACAGCATTCCAAGTGACAGAAATCGAGAATCTTCCGGCAACGTGAAAAAATTGCCATGGAATAATGGGATTTCAGGTGTGAGGAATTGAGAATGCCCTGTACAGCCTCCCAGATTCCCACCACATTCCAATGGAATAACAACATTCCAGATTTCAGGAACTGAGAATCATCCTCTTCCCCTCCCAAATTCCCATGGAAACACGACATTCTCTTATTCCCTAATTTGGAACCCCCCATAAGCGTTCCCAAAATCCCACCAAATTCCCATGGAATAACCATTTTAGTGTGTTGGGAATTTCCAATGCTCCACTTCCTCTCCCAAATTCCAATCAAACCCTAATGAAGTAATGACACTTTGCGTGTTGAGAATTTACAATCCGCCACTTCCCCTTCCAAATTCCCAACAAAACCATGGAATACGAGCAGTTCCATCATTGGCAATTTCAACTCCTCCAGTTCCTCTCCCAAATTTCCTCCAACCTCTAACGGAATAATGACATTCTGTGTGTGGGAAATTTAGAATCCTCCACTTCCCCTTCCAAATTCCCATAGAATAGCTGCATTCTGGGTTTATGGATTTTCAAAACATCCATACGCCCACTTAAACTCGCACGAAAACCTCGCAAAAACAGCATTCATGGTGTTGGGAATATGATATCCTCACGTTGCTCTATCCACTTTCCAGCAAAACCATGGAATGACAGCATTCTGGGCATTGGGAGTTCGGAATCCTCCACTTCTCTTCCCAAATTCCAATGGAATAACAGCCTTCCAGGCATGGGGATATTGGAATCCTCTAGTTCCCTTCCAAAAAGCCCATGGAATAACGACATTCTGGGCATTGAGAGGTGAAAGTTTGCCAATTGCCTTCCCAAATCCCTAGGGAAGAAGACAATTCCGGCTGTCAGGTATTTGAAATCCTTCAGCTCCGCACCATAACCCCCATGGAATAACAGAATTCCAGGCGTTAGGAATTGAGCATCCTCCAGTTCCCCTTCGAATTTCCCATGGAATCCTGGCATTCTGGATGTCGGCAGTTTAGAATCTCCCATACACTGTCCCAAATAGCCAAAAATTCACAAGGAATAACAGAATTCATGATATCAGGAATATATCATCCGCCAGCTCTCCGCACAATTTCCCACGCAATAACAGCATTCCGTGTGGTGGGAATCTTGACTCCTCCACTTACCCTCCCAAATCTGCATGGAATAATGGCATTCTGGGTGTTGGGAATTTTCAATCCCCCATAAACCCACCCCAAATCCCACCACATTCCCAAAGAAGAGCAACTTTCCAGATGTCAGGAATTTGGAATATCCCAGTTCCCCACCCAAATTCCTATGGAACAACAGCATTCCAAGTGACAGAAATCGAGAATCTTCCGGCAACGTGAAAAAATTGCCATGGAATAATGGGATTCCAGGTGTGAGGAATTGAGAATGCCCCGTACAGCCTCCCAGATTCCCACCACATTCCCATGGAATAACAACATTCCAGATTTCAGGAACTGAGAATCATCCTCTTCCCCTCCCAAATTCCCATGGAAACACGGCATTCTCTTATTCCCTAATTTGGAACCCCCCATAAGCGTTCCCAAAATCCCACCAAATTCCCATGGAATAACCATTTTAGTGTGTTGGGAATTTCCAATGCTCCACTTCCTCTCCCAAATTCCAATCAAACCCTAATGAAGTAATGACACTTTGCGTGTTGAGAATTTACAATCCGCCACTTCCCCTTCCAAATTCCCAACAAAACCATGGAATACGAGCAGTTCCATCATTGGCAATTTCAACTCCTCCAGTTCCTCTCCCAAATTTCCTCCAACCTCTAACGGAATAATGACATTCTGTGTGTGGGAAATTTAGAATCCTCCACTTCCCCTTCCAAATTCCCATAGAATAGCTGCATTCTGGGTTTATGGATTTTCAAAACATCCATACGCCCACTTAAACTCGCACGAAAACCTCGCAAAAACAGCATTCATGGTGTTGGGAATATGATATCCTCACGTTGCTCTATCCACTTTCCAGCAAAACCATGGAATGACAGCATTCTGGGCATTGGGAGTTCGGAATCCTCCACTTCTCTTCCCAAATTCCAATGGAATAACAGCCTTCCAGGCATGGGGATATTGGAATCCTCTAGTTCCCTTCCAAAAAGCCCATGGAATAACGACATTCTGGGCATTGAGAGGTGAAAGTTTGCCAATTGCCTTCCCAAATCCCTAGGGAAGAAGACAATTCCGGCTGTCAGGTATTTGAAATCCTTCAGCTCCGCACCATAACCCCCATGGAATAACAGAATTCCAGGCGTTAGGAATTGAGCATCCTCCAGTTCCCCTTCGAATTTCCCATGGAATCCTGGCATTCTGGATGTCGGCAGTTTAGAATCTCCCATACACTGTCCCAAATAGCCAAAAATTCACAAGGAATAACAGAATTCATGATATCAGGAATATATCATCCGCCAGCTCTCCGCACAATTTCCCACGCAATAACAGCATTCCGTGTGGTGGGAATCTTGACTCCTCCACTTACCCTCCCAAATCTGCATGGAATAATGCCATTCTGGGTGTTGGGAATTTTCAATCCCCCATAAACCCACCCCAAATCCCACCACATTCCCAAAGAAGAGCAACTTTCCAGATGTCAGGAATTTGGAATATCCCAGTTCCCCACCCAAATTCCCATGGAACAACAGCATTCCAAGTGACAGAAATCGAGAATCTTCCGGCAACGTGAAAAAATTGCCATGGAATAATGGGATTCCAGGTGTGAGGAATTGAGAATGCCCCGTACAGCCTCCCAGATTCCCACCACATTCCCATGGAATAACAACATTCCAGATTTCAGGAACTGAGAATCATCCTCTTCCCCTCCCAAATTCCCATGGAAACACGACATTCTCTTATTCCCTAATTTGGAACCCCCCATAAGCGTTCCCAAAATCCCACCAAATTCCCATGGAATAACCATTTTAGTGTGTTGGGAATTTCCAATGCTCCACTTCCTCTCCCAAATTCCAATCAAACCCTAATGAAGTAATGACACTTTGCGTGTTGAGAATTTACAATCCGCCACTTCCCCTTCCAAATTCCCAACAAAACCATGGAATACGAGCAGTTCCATCATTGGCAATTTCAACTCCTCCAGTTCCTCTCCCAAATTTCCTCCAACCTCTAACGGAATAATGACATTCTGTGTGTGGGAAATTTAGAATCCTCCACTTCCCCTTCCAAATTCCCATAGAATAGCTGCATTCTGGGTTTATGGATTTTCAAAACATCCATACGCCCACTTAAACTCGCACGAAAACCTCGCAAAAACAGCATTCATGGTGTTGGGAATATGATATCCTCACGTTGCTCTATCCACTTTCCAGCAAAACCATGGAATGACAGCATTCTGGGCATTGGGAGTTCGGAATCCTCCACTTCTCTTCCCAAATTCCAATGGAATAACAGCCTTCCAGGCATGGGGATATTGGAATCCTCTAGTTCCCTTCCAAAAAGCCCATGGAATAACGACATTCTGGGCATTGAGAGGTGAAAGTTTTCCAATTGCCTTCCCAAATCCCTAGGGAAGAAGACAATTCCGGCTGTCAGGTATTTGAAATCCTTCAGCTCCGCACCATAACCCCCATGGAATAACAGAATTCCAGGCGTTAGGAATTGAGCATCCTCCAGTTCCCCTTCGAATTTCCCATGGAATCCTGGCATTCTGGATGTCGGCAGTTTAGAATCTCCCATACACTGTCCCAAATAGCCAAAAATTCACAAGGAATAACAGAATTCATGATATCAGGAATATATCATCCGACAGCTCTCCGCACAATTTCCCACGCAATAACAGCATTCCGTGTGGTGGGAATCTTGACTCCTCCACTTACCCTCCCAAATCTGCATGGAATAATGGCATTCTGGGTGTTGGGAATTTTCAATCCCCCATAAACCCACCCCAAATCCCACCACATTCCCAAAGAAGAGCAACTTTCCAGATGTCAGGAATTTGGAATATCCCAGTTCCCCACCCAAATTCCTATGGAACAACAGCATTCCAAGTGACAGAAATCGAGAATCTTCCGGCAACGTGAAAAAATTGCCATGGAATAATGGGATTCCAGGTGTGAGGAATTGAGAATGCCCCGTACAGCCTCCCAGATTCCCACCACATTCCCATGGAATAACAACATTCCAGATTTCAGGAACTGAGAATCATCCTCTTCCCCTCCCAAATTCCCATGGAAACACGGCATTCTCTTATTCCCTAATTTGGAACCCCCCATAAGCGTTCCCAAAATCCCACCAAATTCCCATGGAATAACCATTTTAGTGTGTTGGGAATTTCCAATGCTCCACTTCCTCTCCCAAATTCCAATCAAACCCTAATGAAGTAATGACACTTTGCGTGTTGAGAATTTACAATCCGCCACTTCCCCTTCCAAATTCCCAACAAAACCATGGAATACGAGCAGTTCCATCATTGGCAATTTCAACTCCTCCAGTTCCTCTCCCAAATTTCCTCCAACCTCTAACGGAATAATGACATTCTGTGTGTGGGAAATTTAGAATCCTCCACTTCCCCTTCCAAATTCCCATAGAATAGCTGCATTCTGGGTTTATGGATTTTCAAAACATCCATACGCCCACTTAAACTCGCACGAAAACCTCGCAAAAACAGCATTCATGGTGTTGGGAATATGATATCCTCACGTTGCTCTATCCACTTTCCAGCAAAACCATGGAATGACAGCATTCTGGGCATTGGGAGTTCGGAATCCTCCACTTCTCTTCCCAAATTCCAATGGAATAACAGCCTTCCAGGCATGGGGATATTGGAATCCTCTAGTTCCCTTCCAAAAAGCCCATGGAATAACGACATTCTGGGCATTGAGAGGTGAAAGTTTGCCAATTGCCTTCCCAAATCCCTAGGGAAGAAGACAATTCCGGCTGTCAGGTATTTGAAATCCTTCAGCTCCGCACCATAACCCCCATGGAATAACAGAATTCCAGGCGTTAGGAATTGAGCATCCTCCAGTTCCCCTTCGAATTTCCCATGGAATCCTGGCATTCTGGATGTCGGCAGTTTAGAATCTCCCATACACTGTCCCAAATAGCCAAAAATTCACAAGGAATAACAGAATTCATGATATCAGGAATATATCATCCGCCAGCTCTCCGCACAATTTCCCACGCAATAACAGCATTCCGTGTGGTGGGAATCTTGACTCCTCCACTTACCCTCCCAAATCTGCATGGAATAATGGCATTCTGGGTGTTGGGAATTTTCAATCCCCCATAAACCCACCCCAAATCCCACCACATTCCCAAAGAAGAGCAACTTTCCAGATGTCAGGAATTTGGAATATCCCAGTTCCCCACCCAAATTCCCATGGAACAACAGCATTCCAAGTGACAGAAATCGAGAATCTTCCGGCAACGTGAAAAAATTGCCATGGAATAATGGGATTCCAGGTGTGAGGAATTGAGAATGCCCCGTACAGCCTCCCAGATTCCCACCACATTCCCATGGAATAACAACATTCCAGATTTCAGGAACTGAGAATCATCCTCTTCCCCTCCCAAATTCCCATGGAAACACGGCATTCTCTTATTCCCTAATTTGGAACCCCCCATAAGCGTTCCCAAAATCCCACCAAATTCCCATGGAATAACCATTTTAGTGTGTTGGGAATTTCCAATGCTCCACTTCCTCTCCCAAATTCCAATCAAACCCTAATGAAGTAACGACACTTTGCGTGTTGAGAATTTACAATCCGCCACTTCCCCTTCCAAATTCCCAACAAAACCATGGAATACGAGCAGTTCCATCATTGGCAATTTCAACTCCTCCAGTTCCTCTCCCAAATTTCCTCCAACCTCTAACGGAATAATGACATTCTGTGTGTGGGAAATTTAGAATCCTCCACTTCCCCTTCCAAATTCCCATAGAATAGCTGCATTCTGGGTTTATGGATTTTCAAAACATCCATACGCCCACTTAAACTCGCACGAAAACCTCGCAAAAACAGCATTCATGGTGTTGGGAATATGATATCCTCACGTTGCTCTATCCACTTTCCAGCAAAACCATGGAATGACAGCATTCTGGGCATTGGGAGTTCGGAATCCTCCACTTCTCTTCCCAAATTCCAATGGAATAACAGCCTTCCAGGCATGGGGATATTGGAATCCTCTAGTTCCCTTCCAAAAAGCCCATGGAATAACAACATTCTGGGCATTGAGAGGTGAAAGTTTGCCAATTGCCTTCCCAAATCCCTAGGGAAGAAGACAATTCCGGCTGTCAGGTATTTGAAATCCTTCAGCTCCGCACCATAACCCCCATGGAATAACAGAATTCCAGGCGTTAGGAATTGAGCATCCTCCAGTTCCCCTTCGAATTTCCCATGGAATCCTGGCATTCTGGATGTCGGCAGTTTAGAATCTCCCATACACTGTCCCAAATAGCCAAAAATTCACAAGGAATAACAGAATTCATGATATCAGGAATATATCATCCGACAGCTCTCCGCACAATTTCCCACGCAATAACAGCATTCCGTGTGGTGGGAATCTTGACTCCTCCACTTACCCTCCCAAATCTGCATGGAATAATGGCATTCTGGGTGTTGGGAATTTTCAATCCCCCATAAACCCACCCCAAATCCCACCACATTCCCAAAGAAGAGCAACTTTCCAGATGTCAGGAATTTGGAATATCCCAGTTCCCCACCCAAATTCCTATGGAACAACAGCATTCCAAGTGACAGAAATCGAGAATCTTCCGGCAACGTGAAAAAATTGCCATGGAATAATGGGATTCCAGGTGTGAGGAATTGAGAATGCCCCGTACAGCCTCCCAGATTCCCACCACATTCCCATGGAATAACAACATTCCAGATTTCAGGAACTGAGAATCATCCTCTTCCCCTCCCAAATTCCCATGGAAACACGGCATTCTCTTATTCCCTAATTTGGAACCCCCCATAAGCGTTCCCAAAATCCCACCAAATTCCCATGGAATAACCATTTTAGTGTGTTGGGAATTTCCAATGCTCCACTTCCTCTCCCAAATTCCAATCAAACCCTAATGAAGTAATGACACTTTGCGTGTTGAGAATTTACAATCCGCCACTTCCCCTTCCAAATTCCCAACAAAACCATGGAATACGAGCAGTTCCATCATTGGCAATTTCAACTCCTCCAGTTCCTCTCCCAAATTTCCTCCAACCTCTAACGGAATAATGACATTCTGTGTGTGGGAAATTTAGAATCCTCCACTTCCCCTTCCAAATTCCCATAGAATAGCTGCATTCTGGGTTTATGGATTTTCAAAACATCCATACGCCCACTTAAACTCGCACGAAAACCTCGCAAAAACAGCATTCATGGTGTTGGGAATATGATATCCTCACGTTGCTCTATCCACTTTCCAGCAAAACCATGGAATGACAGCATTCTGGGCATTGGGAGTTCGGAATCCTCCACTTCTCTTCCCAAATTCCAATGGAATAACAGCCTTCCAGGCATGGGGATATTGGAATCCTCTAGTTCCCTTCCAAAAAGCCCATGGAATAACAACATTCTGGGCATTGAGAGGTGAAAGTTTGCCAATTGCCTTCCCAAATCCCTAGGGAAGAAGACAATTCCGGCTGTCAGGTATTTGAAATCCTTCAGCTCCGCACCATAACCCCCATGGAATAACAGAATTCCAGGCGTTAGGAATTGAGCATCCTCCAGTTCCCCTTCGAATTTCCCATGGAATCCTGGCATTCTGGATGTCGGCAGTTTAGAATCTCCCATACACTGTCCCAAATAGCCAAAAATTCACAAGGAATAACAGAATTCATGATATCAGGAATATATCATCCGACAGCTCTCCGCACAATTTCCCACGCAATAACAGCATTCCGTGTGGTGGGAATCTTGACTCCTCCACTTACCCTCCCAAATCTGCATGGAATAATGGCATTCTGGGTGTTGGGAATTTTCAATCCCCCATAAACCCACCCCAAATCCCACCACATTCCCAAAGAAGAGCAACTTTCCAGATGTCAGGAATTTGGAATATCCCAGTTCCCCACCCAAATTCCTATGGAACAACAGCATTCCAAGTGACAGAAATCGAGAATCTTCCGGCAACGTGAAAAAATTGCCATGGAATAATGGGATTCCAGGTGTGAGGAATTGAGAATGCCCCGTACAGCCTCCCAGATTCCCACCACATTCCCATGGAATAACAACATTCCAGATTTCAGGAACTGAGAATCATCCTCTTCCCCTCCCAAATTCCCATGGAAACACGGCATTCTCTTATTCCCTAATTTGGAACCCCCCATAAGCGTTCCCAAAATCCCACCAAATTCCCATGGAATAACCATTTTAGTGTGTTGGGAATTTCCAATGCTCCACTTCCTCTCCCAAATTCCAATCAAACCCTAATGAAGTAATGACACTTTGCGTGTTGAGAATTTACAATCCGCCACTTCCCCTTCCAAATTCCCAACAAAACCATGGAATACGAGCAGTTCCATCATTGGCAATTTCAACTCCTCCAGTTCCTCTCCCAAATTTCCACCTAAATCTAACCGAATAATGGCACATTTTGTGGGGTCAATTTAGAATCATCCACTTCCCCTTCCAAATTCCCATAGAATAGCTGCATTCTGGGTTTATGGATTTTCGAAACATCCATACGTCCACTTAAACTCTCATGAAAACCTCGCAAAAACAGCATTCATGGTGTTGGGAATATGATATCCTCACGTTGCTCTATCCACTTTCCAGCAAAACCATGGAATGACAGCATTCTGGGCATTGGGAGTTCGGAATCCTCCACTTCTCTTCCCAAATTCCAATGGAATAACAGCCTTCCAGGCATGGGGATATTGGAATCCTCTAGTTCCCTTCCAAAAAGCCCATGGAATAACGATATTCTGGGCATTGAGAAGTGAGAATTTGCCAATTGCCTTCCCAAATCCCTAGGGAAGAAGACAATTCGGGCTGTCAGGTATTTGAAATCCTTCAGCTCCGCACCATAACCCCCATGGAATAACAGAATTCCAGGCGTTAGGAATTGAGCATCCTCCAGTTCCCCTTCGAAATTCCCATGGAATCCTGGCATTCTGGATGTCAGCAGTTTAAAATCGCCCATACACTGTCCCAAATAGCCAAAAATTCACAAGGAATAACAGAATTCATGATATCAGGAATATATTATCCACCAGCACTCCACACAATTTCCCATGGAATCATGGCATTCCGGCTTGTGGGAATCTTGGCTCCTCCAGTTACCCTCCCAAATCTGCATGGAAAAATGAATACCAGGCATTGGGAACGTAGAATCCTCATATTCCCCTTCCAAATTCCCATGGTATAACCATTTAAGTGTGTTGGGAATTTCCAATGCTCCACTTCCTCTCCCAAATTCCAATCAAACCCTAATGAAGTAATGACACTTTGCGTGTTGAGAATTTACAATCCGCCACTTCCCCTTCCAAATTCCCAACAAAACCATGCAATACGAGCAGTTCCATCATTGGCAATTTCAACTCCTCCAGTTCCTCTCCCAAATTTCCACCTAAATCTAACGGAATAATGGCACATTCTGTGGGGTGAATTTAGAATCCTCCACTTCCCCTTCCAAATTCCCATAGAATAGCTGCATTCTGGGTTTATGGATTTTCAAAACATCCATACGTCCACATAAACTCTCATGAAAACCTCGCAAAAACAGCATTCATGGTGTTGGGAATATGATATCCTCACGTTGCTCTATCCACTTTCCAGCAAAACCATGGAATGACAGCATTCTGGGCATTGGGAGCTCGGAATCCTCCACTTCTCTTCCCAAATTCCAATGGAATAACAGCCTTCCAGGCATGGGGATATTGGAATCCTCTAGTTCCCTTCCAAAAAGACCATGGAATAACGACATTCTGGGCATTGAGAAGTGAAAGTTTGCCAATTGCCTTCCCAAATCCCTAGGGAAGAAGACAATTCCGGCTGTCAGGTATTTGAAATCCTTCAGCTCCGCACCATAACCCCCATGGAATAACAGAATTCCAGGCGTTAGGAATTGAGCATCCTCCAGTTCCCCTTCGAAATTCCCATGGAATCCTGGCATTCTGGATGTCGGCAGTTTAGAATCGCCCATACACTGTCCCAAATAGCCAAAAATTCACAAGGAATAACAGAATTCATGATATCAGGAATATATCATCCGACAGCTCTCCGCACAATTTCCCACGCAATAACAGCATTCCGTGTGGTGGGAATCTTGACTCCTCCACTTACCCTCCCAAATCTGCATGGAATAATGCCATTCTGGGTGTTGGGAATTTTCAATCCCCCAGAAACCCACCCCAAATCCCACCACATTCCCAAAGAAGAGCAACTTTCCAGATGTCAGGAATTTGGAATATCCCAGTTCCCCACCCAAATTCCTATGGAACAACAGCATTCCAAGTGACAGAAATCGAGAATCTTCCGGCAACGTGAAAAACTTGTCATGGAATAATGGGATTTCAGGTGTGAGGAATTGAGAATGCCCTGTACAGCCTCCCAGATTCCCACCACATTCCAATGGAATAACAACATTCCAGATTTCAGGAACTGAGAATCATCCTCTTCCCCTCCCAAATTCCCATGGAAACACGACATTCTCTTATTCCCTAATTTGGAACCCCCCATAAGCGTTCCCAAAATCCCACCAAATTCCCATGGAATAACCATTTTAGTGTGTTGGGAATTTCCAATGCTCCACTTCCTCTCCCAAATTCCAATCAAACCCTAATGAAGTAATGACACTTTGCGTGTTGAGAATTTACAATCCGCCACTTCCCCTTCCAAATTCCCAACAAAACCATGGAATACGAGCAGTTCCATCATTGACAATTTCAACTCCTCCAGTTCCTCTCCCAAATTTCCACCTAAATCTAACCGAATAATGGCACATTCTGTGGGGTGAATTTAGAATCCTCCACTTCCCCTTCCAAATTCCCATAGAATAGCTGCATTCTGGGTTTATGGATTTTCAAAACATCCATACATCCACTTAAAATCTCAGGAAAACCTTAGAAAACCAGCATTCATGGTGTTGGGAATATGATATCCTCCAGTTGCTCTATCCACTTTCCAGCAAAACCATGGAATGACAGCATTCTGGGCATTGGGAGTTCGGAATCCTGCAGTTCTGCTCCCAAATTCCAATGGAATAACAGTCTTCCACGCATAGGACTATCGTAATCCTCTAGTTCCCTTCCAAAAAGCCCATGCAATAACGACATTCTGGGCATTGAGAAGTGAAAGTTTGCCAATTGCCTTCCCAAATCCCTAGGGAAGAAGACAATTCCGGCTGTCAGGTATTTGAAATCCTTCAGCTCCGCACCATAACCCCCATGGAATAACAGAATTCCAGGCGTTAGGAATTGAGCATCCTCCAGTTCCCCTTCAAAATTCCCATGGAATCCTGGCATTCTGGATGTCAGCAGTTTAAAATCGCCCATACACTGTCCCAAATAGCCAAAAATTCACAAGGAATAACAGAATTCATGATATCAGGAATATATTATCCACCAGCACTCCACACAATTTCCCATGGAATCATGGCATTCCGGCTTGTGGGAATCTTGGCTCCTCCAGTTACCCTCCCAAATCTGCATGGAAAAATGAATACCAGGCATTGGGAACGTAGAATCCTCATATTCCCCTTCCAAATTCCCATGGTATAACCATTTAAGTGTGTTGGGAATTTCCAATGCTCCACTTCCTCTCCCAAATTCCAATCAAACCCTAATGAAGTAATGACACTTTGCGTGTTGAGAATTTACAATCCGCCACTTCCCCTTCCAAATTCCCAACAAAACCATGCAATACGAGCAGTTCCATCATTGGCAATTTCAACTCCTCCAGTTCCTCTCCCAAATTTCCACCTAAATCTAACGGAATAATGGCACATTCTGTGGGGTGAATTTAGAATCCTCCACTTCCCCTTCCAAATTCCCATAGAATAGCTGCATTCTGGGTTTATGGATTTTCAAAACATCCATACGTCCACATAAACTCTCATGAAAACCTCGCAAAAACAGCATTCATGGTGTTGGGAATATGATATCCTCACGTTGCTCTATCCACTTTCCAGCAAAACCATGGAATGACAGCATTCTGGGCATTGGGAGCTCGGAATCCTCCACTTCTCTTCCCAAATTCCAATGGAATAACAGCCTTCCAGGCATGGGGATATTGGAATCCTCTAGTTCCCTTCCAAAAAGACCATGGAATAACGACATTCTGGGCATTGAGAAGTGAAAGTTTGCCAATTGCCTTCCCAAATCCCTAGGGAAGAAGACAATTCCGGCTGTCAGGTATTTGAAATCCTTCAGCTCCGCACCATAACCCCCATGGAATAACAGAATTCCAGGCGTTAGGAATTGAGCATCCTCCAGTTCCCCTTCGAAATTCCCATGGAATCCTGGCATTCTGGATGTCGGCAGTTTAGAATCGCCCATACACTGTCCCAAATAGCCAAAAATTCACAAGGAATAACAGAATTCATGATATCAGGAATATATCATCCGACAGCTCTCCGCACAATTTCCCACGCAATAACAGCATTCCGTGTGGTGGGAATCTTGACTCCTCCACTTACCCTCCCAAATCTGCATGGAATAATGCCATTCTGGGTGTTGGGAATTTTCAATCCCCCAGAAACCCACCCCAAATCCCACCACATTCCCAAAGAAGAGCAACTTTCCAGATGTCAGGAATTTGGAATATCCCAGTTCCCCACCCAAATTCCTATGGAACAACAGCATTCCAAGTGACAGAAATCGAGAATCTTCCGGCAACGTGAAAAACTTGTCATGGAATAATGGGATTTCAGGTGTGAGGAATTGAGAATGCCCTGTACAGCCTCCCAGATTCCCACCACATTCCAATGGAATAACAACATTCCAGATTTCAGGAACTGAGAATCATCCTCTTCCCCTCCCAAATTCCCATGGAAACACGACATTCTCTTATTCCCTAATTTGGAACCCCCCATAAGCGTTCCCAAAATCCCACCAAATTCCCATGGAATAACCATTTTAGTGTGTTGGGAATTTCCAATGCTCCACTTCCTCTCCCAAATTCCAATCAAACCCTAATGAAGTAATGACACTTTGCGTGTTGAGAATTTACAATCCGCCACTTCCCCTTCCAAATTCCCAACAAAACCATGGAATACGAGCAGTTCCATCATTGACAATTTCAACTCCTCCAGTTCCTCTCCCAAATTTCCACCTAAATCTAACCGAATAATGGCACATTCTGTGGGGTGAATTTAGAATCCTCCACTTCCCCTTCCAAATTCCCATAGAATAGCTGCATTCTGGGTTTATGGATTTTCAAAACATCCATACATCCACTTAAAATCTCAGGAAAACCTTAGAAAACCAGCATTCATGGTGTTGGGAATATGATATCCTCCAGTTGCTCTATCCACTTTCCAGCAAAACCATGGAATGACAGCATTCTGGGCATTGGGAGTTCGGAATCCTGCAGTTCTGCTCCCAAATTCCAATGGAATAACAGCCTTCCAGGCATGGGGATATTGGAATCCTCTAGTTCCCTTCCAAAAAGCCCATGCAATAACGACATTCTGGGCATTGAGAAGTGAAAGTTTGCCAATTGCCTTCCCAAATCCCTAGGGAAGAAGACAATTCCGGCTGTCAGGTATTTGAAATCCTTCAGCTCCGCACCATAACCCCCATGGAATAACAGAATTCCAGGCGTTAGGAATTGAGCATCCTCCAGTTCCCCTTCAAAATTCCCATGGAATCCTGGCATTCTGGATGTCAGCAGTTTAAAATCGCCCATACACTGTCCCAAATAGCCAAAAATTCACAAGGAATAACAGAATTCATGATATCAGGAATATATTATCCACCAGCACTCCACACAATTTCCCATGGAATCATGGCATTCCGGCTTGTGGGAATCTTGGCTCCTCCAGTTACCCTCCCAAATCTGCATGGAAAAATGAATACCAGGCATTGGGAACGTAGAATCCTCATATTCCCCTTCCAAATTCCCATGGTATAACCATTTAAGTGTGTTGGGAATTTCCAATGCTCCACTTCCTCTCCCAAATTCCAATCAAACCCTAATGAAGTAATGACACTTTGCGTGTTGAGAATTTACAATCCGCCACTTCCCCTTCCAAATTCCCAACAAAACCATGCAATACGAGCAGTTCCATCATTGGCAATTTCAACTCCTCCAGTTCCTCTCCCAAATTTCCACCTAAATCTAACGGAATAATGGCACATTCTGTGGGGTGAATTTAGAATCCTCCACTTCCCCTTCCAAATTCCCATAGAATAGCTGCATTCTGGGTTTATGGATTTTCAAAACATCCATACGTCCACATAAACTCTCATGAAAACCTCGCAAAAACAGCATTCATGGTGTTGGGAATATGATATCCTCACGTTGCTCTATCCACTTTCCAGCAAAACCATGGAATGACAGCATTCTGGGCATTGGGAGCTCGGAATCCTCCACTTCTCTTCCCAAATTCCAATGGAATAACAGCCTTCCAGGCATGGGGATATTGGAATCCTCTAGTTCCCTTCCAAAAAGACCATGGAATAACGACATTCTGGGCATTGAGAAGTGAAAGTTTGCCAATTGCCTTCCCAAATCCCTAGGGAAGAAGACAATTCCGGCTGTCAGGTATTTGAAATCCTTCAGCTCCGCACCATAACCCCCATGGAATAACAGAATTCCAGGCGTTAGGAATTGAGCATCCTCCAGTTCCCCTTCGAAATTCCCATGGAATCCTGGCATTCTGGATGTCGGCAGTTTAGAATCGCCCATACACTGTCCCAAATAGCCAAAAATTCACAAGGAATAACAGAATTCATGATATCAGGAATATATCATCCGACAGCTCTCCGCACAATTTCCCACGCAATAACAGCATTCCGTGTGGTGGGAATCTTGACTCCTCCACTTACCCTCCCAAATCTGCATGGAATAATGCCATTCTGGGTGTTGGGAATTTTCAATCCCCCAGAAACCCACCCCAAATCCCACCACATTCCCAAAGAAGAGCAACTTTCCAGATGTCAGGAATTTGGAATATCCCAGTTCCCCACCCAAATTCCTATGGAACAACAGCATTCCAAGTGACAGAAATCGAGAATCTTCCGGCAACGTGAAAAACTTGTCATGGAATAATGGGATTTCAGGTGTGAGGAATTGAGAATGCCCTGTACAGCCTCCCAGATTCCCACCACATTCCAATGGAATAACAACATTCCAGATTTCAGGAACTGAGAATCATCCTCTTCCCCTCCCAAATTCCCATGGAAACACGACATTCTCTTATTCCCTAATTTGGAACCCCCCATAAGCGTTCCCAAAATCCCACCAAATTCCCATGGAATAACCATTTTAGTGTGTTGGGAATTTCCAATGCTCCACTTCCTCTCCCAAATTCCAATCAAACCCTAATGAAGTAATGACACTTTGCGTGTTGAGAATTTACAATCCGCCACTTCCCCTTCCAAATTCCCAACAAAACCATGGAATACGAGCAGTTCCATCATTGACAATTTCAACTCCTCCAGTTCCTCTCCCAAATTTCCACCTAAATCTAACCGAATAATGGCACATTCTGTGGGGTGAATTTAGAATCCTCCACTTCCCCTTCCAAATTCCCATAGAATAGCTGCATTCTGGGTTTATGGATTTTCAAAACATCCATACATCCACTTAAAATCTCAGGAAAACCTTAGAAAACCAGCATTCATGGTGTTGGGAATATGATATCCTCCAGTTGCTCTATCCACTTTCCAGCAAAACCATGGAATGACAGCATTCTGGGCATTGGGAGTTCGGAATCCTGCAGTTCTGCTCCCAAATTCCAATGGAATAACAGCCTTCCAGGCATGGGGATATTGGAATCCTCTAGTTCCCTTCCAAAAAGCCCATGCAATAACGACATTCTGGGCATTGAGAAGTGAAAGTTTGCCAATTGCCTTCCCAAATCCCTAGGGAAGAAGACAATTCCGGCTGTCAGGTATTTGAAATCCTTCAGCTCCGCACCATAACCCCCATGGAATAACAGAATTCCAGGCGTTAGGAATTGAGCATCCTCCAGTTCCCTTTGGATGTTCCCATGGAATCTTGGCATTCTGGATGTCGGCAGTTTAAAATTGCCCATACACTGTCCCAGATAGCCAAAAATTCACAAGGAGTTACAGAATTCATGATATCAGGAATATATTATCCACCAGCACTCCACACAATTTCCCATGGAATCATGGCATTCCGGCTTGTGGGAATCTTGGCTCCTCCAGTTACCCTCCCAAATCTGCATGGAAAAATGAATACCAGGCATTGGGAACGTAGAATCCTCATATTCCCCTTCCAAATTCCCATGGTATAACCATTTAAGTGTGTTGGGAATTTCCAATGCTCCACTTCCTCTCCCAAATTCCAATCAAACCCTAATGAAGTAATGACACTTTGCGTGTTGAGAATTTACAATCCGCCACTTCCCCTTCCAAATTCCCAACAAAACCATGCAATACGAGCAGTTCCATCATTGGCAATTTCAACTCCTCCAGTTCCTCTCCCAAATTTCCACCTAAATCTAACGGAATAATGGCACATTCTGTGGGGTGAATTTAGAATCCTCCACTTCCCCTTCCAAATTCCCATAGAATAGCTGCATTCTGGGTTTATGGATTTTCAAAACATCCATACGTCCACTTAAACTCTCATGAAAACCTCGCAAAAACAGCATTCATGGTGTTGGGAATATGATATCCTCACGTTGCTCTATCCACTTTCCAGCAAAACCATGGAATGACAGCATTCTGGGCATTGGGAGCTCGGAATCCTCCACTTCTCTTCCCAAATTCCAATGGAATAACAGCCTTCCAGGCATGGGGATATTGGAATCCTCTAGTTCCCTTCCAAAAAGACCATGGAATAACGACATTCTGGGCATTGAGAAGTGAAAGTTTGCCAATTGCCTTCCCAAATCCCTAGGGAAGAAGACAATTCCGGCTGTCAGGTATTTGAAATCCTTCAGCTCCGCACCATAACCCCCATGGAATAACAGAATTCCAGGCGTTAGGAATTGAGCATCCTCCAGTTCCCCTTCGAATTTCCCATGGAATCCTGGCATTCTGGATGTCGGCAGTTTAGAATCGCCCATACACTGTCCCAAATAGCCAAAAATTCACAAGGAATAACAGAATTCATGATATCAGGAATATATCATCCGACAGCTCTCCGCACAATTTCCCACGCAATAACAGCATTCCGTGTGGTGGGAATCTTGACTCCTCCACTTACCCTCCCAAATCTGCATGGAATAATGGCATTCTGGGTGTTGGGAATTTTCAATCCCCCAGAAACCCACCCCAAATCCCACCACATTCCCAAAGAAGAGCAACTTTCCAGATGTCAGGAATTTGGAATATCCCAATTTCCCACCCAAATTCCTATGGAACAACAGCATTCCAAGTGACAGAAATCGAGAATCTTCCGGCAACGTGAAAAAATTGCCATGGAATAATGGGATTTCAGGTGTGAGGAATTGAGAATGCCCTGTACAGCCTCCCAGATTCCCACCACATTCCAATGGAATAACAACATTCCAGATTTCAGGAACTGAGAATCATCCTCTTCCCCTCCCAAATTCCCATGGAAACACGACATTCTCTTATTCCCTAATTTGGAACCCCCCATAAGCGTTCCCAAAATCCCACCAAATTCCCATGGAATAACCATTTTAGTGTGTTGGGAATTTCCAATGCTCCACTTCCTCTCCCAAATTCCAATCAAACCCTAATGAAGTAACGACACTTTGCGTGTTGAGAATTTACAATCCGCCACTTCCCCTTCCAAATTCCCAACAAAACCATGGAATACGAGCAGTTCCATCATTGGCAATTTCAACTCCTCCAGTTCCTCTCCCAAATTTCCACCTAAATCTAACGGAATAATGGCACATTTTGTGCGGTCAATTTAGAATCCTCCACTTCCCCTTCCAAATTCCCATAGAATAGCTGCATTCTGGGTTTATGGATTTTCAAAACATCCATACGTCCACTTAAACTCTCATGAAAACCTCGCAAAAACAGCATTCATGGTGTTGGGAATATGATATCCTCACGTTGCTCTATCCACTTTCCAGCAAAACCATGGAATGACAGCATTCTGGGCATTGGGAGTTCGGAATCCTCCACTTCTCTTCCCAAATTCCAATGGAATAACAGCCTTCCAGGCATGGGGATATTGGAATCCTCTAGTTCCCTTCCAAAAAGCCCATGGAATAACGACATTCTGGGCATTGAGAGGTGAAAGTTTGCCAATTGCCTTCCCAAATCCCTAGGGAAGAAGACAATTCCGGCTGTCAGGTATTTGAAATCCTTCAGCTCCGCACCATAACCCCCATGGAATAACAGAATTCCAGGCGTTAGGAATTGAGCATCCTCCAGTTCCCCTTCGAAATTCCCATGGAATCCTGGCATTCTGGATGTCAGCAGTTTAAAATCGCCCATACACTGTCCCAAATAGCCAAAAATTCACAAGGAATAACAGAATTCATGATATCAGGAATATATTATCCACCAGCACTCCACACAATTTCCCATGGAATCATGGCATTCCGGCTTGTGGGAATCTTGGCTCCTCCAGTTACCCTCCCAAATCTGCATGGAAAAATGAATACCAGGCATTGGGAACGTAGAATCCTCATATTCCCCTTCCAAATTCCCATGGTATAACCATTTAAGTGTGTTGGGAATTTCCAATGCTCCACTTCCTCTCCCAAATTCCAATCAAACCCTAATGAAGTAATGACACTTTGCGTGTTGAGAATTTACAATCCGCCACTTCCCCTTCCAAATTCCCAACAAAACCATGGAATACGAGCAGTTCCATCATTGGCAATTTCAACTCCTCCAGTTCCTCTCCCAAATTTCCACCTAAATCTAACGGAATAATGGCACATTCTGTGGGGTGAATTTAGAATCCTCCACTTCCCCTTCCAAATTCCCATAGAATAGCTGCATTCTGGGTTTATGGATTTTCAAAACATCCATACGTCCACATAAACTCTCATGAAAACCTCGCAAAAACAGCATTCATGGTGTTGGGAATATGATATCCTCACGTTGCTCTATCCACTTTCCAGCAAAACCATGGAATGACAGCATTCTGGGCATTGGGAGCTCGGAATCCTCCACTTCTCTTCCCAAATTCCAATGGAATAACAGCCTTCCAGGCATGGGGATATTGGAATCCTCTAGTTCCCTTCCAAAAAGACCATGGAATAACGACATTCTGGGCATTGAGAAGTGAAAGTTTGCCAATTGCCTTCCCAAATCCCTAGGGAAGAAGACAATTCCGGCTGTCAGGTATTTGAAATCCTTCAGCTCCGCACCATAACCCCCATGGAATAACAGAATTCCAGGCGTTAGGAATTGAGCATCCTCCAGTTCCCCTTCGAAATTCCCATGGAATCCTGGCATTCTGGATGTCAGCAGTTTAAAATCGCCCATACACTGTCCCAAATAGCCAAAAATTCACAAGGAATAACAGAATTCATGATATCAGGAATATATTATCCACCAGCACTCCACACAATTTCCCATGGAATCATGGCATTCCGGCTTGTGGGAATCTTGGCTCCTCCAGTTACCCTCCCAAATCTGCATGGAAAAATGAATACCAGGCATTGGGAACGTAGAATCCTCATATTCCCCTTCCAAATTCCCATGGTATAACCATTTAAGTGTGTTGGGAATTTCCAATGCTCCACTTCCTCTCCCAAATTCCAATCAAACCCTAATGAAGTAATGACACTTTGCGTGTTGAGAATTTACAATCCGCCACTTCCCCTTCCAAATTCCCAACAAAACCATGGAATACGAGCAGTTCCATCATTGGCAATTTCAACTCCTCCAGTTCCTCTCCCAAATTTCCACCTAAATCTAACGGAATAATGGCACATTCTGTGGGGTGAATTTAGAATCCTCCACTTCCCCTTCCAAATTCCCATAGAATAGCTGCATTCTGGGTTTATGGATTTTCAAAACATCCATACGTCCACATAAACTCTCATGAAAACCTCGCAAAAACAGCATTCATGGTGTTGGGAATATGATATCCTCACGTTGCTCTATCCACTTTCCAGCAAAACCATGGAATGACAGCATTCTGGGCATTGGGAGCTCGGAATCCTCCACTTCTCTTCCCAAATTCCAATGGAATAACAGCCTTCCAGGCATGGGGATATTGGAATCCTCTAGTTCCCTTCCAAAAAGACCATGGAATAACGACATTCTGGGCATTGAGAAGTGAAAGTTTGCCAATTGCCTTCCCAAATCCCTAGGGAAGAAGACAATTCGGGCTGTCAGGTATTTGAAATCCTTCAGCTCCGCACCATAACCCCCATGGAATAACAGAATTCCAGGCGTTAGGAATTGAGCATCCTCCAGTTCCCCTTCGAAATTCCCATGGAATCCTGGCATTCTGGATGTCGGCAGTTTAGAATCGCCCATACACTGTCCCAAATAGCCAAAAATTCACAAGGAATAACAGAATTCATGATATCAGGAATATATCATCCGACAGCTCTCCGCACAATTTCCCACGCAATAACAGCATTCCGTGTGGTGGGAATCTTGACTCCTCCACTTACCCTCCCAAATCTGCATGGAATAATGCCATTCTGGGTGTTGGGAATTTTCAATCCCCCAGAAACCCACCCCAAATCCCACCACATTCCCAAAGAAGAGCAACTTTCCAGATGTCAGGAATTTGGAATATCCCAGTTCCCCACCCAAATTCCCATGGAACAACAGCATTCCAAGTGACAGAAATCGAGAATCTTCCGGCAACGTGAAAAAATTGTCATGGAATAATGGGATTTCAGGTGTGAGGAATTGAGAATGCCCTGTAGAGCCTCCCAGATTCCCACCACATTCCAATGGAATAACAACATTCCAGATTTCAGGAACTGAGAATCATCCTCTTCCCCTCCCAAATTCCCATGGAAACACGACATTCTCTTATTCCCTAATTTGGAACCCCCCATAAGCGTTCCCAAAATCCCACCAAATTCCCATGGAATAACCATTTTAGTGTGTTGGGAATTTCCAATGCTCCACTTCCTCTCCCAAATTCCAATCAAACCCTAATGAAGTAATGACACTTTGCGTGTTGAGAATTTACAATCCGCCACTTCCCCTTCCAAATTCCCAACAAAACCATGGAATACGAGCAGTTCCATCATTGGCAATTTCAACTCCTCCAGTTCCTCTCCCAAATTTCCTCCAACCTCTAACGGAATAATGACATTCTGTGTGTGGGAAATTTAGAATCCTCCACTTCCCCTTCCAAATTCCCATAGAATAGCTGCATTCTGGGTTTATGGATTTTCAAAACATCCATACGCCCACTTAAACTCGCACGAAAACCTCGCAAAAACAGCATTCATGGTGTTGGGAATATGATATCCTCACGTTGCTCTATCCACTTTCCAGCAAAACCATGGAATGACAGCATTCTGGGCATTGGGAGTTCGGAATCCTCCACTTCTCTTCCCAAATTCCAATGGAATAACAGCCTTCCAGGCATGGGGATATTGGAATCCTCTAGTTCCCTTCCAAAAAGCCCATGGAATAACGACATTCTGGGCATTGAGAGGTGAAAGTTTGCCAATTGCCTTCCCAAATCCCTAGGGAAGAAGACAATTCCGGCTGTCAGGTATTTGAAATCCTTCAGCTCCGCACCATAACCCCCATGGAATAACAGAATTCCAGGCGTTAGGAATTGAGCATCCTCCAGTTCCCCTTCGAATTTCCCATGGAATCCTGGCATTCTGGATGTCGGCAGTTTAGAATCTCCCATACACTGTCCCAAATAGCCAAAAATTCACAAGGAATAACAGAATTCATGATATCAGGAATATATCATCCGACAGCTCTCCGCACAATTTCCCACGCAATAACAGCATTCCGTGTGGTGGGAATCTTGACTCCTCCACTTACCCTCCCAAATCTGCATGGAATCATGGCATTCTGGGTGTTGGGAATTTTCAATCCCCCATAAACCCACCCCAAATCCCACCACATTCCCAAAGAAGAGCAACTTTCCAGATGTCAGGAATTTGGAATATCCCAGTTCCCCACCCAAATTCCTATGGAACAACAGCATTCCAAGTGACAGAAATCGAGAATCTTCCGGCAACGTGAAAAAATTGCCATGGAATAATGGGATTCCAGGTGTGAGGAATTGAGAATGCCCCGTACAGCCTCCCAGATTCCCACCACATTCCCATGGAATAACAACATTCCAGATTTCAGGAACTGAGAATCATCCTCTTCCCCTCCCAAATTCCCATGGAAACACGGCATTCTCTTATTCCCTAATTTGGAACCCCCCATAAGCGTTCCCAAAATCCCACCAAATTCCCATGGAATAACCATTTTAGTGTGTTGGGAATTTCCAATGCTCCACTTCCTCTCCCAAATTCCAATCAAACCCTAATGAAGTAATGACACTTTGCGTGTTGAGAATTTACAATCCGCCACTTCCCCTTCCAAATTCCCAACAAAACCATGGAATACGAGCAGTTCCATCATTGGCAATTTCAACTCCTCCAGTTCCTCTCCCAAATTTCCACCTAAATCTAACGGAATAATGGCACATTCTGTGGGGTGAATTTAGAATCCTCCACTTCCCCTTCCAAATTCCCATAGAATAGCTGCATTCTGGGTTTATGGATTTTCAAAACATCCATACGTCCACATAAACTCTCATGAAAACCTCGCAAAAACAGCATTCATGGTGTTGGGAATATGATATCCTCACGTTGCTCTATCCACTTTCCAGCAAAACCATGGAATGACAGCATTCTGGGCATTGGGAGCTCGGAATCCTCCACTTCTCTTCCCAAATTCCAATGGAATAACAGCCTTCCAGGCATGGGGATATTGGAATCCTCTAGTTCCCTTCCAAAAAGACCATGGAATAACGACATTCTGGGCATTGAGAAGTGAAAGTTTGCCAATTGCCTTCCCAAATCCCTAGGGAAGAAGACAATTCGGGCTGTCAGGTATTTGAAATCCTTCAGCTCCGCACCATAACCCCCATGGAATAACAGAATTCCAGGCGTTAGGAATTGAGCATCCTCCAGTTCCCCTTCGAAATTCCCATGGAATCCTGGCATTCTGGATGTCGGCAGTTTAGAATCGCCCATACACTGTCCCAAATAGCCAAAAATTCACAAGGAATAACAGAATTCATGATATCAGGAATATATCATCCGACAGCTCTCCGCACAATTTCCCACGCAATAACAGCATTCCGTGTGGTGGGAATCTTGACTCCTCCACTTACCCTCCCAAATCTGCATGGAATAATGCCATTCTGGGTGTTGGGAATTTTCAATCCCCCAGAAACCCACCCCAAATCCCACCACATTCCCAAAGAAGAGCAACTTTCCAGATGTCAGGAATTTGGAATATCCCAGTTCCCCACCCAAATTCCCATGGAACAACAGCATTCCAAGTGACAGAAATCGAGAATCTTCCGGCAACGTGAAAAAATTGTCATGGAATAATGGGATTTCAGGTGTGAGGAATTGAGAATGCCCTGTAGAGCCTCCCAGATTCCCACCACATTCCAATGGAATAACAACATTCCAGATTTCAGGAACTGAGAATCATCCTCTTCCCCTCCCAAATTCCCATGGAAACACGACATTCTCTTATTCCCTAATTTGGAACCCCCCATAAGCGTTCCCAAAATCCCACCAAATTCCCATGGAATAACCATTTTAGTGTGTTGGGAATTTCCAATGCTCCACTTCCTCTCCCAAATTCCAATCAAACCCTAATGAAGTAATGACACTTTGCGTGTTGAGAATTTACAATCCGCCACTTCCCCTTCCAAATTCCCAACAAAACCATGGAATACGAGCAGTTCCATCATTGGCAATTTCAACTCCTCCAGTTCCTCTCCCAAATTTCCTCCAACCTCTAACGGAATAATGACATTCTGTGTGTGGGAAATTTAGAATCCTCCACTTCCCCTTCCAAATTCCCATAGAATAGCTGCATTCTGGGTTTATGGATTTTCAAAACATCCATACGCCCACTTAAACTCGCACGAAAACCTCGCAAAAACAGCATTCATGGTGTTGGGAATATGATATCCTCACGTTGCTCTATCCACTTTCCAGCAAAACCATGGAATGACAGCATTCTGGGCATTGGGAGTTCGGAATCCTCCACTTCTCTTCCCAAATTCCAATGGAATAACAGCCTTCCAGGCATGGGGATATTGGAATCCTCTAGTTCCCTTCCAAAAAGCCCATGGAATAACGACATTCTGGGCATTGAGAGGTGAAAGTTTGCCAATTGCCTTCCCAAATCCCTAGGGAAGAAGACAATTCCGGCTGTCAGGTATTTGAAATCCTTCAGCTCCGCACCATAACCCCCATGGAATAACAGAATTCCAGGCGTTAGGAATTGAGCATCCTCCAGTTCCCCTTCGAATTTCCCATGGAATCCTGGCATTCTGGATGTCGGCAGTTTAGAATCTCCCATACACTGTCCCAAATAGCCAAAATTCACAAGGAATAACAGAATTCATGATATCAGGAATATATCATCCGACAGCTCTCCGCACAATTTCCCACGCAATAACAGCATTCCGTGTGGTGGGAATCTTGACTCCTCCACTTACCCTCCCAAATCTGCATGGAATAATGCCATTCTGGGTGTTGGGAATTTTCAATCCCCCAGAAACCCACCCCAAATCCCACCACATTCCCAAAGAAGAGCAACTTTCCAGATGTCAGGAATTTGGAATATCCCAGTTCCCCACCCAAATTCCCATGGAACAACAGCATTCCAAGTGACAGAAATCGAGAATCTTCCGGCAACGTGAAAAAATTGTCATGGAATAATGGGATTTCAGGTGTGAGGAATTGAGAATGCCCTGTAGAGCCTCCCAGATTCCCACCACATTCCAATGGAATAACAACATTCCAGATTTCAGGAACTGAGAATCATCCTCTTCCCCTCCCAAATTCCCATGGAAACACGACATTCTCTTATTCCCTAATTTGGAACCCCCCATAAGCGTTCCCAAAATCCCACCAAATTCCCATGGAATAACCATTTTAGTGTGTTGGGAATTTCCAATGCTCCACTTCCTCTCCCAAATTCCAATCAAACCCTAATGAAGTAATGACACTTTGCGTGTTGAGAATTTACAATCCGCCACTTCCCCTTCCAAATTCCCAACAAAACCATGGAATACGAGCAGTTCCATCATTGGCAATTTCAACTCCTCCAGTTCCTCTCCCAAATTTCCTCCAACCTCTAACGGAATAATGACATTCTGTGTGTGGGAAATTTAGAATCCTCCACTTCCCCTTCCAAATTCCCATAGAATAGCTGCATTCTGGGTTTATGGATTTTCAAAACATCCATACGCCCACTTAAACTCGCACGAAAACCTCGCAAAAACAGCATTCATGGTGTTGGGAATATGATATCCTCACGTTGCTCTATCCACTTTCCAGCAAAACCATGGAATGACAGCATTCTGGGCATTGGGAGTTCGGAATCCTCCACTTCTCTTCCCAAATTCCAATGGAATAACAGCCTTCCAGGCATGGGGATATTGGAATCCTCTAGTTCCCTTCCAAAAAGCCCATGGAATAACGACATTCTGGGCATTGAGAGGTGAAAGTTTGCCAATTGCCTTCCCAAATCCCTAGGGAAGAAGACAATTCCGGCTGTCAGGTATTTGAAATCCTTCAGCTCCGCACCATAACCCCCATGGAATAACAGAATTCCAGGCGTTAGGAATTGAGCATCCTCCAGTTCCCCTTCGAATTTCCCATGGAATCCTGGCATTCTGGATGTCGGCAGTTTAGAATCTCCCATACACTGTCCCAAATAGCCAAAAATTCACAAGGAATAACAGAATTCATGATATCAGGAATATATCATCCGACAGCTCTCCGCACAATTTCCCACGCAATAACAGCATTCCGTGTGGTGGGAATCTTGACTCCTCCACTTACCCTCCCAAATCTGCATGGAATAATGCCATTCTGGGTGTTGGGAATTTTCAATCCCCCATAAACCCACCCCAAATCCCACCACATTCCCAAAGAAGAGCAACTTTCCAGATGTCAGGAATTTGGAATATCCCAGTTCCCCACCCAAATTCCTATGGAACAACAGCATTCCAAGTGACAGAAATCGAGAATCTTCCGGCAACGTGAAAAAATTGCCATGGAATAATGGGATTCCAGGTGTGAGGAATTGAGAATGCCCCGTACAGCCTCCCAGATTCCCACCACATTCCCATGGAATAACAACATTCCAGATTTCAGGAACTGAGAATCATCCTCTTCCCCTCCCAAATTCCCATGGAAACACGGCATTCTCTTATTCCCTAATTTGGAACCCCCCATAAGCGTTCCCAAAATCCCACCAAATTCCCATGGAATAACCATTTTAGTGTGTTGGGAATTTCCAATGCTCCACTTCCTCTCCCAAATTCCAATCAAACCCTAATGAAGTAATGACACTTTGCGTGTTGAGAATTTACAATCCGCCACTTCCCCTTCCAAATTCCCAACAAAACCATGGAATACGAGCAGTTCCATCATTGGCAATTTCAACTCCTCCAGTTCCTCTCCCAAATTTCCTCCAACCTCTAACGGAATAATGACATTCTGTGTGTGGGAAATTTAGAATCCTCCACTTCCCCTTCCAAATTCCCATAGAATAGCTGCATTCTGGGTTTATGGATTTTCAAAACATCCATACGCCCACTTAAACTCGCACGAAAACCTCGCAAAAACAGCATTCATGGTGTTGGGAATATGATATCCTCACGTTGCTCTATCCACTTTCCAGCAAAACCATGGAATGACAGCATTCTGGGCATTGGGAGTTCGGAATCCTCCACTTCTCTTCCCAAATTACAATGGAATAACAGCCTTCCAGGCATGGGGATATTGGAATCCTCTAGTTCCCTTCCAAAAAGCCCATGGAATAACGACATTCTGGGCATTGAGAGGTGAAAGTTTGCCAATTGCCTTCCCAAATCCCTAGGGAAGAAGACAATTCCGGCTGTCAGGTATTTGAAATCCTTCAGCTCCGCACCATAACCCCCATGGAATAACAGAATTCCAGGCGTTAGGAATTGAGCATCCTCCAGTTCCCCTTCGAATTTCCCATGGAATCCTGGCATTCTGGATGTCGGCAGTTTAGAATCTCCCATACACTGTCCCAAATAGCCAAAAATTCACAAGGAATAACAGAATTCATGATATCAGGAATATATCATCCGACAGCTCTCCGCACAATTTCCCACGCAATAACAGCATTCCGTGTGGTGGGAATCTTGACTCCTCCACTTACCCTCCCAAATCTGCATGGAATAATGGCATTCTGGGTGTTGGGAATTTTCAATCCCCCATAAACCCACCCCAAATCCCACCACATTCCCAAAGAAGAGCAACTTTCCAGATGTCAGGAATTTGGAATATCCCAGTTCCCCACCCAAATTCCTATGGAACAACAGCATTCCAAGTGACAGAAATCGAGAATCTTCCGGCAACGTGAAAAAATTGCCATGGAATAATGGGATTCCAGGTGTGAGGAATTGAGAATGCCCCGTACAGCCTCCCAGATTCCCACCACATTCCCATGGAATAACAACATTCCAGATTTCAGGAACTGAGAATCATCCTCTTCCCCTCCCAAATTCCCATGGAAACACGGCATTCTCTTATTCCCTAATTTGGAACCCCCCATAAGCGTTCCCAAAATCCCACCAAATTCCCATGGAATAACCATTTTAGTGTGTTGGGAATTTCCAATGCTCCACTTCCTCTCCCAAATTCCAATCAAACCCTAATGAAGTAATGACACTTTGCGTGTTGAGAATTTACAATCCGCCACTTCCCCTTCCAAATTCCCAACAAAACCATGGAATACGAGCAGTTCCATCATTGGCAATTTCAACTCCTCCAGTTCCTCTCCCAAATTTCCACCTAAATCTAACCGAATAATGGCACATTTTGTGGGGTCAATTTAGAATCATCCACTTCCCCTTCCAAATTCCCATAGAATAGCTGCATTCTGGGTTTATGGATTTTCAAAACATCCATACGTCCACTTAAACTCTCATGAAAACCTCGCAAAAACAGCATTCATGGTGTTGGGAATATGATATCCTCACGTTGCTCTATCCACTTTCCAGCAAAACCATGGAATGACAGCATTCTGGGCATTGGGAGTTCGGAATCCTCCACTTCTCTTCCCAAATTCCAATGGAATAACAGCCTTCCAGGCATGGGGATATTGGAATCCTCTAGTTCCCTTCCAAAAAGCCCATGGAATAACGATATTCTGGGCATTGAGAAGTGAGAATTTGCCAATTGCCTTCCCAAATCCCTAGGGAAGAAGACAATTCGGGCTGTCAGGTATTTGAAATCCTTCAGCTCCGCACCATAACCCCCATGGAATAACAGAATTCCAGGCGTTAGGAATTGAGCAGCCTCCAGTTCCCCTTCGAATTTCCCATGGAATCCTGGCATTCTGGATGTCAGCAGTTTAAAATCGCCCATACACTGTCCCAAATAGCCAAAAATTCACAAGGAATAACAGAATTCATGATATCAGGAATATATTATCCACCAGCACTCCACACAATTTCCCACAGAATAACAGTATTCCGGGAGGCGAGAATCTTGACTCCTCCAGTTACCCTCCCAAATCTGCATGGAAAAATGAATACCAGGAATTGGGAACGTAGAATCCTCATGTTCCCTTTCCAAATTCCCATGGAATAACCATTTTAGTGTGTTGGGAATTTCCAATGCTCCACTTCCTCTCCCAAATTCCAATCAAACCCTAATGAAGTAATGACACTTTGCGTGTTGAGAATTTACAATCCGCCACTTCCCCTTCCAAATTCCCAACAAAACCATGGAATACAAGCAGTTCCATCATTGGCAATTTCAACTCCTCCAGTTCCTCTCCCAAATTTCCACCTAAATCTAACCGAATAATGGCACATTTTGTGGGGTCAATTTAGAATCCTCCACTTCCCTTCCAAATTCCCATAGAATAGCTGCATTCTGGGTTTATGGATTTTCAAAACATCCATACATCCACTTAAAGTCGCACGAAAACCTCGCAAAAACAGCATTCATGGTGTTGGGAATATGATATCCTCCGGTTGCTCTATCCACTTTCCAGCAAAACCATGGAATGACAGCATTCTGGGCATTGGGAGTTCGGAATCCTCCACTTCTCTTCCCAAATTACAATGGAATAACAGCCTTCCAGGCATGGGGATATTGGAATCCTCTAGTTCCCTTCCAAAAAGCCCATGGAATAACGACATTCTGGGCATTGAGAGGTGAAAGTTTGCCAATTGCCTTCCCAAATCCCTAGGGAAGAAGACAATTCCGGCTGTCAGGTATTTGAAATCCTTCAGCTCCGCACCATAACCCCCATGGAATAACAGAATTCCAGGCGTTAGGAATTGAGCATCCTCCAGTTCCCCTTCGAATTTCCCATGGAATCCTGGCATTCTGGATGTCGGCAGTTTAAAATTGCCCATACACTGTCCCAAATGGCTAAAAATTCACAAGGAATAACAGGATTCATGATATCAGGAATATATCATCCGCCAGCTCTCCGCACAATTTCCCACGCAATAACAGCATTCCGTGTGGTGGGAATCTTGACTCCTCCACTTACCCTCCGAAATCTGCATGGAATAATGCCATTCTGGGTGTTGGGAATTTTCAATCTCCCATAAACCCACCCGAAAATCCAACCTCATTCCCAAAGAACAGCAACTTTCCAGATGTCAGGAATTTGGAATATTCCAGTTCCCCACCCAAATTCCTATATAACAACAGCATTCCAAGTGACAGAAATCGAGAATCTTCCGGCAACGTGAAAAAATTGTCATGGAATAATGGGATTCCAGGTGTGAGGAATTGAGAATGCCCCGTACAGCCTCCCAGATTCCCACCACATTCCCATGGAATAACAACATTCCAGATTTCAGGAACTGAGAATCATCCTCTTCCCCTCCCAAATTCCCATGGAAACACAGCATTCTCTTATTCCCTAATTTGGAACCCCCCATAAGCGTTCCCAAAATCCCACCAAATTCCCATGCAATAGCGGCATTCCGAGTGTCAGGAATTTAGGATAGCCCATTTCTGCATCCAAATTCCCACTGAATAATTGCCTTCTGGCTATCAGGAATTTGGAATCATCCATACTGCCTCCCATATTCCCATGGAATAACACATACCCAGGCAATGGGAATTGAGTTTCATCCAGTTCTCCACCCAAATTCCCATGCAATCACAGCATTCTGGGAGCTGAGTATTTGGAATCTGCCTGTTTCCCTCACAAATGCTTAGGGAATAACAGCATTCAGGGCATAGGGAACGTAGAATCCTCATCTTCCCCTTCCAAATTCCCATAGAATAGCTGCATTCTGGGTTTGGCTATTTTCAAAACATCCATATGCCCATTTAAACTCTCACAAGAATCTCTGAAGAACATCATTCATGGTCTTGGGGATATGGTATCCTCCATTTGCACTATCCACTTCCCAGCAAATCCATGGAAATACAGCACTCTGGGTATTGGGTGTTTGGAATCCTCCAGTTCCGCTCTCAAATTCCGATGGAATAACAGCCTTCCAGGCATGGGTGTATTGGAATGTTTTACTTTTCTTCCAAAAATACCCAGAAGAATATGACGTTCTGGGCAATGAGAAGTGACAATTTGCCTGTTCCCTTCCCACTCGTCTTTCAAAGGTGCGATTCCTAACAGAAGAACTAGCAGAAGCACAAACTGGATGACCAGATGGGACAATGTAGAATACGTCTCTGTCCTGGCACATTGTCGTGTGCGGTATGTCCCTCCACGTCTTCGGTCCTTGCAAATCTCTATGTACTGCGAGCGCTGCTACTTGCAGCTGAGAAGGACCGTGGAGGTAGCAGCGAATTCGCAGAGCACTGAGCACGTAGTCAAGGAGCGAGAAGTGCCCCTGCAACGCGGTGCTGAGAGCAGTTTCCTCGCATCAGGGGCGAGCTCTGGACACAAGACCTTCTCGTCCTGGCAACCGATCTTTGTGAAGGGCGTAGTAGAAAAGCTTTCGTTTTCCATTCGAACTGCGAGAGAGGCAGACTGTTGCACGGAGCTCTGAGAACAAAGGTGCACGCCCTAGGCGGGCTTGGGCAGAAGCAGCATTCTCGAGCTCTTGGCTGCCGACACACTGCTGGCTGTGTGGTGCCCCTTCGGCGGCTTCTGGCCGCCGGGGAGTGAAAGTGGCGCCAGGCGTGGGCGAGGGCGGTGAACGAAGCGGCACAAGTCCCGTGCTTGTGTGCACCACGTTGCAGGCTACTAGGAGAGGAAGATGGTTGACTCTCGCTTGCCTTCCCAAGTGCCCTTAGCAGTCGGAAGGAGCAAGCTGAAGCACTGCTGCTTGTGCTGCTCCTTGGTTCCCTTGCAGCCCTCTGTGGAAACATTGGAGGTCACTTCTAGGCGCCAAGTTGCACACAGCACCATGGTAAATGCTGCGCAGAAGGGAAATCCAGAGTGCAGCGAGGAGCTGGACGTGGCTTACGTGCAGTAAGTAGAAGGTGAACCTAGGCACTGCCTCTTCAATCTGGCTCCCTCTGCTCTGGTAGCAACTTTTGCAAGTCGGCAGAGGGAGCTGCGAGTATGTAGAATGGAGGGCAGTGAGACGCCGTGTGTTATGCGCCCTTTCAGAGCTGCTGCCAGGGGGCTACTTTAAGAACGCCTTCTTCTTCCTCCCGTCCTTCTCGCTTCGCTCTAGCTGCATGGAGTACAGCACAGCGAAGGTGTGAGGAAGGGCACTGCCCCAGCTTTTGCCCTGGCCTGCCTGTCCCGGGCCTTTAGCTGCACACCAGAACAATGGCATTTCTTACTTGCAAGGTAAAAAAGGCCTTAGTGTAGCCTCAGGAACGGCAAGTGCCTAGGCATTAAGTTGAGAGACCATGTATGAGGGAGTCTTTAGAGGTTTCCTCCCCCATGGTGCAGGTGTATTCTCATTCTCGTGTTGAACTGAAAAGTCCGGGCATGGCAAGTCTGGCCTGTCTTGTGCAGACACGAACACAAATGTGGGGCTATGATCCTCTGTGTTTGGAGCTCTGCTTCCGGGTGTGTGGGCTGCCATGAGCCCACAGCAGCCGCCGAGGACAGTGTGGATTGTTGATGAGGCTGGGCTGGCCCCCCACCCCCCCGCTGGTCTGACAGCGGCAGGAGTGGCGTCAGAGTGGCATCACCTGAGGGCCCCATGGGGGGCGGGGAGAGAGCCGGGAGTGACTCCGAGCGACACCGGAAGCGATATCCGTAGGGCCCGGAAGGCCAGCGTTGCCATCGAGTTTGGCCGGTAGGAGGCGTCTAAGGTGCTTTGAAAGGTGGAGCTTCTTTGCTCTAGGACAGTCTGGGAGAGCTGAGGGTGTCCAATCTGGAGAACAGAAGGCTCCAGGGAGACCTTCGAGCCTCTTGCAGTGCCTGCTGGGGCTCCAAGAGAGCTGGGGAGGGACTTTGGAAAAGGGTCTGGACTCGCAGGACAAGGGGGAATGGCTTCAAACTGCCAGAGGGCTGGGGTAGATGGGATATTGGAAAGGAATTCTTCCTTGTGTGGGTGCTGAGGCCTGGCACATGTTGCTCAAAGAGGCTGTGTGGGAGCCCCATGGCAGGAAGTGTCCAGGGCCAGGCTGGAGCGGACATGGAGCAACCTGGACTAGTGGAAAAGTGTCCCTGCCCATGTCAGGATATGGGAAGAAGATAATCTGTCTCTAAGGTCGCTTCCAGTCCAAACCATTCTGGGATTCTAGGATTCATGGAAGGCCGTTTTCCAAGTGAAGTGTTGTATCTCTTGGCTCCCAGCTTGTAGTTGCCAGTTCTTCTGGAAGCAGGCGTGGCGAAGGAGCTGTGATGAGCCATGGGTTCTCAATAGGACAAGTGTGATATATTTGCAGAGAGGAAGGCTGCAGACAGATCTTCAAGGTAAAACAAGCAAAGGATTGAATAAAAGCCAAAGGTTGGTTGTGTTAGTCAGTTTGCTGGCTGTTGAAATGGCCCCAGGTAATTTTCAACATTTCTAATTTGGATTTGTTTGAGTAAAAAATGAATGTGTTACCTCCAGCGTAGGCTCTCCAATGCATCTCCATGTGCTCCCATCTCTTTGTTGTATATCAGGTTCTATTAACTAAAGACAGAATCATAACACAGTAGTAAAACATTTAGAGGTGTAGTTAGCCAGCTTCAGGAGTTTTCAACTCTGCTGTTGACTTTTCTGGTAACTGTAGGCAAGGCAACACAATCCAGTTACTCCACTTTTCTTCTCTGAGGAAAAGATGATTTTTTTTTTCTCATTTTGAAAATAGCCTTGAATGAAGAGAGTTATGCATGTGGCATGTAGGATTCATTATTTTACCTTTCTCTTCTGCTGTCTTTCGTGTACTAGTCTTTTTAAAATTTTTTTGTCGCTGTTCTCCATTCAGTAGGTTTGAAAGAATTCTAATTGTTGAGATGATGGTTCTTTGAAGGCTCACTTAGCCCACCTTTTGGGTGAAGGAAAGAAGAAGACAAGGTCCTATAGGAAGAGTAAAAAGCATACTTTCAAGAGACATTCAGAGATGTCTGCTGATGCCATGCAATTACCGTGTAATCAGCAGAAATGTGTTGGAAAAACACCCATCAGTGACTTCACAAGAAAGCCACACTCAAGACAGGTAAAGAACAGAAGCATAAAACCCCAAAGGTATGAAATGGACAGATTTTCATTGGGAATGAGCAACTCCTGAATTCTTGGTTCTAGAACTAGGGGCTTGTAATAAATAGACTGTCTCCTTGCCAAACGTAAATTTGGTGTCATGAACTGCTCACTGCCCGTTGAAGTGCAGGGCTAGTAGACTAATATTTGCCATGGCAGGCATATTGTATGGCTTTCCTGTTAAAAAGAAATTGGTTTTGCTCATAGCAATCTAGATATGTACCCAGTCTGACACCTATTTTTTAGGCTATATTTCCAAGTAAATGGCTTCCATGATGATGCAGTAAGTTTATGTCATGAACAGGAATGAAGTGATTGCATGCATCCTTTTTTACCCTAAGCCAGCTGCTGAATAATGAGACAGAGACTCTCACTGACACCAAGGAGTGCCCGTGCTTTTGGGAAAAGCACTGGGCAGATAAAGCCTATTTCCACATTTCTTGCTAGCGTCTCCTTCAAAGTTCATGGGTTTGTTCATCTTTTAGAGCTGTTCCAGATGCCTTTGTAGTTTACATGTACTAAATGTAGCAGGTATTGCTTTCATGCCGTCCTAATAGATTTGAAGTTGGGATCTACTCAGGCTTCAATGTCTCAGAAGAAGCAACGTCGATTCTTTGAGTTCTATTCTTGAACGTGAGAATGATACTTATGTAGTTAATGAATTAATTAAATCGAATTCACTTGAATGGAAAAATTGTCTTGTTCATGTAGATTTTAACTTGGGAAATTGATATTTGAGTTCTACTTTTCATTGTTGTTGCTTTTCTGTATTCTTTGATTGCACAGATAGCAGATGTACTAACCAAGTATTGTGTGAAACTGGAGGAAATGTCCTTCCTCTTGGCAGCTGATGTTCACAAGCTCATTAACGCTAAGGCCATGGTAAATGTTTTACCTGGGGCAAGATAGCAGTCTGAATATTCCTAGAATGTCTTTCTTTCCCCAGATGAAATTCATTTTTTCTGCCTATCAATCACTGAAATATAGAAGAAATTTCTACTTGGCAGGGTATTGGTTATCATTTGTGTTCTTTTCTCCCCTCATTTTCTGTAGAAGAGACAATTTTTTGTTTGTTTTTGCATGTTGCCTAAAACACCCACATATCCTCTGAACTCAGTGGAGGCCATGATGTGGTTTAACTTTTATGCTTGCATGGATATTTACTGTACTGGGATGAACAAAAATGTAATGACCAAAATGTCTGAAATTATTGGCACCTGGAAAAATTGGTTCAAAACTGCAGAGCTTGTTTGTCAAGCCTGCTGGTGGCAGGTACCCCATCTGCATCAGCACAGACTAAATCATCCAGGGGACAGCACAAACAGCTGGAGGTACCTGAGAGCATTACACCCTTGTGTAATGGACACAATAGAGGTGGCAAAATTTGTTTGTAGGAGACTTTCATTTGTTTCCTTGCTGCAAAGGAGCATCAGAGGATCGCTGAACCTAGAAGACACTAGGAAAGTCATCTGGGCAGACTGGGCAGTCTCAACAAAGCAACCACTGTTAAAGAAAGAGAGAATGTTCCTAATCATATAAGCAGTGAAAAGGAAGAAAAGCAGCCGAAGATAAGGAGACAGAATCAAACACGGTTTAGGGGGTGAACTGGCAGATCAGTGTTTATGGAATGAGGAGTCTAATTGTATTTTTCTATTTCATGTTCTTAAAGTGAGTTTATTTGAAACTGACACTGCTTCTGAGAGGCAACTGTATAAAAAACAGTGAATGAGGCTGAGTGTCATGAATTCTTGGGTGACCTTGGCTTTCTTCATATTTGGGTTGAATTGGGTCCACTTATGGTGTAGAACAGGAGAAAAAAATAAGCACGCCACTAGTCTTGGCCACCTACATAATAAGGCCAGGCTAAAGTGAGAAGGGAACATGGCAATGAAATACATAGCTTACAGAAGAAGAGGAAAGATCTTGCAGCAGGACCTGGAGAACCATGACATTTCAATTCTACATTTGGAGTTTATTGAAACAATTAACTTTAAAAACAAACAAACAAAATGCAGAATGTTAAACTTTACAATTAAAAACATTTGTAAATGCTTCTCTTTCCTATTCAAAATGCCCTTACCGAAGGATCCGTTTCTTCAAATTTGTTGCTCTTGTTCAAACAACTCCATGGCTGGCTTGCAAGCATCATACATTCCCACATAAATAACAGACATAACTGTAGACAGGGAGAAGCAAATAATTTGCTGATTGATTTCATCCTAGTGACATTAAAATTGGCCTTTTAAGCAGGAACCAGTATATTAATAAGACATTGGTCTTCAAATGCTTTCCTGTATCCTCATGTCAAGCAACTTGCCTGTATTATTAACATACATAAATAGACAGATGCCTCTGTTTCACTGTAACTCTTCTGCAAAAACACAGTAGTGAAGAACATAGCTGAGATACAGAGATGCCTCTGAACAAATAACTCAATTGGCCCAGATTCTACCTAAACTTTAGGGAAGCTGGTAGGTTTGGTAATCTGATGAGCTGAGTATCGAGCTTTGCCACCGCCTAAAAGGTCCTGTTCCTTTCCTCTGTTTGCATCCTCTTTCAATAATGTTCTCCCGCTGCTTAACCTGTACCAGCACAAGGGCCCACTGGACCTCTCCAACTGTCAATTCAATTCCCTCACAGCAGAAGACACCCCAGCTCTGTACTTTCTCATGGAAGATCTAATGAACAGCACTACCAGGTAGGAAGAGAGGAAGGGAAAGATCAGGAGCAGAGGTAAGGAAAGTGCTGGATTCTGCACCTGGGCCAACCCTGGATGTATGTACAGACTAGGGAATAAGAAGCTGGAAAGCAGTGCTGCAGAAAGGGACCTGGGGGTCCTGGTCACTGGCAGATTGAACATGAGCCAGCAGTGCCCTGGCAGCCAGGTCGGCCAACTCCGTCCTGAGGTGCATCACAGCCGGGCAAGGGAGGGGATTGTCCTGCTCTGCAGCAGCCTTATCTTTAATATTCTGGGCAGTTTTGGGTGCCACAATATGAAAAAGATATAAAGCTATGAGAGAGTGGTCAAAGAAGGGCTATGAAGAAGGTGAAGGGCCTTGAAGGGAAGCTGTATGAGGAGTGGCTGAGGTAATTTGGTTTTTTCAGCCTGGAGGAGACTGAGGGGAGACCTCACTGCAGTTACAGCTTCCTCCTGAGGGGAAGAGGAGGGGCAGACACTGATCTCTTCTCTGTGACCAGTGACAGGAAGGCCTGAAGTTCTGTCAGGGAGGTTTAGGCTGGATATTAGAAAAAGGTTCTTCACCCAGAGGATGTCTGGGCTGAAAGGCCCCCCAGGGTCACAGCATCAGCCTGCCAGAATTCTAGAAGCGTTTGGACAATGCTCTCAGGCACAAGGTGTGACTCCTGGGGATGGTGCTGTGCAGGTCCAGGAGTTGGATCCAGTGATCCTTACAGGTCCCTTCCAACACAGCATATTCTGTTATTCTGTGATTCTTTGCTTGCCTGCTTTCACTGTGAGCCGAAATCAGAAAGCTGAGTTTAAATGGGATTAAGACATGAATCTTTGTTGTCTGGAGGGGAGAAAAATCACAATATCACTAATGCTTACAGGATTATATGAATGGGACAGGGAGAGAGAATCTGGGCTTTTACTATGCTGGGATTTATTTTAACTTCAGTGGTATCAAATCTTCTAATGTGCAGAACAGTAATGTATTTTTCCTATCTTCATTTTGTTCCGTTCTTCCCTGTTCACTGCTTATAATGGGACCACACACAGGATTAAAGACACTACAGATCTAATTGCAGTCTGGATTGAATTTAAGGAAAAGTAAAAAATCGGGGGGGTGGGGGTTGCTGCTAAGCTGGTTTTCTCCAACACAGCTTAACAAGATGTTTTGTTTGAATATTTACAGTGCTATTGAGGCCTATTCTTCCTGAAGCTTTTAACTAAATTTTGAAGTTAGTGAGAATTTATGGCCCTGGGCACAATTTTTAGCATACTAGAATACAAAAAAGAAATTTAAGAGTTGAGCATAAACAATGAAAATTCCATGTAGGTTTGCTCTGTGAAGATGACAGATGATTACAAGCACTTGACTATCAGTTAATTTAGAAATTATCAGTTTGCACTTACTTTTCATGTGATCTCATCACGGAAATGGTTGCTAGGATGCTATGCTTTGAAATTTGAAACTCTCCCCAGAAAAAGAGCAATTGTGAAAAGGTTTTTTGGAATCTATTTTCTTTTTGGCAGCCTCTCAATAGTGAAATTATTGATGCTAAGTGGTTTTCTTATATCAAGGCTTCATCTTACAAGCACTTATACCTAGATTTAATTTATGCTCTATGTTAGATCTCTGAGTGAAGCTAAGCTTGCATAAGACATATGTATTCAGCTGACCTTAAACTCCTGTTAACTTTCTGTGCCTAATATTTTTTCCTTGCTTCTGGCAATTATGTTTCCAGGTTACTTTTTAGATCATGGAAATAATTTTTCAGTGGTCACTAGCTTTCACCACTGAACAAACATGGAGACTCATGTAAAATGGAAGCTGTGTGTGTCTGAGCCGAGTTGCTTAAAACCTCAGTGAGAGGATGAATAGTGAACATTACATGCCTGCATGGCACTTTGGCTAAGTCCTCTCAAATCCCAGTCCCTGGTAATTTTTAGCAAGTCTTGTGACTTTCCTCTCACCTTTTATGTGTGAGGGTATTTTAAAACTTTTAGTCTATTCCAGACGATGCAGATAGAACTGGGACTCTGTCTGCAAGCATTGGAGATCACTTGTGACAGTCATGGCTTGGTGCTTTTGGCAGAGGTGATCCCTGCACGACCTTGTGTTATGCTGAGCAGGACAGTAGTTGGCTGCTGTAGGGAGCAGCTAGGCAAGAAGACCTGAATGAGAGGGAGAAATAGGAAGACATAAACAGACTAGAGAGCCCTTAATCCATGCAATGGGAGCAGCCACTGGAAGGAACAGGTCAGAGAATCTCAAACAGGAAATCAATACTAAGCTTGTTTTGTATTTCAGAAAGAGGAGATTTATACCTTTCTGCTAGAAATTCTGAAATACGCACATATACCTATGAATACTTATCTGGATAGTCCTGACCTTAACAGTTATTTGAATATTATATACTGAAGAATCTTTCTTGTGAATTTGAGACCCAGGAGGCCTGACACTTTATTCACTTATATCCTTTTCCTAAATGACTAGTTAATGCCAGGGGAATTAGTCCCCATATGCAATAGTCCTGACTTAATTTATGAAGTGTCAGAATGGGGCCAGTAAGTCAGTAGACATGTAAGCCCAGAGATGTAGTGGAATCCTGATTCAAAAGAAAACAGCAATCATGTTCATTTCCCTCTAGCTGTGACCGAGAAAAGTATTTACATCCTAAGAAAAGGGAATTACATGCTATTGTCCTGAAAAGAAACCACAAATTATAGAGAAAAATCCAGCTCACTCCTCAGAACATCTGGGGAAAGCAGATGGATAGAAGGCTGATTCCCAGGAATATACAGGAGGCACACTGATCCACCTGGCCTCTGCTGATACCTCCTTCACCTGTGGCCCACTTGTCCTGGAGTCTTGGGACCCATGAATGGTTTTGGGGTTGCAGGAAGGATGAATTGACTCTGAGACATTGGGGAAAATCCGAGGATAAAGACTCCACTGCCATTCTTGAAAGGGGAACATGATGTCGGGCTGGAGGGGGAGCCCAAATACTTGCTGTGCTGAAGGTAACTGGGGAGCAGGGCAGTGGGGACAGAAGAGTGCTTTGTTCTAGTGTGGGATACACTCATACAAGGAGGTAGGAGCTCCACATTATGAAGCAACTATTAAGCCAAATCTTTATAAAATGGTTTTAATCAAGTCTTCTAGGAATAGCCCATGACTAAAGCTCTGACTAAAATACCCTCACTAGGACTCACTAGAAGAGAAGTTGACAACCATGCAAATGCCACCCACACAGCTGGTCATTGTGGACCCAGAAATCAGGGCATGCTAAAATCTGCAGGACAATACCTTATAACAATAAATCAAGTCTGCTCTTCTGTTGATGGTGTCACTGTGGCTCCCAGGTAGGCTGGCAGTAGTGTCTCTGCAATCCTCCATTGAGCATACCAGCTCCCTGAGTATCCCTCTCCATTGGATGGAAGAGACCTACCCCACAGACAGCTGCAAGGAGTACCCACTGTTTTCTATCCATGTTCTCTAGCCAGATTTGTTGGCTTGCTAGAGGTTTGTGGCACAGGCTGGTTGGAGCAGGGCCTGAGGATGTGAACTGGTATGCTGGGAAGGAGGGAGCACAAGCAGCATGTCTCTAGAGAGCAAAATGGGAGTTCCTCTGTGGCTTATAAGCATTTATCACAGCAGGACATAGGCAGTTGGAGTAGCCTCTTCTTGCTCAGGATAACCCAGGAGTCTAATTTAGGCAACTACAATCCCAGACATAAAACCAAAATGCAATGCATGTGACCACTGAGGTCCTGCATGAGTAATCAATCACTTTGATGGCATTTTTCTTTGTCTGCAAACTGATAGGTTTAGTTTGTGGGGGAAAAAAGAGAAAAGGAATTTTTAAGCTGAATAAAAATCAGCACTTCAAAAAATATATAGTCTACCCTTTCTTACTGTTTATAGGCCTCTAATTTGATAGTGCTGCTGCAGCTGCCAAACTGTCTAGATTGACTCAAAGTTACTGTAATAACATTCATTTCTTCTATATGAGGTAGTGTAGGAGAACTCTCTTTTCAAAAATCGTCAGCTAATGATGGAAGATAAAATAGATTACTTCTAAACAGGTATTTTTAGCTAAAAGAACTTGATTATATTAGAAGTTCTGGTCTATAAATATAACAGTTTGTGAACTGTTCTCATCTGTCTCGTCCCTGTCCTGTGTCAGTAGGGGGAAGTAGTAACTAAGACCTTCTGTGGCTTAGATACTAAGTGCTTTCATCAGAGTATTTTTGTCCACCCTCCTTTTTCTCCCTCTTTGACATCAGCAAGGTTTATTTATATTCTGCTATGAGGTATTTTATCTACTACTGAAAATTACTGACAACTGGTTTGTCAGTGACGCTTATGTCCAAATAAATCTGCTTAGTTTGCAACATTTTTTGTTAATCTGGATTAAAATACTGCAGATGCTTCTCCCTGAAAGATATTAATATTATTTCAATTAGGCTAGTCACTGTAACAGCAGTTTTCTAAAAATTGCAGTGATGGTGGCTTCGAGGCATGCAGTGTGAGCAAGGACACCTCTCGCTCCCCTTCCAGACCTCAGGCTGTGTCTCCAAACTCTCTGGCTGCTCCGAGCAGAGCCAGTTTAGCTCCACCCTCTGAGCAGTCCAGCCCTTATTTATATGAAGTCTGTGGTCCAACTGGCTTCAGATGGTGTGTGTTATGTGCGTGTGCCTGCCTCCTGAGTGTGAGACAAGCTGGGATCATGAGCCAGGGTTGTTCCAAGTGGTTTTAATCAGCAGCCCATTAGAGGAGAACGGAAAATTTCAAACAGGGTAAGAACCAAGTAAGTAAACGTAACTTTGAACTTGCAATCTGGACAAAACAAATGCAAATAAAAATCTTCATAGTCTGTCAGTTTTCAGATAAATTATCACTTTTAGAGAGAAAGCTGTGCGTTATAACAGGAAGGAGGAAATTTAAAAGGACTGGAATGAAGGAAACTGTAAAAACAAAGTGGGAATTGAGAATGCAAGAGAAAAAACAGCAAAGGATTGTTCACAAAGTTGGTACACTCTCTTACTTTTTTAAGCTGTGGACAGGACATGTTAAGCTTTAACCTCTTCCTTTCTTGTATACTATTGTCTGGCTCAGTAAGTAGTTCCTTTTGCAAAGGGGGTAAAGATTCTGCTCCTCACCTGTCTGCTGCCAGGTTTGTTTTCCTGAGAGCATGGAGTAGAAGAGCTCTTCACAGGTCCTTGCAGGAGGCCCCGTGGCATGCTGCTGTTTGCTGCTGCTCACTAGTTGTTTTTTCACAGGTTGTTCCAGTACCTCCATGGGAAGGCGTTCCCCAAACCTCTGCTCCTCTGGAACTCGTGACTTCTTGCCTGTTACCAGGAAAACACTCACTTTTTCCCATAGAAATGGGAAAATTCATGCTAGCTTTGAGTAAAATGTGCCTCTGAACTTCTTTTACCCTGGCAAGACGTGGCTACTTGGACTGCACCTGCAATGTGGCAAAGGGGAAAGTGAGGCCATGGTTTGTGGGCAAGTCCTCAGATGCCGCAGGCTTTGTCGCCCTCGTCCCTTCCTTCTGGCCTTAGTGGTGGCCCTCTGTCTGTTCTGCCAGACCCTGACTCCTCTCATGACCAGCAGCATCCTTTCAGCAGTTGTTAATGGGATTGCACCCAACAAACTGACTAAAACACAGCGAGGAAGATACAAGGAGGTCTACCCAAGCACCATTCACTGCTTCATCCCTGGCAGCATTTCAGAGACAGTGAAAAAGGTAAGTCAGCTGGAAGAGAGTGCTGAGCAATAATTAGCAAAGCAAGGGATAGAAAGTCTGGCAGGATCATCTGAGTCCAGCTAAAATTAGCCTAAGCTTGGAAGTCTGGGATCTGTATACAAACAAATGGGTGATCTAATGACAGCAGCATATGCACAAGCACATTCCCATTACCAGCTCCTCAGTGTGCTGTTATTAACACAGGAATCCTGAAATCTTCAACTGAAATATGGCATTGCCCTGTGATTCCAGCAAGATTTCCGTTTGCTGCACAGACCATGCTTTATTTTGGCTTTGGGAATTGGTTTAGAGGCTTTACAGTACAGGCACGTAAATCAGGAGCCAGTGGGGTTTCATGGAAGTGACAGAGGCTGTTAATTGGCACAGGGACAGCAGCTCCCCTGTATTACAGTTATCTGCTCGTCAGCTCTGAACTTTACTGGGATTCTGCTGAGAAGCTGAATTAAACTGCATTTGAGAAATAAAAGAATATTTTCAAATCACACTATATACTTTGGAATCTCTGTCTCACAAATTTTACTTTGTCCATAGGTTAATTGACTTCATGTTTATTTTGTATAGGGTTCCTAGGATGGGTGTTAAAACTTAACAAATGGAGACACAGTTATTTTTGTTGGAAAATGTAGTTTGTTAAATGGTTTCCAGATTGAGGTAGTTATTTTTACTCTGGAATCTGTGATCAGCACTAGTATAAATGTTTCAGGTTTCCTTCAGTCCTGTAGAGGAGCTGCTAACAGTGCAGCAGATACCACACCATGAAATTATCATTATCCTAACATTTAATGTCCAACTGTAGCAGAACTGTAAAAAATTTGTTACCTCACAAATTATGGACAGCAACCACATAAAGCAATTCAAATATGTATGTTAAAAAAAAACCAAAACAACCCAAACAAAAAAAGCCAGGCTGCTTCTTTGATTAGACGGAGTTCATAGTCTAAAAGGTCAGCAATATTGATTTTAGGAGAGCAGCTGTAAAGTGCATCTTCTGCAACAATCAAAAACAGATAAGGGGAATAACTGTGGCATAAACTCTTTAACCTTAACTCTTAAAATACTGGGTTTTTTTCTTATAGTGCATGCTGCATTTGTCATAGTTTTATATTTTAATGACCTTTTAGTACACTAGGTACCCAGATTCAGATCTGATCTGCAATATGATATAAATAATTACAGCTTAAAGGGAAATAGGCACAGCTGACACATGCGGGTTGCATTGTATTACATCTATAGAAACAGTCTATTCCTCTTTACTCATTGCTATTGTAATGGCAAAAAACACTTCATACCTTGGGCTACTTAATGTCTATAAGAACTGGTGAAGTAATGGCAAAGTTTTGCTGGTATGCTGTTTGGCTGAAAATATCTGTAGCATCTTTTGCAAATTGCCTGAGAAAAAATGCAGATTGACATTGAACTTTGTGTGCTGGCCAATAGAAACGAGAAGAAAGCTTTTGTTTTTACAACATGCTGTACTTACTGCACTCCAGCATACGTGTTTGGATGTGACTATCACATGCACATGCTGGGCCTGTAGTACAGATGTGTGTATATTAACCCTTATTGGTATGTTTTCTAGGGCTGTGCTACCTTAACACATTCCTTTTCAAGTTCTTAAGACCACCCATAGCTAGCTCCCTGTTTGTCTTGAATTTCTCCTCTAGAGCAAGATGAACAAAATATCTTACACATGTTGGGATGTTACTCTAAGTTGCTCTCTGTTTCCCAACTTTCTCTGCTGGTTGTGTGGGCTGAATAATAATCTCAGAGAACAGAAAAGACAAACATCACCAAAAATCTCTACCACTTTGCTTTGAAAGCATGTTCTTGAACTGTGTTTTCATCCACTGCTTATTCAGATAGCTGAACTGTTATCTAGCTTTATTTTATTGGGCACTCAGTAACATCTAAGACAGATGTCACTGTTGAAATTTTACACTTTTATTTTACAGTCACGTGCCCACTGACAGGAACTAATTTGAAAACAATTTTTCATTAAAGCTCTGGTTAAAATCTTCATGTATGAACCTGGAAAAATACTTCAAAATATAGTTATTCACATCTATAATTAACTAGTCATACATTTGTCCCTATTCAATTAAAAATCCAGCAAGAAAATTTAAATGCATTTAAAAAATCTATTATACAGTTAAACAGTGACTTAAAGCAAACACTGCATCATGTCTTATGAAATCAAAGTTCATTAATAAATTTTAAGGAAAATAAGACCCTGCTGGAGATATTATTTTTTAGGTAGCACATAGCGTTTATGGGTTTTGAGTGATAGCATGTCACACTGCATATTCGCTTATGGGTAGGGGCAGGTTTCGTTCTTGCCTTCTTCAGAAAAACAACCAGTATTGTGTTGAGCCTGTGGTGAGAATTTGTTTCTGATTGTTATTAGAGGGGCAAAATCCCTTTCCAAAATATAATAATTCATTTAGAGTATGCACAGCATTAAGTGCCTCAAAAAACTTCCACCAAACAAAAACAAAAACCCCTGGCATCTTTTATGGGCCATTTCTTGGCAGCAAAGGAAGGAAAACAGAAGTCAACATTTTCTAGTACAAAATTAAATGTTAATATCTGAAGCATGAAAAATAGAAGGCTTATTTCTGATTCTCCAGCATTAAAGGCAATAGAGAGTGATATCCCATCTAATAGCAAGCTGTCTGTAGCTTAGCAGACTCTTACCTCCCGAGTGATGAAATATTGGGAATACATATAGTAGGGAGAAGAGCTGGTGCTGTAGCATTGAAACTGGAATAAGTATCAACCCCCCCCAAAAAAAAATTGAAAAATCAACCCATACAAGCCCTGGCACATTATTGTGTACCAGCCAGCTGTAATAGTGTTACACTTACCTTCAGTAATTTCACTCTGCTTCTTGGCCAGTTTTGAGAAGAGCTAATTATCTGGTTAACCTATGCTTCCACTCTCAGAATTAATTCATCCAGAAACAATTTAGATGTCTCTGCACACATGTAATTTTGCCCAGGTAGATGGTGTACCTCTGCTGGGTAGAAGGAATATAGACTGTATTGCTTTTAGGAGGGCAGATACCTGGTGTAGAGTTGCTTTCCAGTCAGAGAAGACCCAAAACCACTTTTCCTATTTTTCTTAAAAGGCCTAGTTCCCAAATCATTAAGCTTTATGTCCAGGTTGAAATTGTGAGCCTGGTTCACCATACTAGCAGTAGGATTTTCTGTTTGGTCCTGGAAAGCAAAATTCTCTCTTTTCTTTATATCTTCCACAGCTGAAAAAAAAAGGAGGAGGAAATTATTAATCACCTTTTATAGTTACTACTCCTGTGATAGGCACTTTTTTGGCATACTAGCTTTCCAGCCATTATGAATGTATTTAGACAAAAAAAACAACAAACAAAAAATTTTCAATTTTAAATTGGGTTTTGAAGGAGATTATTTCATGGATACTCACAAGACTTTTGATTCACATGCCCTGGCCATTTAGGCCAGCTGAGAACAAGAAAGCAAAGAAGATACACAGCTGATTATATGAGAACTTGATGAATGGGTTAGGCTGGTATCCAAATAAATGAAATACAGGTGTGGTGAAAAAAAGCTGTCTTTGTCTTCTTTTCAAGGCCCTGAACCTGCCACTTAGCTTTTGTTAAAATATGTATTTCAAAGAGGAATTATATTGAAATGAGCGAACAGGAAGTATAAGAAAAGGCTTTTTATGGCTTCAGTCTGAACAGATAGGATAGGATAGGATAGGATAGGATAGGATAGGATAGGATAGGATAGGATAGGATAGGATAGGATAGGATAGGATAGGATAGGATAGGATAGGATAGGATAGGATAGGATAGGATAGGATAGGATAGGATAGGATAGGATAGGATAGGATAGGATAGGATAGGATAGGATAGGATAGGATAGGATAGGATAGGATAGGATAGGATAGGATAGGATAGAATTTCCTATGAGTGGACAGTATGAAAGATACTAGATAATGGCAGGCTGATGTGGCCAATCTGAAAGGTACTATGTAGAAAAAGAAGGGGAAAAAAAGAAAGAAAAGAAAAACATCATAGTTTAGTCTTAACCAACATCTAGAGAAATACCTGGTTGAATGTCTTGCATAGGTTACTGGCCAAGGCATCTATATTTGAAAATTGGCAGTGAAATTACTGAAGAGCTGAGAAAATATTACTAGAACGTTAGAACATGGGATATCCTGAGTGGAATTATCCTCTCTTTACTTGAGTGTTCCACTCTGTCAGAGGCAGAAAGCTGGACTTCACAGTCAATGGAAACGACTGCGTCTAATGCAAAATTCATCATGAATTAATGCAGACATTTAAAACAAATCTAGTGAATTTCATCCTCTAAAGACTCATCTCTTTTTCTATTGTTTGTTTTTGTTTTTTAAATGGAATATGCCCATTTCAGACAGAATAAGCAGGCAACAAAGGAGAAGCAGAGTCTGTTGTGGAAGAAGGCATGGGGAAAGGAAGCAGATGTGGGAGAGTAGGGAACTACAGCTGCAAACTGTAGTAACCTCAGAAAGAACAGAAGAGATTGTGTACAGAAAGGGCTGAATTTTGCAAGGGAAAAGAAAGGGAGATGAGAATGGAAATAGAAAGAAAAGAAGACAAAGCTAATGAGAAGTTTTGAAATGTAAATATCTGAAAAAGGAGAACTGAAGCTGGATGATAGAATGAGATGATTTTTGCTATTATGCAGAATGGAGCATAGTGAGAGTTCTGGATGGAAAAGATTACATTATGCATAATAAGGTTGAATACATTCTTAAGGTTTGATACATTTTTAACTTAAAAGCTATTTTACAGAATAAGTAGGGGGATGAGAACTTTTCACAAAAGAACAAACAACTTTCCTAGTATGAAATCTGCAACCAGAAAGCAATCGACATAGGAGGGTATGGTATCAGTGACTGATTTCCTTGGAATGATACCACAATCACATTGTACCCTATGAAAGGAGGACATTTGTTTTCCCCCTTTGTAATGAAAAATGAAATTCCACTAAGGAAGCAACTATTTTTAATGAGAAGATAGCTAGAGATATTCTGGTGATAAAGGGCAAGGCTATTGTGGTAGCAGTCAGGAAGGAGGGGCAGGGTGGAGACTTTGCAGGAAGGGAGCTTTGAGAAGGACACATGAGGAGCAAATGAAGGCAGAATCTCACTCATATAATTCACTGCAACTTCATCCAAAACGAGGTGTTTTGATAAGTGGTAGGATTGTCTTATTGTCTGTTCTCAAGACAAGGCCATCAGGATCATGTACTACATGCAGGCATATAGCAAAAAGCATTTTGATAAAATGACTCTCTACTTCCTGCTCAGAGTGTTGGTGATGACTGTGCAAATACCTCAAGTTTTGCTCTTGGATTTATAAAGTCATCAGAAGACAGCCATCAAAGTAATGCCAATAATCTAATTGCTTGTTCTGTATTTATCCAACAAACAATTCAAAGCAGAATTACATTCCAGCCATTTAATTCTACAACCCAGTCCTTTCTGATTAGGAAATTCAACAGAACATAAAGCAAACGTTTAAATATCCTCCAGAAAGTGAAACAGGAAATTCGATACAGCAGCTATGCACACTTTTAAATATAATGGTAGTATGAACAACTTATTATTTCAATGAACTTTTATGCAAACACAAAAAGGAATTTAGAAGTCACATTTGGATCTAGTAAACATCTGCATAGTCCCATAAATGAGTGGCTTGGCGCATTAGAACTGTATGCTAAGTTTTTATTATCACTCTTATTGATGCTGTTCAATAATAGTGCAGTATTTTCTGGGAATCCCATTCATGTATTTTTTGTAATATTGTTCTGCTAGGTGGTATTTAGTAGCAAAGGTAGATGCTGACTTCCTTTGCTAGCTAAATGGGAATTTAAGCTGCTCAGTACCTGTGAATATTGCTAATAGTGCTGTCCTTGTTTTTATAAGGCCAGTTTTCCTTTGTGGTATTTTTGTTGCACTCTGTTTTCATGCAAAGGCTTTTTGGTTTGCACAGTGTCTCATACATCTCTTTTGCAGCTGCTTAGTACCTGCAGGAAGCATAGAGTTAAAGTAAGCTGCAGTCAAGTTATTTAAAGGTACTGGACCAAATCTCTGATCGTCTTGGCTGGCTTAGTGTGAAAAGTGGATGCTTATAATCAACACAAAGACTAATGACACCAGAACTCAGTAGCTGAAAAGATGATTCACAGTTTTTGAGTTCTTTCCTGAGAGAAGCTTAGGCCATGACATGAGTTGGGCCATTATGTTAGCATGGAGAATTTTGTTTCTGCAGTTGAAGTGATGGTCAGTGAAACTTACGGCAACAGCTCAAACTGTATATTTGCTTCTTTTCCAGGCATAGACAATGCATCAATATTTATGGAATTATGTAATATTCTTGGAATCTTTAAGAACTGCCAAGGAACTGTTTTACTCTCTTCAGCTTGAAATATCTTCACTATTTTCTTCTTGGCCAAAACAAAACTAGTAATTATACATCATAAGATTCAGTTACTGACCAAGTTCTAGATTTTTGGAACAACCCAGAAATTCTGTACAATAGAGGAAAGCTTCAGAGGCTACTAGAATCAATTATATCCTTATACATTCATAACCTAGAATTGGATATACTGGTTTCAAGGGAAATGTCAAAACATTTTCTATTTAACAGAGAACTTCACAGCTCCCTGGAAGTTGCAGACAGACTGAACTAAGAATTGCAACTCTGAAAATGATCTGTTTTCAGTTGCTTAAAGATGGTTATATAATTCTTCAGCTTTTTTATTATATAAACCGGGCCTTTTATCTTAAGACATCAAAAGAGTACACATTTGATACAATTGAAAAAATACATGTAATAAATTTTAATGGAGCTCAATTTGTTTTCTTTTCTGTTTTTCATGTTATTCTGTAAATTGAAATCAAAATTACAAAATTCATTTTTATGCATTTTTGTTTACTTTACAGCCCACTCTGGTTTGTTTGGACCAGTTGTTAAGGCTGTGCATCATCTGTGTAAAAGCCAGTTACACTAAAATGAGGTCAGTGACTCAGCTAAGTGCAGTATTTTGTGAGCTGTAAGAGCAGGTATATCATATCAAAGCTGACATAGGTCTCATCCAAAATCATATGGGAGATCTCAGCCTTACTGTAAAGCCTCACTAATTTCTGTGGAGACAAACACACAATTTTCTAGCTATGACATGGACTGCAGATGTTCTTACCAATCCCTTTCACGTAAGGCACATTGAGTCTGTAATAAACTGACCTGCTAACAAATAGTCTGAGTCTTCAAACTTGAAAAGAGCCAAAAGAATCATTGGGACATGGGAACATTTGACCGTTTACAATTCTCAAATTTTTTAAATGTTATTGATCCTTTTTTTTTGTTTGTTTCTGAGTCTGCTGTACATTAAAATCATAGGAATTGCAAAAAAATCAGAACCATAATATGTGGAAATATGTGAACAGCTTATTTTCATCTATTGTACACTGCTTGTCTTGTACTCTCTGCCCAGATCTCATTTTTATGACTGAGAAACATTTTATGAAAACCAGCAGACTCTTTAAATATATAAACATGACTGTTATTGCTATAATATTGGAAATTCTGAAAAACATCTAGTAGTAACTAGATCAGTATGTCCAGTGATACAAGGCATTTTGTATAAAGCTTTGGAAAACAGTATGGAATCACTTGCTACAAGCATGCAATTGGTCAGATTTTTAAAAAAAAAAATCTGTGTAGGTGAAAACCCACCCTACACTGCACTGGCGTAGCAAACAGAGAGGACATGTTGCATCTTATAACGTGGGGTGCAAATAGCTATGAAAGGACAGGGCAGAGAAAATAAATTTGGCAGTACTAAGCATGGATCTCAAGCAAGTACCCTAAAAGGTGTGGAGATACTTCATATTATTTAATCGTACCAGATTAGACATCAGGTCAAGCTGTTAAATTTAGACTTCTGGATTGTTTCTATGTCCCAGAGACGCCGTTGCGGCACTTTGGGGAGCTGGTGGATACAAATGCCAGTACCCAGCGCCTTCACCAGCGCCCGGGCGGCAGGCAGGGCTGGGGCACACACGAACGTGTCCCTGCTCGGTGCAGGCTTCGGGCTGCAGCAGCCTCAGCGCTTTTGCTGTCTCCGGAGCGAGTGTCCCAAGAAAAGCCCCCGCAGCAGCTGGTGCTGTGCTGTCTGTGCGGGCTGTCGCCAGCCCTCTGATCACCCATCCCGGGGACGGCGCCCGGTGGGGGCTGAACGCTGCGTGGGCCCCGTGGAGCCGCTCGGGGCCATTTCCTTTGTGTTTTGTGGAAGTGACCCAGGTTTAGGCCACTGCCTGAACTTCCCCCCCCCCCTTTTTTTTCCTCTCCTATGCTGCTATCAGTGTGCTGTTGAATATTCGTCACTGCCAAATTCGAGCATTGTAAACACTGCAGCCCTTCCTTCCCCAGAGACCTGAGGAAGATCCCTTCCGTATCACGGCTGATGCTGAGGCGAGATCTTCCTTGGCACATCCCGCTGCAGGCAGGCGGGCTGAGCCCCTGGGGATGCCTGGGCCTGCTTGGTTCCTGTTCCTTGTGCCTGGTCCCTCGGGCCCGCAGGGCACCGGGGCCGAGGCCTGACGCAGCAGATGTGCGAGCTGGGGAGCCTTGGGACTGGAGTCGGCCCTGGCTGGCCCTGGAGTACTGGCCGCGGGGGAACGGGGTCATTGCTGGGTGCTTGAAGCAAAATACTTCAGAGATGACACTGCAGGAGGCTTTGCTTCCACGAAGAAAGGTGTGTTTTCATGGCATAACATTAGTGTGGTAATTGTTGGTGAGGAGGGGGGGCACACAAAGTGCCGCCACATCCAAGGCAGGACCCTTGCCCCAGGCCACGCTGGGAGGGATGGGAGTGGGAGAAGCCATAATAGCCAGCAAAAATGGAACAGGAACAGGGACATGTCCTGGTCTGCAGCCCCTCTGTATTCCTCACGTGTCCTCAGTTCACCCTGCAGCACGGGCCCCTGCAGCACACCTGGGATGGAAAATGGAATTTTCTTGCAAAATAAAGCAAGAGGTGTCACTGTCTTCTGGGTTTCTTCCATGATGCAAGTGAAATGGAAAGTAGGTAGTATTTGGCTGGAATGCCTGGAAGAGAAGGGAGAGAGAACACAAGAGGGGGGCTGGGATAAGGGCTGGATTTAGGAACAGGGAGGGAGGAAGGGAAATGGAGAGGAAGGGCTGCCAGCAGCTGCTGGCGCTGCAAGAGAACAGGAAGTAGAAAAGATAAGAGGAGAGGAAGGGGGGCAAAGGCAGAAGGGAATGAGAGTGAGAGAGAGTTGCTCTGATGGGCATGGGCCATCTGAGACTAACCCTGTGCTTGCCATGTGATTAATGTGTTTTAAAAATTCTGGGATGTCAGGAACACTATCAAACAGGTGACCTAACACAGTTCCGCTGACGTCACCCTGTGCTAAGTGTGCTTACTCCTTCCAGCAAGTGATCAACCTTTACTTGAATATCTCAGTTTCTAAACTAGTTTTGGGTTGCACATTTAGCAAATGTGGAAGACTCTGATAGTGTTGTATTGAAATTTTTTCAAGGTCCCTTCATCAATAATGCTAATGCTTTCCAGGGGTAATGACTGCTCTGGAATAAAAAAAAAAAATGCATTTTAGAAACTCTGAAACAGTTTGTTCTCTTTACTGCTGCAGAAAGCACAATGTAAAACAGCATCCTATACTCAAGGAATACACTACTGAGAAGAGTGATTTTAGTACTGGATCCCAGGCCTGTAAACAACTGGACACATCTTGAATGATATTTATTTGTGTGAAAGCATCTGTCTCTTTTCAGTCTAGTCTACTGTGCAAAAAATAGTGGTGACTTGTTTGTGTAGTGCTTCCTATCTCCAGTGATAAGCTTACCAAAATTAGAAGTTATGGAATAACTTAGTTTTTAAACTGCTGACAGCTGTCAGGTTGAAATTCACAAACTTGCAAAGAACTAAATTCCTGTCCTGAATTTAATCTCTGCTGGTATATTTCAATCCTAAAGACAAATATCTTTCACCAAAATAAAGTCTTGGTTTATAACGGTGTTTTTATTGCAAAAGAACTGCTAGATTGTTGCAGATATTAGCATTCTAATTACCACATGGAGCATTCTATTTTTATTCTATTTTATTGGGGTTTGAACAGCAAGGTTTTGGTAATGGGGGCCTACCAGGATGGCTTCTGTGAGAAGCTGCCAGAAGCTTCTCCCATGTCCCAGAGTCAATGCCAGCCTGTTCTAAGACAGACCTGCCACTGGCCAAGGTTGAGCCCATCAGTGATGGTGGTAGCAACTCTGGAATAACAGATGTAAAAAGGAGAAAAAAGCAACTGTGCAACTGCAACCAGAGAGGGGAGTGATGATGTATGCGAGGAGCAACTCTGCAGACACCAGGTCAGTGAAGGAAGAGGGGGGGGATGTGCTTCAGGCACCAGAGCACAGAGTTGCCTGCAGAAGTGATGAAGACTGTGGTGGGGAAGACTCTCCCCTGCAGTCCACAGAGGTCCACAGTGGAGTAGAGATCCACCAGCAGGCCATGGAGTACCCATGCTGGAGCAGTCTGTTCCTGAAGGGCTGGGCCCTGTGGAAGAAGCCCACGCCAGAGCAGTTTGAAGAATTGCTGCCTGTAGGAAAAGCTCATGTTGGAGAAGTTAATAAAGGACTGTCTCCAGTGGGAGGGACCCCACACTGAAGCACGGAAAGAGTATGAGGAGTCCACCTGCTGAGGAGGAAGGAGCAGCAGAGACAGCGTGTGATGAACTCCAAGCCTCCAGTCCCAGCCGCCCTTCTCCACTGAGGGAGAGGTAGAGAATTCAGGAGGGAAGTTGAACCTGGGAAGACAGGACAAGTGGGGGAAAGGTGTATTGAGATTTGGTTTTATTTCTGATTATCTCACTCTAATTCCATTTATTATTGAACAAATCAGTTTCCCCAAACTGTGTCTGTTTTGCCTATGACAGTAATCAATGAATGATCTCTCCCTATTCTGATCTCTACCCACAAGACTTTTATTGTATTTTTCCCTCTGTTCAGTTGGAAAGAGGAGTGGTAGCGTGGCTTTGGTGGGCACCTGGCTTCCAGACAAGGTTAACCCACCACATTTATTTAAGGCATAAAATATCCCCCTTGCCCAAAGATCTGATGGCAATGGCCCAGTGATTTGCCCTTTTCAGAAACTGATGTTATGTTTGCACTATGACTGTGTGTTTGTGGTGTCTGTTTTCCATTTTTTTCTTTCAAAAAGCTCGTACTCCAGGGTAGATATAGAGGAAGGGTCTTCTCTAAATGCCTTTGTCCCTAGGCACTGTATGGGAAGAGAGTAAGTGGTAGATAATCCAAGTGTATCTTGGGATTCATTGGAGGCATCAGATACCTTTCCACTTGCTCTTATAGGCGAGTCTCTCTGCCGGTCCTCCTGTGGGCTAGATTGTGTGGGACTAATAAGTCAATAAAGAACTGACAAGGTTACATTTAACTTTTTAGAGCACAGTAATCTCCATATCTGTTTAGGATTCCTGTGTATGATTTTACCCCAGCACTCTTCTTACTCAATAATTCTGCATAGCACAACTCAGATGCCTGCACTTACCATCTGCATAGGACCCGGATTCCTTGGAACAGTTCACATGGGACCTACCAAGGCCTCTGTTTAGGTGACCACAGCCACCATCGAAGTCAGATGGCAATTGCTGTTGCCGGTTCACCAGAGCAGCCTAGATTTCAGGAAAAGTTGTTTCCACAAGGGCAAGAACATGGTTTAAAGATCCTTGAGTGCTAACTAGAACTTTCAAACCTTTATAGTGTCAGTTCAAAATGAAGATAGAAAAAATGGAGAGGCAGACAAGATGGAATTTGTGTTCCAGAGTCCCTGATATAAAAAGAATTCTTAAAGATACTGGAACTATTTTCACTGTTGTCACAGTAAGTTACTAGCTTCTTTTTGTGAAAAACAACAACTGTATTTTATACTGCTGAGGAATGTCCTATCTTACAACCATTGTCTTTGCACTGTGTTTGCTGTAGATTGATGCCTCCATTCTCCAGTACTTTGGAAGCCACACGAGAAGAGCAGTTCTCTATGCACCTCCTGCTCACCATGAAACTGACCGTCAGCTCTGTCAGCGCATCCTGACAAAACATGGATATACAGTCACAGTCCTTGAAAACAGAAGACTGGTGGAAGATCTGAGGCTTGAGGGCCCTTCTCGCAGTAAGAATAATTGGAGTTAGTTAATTTGTTAATTACTAAGTATGGTCACTAAATGTAGAATTGATCCAGCGTTCCTCCACAAACATAAAGCATATAAACTCTGATTAAAGTAAGGATAGAAGCCAAATTGTAGCCCTTCTCAGCTGTGTGGATAGTTTTCCACAGTTAGGTGATTCTTCCATAAGCTATATCCTTCTGTAAAAAAATGCAGCAAAGTAGTTGATCATAGTCTTGAGAACTAAATCAGATCAGTTCGTTTTCTGATGACTTTTCAAACCAACTTCACCAATATAACTGAGGGATTTTCAGTAGAATGTTTCATAACAAAACCTGATACATTTGGTTCCTTATAATTTTCTCTCCTAAAGAAAACTTGTATGTGTGAAGGTGATTTTTTCCTTCACATATAAAAATCATCTAGTAATGTTTTGATTGTTCTGTAATCTTGTTAAAGAACACAATATAGGACAAGTACATTTCCACTTGCTGCTGAATGTGGGATAGATTACGGTTGGTTCTCAGTTCCTCTTGAAATTTGATCCATACTTCAAGCAGACTACTGAAGAATCCTGATCTCTTGCACTGTAGCTTCATTGTGTAGAGTTGCACTGTGCTTGATAGAGAAGGTTGGGTACCAGTCAGATATGTGATGACCATGTTTGAGTGCTCTTGGAGACTTCAGAGGTAAGAACTGAAACTGTGATGCCAAACTGATCTTGGAAGTCAATTCAGGAAATGGAAGGCTGTAATAAAAATACACAGGCTGCAATTCTGTCAGAAGAAAAACAGATATTTCTCGTGCTAAAGGGAGTGCTATTTGCATAATTCAGGCTTGCAATACACTTCTGGAGCTACCAGAGGCTCAGGTTTGTTTTGATCTTTAACCAAATCAGATAATTTCATAGATGAAAACTACAATTTCTTAACATGCTAGAGATTGCTCAAAATTCCATCCCTAATTTCAAGTTTCTTTAAGAAACTTTCTTGAAAATGAGGTGCATGTGGTTTTCTTTGGCAAGCTATACCAAGAAGTAGTAAATTGTCTTCATCTCACTCTTATTTTAATCTAGTTTTATAGTCACCTTTTAGCCACTCCTTGCCTCGAGCACTTTCATCTCAGAGTGACAAGACACACCATGTCTACAGGCTTTGCTAATGTCAGATGGGCTGCAGAGAAAAGTTGGTATCTCTGGGGACCACGTGCTGTGAAATAATTCTTTTTCAAATGACCAAGGAGGTGGGTATACCAAATTCAGTTACAACTTATTAAAAAAAAAAAAACCAACATAGAAAGGACTGTACTAGATTTTCCTACAGTGCTGAGTTCAGATTGAAGTTCTCCTGTACAGTTTTTACACTCCAAATATTGCCTCTGCAGAAATGAGCTTAACTGTGGGTATTTATACTTTACAGGCTGGAATCAGTACTTCCTGTAGTATTTTTCCAGTAATAATAAAAAAATAATAAAAAGGTCAGATATTTTCCAGGAACATCCTACAGCTTCCAGCAGATGCTGGATTATGTAAAAAAGTAAAATGCTTGCCAACTTAAGTCAAAGAGTAAGACTCTACTTTAAGTCCATTTCATGGCATCATAAATCTGCCTTTAACTATTCTCTGTTATATAAGTGTCTAGCTGTAAGGTTATGGTTTAAAAACAAGAAGTAATAGAGGATGTCTACATACCAACCCAATAATCTTTTCTTGCAGCTAAGCAAATTACATTCAAAGTTAATTTTCTCCCCCAGTAGATGATGGGGTTTACTCTTCTGGATGGGATAGTATTCCTTATTTTGGAGAAAGGTATTTTGAGCTATTCTTCAGCATAATATTTTTCTAACGGGAATGTATGCTCCTTTAGGCCTCAATTAAAAATATATAGATAATGAACTGAGAAACAAAGAGCATGAATGCTCTGAAAAATGTATAAAAAGAGCAATTTCTTATTACTTGGTATTTTTTAGCAGTTCTATCATGTGCTTTTATTTGTGTGCAGTCTTTCTTACTTGTGTGTCTTTCAAAGTTCACTCTAAATTTGAAAGGATTTTTTTTGTTTTGAATGGCTGAGAGCCAAGACTCTAGCTGAAGTCATATATGGAAAAAAATTCACCACAAAACATTCCTAGCTTTTTTTTTGCGCTAGCCTGTGAAGAATTTTGGGACCAGTTCTGCTGCTGTTTGAAACCTAAATGTGACAGCTCTGCACACTGATCTTCCAGGAGGATCCTCAACACCTGGGCTGCAGCACTGGGTTGAGTTCATTGCTGTCAGAGGGTAACATCAGGGGAATAGTTTACTTCAGTGGAAATTTTTCAATTCTTACAAACCAATCAATTTTGAGTTTTGGTAACTGGAAAACAGTTATCTACAAAAGAAAAGCTTTTTTTTAAAAAAAAATCATGGCAAAGAGACTGTGGTTTATGGGTTTACTATGAAAAATCCATATAGATGTGTTCAGAAGTAAAACATAAATAATTCAAACTCCTAATTTTTCACTGAAAAATAGCTTTGTCAGTAAATTCGCAAGCAGCTTTACTTGAACAAAAAGTAGCTGTGCTGCTTTCACCATTCCTTGGTAATTAAATCCAGATAGAGGGAAAAGTCCATGGACTGATGATACTTATGCCTGCTCTGAGCTCTTTGAGACTTCCTTTTGCAGTAGCCCTAAATGAGCCAATTTGCTGTAAGTTTAACATGTTTCTTAGTCTGCTGCTGGGATGGAGATAGAGAGGTGGAACTGTGTTAGAATTGTGTTAGTAGCAGATGATGGAATAGTCAGATTTTGCAGAGAGCTGGGATTACCACCTAGAGAAATATGTTTTAACATCTCCAGTAAATATCTGTGGTAAATCTGTTTTGAAGTAAGCAGTTCAAAAGAAGTTGCTGATGAGCAAAGAGCTCATCATAACAGCAGGCCCTTCCTTCCTTCCTTCCTTCCTTCCTTCCTTCCTTCCTTCCTTCCTTCCTTCCTTCCTTCCTTCCTTCCTTCCTTCCTTCCTTCCTTCCTTCCTTCCTTCCTTCCTTCCTTCCTTCCTTCCTTCCTTCCTTCCTTCCTTCCTTCCTTCCTTCCTTCCTTCCTTCCTTCCTTCCTTCCTTCCTTCCTTCCTTCCTTCCTTCCTTCCTTCCTTCCTTCCTTCCTTCCTTCCTTCCTTCCTTCCTTCCTTCCTTCCTTCCTTCCTTCCTTCCTTCCTTCCTTCCTTCCTTCCTTCCTTCCTTCCTTCCTTCCTTCCTTCTTCTTTGTTTATAAAATGTAAAAATCTGTCTCTCCTCTGGAAAAAGACATGCCTTTGCCACAGACTTGGACAGTGTTGAAATTGGTGTCACAATCACATGGAAAATAATAAAAAGATCAGAAGGAGGAGTGAGAAAGCCCTACACTTCGAGGCCTTCTCAGGGGAGATTTGCCCTACAGAGCTGTACAAGTCTCCAGGCTTCCTTGCCTCAGCCCAGGACAGAGCTGCGTTTTTCTATCAGAGATGAGTGGGTTGAGCCACCTGGCTTCAGAGCCCCCTTAGATCCTTCCAGAGTAGCAAATACCAGAGAAAAACGTGGCAAATATTTTCCAGTGTCTTCTGTCTTCTTCCCCGTTCTTCCAGTCTGGGAAGCTCTCATCTCTGTTACCACAGTAAAGATTGACAGGTTGTGTATGTCCCTATGACTCTGTGCTACCCTGTCAATATTTTCACATTTTTTAAAAGGAAGGTTTTATCTCAGAAATTTGTTTTGCTAATAGGCATTTCTGCCCTTCAAAAATAATGTTCCTAGTTACTGCCTACTTCCTGAATCTTTCCTGAATTCCATACTTTGCCCAGATGACATCTTCAAAGATAAATAAATTATTTCTATCTTTCCTTACAGAGCCATCAGTTTTTCTGTCCTTTGCTGAATGTGCCTGCCTCATTAGTCTTTGGTGACCCTCCCATAATAGGCATTTCCTTCATTTCTCAATTCTTCACCTTTACTAATAGTTAAGCAAATCTCAGCAAACTTCAGGCACCAACAAATGTGTGCAGTTATATGTTACAGTCATATCTGTCTAGCCAATTTTAATTCATTCCACAAAAACATGCAAAATTCTGTCATTACCACTCACTCTTGGAATGGAAAAAATTGAGAATAAGCTCAGTGGTAACCTGTCAGTTTGGCCATGGAAAAAAGCACATGTATTAAGGCTCCTGACAAACTGAGTGCAGCGTAACATTATAGTCTCCCTGCTGCCTTAGGCTTTTAGGAATTTGGTGGAAGCTTTTGCAACTGCAATGAGGGACTTTAAGAAAAGAATCATAAACCATTTTCATAATATTGATTTACATGATCATTTCCTATTTTTGAATACTGCAGTTAAGTATTTAAACTTTACTATTGCCTCTTTTTGCAGTTTGAGTGACATCCATTGAAGATTAAATTTTAGCCATGCCATTAGAAAGTTCACTACAGTACAAATATTTATTTGGGTTGGGATTTTTTTGTGTGATTTATTGTTCCATAAGATAAGTGTTAAACCCATCTTAGCTTTGTTCAATATTTAGCTTTTCTGTCAATTTCCACAGAAATCAGTACCATTTTGATGTCCTATTAATTTTCCTGACATTGTTCAGTAGGGATCATATACTAGATAGATACTTAAATTTACATATATTGCAAAGAATATTAGATCTGAAGTTATTTCCTCTTTTCTGACATTATCAATATACACTAAATTCTGTTCTGTTTTCTGCCATTTTAAGAGCATGCTGTGTTTAAATTCTTGGCTGTGTAAACGAAGCCCTGGTTCCAGCAACTAACTATGAGGATGATCTGGCTTTTTGCAAATGTGGGAGTGGTGCTTGGGTGGAGCTGCACTAGGAACAGGAAGGGATGATTGAGCAACAGACGCGTGGGAGCAAATCTGAGCAAATCTTGGCCTTTCTCTTTATGTGCTCAAGTCAAGAGATCTGTCTGATATTTAAAGTGGCACTACGTCTGTATATCAGTGATAAAGGCACCTGAATATATTCAGGCATAACACCTTTTTCTGTAAAATGGTAGTTTGATAATTGTATTGTTATGGAAGATAAGGACTCTCCTGTCCCCCTCTTGGCTCTCTATAGAGAGTCCTGTTGCTTCTTTGTACCCAGTGGTGCTCACTCCCTGTAAAAGCTGGTGCTTGTGGAATGTCAGGGAGCATGAGGCAGTAGAAGCAAGCACAGGTGTTCACAGATGTGGAGTGATGTTAGCTGCAAAGTTTTCTGTCTCTCTATATATTGCATGACTGAAGAAGCAGATGGGGACAGATGAAAGAAAATTCTCATTTCATTTTCCCCAAAAGCAATTTTCCAAGTCAGTCTTTGTCAGTTTTTCATTTTGGTTTGTTGGGTATCCTTTGGAAAAATTACTTTCAAAAGAAAATTTACATTTTTAATGGAAAAAAATTATTCAGTTCACTTTGCTTCACAGCTAGAGTTTACAAGGCCAGAAAATGTTTCCACATCAGTTAGAGATGGAGAAAACTAGGATAGAGACTTCATGAGTCACTGTCAGAACTAGGATGAAATGCATGCTCTTTGCTTTATATCTTTATGTTATTCCTTTAGCGTATTGTATCACCTTTCACTGTTCTTCTCACTGTTCATACTTTGGACCAGAGGCTAAATAGGAAAAGTATCAGCTTAATTGCTGACATCTGGCCAGCAGCAAGGTAGAAACTTGCAGAAGTGCTCCTTCGTAGGTGCAGCCAGTAACTTTTCTCAGAGCTGCTAATTAGTCTAGAGAATAAACTACAGTGTAGGTTTTGGAGGCCCCCAGGGCCACGGCTGGTGACTGCCAGACATCCATTTTTCGTTTTCTAAGACATACCATATCAGCAGAATTAGTGAAAATGAGAGAAGGTGGTAAAGACAGGAGGACACAGTGATGCTCTTTCTTCAATGAATGTAAAGACTGGTATGTTTGGGTGAACAGAAGTGCTTGTTAACACAAAGTGTTAACAAATTCTGCTGCCAAGGAAAAAAGAACAATGTGTTCATCATGCCTGTAGTAATCAGGGCATGATGTACTACAACTAAGTTGTTATTAGGAAATCTGTTTTGGGAATAAAGTTAGTGAAGTAATCAAATGGATTCCCTGGAGCTGTGAAGCATTAAATCTTAGATATCTTGAAATATCAGGTAAAGACATTTTATTGGGTGTAGTGGGTCACCTGTTGGGGTAACAAGATGGTCTTGCAGACTCCTTGGAGTACATGACTGGCCTTGAGAAAATCAGGCAGACAAAAAACTGAAAAGAGAAAATGATTTCTAAAGAAGATGGAGAGATTTCAGGTATTAATTGGCTGTGGTGACTCAGATCTTGGAGGGACAAACAATATGTAGTTTACAGCATCTTCTTAAAAGGCAAAATATACTCAAACCCCCCAAAATTTATGAGAATATATTCTTGATGGGTGTGGGGAAAAGGGAAGGGAACAAAAATCAGTCATGCTTAGATAATAGCCAGCTGAACTTTGAGAAAGTAGAAAGCGAATAATGTATTGTGAAATAGAGATGTTTTTCATGTGATGGCACGTAAAACAAGTACTAAGAGAATCAAATTTTCTCCCTTAGAGAATGGTTTTCTATGTAGTTAGAAATACATCAACAAGAGCAGGAAATATATTAGTTTTAACTCTTTTATTATTTTTTTTTTTTATTTTTCAGAATATAGTTAGGAGGAGCCCTTACTTGATGTTTGTTTCAGTCTCAGACAAGTTTCCATGAAATCCAACTAACTTTAGCAAACAATTATAAAGAATAAAGGCCCCAAGGAAAATTTTTTGTGTGTTCTGTAAACATCTGGTTGCCATTTTCAATTACACGGACCAACCCACTGAAGGAAGCAGTTTAGGGTTTTTGGAACAGAAATGGGACACTGGGGTTTTTGTTCTTTTTCATGGTGGAGAGTAAAGGAAATGTCAGGAATAGAGAGGTCACTAGATGCTCAGCTTTTGTAAATACAAAAGTGTCTGAGAAAATTAAAGTAAATTGAAATCAGGTTCTGAAAGTGTAAACAACCCTGTGGAGGTGAGGTTAAATAAGCAGGACTGGAGATCCTAGCAAGCCAGCAAAAGCACAAGATCATTCTATTATAAGTAAGTAATTTAAAAGAGTGTACAAAATAATAATGGTGAAGCTAGCCACAGAAATATTTTGTGGGTTACCATACAAGTACATATGTATATTCAAATTTAGTAGATGTAACGTCTCTTCCCAAAATCCTTTTGATTAACTGTTGGTACAAATATATAACCAACACTATACAAAACTGGTTGTTTTCCTAATGCAAAATATATGTTGTGTGAGTCCTGAGCTAAGTTTTGACAAATAAAACACACATTTTAGAAACTTCTTTTTGTGTTGTTAAACAAGGAGCTTCCTAAACAAGCTAAATAGGTAGAAATGTGATCCTCAGAGCATGCTGAGTTGCAAGCATATAACAGATTTAATCTGGCTTCCATAATATGGAAGTTCATTTAGTTTTGGGAAGGAAATGCATACCAGAAACATACATTATCTTGATCACTTTTTAGTTTTGCTTTTAGCAATTAATCTCACGGTGCACACATCATTGTTTTCAGTACAAGATGTAAATTTCTGACATACACAAATGAATTCTGCTCTCTAATGTGATGGTTTGGTTTCATGTTAGAAAATCTATATGCATCATTTATTTTTCTGAACAATATGTATTCTTCTTCCTAATCACTAGCAGAACGTGTTCATGCTTTGTAGAAGAGTACACAAACGATTTCTTTGTATTACTAAAATAAACCCTCTGTAAGAATGTACTGAATCCTCTGTTTCAAATGCACCCTTCATTTAGAAAGTGATATTCTTTCTTTGTTTATAACAAAAGTGTAAGGACATTGAGCTCTGCCAGGTAAAACCAAAATATACCATTTAGTCCTAAATGTACCAAACATATCTTTCTCTGAATGTTCTATTTAGTTTTTTAAACAGAACATACAGTCCTGTGGAGAGTGGTATTTAAGGGGCTGTCTTAGAGATTACAGTAGTTAAAATGATACACTCTGATTACACAGTGAGCTAAAATTAAAACTTTACTGGAATAAATTATGTCATGTTAACAGAATCTGAAAAGCACCAGTGTCCAGGAGAATCCACACATTGGCCAAAGGAAAGCAGCAATGTGCATGGCTACTGTTCTTCAATAAATACAAGAGATTTAGGCATCAGTATACCGGCTTTGTAATATGCTAGTAACATGCAAATCCTACAAAAGAGGTTGAGGCAATTTTTTATAACTGTAGAGTGTCGGATAAGAAGGTAACAGCATACAATTCCTTTTTAAAGTATTTTTAAAATGCTTCCCTTTAAGAAGTGCATCCTGGCTCTGATAGGGATCAAGCAAAGACTCTGTTTTATAAATATATATGTCTGTTCCTAAATGTCAGATAATTGTCTGCTAATATAGGTGCTGGGAGAATGTGAGTCAGTCTAGCCAGAAGTCTGTCACCATCCTGCCAGAGCACACTGTGTCAGGGATTGTTGGTTATGACTGCTCAGTGATTTGGCTGCTGGAAGCTGTGGACCCTTTTTGATGCAGTTGCTGGCTCTGAGCCCTGGTCAGCTGTGAGAAGTGTGCTGCTGCCTTTCATCACTGCTCCCATTTTAGGTAGTGGCATTATATACCACTGAAACAAAAAGCTTTTTTTTTTTTTTTAACTTTGGCTACCATGACTTTTATTGGTTCAGGCAGCAAAAAGCTTATACACTGTGTAGGCCTTCATTGTAATTTGCAGCCAGCCCACGCCATTCCTAGGTTCAGATTCCAACTTTCTCCAGCTGCATCCACTTTCAGCTGACAGCTCTTTTGAATGCTGCATCTCAAAGCCATCCCAGACATCAAAAGTGCAGTAGCCACCCACTGTTTAGAACATGTTTCTGAAGATTTCACTCAACGTATTGTTGTTATGCTGGCTTATTTTACATCAAAAGGGAACCTTTTCTTCATGAGGGGAATGATTATTGTACCATCCTGATGTTCATTGTACTCCCTCAGAGTAGATTTTTCAATGTAATATGGAATATTTTTTTATTCAGCCCCTGAGGTTGTTCATTTGGAGGTAATCCTAGTTTGCACAGATGTCAAAGAGAATAGAGGCTCCTCTGACATACTCAGAAATTGGAACTATTTCTCTGTTTCAACTTAGTCATGAGAACCTTCAGATTTCTGGAAGAAAATAATTCCTACATAAAATTATTCCTAAATGTGACACCCTCCCTTTGATTAAAAAGGGAAAACCCCACATATCATTAGCTTCTATCATTTTTGACAGACATGTTTCCTTACAAAACAATGTCCATTTTTCACAACAGGAGGGCAAAATATTGAAGGGATTTGCATTAAAAAGTAACAGTAAAATAGGATTTGAGCAACTTTAACTGGTTGCAGGATTAAAAAAATATAGTCTTAACATATTTCCTCAATGGTGCCTCACATAAATAAAATACAGTCCTACTCTGATAGAGGGAAGCACAAAGGGGCTGAGTGGTATGCATTTTGGAAAGTTTGAACCAAATTGTTCAAGTCATAAAGTGTTTCTATAACGAGATTATTGTTCTAATGACTTTGTTTCCGACATTTGTGATGATGCTTTCAAAAATAAATATTTAGCTATGAAAAGGATTTTTTATAGCAACTACTAAAAGTTTATATACAGAGAGACTGTATATATACAGGACTTTTGGTGTAAAATGGAGAAGTAAGACAAGATCTTTTTTTGTTTATTTGAAAGAAAGCCAGTTGACTACAATTTTATTTTTTTGCAAGAGGTAAAACAGAAAACACATCAGCATACCAAAGTACTGTTCAGCAGGCTGATAGACAAAATAAGAATAAGAACTAGCTATTTTGGAGCAAATCAAGAAGCATTTGTCTGTCTAAATGGGAATTAGGCATTTAAATTTTTTTTCTCATTTGGCTTCAGCAAGTGTGTAAAAAAAATTCTCACTTCAGGTTTCCCAGCCGCAGTGAGGCCAAGTATCAGTGGAGCCTGTCTAGAAGTCATTCTTCAACAAAAAATAATTGAGGTAATTTTCTATAAAGATGGGGCTGAAGTCAAGGACTTTAAATACATAGAGTTTGACATGTTAGCCTTATTTTCCCATGGAATGTAGTGTTAAGGTTTTAAACAAAACTCTGACAGTAGAAAATAAAGAAGTATTCAGCAAAGTACTAACTCAGAAGGTAACTGTAGACTAGTTAGGTTGCCTTTTTTATGACAGAATGATACGTGAAGTAGGAGAAAGCATCATGTTTTCTTCTTCCTTTAGCCATCTCCATGGCACAAATGATTTACACTCCAGATGTTACAGTGCACACTTTTTTTGCAAATCTAACAATGTGAAGGTATCTGTTGAACTTCAAATGTGAGGTCTGACCCTACATTTCTTGAAAATTTTTGCAGAGATAATTTTAAGGTCTACTTCAGTCCAGGTATATATCAGGGACTTCCACTACCCCATGGCACGCCAGGTGAGTAGAAGTGAAAGGCAGCATAGTGATACATAGAAACCAGTATCTGTGAACTACAGCTGGAAACTTTTACATTAGGCATGATTTAATTATTGCATCACTGTCTTCTGCAGTTTTTTCTAACTCATAAATAAAATGGGTTAATTCCCTAGTTCTAAGGACAAGTGATGCAGTATGGCTCATGCCCATGTATCTAAACCCTTTTTCCCTGACTGAGGGTGGCCTGTTTTTGCTGAATTTTGGGAACTGTCACTGGCTTAGGCTGTCTCCTGGGGCATTGCATGGCCACCCAGGGAGAAGAAAGCAAACACAGTAGATGATTGCAGTCCAGTGGTTGAGCCTGTGTCCTGACACTGTTTAGTTTAGCCATTGCCTTTATTCCCAAGCTTCTTTTTTTCCAGTATTGTTTCATGTCTTCTGGGTATTACAGAATCTGGCACATTAATAAGTATTGTTATAGGTGCCCAAGTCCTGTATTTGGAGTGATTAAGATCTGTGATTTGGACCTTAAAAGATGGGTTTTTGTTTCTTGTATATGTGATTATTATTTTAACATCATTATTTTAATATTGTAATTGGTATCCTCATTCATTGTAATTAAAATGAGACAGGATATTAAGACAAATAAACCCATTTGCTCCTTAGGTGCTTATCCTGAGGTTGTTATATATATCCATAGAAGGGAAGAAGCTGTTTTCTCAGCTCTAGCTTAGTTTCTGTCTTTTAAAGTCAATGATGAATTCTCCTTAGTGCCATCATTCAGAGTGCTTCTGAGCTCAGGTACCTCATGCTCTGTTGCAAAGAGTGGGAGTGGTAGAAATGTGGGGGGTGAAATGCAGGATGGAAAGTAATCACAAGCTGGCAATTTGGTTTCCTTGGGTTCCTGGTTCTTCATGCCAATCTACTCTCAACAGCCTGTCTCTAATATTTCTCAATCTTTTTTGTCAGGCAATTTCCTTCTCTAACTTCACAGAAGGTAAGAAAACACCTACACAGATGGATTTAGCTGAGCTTTGGTGGATCTGTGACATCAGTCCTTTAACTAGGTACCAAGTACTTCCATCCCACTGGAAGTTAAGTCTAAGTCCCACAATTTGTGGGTGAGAAACATATAGCAGCTTTGACTGTTGTAGCTTATGTTGTGTATTAAATACATATAAAGTAAGAATTCCAGCATTTCAGAGCATTTGGAGTTGTAAGTTATTTTAGCTTGCATACAAGAAGAGCATACTATATTGGATTATTAGGAGCTTTTGGTTTCACAGAGGCTTGCTGTGCAGAAAATACCCATGTGTGGAGAACATACCAGAGTAATCTGAATATTCATCCAAAGCATGGTGTGTAAGCACAGAAGTGGAATTACAGACTTGAGTATTTGAATTGTCCCAGTGTGTTTGTCATTGAGTCAGAACTGCATATTTTCCTTTTATTTGCTATTGAACTCTACTACAGCTCAGGAAGTATGTTGACAGCATATTTTCATACTTTGAGTTGACAGGTTATGCCATGATAAAACCGATAGGTTGTTAGAGTTGCAATCGGTAAATAACTCAGTGGAAAATTATTCTTAGCCTGACAGTCTTTCCTGGATAAACTGAGAACCATCTAATACACATGCCTTAGAATACTGCAGTATTCTTCTTCCCATGTCAGACTAATACAATTTTTGAATTTACTTTTATTTCCAGGATTCTGCCCATTCTTTCCTTGCACAGAAAAATATATGGGTATAATTTAATAATGCTGCAATTAAATTTTTTTTTTGTATCTTTTGTTGTCTTACTGACAGTTACCCTCAAATTGAAAGCCCAACTTGAAAATATTTGCTGCAGGTCTGAAAATTCTTTTTAGGTTGTCTGTTATAGTATGGTAATTTATTGATTGAAGAAAGGATTGTTAATCTATTGCATGACTGAATGTGATGTAAATGGAGAAAGGATGGTCCTGTATGTTCTCCATTCTTGTACTTACGCCTGCAGTAGATTTCTTTTGCTTCTTTTGGAGAAAGTCATCTACCTTGTATTATCAATTGCTCCAGTAAGGAAGATGGTAACTCTTTGACTTGGTAGCTCGGTCTAAGGCAGTTTTAGAGTTTGAGACCAGATGGAGAAATTAAAATATCTTTACATATTTGAGAATATTTCTAATAGAAACAAGTAGATCTTGGCTTGCTATGCTAATTTTTTTTAAGATTTGCCTTTGGATTGAAAAGGAAAGCAGGCTTGAAACCTGTCCCTGATATAAATAAACAGTAATAAAATAATTCTTTCAGGCAAGAGTGGAAGCATTATGCTTCTCCATTTATATTTAGATCCAATATCCCTCCACAGCACTTGCGGAAGAGATGCAGGATAGTCAAGCATTACTCTGTTTTTATGAGAGGTACTGTAAGCAACTTCAAATGCCTATTTCACTGCCCAAATTCTGAACTCAGATGTGACTGTGCATTAATTCTTGAGCATAGGTCAATGTTTTGTGCTAAGCTGAACTGTCCTTGGAATTAAACTGGTTCCATTTGGTTCACACCAGCATCTCCTCCACAGAGAATGCTTCCCTTGGCACTTCAAATCCTCTTAGTTAGGGAGTAGTTGAGCCAAAAAAAAATCCTGATCATTCTCAAGGAAAGTGAATAGTGACTGTCTTCAGGATTCCTTCAGCCTTTCCCTGGCAACCACACAGCAACTGCACAAACTATTTTATGAATGAATTGGCTGTGTCCAACCCTGTCAGTGTCATATGTAGGGTAGAGTATTTTTTTACACTTAAAATACTCCACTGCGATTAATGTGACAATAGATCTAAGCCTAATTTGTTCAGCGAAGCTAGTAGTTATGGGGCTATGTGTTATGGCAGAGTACACTCAGTCTGAACACACTCTGCAACAGTGGAAGATTTGCATATAGGCAGGTGAATAGCTGCTTTCCAGAACAGTTCAGAAAATATCAGAAACCTCACCATCTTGTCCTGTGCTGTCACTCATGTGGAATGATCGTTTTTTCATTGCTGTCATAGTGAGTCCATATTTGTAATAGCTCGTGACCACCAAAGGTCACACCAAAAGAGAAATTAAAATGCTTCCAATAACTACTGTTTTAAGGAAAAAACTCCTGAACACCTAGGTGTGAGACATTCTTTTAGGGAAAGTCTTGCAAATGAAACATGATATCAAAAGCTTGCAAGAGGACGTGTCATTAACAAAGAAAAACTCTTCAGTCCAACAAGCAGCATTCTAATATTTGCACAACAAGACAGCCAAACTGCTGTAATCAGAAATAGGCTTCAAAGGATATTTTCCCCTGGAGTGTTATCTGTGAAGCTTAGATCTTCAGAGGTGTAGAATTCCCACATCCCCAGACCCCGTCACATAGCCAGCCTGATGCTCCTGCCCACTGAGATGCTGAAGAGCATAAAATTCAGTCTAGAATCTTGAGGCAGTCAGTGAGGCAGAAGTTCTGTCTTTCAGACATCTGTTAGTGCTTCCACTTTAAACTCCTGGCTAGCAAACTATTGGCTCTTATAAATTGACTACATGGCAGGGTTGAAGCCCAACATATTCCTCTGTCCAGTTTAAAGTAGGATTTGTGCACAAACAGCTTCTTCCATATGTACATGCTTCCTTACTCAGTACAATATGTGCTCCCTCCATTACCATGCAGGAGCAGAGGAGGTTGACTTTTTTTTTTCCTTGTATACTATGAGGACTCAAGGCTCAAGAAGCTAAAATTTACATTCATCTAGAACTTACACTTATTTTTTTTACAGATCAGGATTACAACATGCTGTAACTGAATACAGTTGAATGCATCAATATGTAAACAATAGCTTTACCTGAAAATCTTCTCTTTACATCTATGCAGCTTAGAGGTATCTGAAAATATATTTCAAGTAGAGCTGACACGAATTTCTCTTAAAAAATGATCCTGTACAAATCTCAGGATCTCCCTTAGCAGGGGTTCTAAAGCCTCCTTAGAGTAAGGTATTCCAGTACTTGATACATGTGTTTAGAAACTGTTCTTTATGTATCCCTTGCTGCAAATTAAAATGCTTACTTTGTATCCTGTCCCCAGTGATTAAAGAGACAACTTAGTTTTGATGGGTAAAAATTTGTTCCGTTGGTGTTTGTGGTTTAACCCCAGCCATCAGCAAAGCAGCACCCAGCTGCTTGCTCATCTCCCCCTCGTGGGAAGAGGGAGAGAATCAGAAAGGTAAAAGTGAGAAAACTCATGAATTGAGATAGACAGTTTAGTAGGGAATGCAAAAGCTGTGCCTGCAAGCGAAGCAAAACGAGGAATTAATCCACCAGTTCCTGTTAGCAGACAGATGTTCAGCCATCCCCAGGATGGGAACTTCATGATGGATGGAACCTAACTGTTAGTTGGGCAGACAAACGCCATCACTTGGAATGTGTGTGTCTTCCCCTGCTCCCTTCTTCCTTCTTCCCTCAGCATTTGCTGCTGAGCACAGCATCATATGGTAGGAAATATCCTTTTGGCCAGTTGGGGTCAGCTGTCCTGGCTGTGTCCCCTTCCAGCCTCATGACCATCCCAGCCTCCTTGCTGCAGGCCAGAGTGAGGTACCAAGACGGCACTGACACCCAGAAATAGTTAAAACAATGGTGTGTTTGGTATCAAATCAAACAGACATCACTGTATGAGTTGCTAGACAAAGGACTGACTCCATCCAAGTCAGCCTCTGTAGGAGGTCTTCCAAAATCTATCTCCTTTGTCTAATCCCCTACTGAAACCATGTTTTCCAAAACTGGGGAACAGTGCTACTGGAAGGGTATGACTAACACAAAATGAAGTAGAAGGATTAACCCCTGATCATTGTTACCACCATAACCCTCATAATCAGGCTTGGTTCCAATTCTACGATTTAGAATTCTGGGGGGAATTCGCATGGAATAAATTAAAACTGAAATTTTAAAGATGTGGATTCAACTCTTTTCAGCATCAATAAATGCTTGCCAACAGCTGAAGAGTTATTTATATTTGCTTTGTTGTTTGTTTTTTGTTTTTGTTTGTTTGTTTGTTTGTTTGGGGTTTTTTTGGCAACAATATTGTATTGTTAGTTCATATGCAGTTTATAACTTTGGTCTTTCTCTGCAGTAGTGCTCTATGGCAAATTGTACGTCTCCATTTGATTTCTTCTTATGAACTATGGCACTTTTAACTTGTTTTGAATTTCCTTGGGTTGAATCTGGACCAATTACCAGAATTACTTTGAATTCTGACCATGCTTTGCAAAATCCAAGTTTTCAACTTGGTGTCATTTGCCATTTATAAATGCACTTATTCCACCATTCAATTTACGGAAAAGTTTGATCAGAGCTGAATGCACAGTGGAGTATCTTTTGAGGTTCTGCTCCAAAAACCCACGACTTTGATAGTAGATTAGACTTAATTTTTTCAAATAGCTGTGCAATCACCTCCTAGGTATGTTATGTGGAAACAATGTCTAAAGACTTACTAAAGTCAAAATGTTTCATTGCTAATATTTGCTTTATTCACTAAATCAGTTACTCTGATTTCTGTTTACTAGATCAGTTACTCTGTCAGAAGAAAATAAATACTTTTATGTAATAAGTTTTTGACAAACAAATGCTGGCTGTTTCTTGTTGTCTTCTTTTCCTCTAGTGCTCATAAACTGATTAATTTCAAGGTAATGGTGTGAGCAAATGCAAAATTACAAATTTACCCAAATGTTTTTTTGTTTTGTTTTTTTTAATGACATATAGGAAGATAAACATTCAAGATGAAAATTTTATTTGATTTTCAATGTTCTTTCATTTCAAAATTCAGGATGGAAACCATAATACTGCAAAATGAAATTTCAGCTTATGGTAATGAAATGGAAATTAATCATTTGATTAAATTAAATAATGTACGCCTAAGAGATTAAAAGTTCCAGAGGTGCATGCATCTGATGGTTTTCCTTTAAAATTTAGCCTCCAATTCCATAGCTCATGGGGAGAACATGATCATTTTAGTGACTGGAATAAAATCCCTTTTCTTTAAAAATCACCTTCAGAAATTCTTGAAATTTATCTCTAAACTTGAAACCCTATCAAGTCCTACAGTTCTCATTTGATTTCTGTTAACTTTGCTCTATCAGAATACAAAAATTCTCTGCAGAATATTGTTACAGAAAAAGTTAAATGTTTTTATTGGTGTCTGCACTGCTATTTCCTCTGCTGCTAAAAAAAATCTTTGCTTTTCTCCCTAGACTATTAACTTTTAAATTATTTTTCCACAGTAGCTATTTTAATTATTTCAAATGATAAATCAGTGTCAAAGCCAATGAAAACAGCACTATCTCACTGAAAATTAGAATTAGTACATTATATAAAATTTATGTTGAAGGTTATTGCTTTCGGAATTGATTCTTTGATTCATTCAGAATAAAGGTGATCACATCAGATTTCAATCAAATCATGCTGTACTACTATTAATTGAAGTAGAAACTCAGGTTGATATTCTTAGGTAAACATGAGATACACATTGCAGTTACAAATACTTTTTGAGATGCGACTGGATGACAACTGCAAAGACTGCAAGAGAGAAGAAGCTAAGAGCTGGCAAAAGACAGGTGAATAAAAGCGTCACGCTGCCAGCATGTATCCACTTAAAGCTCACTTTGCCTGCATAGTTAGATATAATTCTGCAGATGAGCATTCCTTGTGTATACAAGGCCTTAATTAACAGGCTGAACTAAACTGTCTTGATTTTAAAAGATATTCAGAGAGCAGATGAACATGCAATTGCATATTCTTCTTGTTACCACTCTTTTACTTGTCCAAGTGCAAAATATTATGAAGAGTAGAGAGTATCTCCATAAGGTGTGATTTCATACTCTCTAACTGATCTACAGCTCCTGTGTGCTGAGCTCCATTGGTTTTCTGAATAAAGCAAACAGGATTTCCATAACAAGAGAAAAAAATCATTCTGTGGGAAAAGCTTAATGCAAATTTCTAGTAATTAAATTGTTCAGATATGAAGCATTCTTTTTAACTTTCCCCTTCAAATGTCCTGTAAAAGCCTGCTTCTGGTTTGAAGTCTGTGGGAAATCAGCAAAAATATACATAGTGTGTACATTGAAAATGGAAAATTGTGGATGTTATTAAAGCTTCTTAATTAAAGTCTCTAGAAACATTTTGAAACATGAGTCCTTCCATGCAGACAGTGTTTATTATTACTATCACTTTGTTCTTTCTCTTTTATTGTAGAATGTTTTAGCTCATGTGTATCTTGCTTTACTTTAAAAATAAGTTCTGTGAAAGGGATCTTCGGTCCTTTGTGTGGCCCATGTCATGTTGTTGGAATACTAATAAGAGTAGCACTTTTTTTCCTGAGATATAGTTCCGCTATTATTAAATATGCAGAAGGAAGACAGACTATTGGTTCCCTGATCATATATGTTCATTTTCCACAAAAAGTTAAGCTCCAGAAGGAATGACATGGGCAAATTTGAGACAAAATTGATTCCTAGAGGAGCCTATTCTAGAACTAAACTTTTTGGTTTTGTTTTCCAGTAATGTTTTTTAGGTATAGTTTATGAGGAATATATCGATACATTTAAATAGAAGTCACACTACTCTGTCAGCCTGAATCTGAGAGACAGCACTAGGTGTACGCTGTTTTTCTCATAGGAAGTCTCCTGACTTCTATAAATAGACATGTTTCAGTTCTGATTGTTCTGTACTGGAATAACTGGCTAGAGGTTTAATTACTCTGAATAGAAAACACAAGTAATGGCAGGCATTCAAGCTCTCTTGAACTATTCTGCTTCCTGGGCAGTGGCTCAGAAGCACACCAGATCTGAGGGTACATTTTCTTTTCCTTCATTAGGTACATTCATATTGATCATTCTGATGAATCCTAAAGGCAAATACACAGTGAAGCATATCCTCCAGAGTCAGGGATCAAATTCTTCCCAGGGCAGGATGGGTCACAATAAACAAGGGAAGGAAATGAGCTGCTTCTGAAAAATGGAGTTCCCTCCAGCTCCCTTTCAATTTGCACACAACTAGACATTGTGATTTATATGCAATTATAATGATTTATTCAAAGGTGTTTACTAGTCAGAAGCATAACATCTTGCTTATCTGATAATTACATAGCTGGTGAGGTCATTGAGTAGGTTGTTAGCACTGCCAAACTTTTGCATTAAAATGAGGTATTTGCTTGTACATTTCTTTAATGCTTCGTTTGTTTGCTATCTGTGACATTTTTATCCACCTGCAGGGCTTTTTTGTTGTTTTTTTCACAAAGAAGCATGTAGTGAATCTGTCTTGCCTAAATTTCATATACCCTAATTATTTTTATACCATAATACTGGTTCTCATAATGTGAAATTGAAGAACTTGTTGCAGTAATAAATGCAGTGTGACTGAAAATTGATCTCTTCAGCTTTGTTGCACTGCTTATAAACATAAAAAAGTGATAGTTACTTTCATAGTCCTGGATCCATTCTACACAATCAGTTCATTACTGTACTTAACATAATATGAGTGTTAAATCTCTTTAAGTGGAGTCTTTACCCGGCTTGACATTTGTGATCATGATTGGGATAGGAAAAAAATATATTCTGGAGACAGAAAGAAAGGAAATAAATAAAATAAATACTTCTGTGGGCTATCGGTGGGACAAAATTAAGGAGGTAACCTAATAAAATTAAGAAGGTATCACAGATGGATAGCACAAAATGGAATAACATGCATGTAATCTTCCCAACCTTGGGAAAAAGAACCAGCCCATCCCTCAAATACCTATTCTGCAGGGAGCTTTGAGACCTGATTTTATACCCTTAGATGCTGTAGTGCTTCTCTAACTACCCTTTCTGTTTGTAAGTTCATTATTACTGATTGTCTTCCTATCAGTGAAATAATTTACCCTTTATTGAACATATTCATGGTGTCCTCAACAGATGTAATAATTCTGTTCTGAGCTGCCACCATCTCTAACTGGTCCAGATAACAAAGGCTATATACAGAAGAAATGACCATGTGAGGAAGCTGTCCAAGGTTATTTGAAGCAACAGTGGCATTTCTACACCACATCATATGCTGAGATGAGCAATTTCAAGACCTATTTGTATCTTTGGGTCAGCTTTGTCCCAGGAAGGAAGCGTCACATTAGCTTGGAAGCTAGCAATCTAATTCCGACTTGTGCATCAGTTCTGGATCTGGCAGCCTGGTGTCTAATATTTAGGAATCCACTACACAAAAATAACACTGGCTACATGTTATAAGCATGCATGTTGAGAAAAAAAAAAAGAACAACTTAAAGCAGCATCATGTTACCAAACGTTTTAATTTCTGAATGTTAAACAGGTCAAACAGCAGGATTTGGACATCAGTAGGCAGGAATAACAGGGAATGCCCACTATGAAATACCTAAATATAGTTTCAAAGCTTGAACTGTGGTAGCGTGTCATTTATCGTTCTGCCACCTGTAGCTGTTCATGTAATTACCTCTCCAACAGTTTGCTCTTCTTCAGGATTTCGCTCTAAGTATTTTTTATGCAAATAAGAATTGCATGATGTTTCCTTTCTCAAAGTGCTTCTTTTCTTTCCGGATAGGTGATATGAACCCTTGGGATCTTTTCATCTGCTTATCTTCCAGAGAAAATGGTGGTACGGGCTGCTTTCAAACAGAAGATTTGCGTAATTTAGAGCTTTTCCAGAAGGTATGAGATTATTGTGTTATCCTTTGTGGGAATGGAAGCAGAGTCTAGCCCAGATTTTCAGCCCTCACTCATAAAAAGAGAACTATCAAATGTTTATTTTATACTGCAGCAGCATGGTTTAGCAGAAATGAAGTTTTTTTCATGTTTTCTATTTACTGAGAAATACTTGTCAAGTACCAACATTTCCTTCTTCTTTATATCGCACCCAGTTATCAAAAGCAATTTCTAGTTTGAACGTAGTATGTTAGTTTGGTTGTAAGTATTTCAGTGTAAATACTGAAAATTGTTAAAACTCAGTGTCAAATTTCCCTTTTCTCTTCTTTAGCTCAAACTTTTGCGTTCTTAGCCACCTTCAAACAGCATGTCTTGCTGCAAATGTGTCAACAAGGGAAATTATTTGAGCAATTTTTCCTATTGGGAAAGAGAATTTGGAAATGGTGAGAAACAATTAGAAAATGCATGCAATATTTCAGAATGATAGTGTAGGCAGAAGATAGAGATCGATTCATTTAGGCTTCATATCTTATATCACTACTGAGTTTCACCTAATGTAATTCCTCCTTTGTAAACACAATTTAGGCACTTCTCCAAATAGTGACAGTGCTCCTATAATCAATAATGTGTAATCTAGACCAGGGTCTTCGAGGGAATTCTTTGCTCTGACACTACAACCTGCATCCTCATTGTCCAAAGCATCAGTAGTACCAATTATCTTGGAATTTTCAGGATTGCTTTTTCGTTTTTTTCTCAGTTGATCATGTTGTAGGCACAGTTTAGGTTACTTAGATATGTTATTTCTATGTAAACACCCGGCCTGTTGATAAAAGTGTGTGAGGGATACAAACTGAACTCTTTGATAAAATGTGACCAACCTATGCATAGAGTTTGACTCGTATTTTAAATAAAATAGCACAGATAATTATGTCAAGACTCGAAATTATTGCCTCCAGCTTGAGGGTCTGAGAGAAATGGAGCTGCTTTTAAAAGGTGCCTCTGATAATAAAATAAACCACTGGTGTCCACAGAAGTCAGAGCTTCAGGCACATACACTGGGGTTCCCTGGGACAGGATGCCATATCAAAGTGTATGCAAAGTGAAACTTGCATGGCAGTTACAGTTTGCTAGAAATATACATGCTTTGAATATGCTCAGATAATAAAGCACCCCAGGCTTCTGCAAACTGCTTTTTTTCTCATTCTGCCTATATTACCGTATCTGAGCCTCTAATGCTGTGCAATACAATAATCCAGGCAGCATGCTGCAATGTCCAGATGTGTCACACATGAATAACTGAGACCCAAGGTGATCAAAGGATTTGTGCAGGTTCTCTCAGGAAGTCTACAGCAGAGCAGGGACTTAAACCAGATGGCCCATTGCTCCGAAAAACTTTAAACGTTGAACTAACATTACTTGCTGCTGGCATGTCCATACCGAAGTGCAACAGTGTTTTGCTGCAGAGCCTGCCTGTGATTTAGCTACATTAGCTCTTTACTGATCCCAAGCACACAATTCAAGAGGCAACAGGGTATTTCCATGCAGGGAGAGACAGTGGTTGGTAACTGGACAGAACAGAGAAGCTGCAGAGACTGAAAAGGAGATAGGGAATGGGTCAGCACTGAGCAGCCAGAGGGAGAAATATAGACCTAAAATTTTGTGTTGTTATGGACACACAGGAAGAGTCCACACTTTAACTTCACTATTCCAACATTGCAGGGAGGGCAAAGTTATTATTTCCTCTTGACACTGATGGGACTTTTGCACATGAGGTGTCTCTGATAAATTAAACACAAACCCATTGAAGGCATTTTCCATTGAAGAAAAAAGAATGGTTTTTGAATTAAATCATTAAAGCTTCTTTTTTTGTATACAGGTAAACCTACTTCCAGAAATCCAGCATTTTCTTTGCAGAAAAGAGGGATTATGCCAGATAACAAAAGCCTTTTCAGGTAATCTGATTTCTTCAAATTTGAGTATGTGATGATGGTCTTTTAATAGTTGTCACAGGAAGTTTCTGAAATGATACTGTCAAGCTTACAATTCAATTTTATTTTTAGCCATGAATGCATAGAGGGAAAAAAATGAAGGATTGATAATCCATTTTAAACACACTTAAATATAGATTACAATTATGCAGTATCTTTCCAGGTAAAGATACTACATTGTTCAGCTGTTGCATATTGCAGAAATAATTTGGCTGTGTCTTGTTTTTGGACTGTTTTGTGTTAATATAGTATTGGTATTTACACTTCTGTGTCCTGGGTTTGGTGTAATGTGTTTGTTCAGCTTTACAAAAATGTTGTGGCATGGAGAAGGGGTAGGAGTCAGAGTTTGGTTTCCATCCAGGCATAATTTACTGATAAAAAGCCTTTATTGTGTATTAAGATCATCAACCAGAAAAGTTTAAAGGTTATGGGCGAGTTTCCAAAGAATTCTAATTTACCATGGGTAAAATTCATCTTTGAATACAAACTGGAAAAAAATCGTTGTACTCTTTATTAGGTCTATTAAAACTTCCCTCTCTTTCTCGCTTTTTTATATATATGCTAAATTTAACAGAAGGAAAGGATTCACTACATCTCATTTAACCATTTAGAAGCTAGGTATCTTCTGAAAGTGATATTTTACTCTTCCATTTAAGTCAGTAGAGAGAGAGAGAGACATACCTACAAATGTTACTTATTTTTAAAATAAGTATTTAAAATATGTATTTAAAATAGGTGTGTTGAATTAGTCTTTGCAGATACCTGCTGCCCAGTTATGCCTCACCACAGCCTAGTGAAATTGGTAGGCCCTGCTCATGTTTTAACAGATTGCCTTTGAAAAGCATTGGTTCCCCCTGCTACTTGAAGAAAGACCAGTTGCAGTGGTATTTTACTACCACAAAACTACAAACACAAGAGGCACTTACTTCTCTTTAAAATCTGTGCATTTTCACTGCTGTCCATAAATGTGGTACAAGCCACTTTGTATATGACCCTTCTATTTAGCTGTTCTGTGTTTTCTCCTTTCTCCTGTACTGGGTTTATGTGGCAAGCTTTTGGTAGCGGGGGACCACAGGAGTGACTTTTGTGAGAAGCTACCAGAAGCTTCCCTTAAGTCCAGCAGAGTTAATGCCAGTCAGCTCCAAGATGACTTTGCTGCTGGTCAAGGCTGAGCCCAGTAACTGTGGTGGTAGCACCTCTGGGATAACATATTTAAGAAGGGAAATAAAACAATTGCACAACAGCACCTGGAAAGATTAGTGAAGAAGGAATGGGAGGAGGCGCACTCTGTAGCGCACCCAGGGCCAGGAGAGGTGGATGCCTGAAGGAAGCTGTGAACCTTTGGGATGGCTTCTGGCAGGACCTGTGCAGAGAGGAGCCCATGCTGGAGCACTCTCTTCCTGAAGGACTGCACCTCATGGGAGGGACCCACGCTGGAGCAGTTCATGAAGAACTGCAGCCTGTGGGAAGGACTCTCCTTGGGCTCTCCTTCTCCCTTGGTGAAGGGACCCTATGCTGGAAGGTGACGAATCCTCCCACTGAGGAGAAAGGACCAGCAGAGGCAATGTGTGATGAACTGACCAGAGCTCCTATTCCCCTCTCCCTGCATAACTGCAGGGAGGAGGAGGTAGTGACTCAGGAGTAAAACTGAGCCTGGGAAGAAGGGAGGGACAAAGAGAAAGTGTTTAAGATTTAGTTTTATTTCTTACTATCCTACTCTGGTTTGATTGGTAATAAATTCAATTAATATCCACACATTTTTGCCTATGATGGTAATTAATGAGTGATCTCTCTCTATCCTGACTCACAAGCATTTCATGACAGTTTCTCTTGCCTGTCCAACTGAGTAATAGAGAAGCTTTGGTGGGCACTTGGCATATAACTAGGGCCAACCTACCCTGTCTTCAGGGAAGGGTCATTTGTGAGCATCTTATTCCTTATTTATATTTTTAGTGCTTTCCTGGCAAAGAGAAAAGGCCTTGTGACTGATGTTGAAATCCAATTGAAATCAAAGTAATACATGTGCTTTGCAGCAGGGATCTGAATCTTAACCCACACAGCAAAGGAGGATTATTCTAGCACTCTGCTAAAGAACTATCATACAGAAAAAGGCCCATCCCTCACTTTTCTATTACCAGTAAGAAAGGTATTGGAGTGTGCCAGGCTTTTGCACCACTAATTAGTGGTTTGTCATCAGTCTCGTCTGTTTGGAGCCAGGATTATTAGAAAGGTGACTGAGACAGATTCTCGTGTTTGGACTTGGATGTTTGTTATATCTTATCAAAATTTACAGAAAGTACGACAGTACCTCTATCTGCTTGCTGGAAGTAGGAAAAATGTCCCCAGCTGAGACTGCTTCAAGGCCTTTTAAAGGTAAACACACCAATAAAGGTTTTACACCTATATTATTTATACTTTTAACCCAATAATGAATTCCCATGACCCTTAGAGTGACTTTCAACTGATCAATCCAAAGGTAACTACCTAAGTTCCGTGAAGAAGAAGGAAGAGAAGAAGATGAACAAGAAGAAAGACACCACCCAAAATTCTCCATCTTGTCCCATGGCTACTACTATATTATAAAAACCTCAAATTTAAAACCCATCACCAGTGAAAACATACTCATCTAACCCACTATACATTTGTGATTTCTAACTTATTATTCATATTTACAAGTCTTCTCCAAGGTTTCAGGTCCAGTGCAGTGTTTTCCAGGGGGTCTGTGCCTGGAAGCACAGAAAGCTCAGAAAACTCCAGTTTCCTGAGATCCAACAAAAGGTTTTGCACCTAAATTAGCTGAAGTATTTTAAAGTAAATATAAAAAAAATCTATCTCTTAAGTCTAGGTATCTCCACATCAGCATGTGGCCTAGGGCTGAGATGGCTATTTCAACACAAAGTTCTCACGATACTTAAGATGCTATGACGAGTCCAGCATGCCTAGTAGAATGGGCAGATTCAGCACAGGACCCACTTCCTTTTGTTCCAGCAGCTAGAGGTTCAGAGGGCTAGCCTGTGGTATCCTAGCTGGCAATACATGTGGATACTGAATTTACGGATTTGTGGATACTGAATTTAACACTTGTTATTTAGAGTAAGCAAGCCCAAAAGAGCATTTATTTTCAGCATAATTCAGGGTTAGATGAATTGGTCCACACAGACTGTATAGACTACACTGATGTACACTGACAGGAATGGGAACTTAGACTGTGCTACATAGGGGTTCATCTCTATATAGACCAGACCTCGGTTTCAACCCATGAATTAATCCCGTTCAGTATCACTGGATATGTGACATGCAATTTAGAATGAGTAGAACTCATCCATAAAAGGTGAAATTAGAATCAGAAGGGTAAATAATTTGATTTCAGGTTCAGTGGACAAAAAAGTATAAGTTAGAGCAAACGAGTCTAGAGGTGAGACTTCAGATACTCCCACTTCCATTCATCTGATAAAGCCAGCTCTTTCCACCCTTTTTTTTGCTTGCATTCTCCAATAGAGCTCTCTTTCCAACAACATAAGAGTTGCCAATTAGCAGGATTATTTTGATCCTCAATTTTAAAATTATTCACAGAAAGAACAGTTCTCATCAGTATTTCCTCCACAGAACAGTTTATTTCCTTTCAAATCAGTTATGTACTTTCACTCTTGTGTGTTTGAGTCAACAGGGTTTCTCTGAAATTCCTGTTAAAGAGGATCAGTTGGTTTGTTATTACTGTCATTTAGTCAGCCTTCAAGGAGCCAAGCAACTTCCTGTAAAAGTGAAAACACAAAGAATTATGTTCTGTAATTAAAGGCATAGTAAGCTGGAGAAAGAAACACCAGGCAGCAAGGCTGAGAAAATGGGATTACTGGATTTTTTGTGGCTATAACAGTGTTGAATGTTGATAAGCCATGGTAAAGTGGTTTTGGGGTTTTTAATGTTATTTCTTGTTGTGCAACTCTTAAACTGCTAGGCTTTGTAATTAAGACAGCATGCCCATTCTCCTAGCGCTGTTGTATAGGAAAGGAAATGATGTATACAAAATATTAGGCCAGTGCTTGTTTCTTTGCTCTTTAATGGAAAACGTTTTTGTCAGTCTGACATTTTGTATTGCTTCTATCTCTGGGGTGGGGAGAAATAATGCACATACCAGTGTTGACTGCTTTTTAGGTAAGAAGCTGGGAAGAGAATAAAGTTAGGAAAATCAGTTTGGAAGAAGACTAGAGGAGCAAAAATTTTACAAATACATGCTGTGTGTGGATAAGTTGGATTACCATTGAAGACAGGGTTGCTGGAAGACAGGCATGTGGATTTATGGCAATGGATTTGTGATGAGGCATAAGAATTGTAATAGATCTTAGAATTCAACATGGAAGACTACTTGCTCCATAGTCTGAGAGGATTGTTTGAACTGCTTTTGCAGGGCAATTGGCCCAGTTTTTACTCAAGTGCCTGGTGTCTGCTCACTCTATGGGACTTGGACCTTGAGAAGGTTCTGATATAGCTAATGGATAAGCAAGGAAGGCTCCTGGAATTTATTGCTCAGGTCAGCAAAAGCTGCAGTAGTTGTGGTGATCTGGAAATTAAATCTTCCTGCAAATGACTCGGACCTAAAAGCTCTCTGACGTTGAAGAATGACTGTCAAAGTGTTTTCAGGTGTTCATACCTGGTAATCCACCGTATGTAGGCTTAGAACTGGGCTTGGCTGCCTCCTGGAACTACTCCCAGCCAAGAGATGGAGAGGTCTAAAGTCCACAATGTGAGCAGAATTGCCCAGGTTTAGTATAGGGCACAGGAAAGGCACCCTCATGCATGCACAACAAATACTGTATTTGACAGGTTTTGCCTGGGAAAGTAGTGGAACTGCTTATAACATTGCCTCCCTAATTTTCCTGTTCCCTAAGGAATCCAAACTGGTCTGTCTTTCCATGTAAGCATGTGTCTCATTCCATCACTTCCAGTGCCCAGCCCATGCCATGCATAGCTGTTTTCTCTACCTGTGCAAATCATTGATCCTTCTTTTAAGTAATACTTTTGCCATGTGCCTTCCTTCTGTGTTTCTGTTTATTAGTGTCACTAGTACAGAGACTTTATGAGTGTCTGCCAGCCTTGTGTGCTCCCATGATCTCCTGCTGGGCTGGCCAGCAGTATTAATCACACAGAAGGTCTTTGGATAGACATGAGTGAGCCTAATGAAATTGCACTGGAGGGAGAGCCGAGACAGTCAAGTTGTGTGACTGTGCTCCCACTCTGTGATATGTTTATAGTCTGGTGCTAACCCTGTGCTAGCTTTCTTCTCCTGCTGCCTATCCACAGTGTCTAGGGTTACTCTGGAGTCATCATGAAAGGTTATGACCTGAGAGTAGAAAGCAAGACACAGTAGACCCACGTGTGGAAGAGGGAAGTTATAGATCAAATTTATTTTCTGTTGTAGCAATTCAATATCTCTAATAGGAACCTAATTTTTTATAGAGACATGCATTTCTTTTGGCAGCTGGCCCTTATAAATATTTGTACACCAGTTTTGATCAGGTTTGTGCCTATTACCTTTCTGCTACTGAAGTTAATAAGAGCCTCAAGAGTGGCCAATAAAACCAGCATCTGATTTTTTCCAGTTAATTTAATTATAAACTATGTTGGGCAGGAATTTCATTGGTTTTACAGCAGTGTCAAATCTCAGCTTGATAAGAACAGCAATGTAACAGCAAATATTAGTTTTGAAAATAAGTAAAGCAACTAAATTAGTTAATTACTTGGCCTATACTCTTCTGTATTCTGCCCTATCACTAGTACAGAATTGTGGCTCTAATCATACGACAGTCAGCCAGCATTTTCACTGGGTTGTTTTTCCCGAAGTTTTATAGCTTATCTGTGTAACTAAGTTCTAGTATGAAGGGTGCATACAGGAGAAGCAGTCTTTCTGAAAAATATTGGAACAAAATTGGAAAAACCCTCTAACTTTAACTCTTAGGATGCTTTAGGAATGAAGACACAAATACTGTTTTTCATACACCTGCCAAAACAGAGAGGCAAAAAACATGATAAGTGATTAATCTAAACTGAAGCCGTATTTGTTGATGTTTCTAAAGGGAAAAATAAACAGCATCATACAAATGTTGCACTGTCATAATTGTACCTTTTTAACTCTGAAACTTCACAATGAATTTCAGTGCATTTCAACCCACTTTAAATTAAATTTAAATTAAGTTTAAATTAATTTACCTCTAGATCTGTTTTACTATAAATTGTTTGGTTTTTAATACTAAACCTATTTAGGATAGTTTAAACTTCCAGAAATTATAAGTAGTTTGGCATTTCTTCATACTAAATATCCAGAGTGTGTTGCTTTGAAATTAAGTGTATTACAGAGGCAGCTGAATCAGAAGTCAGCAGTGGGCAGGATATTGGACTTGAATCAATGTTGGCATTGCAAATAAAGCTCATAACGCATATCAAGACCATTACATATTACAGTTTAAGCAAGAAACTATATTCCAGTGAACTCAATGCAAATTTTTCCAGCACTTCTCTGGGAGCCAGGATTGCCCCTAGTGTTTCTAGTTTGTTTCAAATATTCATCATTTATTTAACAGCCACACTTTTCTAAATGCATAGGTCATAAAACTGAGTGCTAAAGGTTATCTGTCTTTCTTTAGCAACCTGAGGGCATAATGTGTAAGCCATGGTGCATTACTAGTCTTTGTTTCAGTCTTTTCATCCAAAAATCAAATGGGTAACAGGAAGTGATTGAATGGAATAGATCTGCTTTCTGTGACAAGTCTCAAAGCATGTAGTGGCAGTAGTTCAAGTGAAATTATCCATCCTCCAAAATCAACATTGAAGAATGGAAAAAAAATTCATTTTCAATGCTAATTGATTTCACAGTTATGGAACTTAGAGCGGGTTGCTGTACCTGATTGAGCCAAAGGTTACTAGGCTTTATTTTGATCAAAATTCCTTGTCCTGGAGGACTCAGAAGTCTGCCTAAGAATCTGTGGAAGCTTTTAGGCATCTCCTGATGTGGAGCAATCTTTGCAGCTGTGAAACACACCTTTCCAACCTACAGAGGCTGGAAAATTGTCCAGCTGTAAATTCTAGAAGCGGACCAGGTTGTAGCAATACAGCTTGCCTGTATCACAGGTAAACTCTTTGTGCTCCAGCACACCAGTAAGTGCTCCTCACACACAGTAAGGAAAATGGATGATCCCAGAAGAGAATGCAATATGGAGTTCTTCTGACTTACTGAGGGGCCCTGTCGGAATGCAAACCTGCAAGGCTGACAGAGAGCATCTGTTATCAGTAGCTCCTAGGTATTGTACTGTAGAAAGTGCTGACAATTGACATGAGGTGCCATTCTCTTTTTTTTTTTTTCATGTCAGAGAATTGAGGGTCCTGCTGTAGACAGACTACCACTATGAAAATCTAGGAAGACATTCACAAGGCTTCTATGTAGATGGAAAGGCTGCTGTACAGTTTCAGCATCAATGTACTTTAAGGTTCTGAAGCAATGTTTTTCCTGCTAAAAAGAAAAGCAATTGGATGAATACCTTGCAAGTACAAATGTGCTGAGTTTACAATTTCCTTTTATGAAAGAAATCAACAATGTGTTGGGCTCAGAAAAAAGCACAGCACTTGTTACATTTCGTTCAATCTCTAGCTTTGTGCTTCATTAAATAAACAGGAGCTCCCAAGGTGATTTAATCGCTCTTTAAATGTTTGTAACACGTCTGACAGTTGATGGGCACTCGAGAAACAAAATGGCGTTTTTCTCACAAACAATAGTCTTAATTGTTCCTTGCTCCATGTTTGGAGTACATAAAATATGCAATATCTTTTATGTAATATAAAAGGTCTATTTGATCTTGCACAAAGTAAGAAATTAACTAAAAAACCCATATCATAAACTTCCTTGTAACATCAAAGGATACTATGGGAGGAAAGATAAAGAAGAGGACACATTCTCATTCATCTTCTGTTTCCTTCTCTTTCAACCATACGTTACTTAGTTCAACGAATAGGGTATTCTCCTGCTGAATTCCTTGCCATTGTAGATCACCAGATGTTTGTGTTAACCTAAGTATTCTGTTTACCACCAGTTCAGGTGGCTGCAGCCTGGCTTTGCTCTAGGAATTCTTGATTTGTCCAAGTGTACTTCTAGCTATTGGTAAACCCTTTTTCTCAGCCACACATTGCAACTCTTAAATTAGCTATTCTTTGTTGTGTATGTGTTGAATCACATGTTACGCTTCAGAACTCTGAGCCAAAGACAAGTCAATAACTTGTGAGCCAGAGATGGGGGGGCAAGGAGCAAGAAGTCACAGCTGTGTAAAACATTTGAAAGGCCTCATCAGGTGTCAGTGAGGCTGCTGCTTTAGGGATCAGTGGTCACTGCCAACTGATCTGTTTGACTGTTGTACTTTGAGAGATTGCAGTTGACAGAATAGTATCTGCCACCAGTTCATGTGACAAAGAGGTGCTTATTTTTTTTTGATCTAGAGGTGTTAACTTGCTTTGGTGGATTTTATACCTCCTCTTTGCATGTGCCATGCAGCTGTTCTTGTCTCAGGTCTGTATTTTACCTGCTGCTGGGTTAATATGTGAATTCAGGTGAGAACATGTAGTGGCCTCCTTACTCATCAGCATGGCCTCACAGTGAACACCCTAGACAGAGGTAAAGTGGTGTTGTTGTCAGTGTTTTCAATGGTACCATTCCAGAGATGTCATCATCAGAAAACTTATTCAAGCCAGAATTTCAAGGAAGTGAAGCTTGGTGTTTTTTTCAAAGTGAAAGCAGGTATCCAGCCATAGGTCTTTTGCTTTACACTGGAACATCAAAAATGGCAGCAGCAAAAAGTACTTGTGGCAAAGCCTGCAGCTGCTCCTCAGGAAAAACAGCGCTTTGTGTAACATTTTCATTACTGCATAGCCACTGTAAAAAGAAAAATTATCTTCTTTTGTTTATTTTTTTCCTTTGATCTTTAGAGTCTGCTACAAAAATTATTATGTACAAATCACAAATGATACAATTTGGAATTTTGAAAGAGGGGATATAGTCTGGACATGATATTAGGATGCTGGGACTCTTTCTAACTTGGTTTTCCAAGCCTGACTCATCAACTGCTGAGCCTGCTTCACCTCTTCCACTAAAAAATGTTGATGTTGTTTATGTACTTCAAGAGGACTGCTTAATTAACAACAGCTTGTAGAGTGATTTCAAGATGGAAAAACATGGCAATTACTGCAAATAGTAAAGGCACTGCAGGCTAATTTTCATTGATGATAAAGTTGATTAACAAATACACAGCTCTAATAAGCACTATTACTGCTTTTGAGTGCAGGAGCAGGTGAAGAGTTGCCATGAGAACTGATGCAGCTGAGTGTGCTCAGTTCAACACTACTGATGTCTCTTATGATAATTACGTTCATTGATTACTAGGAGTAGATTTAGCAAAGTGAGGAACTCTCACTCCCTCTTAACTCTGCCTGATGGTGTACATGCTCTGTGTCATCTCAAAGGAGTAAGCACCTAGTGATAGTCTCACTTCTTCTTAGAGCCCCCTTGTGATGGGCTCATCTCCCAGGGAGATGCCAACACAAAACCAATAAAGGGGTTTAAGGCACTGTACAAACAGAATGCTTTACAGAAGAGGCATAATTTATGAGCGTTGCCCTTTTTTAGTTTTCAATGCTAATCATCAGCACCCTGAAATTTGTTTAATCTCCTCTTCCTTAAGACATGGCAGGTGGTTTTGTTTGTTGGTTGGTTGGTTTTGCAGGGGGAGGGGGGATGTGGGTGTTTTGGGTTGTTTTTTTGTTGGTTTTTTTTTTAAGTTGAGGCAATGACTTAGGGCAACACTAAGGATCTTCTACCCAGTAGTTTGAGAATTCCAGGACAGTTGTGTTTTTCATCTGTGCCTACCTATTTGTTTTACTTCGTTATATCCAGCTCCAAGAAATGGTCCACTGGGTAGTAACAAACAAATTAATGTCAAAGTGATCTTTTTTCTTTCCCTGAAACAGCTAAAACTCTCATTTAAGAGGGATAAAGACAGGTACACAAACCTTCTCTCGTTATTTTCAAACTTGTGAATTGTTACTTATTGCTTTAGCAATACAATTAGAAACATGTTTATAAAAGGAAAAGACACATCGCTTTCTCTTGTGTAAGGATCTGTACAGCCCTTCTCTGCCATATTATTATTTTCAGTAAAATGTTTACTTTCTTTTAAGTAGCTAAAGGGATGCATAGGAGTAGTTTCATGGGACCATTGCTAATTGCCATGGTGAAATGACATTGTCTATCTACAGGGTTGAAATTGCCATAGTAAAATGCCCTTGTGTCTTTACATGAAGCCAGATATGGAAAAAAATACAACCTGATTTTAAAGATCTGGTTCCAATGCATATTCAGAAGCAAGTCTGCTAAATAAATTACTTAATGGGAATTTACTGTCTTCCTCCTGTTGTCACTAAACAGTCAAGTAAGTAGAGGAGTCTGCTTTTGTCACTGTACCATCAAAAACCAGGTAGTCACTTGCAAATCAGTTATAATGCATAACGCAACAGAAGGATGTCAGTGTGAATATAATTTGAGCATGACGTGTTCTATTAAATAACTGCCTGCTTTTGATTATTAAGCCTTTAATGCTGCTAAATGGTGCATGTAAGGCAGAGGACCAGATTAATTCTAGATCCCAGTTGAGACTGGAAGGTTGAGTCGAGCTGATCTGATGAACAGTCAATAAATACAGACAATCACAATGTTATTTTAATAGGCTCTCTGGGAAAATAAGTAGTTTTTTTCTTTAAATGTCTGTTTACAGCTCATCACCAGGAAAACAACTTCAGTTTTATTTTTTATTTCATGCACCAAAGTTGAGAGTGCATGCTTTAGAAAAGAAGCTGTACAAATAAATTCAGAACATAGCACAATGCGGTATGTCATTAAAAAGAAAAGTAATAAGGTTTGGGAATAATTTGAACATCTTGATTTTTCCTGACAATTGCTTAAGAACTTGAAATGTGAGGCGTGTTAGAGCAAATGAAAACTATCCTGCCTGAAATAATGACCCAACATAAGGGCTTTGTGCCTTTTTTATCAAGCACAGTAAAAGCAGAAAATGCTACCCTTTGACTGACCTCACATCACAATATTTTGATTACTATTAATAGTCACATGCCTCAATAAGTTGGAGAACTGTGGCACATCAGTCCTACTCCCACTGTGTTTGGTGGCAGAACTAAGATTCCCATAGGTTTCAGTAGCTGCAAATTGTAGCCTTAATGGCGAGCATAAAAACAAGGATATGTGCTTATTTATTGAGCTATGTGATTACAGTAGCAAAGTCTGTTGGTCCTTAATCAAAGAAATTTCTTTTCCCCATTTACTGTAATTAGTGGTCCACGAGAAACTAAGTTTTGGTATTCTATATTTGGAAATCAAGGATTTCAATTTCTTCTTTTAAGAAGGAAAAATGTGATGATTTTTGTATGCAGTATTGCTGCACTCACCTCTGAAGTAGGAGTTGCAGCTAAGCCTTTCAGCCTGAAGCTAGCAGCTGGAAGGGGGTGCTTGGTGGGGGTGAAACTCTCTGCTAGCAGATCCAAAAAAGTTTATCATCTTAGCATTTGTTATTTTACATTTTCATCTGATGTTGGTAGCTCTTCTCTGTCTATTGTGTTTTATACATTTAATCCTTAGCAGCAGGAGTCCGTCCCTGCTTTCAATGCTCTGCTGACTTCCTTTCTCATCCCCTTGGTACTTTTTTCAGACCTGCAGCTCCCATTTGTCACCCCAGACTGTTCTGGTCAGCCTGTACTGTCAAGGGCCAGCACCACAAGAAATGTGTCCCAGGGCAGCAGCGCAGTCACTGAGCAGGCACGTGCCTCCCATCTGCAGCACTGGTGGAAGCAGAGTATGAGCACAAAGCTGTAAGTTAATGATAACCTACTCTCAGAAACTGCCAGTGCTTCAGCATGCAATTATTTGGGAATCAAGGATGCAGAATGCAGTAAAAGAGGAGACCACAGAAGATGGAGCACTTGGATGTATTGCATCTCATACATGCAGAATGTTTGTTTCTGTATTCGCCAAGCTTGCACATGTTTTGGGTATAATGTCTAAGTCTTTATGTTGAGGCATTGAAGTGTCTCAACAGATAAATACAGACCCAGAGACACCCCTGAATCTTTAGGTATCATGGTGTTTCCTGCTTCTATCTCTGCTTTGCCCCTACCATTGACACACGTATCTATGTAGTCTTTCGAACAGAGATCTTCCCTTAAGGTGAAGAACCAAGAAGTACTTGATAAGTTAGCTGTTATCGAGTCCTGTTTCCTACATCACACTATTTCACAAATTTTATGTTCTGAGGAACTGCTATTGTGCAGAGGGGAGAAAAAGTTCTCTTTAAGATAGATGTTATTAGACTTACTTAACAGATAGCAAAACTGAGGTCTGGAAAGGCCGCATATTGCCAAAAATTACAGAGAAATTGAAGAAGAGCCCCTTGTCTTTTACCAGTAATCAATCTTAGAGACCCATAATTTCTGTAGTCAACTTCCCATTGAATTCTCTATGAGATAAACTGATACTCAGAGATTTTAACATACAGATTAATAATGCCATTGTGAATATGCACAAGTATAGCTCAGATTTCCCCAAGTAATGACCTTTTAAATAACAGGTTTTTCCTGGGTTTGTTTTTTTCCTCTTCTGTTTCTGTGGCTGACTCTCTTTGTGTATACTATGGGAGCTGTAGGCCAGTTTTTAGAGAGCTCTGTCACTTCTTAAACAAAGTTGTTTGCAGAATTCTTAGGTTTAACTGATTTATTATGGGTTATTTCTAGGTATTCTAGTCTTTCATAGTATTTGGAATGATTGTATATGGCTTTCATTAGGGGAAGTATGCAGCACCACATGTTTCTGTCCCTTTTTTACAGAAGTGCTAACAATACTGCAGTCTTTCCATAGGGTTGGGTGGGAGTGTTCTGAATTCACTGTAATCAGCATTAAATAGGATACCTTGACTGTGCATTTCTTTTATTTAAGATGTTTGGATTTCTTCGATGTTTAATTTAATCTTGATTTAATCTTTCACTCTGCATATCCTGAATTTGTAACACTTAATTATTCCCACAGTGCAGTTACCCATATATACTCTGAAGCATCACTCCTTCTAAACATAGTTGCTCCTGTGTTTGGAAACTAAGAGTTAAAAATGCTGAAATCAGTAAAATGACTTGATGTAAAGCTTTGTTCCAGTCTACTTGATTTAATCTACTTTGTTGCTTAACTTGGGAGAAAAAGGGCTAATTTCCTATTTCCACTAATGTCACCATTTCACTATTTTCTTATAGCTCATTTGCAAAATAACTGTATTAATGCTGCATATTTTTATTTCTTTCCAGGAATGAAGTATCAACTACATCAAACCACAAGGACATCCTTAAAGCTCAAGACCTTTCTGTAATCATCAAAGCCTATGTGCTTGTGACATCCTTAACACCTCTGCGGGCATTCATTCATTCAACCACCACTGTCTGGCATCCACCCAAGAAGAAACATTTTACCCTAAAGGTAAAACATTTAATTTCCTCAGTTTTCCATCTTTCAGGAAAAGTACCTAGACAGAAAACTAGAGAATATCTTTCTTGTCTTTTACCCCTTTGTTATTAGCAGTCCACAGCCTACAGTGAATATTATTCTAATGTACCGTTTTCATTTCTCAAAACAAGTAGGGTTTGCTTCTTGAAGCAGGAAAGCATTGCCCTGTGCACTGGGGGCCTGGGATTTGCATGTCTCCAAGCCTATTTTTATTGGTGACATTTGACAGCAGTTGCAAGATCAGAGTTTTCTCTAAAGCGTAGCAGTGTGAGTGCTGCCATAGAGTAGCAACTTTTGCTGGGATATTGAGAGTGTTGTGAAAAGGGAAAGTAAATATTTAAAACAGTTTGTTTATATTTCTTTTTTAGGTGCAGTAAAACAGACAGGAGGAGGGTCAGGTCACTTCTAAGTAAGGGGAAGGAAGTGTACCATGGATAGGGTGGTTTCCCCATGGCCTCAATTTTACGAAGAAGGATGTTTCATATGTACCTTAGATTAATTCTGGACATCTCCAAGTGCTTGGAGATACTCCTCTCTCTCCACATCTTGCTTTCTCAGCAGTCTCATGGATTTGCAAATATACTTTCCAATTCCTTTCTTCTTCTAGCAGGGGACTGTGCTTGTAACACATGAGCTCTTTGTGAAGAAGCTACAGTTGTGCCACTGCTTCTTCCCTTTTGAGGAATTAAGCTCACAACATGACAGTGATTTCCTGAGGTCACATAGATCAACTCCTGCAGCAGCTGTTAAAGGATGGGTGTGCTTTACCCCTTCTTGGGGTAGGAGCGGGTCACAGCTTTGGATCAGTCTGAGTGTTGTGGTGTCACTGTCAGGACTGTTGATGATATCAGCCATTTGGTACGTTCTATAATTTTAGCTCTTGCCAAGTGGAGCACCTAGATTAAGCTCATTATCTAATTCTAGTCATTAGAGAAACAGACACCTCTAGAGAACAAATCATCCCACTTAATTTAAACACCAGTTTTGGAATGAGTTTCCTGGTGAAAGTGTTTGCTTCCTTCTATGGGCTATGACATTGTTAGAGAACATGCCAAATTCTGTATTGCCAAAATTAGGTGAGCTGAATCTACTTCTCTCTTCCCCCCAATTAAGCTATGGAAGCCCATGGAGATGTATTTCTTTGCCATGTATTTTCCTCCATTTACATTTATGAAGAATAATGGCAACTCGCTTTCAAACCCTGGGGTTCAGTTTTGCTTTATGTTTATGAAAATAGCGCAATATCCAGCAGCAATACTGTTGTAGCTGAAGTAGGGACTACTTTAAAGGCTAGTAGTCGTCAGTAATTCTGATATGGCTCTGAAAAACAATTCCCACTGAGGGAAGTCTGCTGAATAGGGTGCCAGCCACCATTTAGAGAGCATTTTGGCAGCTGAAGAAGCAATAAAAATGATAGATAGGAGTAGCAGTGCATCTACAGTGGTTCCAATCTGTTTACTGCTGTTGTGACATTATGCCTTCCATAGCTTCAGACAAACTCATCAAAATTGTGAAAAATACACAAAAGATAGGCACCATTTGTGAATGAAAGCACATTTGTTGTGACGTAGATATTGAAATGCAATTAAAAAAATGATGGAAAATAGGTTGTGTAAGGCTACCTCTCAGCACAGTGTGCCCTGTAAAGAACATGGAAGGGGGCAAGGAGCTTCCAGGAGAAGGGAGACACTAGGAAGTCATAGAGTGGCTAGAAAGCACTACTGGGAAAATCATATAGAGGGTCTGTGCAGAAGGAACAGGCAGGTCACCCATCACAAAATACTTGGGAGAAGGTATGAATTCAGCCATTGATATCCTTTGTTAAGAGATTTTGTCAAGTTTCTCATAAACTTCATGGATCCCCCCATCACTTGCCAGTGTAAACACAATGCCAGGAGAGTCATCTCCCAAAGTAGCCAGTGGAGCAATGCATGCTTGTACCAGCCAAGGAGCCTGGTCAAGAAAACTGGTCAGGAAATATTTTCTCATATCAGTATAATTACAATATTTTTAATGAGAAATTCATCCACATTTGTGGTTAATTTAGTTTTGCTATCACAAACTCAGCATGTAAAGTATGTTTGAAGTTTGATCTCCCATGTACAACAATGCCTTATGTTTGCTAGGAGTTATTAGAATGTGGGATATATGAGAGATTTTTTTTTAAAAATGGAGATGTGGTAACTAGATGATATCAATGATTGAGAGAAACTGTGTAAAGAAAAACAGGAGTTAACTGATACTGCGTTCCCCACTGCCTTTTTGTTAGTAAACTCTTGTAAATTATTTTTGCAATGCATATTTTCTTTTTATTGTCATAGTGGCATGGCTTCAGAATGATTCCTTGAATAAGCATTGGTCAAATGGCAGTTCAGGAAGAGTTCAAGTGTGTTTTGCTCACCAGCTGCCAGGTTTTCTCCGGATTATACAAATTTTAATATTTCATTTCAGAAAGCAAAAGAAGGTAAATCCTGACCTGGCATGAGGATTTTGTGTGCTGTCAAGGGGTAACAAAAGTGCAACTCCAGATTTGGGCCCAGTATGGGAAGATGCAAGAGATGCAGGGGGGAGAATGGCTTGCTGCCACACAGATGTTTAGATATGAGGCTTATGTAATAGCCCTGTTTCTTTGAGGAGAGTTGGAAACCACTTATTTAGATCATCTGTGTGTTGAAAAATTATCAATAAAATAGAAGCTTTGTATTTTGCATATTGTACCAATTAAGGGAAGGGTCTCTGTCAATGTGTGTAATAATTCCTCTTGTGTTAATCGACATTATGTATGTGTATTGAGAAGAATGCTCACCCTTGAATAATTATCTCTTTTATAGAAGACAGTATGCAAACCAGTAATTCATGATTAATTATTTCAAGGCTTAACACACTGCAAATAGCTTTCTTTGTCCTTCCATTAACCTTTCCCAACCTGATCCCAATGCTTTATGAAGGGATGTACTTTTGTAGACAGAAGTACCACATCCTGCATCATCAGGGAAGGCTCTACTGTGCTGCCAGTAACTTCCCGTGGCCCCTGCTATGGCTCATCATCCTTTTGCTCATCTAAAATAGACAGTTGCCTCCTGGACTTGAATTCTTTGACTGGTGTTCTTACATAACCCTTGATGTGCTCAGATGAAACTCTGTTCTTAAGTAATTTTCCAGTTGTGAAGTGAAGTAAGTATAATTTATTAGTTTGCTGTTGAGCTTGCTGAGCTGTGAATCATTGTAACTGTTGCTGAAACTCTCTTTGTGTATTAAGCACTTGGAAACTTGAGGAAAGAATTTTTTTTTCCTGTTTAACATACACGCAAATAAAACGGGGCCCTCGCCTTTACGTGAAATCTGGCTTTTAATATGACGTGGCGGTCTGGCTTAGAGCCGAGCATCGTGGAAATTAAGTTGCAGTATTGCCCTCAAGTGGCCACCTTTGGTACTGCTAGAAGTATTTAAAGTGAGCTAGAATGCAAACAAACAAACCAATAAAGAGCTAAATGCTTGCGAATAGCGGAAAAGCTTGGGATTTTTCTCTTTGTTTTATGTTTGTTTGTTTGTTTTTAATTTCCTGTCGTTGCCCTGTCACTTATTGGAGCAAACGCACAAGAAAAATTACCATCAGTTCTTAATCAATTAGATTGCAGGGTTATTTGGGACTAAAATTAAATTCTCTCATTAAATTCTGTCAGAATGCTGTAATGCCCTTCTTTCTGGGAGACTGAGCATAATATAAATGCCATCTCTTTTATTTTTTTTCCTCATAGTATTTATAATTTCTCTTTTCACTGATACAAGAATGGAAGTCTATCTGGACTGGGGAAGATCAAAGATGTGCTTAGTCTGACACTCCATTTGTGCCAGTCGAGAGAGCATCATGAAACTGCAACAGGATAAACATAAAATGGTAGTAGTCCCTAGGCAGACTATATCTTTTTCTGGTGACCTGTGGCATTATAAACACAAAACTGGAAGTGGAATATATATCTTGATGTTTAATAAGCTCCAGTGGGCTTTTATGCAAGCAATTCTCTACTAGATTTCTAAATTCATGAATGCTTTTGGTCTTACAAAAGTCTTCAAGCAATGATACTTTACAGATTATTTACACGTTGCTTGAAAAGAGTATTTGTTTGCTATAAAACTTCAGCAAAGTCAAATATCACTTGATTTCATATCCTTAATTCTTGTCTTAAAACAAGGAATAAGAAATCCTTCCTTCTTTGCTTTCTTCATCTGTGTCAACCTGTCATGCAATGCACAAATAAAATTATTTCTGGAGATCTTTTCTGCTTTTCTAATTCTGAACATCCCTATTTAGCTAAGTAAGAGCTTGAGACTGTCCTCCACAACATGTGGATATGTCATAAGATTTTACACGACTATCCTGGCCCTTAGCTCTCTGGTGTTTTTCTAGTTCACGTATCCTCTTGCTTTGGCTGTTTAATCCAGTCAGCTCTGTAAGCATGCCCTTCTGTGGCTTCCAGCTTTCCTAGACCTGCCTCCTATTATCCTAATTCTTCTCATCTTTCCTTTTTTTGAATTCCAGCTTCCCTTGGTCAAGCTGATACACTTTTGATTCTCACAGCAACCTGGGAAATACTGTTAGAAAATCACCTTTACCTTCCCACTAAGAAGTCAGGGCTGATTTGGGAAACCATTCTTAGCTCAGTCTCAGTCAAAAGGCCTAATTTTATGGTTGCTGAAGCTGGTGAGTGCCTTTTTGCTTTTGGACTTGGTCTTAAGAGCAAGGAGCTTTAGAGAAAAGAAACCTTTCTCAGAGGGCCTTTTCTTCTCCATGTCATTAAGTTATGAAAGTGTTGAGGGGAAAGATGTTGGGTTTTTTTGTGAACAATTTATTTTTCTGGAGAATTGATTACCATATTTTTAAAAATCTTATGTAATGAAAAATATATACAGAAGTGGGAAATTTACTGTAAAAAATAGTTGGACACTAATGTGATTACCTCTTTCATCAAGTGCCATGTTAGAGCTGCAGAGAAAGGGCAGATCATAACAACAAATCAGGAGTATAATGAACAGATCTACCTGAAGCTAATGCAATAAACTTATGATAAATTACTGAACTGTTCTCTCTGTGTTTAGTTCTGGAACCATTGGTACATGGTTCATGGGTACATTTTTCTCCCATTACATGGCCTTTGACTATTTCTATATACTCTAGTCACACCTGTGTTAGCGGAAAATATAGGAAATAGTTTCATTGCTAAGTATGCTTCTTCCTGGCCTTCTGTGTGGAACTAGTTTTTATTCTTGCAGACATGTTAGATATTTAGATACTTCCATACATATAATCAAGGAAATTCTTGTTTGTGTGTAAATCAGTATTTTTATACCTATGAACAACTACTTATGCCCTAAAGTATTTGGACCTGGTGAAAAAATTTTAACAAAAATTGATCCAGTAAGAAGAATGAATGTACGAAAGTGAACTGCCATGTCATTTTGAAGGCTACTACTAGGAACCTGCAAGGTCTTTCAAAATCAATTCGTACAAATACTGTAAAGTAGGATGTTCTAGATCCCAAAATGTAAACCTCAAAATTGAATTACTCAGTGGTGGTCTCTTCTACCTTCTTGCCTCTGAGGTAGGTCCAGAGCTCCTCTATGCCTCCAGAGGGGATTTAGTATTACAGGAAATAATGTAGGAGTTCACATTGTTTAACCAAACCAGCGGTGTCTAACTGATGATATACAATCAATTGGCAGCCAGTAATTATAATATACCTTCTAAAAAGTTCAGTAACAGAAGAGATAAATCATAATACCAGACACTTAAAACATTTCATTGAACATTGCACACTTCTAAACATCCTTCTGTAAATACTCTCTGAATCTCTAGTGACATCTGCTCATTCACCCATGTCCACCCATTCATCCAGCCTCCACCTCACAGGCAATACAGGTTACAGACACGGTCCTGCTCTCCTGGGATGCAGCTTCCCTTCTTTCATGCACTTCTGCTTGGAAAAGTGGGGGCCCCTGCTCTGTGGGTGCCCATTTCACACGTACCCATGCAGGACCTGTGTCCATCCTTACATCCCAGTATTTCCTGAAGTCTAGGCAGAAGCTGTGGTGCAGGCTGACTTGTGGCAGTGCCTGACCAGGTTTTGGCTGCTGCTGTCTCTATCCTGACTCTCTCCCCTGCTGCGAATTTTCTTGCTCATTTTCAATTATTTCCCAAGCTGACTACTTCTTTGTTTCAAAAGTCACTTTATAATTTCCTGGTTACTGTTTAACCTTATTGATGGTTGCATTCCTCTTTATCATGGTAAGTTTGGTCAAACATCATCCCAGACAGTTCTACATATTCCAGGCACACAAGTGGTGTTGTCCGTGGGCAGGCTGTATGAGCACTCCAGTGATAGATCTCCTGTCTTCAGTGTCTCACTTAGACTCCCCAGGGGTACCAAGCAAATTTAGATTGCAATTAATGTCACTGTTTTGAGACATCTACTTTAAGATGGCATAAATTATGCTCTTCAAGAATCTGTGTTCTGCAATGAGATGTAAAGGGAACCTAGACATTTAGCTTGTACACAGACATAAGCCATGTAGTCTTGTAGTGTGGGATTCCTCTGCAATATTCGCACATGAGTGAATTGTCTTCATGTGAACTGTGTCTCTGAACACCAATCGAGAGAGCTAATCCGTGCAGTCAGTAAAGGAAGGTGTTCTAAGTTTGCATTTATGGCCATTCCCAAGGTTAGTTAGGGAAAATCTTTCCTGTTTGTTTCATCAGGAGGCAAGATTGTTTAGGATTGAGCTAGGAGGCAACCTCAGAAAGATCACTACAGTTTGGTTTTATACTCTTTCTCAGGGCAATCCTCAGCTAATCATTCAGGTAACTGCCCGAGGCTGTCCCAGCAGCTCTCCTGAGAAATTAATTTGCAGAAAAATTTCCCCAGGAAAATCTTCTTGAGGGAATTACTACAGTCAACCTTCAGCCCAGTGAGTGCCACACTCTTCCACTCTTCTGTAGGCTCCATGACTCTGTGCATGAAGTCTGCAAATTAGAATGCCTTGTCAATTAAATTGCATTTTTTCAATGTGTCAGACCTTTACCTGATGATTCAGTGTATTTTTGAGGAGCCAAAGGGATCCATGTCATTGCGATTATAAGGCTAATTTTAATGACTGCAGATTTTAAAAACTGGATGTCAAAATGGGTAAAAAAAAAGGCATCCTAAAATTAATATTGAGTTAGTATTTTTTTCCGAGTGGCATTTCCTAAAGCAAGAAAAAATTATTGGGCAGTGAAAGGTCAATGAGTTTAAATTAATCTAAAGCGTATTTCTAGTTCATTCTGCCTTTACAGAAGATGTGTATTTGATCCATGTAACTGTGCATTTGCACACTTCTGTAAGGCATTACATAAATATTTGGACCCTACCTCCATCTGAGTCCAGCATTTGGATGAACACCTTCAAGCTTCTGAGAAGTCTTGCAATTCTGTATATAATGGTGTCATTGTATAAAATAAGCGTGCATGTCTGCATTTAGTCTTAGCAGTCTACTAAAATTTAAACCCTATTCCTCTGCTTAAAAATTAGCCAGCCAGAGGTCAGCTTTCTCCCAGAATAGGTTCCTGTAACTGCCAGCAGTATTTCCTACTCAGTCCTCTTTAAATTGTTCGATGCTTCTGTTAATCACACTCTGTCTATGGAAACGGTGCATTTTGCTGGACAGGCAGTCTGTTTCCTCTGGAAGTGAGAGGATCAGCATCAGTGGTTGTCACTTAAAGAAACCTTCAGCTCTTTAGTATTTTGCAGTTGAACACAGATATTTATATACTTTTATTCACTCAGAAGAACGTGAGGTTGCTGCAGATTTTCACACGTTATCACCCTTAATCTCTTAATCTATACACTTTAAAGTTTCCCTATCTGTTGCTGTAAATCCTGTGGAATCTGTTGGAGTCAAACCTAACCTGAACTTGTTTAAATAGGTTGTTTTTATGAATTGGAATTTAACCTGAAGTATTCATCTCATCTCTATTGGTCCTAAACCAGCCTGACTAAATATTTATTTTCAGCCATTGCCTTAGAATAAACATTGGTCTAAAACCTGATATCCTCTAATGAGAACCTGTTGAGCAATGTTTCTTTTCTAGGCTGGCTAAGGAGAGCTGTAACTAAAACACAGTTTCCTGGAGATGCCAGTTTTATTTTAATACCTATTCTGATGGCAACAGTTGACTATTATAACCAACAGCGTGCTATGAGTACCAGCAGGGCAAGGCAGCCTGTCTTCATCAGTTGTTACTAGAAATGTATTAATTATGTATTCTTTGTGTTAAAGTGCTTGGGAATTGATTGATGGTGAGGGAGGAAATGAGCTAATGGTGCTCTTGCTCCTCCTTCCAGTAATCCCCATCTCTCCTCATAAAACTCTTCAACCCCTTATGTTCCCTGTGCAGCACAATAGCACATTTTCTCACTTAGTCTTTCAATACCCAATGGAGATTTAGGAAGTTAGAGAAAAGGTGCAAGCCCAAGTTGTGCGCAGAATCTGGCAGAGGTGCTGGAAATATTTGAAAAATCCAGCTGAAGAACCACCTTGGTGAGATGAGCCTTCATTTTAATTTTTTTCTTTATTCATATGAACAGTTTAATTAACTGGTTTTGTTCTGAACAAGAAACTGAAGTGGAACAATTTCACTTGGAGATGAATCTGAATCAGAACTGATTTGAAAAATGTGGAGCTTCTTGTTCCACATTTGTACCACTTAATCTTTGTACCACTCTGTGGGAGAAACACAGCTTTGGTGGTCTTAGACTTTTGAGAAAAAAGAAGGATTTCTTCCTGTTTTGGAGATGAAATAGAGTGTGATGTGAGGAGCTGCATAATCTCTAAATAATGCATCTGGGGTTCCTTTGCCCCACAGGTTCATGGAACTGCAGTACACATGGAAAACGTTCTACAGTATAGAAATACTGTGTGATTTAATTCAAGATTTCAGCATCATGCGAATATCCAAAGAACAGAGTTGAGGCTATATGTGTAACCTTTACTTCACCATTTCCTGCAGTTAGAAGTTTAGTTTTATAATTTCAGCCATATGTATTGTTGCCATTTTTTTCCTACTGATATTTCAAATAGCTTTACTAAAAAGAAAAAGTCCCAGGCACTACAAACCTTTAGCACAGATCTGTGCATGGATCACAATTCTTTTAGTCAGTAAAACTTGGAAAGGCAACCACTTGTAGAAATAAAAACAGAGTTGATAAGAACAGGAAGGCAAACAGACCAAATTCCTATCCTTCAGTTATTTACCAGCACAAATGAATGGAGTTAGTGAAACTAAAGAGAGCAAAAAGCAAAGGAGGATCAATGTTAGCTGCATATCTCCCATGGCTGGCTGTAAGCAATGTTGCAGTATTTTTTAAAAAGGAAATTGAACAGTACTTATTACATTTAACTGCAATCAATATGCTACTTGAAGAAACTGAAAGCCATTCATCTGTGCCAGTGCAGACCAGTGTCCTTGAAAGTATTCATGCTCACAAGTGGAGACTCCAAAACTGCCTAGAAAATTTTGTGGACCAGGGTGGAGTGAAGTGTGCTGTAAGTTGTGGTGTCAGCGCAGTGAATGCATCATAGCACATGACCAGGAGCTAGCGTTGTATGCAGAAATCCTTACTGGGTCTATTTCTGTTCAACATCTTTGTTAAATGTCTGGATGATTGGGCAGAGTGTATACTCAGCAACTTTGCTGATGACAGAAAACTGGGAAGAGTGGCTGATACAGCAGAGGATCATCCTATCACCTGGAAGGATCTCAGCAGACTGGAGTTGAGGATTGACAAGGACCTCATGCAATTCATCATGGGGAAGGGCAAAGTCCTGCACCTGGGAAGGAATAGCCTCAGGCACCAGCACATGCTGGAGGCCAGTGGCTGGAAAACAGCTTTGCAGAAAAGGGTCTAGGACAGCTATTTGACCATCAGGCAGCAGTCTGCCCTTGTGGCACACCTGGAGTACTGTGTCCAGTTCTGTACTCTCGAGTGCAGGAGGGAATGTGGAGAACATCCATAGGTGGGAGCAGGCAATAAGGTGATTAAGAGTCTGAACATTCCTTATATGAGGAAATGCTGAAATAACTGTGGCTGTTTAGCCTGGAGAAGCTTCTTAGGGGCCAGAGGGATGTCATCAAAATGTAAGAATAGCTGAGGAGAGGTTGTAAAGAAGACAAAGTCCCTTTTCAGTGGTGCCTAGTGACAGAGCAGGAGGCCATGGGCACAAATTGAAACATGGCACATTCCTTCTGAGCATTAGGAAACACTTTTACTTTGTGGGTAACCAAGCACTGGCACAGGTTCCCCAGAGAAGCTGTGGAAGTCTTTATCCTTGGAGGTATTCAAAAACTTTCTGGATGCAATTCTAGGCAACCAACTGTAGATGACCCTGCTTAAGCAGGGAGGTTGGACCAGATGACCTCCAAAGCTCCCTGTAGCTCTGTAATCGTGCTTTGTAGCTAAAATATCACATTAAATTTTGTTGTGGACTTTTACCAAGGCCCAGACTTGGGTAATCCATCTACTGTGGATACTTGTTCATGGCTGTAGCAGTCCAAAGCAGATAGAGGTGCCAAGCATATCAGTCTTCAGGAGGGTTGTCTACAGAAGCCTACATGCTTCCATTCTGTTACCTCTCATGTATAAGTGGGTGATAATAGAAAATACATACTGGCATTTCTAAATAAATGTAGCAGCGAAATTCCCAGAAATAAGCAGAAAATTTTCCTTTTTTAATACAAAATGTGTTACATGCTTTATTTCTGAAGATAGTGGTTTTTTGCTATATATGAAAGTGTCTCTTTGGTAATATAGTACTACTTTATTATCTAACAGTTTTACATAGTTCAGACCTTAATGGTGTTCTGTGCTGTATGATAACTCTAATGGAAATATGGTTCAAAGGCAACCCCTTTCTTAGCACTGAGGACTCTGATACTACAAAACCTGGCTATATCCCACTCTTCACTAGGTCTCTGTGCTGCTCCAGTTGTTTCCCTGAATCTCTGTCTGGAGTGATGATAGGGGTGAATTTGCATGTGTGATGAAAGCACCTGAGGACAGTGCTGTGCAGGCCAGTAAGTATGCTATTTGGGAGGATTTGTGAGTCTGAAAACCACAGAATATGCAGAGTTCAGTCAAAACACAGGCTGCAGTGGCTGATCATTTTACATCTTTTTTTCTATATTCTATTTAAAGCTTGTTGTCCAGGGTAAGGATCTGTAGTAAAGGTCAAGTGGGATAGCCGTTGGCACAGTATGTTAAGAAAAGAGAAGGCTTCTACTTTAAGTATGCTATTATCCTCTGATGAAGATACAAGAATTTGTGAGTTTGTTTGCCTAGAACCAGTGACAGAAAAAGGTGTTATCAAAGTAAGCCTAGATTCTGAGCAGTATTTTTTAAAACCATTAATATAGCTTTTGTTTCTGATACACTTCTTTGTAAATAAAGTCATTCTCTATTAGACTGCTATGTGGAGCCTTACATGCCACTTTACTGTACAAATTAATAATAATTGAAGATGATATTCCAAAGCAATTTTTATTTCTATCAGCCTTTTAATTTATAATTTTAAGCACTGATATACTGTAAATGCTAAAAAATGCATGTATTCTCTTTCACAGCTGCAAAGGTTTTTTGAGATATTCTTCAGAAACAGTTCTCCCCAACAAGCCTTCAACAACATGAAGGAGGTTATAAACAAACTTCTACTTATAACTGAGGTCTTCAGCAAATCCTCTACCTCAGGACAAAATTCTTTCAATCAGTAAGTCACTTGCAATAGTCATTGTAATGCTAGTGTCAAGATAGCTCCTTAGAACAGAATAAAAATTGCAGAGGATACAAGAATCTTAAAATAAAAAATTCCCACCTATTTCATACTTCTCTATAAGGTGTGGACATGCTGCATTTAAGAAGTAGAACTCTTCAATATCCACAGTGTTTCTGAAAACACTAGTTTTCTAGTTTGTGAAAAGGTTATGATGAATACTTAGGACCAGCTGCTGTCCTAATGAACTGTTTCAGGCAGCACAAATGAACAGAAATCACTCACTACTGGGATAGTCCTAACATATATAAAGCTGTATTTCCTTTCAGTGAGCTTTCTGTCATATGTCAAATATTTAATACTAGAGTTGCCCAGATTGTTCTGAGCTGCCTCTGGCAGGCAATCTGAACAAGAGACGCTGTAAAACACTTTATGAAGTGTAGGCTATAAAATATACCTAGGCACCAACAGTCACATTTCTGTGTGTAATCATTACGATTAGTGTTATAATTCTTACACATAAATCCACCTCAATTATGTAATATTTTTACTAAATAAAATTAATATTTGTTCTATGTATGTTATGTCCCATCCCTGACATTTTTATGATAAGTACTAAATAAGTTGCTATTTATTAAATTTATGTGTTTAAGCTATTTGACAACCAGGTGTTTTAGTGGTAGTAATGTAAAACTCATTATTTGACTTACACAAGTTGGGAATAAAGCTTATATTGTGAGTGGTGAAGATAGCAAGGAGGAGAGGAGTGTAATGGAGATGAAGCTATTTTGACAGTGGTCCAAAATCTCTTTTTTACCATTGAAATGGACTGTCTTGTTTGTGTAACACAAGACTTGTGTATAACTCCTGGCCTATGGCTCCAAATATCCCCATAGCTGCAGCAGAGCTCTTTGACTTCAGTAAGCCTGGGATGTTTCACCATCTCTTCCCTTCCAAATGTCTTCAAAGCTTTGCAGGGCCTCATTCACTCTCTTCAAAAGGTATTTCTTCCTTTGGCGTAATTCACCACCCTCTCTGTCAATCATTAAAAACACTTTTATGTAGCACTATTTTCATCATCTTAGAATCTGACTCCTTCCATATTTAATACTGCTGGCTCTTAGAAATTTATTTAGTCTGAATCACATGCTGTTTCTTGACATGTGTGTGTAAGTTTTCCTGCATGTGTTCTCTGGACCTGTGTGTGTATTGAATCTTACTGTGTATAGGGACATGGTTCACTAGTGGACTTGGCAGTGCTAGGTTTATGATTGGAAGCAATGATCTTAAAGGTTTTTTCCAACCTAAATTATTCTATGATTCTATATTTCACAACAGTACCTAACCTCACAAAAACTGATTTATTTTACATTGTATTTTTCAGATGCAGCCAGTGTTTTCAAATGCTAACCTTTGACATTGGATTTGGCATGTCCATACACCCAGTAGTTCTAAAGGTGAGAAAATCGCACAAATTATTGCTTGACTCAAAAAATTTACACCAAGAAGAACACAGCAGAAAACCCTCTTTGACAGGTACTCTCAAATGTCTAAGAAATGTACCAATACTTTAATATTATTTATGGCTGATTGTGGAGAGTTTCTGTAGAAGAAACTAGTTTTTAAGAGTCAGAGCTCCTGTGATGAAATTCATCAGACTATCAAAATGTGCAAACTTTTAAGTTTACATTAAAAGACTATTACCCCAAATGATTATCAGTGAAACAAAATCCATAGGAGGCATTGCATGAAAGTGGAGTTAGGTTTCAAATGTGACAGAACAAAGATGAATGGAGAAAGTTAAAAAACCACAATTGGCTTCTAATACTAACTGAATTTCTCCATAAATTGGATTGTACTTCTTCATTTCACTACCTGCTTTGACCTCCACTGTGCTGTCTTCTTCCTGGATGATCCAGGCCCTTAAAATCATGGAAATGACACCTGTGCCAGGTTTTGTACAACTCCTGCCTCAGAACAACCTGTCCTGAAACAATTATTGTGCTGCTTTCCAGCAGTTCTCATTACCTCATGTATACATATGAATATGCATATGCCTATGTATGTAAAATGTTTCTTTATATTCATGATATATAAACATTAAGAAAAATTAGTTAATATACCCCACTTAAAATCTGTTCAAGTGACTAGTAATAACAGTGCAGTCAATCTCTGCATTCTTCAGAAAAAAAGATCCTTTAAACACACTGGAAAAATGCACATAAGAAAGGAAATTTGCAGAATTTAAAAAATCCATTAAGACAATATTTTTAATTAGTCTGGGAAGTTAGCTAGTGTAAGAAGTGTGGTATGTCATAACAATTCAGTAATTGTATACCACGCTGTAAAAAAGTTATCCCAGAAGAGCTTAAAAAAACTAAACAGAAAACATAATGTTTACCTTCCTGTATAGAAATTTCAACCGTTATCCGTTATACATAAATTTATAGTAAATCGGTAGGATTTAGTAGTTTCTTCTGAAAAAACAAATGGCTCTAGAAAATAGCTGTTGATAATTAATGCAGCATTGACTTTGAATATTATAACTTGGAAATTATATTATGCACACAACCTATTCATATTGATTCTACATTTGTGTTTATGCTAAATAATGATTTAGTCGTATTTCATAACCATGAAATTGTTCATTGTGTTTATATATTGTAAAACTTATACTTTCATCCATAGTAACAGATGTTCTGTAATAACCCTTAGCACATGAGTTTTGCAAGAGTTATGTTAACATGTAATCTGACATTTTATATTTTTAATCAAATTTAAAATCAAATACTTAAAAAAAAGCTTTTCACATGTGTCTGCAATTCTGCACTTTGTCCACTGGGGGACAGCAAACATTGTGTTATGCAGCTGTGACAGAAAATGTGGCACAGCATTTGCTGGTTTATAATCCTGTCAGTTTCTGTTGATATTACCTTCTTTTTTAAAGTTCCAGTTTAGTTCCAGTTCCATTATATTGCTATGAGAAGACTGAACTATTCAAACTATAAATTTTTATAATTTTTTCCAACAGGTACATGAAAACTTTGACTTTCAAATTGAGAATGAATTGACTATTCAGGACCAAATTTCCAAAGAACTTCTTTTTGAAGATACATTTAAATTTCTCTTATCTAATGAATCCTCAACATCTAGTTTCATAGAAGCTTTGCAAAAAATATATGGATCATCTGTGAGCAAGGTAGTTAATTCCAACTTTTTCTTATTATTATTTGAAAATGTTTAATTTTAAATTGTATGCTTCTGAAATTCTTGGTGCCAATTTATAGAATGAAGGATTTATTTAATCAAAACCACCTTTTATTGTATTCTGGGGAAAAAAACTAATTGAATTGAACAACTGAATTTTCTTTTGCAAAAATTCTACTCTCAAATGATGTCATTTCCCAAAATACTGTGCTTGAAAGATATATTTAAAGCTTTAAAAAGTAATTTTCTCACTATTTTTTAAAATGGTCTTTTTTTAAATGTACATATTTATGTGTTTTCACAATTTCATCCAGAAGTGGTTAACTCATGCATGGAGCATCAGAATTAAATTTTGTTTCTTACAACTTTGTGTCCTATTCTCAGTGAAAGATCCAGTTCCAGTTTATTTGTTGGGGCTTTTTTTTTGCATTTATATTTTGCATAAATTTTACTTCACCAGTGAAAACCATTTCTGACAAGCTGAGATGTCTTTTAGCAGTATTTCTCTCAGTCTGGGAACTTTTAAGGATGTATTTCTGAGGAGTGCCCTGCTTGAAAGACTTACAGAGACTAAATTATCCAGGCAACTTCCACCTCTTGGACAGATGTGGCTAAAACGGGGTCATGGGTTCTAAATTTATGTCAGGATAAAGTAGAAAGGTGCACACATCCAGACATGCAGTGATACAATTACCCAGCCCGTGTTCCAGAGAGCAGTAGTTTCTATGGGTTCTTTTCTACACAAAGCTAGGGCACAGCCTGCTTTATTCTAGACTGAAAAATCGGATGAGTTATCAAGGAGGTGGGTGGCTGAGGTTAGGGCTAGTTGAGAACTGCTGAAGCTTGTTCCTATGATCAGTGAAGGGACTGGAGTCTAATGAAAGCACATTGCTTTCCATGTGATTTCACTAGAACATGCTGCCCTTTCCTTCACAGGACAGAACATACAGCAGAGAAGATGAGCAATGTTTCTCTTTGGAAGAGATAAATTCTATGATTACTTTTATAAAGGAGCTGAAGAGTCTTGGACAATTTGAGCTGGTAAAACAAATATGTTTTGTTTTATTTGATATATATTTTATGTAAATCTCTTAACATTGCCATCCTTTGCTGCCTCTGGCATATATAATTAGATATAATTATATAATTAGACTGGATGGGCAGGGAAGAAAGTAGACAGAGATAACACTGATTTTACTTTGGTGGATCATTTGAATGTAATTTAAAATACATAAAGAAATACAACAGAGTATTTGAGCTGAGCTTCCACTGGAAAGGTCAGTTAAAGCAGAAACAGAGACCAGAAAACAGAAGGAAAGGAAAAGAAGGAAAACAATGTAAATTACTAATAAGGTGGTAAGAAAATAGAACTATGATGAAGCAAAGCAGGAGTGAGTTGAAGGACTAGAGAAAGTACTATACTGAGATCATGACCAGAGTAGATATAGATGAAAAAGTGTAAGTATATAGTATATAGGCAAAAAACCCAAACCAAACCAAAACAAAACAAAAAACAAAATAAACAAAAAACCCCAAAAAATTAAAAAAAAAAAACCAGGTGGAATATGTTGTTTTCTTCTTCATGCTTTGAGTTCATTTTTGGAGAAGAACACACATGGAGGAATAACAATCAGTGTCTGTGAATAGGCACAGTTAATGAAAGAAATGGTGAGTATTCAGAAATAAAGGATGTGCAATTGAATCTGTTCTTCAAAAAGTGTGCATGATCTCAGGATTTATATGAAACTTCCTGGACGAGTATTAGGGATGGAGACTGATGACACTTTCTGAAGAAGCATTGAGTCTAATAGATCTGGAATCCATAGAATCATCTGTGTTGGAAGGGATCCAGAAGGATCATCAAGTCCAACTCTTAAGTGAATGGCCAATACAGGGATTGAACCTGTAACCTTGGCATTATTATCTTCACACTCTGACCAACTGAGGTAGTCTCAGGGACAGTTCAGAGGCAGAGGAGATCAACCTCCACATCGATACTTAATTTGCAAGACTGGGCATGACAGTCCTTTTCTAAACATGTGGGAAAGAGCATTCATATATGACCAGCCCTATGCTGTACATACTATCTTCTGATCATTTTTCACATCTTTGCACTCTACAAATATCATACTGTGTTGTCTCAAATCACTGTCTCTCTTCTCAGCTTTTCCCTTCATCTACACCCAAGATCCAAATGTTGCTGCGTGACCTTTATCGAATGGCAGACCCAATGAGGCAGCTTAGTTCTGTCCTGACTGTGCATTGGTTGCTTTCCAATGTCCTTCAACAGTTCCAGTTCATGAATAAAGAGACACATACAAATCTTTCTGAGTGGTAAGATAACTGTTATATCTGTTGAGCATAGTTTCTCAAGTTATATAATTGTAATATCTCCAGTGAGCTTTATCCTTCAGTAGATGCAGATGACTTGCAACCCTTGGGATGAAGGTCGATCATCCCACATGGAGCCCTGCCAGCCATTCTGCCATTAGAACTGTAGCTAGGTTTCTAAATTGAACAGGTTTTGTTTCTCTATCTAATACGAAGGACTCTGGGTTGAAAATTAATTGGAACTATTGTAAATTTTTAAAAGAAAGATTAATTAGGTACATTTTTTCCTGTAAACAACTGTAAACTCTAAATTAGAAGCATTTTCCAGGATTAAGACTGTCTTAATTTATGCAACTATTAAAAGCAAAACCCTAGAGAAAATATAAAATTTCAGGTGAAGATTTTTACAAAAGAATTAATAATTTTGATTTGCTTCAAATTTTCTGTCCAACAAAAGACAGGTCAGAGAGCATAATACTCTGAGAGCCTCGTTTTAACTCCTTTTGAAAAGATGGGAAAAATGCTGTAGTACTGATTATATAATGAATACAGAACTTTTGGCAAGAAGTTTTAATTTTCATGAGGAGAGAAAGAGGAAAGGAAAGACAGAACAAGGGAAGAAGAGAGTATGGGAGGAAGGAAGGAAGGAAGGAAGGAAGGAAGGAAGGAAGGAAGGAAGGAAGGAAGGAAGGAAGGAAGGAAGGAAGGAAGGAAGGAAGGAAGGAAGGAAGGAAGGAAGGAAGGAAGGAAGGAAGGAAGGAAGGAAGGAAGGAAGGAAGGAAGGAAGGAAGGAAGGAAGGAAGGAAGGAAGGAAGGAAGGAAGGAAGGAAGGAAGGAAGGAAGGAAGGAAGGAAGGAAGGAAGGAAGGAAGGAAGGAAGGAAGGAAGGAAGGAAGGAAGGAAGGAAGGAAGGAAGGAAGGAAGGAAGGAAGGAAGGAAGGAAGGAAGGAAGGAAGGAAGGAAAAAACCTATAGTATACTGTATGTTTAGTATAAATTTTTTCAAAATGTGTTTTCTGTTTTCATTATCTCTTGGCTAATGATATATATACATGTATGCCAAACTGACTACTGACATTTATGATTTACCAACAAGCACTTGGAAATGCAGGCTCATGAATGTGTGAATGATATTAGTTCGCACATTTTGCTGGGAAAATGCTGTAGTGAGTATATAAGGCATCTGTAAGATTTCTTAAGTTTTAATTTTGTTCCTCATAGAATTGGGTATGGCTTTCAGCAAATCAATAATTATCTGTATGTTTGCTTGCTTTACTGTAAAGGGGAACTTCCATAAAAGTGCTAAATTATTGTTGTTACTGCCGACCACTCAGATCACTCTGTGACAAGGAGCTCAAAGATGCAGCTGCTTGCATTCATATGCAAGCCCTTGCCCTTTTGCAGAAATATTTAGGTTTGCATATCAAAGCATACCAGCCTTTAGGAGCTTTCTGTTCTAATCTGAGCTGTGCCACTCACTCACTTTGAGCAAGCCCCTTGGCCTCTTTTTTTTTTCCTTCAAGCTCAACATTATTGTATATGTATAAATATGCAGAAGTACCATGACCTTTCTCCAGGGCATTGGCCAATCTGCTTCTTTGCTCTGTATTTTTCTGCAGTGGCAAAGCTAATAACGCCAATGTCTTCATTCTCTGTATAAAAAACTATGTCCTTTGACATTGCTAAATCAGAATCTTCCACTCCTTTAGCTACATGCGAGCCTGATGCATGTGTCAGATATGCATGTGATTATACTTAATTGCAAAGAAGAGCTTAGTTGTACTTACTCCCCAAATAACTTAGGTATGCATTCTCTTTGAGCTTTGATTAATCTTTTTTTTTGTTTCCCCAGCTTTGATGCGTTTGTATATAAGAACACTTTTCCTGAATTTCTTCAGTTAAAGCCAGGTTGTTCAGTCGATTTATTTAACAGTTCTTATTTCTCTGACTGTGGAAAACTGGTATTTCCATTTATCAAATCTAGTGATTCCATAACTGACTGTCCAAACAGACAAGAAAGATATGGGAAAAACAGTGACTTCTGACTGAGGTCTTGTAAAATTACTTAGTTTACCAATGATGACTCCATAGGATGAAGGCAGGATAAAGATGTTTCCTAGTCTACATATTTTAACTCATTCCATCTGTATGACTAGGGTTGAAACCTTAAATGGTATTAGTGAACTCTCTAAATTCCTTCTACAGGAGAAGTAAGAAGAATTCTAGAAACTCATCTCAAATTATAATGAAATAATTACAGCATAGGTGAAAATTACCAACTCAGATGCATTGGTATAAGATATTACAAGTAACATGTACTCTGAAAAAAAATTCAGCATTTTTATGGACTTTTTTCAACTCTGTGCAGTTTATACTCATTACATGACTAGGACATACCTAACTGCTGTCTTTTGGAATAGGGGCAATGAGGTGTCATTGAAAATATATTTGGCTATGTCAGGTAGCATGGAAGAATCAGATTAGTGAGTCAAGCTAACCCTTCTGTATCTGCAGAAGACAAAAGCCTAAGCAGGTCAAAGAACTGCAAATGTTTTTTTTTAAATCAACTGATATATTTGTAAAAGTGGTTCTAGCTTTTCATATGCAAGCCCCTTCCTTTTTAGTTCAAACTGGAAACAGCAGCCCTCAGACTGAATTTGGGCTGAAAATACTTTTTTGGAATTTAACTTGGTCATGTCAATTACCTGGGAAGTCTGAGAAATTAGCATGTTTTGGACTATGGGACAGAAAAAGGCAATGACAAAGGAAGACAAGGCTAAGATCACTGACCTGGAATGGGAAGAGTGAGAGACAGAAGGAAGGAGGAAACAAGATAATTGGGATGAAGTGCCAGGAAATTAATCCCACTCTTGCATCTGAATTTTTTTATTTCACTTCTGAAGATCAGCACAAGGTATTTAATTTAAGGACCCAAATGCCCTCATGGAAACTCTGAGACTGAAGCGAAACAAACACTCTACAAAATAGAGAGCTTATTTTGAAGAGAGAGCTATATAACATCATGTAAAGAAAGAAAATTGATAACTCTACTGAATATTGAAATATGGTCTCAATCTTGAGTTTATGACCCATTAAAAGTTTCACCATTCACAACTAACGTATCCATCAGAGACACCAAAAGAGACTAGTTTTTTTTTCTTTTTATATTTTAATCTTGTGAAATATTCTATTTCTACATGTCCTTCATTGCTTATGTCTGATTGCATAGACAACTAGACTATATTAATATTGCTACTGTCAATCCTTTGCCTTTCTTGTCTGCTGAATCAGAGAGATTCCTAAAGAACAAGTTACAGTCAACAGTTTGTAATGTACACATTGGGAATCTTTTCAAAGGTACATTCACAAGCATGCACTCACCAAGGGTACTGACATACAGACATTAATTTCATTAGAGCTAACTGCAAAGTGTGTACACAAAAACCACATTTGCACTTGACACCTCCAAGATACTTAAGTAAACAGGGAGCCACTCAAACAGATGAAGGTCCTGTCTTGAGTAACAACATGTGAAGGAAAGAAGTCTGCAAAGTCCTGTGTATTAGGAGGAACTTCATAACTGCATCGTATCTCAGTCTGCTCATTGCAAGGAGCTTGGACAAAGCTTCATGGGGCTGATGATTAAAAAGCTCAGGCTGCAGCAGAGATAAATCATTGAACCGTGGAGTCATTTATATTGGAAAGGTTACTCTCATCCTGTCACTTAGTATGTGGGAGAATGACTCCACCTGGCTACAACCTTGTTTCAGGGAGTTGTAGAGAACAGTAAGGTCTCCCCTGTGCCTCTTTTTCTCCAGGCTAAACACCCTCACCTCACTGAGCCACACCTCATAAGGCTTGTACTCCAGCCCCTTCTCCAGCTTCATTATCCTCTCGACATGCTTCAGTACCTCAATGTCTTTCATGTAGTGAGAAGCCAAAACTGAACATAAGATTCCAGGTGTGGCCTCACCAGTGCTGAGTTTAGGGGGACAGTTACTGCCCAGTCCTGCTGGCTATATTGTAATCGGAGTATCTCTCTCTAATATGATTTCTAAATATTACATTTTGCTACCCGGCTCTAATCAGATATAGTTATTATATTTCTCTTAATGCTGTCTGATGTTAATTGCAGTCTCTACGGATTTGAGATTCATACAGGTCATGCTGTTCCTTTGTGAGCAGGGACCTTGTAGTTTTGGTGGCTGCCAGCACAAAGATAACACTCCTGAGGTGTTCTCTGACTAAAACCAAGGTCTGTCATTTTATAGAGTGCTGCTTTTACACGCTGCTTTCACTGTAAAACAGGGTTTGGGACCAGGCAAGCAAAAAGAGACAGCGGAGAGAAAAAATGTATTTTGTTTGGGCACCAGGTGTACAAAGCAAAGCAATGCAGAATCCCTAGGCAGGTGCAAAGGAGATCTGTTTTATTGCATAAACTAGGCCTTTTTAAGCAGCCAAGCCTTTATCAGTATCCTAGTTTTAAGTCATAACAAACATAATCCAACCAACCACCATATACCATGATGGGAACACTTAATAGTTGTATGACTTGTTTTCTACCTCTAATTCAGCTGAGTCACTTTCCCATGGTCCTCTTCTACTTAGCTGAAGTAGCAGGCCTGAGCCATGATTTTACAAGAGTAACAAGGCCTTTTTTTTATAAGGCTTTACCTATATGCAGCAGTATTTGACAGATGTTAGCTGTTACATCCTTGACAAGCAGAAAAAGGAGTGCAAAATTACTTACAACTTGGAAAGCAAGCTCTCCAAGAGTTTAAGTGCCTCCTTTGAAGTAGGTAATGAATTTGCATGAAATTAGGGTGTTGTCTAGCTAGCCTAGAACTACGTTTTCCTGCACATACAAGGACATAAAGATCTGCCAGCTGCTTCTTTCCTTATCTCATTGAGTTAATGTAGAAATTTGTTTTATCACCTTTTCCATGATTGACCTCTATACTGCTTTTAGAAGCTGCTGTTGAAACATCGCTGATGGATGATTGCACAGAACGATATTGCCACCTCCCTTCCTTGGCACAAACAGTGGCTTTGTGTCCTTCAAAGTCCAAATTGCACTACCCAGGAAGAAGCTGCATTATGAGAACTTCTAAAGGAAACACTAATAGGAAAACCAGTGAAATCTTCAAGAAATACTAACGGACCTCCAAAAAGATCTTATCAGCCAGAGGGTTGGATTGAAGAGAAGCCTACTCCCTTTTTTCTACCATGCTACCAAAATTCTACTTGAAAGAAAAAAATCCTCAGAGTTCATAATATGGACACCACTGGCATGTTGATTATTTGTTGCAATTGACTCATTTTCACAAAGATTTTACACACGCACACATACACACACTCACAAACACTGGATTTGTTTTGAATTTGCAAACAAAGCAAAACACATAGAGGTTCCATTTTAGGAATTCATGCTAATATAAGTACAGATAATCCCCTGGAGATATGCCTTCATTTTTCTTTAATTGTTTTTGAACAAAATTTAGCTTTAATCTCAAGTATATGCAAAAAAACTATCATAGAAGCAGTTAAGAGATATGGTTTGGTTTATTTTCTTCTTGGCTATATCCACTCTTCATTTTCCCAGCAATGCAAATATGTTTTGGAATTTATTTCCTTTTTTTCTATCGATGTGATGTGCTGCCATGTATTATGGAATGTGTGTCTTTTTCTGTTGCATTCACTCAGGTAATATCTCTAATGCTGGGAATATGAATCCATAAAGTTCATTTTTCTATGAACAATAGTAAAATACCATGTGCCCTGGGGTACCATATAGAAATTTTTGCAAAATATTTCACTGTTTCTGTTCCTCCCATTCATGTAGAAATATGTCTGCTATTGAATTGACAGGCAACTTTCCCAAGAAAATATGAGTCCTAAGCAGAATTATACTTCTGACTTCAGGAAGAATCATGAAGGTAAGGGTTCCGAGTAAGATATCTTACATACAGTATGTTTTTCTTATTTGTATTATTTTTGATAACATGTGGGTTTAGATCACATTTCCTTGCATTCCAGCTGGAAAACCTTAACTTACTACATATAAAAGACCAATTTCTTTCTTATCTTATGTAAGTTGCTACATGGAGCCCATAAGGAGCATTTGCAAGCCTGAAGTAAAGATCTCGCACAGTAAAGAATAAAAGTACAATGTGTCTCTTAAAAGTAAAACATGGTTGCTTCTCTGATGGGACTGTAATCTGGGTGAGAACAGACAAGTATTAGGTGTTTCTGTTTATCTTTCAGCATTGCATTATCCCAGTAAGACTGGAGAAAGACAATGCAGTTATGGTAAGTAAAGGTCTTTCTAGACCACAGAGGGGAAAAAAATTATTGAAAAGGTTTCTTGGGTTTCTCTACATAATCTCTAAGTGAATAGAGTATCTGTAGATTCTTACTGAGAAAGAAAAGGATTTTAAGTATCAAGAATGTTTATAAAACACACAGTAAATGGGCTATTATGTTAAATAAGCCTCAAAACCAAAATTAAACATTGCTGCATGTGCATAATAACGTGAGTATTCCAGCATTCATTGATCCCTTGTCACATTTCAATAGACTTTTGCCTTCCTCTTTCCAATAACCTCAGCTTATATTTGTTCTTGTGGAACAACCTTTAAACTTATCTGGAGTTTAATCAGCTTTGTTTAAAGCTTTGTCTTCAGCTTGATAATGGAGTATTAAGGAGCTGCTTAAGAGATGAGAAGTTTTTCTAAAATATCTGCTTGTAGGAATATTTAAAGTTTTTTTAAAGATATGTAAAGATGTAAAATACGTTTTTCTTTGGTGGTAGCAATGCTTTCTGTTGCCTCATTCCCAAATTATCTGGGAAGCACGTTTGTAAATGTGAAGCCATGTCTGTATGGTGGAAAGGTTTTGCTACACATTGAGCCTCATGTCCCTTCTGTTGTTGATCTCATGCTGCCTCCAGGAACTATTGTTGTGCCAGATAGAGGCCAGAAATACTCCTGGGCCGCCTGACTGGCATCACCATTCTAATTGCATGATCCTTTATTAAAAAAATACTTCAATTAGTTTTACTTTGAAATTCCTCCTAATTTTTAAGCTAGTAGTGAGAAAAAAATTCTAAGTAAAGCACACAGAATATGGAGAAATGTTTATATTCATCTCTAGAGTTTTTTAAAAATACCTTCTGTGTGTCAATGTGTGAGACTCTATTCCCTTACAAAGCTAGCCCAAATTCTGTTCTTCCGTTGGAATATCTTCCATTAAGTTTTAATCCATGCAAGAGAGTTCTCAAATTACCCTGTTTAGTTTCTCAGGGCAGATATTTCAAGGTAGAAATAAAAATATTTGCATCATTTTTGACTCTTTTAAGTCACAAGATTTTTCAGATATTATAGTAAAGGAGTTTCCTGTCTGTAATATTTTCTGAAATACCAATTTAAAACATGTACTAATGAATACATGTGTAAAGCAGTTGTGAATGTATTGTACTGTAAATCTGAATCCAATAGGCTGGATTAAAATATTTGCGATAAGTAGGTTGCCAACAAATAATTATTCTCATGAGTAATTTGGCAAACACTATGAAGTAAAGGACACATTTGAGCAAATAGGATTTGATTGTGGAGATTTCATATACAAGGAAAGGAGCTGGAATTTGTTGATATAGGAATTTTAATAAAACATTCCAGCTGTACTGCAAATGACCCCATGGGTCTTGATATCTCCATGTGACTTGTTCTTATGAACAGTATGTCTAACTTATTTTGATTTTTATTGGAAATTACACTTGTACATAAACCCTGTACACAGCCTAGTACCTAAGCAGGTTATGAAATTTGGCCTACCTCTTCTTTAAGTTTCAGTTAACTAACTAGAGACAGATCTCCCAGACTTAATCCTTCCATTTTCAAAGGCTTACCCAGGCTTTGAGTTCTGCGACTAAGACTAAAGTGATTGGACACTGAATGTTTAAAATCCCTCCAAGGCCTACAGATTTCTCTCAAGTGCCGTTACAAACTCCGTTAAAACTTTGCAGCAGAATTATGAGCCTCAAAGTCAGTAGGCATTAAATATCTTGCCACTGTACATGGTATCAATCTGCCAGAAGTTGCATGTTGTTCCAAAATGTTCATACATTTCACATTTTTTTTCTTTGATGTCTTCTTGGAACAGATAAAGATACCCTATCTCATATCAGACAGATCTTCACCAGTCCACAGCTGGATTTGAATCCTCAGTTTAACCCAAGGATCAGAGAATACTATGCAGAAGTGCCATTTGACATGGTGACAGTGAAGATAGGAGCAGAACCCTCTAACTGTCAGTGCCATGTACACCTCGATGACAAGAAAGGGCCAAGGTATGAGCAACAAAATATGAGTGTTAAAACTTAATTTTGAAATTATGTCAGAATATTCCAGATTTTTTTTTTCCAAAAACCCAGAACACAAATAGATTAGTCACAGGATAATCAGAGGGGGTTCAGCACTGAAACTTTTATTTATTTCCAGCATCCTGAAGGCAATGGTCATATGTTGTTCTCAAACCATAATTAACCCTAGCTTAATGGAATGTACAGCTCCAATATCTCACCCAGCTTCTGCAGTCACTGACAGCATCAAAGCTGGTTGAGAAAAGACTATCACTACATTACACCCAGTAGATGACAGAGAATTCAAGCTTTTGTACCCAGGTGTTAATTTTGCATAGTGCCCTAATCTACTGCCCTGCTGGGCTTGGTTTGTTTACATGGGCCAAAATAGGGCAGCTAGCTTCAAAAGAAGAAATAAGTTCAAGTTTACTAACTCAGAATGATCCATTTTTGTCATAGTTGTATTTAAAGGGATTGTCATAGAATCACAGAAGTCACATTGAAAAGGACCCTTAAGATCATCATGTCCAACTGTTAGCCCAGCATTTCCAAGCCCACCACTAAGCCACATCCCTAAGTGCCACATCTGCAGGGCTTTTAAGCTGCTCCCAGGATGCTGACACATCCACTTCCCTGGGCAGCCTGTTCCAGTGCTTGATAACCCTTTCAGTCAAGAAATTCTTCCTAATATTAACCTAAACCTCCCCTAGTGCAACTTAAAGTCATTTCCTTTTGTCCTCTTGCTTGAGAGGAGACTGACTCCCACCTTCTACAACCTCCTGTTCAGCAGTTGTCAAGAGTTACATGGTCTCCTCTCAGCCTCCTTTTCTCCGGAATAAATACCCCCTGCTCCCTCAGCTACTCCTCATCAGACTTCTGCTCCAGTACCTTCACCTTGCTTCCTTCCTTCTCTGGATGTGCTCCTGCCACTCAATGTCTTTCTTGTAATGAAGCGCCCAAAAGTGAACACAGGATTTGAGGTGTGGTCTCACCAGTGCCAAGTACATGGGGGTAGTCATTGCCCTGGTCCTGCTGGCCACATTATTCTTAATACAGGACAGAATGCCATTGGCCTTCTCGGCCACCTGGGCACATGCTGGGTCATGTTTAGCAGCTCTTGACCAGCATCCTCAGGTCCTTTTCTACCAGGCAGATTTGCAGCCACTTTGCCCACAGCCTGTAGCTCTGCCTGGGGTTGTTGTAACCCAAGTGCAGGACCTGGAACTTGTCCTTGTTGAACCTATACACTTGGTCTCAGCCCTTCCATCCAGCCTATCCAGATCCCTCTGCAAAGCCTTCTTCCTCTCCATCAGATCAACACTCCCACCCAGCTTAGTGTTATCTGCAAACTGACTGAGGGTGCCCTCAATTTTCATGCCCATATGATTGGTTTGGCCATCCAGCTGTTTTTTTACCCAGAAAAATGTATGTGAACGTAAGGTGTGAGCAGACAGTTTTCTCCAGAAGAATGCTGTGGGAAACAAATCCAAGGGCTTCACTAAAGTCTAGGTAGGCAGCAATCACAGCCTTTCTCTCATCCACTAAGTGGGTCATCTTGTCATCCACAAGAGTCCCAGCTTATGTGATCATTTAGAGAACTATAAAGCTAGATGATAGAGGAGAGAGCATAGTCATCACTAAACATTGTGTTTGAGCACTGACCCACAATAAACTATGATGTTTAATTGCTGCTATGAACCCTGGCACAGTCTGGGCTTTCTCAACCAGCTCTGTCAGAGACAACATCATGTACCAGGGGCAATACCAATAGGAATTTTGGGTATGACCTGGTTTTTAAGGTTGGGAGGAATAAAAACTGTTTATTTATCTGGGTCAGGTACCTCAGAACCAGAGAACTGGCTTATTTACTTACTAGCCATTAGTGAGTGGATAAACAGAAGAACAGGGGCAGTGATTTACTTGGGAAGAAAAAATCTTAACCATTTCAGAGGTAACTTTGCTTCATGGCATGAAGTGCTTAGCCAGAACACCACCTTTTGGCTGACAGTGAAGCAGATACTTTGACCTAGAATGTCTGCTACTAACCAGAAAATCTATGCAGTTGTTACTGCAATATGTTTCCTGTATTTTCAATAAGAAATCAGTCTTGATTTATCATTTCAAAAGAAACTGTTATTATATTCTTCCCCCCAACATTTTATTTTTTAATGTTAACTGCCTTGGAAGTCAACGTGAATATATATGAAAACCTCAAAGATTTTTTCCTTTCTGTAGAATGAAAAAGAATAACAAGATGCTCTTTACACTGAAAAGTTCTGCATGTGCAGGTTCAGCATTTATTTATTTTTCATCATTTATTTCCCTGCTAAAGGAAGAAGAGCACAGATCAGCTTTGCTCTGGTTTGTCACTCTGAGCAGTTTGTCCAGGAATCCATCACATTTTGCTAGTGGACAATTTCAGCAGCTAGCTACACTTCTATTGTATTTGTCTCACTGCTGACTTAATCACAAATTTGGGCCTGCCAGGAATTATTGTCCCTAATGATTTCATTCACAGATTTCATGTCAGAATATTTGCCACTGCCACTGTTTTCACTAAATCTCAATATTTTGTCTTCTTGATAGAAGACAAAATACTTACAAATCCTATTTCACACTGTTTTTATTTAAAAGTTCATGTATTTTGTAAGAGAAAGAAAATGTCAGAAATAGCAGCCTCTAGGAGCAAGTAAAATTTAGCAGCCATAGGTAAAAGAGTATACATCTTTGTTTCTTTAGTGTTTATTGCACTTGTTTCTTTTTTTGTCATACAGCATTGCTAACTACCCCCTTGGCCTTGGACTGAACAAAGTCATCATTGTCTTAACGGATGATTCGCAGCCCAGCCCTGAGGTTGTAAGCAGCTACAAAGTCACAATTTATCGAGAAGACCGCCCTAGTCTCCCTTTGTTTGAGGACTATATGATGTGTGGGTTTGTGCAGGTATTGTCTCTGCATTCTTTTTCTATACATATTAATAGGAATAGCTGGTTTCTGTTCATTCCATGGTATAAATGAGGGTACATGAGCCAAAGCTCATGCAGAGACAGTTTTTGTTGAGATTGTATGCAATTCAGCATTTACGCAATATTTTGGATATAAAAGGCGAGTCTAGCATAAGTACCTGTTACCATGTATTTGATAGCTCCAGGTTAATGAATCCTTACCTTGGTGAGCCAAAACTTTCTTATAACTTTTCATAACTGTCTCTCTCTGACATTGGAGCCATGGAAATCCTTTTGCCAGGAGAGATATTTATGATGACAATAGTATTTATCAGTGTTCAGGAAAAATGCTGCTACATAATGATGAATGAAAACTGTTTATTCTAGATCAATAAACACAATAAAAAAAACCTCATCATAATTCCAAAGGAAGGGGTGATTGTTGCTTACAACACATTTGTCCAAATACAAATTTGGGAATGCACATAATTTCCTCCCTACAAATAGCAGTCCTTAGGAAGGAGTGGGTCTGTTGAATGAAAAAAGGACCAGAATCTGTCCAATATGGCTTAATAAGGGCTGGGAAAGCAGATCTCAGGCTAAATTAGACATAAAAATGGAAGAAAGCTAATGAAAGTAACAGTGAAGATTTCAGTTAGTGAAACTATAGTGATAAAAATATGCGTGAGAGAAAACCTGTGACACGTGCTGGATCAGAGCTGTTTGTATTCCAAAGTCTGAGGACTAAATGTTGGTTGCTGCTTGATATGATGGGCAGAGATAAACCAGCCAGTTCAAAGTGGTGACATTGTAAGTGGTAATCACGGGCAGTGCATTTTTCTGTGGAATTTTAGGCAGATTAAAAGGATTGGTGGGTTCATTCCAGAGTATCCAGGAGTAATCTATTTTGTCACAATTAATTCTGCAACCAGGAAGCAGAATTTTCCAAACTATTGTGTTGAAACTGTCATGCTTGTTCATGTCAAATATCTAATTCTACCTTTATTTTCTGTATGAAGATCTTAGCATATCCTTTAGCAAAACTTGCTTCTCTTCTCTGGTTTCTTTCCATATACTGCAGAAGAGGTTGAAAGATCAGGGTGGTAGAAGTCAGAGCATTTATACGATGGGGCAGATCAAGACAGATTTTGTTTTTCTCGTGGAGAAATAAGCAGTAGGGCTTAAAACAGGACTTAAAGAGATTATAAATGTTGATAGCAAATTCTATATTAACAATAATTATCTCAACCTGCAAATCAGGACTGCCAGGGAAAATGTAGGTAGTAGTCATAGTGTACTGACTGCTGACCTGAATACCTGATTATAGTGTTGTCTGGCCTTCCACCTATTCTTTGTCTCTTCTCTTTGACTTCTCTTACAAGCTCAAAAGGTCAAGGACCATCTTCTTACTATTTGCACTCACTCAACACCACATCTAGTAGTTGCTACAGTAAAATAAGAATAACCATATATAATACCTGAGATTTCAGTTCAGTTTTACAGCAACCTCCTTGACATCTTAAGTATGCCTTTATATGAAAAGGAGAGCAGCAGTAAGTTGAACTAGAGTTATATTACTAGGAGAACAGTCTGGTTTGAAAGATATGAGAAAAACTCTTTTTGTTTCCTTATTTGGGACACATATCTGTGTGTAGGAACAGGACTTCAACCTCAAAAATATCTTCCTACAGCAGAGTTTACACTGTTGTTAATGTTTTATGATACCATTTATGAGACTGAGTACGAATCTTTGAAGCACTGAGAAGGCAAAGAGATCTAGACTGATAAAAATGAAAAGTGTTTTAGAAATTTCTCTTGATTCGCTTGGTTTTCTGCACCTCTGTGAATAACTACCCTCTAACTAACACAATTGTTCAGAGCTAGAGATGACTTCAAGGGTTTAGAGAAAAAATGAGATGAAAAGCATTCTTGCGGTATCTAATATGCACTGTGAAGATACAGTATGAGATTCTAAAACTACTTTTAGATATATTAGAGGCAAACTTATCAGAGAGTGACTTTAAAAAATAAACAAAGGCTGGAGCTGGAGATAGAAATGGCATTCTAAAACACTTAAAAGTCTGCATTTTTTCCTATTTGCTAGAACAGAATGTATTGCCTTTTGCTTAGAATTATTTTTTTTATCAATACAAAACTCACATCTTAAACAGCATCATTATATTTTGCTCTGCATACCAGAGAAAATTATATAGTCTTGCAGAGGCAGTTGATACACCCCCATCAGTGGCATGAATACTTGTTCTTTTAGTAATGAGACCCTGTTTTAGGAGAAAAAGGATAAGTACAGTATGAACAGATAAGAGTCTCCTTTGGACACTTGACTCGTAACACGTGGGATCACACATGAGGAGAGAAAGGCCACTGATAGCGGTGTGGTCTTTCTCATAGAAAGCTTCAGCTAAAATTCTAATCCAACATTTTATTTTTATCACTTTCTTCTATGTTTAATCTCATTAGGATATTCAGGTTTCACTGCAAGATGATACTAAAGGAAGCTAAAAAGACAGAGTGTGGTATGTGATTTCCAACGGCCTAACAATTCTCATGCAGTTGAATAATCCTGGAATAATTTCGAGGCATTGAGTTGAGAAGTGTGTGGTTCCAAGCCTTGCAACCCCTAAAAAGGGAAAAAAATTTTGTCTCCTGTACTTTTTGATAGCAGCTGTAATATCCCCATTAACACCAAATTAGTGGAGGATCAACTGTCAGCTCACAATAGCACCTTCAGCAGATTTGACTGCCTTCTATTCTGTGTTCTGCATTTTGACAGTATTGTTTGGACTGCAAATGGAGAGGTTATTGATTTGTGCTTGAACTTAATTTTGTGCAATTGCTGACAACATTCAAATCTAGTATCCTTGAAAGAAGTGGTGCCATTTCATTATCACCTCTGAAGCTGTGATGTGGAAGATAGTCAGAATTCAAGGCAGTCAGCAGAAAAAACAGTGAGCTCTTAAGACAGAGTTATCAGCATCACTCTCAACTGAAAGATCCCAGACTATGTACATACTGTCATAAAGGACAAAATTATTACACTGCCCATTATCTTTAAAATGCAAACAGATCTATCTATGCCTCCCTTGAAATGTGTGGATGCTGCCTATTTGATTGTTAATATTTGCCTAATTGCAGTCATGGAGAGTAACTGCTGATGTGCTTAAGGAACCTTTTTTGACCCTGTGAACTTCTGTATCTATTTGTACTTACAGTGTCCTGTTGCCACATGGCTTGTTTCGTTTGTCTGTTTGTTTGGTCAGTTGGTTGGTAGTGAGTGAGTTTGGGTTTGGTTTGTTGTTGTTGTATTTTAATAATACAGTTATTTGTCTGGGTTTGCATTTCTATTGAGAGCAACAGAGATTTAATGCTATATTTTACAGCATAATGTGTTTCATTCTCTGTCATTTTCTTTTGTACATTTGATTCCAAAATTAGTGCAGTGCAGTGTGCTGATGTTCTGGCTGTCCTACAGCTTTTACAGGTCTGAAAGAATGAACTGACAGAACAGCTTTAAAAACTTCCCTGATTTTTATAGAACATCTTATTCTTATGTATTATTATTATCTCTTGTATTTTTGTAAATCCTTTTATCACTTTCTTTTCCTGACAGTTTAAGAAGGCCAACAGAGCTTATGATGAGATACAGCATTGCTGACTGTATAACACTAAATGGCTGCAATGCAGCTGGAAACAAGATGCTAGCAAGAACATGGTTTTTTCTCTGTCTGCCTATTAAACTTCCATTGATCATAAAGCAATAAGACCTAAGACTAGCATATTAACTATATTTAGCTTTAGTATAGACTCTTTGGAGTAGAGATGAAAAAACTCTTTAGAAAGGAAGAAGCCTTTAAAAAGAAAGTAAAGGAAGTAATTTAATTTTTATGCTCAGGAAGATATGAGAATACTTAATTTTTTTTCAGCTCAAGTTATACATTTCCAAAGGAAAATAAAATAGTTTTACTTAGTTTTAAACTGTGCGCTGTTGCCATTGCAAAGCTTTTCATACCGGACAGTAGAAGTAAAAACTGTTGATTATAGAAACAGGTATTAACTCTTTGCCAAGTACTTCCATGCAAAGATTTCAAAGAACCTTGCAAATATTAAATAATGTCCAAAAACCCCCCAAAACAACCAAAAAAACACCACCAAACAAACAAACAAACAAACAAAAACAAACAAGAAAAAAACCACCATAAAATCCCAACCAAACAGCTTAGGAGAGAAACAAAGAGCTTGTCCTATAGTAGGACAAGTAGTATAGTAGGCTGGATGAACACTAGTCTCTTCTGAATTTCCCATTAGCTTCACTAGATTCAGTGTCACAACCACTACGAACAACCCATCTCTTCTGACCTAAGGACATTGTAAATGCCATGAACAGACTCTTAAGTTCTGCAGTAGTTATTGTAGCAGCAGCTGACTGTCTTGGCAGTTCTGAGTTTGAGTGTCTTGCTTAAAAACACGTGGAAAGTGCATCTCTGGAACTACAGTCTAATTATACTGGCAGCTAGACTGTATCTTATTTGCAAAGTTATCTTACTTGCCTTTTAGAGAAAAAAAAAGAATATTCATTATAGGAGCAATCATGCGTTCAGTTCTTCTGCCTTCTCAGGTATAGAGCTGGTGAAAATTTTTTTTCAGTGGTTTTGAATTTTTCAGAAAACAACATAAAAATGCCCCATATGTCAAAAAACTATTTTGATGGGTTTTTGTTGTTGTTGTTGCTCAAAAGAGGATGCTTTGATTCAGTGAGGACTATTTGACTTAAAAATTTTAGCATTCAAAATTTGTGTTGGTATAACTGTTAGATATTTTAGCCATTGTACAGTCCAGAATGCTAACTCTTTTCGAGGAGGGAATGGCTGGGACAAGCAAAGAGCTTACTCATTAGATCTGAAATAACCAAGTCTAAATTTTCCTCAGAAACACTGGTGAGAGTACAGTATGACAATCATGTTTTCCAGGAGCAATGCCAACTTCAACATCCCTTTCCCTGCCTGCAGCTACTCATGAACCAGATGGGAAAACTTTTTTTAAAGTAACTAGTTTCTAGGATAAGGTTTTCATTCTCTTTATGTGAACACAAGGGAGGGGATAAGTGCAGGGGCAGAAATGAGCTGCTGAGCACAGAAAGAGGGTTAGTGAGTGCTGTTTAAGGCAGATTTTTTTTCTTCATGAAAAAATTCACATTGAGATTGAGTTTAAAGCTCTTGCTGGTTTTAAATGAACAGGAGCTTCACGTTCAAAAATTGAAATGCTTTATGGGTGGAAGCACACAAAACACTAGAAGTACTTTTGCATTGCTGTTAACCTATAAATTATTTTGTTTCTATGTGACTGAAACCCACTTTCCAGGAAAAACAAAGTGAGGTTCACATAGCCTTGAGGAGCAAATATGTAGCAAACTGAACATGTGTTAAATTGTCAGCAGTTCAGGTGAAAGCCACAAAATAGAGAGCTAATAGAGAAAGACTGCCATAAAAAGATGGCTGAGGTCTTACATCTTCAACTGCTATATGTCAACATGGTTCAATTAATTTCAGGGGAGCAATTCCAAATTATACTGATTGAGTACCTGTCCTGACAGAAACATTATATCTGCCAGGCCATGCTTATGAGTCAATATACTTGCATAAAACTGCTGAACTTTTTAGTAATTTTACTAAATATTTAGGTCAAACAACATCTTAGGATAATCTAAAAAACTACCTGAAGGTTTTTTAAAGTATTTAAAGATCAAGGGATGTTTAATTATCATTCACTGTAAGTATAAACTGAACAAAGACCTAAATTGAATAGCACAACTTGGTGCTTCTAAAGAAGTATATTTAAGATGATGTAGAAGAGAGAAATGTAAATAATAAATACACATAGCTAATCTTCATGTAGAGGGTTAACTTGTGTGTGTATCTCAGAGAAAACTTCGTAGAGTCAGCATGTTCTATCTTTGTCAACATCTATACCACTGGGGAGAGGCTCACCACATTTTCTTAATTATACCAAAGACTTTTGTGATGATTTAAAGCATTGCTCTGTAGATGAGTCAGAGGAACAATTAACCATTGTGATGGATATTCTTTACATTTATGCAGTTCTGTGCTAAACTCCTTTTGGATCTTAGAATCAGGATGTTGCCATTAGGCTGACGCCTTAATCAGCAGCCAGCATCTGCTGCTTTAAGGAAACGTCCCAAAAAACACAGCAGAGCATAGATCCATCATCTGAGGGAATTAATAGAATGCTCTAGAAGTCAAGCTTGTCTTTCACCTACAAAGTTAACTTCATGGACAGTCTGCACTATCATCTGGTAGTCACAAGTTCACATAATCAGTGCTCTCTGTGAGACATCTGCTGCACTCTGAAGAGGCCACACAGAGCAAATGGGCACAACTCGGGCATAAAATGGAAAGAAATAACAAAAGAATGAGTTTGTATGTGCATCTATTTAGGCATCTCTTGCCCTGAGCATGGAATAAAAATTTATAGGTTTTTTTTCTGTATCTCCAGTAGGCTGTGCCTGACTAGGATCATCATCCTAGTCTTCAGTACTTTGGGGATGCCACATTACAGAGCCCACAGTATAAGGCTCAAGTTCATGTTGGCTCCAGCTGCCCAAAGAAAAGTTTATAGCCTTCCAGTTTACAGTATTTTGCTTACTCTCCTGATTTTAAATCTGTTGCACTCTGTCTTCTCTATGTAGCTAAGTTTCCTGTTTAACATGTGATTCAAGATTAATACCAGTTACCCTCCAGAAAATCTTTCCAGAAGTTTCAGGCAGAGACTGAAGGAAGCAGATGCTTCCATGTAGCAGCAGCTACATTTGTCATTGTTACAATGCACTATACTTGGGAAATGGTGTGTTATGTGGGTCACTGATGGATAAATTGCCACCAGTGCTTTAAGATAATCCATATGAATACTGATTCAATGATTCAACAATTATAAGCAAATAGGGACTGGGATGACACCAACAAACTAATTTGATTTATAATCACTAGCCAGAAGAAGTTTAAGTTGCTATAATAATTAGGCCTTAAAGAGTGAAATTTTATAGGCAGCTTCCAGCCTTAGTTTTTCTAATGTTCCTTTTCCTTGGTTGGCACTCTTGTGGATAAGACCTTCTTAAGTCAGGAGTGATATCACTCTTCAGCACCACTGATTTTATTAACACAACTAGAGTTGTTTTTAGCATGTCCTACCTCAGCAGTGGAAAATTTAGTATCTCCTACCATTCTTTTCTTCTTTTATGTGTTTGCAGTTTAGCAGTCTTACTAGGAACATCCCACTCTCCTAGATACTCAGTTAAGTGACTCTTGAATTGTTATTTTGCTGTTATGCTGCCACAGAAAAATGTCAGTAGTAGAAAATTATGTGATAAAAGATAAACCTCAATGACCTGACAAAGCAATTTCATTCTTTTGTATGCTCAGGCCATTCTTCCCTTCCACACAGTTACTTATGTCATTCCACGAGTGTGCATGACACATTAAAGGTAGAGAAAATGAAGATCTGACCATAAACTAGGCAAGGAGAAACTCATAATTGCGTGATTAAAAATGTCAAGGAGTTAAATTGTGACCTGTATGATTGCAACTGTTGAACAAAATCCCACTGGTGCTAGTGGGGTGTATAGTTGGACATTTCAGCCTTATAATAGCTGCTCTCTACAGTGCTACAGGATGGGGAGATGATGAGGCAGATACAGTGCTGTGGGTGCAGATTCTGTAGATAAACTGCTATCTCTGAGCCCATGACAGACTGTTAGTACAGACTGGAAGAGATCCAGGTTTTTCTGATTCCTTGCCTTTAACCAAAGAATTAAAATGTCTTTTTAAATAATAGCAGAAAATCATTGTGGGTGGCTGTGAAAGGAGGCAGATGACAGTAAATGCTGGGTAGGCAATTCTGCTCCTGGGATAACACTGTTCACTGGAAGAATTTATCAGAAAACCTATTTTTATATCATTTTTGTCAGCTATGTGGTTTTTTTGTTTGTGCTAAGTTATCAGGCAATCATCCCATATATCTAGATTTTCAGTTAAAGTCCTTCTTTGCTTTTATTTTTGATATTTTAATATAATACAGTTCCAGTAACACTACTGGAATCGATTACATTTTGCTAGAGGATTGGTAACAGTAACTTTTGTAAAAGATTCCTCGCACCATAGACTTTTTTTGTGCTTATTCTTGCTTCCTCTCTCTGCCCTACACAGTAATTTCTCCATGCATTGTTGCATTGTGGTGCAGTTCAGGCAGAAAGTTATATCTTGGTGGACTGGTGGCCCTTTAGGGAAAAGAGGGAGCCACATGCTCGAATCACCTCAACCTGAGGCCAGCCAAGAGACAGTCTGGGGGGTCCTGGCCCAGCCTGACTAGTTGTATTGCTTCCTTCTGGCTGCTCCTACCTATAGAAAGGCACTGCTTGAGCCAGACACTGGGCAGGGAGAGGCAGGTTCTCTTGAGTCATGTGCTTTGTTGTACTGATGATATCACCTTGTGAAGGCACCTGAGATCTCTGGAGAGGAACAGGTGATGTACTTGAGGACTCTGTCTCCCTCTACCAGCTGCTGTTATTCCATGATTCCACAGGGAACCTAGCTTAGTTGTTTCAACCACCATGCTGGGTCAGGATTTGCATTGCCTACATTAACTAGGCTAAATTAGGAAGATAGAGTGAAGCCCATAATCTTTTTTGCTTCCATTTCCAACTGTACAATATCAGGACTTAAAAATTAACTGCTCAGTAAAACATAAAAGCCTTACAGGTCCTTGAATGAACCACGTTAAGTATGAAAACGTGAAAGTTTGAGTTAAGCAGTTCTCCTTTACAAGTTCCAGAAAATCCAAAGACATTTAAAAGTAGAATAATTGAAGGGGGTAGGGAAGAAGAAGGGGTCATCCAAAGTTTCTGAACTGAAATATTTAGTTTATGATTTGGGTAAATAGCTATGTCAGTGTTTGCAGTCTGTCAATGTATTGAATTCTGTCTGATTCATGAAGAGAAAGTTCATTAATTAGAAATAACTTGCACTGTATAACAGCACACAAAGTATTGCAACCATGATCAGACTACCACTTTATAAATCACAGAAAAATCAGTACAGCATATGGATGAAGTATTTGCAATGCATATGTTGAGCATAATTCTATGGGGTGTATATAGATGGTCACTGCAGTTTGTACTGAAGCAAAAGTTATTGTTAAGGTTAAACTTAACATAGTAATGACATAATAAGTCAATAGCAATTTGTCTGGACTGTTTATGACAGTCATAAAATTCTGATTTGATAAAATAAAAGGCAAAAGGATAATTCTGCAATTCAGCCAAATGGCACAATAGGGCAATGAAGAGTGAAGTGTTTTATTGCTGCACTCCATAAAGGCTGTCACCCCTTCCAGCTATATGGTCACAATGCATATTTGAAATGCAGATTGTTTTCCCTGTGCGCTATTTTGGTAAGGAAGATGGGACATGCAGTATGTCCCAAAATCCCGCTATGGGTCTCATGATCTGAAATGAGGTTTGACCATTTTTGTTCTCCTTGAAAGAGCTGTGGATGCTGTGGCTCCAGGTGTCAGTAACTTACTCAGGCCACCACACAAAAAATGGAAAATGGGATAATTCCATATCTCAGTGAATACCTCAAACAAAACTGAGACCTGAAGATTTTATCACAAAATAGGTCCTTGAGTTCTGGTCCTGTCCATGATAAAAGCAGGAAATTTGGTCACCATTGTTAAGAAGCTTGAGAAATTTCGTACTTCATGGACTGGACAATTATAGAAGTATTTAGATTAATTAATGTATGTCTCTAACTTCAGTCAGAAATAGTTGTACCTAGGTCACAGAAACCTAGATGTTTTGTAGTTTCATCTAGAAAAAACTTAGGAAATTCAGAATCCAACTGATTTTCTCGAAGTTTAGGAGACAAATAAGGAAGTCAGTGTTCTAGATTATTTTACTTTGTTCCTCAGTAGCTTCTTCTTGTAGAACGTTCTTAATAGAGGTCCAAAATAGAATCCTAGCTGGCTTGTCAGATTCTTTTCTTTATAGAGCTACAAATGTATAAAAAAGGTTTTACTGTTCTAAAGACTGCTGGTTTTGGCCTATGTTGCTCCTGAGTAAGATGGTAAAAGTCCTTGCATGGATAATTATAGTTTAAAGGGTCTGATTTTGTGTTTGTTTAAGAACTTGATAAAGAGCAGTAAAAAGCATTTACTATGCAAAATGAGTCCAACGCCTGAAGGACAAACTTCTGCCAAGGTGAGGAAATCAATCCACCACTGCTCTTGTTCCTTTTGGAATCAGGGTAGGTATAAAACACAATCACTTATATAAAACACAGTCACTCATATATGACAGCGACTCAGATTTGATACACTTTGCTGATAAAATCAGCTTCACAGTATAGATCCATTGCTAATTCTGTAGCTGTAAAATCTCTATATCCTACAGAAAACTCCTATTCTTTTTACCTGGCCCTCTACAGTTTGTGTTTCAAAGCTGAAATCCAGGGCATTAAGTATTGACAGTTCAAATGGTGTATTCTTTTCGGTTCACCTCATACACTGCTCTCAAATTCATCTGGAAATGTGAAATAGCCTGTTGAATTTTCCCCTTGATGATACCACAATAGATGCGAAAGAGGAGCCTTCAGCATAAGGCTTCCTAAGTGTTAACAGATCATGAAAATTGGCAACAACTGTTGTGCTGAGTATCATAACCTGCAAGAGGAGAGCCAGCAATTCCACAGTGATGAGAAGAGAGTGCTTGGTGTTTAAGCTGTGGTCACATTTGCCTTTCAAGTCATTTGGGCCTCCGTGCCACACTTTTCAGGAGAAGAAAGCTAATGCAGCTGCCTTTGTTAATCAGTCAGTATGACCCAGGCCCTCGGGGAGGCAGGCAAAGGCAGATACATACTGAGACACACAATCGTTGCTGATTAACAGTGAAAGCTGGTAAAGTTACTCTCTAAGCCTGTCTGGCCCATCAGCTGTAGAAATGTAATTTAGATGATTATCTACATGCCCATTAAACCTTGTGACCCATCACTAGTCTGTTTGAAGTTTGCCTGCTTAAACTCGCTAATAGGAAGAATTGAAGGATTAACTCAGAGGTCATGAAATAAGAGAGCAGCAAAGAAGATGACAAAAGAGCAGAGGAAAACTTCCTACTGCATATATTTGGTAAGGAGAAAGAATTAAACTGCCATGATCATCTCAGCAGATACTGTTACTTTATGGAGCAAGCAAACCATCTGGAATTCAGGCTATTTAATCCTTGTGTGTGTGCTTTCAATCTGTTTTGTTTAGCTGCACAAATAAAATGAAATACCTGTGTGATGAATGTTGTCAAGTTAAGCGTTTACTAAACATAGTGCAACATAGAAAAGTGTGGAATGCTGGTGGACAGTAAGTGTTTCTGATTTTGTTCAGGGCTAGAGTGTGTAGATATAAACAAAGGAATAGTCCAAATCAATCACATCAGAGTAAGTGCAGTTAGGTCAGCAGCAAATCCAATCTTGTTCCCTTTAGGATAAGAAGCTCCAGCCATTACATATGCTTGTTAACTTAAGGATTATGAATTAAAATCTTACGCAGTGATCTATTTTTATTTGGTCAAATTGAAATAAATATAAATATTTATAATAATATACCTAAATTATTTGCAGAATGTTGCAATGAAAATGGTGACCAGTTAAGACAAAATTAATAGAGAAAAGATGGGATGCATTGCAGAAAGCAGAATGGAATACATGACTACCTTAGTAAGAGTGACCTAGGGTCTGACTAGTTACTGGAAGAAAATGAGCTTGAACTTTAAATGGAGTCTTGAAAGTCATTTACCTACTTTTATGTATACTACCAATCTTTAAATGAGTCCTTGCCCTTTTGCTAAAGACAGCCTATTTGCTGAGAAACATTGGTTGGGAGCATATTTCACTGTATCTCAAAGAAGAAAAGAACACTGCTTTCATGCTATGTTTGGATCTCTAGCTTTTGCAATATTAGATCTCTTTATAAAGAATTATTGTGGTCTATTCTGGTCTATTTTGCAATAATTTTGGTATATTTATTTATTTAGATTTTTTTGTTCATATAGTTATGATTAAATATAGTTCTGTTTCTCATTTAATTGTGTTGAATCAAGCATATTTTCTAGTTATCTTAGACTGTTCATTTACATATACAGCTCTATATGAAACACAGCAATATGCTACTGGCATTATTCGAAGCTGTAGCAATTCATTTTAGAACCTGAGACTTTTCCCCCAGTGTTTTTAGTATTTTTGTGACTAATGCAAACACATATATCTGATGCTCTGAAGCTAATGCCTGTACTTTGTAATAAAATGCATAAATTTTAAAATTCTACTTTAAGCATCACCTGAAGATGCCTTGCACATTAATTTGATTGCAAATTTTCCAAATTAGTGTCAACCACAGTTGGATCTTCAGTGTAAAACTGTCAGTCTTCATGTGTTGGCCACACTGGCGGTGGTTCTCACCTTGAAAAATATAAAAGTTTTAGGAGGGAAACAAACTTCTGTTGCTGATCATAAGTCTTCCACTGAGTGGCATGTACTCAGCTGTTTGCAACTAGACTGCTCCAGAGGACAGAAGTTATTAATAAATCTTATTCCAGTGGTGTTGTCTGAAAAATAAAGTAGATGCCAATATCTGCTGGGAGGCCTTGTAGAAAACAGATCAAAGGCTTCTGGAGTTTATTTAAGAAGGAGCAGTTGTGAGTGGCTTAATGTCTAAGCATGGCATGGAAACAGCCATGACAGTGAGCCACCATATGCAGAAGTCCTCTGGACTTCAGTAAAGAATTTGAGTAATATGTGGTACAGGTGGACATTTGTCTCAGCCTGTCATTCTGCTATTCCTTTGTCTCTAAGGAAGGCATTTTCTCCTCTGTCTAACCCCTGAAAAAGGGGAAAACTTTCTCTGAAATTCTCCCTTCTCCCCACCAGCGGTGCAGGGAGATGTGGAATGGGGGTTTTGTCCAGTTCATCATATGTTCTTTCTGCTGCTGCTTCCTCTTCAGGGAGAGGAATCCTTATTGATGCTCCAGCACGACATCTCTCCCACAGGAGACAGTCCCCCTCAAACTTCTCCAGTATGAGCCCTGCCCCAGACTGCAGTTTTTCATGAACTGTTCTGCCATGCATCCCTTTCCATGGGGTGCAGTCCTTCTGAAACAGACTGCTCCAGTGTGGGTCCCCTATGGAATCACATGTCCTGCCAACAAACTTACTCCAGCATCGACTCCTCTCCACAGGTTCTCAGGTCCCTGCCAGGAGCCTGTTCTAGTGCAGGCTTCCCACGGGGTCAGTGTCCTCCTGGGCATCCACTGCTCCAGTGTGGGGTTCCTCCATGGGCTGTGGATGGATATCTGCTCCACCATGGCCCTCCACAGTCTGCAGGGAGCACAGCCTGTCACATGGTCTGCACCATGTTTTGCATGGGAATCTCCTCTTTAGCACCTGGAGCACCTCCTCTCCCTCCTTCTCCACTGACTTTGCTGTCTGCACAGTGGTTTGTCTCACATATTCTCACTCATCTCTTCTCTGGTCACAATTACTTCTAAACAATAAATATTTTATATTTTTCTTTACTCTGTTATCCCAGAGGCACTAGCACCATATCTGATTGGTTCAGTCTTGACCAGCTGGTCTCCCTTGGATCCGGCTGACATTGGCTCTGTTAGACGTGGAGGAACCTTCCGGCAGCTTCTCATAGAAACCACCCCTATAGCTCCCCCCAGTGCTAAAAACTTGCCATGCAAACACATTGCAGGCCTGTAGGATGCCTTGATTTATAAAATACCTTGGGACAGCTGCAACATCTTCAGTTCATACCACTAATAGATTGTAATATATATAGTGTCTGTGCTTTCACATGGAATCATTGCTCCTGTGTTTTAGGGATTTTGCATTATTTTCTTCTCCCTTCTGACATTCCCTAGGTGGCTATGTTTTCTTCATGGATGGGACATACAACAGTGAAAAACCCCAAGAAACCAAAACCTTAGAAGAATCTGAAAGGGCTTAAAAAATTAAATAAATGGCTATCCTGATATCTGAAGGTGGTCCCTACCCCTTAGTCAGATTTCTCTTTAATGACCTCAGTGGAGTATAAAGGCACAAGCCTTTTCCTGGCCAAACCAGTCTCTGCTGGGAGAAGGGCTGAGGAATATTTCCAGTCACTCTGATCTCTTAATTTGAGTTCTTGCAAGGAACTCAAGGAAAAGCTTCAGCAGGGAAGTTCCCACCTATTGCATCTTTACCAATGAAATCACTTTAGAAAAGGATCAAGGAACCTAATAGGAACTGCCATGTGGAAAGGATACAAAGAGAAAGGGAGCAGGTATCAGTTGCCACAATATTCACTTCTTATCACATCAGAAGCTCGATATCACATCTTCCTTCAAGCTGCTGATCCCAAAGAAACCGACTGCAAATACTTGCCAGTTCTGTGTAAGTGGCACAGAACTGTGTATGTTCAAAATAATTGTTTACACCTTAATGCATCCAAGTGACCCTGTATACCTGTGTTTTGGTACCTGTACCAAACCCTGAATACCCTGAATGTTGCTGGCTGGTCACCTGATAGGGTAAGCTAATTTCCATGACCTTTTGTCGCTTTATGATTTTTTCTCTATGAAGTATATTGTCACAACTCAAAAATCCTACTGATACTACTGGTAACTGTCCCCATTGTGCTATACCTTTTCTGATCCAACAGCCTAGTGTGTTTCATACTACTGAGCTACAGATATAAAAAAAAACCAAGATATTGGGAAAAAACTTCTTGAGGGATTGTCTTCTTTTAATCAAAACTAAAACATTCCTAAGCAAACTTATTGTGCAATATGCCATAATATATTTTTTAAGAGATGAAATTCTTGACAAAAAAGTTGAACAATTTTAATTTACTGGTAGTTTTGGGGGGCTTTTTCAAAGCAGGCGTTTAACACTTCAAAATTTTATTGTGAGAGTGTGGATGTGCTGGAAATTGGTTATGTTAGTAACAAAAATCTCAAAGAGCTGCCAAGTGAATTCTAGACAAAAGGGAACACTAATAGAATGCAGGAACTAAACAACAATATGGTAACAGCAAAAAGACAGAAATACTTCAGGGACCTCTAATCCCCATGGCTTGATGAGGTTTCAGAGGGAAAACATGAAGATCTAGTACATTCTTCTGCAAAGTGGTATGCATGCTTGACTTCCCACGCTGGACATTTCCACTGAAGTCAGTGGGATAACTTGTTCTGAATAATACCATATGTCTCCGTCTTTTCAGGCCCAAAGTCTTAAGCTTTATTTATTAGGTCTGGGATGCGTATAGTTGTATCCATGTTCACATTTGTCCAGGACAGTAATTATTTATTTATTCCTAAAACAGAAACATACTTTTAGTATCTATCAATGCTTTTGACTTTTGTCTTCTAAGTATTTTTGCTCTTTTGCATGATGACATGCTATCCTATCTATGAAAAATTACCCTGTTTGTTAGATATGAAAAAATAAACGGTTTAATGTTTATGTGAATTATCACATTATTAATTCAGAGAAGCATATTCGTTGATTACACAGAGTTTATAAATATCAAGGGCTTTCTTGTACATATGGGGCCTGGATACTCTCTTCTGAACTAGTTTTGCAGTGGGATTTATTGAAGTCTTTACAAATTGGTGGAACATAATCTGCTAGAATAATCAGAACTAACAAACAAAGAATATAGCCTCTTATTCCTTCCTTTTTTTCTCTCTTTCTTCCTGTTTATGTGTTCATCAGTAACATTTGATTGTTTTGTTTGGGCATGTTTGCGGAAAAGTATCTGTTAGGTCCACCATCAATGTCCCTTTCAACATTAAAAACTATGAAAAAGAAAAATGCTAGTCTTCCCCATCTGGTAATGTAATGTAGTTTGATCCAACTTTGGGGGGAAAACTGGTCAAAGATGTAATTTTGGAAATCCTCAAGTGGATTTAGAATTTTTGTCTCAATTCCCATTGGGCCTATTTCCATTGGCAAGTAGGGGAAGTAATCAAAGGAGAGGGAGAAAATTTAATTGTATGTTTTATGTTGGAGTGACTGATCGTTTCTCTTATGAACATCATACTTGGGTAACTTTTCAGACCTCAAGTTGTCATGTTTTCCACTCATTTATGAACAGAGTAACAAAGTACTCAACTGCCTTTAAGTTCCTTACTTGTACCTTTAAAATTTCTCCATAAAAATGTTTTATCAGCAGCATTAAATAAAATGCTTTCAAGTATCCTGTATCTGGTTTGCTCAAGACTAAAAAAATATACAAATAATATATACAAATATACAATACAAAGAACGCCTTATCTGATCAAGAGATAAATGAAGCATTTTTTATTTTTAATAGTGAAATGCACTGAAATATTACACAGTGCACATTATGTGTTTGTTTTGCCAAATATTATTTTATGTTCTTCCTTTCTGTCCTGGGGTACAATTCAAAAATGTGTATTCTGTCACCATCTGTTGAAATGTGGGAGGGGTGGTGATCCTTATCACTGTGGGAGATATCCTCTGCTGATGTGCCATCTGATAAAATCAGGGGGATGATCATCGTTATCTTTTCACAACCCATCCTTCCTTCAGAAGATATCTTCTGTTAATGGGCCATTAAGTCCTACTGATAAGATTACATCATCCCATTGGGAGATGCTCCAGCCAGGGGGAGGAGCCAAGCCTTTCCTACCTAGATAAAAAAACCCTGAGGTTTGGAACACCAAGGCAGCCCTTTCCACTGGATCCCAGAGGAAAGTCAGACCTTTTCCACACCATCGCTGGACCTTTGGAGGAAAACTGCACCTTCTACAGGACCACTGCTTCAACTGGACCACATCTGTCATCCAGGAGGACTGCAGCCACCATTTATACAGACTGCTACCAACACCCTGACTGACAGGGTGTCAGGTTGTATTCTGACTCTGCCAGTAGTTTTCTTTTGTATTATTGCATGTATTTTATTTTTTTTCTTTCCTATTAAATTGTGTTACTGAGTTGGAGTCTCTCACTGGTTTTGCTTTCAAAACAGTACATTTATTGTCGCCCAACGTGGGGCACAAAGGTACTGAGAAAAGTCAGCATTACAATTTGGTATTGTAGAAGTCACCTATTCACCATGATTCTCAACATGCTTACATGGGTTTTGTATCTTGCTCTCTATATTTTTCCTCACATGAGGAACTATCTGCCGGCTGTAATGCTCCTGTGTAGACCAGGGCATGGTATAATAATTGCTTTATTGGTCTATTATGTCTATTGCATAATAACCTCTGAGGCAATGAACATCATTTGGAATATATACTCAAGTTTGTTGTAGGCTGCTACATCTGGGGCCTCAACAATCGCACCCAGCCCCGGGGGGGAGGGGTAAAGAATGATTTTTTCCAATCTTTCAAGCTTGACACAGCAGTTTTTGGAAATGTTGAGTTCTCTGGATGCCAAAGACATCATAATGTTGTTGTTAGTTCTGCTTTGTCTCCTCTGCACAGCCTGCAACATGCTTAGAAACAAAACACTACATGGTGTACTGCAGCGTATTCTTGAAGAAGAGGAAAAAAAGAAACAAAATAACTTTGTCCATGTCTGCACAGAATGTCACAAAAGGGAAAAGAACCAAACAGAAAGCAACAGTGTCCGTGTCTATGCAGACTGCCACAGAGGAGAAAGGAACCAAAAATGCCATCAGCATCTCCACACAAACTGTCACTGAACCACAGCAGCCTAGACCAGTAGCAGTTGCCCCCGTTCAGAAGAAGAAATCAAAGAGCAAATCAGTCCGCATAGTGACTGACGAGGATGTGGCAGAACCTTTGCACGCAGTGGAAGAGACAGAGCCAGAAATCATCACTCGCTCTCTATCCCTGGGTGAGCTGCGTGACCTGTGGAGGGAATTCACCCGCCAGACAAATGAGTCCATCCTGACCTGGCTGCTCCGCATCTGGGACGCTTCAGCCAATGACACCATTCTGGATGGAAGTGAGGCCAGGCAACTGGGATCTCTGTCCCGAGATGTAGTCATTGACAAGGGGATTGGGAGAACCCAAGAAACTCTCAGCCTCTGCCGGCAACTGCTGACAAGTGTAAAGGACAGATACCTTTGTAAAGAAGATCTCCAGGTGCACCAAGGAAAATGGAGCACAATAGAACAGGGTATCTGATATCTAAAGGAATTGGCTGTGCTGGAAATCATTTTCTCAGAAGATGAGAGATTTCCTAAGAGCCCAGACTGTGTCTGGTCCACGTCACAGATGTGGTTGAGATTTGCACGGCTTGGACCAGAGATGTACTCTTGTTACCTGGCAACGCTGCAGTGGAGGGAAGGTGAGGACATGGTAGGCGTCTTGGCCAATAAACTAAGAATTTATGAGGACACTGTCACCACCCCATTTCGTACCCATGTCTCATCTGTAGAAACAAGGCTGGTTGAGCAAGTCTGGAGCTTGATTGAAGAGGGCCATTGAAAACTAAAAAAGGACCTTAAGAAAGACAACTACCAGATCTCGCCAGAACCAACAAGAGTCTCTGCCATTAGGAGCCGGCGTTCCCCAGCCAGGGAAAGAGGACACACTCCACGAGGTAACCTCTGTTTTTTCCCTCAGGAGCATGGAGAAGACATGAGGAAGTGGGATGGAAAACCCACCTCCTCCTTAGCAGCTCGGGTACGTGAACTGAAAAAAGGGACACCTAACATAAGAAGCTCACATAGAGTCAATGCTGCTCCAGTCTCTCATGCACAAAACTCCAAACAGTATCAGAATAATGATATGAGTGATTCTCTTGAAGGGACCGCAAGAACCTATTTACAGGAAGAGAGCAACGTGTACCAAGACTAGGAATAGAGGAGCCCTGCCTCTAGCCAAGTAGAAAAGAGGGACAGTCGAATCTATTGGACTGTGTGGATCTGATGGCCTGGCACATCTGACCCACAAAAACATAAGGTTTGGGTTGACACCAGCGCCCAATGTACCCTGATGCCATCAAGGTATGTAGGAGAAAAATCCATCTCTATTTCTGGGGTAACAGGAGGATCCCAGCAGCTAACTGTAGTGGAGGCTGAAGTGAGTTTAACTGGGAACAGGTGGCAGAAACACCCCATCGTGACTGGCCCAGAGGCCCCATGCATCCTTGGCATAGACTATCTTAGAAATGGATATTTCAAAGACCCAAAAGGATATCATTGGGCTTTCGGGATAGCTGCTGTAGAAACAGAAGACATTAGAAAGCTGATCACCTTGCCTGGTCTCTCAGATGGCCCCTCTGCTGTGGGACTACTGAGAGTTGAAGAGCAACAGGTACCAATCGCCGCAACAACAGTACACTGTCGGCAATACCATACTGACAGAGACTCTGTGATTCCCATCCATGAAATGATCCGTAAACTGGAGAGCCAAGGGGTGGTCAGCAAAACCCACTCACCCTTCAACAGCCCCATCTGGCCTGTGCGTAAATCTGAAAGAGAATGGAGATTGACCGTAGACTATTGTGCATTGAATGAGGTGACTCCACTGCTGAGCGCTGCTGTGCCAGACATGCTGGAACTCCAGTACGAGCTGGAGTCCAAGGCAGCAAAGTGGTACGCCACTATCGATATCGCCAATACATTTTTCTCCATTCCTCTGGCAGCAGAATGCAGGCCTCAGTTTACTTGCACCTGGAGGGGCGTGCAGTACACCTAGAACTGACTGCCTCAGGGGTGGAAGCACAGTCCCACCATCTGTCATGAACTGATCCAGGCTGCACTAGAAAAGGGCGAGGCTCCCAAACATCTACAGTATATCGATGACATCATTGTATGGGGCAGCACAGCAGGAGAAGTCTTCAAGAAAAGAGAGAAAATTATCCAGATTCTGATGAAAGTTGGTTTTGCCATTAAGCGAAGTAAGGTTAAGGGACCGGCTCAGGAAATTCAGTTTCTAAGAGTCAAGTGGCAAGACAGACGTCTTCAGATCCCAACAGAGGTAATTAACAAGATCACCACTGTGTCTCCACAAGACAACAAGAAGGAAACACAAGCTTTCCTAGGTGCCATAGGCTTTTGGAGAATGCACATTCCTGAGTACAGCCAGATTGTGAGCCCTCTCTACCTGGTTACCCGCAAGAAGAACAATTTCCACTGGGGCCCTGAACAGCAGCAAGCCTTTGCCCAGATCAAGCAAGAGATTGCTCATGCAGTAGCCCTTGGCCCAGTCAGGACAGGACCAGAGATGAAGAATGTGCCCTACTCTGCAGCTGGAAACCATAGTCTGTCCTGGAGCCTTTGGCAAAACGTGCCTGGTGAGACTCGGGGTTGACCACTGGAATTCTGGAGCAGAAGTTACAAAAGATCTGAAGCCAACTACACTCCCACAGAAAAGGATATCTTGGCTGCCTATGAAAGAGTTCAAGCTGCCTCAGAGGTGATTGGCACTGAAACGCAGCTGTTTCTGGCACCTTGACTCCTGGTACTGGGCTGGATGTTCAAGGGAAAGGTGCCTTCCACACATCACGCCACTGACACCACATGGAGCAAATGGATTGCCCTCATCACTCAGCATGCGTGTCTTGGAAATCCGGATCGCCCTGGGATTCTGGAAATAATTACAAACTGGCCTGAAGGTGAGACTTTTGGATTGTCTTCTGAAGAAGAAGAGGAGCAAGTGGCATGTGCTGAGGAAGCCCCACCATATAATGAGCTACCAGAGACTGAAAGACGATATGCCCTCTTCACTGATGGTTCCTGCTGAATTGTAGGCACTAACCGGAAATGGAAAGCTGCAGTATGGAGCCCCACATGACACGTTACACGAGCTACCGAGGGACAAGGTGGATCAAGTCAGGTGGCAGAGCTAAAAGCCGTCCAGTTGGCTTTGGATATTGCAGAACGAGAGAAGTGGCCAAGGCTCTATCTGTACACTGACTCATGGATGGTAGCTAATGCTCTGTGGGGATGGCTGGATCGCTGGAAAAAGGCCAACTGGCAGCACAGAGGGAAACCTGTCTGAGCTGCTGAGATTTGGCAGGACATTGCTGCCCAAGTAGAGAGACTGAGCATTAAGGCTCAACACGTGGATACACATGTACCCAAAAGTCGGGCTAATGAAGAACATCACAACAACGAGCAGGTGGACCAAGCTGCCAAGGTGAAAGTATCACAGGTGGATCTAGACTGGCAGCACAAGGGAGAATCATTCCTAGCTCGTTGAGCCCATGATGCCTCTGGTCATCAAGGGAGAGATGCAACATACCGATGGGCCCGTGACCGAGGGGTGGACCTTACCATGGACAGCATCTCACAGGCCATCCACGACTGCGAGACCTGTGCCGCAATCAAACAGGCCAAGCGGGTGAAGCCTCTGTGGTACGGTGGACGATGGTCAAAGTACAGGTATGGGGAAGCCTGGCAAATTGACTACATCACCCTTCCCCAAACCCTCCAGGGCAAGCGTTACGTACTGACCCTAGTGGAAACAACCACTGGATGATTAGAGACCTACCTTGTGCCCCATGCTACTGCCCGAAATACCATCTTGGGCCTAGAAAAACAAGTCCTTTGGAGGCCTGGTGCTCCTGAGAGAACTGAGTCAGACAACGGAACCCATTTCAAAAATGGCCTTATCAACACCTGGGCCAGAGAACACGGCATTGAATGGATATATCATATCCCTAACCATGCTCCAGCTGCCGGGAAAGTTGAACAGTGTAATGGACTCCTTAAGACTACCCTAAAAGCATTTGGTGAGAGAACCTTCAGAAACTGGGAAATGAACTTGGCAAAAATCACCTGGATGATCAACACCCAAGGGTCCATCAATTGAGCCGGTCCTGCCCACTCTAAACCCCTGCACACAGTGGATGGAGACAAAATCCCTCTACTACACATGAAAGGTATTTTAGGAAAGACTGTTTAGATTAATCCCAATGCCGGCAAAGGCAAACCAATCCATGGGATTGTTTTTGCTCAAGGACCTGGTTACACTTGCTGGGTAATGAAGAAAGATGGGGAAACCCGTTGTGTACCTAATTTTAAGTGAGAACTGTGTGTAAGGTTTCATTCTGTATTATATATGTACGTATATATATTTATATTTATATATGTATGTCTGTAAGAGGGTATTGGCTTTGGTATGATGTAAATGGTAATAGAATAAGGGGTGGATTATGTCCTGGGGTACAATTCAAAAATGTGTATTCTGTCACCATCTGTTGAAATGTGGGAGGGGTGGTGATCCTTATCACTGTGGGAGATATCCTCTGCTGATGTGCCATCTGATAAAATCAGGGGGATGATCATCGTTATCTTTTCACAACCCATCCTTCCTTCAGAAGATATCTTCTGTTAATGGGCCATTAAGTCCTACTGATAAGATTACATCATCCCATTGGGAGATGCTCCAGCCAGGGGGAGGAGCCAAGCCTTTCCTACCTAGATAAAAAAACCCTGAGGTTTGGAACACCAAGGCAGCCCTTTCCACTGGATCCCAGAGGAAAATCAGACCTTTTCCACACCATCGCTGGACCTTTGGAGGAAAACTGCACCTTCTACAGGACCACTGCTTCAACTGGACCACATCTGTCATCCAGGAGGACTGCAGCCACCATTTATACAGACTGCTACCAACACCCTGACTGACAGGGTGTCAGGTTGTATTCTGACTCTGCCAGTAGTTTTCTTTTGTATTATTGCATGTATTTTATTTTTTTTTCTTTCCTATTAAATTGCGTTACTGAGTTGGAGTCTCTCACTGGTTTTGCTTTCAAACCAGTACACTTTCCTAAATTCATTGGTAAACACAGAGCTTTCATTTGTCAGAAATCTGCAAGATACTAATATTTACTGTCAGATCAATCACTCCTCTTACTGTTTCCTTATGTTTGCAGTTAATACTTAAAGTTTTCCCTTTGCTAAATCTTTGCATTCTTTTCACTAAATGAGTTGACAAGTCTAACTTAGGAATAAATACAACACCTGGAATCTTCTAGCTGATTTTGCAATGAGAGCAGAGGCTAAACTGAGGTCTTCATGAAGAGCTGTACATCCCACAATAAGAGTATGATAAAAAATGCAACAAGAATTCTATATTTGTACTTGATCGTAGGAAGACATCAAAAATGTGTAGATGCATCATGTAGGATTGTGTCTTAATCTCCACATTCAAATCTGACTATATGACTTTTCCGTTCCTAAAACAGTGTGGAACAATTTAGAGGAGTTGTTTTGCTTTGTTGGTGGTTCTTTTAAGCCAAAATTCAAATCTTCTGCCTGAAAATTTGAAATCTAAATTAAAGTTGTAGGCAGGGCCAGTCAGGAGCAGAGTCCCTTCCTGTGGCTATACAAGACTAGGCTCTGCAGTATGGATACTGTTTACCACTAAACAAATGGCAGGAATATATAACTAAAGAATTTATTTGTGTTTTAGTAACCCTGAGATCAAAATAATATAGATGTGTTATAGTGACCAAAGGAAAGTACTACAGTTGTCTTTACAAGCAGTAAATCCACTGAACAGAGCAGCTGTGTAAGAACAGCAACTATAGTAGCAGCTCTCAGTCCCTGGCATGCACACTTACACTGGTATTTCATTTCTGGTATTCAAAGTTTCTTGTCTGTGATAACCTCTGCAACTGCCGCTCCTTATTCAGTTGTGTATGCAGTCTTCCACTGTAATATTTTGAGTGCTACTGGGGGATGGAGAAACTAAGGCTTGTGTTTAGAGCAAGAGTAGCAAAATAAATTAATACCAGTACAAGGTTATGGTATTTTGTTTCTCCTGAAATTGTATAGGTCTTAAATTTTCCTCTTTCTTTTTCCCTCCCCTTTTTCTTTCAACCTTCTCACTTTTCTTGTTTCCTTTGAGAATTCTGCTGAGCATATATATAGATTGAGGAGAATGAGGCTAAAATTTGCTCTGCATGAGCCAATGCTCCAGTCATCCACCTTGCCTTAGGGATGAGATACAACATTTGTCAGCTCAGTCACTGTGGAAGTTCACACACAGGTTCCACTCTCACAAACCTTCCAGTTCCCCAGCTGCAAGAGGGAAGTAGCTGTCAGGAAAATTTTTAAGCTTGAAAATAGATTGGATATTTGTTTGCAATAATCCAAGCAGATGGGATTGCGGTCCAAGAAGGATTGGAAGATGAGTACAAAAGACTGTAAGGTCACCTGGGACAGATGGTGAAACCCAGAATACTGTGACACTCTGCAATGATGACCTTTTCCCACTGTTGCAAACAGGGTTAAGCCCTCTTAAATATTGTACCAAATCACTGAGCACTTTAGAGGCTGTTGGTGAACAGGACTTTGAGATCCAGGAGATAAGGACATGGTCTGTGAATCCTTGGCTAAGCAGATACATTAGCTGTCCAGTTTTCTAGATGGTGTAGCAAATACTCAGAGGGAGGCACTCTGTTTCCTTTTAGTTGAGCCCACGGAAGGCTTCTCCAGAGTTTGTTCGGCAGGGTGCTAAGACTATTTCCTCTATCTCCTGATAGAGAAAGTGCACTGTAAGCTTTTATACATTGTCAATTCCCAGTATTGCTAACACTTATATGCACATAGAGAACAACTAGTGTGATAAGCAATGCTACCTGGCAAAAAACCTTCCAGAAGAAAAGACATCCCTATTAAAGGCATAATATAAACAGCAAAAAAAAGCATTGGAACCCCAACCATCTTTAGTTCTGCTTTGAAAAACATGCTTTTGCACATACTGATTGCAATTGTGCACACACTTTGGCCACACATTTCAAGATTTGTACACATGACTAGGATGCATTTTCAAAGCTAATAATGAATATTCAGAAGTCTTTTAAAAAATGTGTGATGACTAACATATTCAAAACTACCTGAAAGCAAATGCAGACTGTGAGACATAGGATCTTGAAATGTCCAGCAGAGAATTCAACATTAACTGCATGAAATTCTTCTGTGTAAAAGAAGGGAAAGATTATTCTCTTTATTTTACTTATATTCATGTGTTTCTTTTCAGATATATTGCATACTTTATGTTGACATTATGAAGCAGTTTACTGTAATCCATAATAAACTTAGATTTTTTTTATTAAGCTGTTTTATACTTTTTGCATTTTATAGTTGCAAATGAGGACTGAGACTGCATTCAGCTGTTGCTGTGCCAGCCTGGCATAACCCCACCAAAGTAACTGAAGCTTTGTAACTGAGTACATACAGATTGTGGGTTTGTACATTTTGCAAAGCATCTGGAAACTCTGGTGGATCAATGCCAAACCCATAACTCATTGTTATTGCTTTCATTATGTGATGATTTTATGGCATGTAATATTCCATTTTCTTAACAGTACTCTTTTAAATGAAAATGTCTGTGAACTGCTGCATTTCTATCCCTAACCTTTGTTCATTGCTTGCTTGGATAAGGGTGTTTTATTCGAGACTGGGTAAGATGTACTTGTTTGAATCTAGTGTTTGATTATGACAAACTTTTAGCACCTTACCTAAACAGTTTAAGTGTCTGAGTCAGCTTCCAGGGCAGGAGTGAGGACATCATAACCCATCTGATCTTAAATGAGAAAATAGCATGAAGGACTGAACCATTCATTCACTGTTTGGAAGACTGATATAGTCTCAATAATATCATTTTCCTGGGAACATTAGAGTTCCTATTTGAAATGAGCACATCAGAAAAAATGGAATGAAACAAGCTGAATTTTTTTGTACCTCTAGCTGTCTTTAGGAGTATAAAGAAACTTAACAGATATTTGCTGCTTTGAATATTTGCAGTGTTAACCCTAGGTCTGAGACAGGATCACTTATTTTCATTTGACAGGTAGGTTTTTGTACTTAGGATTTCAGAAGTCACCAAATTTCACATTTGAATTATTGCATATAACTAAACATTCTATTTTAAAGAATGGGATAAAGTATAAATAGTGGTTCAACAGAAGGCATGAAATACTTTTGTTATCATCTTGGCAAGTTCTACATTAAAATATGAATAATTCCTTTGGAAGTTAGTTGATGAGTGTGTTAATTAGGTTCAGAAATACTGATTCATTGTCTGTCCAGGCTTTCAGTTTTTCTAACCCCCATTTTGATTATCAGATGTCCAAAGAGACTTCTTTTGAAACCTGGTTCAGCATACTGGAGTTGAAGCAATTTGGTGAGTTTTTCTTAAAGCAAGCTTTAAACCCAGAATGTCCTTCTGCTTCCTCCAGCCTTACACCAAAATAAAAAAGAAGGTAGCTGCTAGTTTCCTTTTCTTCTACTCCAACTTAGTTGTGTCCTATCTTCCTCATTCTTAATGACCTCTTCCTGTTGTTCTCAATCTGCTCCAGGTTCTTCTGTCTATGTAACAAAATAGGTAGAATATGCTTCAGAAAGATCTTTTCTCTGATGGGAGAGAATAATTTGCTTCCTGGACAATAGTTTCATTAGTGATATGTCATTAGTGAGGTGAGATTCAGATGGATGCAAGATGGGTACTGCTGTGTCCTCCTCCTGACTGTTTTTTTCCTTCATAAGAAGTGTGACGCCTTCTTGTATAATTGTCCTGCTGATGGTCTTAATGGCTCCTTCTGAATCATATTCCAGTCATCATCCTGGATCAAAATATCTGACTAGTCAGTTTTCAGAGAAGCTTTCTGTTACTGGTTTATGGAATTCTCCACAGTTCCAAATCAGTATAGGTGTCCTAAGGCAACTGTGTCTGCAATTTGATCTCTTATATAGTTTGATGATGGATTGATGTACAAAAAGATGGTTCTCTGTCACCTTAAATACTGTGCAAACCTAATTTTCCAGTCAAGAAAAAATCCACTCATTTGGGATTTTATCCAAGACAAAATATTTGCACCTGGAAGGTTGTGGTTTGGTCCCACTACACAAAAAGGACATGGACAGGCTGGAGAGGGTGAGCACAAAGATGATCAAAGGACTGGGAAGCCTACCAGATGAGGAAAGGCTGAGGCTCCTGGCTTTGTTCAGTCTTGAGAAAAGAAAACATAGGGGAGACTTTAGCACCATGTTCCAGTATTTAAAGGATGACTACAAGGAAGATGGAGACGCCCTTTTTACAAGGAGTTACATGGAAAAGATGAGGGATAATGATATAAATTACTCTGGGGGACATTCCATTCTGACATAAAAGGAATATTTTTCACAATGAGGTCAGCCATTGAAACAAACTGCAAAGAAAAGTGGTGGATTAACCAATGCTGGACACCTAAGATTCAGTGGAGAGGGTGCTGAGTCATTTTGTCTAGACTGTGCTTTTGACAAAGAAGTTGGACCCGGTGATTCTTGAGATCCCTTCCAGCCTGGTATTCGATGTTTTTATGGCAGTTCAGATTGAGACTCTAAGAAGGAACATAAGACAAAACTGGATTGAGAAAGTTCCTTACAGAATGGATTAAAACCTTTGACTGGGACATCTTTGGCTAGAGGTGTGTTAACCAGCTGGTGGGGTCTCTGCTGTATTGCTTTCAAATATTTCAAAGTTTTCAGCAACTGTTTGGTACTGCTTCCTCAGCAAACATGCAATCACTTCTTATAGAAATTCTCCTACACTGTTTCAAAATAAAATTAACCAAGTTTCTAGATAGTATGTGGAAGCTGAAATGCTTTGGAGCCCTCAATAAATGAGTTATCACATTTCTGCTTGTTTCGAACCTCCTAAAGTCTGTTTCAACCTAAATTATTCTGAGTCTGACAGTGCAGAGTCCGTGAAAATTAGTTGAGTGTCAAGACTGTTGAGAATGCCTCAGCTCCATGGATTACTTCACAATAATAGTAACTTCATCCCAGAGAATGTCTTTTCTGTAATTCCTGTATACAGGAATCACAGGTGAGTTTTCTCACCTCCTTTGTATATGTGTCCCAAGAAGGAAAACAGGGAATATTTTCTGCATCTAGAAAAATTTCACCTATCTTTGAAGGTCTGAGTTGACTGTAGCCCTTCCAATTTGCTAAATCCCACAAATAAGACTGTGTGCCTGCCAGCTGGCAATCAGATGTACAATTGAATAGAACTCATTAGCAGGGACTAGTTGTATTTGGATATTGGACTTGCTGTGTATATATCCCACACATAGCTGCAGCTAGATTCCAACCTCTGGACCTTTGGCAATGCAAGGCGGGAGCATCATCTGCCAAGTCAAACTGCAACTTCCCACTCAGTAAGTATGCTGTGCCAAAATTTCCTTACTCTGAAGCTAAATATGATACAAGTTATGTCCTACTCCTCTCATACAAGTTTGTCCACCTGAGAAAGGGGAACACATTCACTAATATTGTTTTTCTACACAGTTGTATTTGCAGTTTTGCAAACAACTTTATTTTCATCACATTCAAATTAAACAAAACCCTAATCTTGTTTCTCTAGTATCATGCTGACATTTTGAAGGATAGAATTGATTCAAAGTCCAAAGGATGCAATGTACTCCTTCATATCATATTTAATCAAAAATTCCATGCACAAGAATTTGTCTCTTGATCATATTCACATAAAAGTAGCTGGGGTTAGTAATCAGTATCTTAGATGAATTAATATTTTTAATGGTTTTAATTAAAATGAGCATAAATAACCTGAAGTTTTCTGTTGGCAGGTCTTTTGCCTTAGAAATTTTGGAATTCTGGATTCACTTTTTTCTGAATCCTTCTTGTGCTTGAAGGAAAACTCGTTCATGCCAGAGTCTCTTCTGTATTGCAGTGTTTTAAATTAACTCTATAGTTGCAAATCTCTAGAGAATTGCTATTTGCCGTGTGAATTAATTCCTTTCTTCTAATGGTTAGTTAAAGATTCATCTATGAAACAAGGGAAGGTCCTATAGAGAAGAAATAATAGATGTGAAACAGATATTTGGCAAAGAACATTAGTGCTCATACCTTTTGCCAATTGCTTTTTCTTAGCATTTCATGAATGATAGATTATGTGGCTTCTCACAGACTTTTTAGCTATGTTGTGGAATGCCCTTTACTGGAAGACTTTAAGTGAGATTAGTAAAACTGCTGGTACACTTGATCTTGCCTCAGTATGGAAAGATTAACTAAAATGACCCTGTGGATTTCTTTGCTGATAGGTTTCTATCCTGCTTTGTGTGTCCAGGATTCTCACAACTCAGAGGGTTTTTTTGTTTGTTTTTGGTGTTTTTTTGTGGTTTGTTGTTGTTGTTGTTTTTGTAAAAAGCTGCATATAGTTAGTCTAAACTGGAAATAAAGTAGAACTGCTAATGATTTTATAAATTTATTTTTCTCCTATCTGAGACTAAGAACTTTCTCTTCAGTTTTAAAGAAGTGAAACAAGTGAAAAGTATAATTTAGAGATGTTTTGTTGGCAGAAATCTTGCTCACAAATGTTTTGCTCTGTAAGTTAAAGGTCAAAAGCGTTTTAAACCAGGATGTTCCTTGCCAATAATTGCAATTTAGGAAGCAATTATTTGTAGCTAATATGGTTTGGGACAGATGCCATCATTAGAACAATGAGACTTTTCTTTTGTTTTTGACCCAGTAAACATTCTGTTATGAAGCTATTTAACCATACATATGGACATTAGGGAAATGAAGGAAGAGTTTGAGAAAGGAAATCTCTGAATTGAAGGCAAACTCATGACACAGATTTCAACTCAAATTGAAGCTGGGTTTGAGAATAAAGACTTCATTCATTATTGCTGAAGACTTAGGAGGTTGTTGGAGGTCAACAGAACTGTGGTGTTATGATTTACATAAAAGTATAAAGCAAAGCAATTACTTTAATCAATTGTTCAAAACAAGCTATTATGTCTGTCTATTTTAAATTAATAAACTGTGATGTAATAGAAAACAAAGACATTTTCAGACATGTTTTGCTTGCTAGCAATTTCCAACTATATATTGCTGCTCTAATGCTTTTCCAGAAATTCAGCCTAATCACTAAAAATTGATTTTCCCAGAATTTTTTTTCTAAATATTGGCTTCATAAAACCAAATTGAAAAGGTAGGCTATTTTTTTAAATGCCTTTTTTCATCTGAAGAAAGCTGCTTTGCACGGTTAAGAGAAGTGATATATGGTCACAAGAGGTAAAGTTCTAATCTAAATTCATAGGAAAATTTTAACATTTTATCTGCATTTCTGGTCAACTGTGCACAATGAAGAAAGATTATTAATATTTTTCTTCTTTTTTCCTCTGATATTGGTGGTAATTCCAACTGAAAGGAAGATGCATTTGCTAGACAAATGTGGCTAAACGTGTTTTCGCCACACAGTTCCTATTGTATCTCCTGTTAAGAGTCCTGTGGAATGGCCAGTGTCCAAGGACACAAAAAGATGTAAAACATCTGTTCCAACATAAATATGGAAAACTACTTAAGGAGACATTTGTGTCTATTAGCATCAGCTGTGTTACATTTGTTAAAATAATAGTAAGTTCTAGTGTTCTGAACCAAACCAGAGTATCTAAAACCCCGTTCTTTTGAAAGAGAACAGAAGTAGGACAGAAATGAAACAGTAAAAAAAAAAAAAAACAGCTGCAAAAAGAAGACCTGTGATCACATGTAAATATTGAAATAATGACTTTTTTAAAAATTTTCAATGATGTTATACACAGAGACCAGAAGAGCTGAACATATATGGTCAAAAAATATAATGATTTATTAGCTTCAGGATCTATCCAGGTGTTTCTGAAATGAAATCTGAACTGTGATTGAGCAGATTAAGCAGAAGTATGTTAGGCTGCCTTTTTTTCTCTTGTAACACTGTGTTGTAGATTTTACCTAAAAACACTCCACTGTATTGATGCTTTAATCCAGTGAAGGAAGGCTCAAGGCTCACATATTTTCAATAAGTAAAAGAACAGTCTCAATTACTGAGATTATGCTTAGTGTATCCAGCAAAAATGCTAATTAATTTAACAAAAATTAACATGTACCATATTTTAAGCCTAGATAAGATTTCAAAAATAGCCATAGAAATCTAAAAATGTCAACTTGGTCCCTCTTTGGGGGAAGATTCTGCTGGCTAATGCCATGGAAGGCTAAAATAACTGTAGGCTTTATTGTGCAAGTTTGATGTTTGGTCCAGGTAGGTGAAATCGTGATGTTCTTAGCCAAGGGACATTTTCAGTGATCTCTTCCAGGCACAAACCCAGAAAAGCAGAGTCAATACATCATCCACACCTTCTTTATTAATTCTTTCCACTGGAGATTACGTTAGGAAATAATAATTCCTCGTTGTTTGTTTGACAGAGTTTGAATGCCTGACTGGCCAAATTAAGATGAGACATTATAGACCAGGCTCTGTCTGAAAGGTTAATCAATAAAACAGAGGCCTCTGGTAGAAAAACTACTGTTTCAGAAAAAGAAAATGGAGTATTGTAATTGTTTTGTTCTACTTCAGTAATTCTGTGTTTCATGGCTGTTTTCAGCAAAGAGCAGATGGAAAACTGAGTCATGGATCAAAGGTATATCACACTTTATAGGAACTAATTTTTCTGTTTTACAAGAAATATAAACTAATATTCATAAAATTTAGACAGAAAAATGTGTAAATCCACCGAAAAAGAAATGTGAAAGTGTATTGTCTCCTAAAAATGCATTTTATTGTTCCCTCTGAAAGCAAGATATTGAAAATAGCTTAGCTTCAGAGCTGTTTTTCACTATTGTGGCTTATTGCCCACAATTAGCTGTTTCTGAAGCGCATTCCAAAGCTCTTGTGTTCTTTGCTTCTCCTACAGACTGCGAAAGAAATTGCTGCCTATTGTGAACCATTAAGTTTTATATTTGGTTTGCTATAGGAAAAAATATTAACAGTATCTCCTGCTACCTACTATTCTTACCGTAGGAAAGATGGAGACATGTGGATTGCCTCTGTGCTTTACAGAAGCCTTAAAAGACCGATAAGTTTCCAGAGAACTGGCATGGTACCTGAAGAGCTACCATGTGCATTTCTGACAGCTGCTTCTGTAGCTGACAGTTTACATTGACCTTCTATAACAAATAGTTTCCGTGGTCCCTGCTCTCTACAAAAATGAAAATATGACACTGGGACAGAAGAGAAAGTCTTCTGTGACCGAAGTATTTTTTGGGCTGCACATTGTGCATGGGATTCATCTTACCTGACTTCTGTTTTCAACAGTGTGACCTAGTTCATTTGGATGCCTATATACTGGGGTGAATTAGAAATTTTAAGGCACCGTTCATTTGATCAGTTCTAAATATCTATTTTGTCTGTCTGAGTGGCTTAGCTATAAAGCTGTAGTGTCTGTGTTTCAGCTCCTAATATTTGATCAGATGAAACCTATCTTCTGTAATTTATATCCTGAGCAATCTGGATAAAAGATGTTTGACGAAAAAAAGTCATGCAAGCAAAGTTACATGAGTCTCATGTGCACATGAGGTAGGGAATATGATACAGGCTCCTTTAGCAGGATGTTGGTTGCATTCATTAGCACATGAAATTAATGTAGTTCAAACCTGATGTTGTTAACTCTTGGTACCACTTTGTGACTACTGAATATCTGATGATGGATATTCAGACTTGAAGACTTACGGGGTGCTGAACAGTCTGTATACTTGTACTGGAGCAGAATGAAAGCATTTGATCCTAACAGATTGGACCTGTCTTGGATCTGGGTCTTCACCCCCTGAAAATTCCTAAAACGCTTATAATACAGGGTCAAATCATTATAGAGGTAACATCATTTTTGCATAAAGGTTTCACTTCCTTTGGAGAAGGAAATGAAAGAAGAGAAAATGGGGCGGGGGGGGGAAAGAAGACTGGTGATGAAGGAAAATGAGCAGAGAAACCACTTTTCTAATCATAATTTTATTTGAAAGTATAATTTCATTAAATTTTTTTACTTTCTTCTTTTATAGCTAGAGGCTTTACTCTTCATCCAGGGTTTTATCATCTGTTAGGTATTTAATGTATAATTTAAATAAATGATAGAAAAATAAACCCACTAGTGATAAGAATGAAGGCTCTGTCTATGAAATAAAAATTCAGTGTTCACTTCTCACCTTATAAAATTATGAAGTTTTGCTCCAGTCACATTTGTAATTGTTCCCTACCTTTAGGTGTGAAAGTCATTATTGGTTGTCAAAAGCTGTTGAAATATAAAAGCTGACCTGTAAATATTATTATTTGCTCTTATTTTGCAATAGAATAATGTAAACAGCAAAGCAAATTAACATAGAGTATAGAAGTTATAAAATGCAGGTTTTGTTCTTTTGAGTTTTTAAGTTCCTGCCTGCCAAAAAGCCTCCTTCAAAAGTGTCCATTAATCCTAAATAACAACTTAGAGGAAATATGGACCATCTGGAAAAGTCTTTTTCATGGGAAGAACAAAGAAATGTATGGTGCTAAGTCTTGGTGTACATTTTTGTCAAGATGGAAAGAGCACATCATATACTTTATTTTGGATATGTTTTTGACCATCTCACTTGCTGAGCAAATCCTGGACTTTAGGAAGCTTGGAAAGTTAATTAATAATAATAAGGACCTGGATCATTCCTCTTGATAGGAATATTCTCTTTGCATCAACTCTTCATGGGAGCATTTTTGTTAGGGGGATACTTACAGTAAGTTCTCTCCATCCCTACTGTGGCAGGTGGGCATTATCCTGTTTCCTCCAGAAGGCTATTAATTTTGGCAACATCCAAATCAACCTCTGAAGCTACTGCTGTCCATTCTTTGACTCAAAATGGCTTCAGCTGTAGTGTCATAACTTACAGAACCTTGTTAAGCTGGAATCGAAGAATCAACGCACATGGCAAGGTATGAATGACACAATGCTCTTAAGCCTATAGCTTATCACTGTTATAAAATGTTATAGTTAAAAAAATTAAGACAACTTGGGATTTCATATTCATCTTAAATATGTCCAGTTTTGCTTCAGTTCCCTGTCTCTAGTGTGTTTGAAGACCCCCTGAACAAAATGGAGGTGTTTATCCCTGTTTAAATCTGAACATCTCTCCCAGATGCCTAAGCTGGAGCATTAGTCCTTCAGAGTCCTCTCAGTCCACTCAGTAAAGTGAACAGAGAAAATCAATCCTTCAGGGAGTGAGGTGGAGAACCTAACAGATGCAATCACAACATTACAGAAAACAGCTCTTCTTTAAGTCAATAGCAACCTTATCCTTCTCTTTCTCAAAGATCTCAGATAAGGATCACTTTTAAAACCAGAATTATCGTTTAGGTGATAGTGGTAAAAAAGACATTCACTGACTTTGTACTCTGCCTTTTCGTAATTTTTGCAAACTGTCTTGCAGGTTCAGAAAAAACCTGTGAGTTTCTGCATACTACCTGTGAAAAGAGACTTTTACAATAAAGATACTACAGAAAGAATGCTTTGTGCCTGTAACATCAGTTCCTGTAACCAGGAGCTGAAGCAGTTCTTCCTCTTAAGTGCTGAGTATTTTGTTCTCAACTCAGCAAGGTACTAATATGAGAGCTCAATGTTAATTATGTGATCCTAAAGCAGGAAAATGTGAGTGGGAAACTATGTCCATGTCCCTTATGATGGAAGCAGAAGCTGATATAAATGAACACATATTTTGAGCTTTGTAGTGCTAAAAATATCTTGTCTTTATAAGCCAGAACTGATAACCAATGACTGACAACCAGTTAATTGTGAACGCCAAGTGCTGAATTACAGTGCCTTTTTCAGTTGAAGCTGCATAATATCTAAACGGGTTCTAAAATAGTACTAACAACAAATAGAGGATTTGACAATCAAGCATTCAAATAAAACTTCATTGCAACAAGTATAGTGCAGCTGATAAAATTAGGGGTTCCATTTTCATCTCATAGAAAAAAGATTTTTATTGTTTTGTGTTTGGGTGTTTTTAAATATATGAAACCTAAAGTGGAACAGAATTCCCAGCCTCTACTTTAGAGTTAGTAATTTCTTATCCCATTGGAGATTTTTTTATTTAAACCACAAACTGAACTCACATTAATCAGTATATAAAGGATTTGAATTTGTATCTCCTACATCTCAGCATTTCTCATGAGAATTACAGAATCATCAGATTGTTAAATTTGGAAGAGACCTCTAAGATTATCAAGTTCAGCCAACAACCTAGCATCACCACTGTTCACAAATAAACCATGCCCTTCAATGCCATATGCACACATTTCTTTGAACACTTCCAGAGTTGGTGACTCCATCTCTTTCCTGGGCAGCCTACTCCAATGTTTGACAACTCCTGTGAAGAAATTTTTCCTAATGCCTAATTTAAACTTCCCCTGGTGCAACTTGAGGCAATTTCCATTAGGCTCTTAGACATTACAGAGATGTTTCAGTTGTGTTTTCTACTGGACTTAGTCTGGCATATAATTTCCCAGGATATTTACTAATCAGCCTTCCCTGACAAAACTAGAGGAATGCCCACTCCTACCTTGAAAATCAGCACCATCAGGTTTCCTGTAAGTCTGTGAATAACAAGCTGCACCATAGGAGGCCCTCAGGGCACTTTTGGCATGCAGCAGTTGCCTTGGGAAGGAAGGCTGAGGGAGATGGTCTATTTTAACCCAGAATGCACAAGGTTTCCATGAGAGTTCCTACCAGCTTTCCTGTGCAAGAGGAGGTTGACAAGAGGGAGACAGTCTCTTTATGGAAGCAGTTCACAGCAGAATAAAAGCTGATGGTCATGAGTTGAAACAGGGCAGTTTCTGGCTGGGAGTATGTAAGGGAACATTTCTTTTTTTGTGATTCAGGCAGCACAGTGGGGTTGGGCAGCCTCCATTCTTGGAGGTCTTCAAGACCAGAATAGCAAAGCAATATGAACAACCTGGTCTGATTTAACAGCTGAATCTGCATGGAGCAGGAGGTTAAATTAGTTAGACACCTCCTGAGGTTGTTTCCAAGTGGGATGATTTTGTGACTCTGTGATTCTGTGAACTGTATGGAAGAAGATGCACACTTTTGAGGGGGGTAAAACAAACCCGATGTGCTCTTTGACATGGCAAATTGTTATGATATGAAAGAGTCAAAGCTATATATGTTTATTGTTTATATATGATTAGAAGTGCCTTTTTGTTTTGAAATTCTATGATTTGACATTTGAAGTATGTTATATAATTTATAAAATGTTAAAAGCATTACAAGTGTAACATATAAAATACAGATGAAGATACCACAGCCTCAAGGTAACCCATTATAAGCCAGAAATACTTGTGGAAATATCACAGTATTCTAGAGAGCTATACTGTGCAAACAGATCTCTATTCTTAGTTGACAGATGTAGAGCAAAAATATGTAGTTAGACAACTCCTTAAACACTGCACATGTAGGTGTTGCAGGCAGCAAATTATTACAGATAAAATCATAGTAAACTGTGATTAGCTTGCTTCTACTTCATCATTTTTCTGACAATGTATCATAATTTGATAGCATATTTTTTTATACCGTTATGTCTGTATGAGGAAGGCTTCAGATTAAAGACATTGTACTTCAGAAAAGGACAAACAGACCTGAAGAGCTGCTCTGTTGGGAAAAAAATATATACATAAGTTGTATCTAGTAGGGTGCAAACATGAGTATGCAGGAAACTTTTACTTTGCTTTAGCTCCTGAAATTTGTGACATTTGATATAAAGCATGGTGTAACAATAGAAATTACTTTTGTAACTTGCTGTATTTGCTGTGGAGAAGTACTTGTTAGTCTTGTGAACCTTAGAAATAACTGCACTCAACAGCTGACACTGAAGTCAATCAGACGACAGAAAAAATGTCTCTGAAATATCCAACTTCTTGTAAAAACTGGTTATGAGCAGGTCACTGCCAGAGGACCACCTGCAGTCAAAAATAATTATAGCACAATTTTTTGTTTGGCTTTAACTCAGAACTAACTTCACTGCTTCGGTCAATTACTGGAGGGGTAGAAAGGCAAGGAGAGCTTTTTTTGAAATGAGAGCTTTACATGAAATGCCTTGCAGTACGTTCAAGTCTCATTTAATCATAGAACCATTAAGGTAGGAATAGATGTCCAAGATCAAATCCAACCTTCATTTACATAAACCTTCACTTTTGCATTCTGATACAGTGAAGAGGTTTATGCTGTTTTACCAGGAGGAAGTGGGATCATCCCTAAGCCATTGAATTTGGCAATGTGAAGGCCATTTGGAGCCTCTGCATGTCTGGGATTTCATAGCTGCATTGAAGTCATTTGTTGGACCTATGTACCTTTCCATTCCCCACTATGCTAGATGATGAAGTTTGTCAGTCTAGAAGGAGCTTATTTAATCCCCACAATCATTATGTGATATTCTGTTAAGATCAGGCTTCGTATGGACATTTTGTAGTGCAAAATGATAAGCTAGATTTTGTCTACTACATGTTTTCTTTTAAGTTCGCACTTTAGTATGAAAATATTAATGTGGTGCTTTCAGACTAGCAGCCAATCTTGAGCTGTTTCCTCCTGTTATTCTTTCAGCACTGTAGAATAGTAGGTTTAATATTGCAAAATAGAGGAATTTCAAAGTATATCCAAATATATTTTAGCAGTTGAAAACAATTATTTAAGCAATTCTATTAAATTGCCAAAACACGGCACATCTAGACAGCTGTGTGTCCTAAGAAAACAGTTTATTGTTTGTTTAACCCATCTCCTTTTTCACCTTTCACCTTTCCCTTTTTGACCTTCTCTCAAGATTTCTTACTGTCTTTCTCATGTTGATAATATAAAAAATAATTGGAAAAAGACAAGAAGTTCTCAAACATTAATACTTTTCTATAAGTATCTTCCTCTGGTTCAGTCTACAGATCTGCCATTTTTATGAGACAAAGGGTTATTAATAGATTATTGGGAGGATCAGCACAGCAAAATTACTCAACATCTGTGTAATCCTACAAAAATGAAGGCTGTAAAATTTATCCGATATCTACTGTTGTCAGATGATAAAAAGACTGTAAAAAGGATGTGGCAGGAAGGAATTAGAATTAAGTAAAAGCAAGATGACAACATCCTTGCGCTAATATTTAACTTCTCTTAAATGAATATGTATTTAATATAGATTACAGTATATAATGGAACCTAATGTATGCTTTATTATAATACACTGTAATCTAATATTTGTTGGAATAGATCCTTTTCATTATCTCAGTCCTTTTTACAATAGTAAATCTTCTAAGTCTGATTCAAATTGGAAATATTTTTGCTTTCTACAACAGCCTAGTCCGCTGCAGGGCCAGAGTCTCAATGTCCACAGTAAGTTCTTGCAGTTCCTTGCCACATGGAAGAGAGCTGGCCCTGGAGAGAATCTGGTCTGTGTGATTGGTTCAAGATTTGTAGGGCTTTTTGTCGAGCCTTTTTACTACTGGGAAGACACACTGCATAAAATTCTTGTTCAAGATAAGCATTTTCTCACTGAGGAAGAGTAAGAAGATGAAAAATAGATGGTTAAAGACTAAGAGTATGGGCAGGTCTAGGGCAATGCATCAGTTAGACTGTGTAAAGCAAAAATATTGAAACTATAAGATAATATTCAATCCATTATTGTAGAACTGCTCAGAGAGTGTTTCTTGTAATCAAATAATCCTTTCAATCAGAAAAACAATGTGAGTTATAATTTGTGAGGGTTTGCTACAGGATGTGAATGTATCCATGCCAACTCTGCTGTAGGAAAATCTTGTTCTTTGTCTCCAGAAAGCTGAATTTACAGTGATTAATTTTATTAGTGGACACAAGAAAGTTAAACACTAAAACAGGCTGACTCAAAATACTTGTGAAAGGTGTGGGAGTCCCTAGCTCTACAGAGAGTTATTTCTTTGAAGTGCTGAATCTTGGTGAGTGAGTTTCACCTAGGCTGGGAGCGTGGCCCAGATCCAGCTGTAGCCTCCGTCCTTACAAGAAACACAGTAGTTCACATGTTTCTAACGTCTCAGTGGAAAAAACCTGAATCACTTTGATTCAATTATGTTTGTTGTGCTACGCTGACTGCATTATCTGCCTCCTCTTTGCTCCCCAGACGTAAAGTTATTCACAGAAATCTTCCAGATTCTTCCTATAAGGGAGAGTGAATTTCTGTATGAAAGTATTTGTATAGGTCAGGGGGAATTCAGTGTCCAACAAGATGTAATTAACTGCCTTAATAGCTTGTTGAGAGAGCCTAAATTTTGATTTTTAAGGTTTGGGTTTTTTTTTGTTTTCGTTTTTGTTTGTTTGGTTTTTTGTTTTGTTTTGTTATTTTGTTTTTGTTTGGTTGGGTTTTTTTGTTTTTCTTTTTGTTTTTTTGGGTTGTTTTGTTTTTGTTTTTTGTCTGTTTGTTTTTTTAAATTTCTATTTCCACTATGTCTTATCTCTGTGCTAATGTGATTTCAATATTTATCAAAGCAAGACTTCAGCTCAGCATCACTTACCATGCCTTGTGCAATAGAATAAATATAGTCATTAAGCACATTATTCGGTTGGTTTTTTTTGAGGGAGACCTTTTTCAACTAGTGGCTGCTTGTTTGCTTTAGCTGAATGGAAAGTACATGTAGTAGAGTACTGCAAGAGGGCTATTGGAGAAAGCACGGGAAATTCTAACTTCAGCCTGCTTATTTGGCACTAACTGCATGCAATCTGTTTCTGTCCACGTGTGAGAGCTACCTTTATGTGGTCTCCTGTTCAGTGAGCCATCAAGCTGTAAGCCTCCTTTTTCAGTCTGCTGTTCACCAGAAGGCAAACCTTTAATCACCATCTTTTAAAAGAGATCATGGTTAGCAAAAATCTATTCTATTCACTTCTGTGATTATAGCAGCCAATGTGCTGCAAACTCACTAGAGTCAATTTCAAACCCATTGTAGTTTAGAAAATAAATCACTACATGGCTAGATTTTTAGGTGTTCTGGGAAAACAAACTTACCCATCTTACTCCTGTTGATATGTGTCCCAGCTGTGTATATTAAATGAGTATCTGGGAATATGTGAAGTTTAGTGCTGGTCACACCTATTAGACATCAATGAAAATATTCCCACTCAAAGGCTTTTTTGAATGAAATACATAATGATTTTCAAAGTCAAATCAGTGCTTCGTTACATCATTTTTTTATGGTAAGCCACAGTGTGGTATAAGGGAAGTGTAAATGATAACCAGATTCTGTCTGTAAATGTATTTATCTTTTCTGTTTTGATACAGTCACTGTTATGACTGTTGTCCAAGAAACTTTAGTCTCAAATGATGTTGACTTAATTCAAATAATTTTATTTTTACCAAAGCTTTTAACTGAAGAGGAAAAAAGGAGAAAAAAACCCCCATCACTTCTTAAATCTTCCTATTGTCTGACTGTCTTTGAAACATGAAGTAATAGTCATCCTTTCTGCACTACCATGGACTTATACAGCACATTCTGAATACAATAGCTGCAGCTGGAGTTATGGATAGTGTTGGATGGAGACCTATCCATGCACTGTCCATGTGTCCCAGACATTTGCACAAATACTTTCTCTAGTGTCATTTGCACATTCTTAGTTTTAGCCCTCATATTTTGTTGTAAAGGCAACAATGATCTAAACTTTACATCAGTAATAGATTTTTCATAATGTATTTGCTGGTTACAGTTAGGAAGATTTGTGTAAATGCTCTCTGTCTAAAAATATACTTTCTCAAGGTCTCTTGACTCACTTAAGCAAACAGCCTAATGCTTTAATAAGAGACGGGTCTGATCTTTGGCCAGAAAAGCCTCAGAGATTGATTCTTTATCAGAGATAGGTCTTTATCGAAGGTCACTTTAAGAACAGAGCCAAATACAGAAGGATAAGGTAACTGCTTGCAAGACTGCCAAGCACTACAACCTGCCTCCCACTGAGCTGCTGGGAAAGCTCAATGTGTAGGGATCATCCCTGCCCAGAATGGAGGTTTTGCAATGAGTACATCCCTATTTCAGGTGCCTTTTTTCTTCTTGGCACCTTTTGGATGAGAAGCAGTAGTGGATGAGATGGCCTTCCACAGAAAAATGTCCCCAGGCTCAAGTGTGACCCAAGTCACTGCCTTGTGTCCCCTGACTGTCTGTATATAGTTGGGTAATAATTTTCAGTTCATGCTTGAGCAGACAAACCATTTGGAACACTCTCACTGGTGAGCAAGAGTAGGTCCTTTCACCAGCACTATTACTGTCTGAAGCGGAGGGTGCGTGGCTCGGGAATTGACTCAACTCAAGTGTTCAATATGACTGCTCTGAGGATCTGACCCTGTGTGTTCCCTGGGACCATTAAAGACAGTCAGCATCAAAGCCCATGGCTGCTCTGCAAACATGTGTCAGTGCAGACTGTAAATGTGTAAAGACAAATTTCTCCTGTTGTCCACACATACAAGCATAGTTTCCTTTAGAGTGAAGCTTCAATGCATATGTAAACTCTGTCTTTACATGGAAGGCAGGAACTCACAGGTTTTTTTGGCATTGTCTGGAAAAACAGTTTCAGAAGTCTGCCAGGTGTTTCTGAGCCTGCATTAATGGCTTTCTCAATATTCCCCAGACCATGTGTGGCTGTGATGTGTATTCCAATAGATAGTATACCATGGAGAGCTGAATTTCTGTATAAAACAGTATGTGCAGTAATTCCTTAAACAAAAAAAAAATTTATTTTCCCTGAAGCCACCATTATGTATATTACATTACATTTTGAAATCTTGCCTTCAGCCTGTTCACGGCTCACTAATACCTTTTCAGCCCTTTGGGCCCCTTTAAGCTCAGTTTAGAAAAATTACAATAAAATTGGAAATACTGATGTTCTTTTTTTTTTTTTTTTTTGTTTGTTTGTTTGGTTTGGTATTTTGGTTAGCTGGTTGGTTGGTTAGTTGGTTGTTTTTTGGTGGTTTTTTTGGTCGCATAAAGGAACCAAAAGAAACAGAATCAGTGCTGCAGAATTCTGTTCTTTTGCATCCTGTTTGGCAGTCACCAGGCTTGCTGTTCATGATTAATATTTTGCTGAAAAAGAATCAATGTTACATTCCTTTTCTGATGTTCAGGTAATGTCAAGGAGAATCCAGGGCAATCAGTTGGAGACAGGGAGAGATTTGGGGATCCTGAGGTCTAGGGAAACAGAACATGTCCAAGCAGTGTAACTAGGCTTGTTATATGCTGTGGAGAGAGTAATACTGAAGTAAAGCTTGCAGAAAAAGACTTAATATTTTTTCTAGCAGAACATCCAATATAACTGGGGGGAAGAAAGTGCGCACACACACACACACACACAAATATTTGTGTACAACCCTTTGTTAAACCTGAAATAGAAGAGTTCATTTCATAAATCTTGAGAAGATTGTCTATGTGCCAACACAGTGATTAGGGAGTCAGATATATTCCCTCATAGGTAGTGCTATGGAAAGGAAAGCATCTTAGATCTTTCTATGAGAGTTATACATCCAGTTATAGGAGTTATAGGAGAACCTGTCCTCCACTCTGAATTGCCACATGATCTCTCAGGAATCTAAGTACCTACTGCAGTCAATCCTTTCTCATACAGCAATTATCAGGGACCTAGTGGTGCTCCTTCCATCCAGTTTCAGCCTATGTTCCTTATATGGGCCTAGTCTATGGACAGAGTGGGTTCAAGGCTCCTTGCAAGTCAGCATTTAATTGTGTGTACAAAGAAAATGCAACCAGCTTCCTTGGGAGAGCCTGAGACAGAACTAACCAGAATATCCTATAGCCCCATGACTCGAGGGAAAACATTAGGAGCTTTAACTGAAATCTCTGCTGCCAGTCAGTTCAAAGGGAGACTTTAAACTGTGTTTTCTGCATCATAGAGAAATGTTTTCACATCACAGAGAAACGTTCTACCAGGGAAATACCAATTAATGTTTTATACACTGCACACTGCAAGTAGCATGTCCTGAGAACACCTATTAGAGCATTGTTGGCAAAGGGATTTTTAAACTCTGTTAGTGCTGAAGGGGCTGACTTACATATCTCTGTGAGTGACTCTGCCTATGCTCAATAAATTAGGCACTTAGGAGGATGGTGGTATCTGAAAAAGAGTTTTGAGATGATACATTAAAAGGGTGAATATTGTTGAATGGAGCTCCAAGATACAGAAAATAAGAGGCAGAGTTGTGAATTGGACTCAAACATCCTAAATCTCTCATTTGAATCACAACCTTAGTATACCCCCTTAGGCCCCCAGGCCCTAAATAAAAAGTTAATAAATATACTTCACATCTAAAGGATTTTATGCTAGAAATGAGAAAGAAGTACTTTCATTACATTAGATTCTGAAACACTGAGTTCATATCTGTAAGCCTTGCTTACTGTGAAAAACAGCTTCAACAGCAGTGTTGGCAGATGTATAGCTCACTGGACCAAGTCCTAGGCTAACATGTTTTTTTCAATGCATTGCATTCATTGTCAGAGTGTTTCAATTTAAGAAATCATGAAGGAACAGTAGTGCTTTTCAACTCATTCTTTCTCTCATTCCTTTTCATACTTTCTGATTGTAGTGACTTTTTTTCAGTCTGAGAAGTTCTGTTTATCATGGCTGTGATATAAAGGTCTTAGCCTAAAATCAAAGGGACAAGGCTAGAGCTCAAGTGCTTCTTGCACATAGGAGGCTTAGAGTATAGACCTCTCTGCAGTGTGATCTGTGAATACCACATACCCTGAGCATAGGAGGGTAGAAATGAATGCTCCTTATGAAAAGCCACAAGGCTATGGAACTTCCCAGCTAGTATAGAACATTTTTTACCTAATTTCCAGGGAAAAAAGTCAGTCACATCAGCACTTTATTGAGAGAACCATAAATACATAATAATTCCTTTGGTTATCACTTAAAACATTTACTTTTTACACTGTTAAAGCACATGGTTTTCTCAAGCTATTCCCCGTTTTCAGATAGTGGACTTGGCAAAATTCAAGTCAGTTCACATTCAGAGCTTGCATTTAAAAAGATCAATGTAGAGAAGAGGACAGAATAAGAATCGAAAACTGATGCAGCTCTTAAAGTCACCAGGTCAACATTACCATATCACTTTTTAAAATAAAAAAACACCAGAACATAAACAGCAAAATGCCTCTCTTTATCTGCTGTTTCTTATTCCTGTTTTATCTTCCTTTTTAGGGAGGAGGAAATACTAAATTCTTTTAATTCCTCTTCTTTCTTGCTTTGTGTACTTTGTTTATAGAGCATACAAGCTGGAAATCATCACTGTTCTTGCTTGGGAAAGATATCATTAGCTTCATGAGCAAAGCATGTCTGCTAAGAAAGCACTTGAAAAATCCATGCAGATGTTGACTACAAATACTTAAAAAAACCCTCTAATTATAATTATAATTACATAATTATGATTATATTATAATTAGGTACATTTTGAAACATTTTCCAAAATTTAAGTTTATAATATTCTGTTCTTAATGGAGTTGAAGTTGAATTTCACATTCAGTTGTCTTAGTTCAACTAATTCTGCTGGATCTCTGAGCCGTTCAGAATGATAATTCATAAGACTTTGCTAGATTAAGAGTCATACTTTTTAGGTCTCATGTGAATAGTTTTTTCCTATGGCTCACAAATGCAGCACTTTGAACTGTTTGGGATCAGGAAGGCAGATAGGGTCTAACTGATGTCATTCATATAAAATGGAAATGAATCAAAATCCTTCATAGATTAAAATGATTATTTTATATTCTCCATGCACATAAAATATACTAAACTATGGTATGAAATTTGTAATATTTTCTCGAAATAGTTTCATAGCTTTCTGTGAGGTTAGCATTCTGAGTGCAGAGGAAGACACTGCATTTTCTGTAGCATTAGGGTGAAATTTATTTGTCCATATAAACAGTAAATGCTTTAAGTCCTTATGGAGAGGCATCTACTGGGATTTTCAAAATTTCTTTTGCAGTTAGTAAAGGTATTCTAGTTATGACAATCTTCAGTCACTGGTTAAAGCATGTGATATTATTCTCAATGAAATTTTGTATGCAGAAATTTGTGATTGGGAAAAATAATAAAATTTAGGGTATGCTTCTGTTCTTAAGAAACAGTAATAATAAGTATAGTAACAACATAAATAGCACAATTAAGAATTTAGAAGCAATCTAGACTGATGGCTGTACTTTATCCATACATCAAACTGTTCTCTGATGCCCTGACAACATGACCAGTATCTCAGCTTTTTGCATCATTCCCGATCTCCTACTGATGATGAAAAATGTGCTGCATTTTTCCACTTAGAAGTGCCCATATTCCTTTTCTGAAGTGAAAAGGCCCCTACCAAATCTGTGGGGAACTGAACATTTCATAGTCTTTTAATGTGTTATTTTTGACAGTCTTTGGGGTCATTTGGAAACTATTGTCCCATATTTGCAGATAGAACTTATTAGGTTCCTTAAAGAATACTGCGGTGATATAAAATGCAGTTTCTTTACTTTAAAACATAGCTGCAGCACAAGGATAGGTTACTCCATCAGTTCATCCCATTAATCCTATAGTCTCTGTTTAATGGCTTTGCGTGTCTCTTAATGTAGACAGTGTCTTTATCTATGTCTTAGACAGTGATTGATGGCTAATAATAGTAGTTTTTTCCCATCTGACAGCAGTAGCAAACTGAAGTTTCTTGGGAGAATGCCTCTCCTTATGACATATTTCTAGACTTATTTTGCACACACACAAGTTTCAGTTCAATCTAGTATATTTGGGTGTTGAACTGAACTGGCCTGAACCTCTCAATCTTCAGAGGTTCATCTATCACAGAATAATGCAGCTGGACAGAAGGAGTTAGTTGAATAGAGGTCAATATGCCAACTGTTCCTTCATTTATTCCTGCCATATTAAGAAAGTTGATAGAGTGGAGCTAATCCATCTGCTCACAATTTATTCCCTAGCAATAAGATACAGTTTCACTATTTCATGACCTCACTCTTGGACTAATTTTATTAGAAGTCCTTCCATATAATCATTATTAATCACTTTTCATGTAGTTTTAGTTGTATGTAAGATAGTAGAAAAAGATGGACTAAAGAGACATGAAAGGATTTAATGAGAAACTCAGGTCAGCTTAAATCAAGTAAAAACCAAATAAAGTTCAGTCAGTGAGCCTACAAAGACCACCAGAAAAGTGTTCTAAATTAGCTCTTTTGCATGGAGCTTTATTCTGTCATGTCTAAAGTGCAGTCAAAAGGAGTTAGACAGCCTTGGCAGCACCATGAGGGGAGGCAGGGCTGCAGTGCCTGGAGGAGGTGGCTGGGTGACCTCCTAGGTTGATGGGCAATGCTGGCCAAGAGACTGCAGGGTCAGAGCTGACAGGTGGAGAGGTCTCACACCTTCTTTGTCAAGAGCACTCAGTGGGGTTTATCTCATCCACTAGTTCTCAGCCATGCATGGGTTTCTGGATGTCAAAAAGATGCGGGATTTTGGCTACATATTGATTGTATGCAACACTAAAAGGAATTTCTGTGATCTTGGTTATATTTCTCTTGTTATTTAGTTTAAAACATTCTGATACACTGATCCTTTATTAGACTGGTAGAGGTAGTCTTTAGTGATTTTGGCTAGGTACAATTTCAGAAATGAGATCTGAAGTAGAAATTGCCTGTTTTTCAGCGTTGAGCCCACCACTCCCATTGATTGTTAGGGGATTCATATAAATGCAAGAAGGACTTTTACTGAGTAGCTGACTGTGGAGCCTATACAGGTATCCTGGGTAGAAGTTTCCAAAGCATTCAATTCATTAACATAAGTCTACTTCCACCAAAAAATATGGTTTTAGCCACAGCTGTGAGTGAATAGAGTTGGATTATTCCATAAAATTCTGAAAATCCTTCCTTTCTATTTAAAAATGCCTTCTTGAGCTGATAGGTAGCAGCAGGTGTAGATGTTAAAAGTAACTTTATTTTTGATTTTGCTCTGTCACTGCTGGAGTACCAACTGTTAAAATGAGCACAAATTGACATTTTTTCCCTATTGGTATGACTTCTCCCAGCAAAGTCAAGGGCTTCTTACCTTCTTTCCTTTTGCTGCAGTTTCAGAGTAATCATTTTACATTAAGGTGGAGGTGGTGAAAAAGGTACAACAACAACTGAAAATACATTAATAGTTGAGTTTGAGTCTTTAATCTGAAGCATGACTGCATCTACAATGGTCTTTGCTGTACAACATTCATCCCATGACATCAGCTGCATGAGTATGGGTCAGCTTTACAATGCTTTGTTCCATCTCTCTCTCTCTCTGTCTTCACCTGTAAAATTTTTTAACTGGTTATGATTTTTTTTACTATTTATGCATGCCTGAGTAAAACTACGTATGTATATGTATATGCATAAGTATATAATTGAGAGGAAATATAATGTGGTTATTGAAAGGTGAACTAAACAAACAAAATTCTTACTAAATTAGGCACCCTGACTATAAATAAATGAAATACCATCAAATAATAGCCCCAAATATTTTGAAGGTAATAATTGAAAAAACTCAGTAACGGGCTTGAAAATCTGTTTCATCTCTGAAAGACTAACACATTATGAAGAATCAGATTCACTATAGTATAATCTGAAAGAGTCAAGGAAATTGTCATTTCACATAATAGATGGACTCCAGAAATTTTCAGTGTCTAAGTATCAACTGATGTTGATTACAAGCTATGTAGATGTACAGAAGAAAGGTTTATTCCTCTTTTATTTGCTAGTATCCAGAAAATCTTCCATAAAGTTAAAAGAAAGTTCACTAGCAAAAAGCCACATTGATCTTGTGTGCACTAAAGTACATAATGCAAGGGAATTTTTCTTTTGATTCTAATCCAGAAATTACAAGGACTTTGTTATGTCTCCCTTCTAAAAATGAAGGTTTGCAGGAAGAACAGACACAGAGCAACTATCATGTCTGGCTCTCGTCTTTGCAATGAATGATCTTTTGTAAACATACTCAAGATCACAAAATGTTTCATCTTTGGGCGAGGCAAGAAGGATGTCATGTCAGCACAGCATCTGAAGAAAACAACAGAGAACATACATGCATTTAGAAAAACCCTCAGTGTGCCATACATTTATGGAACTGCAGTAAATCTGTAGCTGCCATAGATTCATTTTGCATATTATATTAAATATGTCAATGATGGTAAAGGATTGGTACAAAGGTAAAAATGAAACAAATAAGTCTTGTTCAGGGATTCACACTCTCTCATGACATGACGGTTTAGATGTGAATTACAAATTAAATGCAAGCAATATCCCTTACTTTGAAAACACAACAGGGGGAATCAGTTACACAGTTCCCTGCATGTTGGTTGTAATTAACAAAAAACAAGCCACACAAAATTATTGTTAACATTATTGCCCAAGAAATGTGATTAAAATTAAATTTTGTTTGCTTGAACACATACCCTGGGCAGAATGAATGAGAAAATTTCTGTTATTTTATGTCACTGTGTTGAGGGCAATGGCAGCACATTCAGGAATTTGGGGCTCTCCTGTGAAGTCCTGTCCAAATTGTTTTACTGCAAGGTAGGAACTTTCTGATGTTAATGTTAGTTGAAGTTATACTGTCAAATAACTGTACAGCATGACCAGACCCAGAGACTCAAAACACAATTTCATACTAGAAGATACTTTCCCATTCATTTTGCCATAACAGCTTTCCCTTGTTAGAGAGATTAAGCAGAGAACAGGACAACCCACAAATAACCACTATTTTGTTGCTTATTTATGCACAGATATTACTGTAAAACTTTGAAGTCACTGGGAAGATTTTTTTATTTTTTTTCACCACCATGGACTTTAATGAGATCAGAATAATTGTAAGACAAGTATTTCATTTTGCCTTTTGATTGCATAATCAAGAACCACCAGTATTTACAAAATTCCAAGATGTGTTCATATTGCTATCCATATCAGTGGCATGTATTTTACTAATTGTCAACCCTTGACTCATTAGGACTTAATTGTCTTTTACTCATTGGTGCAATTTAGGCACAGGATCATAGATATAGCATAATTTCATGATAACAGTGAATGATAACATGTAACAGTTGTGAAATTAATTTTAGCACCATTTTAGAAAATAGAATTTTTTTTCCTTTAAGCACCTGTATTTCCTGAAGCTAATTTGGGGCATTTCATCACAGAAATGGATCCCATATGACTACAAATAGGCATACAAAATTCCTAAGGGAAAATAGGTAGAGATTATACAATGTGTAGAGACCACATGATGTTATATGAAAGGTATGTATATTTGCCTTAATAAATTTTCTCATATCTTTAGCAAATGTAGTATCTTGTATGTTTACTGTGGATGGGATAATTTATTGCAAAACCTTTGCATGGAAAAAGAATTCTAAATTTAATATTAAACTATATATTGAAGAGCTAAGGATGAACTAACTGTGGAACCACTCCAAATAACATTTTTACTCTCAAAGAGGATTTGAAGGTGATGTGGATAGGTACTGTGCTGTCATTTTCACAGCTTCTCTTTTAATTCAGGACTGTGGCTCCAAAATTCTCCCGGAAGAGTCCTGTGGCTTGCAGCCTCTTTCTCATGAATACCTCTCAACAATTTCACAGAAAGTGCTTAAGACCTGTGAAGCTGGAGACACGAAAGGTTTGTACTTTATCCCCCTTTTTTTCCTGAAAAGTAACTCATGCACCTCATCAAAGAAAAGCTAGAAACAGTATTAACTCTTTGCTACAGAAATGCACTAGCCTACACACAATAAATTGAACTGATCACTTGTAACAGTTACTGGTTTTTAAAATCAGATTAATTTATGTGAGAATTTTTTGTTTAATAATTTTCTAATCAGTGATCCACCACTGCATGTGTTATTGTCATGTAGTCTTTAAAATGCATTGAAATATTCCAACAAAACCACTTAAAATAAAAAGACTTTATCTTACATAGAAGGGATTTTCTACTCAAAATAAAAATTAACTTTAGAAAAGGAACACAACACTTCTATCCATTTGAATTTTGTATCTCCCCTGCTATATTAGAAACACAAAACTTGTTTTTAATTTTACTTATATTTATATCCTGAAACACAAGATGGATAAATCAAACATTATATCATAATCAATACAATCAAGACATGCCTTTGGTTTTTTGAGAATTCAGATTACAATAGATTTTGTCAAGGCGGTACTCATGTGAAAGTCAGTTTCATGAAGATTTATTTAAGTGTATTTTAACTACTTAGGTGTTTCTTGTTCATATTTAAGTTGCTGTAGTAGACAGTAAGTAATTTTGTTCCATTCTTTATTAGAGAAATTAAAAACAAACCAACAGTCCTCTATGTTCTACTGACACAACTGTTTTCTTTATCTTGCCATAAACAGGAGTAGCTTCTCACAGCAGTAAATATGCACAAACTTGTTGAATAATCAATAAAAAATAACAAGAATGTGGGAACTGCCTGAATGCATCACTTCACGCGAAACAGAGGAAAACAATACATTTGTCTTATATGGAGGAGATGCACAAAAGAGACGCTGTTGTTCCTAGCAGTGTATTTTAAGCACAAAAGCTGTGTATCATCATATGCAACAATATCAGGACATAAACTTCAAAACTAGAAAGCCCTAACCAAATCCACTGAATCCTTTCTTGGGCAGACAATCTCCTTCTTCTGATATACAACATACTTCTTTTGGATACTGAATCTAGCTAAGTAATGTATGATGAATGTAGTATATTTTACAGCCTTATTGTGAATAATATACACAAAGTTCAAACAGTCTTCAGGAGATCCATACTCAAAGGACAAGTATATATTAAACAGGGAAGAATAATTTGTGCTTATAAAGTGAATATTGCCAAAAGGTGTCTAAAGAGCCTAGAACAGGAGTCTGCAGTATCTGGCAACAAGGGTGTGATGGGTTGACTTGGGAATAAGAAACTCAGAGAGAAGTTCTCTCTAAGGGAGTTTCCTCTTTGGGGGTTGGGACACCTTCAACAGCCAATGGGAGAAAGTTAGTTTGCTCCGTGAACACACATTTCAAAGGAGGTAATCCGGAACTGAGTCTCTTTGTCTTTCCAGCGGCTGAGCAGGTAACACCAACCCGAGTTTCCCCCACCATGCGGGGGGAGGCTCGGGAGGCCGCTTGGGCCCCGTTTGCAAACGAGGAGACCCAATGGCCGGGAGGAGGAGAAGCTCATTGATAAGACCTTGACGGCTTCCTCCTCCACGGGCCTGCGGCTCTGGCGTGGGGGGCCCGGTTCCCACTGCTGTCGGACGGCCAGGCCTGCCCAGCCCCCACACGCGGCCTGGGGGAGGCAGTCGGGCGCTGTCTGGAAGCAGGGGTGGCCATGGGCAGTGTGGGGCTGCAGGTCAGCCCCAGAAAGGCTGATTGACACCTCAGCAGCCTTCCTCCATCCAGCGCAACCTCAGCCTGGCCCAACTCTTGCAGTTATGTTAAACTTTAACTCTTTAGTGCTCAGATAGGATTTGCAAAACCTCCAGCCTTCCTTTGAATATGAAAGGGAATAAGAAGATTTCTGAAGTCAGTGAAGCACGAGCTAAGTTTTTTAGATGGAAGGAGAATGAGGAGATGCTGTCAAAATGGCTGAAAATCCTTTTGTAAGCTTGTAGGGATGAACTGATGTACTGAATATTCCTGTAAACCATGGAGAAAGACATGGGGTGTTGGAGGTGTTCCATTTAATAGATGATTTGACCGAAAAGCACCTGTGTTGAGAATCTTTGCCTTGAGGAAAGAAGGGGATCTTGGTTTTCTGAGGATGAAGCCTGAACAGAGAAAAAGGAAATGAAGAGAACCTTTGGTGTGGAACATTTCATTCTTCAAAGTAATACCCCATGAGACAGATGTGGCCCACATCTACAGCTTTGGGAAGGCTGTGGAGTTGGGAGACGCGTCACGATTGCAGGTTCCCAGGCGGATGCAAATGGTGAAAAATGAAACCATTAGAAAGGGTCTGCATAGTTTTGATGTGTGTCTCAGCTTCCAACTGGAACTTGAAAGCATGGCTTTGTGTGGAAAATCATTCCAAATTCATAGCAGCCAAATGATATACCAATCCTGGCAATGAAGAATGGTAAATGGCAAATTCCCTGCTAAAGTAGTAATATTTCTTAAATAAGTTAAATTTTAAGAGAAGTCAAGCAATGTAATTTCCCCTCAGAAGACAACTCAATAATTCTGCAGAAGTAAGTAGGTGTCATACACTGTCCTGTGTCATATATAGAGGCTGAGGTGGAGCAGCAGAGATAAAGATATAACCTTGCTTCTTCTGACATTAATGGTAAAATTTAGAAGGCTGCTTTATAGTTCTGTACAACCAGGATTTCATTACTCATTTCTAATCCTTTCATGTAGAGCAGAGACTGTAATCCAGGGTCCAAACAAAGACAGAAGTGACTTCTTCCTCTCCTGATCACCATGGCACTATTATTCAGAAGAAGTTCAACACCTTACCAAATAAACATTTAATTTACACAATTTCTCTCTCTCTCTCTCTCTCTCTCTATCCCCCTTATAATGAATAAATTCAAATTGGAATATACAACAGAGAAAGTTTTTTTCCTTTATGTTTACATCATGGAATGAAATTTTAATTTTACTACCAAAAAAATCATTTTCTTTCAGAAGTTCTCCTTTGATTCACATCGGTTTGAACCAGCTATCATATCAAAATTAGCTCTTTGTCCAATATCATTGCATTACCTATAATACAGCAGTCAGCAAACATTAACCATGTGTTTGGCTTCTCAGAGAGAGAGAGAGAGAGAGAACTGAAAGAGACCATGAGAACCCAACTTGTGTTAAATTTCTGCAGTTGAATCAGGTTACTGCAGTCTGTAGAAATGTGGTTTGTAGCAGTAACAAAATCTGGTGTGTAAGATATCACAGATTCACTTCTAATTTTTTGTTGCTGTGACCACATATGTTTTAATTATATCTCACTTCCATTCTTCCTACAACAGTATCCATTTAATTTATTATTGTTCAAATAATTCTGTGTGATCCCTCTCTGCATTCAACAGCTGTCTGGATTTGGGTCCAGCAGAGACATAAATTTATGTCCAACAAAATGAATGTGTCCTTTGGTTACAAGGCATAAATCTTAGTTCAGAAATAAGTCCATAGGCCTAAGGCTATTTATTCTGTAGCAAATAATGTTCCGTTTTAAAATAGTTTTTACTTTTGTTTTTTCATAAATACAACTAGAACAAAAAGAAAAATATTTCCATAGCCTATATGCAGAGAAAAATATTTTTAAAGATTTTAGGGTACCAAATAAACACCAAATACAATAGTAAACTAGTCATAAATCAAATTAGCCTCAGTTTAGGGTAAATATCAAGCTAGAATACGATTTTTTCTTTATATGGATGATTGTTTAGCACTATAGAAAAATCTTGATTTTAAATTTGAAAGCAGAATATGTTTAATTGTGGCTATGACAATGTAAAAGGATAAATAAAAAAAGAAGAGACTGAAAGAAAAAGCAAAGCTATCAAGTGTACAGCCATTATTGGTTAAAACTTTAAATTTTAGGCTGATATTTTTTAAATGGAAGGTAAACAGTCCTAACTAATTATTTTGAAAGTATATTTCTTTTCATGCCATTTTATGAGAACAGTTTTAGGGAGTACTGGCAATGTTTAATCTTGTATCTTAAGCAGAAGATTTATGTATGCAACTGGTAACTACTCTAATGAGCCAAAAACCCCAGCTTTCACTCTTCCTGTGGAAACCTCCTACTTACAGGTTTTCATAAAATTTTGATAATGCCAATTTTTAATTTGTGAAGAAACTAACAGTGTGTCTCTCTTGCTCTCATTCACTTAATTGTTGATAGACTTGCCCTTGCCTGGTAGAGCCACTGTTAATGCTTTTGCCTGAAGCACCACAAAATGTTGCCTGATTGAAATGGTGCTGAATTATGTGCTGCTAAATTATATAATTGAGGAAAGAGCAACTTAAAATTGCAATGGAATATAAGCCAATATAAGCCAATTTCCAAACTAATATTGTTTGCAATTTTTCACTGTTGTCTTCTTTTTTATGAGATTAATTTTATTTTTTAACACAATCCTATTTTTTAAGGTTAGGAATGCATTGACCAACTGTTGGGAAATTGCAATAGGAGAAGTTCATAATAGTTTGATGTAAAATGCATAAATTTACATGTATCATAAAAAATTAATGTAAATTTAAAACCAGGCATTATTCTGTTAGCAATATATGCTAGTGCTTCCTAAAAATATGAATTTATTTCCATATATCCGTGTTCTCAAATCTTTTTGCTTTTGCCACTAGCCTTTAGCGTATGCCAAAAATTGGGGTTTTTTTGTTAATATACCTAGGGAGCTATTGAACATAAACCAAACTGTTTAAAATAAGCTTCTCAAAGTTACTTATCACTTTCAGTTTAAACTTCTATTGTTCAGATATCTTGGCTCCTCAATATTCATTTTATATAGTTCTACTTTTCTAGTTTATTATCTTTAACCAAATCAGCTGGTAAAAGTACGGGATGTTTAAAAGAAAATTCCATAAAATGAGGGATCTCATATGTTTTAGACATTGCCAGAACTTTTATATATTCGGGTTGAAAGAAAAATTACAACACCAGGAAAAAATTACTGAGTTTTCATATAATTTTAAAATATAGGTCACTGCCTGAAACATCTTTCAGATCATTTATTAAGACCTCTACAGTAGTGGAAAGGTCTCAGTCCAGACTTCAAACCAACCGACCATTCTGTCCCTGCTCTATTACTCAGAAGGTACAAAGTAGTAAAAGGTGTTTGCACGGCACCTATTGGTGGGTTATTGGAGACCTATCACTTTTCAGTCTCCTCATGAGACTGCTGTGAAGCTGGGAATGACCATTTAGTTGTGGATTGCGAAGTGGGAGCCAAGTGGCCATAGAAATCTTGGAGGGTCAAAGTATTCCCGGCCCCAGTGGTGGCCGGGAGAACACAGCCTGGAACTAAGGACCTCAAAGCCAAGGGAGGGTCAGCATGAGTAAGGGACTCACAACAGCCAGCCCTGGGAGGCTACAGTACGAGAAATTGTCTAAATTCAGCCTCTAGTGTCCCAGCTGAGGAGGGTATTCATTTGGAAGAGAACTCCCTGCTCCAGAACCTGATTACCCATTTTGTAACTTCAGATGAAAATTCAGTTTAAGCCTTTGATAAAAATTCTACATAGATTCTCTCTTAGGGACCAAAGTTCAGATCTCTCTTTTCACACAAAAATTACCAGGTTATAAGCATGCTATTTTCCTGTCCTACCGAATTTTGAACTTTCAAGTGGTCCTTAACTGAGTGGGGAATATTTCCTCTAACGTCTGTGTGGTTAGGATGCTGTGAACTTGCCCAGCACAGCCTCCACGAGGCACCCATGCCCATGGAAGCAGGGGAAGCTGGTTTATGCTCTCTGAACCACATTGTGCTCAAAGCCAATGTCCAGGGTTTGCTTAGGTTCAGTCTGCTATAATTTTCTCCAAATCATCTACAAGTGCATCTGAGGGTGGTGTGAGTATGTTCTGCACAGGGCAGAAATAGGGGCAGCCATGCAGGGTACACAGCAACTGGTATTGCACGGTTGTGCAATCCCACATCACTGTGGGATGTGTTTGTCCCTTAAATGTACCTGTGCAGGCTCCCATGCAAAAAAAAAAATCTTGATGGTTTTATTTAGAAGGACTTCTTTATCTGCTAAGATGACTCACCCTGCTACTTAAAAAACATAGTCACTTGGACTTTTGCTTAAGTGCAAGCACAGGCTGCCTCCCTGGAAATTCCCTTGCTCCTGAGGTAGCAGCTGACTCTCCCAAGGCTGCTCGGATCCTTCAGGGTTTCTTTGCTCAGCCTCCCCCTCAGTCCGTGGCCAGGTGAAATGTCAATAAGTAGCCTTCGGTTTTTTGCTGTGGCTTCCTGTGCAGCAGCAATCCATCAGACACAGCTGGCTGCTGAGCTGCTGCCTGGTTGTGGTGGTGGGGACAGACGTGATCTACAGGTCTGGTCCCCAAGCATTTGGTTTTGGGGCTGTTTTCTGGGCTATGGTGAAAAAAACATCTGTGGTAGAAAGGCCTGATAGCATTGACACAAGGACCTTAGGCCTATGCACTCTTCTTTGTGCAATGCCTTTAATAAGAGCAAAAGTAGGTTTTGCTGGCAGTTACATAGGCACTGGGAGATACTGTCAGCACTGTGCACTTAAAAGAGCTAGAAAAGTGTTTCTTTTGTTCATTTGAATACAAAGGCAGCTCAAAAGTTTTCTGTCTTCCTTCAGAAATTAAATCCCTCAAGCTTCCAGTAGGATTTTGGGAAGGAATAATTTTAGCAAATCAAAATAAGAAAACCATTTAACCTTAGATAAGTGATTACTAAAACCACTGATTTTTAGTAATGCCATTTTGTGCTCTTAATCTTCAAAATAATTTTTGTAAATAAGATCAGGCTATAATAAATCACATATGTTATTCATTTCACCTTACAGTCATCTTCTGAAATGTTTTTGTGAAGTCTGGGACAGTCCTCTGAATTCTCACAAATTAAAAGAAAATTAGTGTTTTGGAAGTAAAGTCTTAATCTTGCTTCATTTTTATATCAATTGCTCTCAACCATACACCCAAACTTTAGATGTTTCATTGTAGATGAGAATTAATCTTCAGACATGTCTGAATGTGAATATTTTTTTTGCATTCAACCTTCTCACCCATTTTCTTTTTCTCGTATCCCTTCTGTTGAGAAAGGACAAGCTGCTACAAGAAAGGTAACATGGACTGAGAAATGAATCCACAAATGACTGTCAAATTTGAGCATTTGCTTCTCTTTCAGGGAAAGCAGGAAACTCCCAACGTAGCTAAATGAAAAGTGAAAGGAAATAGTCTCTTCAAAGGGTTGAAGGTCATTTAATTTAGGGGAAACTCCCTTATGAGGTTTTTTTATTCATACATGTGTAAAATACTCAAAAATATCTTGCTTCCTGTGTAATAAAATACTCAGAGGAATACAGAGGAGGTGCTGACATTCATTGCTGTTTTCCAGGGCAATGGATTGTCCCTTGCCTCAGCTGCTCTGACAACAGGACCTGTGACTGGAGAGAAATAACCTGGCAGCCCCACGGCTGCCAATACTCTGTGCTGGCCAAGCCTGAGCTCCAGCGCTGCGTGGAAGGCAGAAGGGTATGTACCAGGCTTTATATTTTAATTCATTCCTTTTTACCTGGGTATTTAGTGTCATGAAGCTTTCAAATATTTTTAAGATTGATATGTGACAAAAATTCCTTTTTAAATAGAGAAATATTTGGGTGAAAAGTTCACAGGGATAAAAATCAACCATTGTCCATAATTTAGCCTCATATGCGGACACAGTTGTCTGCTGCTGCTTCACAAAGAATCTTGGGTCACACCGCTGGAGTTTCAAGACCCATCGTGCATGTGATTACCAGTCAGACCTGCAGTGAGTACACAAGGACAGCAAATGGAAGATGTATTTGCATTGTTGTCAGAGTGTTGTCTCATGCAAACTGATTTTCTTCTGCTGCATACCTAATGCATGGCATTGCTTGTGCACACTAATCTTACAAAGTCTTCTTGCACATTCTTTTCTTTTAGTGAAGCTTCTAAAGTGATTGCTTGGAAATACAAGGTCTCCTTAATAAGCATGCTATGACTGTTATACTGTTGAGAGAGAGCTCTGATCTGAGGCTCAGGTACCTTACTGAGGATACAAGTATCCAGAAAGTAAGTAATTAATTATTATAAAGCTTTTTAAAGTGTATTGTCTAGGTAATAAAATAGTTACTAAAAGTGGCATTTTGACAAAATCCAAAAGCATTTCCATATAGACAAATACAAAAATAATAGTCTTTAAATTAACATTTTCTCCTTAATTTCTGATCAATTTCTTGCCCTGCACAAAGTACTTTATTGCCATTTTTCTTTATTTCTGCCTGTGGTATTTTTTGTTACTACAGAGCTGCAGGTTACTCCTAGAATATTTTTCTAAAATAATATTGCTTTTTATGACAGGAAGCTTCATTTGCTTCTCCTGTACAAAACAAGGTCTTCTGGATTGACCACAGAAAAAAATATTCAAGAATTAGATTGCTTTGCTTTGATCTTTAATTTCCATGGACATCAGAGTGCTTTGACAAGCAGTTACCCTTTGGTCAGGCAACTGAAGGACAGCAGACAAACAATATGCCACTATAGAAGTAGATTGCCAGGGTGTATCTGAGAGGATTTGCTGGCATTTCCACACCCCAAATCTGGACTGCTCATATTCATGAGTGTCAAAAACAGGACAGCATTTTTAAAGGGTCTGTTTAAATCAAGTAAATTAAATTAGTGTCTGTGAAGCTTAATTTCTTAATTCAAATTCCATGATGTTCTAATTCTCTGAGGTCACTGATCTAGTCTAGTGTCAGATGACAGACAAATCCTAAGTGAGCTACATTAACACCTTGAGAAAATCTCTGTAACTAATAGCACTTGTTTCCCATTGTGCATCTTTTACAGAAGTCTCCTGACACTGTCTGATAACCTTTGCTGCTCTGTAGAAATCTGTTGAATAACCTCTGTTACTTTTACACAGATGTATATTGAATTGCTTTATTCTTTTAAAGTCATCATTCTAAAGCATGTTCCCTTTTTGGTATATTTCTCCTATCTCTTTCTCTCAGATGCTATTTTTGTCACAACTTCATAGTGATTTTAGTTTTGTCTGAAATTTTGCAATAGCATTTTTTCTTCTTTTACCAAATAAATAAATGTAGAACCTGGATCAACTCCTTTATGTCAATACAACTTAAGAACTAAGAGAGGCTTTCTTCCTACCAAAGTCAGATGAATAAAAATAGTTCCATTATTGGCTGATAAGATCCTGATTCTGCCTTTGATAAGTCAAGCTTTGGAATTACTTTACCCTGCCCAAGTGATGTAGTAGAAAAAGATTTTTTTTCATCTGGTTACTGAAAAAGACTTTTGTCTGTGTTATGCAGGATTACTTAAACCTGTACTTACTTAGACCTTTTATATAGGCACTATTGAGTAGTAGGAAGATATAATTATGAACAAATGCATGTTTATTTTAAAATATATTTTCATAACCATCTTTAAATATTTATCTATTCTCAATTGTGATTTTAGTTTTGATTTTTTATATACTTTGTGTCTAAGTACTACAGAGATCACTGTCTCAAACTGAGTATCTTTCATATATATAGTTTCCGTAACAAAATAGGCAGAAGGTTTCAATGCCGGAAACAAAACCAGGTGTCAAAAAAAAAAGCACAAATGCCAAAACAAAAGGGCAGTGTCATCAGCCCAAGTGAGGACACTGAGGTGATCTGGAATGCTGTTTGATTTACATTTCTGTTTGCTGAAGTTAGCTAAGAACAGCAAAACTCATTCATGTGTCCACCCGAAATAGGCTCAACTAGCCTGTGTGCCTCTTTATTCAGGGGTTTTGAATATTCAGCTTGTGTAAATTTGGTCTCTGGATTTCAAAATCCCTTAGACAGGACATCTTTGCTGTTGGCAAGGACAGAGGAATTGTATGCAAGTTTGCTGACAACACCAAGCTGTGTGGTGCCATCGACATGCGGGAGGAAAGGGATGCCATCAAGAGGGACCTTGACAGGCTTGAGAGGTCGGCCTCTGTGAACCTCATGAAGTTCAACAAGGCCAAGTGCAAAGTCCTGCATCTGCATCAGGGCAATCCCAATCACAAATACAGGCTGGGCAGAGAATGGACTGAAAGCAGCCCAGGTGGGAAGGACTTGGGGGGTGTTTGTGGACATAAAACTCAACATGGCAGCCAGCAGTGTGTGCCCACAGCACAGAAAGCCAAACATACCCTGGGCTGCATCAGAAGCAGGATGGGCAGCAGGCTGAAGGAAGTGATTTTCTCCCTCTGCTCTGCTGAGACCCTGCCTTGAGTAATGTGTCCAGCTCTGGGGTCCTGAGCAAAAGAAAATTTCTGACTTCTAGAATGAGTTCAGAGGAGGGCCCATGAGTGGATCACTGGGCTGGGGCACCTCTCCTATGAAGACGGACTTCACAGACAGAAGAAGACAGGCTATGAAGACAGAGTTGGGGCTGTTTAGTCTGGAGAAGAGAAAGCTCTGGGGAGACTTTAGAGCAGCCTTCCAGCATCTGAAGGGGATCTAGTAGAGAGATGGAGAGGGACCTTTTACAAGGGCATGTAGTGATAGGACAATGGGGAGTGGCTTTGAGTTGAAAGAGAGTAGATTTAGATACCAGGACGAAATTCTTTACTCTAAGGATTGTGAGGGTCTGGCAGAGGTTGCCCAGAGAAGCTGTGAACTTGCCATCGTAGATCCAGGCTGGATGGGGCTCTGAGCAACCTGGACTACTGGAAGGTTCCCTGCACATGTCAGGGGGTTGGAACTAGATGATCTTTAAGGTCCCTTCCAACCCAAACCATTCCATGATTCTATGATCATGAAGACATAAACAGCATCAGTATGTGATTACATTTTTTAATTTAAATAGGAGGTGTTAATCTACTGATTAACATTGTCATATTTCAACTTTGTTAGCTGGAGGCTGTTTTCATGTGCTTCTCTATTAGTTTTATAAGGGAGGAAAAAAAAGATGAAAAAAAGCCTACTTATACTTCTACTTTTAATTAATGTGAAAGCATTCATGGGAAACATGCAATATTTTAGTGCTGTGCTGTGATCCTGACTTGTATTCACTTCAGCAAGTGATGAATTAAGATGTAAAGTGAATGCTCTTTTTGACTGAAATGCAGCACATGGAAAACCAACTCTGTCTTTAAGTGCAGCCTTTCTGTTTTTCTCATGTTTCATATAACAATGATAAGAGGCAGCAGGTATCTCTTGGTCACTAATTTCTTGTATTCGTCAGTTTTTCTGAAATATATTTATGGTCATCCAAACAGAGCACTTCGTTCCTAGCTGCATCATAATCAAGCCTTCAAAAATGCTTTCTAATTGGCTTTCTAACTCCATATTTCTTACATTAAAATTGATTTGTTTTCCAAAGCTCATCTGAGATTGATAATCTTTCTCTGTAACCGAAATCCATTTCCCTGGCTATGAGTTCCAATTGCTTTCACATCACCATTAACTGCTGTATTAGTTTGTGTGCATATAAAACTGTTTGAACTAAGTTATTTCTGTGTGTTTGGTTTAACCTGTCAGGTTGAACACCACACAGTTGTTCACTCACTTGCCCACAGGGATGAGGGACGCAATCAGAAAATAGGTAAAACTTGTGGGTTCAGGAAAAGACAGTTTAGTAGAATGGAAGAGGAAGGAAAAATAGTAGTAAAAATGATAATAATTGCACAAAATAATGCACTATGCAATTTCTCAACACCCACTGACCGATGCCCATTCCATCCCAGAGCAGCAGCTGCTGCCCCCCAACTAATTCCCCCCAGTTTTATTGTTCAGCATGATGCCAAATGGTTTGGAATATCCTGCTGGCCAATTGAGGTCAGCTATCCTGGCCGTGTCCCTTCCCAGCTTTTTGTGTCATCATCCTTTCTATCCGGGAAGAATGAGAAGCAGAAAAGTCCCTGACAGTGTAAGCACTGCTCAGCAACAACAAAACCATCAGTGTGTTACCAACATTATTGTTATCCTGAATCCAAACCACAACACTGTACCAGCTACTAGGAAGAAAATTAATTCTATCCCAACCAAAACCAGGACACTTGGTTTCATAAAAACATTAGACCATCTGTAGTGAAACAATAACACCCAAGCTGATGGAGACATGAGAAAATATGTACATGCCCAGAAACAGTTTTATGAGGCCTTATTTTGCTTTATGATGTGTTAGCAAGAATAGTCAGTCATATGTTTGTATTTCATACATAGTAAACAGGAAAATTTTGAAGTGCCGAGGTTAAGGTGGAGATGGCTGAGTAGATTTTCTTTCAGTACACTTTTAATATCAGCAGTCTTTTTTCTCTTCCACTTTAAAGGTAATGAGATGCTGACTGTCTCATTCTTAGGGAACTCCATATATATGTCCTAATTGAATCAAATAAATTGTTCATAATAATATATTAGATATCACAGTAAAATATATCTATATTATGTTGGCTCAACAAAATTCTCTGTAGCTGTGATTAAGGACTTTTTACTGTAGGACATACAAATGTATTAAGATAATGCTTTGATTTTTGTACAAGATTGATTTTTTACTTTTAAAAATGGACAAAGGAAAATGGGTTCTAACAGGCTATTATTTATCCAATTAGCAGTATATAGAAAGTTGGCTTCAATAGCAGGAGGGATATATATTTTGCTTATCATTGAGAAATACTAACCAGAGTTTAGTATTAGAATAAAATGCCATTGAGTCAAGTGTAATTAAGAACAGGAAATATGAAAAGGCAATATTTGCTGAAGTACTTAAAATTCAGCTGTTAAAACAGGAATTTTAACTTATGATTTCTTAATAATATTTTAGAATTAAGTAGTGTTTTGAACTTACAGGTGTTTAAATTTCCCAAGTGTGGTTAATTTTTAATGATAGGTCTGGTTCAGAAGTGAATTCCACTATGTTTACACAATCTTTCAAAGTCTTTAAGCTATAATGGAATCTTTTACACAAAATATTTGCAACAGAAGAGAGTGAAAGCATCTGTCTGTGTGGAAATGTTGTCCTTTGTCTGGTAAAATTATAACCTTATGTTTGTCTGATCATTTAGTCATCCTGCAGACAACTGCCCCATCAACTTGCACAGTACATGGCTAAATCTTGTGCCAGACTTGTAAAACAAATGAGATATGGCTTACTCTGTCACCTAAGCCATCATGTTCCTCATTATTATCAAAGAGATAAATGCAGAATCATCCTTGGAGCCTTTTGTTCAAAACATATTAAATACTACATGGCACATCCAACTACAATGGGTTAATTGACTGTATAGAAATAAATGTGGTTTTAGTTACCATACATTCAATTACATTGAGAGATTATTTTAATTCATCAGAACTCTTGAGTTAGTTGAAGGACATAGGTTTTCTTCCTCAGGCTAAACACCACTTATTTTAGCCTTTGAGTCCTCCAAGTATTTGCTAAAAATGAAACTGACTTGCAAAAGGTGGACTTTGAAAGATGCTTCCTGATGGCCTGCATACCTTGTGCTAGCTCTGCACAAGGGCAGTTTGAGAAGAGGGTAGGACTATCTACAGATTTCCTCTTCATCCACTTCAAATTTTTTTTGTTTTGTTTTGTGGAGAAGAAAAATTAAAATTTGGGGTTTTTTTCCAGGATTTATACATCTCACATCATGGTTGAACCATTGGTTAGAAGCAGATTGTTGTATGTAGACAAAATCTTAATGGATGCAGTGTGTGCGCAGATGTGCTGATGATGTGCTAAGCATCCACCAGCCTGGAGTGCATCAAATTACAAGAAATGCACACCTATCTTTCTATCTGAGATCTTCTTTCAACTTATGAGAGAGCATTCCTTTCAAAATCCCAGCACACAGTCACCAGAGGATGACTGCTGATATTGTCCCATGATGACTGCACACTTTAGAGCTCTCTCTCAGAGCTAGAGGGCAGGGGCAGGTTTCACATATTGCAGACCTAGTTTTCATACCTTTCAAAAAATGTGATTTCACCGTGGAAGACAGAGTTAAACAAATCTGACTGATGCCAGTGGTACAGTCCTGATGTGGCTCATACTTGAACAATCAGACTTCATGACTGTAAGCTAATCTGGTTACTATAATTGTCTGACATCTTTAAGGATGACCTCCCCTTTTGATCTGTCTTTCTCTACAACCACAACTCCACTTTGGCTCATTTCTTTCTTTCCCACTTGCAGCAAGCCTTGACTATTCTCTTAGCAGACCTGTTTCTAAAAGTCTAGGTTAATTTCCCTAGTGGTACAGCCTGTATTCTTAGCCGGTGTGATGTTGCTATCTTTCTCATTCCTGATTTGGAAATAGGCTTAGTGCAGTCTCATCAGTCTTGCAATGGTATTTGAAGATGTATGTCAGGGCCTTAACAGTTGTCTGTTTCATCTAGTTATGCTAATTGCTCTAAAGGAATCTGCTCTGACTCCTATTGTCAGAACATCAGGACAACAACAACAATAGTAATATGCCAAGGCCCACGTGATAGTTTCATATGGTGCCCAGTATAATGGCATTTCCAGACTAGACCTGCCACTTTAAGACATGATCATTTCTTCTGGTAGGGGTTCACTAAATGACTGCACATAGTGCACTTCCATCTCTAGATTTTGGCCAGAAAGGTACTCCAGGGCAGATGTGAAAATTCATTCATGGGTCCACTGTTTATGTGTATGTACCTATGTAGGTATAGAAAAATTGCAAAGCCCTGAAATGCTAAATCATGTAACAGTGTCGATTGGGATGTGTGTATGTGTTTTGCTCTAATTTTGACATTAAAAAAAATTGGGAAAGAGATCTTAATCTTTGATGCTCTGCAGTGTTTGAGACTTAGGAAATGTTTGGCATGACTCTTCACACCTAAACTGCACAGTGTTAGCAAAAAAAGACATCTGTGCATCATGTTCATTGACATAGCCATGGTCGTTTTCTTTTTTTTTTCCATGGAAGTTGTTGTCCTGCTATTTGAAATCAATAGTACATGAGATTAGATCAAATATAGTCAGAAGAAAACAATGATGAGAATTCTAGTCACACGAATGAGATAAAAATTTCCCATCTGCCAGTTTCATATAATTAATAGTTGAATATGCTTCTTTGCAGTTCCCATGTGCTGTGATAACAAATGGTGTAATGTGATACTAGAAGAGAAGCAGTCTTATATGTTCTACTGACTGCTGTATGTGTGTAACCTGGTAGGGCCTGTTTGTTATTCTGCTAATGATGTGTTGGGTTTTTACAGAAATGTTCTCACCCACATTACAAGCTCATGATGTCCTTGCTTGAGAATATCTGAGAATTGCTTTTTAAATAGATATTCATCAAGATACTATAGTGATGGGCTTATGAAATGGAGATTAAAGAGACATGGGTATAGACTGGCTGGAGAATCAAAAGATTTTGCAACCTAGAAGAATGGTTGCTTAAAACCTCAAGTTAACCTACTTTAGAATTAGGACATATTCTAAGCATGGACTCTCTTCCTAATTGTAAATAATTTTATGCATGTGTGTGTCTGTCAGAGAGGGAAAGAGAGAATATCCGACCAGTCCTTCCATGGATCCAAGGATCCTTGACTTCTGTGAGTCATATTATGCTTGATTTAAAGAGGTTTCTTCTGACATGATGTGGAAAGCTGGAAACTCCCTTGCGTGTAAGAGAAATACTTGTGCAATAACAGTGTGAACAGTAGCTGTTTAAGAATATCCTCTATGAAGTGGCTTTGAGAGGTCCAAGATGGGAGTTAGAAGATCCTCTGATCTCAGTGCTAATTTTTATTTGTTTACTACCATACATAATCTATCAAGGACTTCTCTGCAGCCCACAATGGGCAAGGCATGGCAAGTTGAAGGCATTGTCATGTATGTTCTTGTTATTAACATCAGATGAGGGTAGGCTCATCTGATATTCCTTCTCTTCTGTGGGAAGTATCATTGGTACACTGTTGTGGCTTATTTTTAATCACAATAGGTTAATAGTGGGAAGTGGAATCAGTTTTCAAAACTGACATTCCTGAAGGGAATAGATAGATAAATAGATAAATGTGTTAGATTAGTGTAGTCCAAAATACCTCTACCATATAAAATCTCTAAAAAAAACCTTTGGAAATATATCTTTAAACATGTCATCTTATGCAGCCTGAATTTTTTTTGCATAATCAAATATTCAAGGTGTAAGTGGTAATACATCAAACTCCAAATCAAATTAAGGAACGAAACAACAAAATCCCAAGTTATGGGATGCCTACTACCCTGAGTGCCAGAGGAGGTAGAAGAAGCTGAGTACTTCTGTGCAGAGAACAGGGCTGTTACTGTGTGATGGCTCTGTGGGGTTTCTTAATCTCAGTTTTACTTGTTTGCTCCTCTTTGTGGATTTCTGGCTGAGCTGATTGGGGTAATTGATTCTGCCCACAGTTTCACTGGCAAACCACAGTGAACGTGGGTTCTCCTACTCTTTGGACTTGCTTTCTATTACCTGCTTCATCAGAAGGAAATTCTAGTCCTATCCACTCAAAATAGGGAAAAAGCATTACAATAAAATTACTACAACACTTTCGATTCTGTAGTGTCCCCATACAGAGATGTTCGTTTTTTCAGATGAATCTACAGAATGAGTAGGAGTAAACCCAAATTTAACTTTATTCATTTGCAAGTTCAGGGTAGTCCAGCAGAGACTGCTATACTTAAAGTACTGTCATCCTGGCAAGATTTCTAGCTCCCTTCAAGCCATGATGCTTTCTGGTCACATCACACATGACAGGACTCTATTCAGATGATCCTCCACCCAAATAACTCCCTTTTCTTTCCCCTTTGAACCTGCAGAAAGACCATCCCTCTACAAATAAGGCAGCAGCTGCATCCTTCATGAGGTGTGTGGGTGTGGGTGTGTTACTTTGGTATAAATTCTAATGAATCCCATTTATAGAAGACCAATGCATGCTGTGTAGGAACAAACCACATGAAAAATTTTAGGAAAAAAGGCAGGAAGCTGCAAGCAATCATGAGTGCAATTGTGTACTAGCAATTAGAAGTAAATATAAACTTAAGCAAAAGAAATTATCACCAAGGATGAAAGATGCAGGGCAAATTTTGCAGCTATAGTCATCTATAACCTGTACTTTTTGCCTTTAAAATACATAATAAAGCTTTTTTATTAATCAAATCACACCGATTTTGCTAAATTTAGTATTAAGATGCCAGGGTACTTGCAGTTTACAAAGATATGTCTGGATATTATGAGAAGCATTTAAAAACCTCCCAACTACCTGTATTCTTCTATTAGCTTTTGGTTTCTGGATTGTGCAACTTTTAAGTCTTATCTCTTCCATCTGAAGATTCTTTTTATAGGTGACTCAACTAACAGAGGCATGATGTATTATCTAATTGAAAGAGTGAATAAGACTCTTCAGGAATGGCAGAAGACTCATGATGTTAAATGTTATCACAATATCAATGAGGGGAAAACATTTATCAGTTACTCCTACTACCCCCAGTTCTGGATGAATGCAAACCAGAGGCCAACTTTTGAAAAAGCACTAGAACAGCTGCTGCAGAGGTACTGCACAAACTCTGTATCTGTATCTGTATCTGTATCTGTATCTGTATCTGTATCTGTATCTGTATCTGTATCTGTATTTGTTTGTATTATCATTCTATTCATGAATGTGTTTAACACATTTTACAATTAAAGTCAGTAAACAATAAAACATAACATGCACAGACCATATTGTGTGGTTAAAAAATAGCTGAAAATTACATCAGGCATCTGATCAGGGTGCCAGATACAGTTCAGTGAAATGCAAAGCAATGTAGTTAAAATATTTGCCATCTGTTTCAAGCAACATGTGTTGTTTTTCTTTTCTGGGTTTCAGATCACGTCCCCTGGAGAACACACACCAGACCGTGTTAATTGTAGGTGGTGTTCAGTGGCTTAACTCCAATCACCTGCAAATTATTCAAAAGGTGTTGAACAGGTAATGTTATGTACTTGGTGTTATTCCAGTTTTTGATATGATAAATTTTGAGAAACAACAAAAATTTTTAAATACAAGCTTTTAATTTGTTTTTTTCATAGGTGTGTAGTTAAGTGACTTGGAAAAAAATAAAACTTGTATTGTCTTTTGATGTGTCTGTGTGCTGGTCATGGATTGAAGGCATAAGTAAAATATGTGTCCTTGTTTTTTTTTAAATTTGCAAAACAGGGAAAATCTATCAAACATCCTGGTAATTGTCAAATCCATAGGGATGGGCTTTCACCTTCCAGTGGATGGAGTCCATTCTCTATCACAGGTAAGCTACAGTACATTTTGATCGCATTTTCATGGAATACTTGTCATGCCATCATTAATTTTGCTGTCTGGTCAAAATATGTTATGTCTGCTGAGCACAGTGTAAATGGATCAAAGGACGATTAATGTTTGTATTTGCTCATACTATTTACTAATAGGGTTTCAAACCAATTTCCTTATTTCATGGATTCTGCTGCAATCAGAGACCCATTTGAGATGTCATGCTTAGTCAGCTGTCTCAAGAACCAGAGGAAGCTCCAATATTAATCCTGCTGCCAAAATTCAGAGATTGTGCTGGGGATAAGCAGATTGCTCCTCATACTACATTGTGCATAGGCCCTCCCCAGGCTTCCTCCATGGTTACTGCTGGATCCAATTCACTTGTCTGGATTGCACAACTCAATAAATCTATCTTGACCCACCTATGAAGCCAGAACATTACAGAGCAGCTGGAATGTACCAGTGAATCCAGCCTGTTATTTGCACGTTAATCAGATGTTACAATCAGTTTAAATCATATCCAAGACTCTCAGAGTAACAAACGTGCTCATTTCAATGCACTGTGTAACTCAATTAATTATTTTTATTTACAACTTGGACAATGATTCTCTATCGAACACACATAAAATGCCTGGATGAGAAGCACTGGAAGGCAGAACAGAGTAAATGATGCCTACCAGTGCTGTGTATCATGCTCCAGCTATTCCCAGGTGTTGAAAAGAGAAAATTACTGCCTTTCACAGATTATGTACAGCACTTCTTGTGCTGGGGACTAGCACCCACATTCTTTTGCAACCAAAACACTCTGCTGTATTTAGCATATGACTTCCTGCTACTCTCACCCTTCTCTTTGCTACAGACTGCCCTGTTGGATTTTCCCATTCTTTCTAAGTTAGTACTGCCTATCTGCCTTGTCTCTAGTGAATGCCTTCTTATTGATTCAAACCATTTTCCTAATTTATCTGGAGAACCTAAATAGAAGAGTAAGGAAATTGTTGTCATCATCACGAAGAAACATTTTCATAGCTCCTGTCATAGTTTTCACAAAATTCAATCCTAGGATGAAGAGCTTCAATTCAGGGTATGTGACACAAGGATAGAGTATTAAAGGCTTCCTAAGACTTTTTCTTATTCATTAAATTTACAAAACTCCAGAAATCAGCTACAGTGCATAACCAACATTCTTTTTCCTTTCAATATTGGAATCATATGCCAAATTACCCATCTGGTTTGTATGCTCTAGGCTTCAGGATTACCCCAGCTACTCTCAAAGGCCTTTTGTCTGCCGTGTCGAATCCACTGCCTCACCAACTTTATGGCTAACTGTTTTTCTATTCTTGGTCTTCCTGAAATATATTCAGAAGTAATAATCTGCTCTTCAGTATAACCATATTTAAGATACCTATGGTCCTATAGTCCCTTTTAAGCAACTGCTTCAATGAATTTGATTTGAAGCTGAATTTTTCTTTAAAGGAGTGGTTTCACCATTTGTTACAGACAAACTTTATTAGTGGAATTTTTTTCTGAATTACACCTCATATTAGTGAAATACATGTTACAAACCATTACCCAAGATTTATATTTTAAACAGTCATGAAATCTTCCTATAAAGGAAGCTGCACATCTACTGGAAAGTAATTATAATTTCTCTAAAAAACCCTACTGACTACATCAGTCTTGGAGTAGTAGCTTTTATCAAGAGTGAATTTATAGTAATCCGTGTCTGTAGTATAACATAATTGCTTATTCAAAACACAATTTTGCTATTTTTTCCATGACACAATAACCTTTAAACAGTCCTTCTGACAAGCCATTGCAACATTTTATCTGGAATGCAGGCAGAAGTGCAAAAATTGTGGAATGAAAACTTGATTATTCTGGATACAGCAAAAAATTTGGGCTATGAAGTGGTTGACACATTTGTCATCACCATGGGACGTTACAAAGAATTCCTGCGAGGGAAGTGCGGCTGCCATTTCCATGAGGTAATAGTTTACGTTTATATCATTCCTGGGTAGTTAAGATATTTTGACTGTCAGATCTTAGAAACAAGAAGGTATCTGGTGAGGTCAGCGTCTGTCACTCAAAGTTAGGCCTGAATACAAAACGTGGCGAAAGCAGTTTGTATGGTGGCACTTATCTGTCACTGCTCACAGTGAAAGGCAACCCAAGGACATGCTGAACTGCTGGCATGGTGACATAAAAATAAGCTTGCCCTTCTGCAAAGGTAACTCATATAAAAGAATGTTGCACCATTTTCAGGTTCCTGTATTATTTGTTATGTGTTATATATCTCTGCTATTTCTGCATGGACTCAGTTTCTCGTTTTACTCAGTCTCACGGGTTTTTGACTGATGCATTCCTAACTGAACAGCTCAGCACACTTACATGAGACCATAAGTACAGTTAAAACGGAGCTTAAAATTTAAGAACCAATCTTACTGCTGTATATCTGTTTTCCTATGTCTGAGAAAAAAATTATCTGGAATAGTTACCATGATCCACTGTACAAACAGAAAGGGAGATTACTTGTTCTCACTCACACCCGTAGTCCTGCTTTCTGGACTAAAACCTACAGAATTTTTTGGGGAGTGTTATCAGACACATGTGAGCTCATGTGCCATGTGTCAGCCTCACAGCTGGTTTCCACCTCAGACTTCATGGCAGCTCACGTGTTTTCAGGCTAGTGCCATGGCCTCTATCATGCTTTGGGGCCAACACCAGCAGTGTGGTTAGTTAACCAGTTCTCTAATATACTCTGCTCAATACTTGAGAGGCACAAACATAGCTCAGTCCAAATGAAGCTGGAAAAGAGGGAGTAAGTCACAGAGCAGATATTTACGTGATTGATAAATAGTTCCATGGAGCAAATGTTTCCCTCCATTTTACCCAGACAGCTTTACTGACCCTTTTTTATCTAGAACCTAGATGGTGGTGTTTTTGTGCATGATTGCTGATTGCTGATGTTTGCCATTTCCACAGATCTTGTGAGTGAAACAGAGAGCTTCAAAATTAGATATTTCAAATGCTTTGTATGGAACTGGGTAGAAAAACAGCAGTGCGTGATCAGTCATCAGCATTTTTCATGTACTCCTCCATCATTTTGTATGAGCTCATGTGCAGAGTTAGTCTTGCTTCTATGCTGAAGGAATCTCAACAGAGCATGAGTTTCTGGGGAGGATCAGGGGAGAATTTGGCTCACAGAGGTGTTATTAATGAGGCTTGAGAGGTGCCTGAAAGAGCTATAGATATGCCCATTAGAATCCATCATGCAACAAAAACCAGATTTGATCCTTGAGGAAAGCAAAAAGAAAGTCTTTGAGTCCTTTTGATACTTCATTAGTTTTAATAGTTTTGTCATCAGCTTATTTTTGCATCCTGGCTAGTGAAGTTTTCATTAGGTGCTGAAGCAGTTTGCACCAGAAAAATGGCATTTTGCCCCCAAGGATAAAGCCAAGAACACTGTGTAAAACCCCAGCACTTTTCATGTTTTCTGAAACCAGATGAAGCAGATTAAATCTTGTGCTTTGTACTTTCACTTTCTTTCTCTTAAAAATGGAAATTCCTAAAGTCTCAGAAGATGGCACCCCTCTATAAATGCCATCCAAGCTAAAGCATGGCTGTGCAGGAATGGAGGACTGGCCAAACTGTGCACTCAAAAAACAAGAACTGAAACGCCTTCAGCAGTTCTCATTTAGTTCTCACTAGCTCACTGAAGAGAAAGCTATTTCCTCTGAATGGCCTGAAGAATTATTTGAGTTCCCACCCACACATTTCAGAGAGTCTCAGGTGACCCTGATAGCACAGAAATCTCCATCTCTGTAGACTTTACAATCTTTGCTCAGATTTCTAAGGGATCTGGACTTTCACAGGGATTATACTGAGCTGGGATAAAATATCTTGCATAACCCTAGCATAATTCTAGTTCTATGCACACATGAAAACTTGATTTTTTTATCTGCCTCATTCTTTGAAAATTCTTATGGATATCAGCACTATACAATTATTACAGGAACTATTTTAAAATTCAGATTTATTTCCTATTTTAGTGGCAGTGAAATCATAATCACTGCACAGAAATTAGCAACTTTGGGATTTTTGTATCTTAATCAGTGTCTGGCTGCTGGTGGCTGGGTGAACATTAGATTGCATTCCTGTGAGATTATGCCTAACAGGAATGCAGTTTGGGTGATTGGTTCAAGGTGGCATCATTTTGAAATAATTGTAAGATCTAAGGCACTAATTTAGAAAAATGAACATACATAATTGCATGCAAACAAATAATAGCCCTTGGCTTAGCTGTATGAAATTGATCAGAGGATATATTAATTTTCTACATGGATAATTCCTGTTTTCAGTTCTGCCAGCTCCCTCATAGTCTCTCTGCTCAGTCTTTCAAGCCTTTGCATATGTTATTTCTTCACTCACACCTAATTTTGTATTATTTATTTAATTTATTATAAGCTTCACCACATATGAGTGTTGATTTTGATTGTTCAGTGACAGTAAATATATATTATATTATTAAAAGCTAACATGCATAAATATGTTCATTAATAAACGAATTCTGCATTTTCATGTGTCTGCTGTGATTGATATAGCAGGAAAACTCATGGACATCAGAGCTATCAAGTCAGCATATATATACTATTTTAAAAATAAGTTAACCATCTTTTCTGCATTCTCTGGGTTTGCCACTGCCTGGGCTGAGATCCTCTGCCCTGCATATTATCTGCAAGGTTCTAAAGTTTTGTCTCTCTCAAAGCTGCTTCATTATTCATCAGTGACTGGGTATTCACTGAGACAAGACCTTCAGCATTTCACAGGGGATCATCCCTCCAGTTGTTAAGCTCCTGACAACCATACCTTTCATTTTCTGACTTGTTAGTCCCATGAGTATGTTTTTATTCCATACAAGTTGAATAAAATCATCCCAGAACTTTATACATATTTCAGAGGCCAAAGTGAAGCATTCTTCAACAATAAGTTACTGAATCATGTTGTGGTTCTGTCCCTGTGGTGTTCTGGGGAAAGGAATGTTAAATTGCACCATAACTCCCTTCTTGAAGAAACACAACACATGAGGGTTTTCATCTCAATGTGGAGCTGGGCCAGGTTTGCATCAAGACTTCAGAATGAGGCATTCTCACATGGCTTATAGCTGAGCCACGTTATATGTTCCTCAAGGGCTTGGTATCAGAGCAAGATTTAAACCTTTCTGCAATTTGGAGCAGGCATGAGTTTGTTTTTCCACATGCTAAAAATATACAGACTAGCTGTTTAGTATGAATTTTACTGTTTTAGGTAAATTGTCTCTAATGAAGAGAACAGAGTCTAATACACAAAGGCATTACAAAGTCAAACAACGGAGTATAATGAGCATGTAGATTTCAAAAATTAAGATCTTGCTCTTTAGTTAGTTTGCAAGTTTGCAACATAATAAGTTGGCAATTAAAATAATGTTTATGAGCAACTTGTGCCTCAAGGTAGGAGTATCAGGACCTGCTTCATGGACAACTGCCTCAGCATTTCTACACAAACAGCTGTGTGTCTGTCTTTCTAGGTGCAGGCAGAAAGCACTCACATATGTCATTTCTTTTGCAGGTGGTGAAATCCAATCCCTCTGAAGAAAGGCCACACATAACAATGACGTTATCGAGGCACTATACACTGGGGAAATATTTCGGCAGTCAAAGCAAACCATCACAACTGCAGGACTATGCAACAAATTCTCAGTCCCCATATCATGTCCGAGGTCCAATAAATCAAGTGTATTCTGAAATCCTTCTCAGCAGGCTCTGTGCAAGTAAGAGGCAGTTTGTCAGCACATAGCCTCTCTTGGATATAGCACCGAGACTAGAGAAGTGCCACTGCCTGAGTGACAGTTGAAGGACCACAGTGGATTTATTATATGCTTCCTTGATTGACTGCATGCACACAAAGAGAGTTTGGAACGTATTTTTCCAAAAACCTTGTGAAATTAAGATAAGCCCTGGTGACTCTGTTGTGTGAAAATGGAAGATGGAGAGTTGCAAAGGAGAGAAGAGGGGAAGTTACTTGAACTGTTTCCAAAGACTAGAAAAGCTGTAGTTCAAGCAAGTGTGTATTATTGATAGTAAAAAGAGATCTATATATTGACTTGAACATTTGGAAAGGGCTGTTTTAGGTCTTCAGCACTATCTAGTTTTCTATTTATAGAGACACTGTAATATTTGAATGTATTTAGAAACTGACTACATTCCATTTGAAAGAGTTTTATTTAATGTGGACAGGTTTCCCTTCCATATCAAATCTTTTCTGTTTAGACATTTGGTTTGTAGAATCTGAAAATGTCTATTAGCATATTACTGGTGATGCTGAGTTTTGAACTCTAGTATTCTTAGTGAAAACACATCTCTTCTTTGTAACTTAGATGGAACAGATATCTACTTTTTTGCATGTTCAGAAGCTAATAGGGAGATAGGTAACCTACACTTGAGATTGATTGTAACAGTCTCAATGTAACATGTAAGTATAGTAAATTTGTTGACATAAATTTATTTATGGTCCCAGTTTAGGAGGGTGTCCATATGCAGGAAGAATGCTTAGATAAGTGCTTCAGTGTCTACCTTGGTCTGTAAGCCAATCAAGTACTCTTCCTGCACGGAAGTGCCATTTCTTTAATGATTTTTTATAAAATACTTGCCAATGTGTGAAGCCAGTACCACAAACATAACAAAAATCCAACTTGCAAGCACACAAGAATTTCAGGATCTGGTAATTCATCTATCATAAGAAGTGTGTGATGTGATGGCAGCAAAATACACTGCCAGCATCTCTTGCTTGGCACAGATAAGACCTTCTCTGAATGCCCGTTTCAGTTCAGACCTTCTTTGAACTGCAGTTTCATGCTGTAGCCCAGCTACATTCCCAGTGTTTGCAGACCTTCTGTGAGTGACACTCCAGGGAGAAGCTGTGTGCTGGTCCCACAGCACTGGCAGCTCACTCATTCACAGCTGTAGTGCCCAATGAGAAACCGTGCACAATGCAGGATTAGCTGCTGGGTGAAAGGTTAGTGGCAGCCCACGGGACTGCTATTCCTACAAATTATCCAGTTATGGATTTTTATTCCTCCAGTCACACAGCAGGCAATCAAGGCACCACTCTACCACCATGCATTAGAGAAGGGTGTTTTAACCAGGCAAGTGCAAGTCTAACTAAGGATCTGCTGAGTTCTATGTTGTGCTTCCCTATCACAATTTTGCATATAATCCTCCACTAGCTTCTATTTTGGGAAAGGAAGCCACAAGTAACGTCAGGGAATAAACATATTGTAGCAAGGAACTAATGATCATCTTACATGCCTTAGTAGCACACAGAGGGGCTACCCTGTATAGAAGTAGGGCTAATAATTCATGGCACAACATTTAGTATTTGCCTAAGATCCTGTATCTACCAACAGTCTGGATGCTCAGCTATAGTTTTGTGAATTTGTGCTTCTTCAGGTAAGATATGTAAAGTTATAATAGGAAATTGTCATGCAATATGGAGTTTGGAATCCTAGATGACATAGAGTATCCTCCAAAATAGGATCTGGAATACCTAATTTAAGGCACCTTTCTGTATATTGAAAAAGCTCCTAATTTAGATAATGACAAAATTATTGAGATAGTATGATTGTTTCTGTATAATATGCTGCTGATTGCTTACAGCAAATATCCCCAAATTTCATTGTAAGGTTTTCCCCAGCATGGAGATCTACATGAAAAATGGGTCGGGAGCTGTGTGTAAATACTGAAAATGTCAGCATTTGGTTTTGAGCAATATGATTATCTAAAGAATATAATTGTATGTAAATGATGTAATATATTCTTTTGGGTCTGAAAATCCAGGGCTGCATGGCCTTAAAGCTGAAGGATAGAATATCATCATTAATATTAGTAGATGCAAAATAAAGCCAGATGTCTTTGGTATTAAGATGATTGATGACAGGTGCATTATAGTTCTGCTTCTGATAAGATTTTTATTGCAGCTCATTTAAATCCACATGCTGTTACTGTTCTGAACACAAATCTTTTTAATGCATTAACTGGGTTTTATGTTTTTGTTTATTTTGGTGTTTTGGTTGGTTTTTTTGTTTTTTTGGTTTTGGTTTTGTTTTTGCCAAAACCTATTGCTGAAGCATCAGCTTAGTGAGTACAGGAAAGAGCTGACTTATATTACACTGTAGTGGATACCAGTGATTGTGCAATTCATCAGTTCTGGTTTTACCACAAAATGGTTTACATGTGCTATACGCCCAGATGTCTTAATGCTTTCAAAATCTTAATATTTTTCAAATTTATTAAGTGCATATTTTCCTGTGCATTTTCTATTTTTTACATGTCTATGTACATTTATTTGTCTGTACAAAGTCATTGGTACAATTTGCAAATTGATCTTTATTTAAACGAGTTCTTTGAATAAGCTTTTTCCAACACTATGTATGATCCATGTAGTCTGAGGAATAAACAAAGGATACTAAGCTACATTTTTTTTACTTAACTTTAAAATATATCTAGTATCTCTATGTATATGAAAGATGAGAGTTGAGATTGACATGCAAGGATTGCTTGCTCATATGCATTAAAATTTATGGATTAAGTCAAAAAAGGATGACTGTGTTTGAATTCCAGTGAGATCACGTGTTGCTGTCTACAGTTTACTCTAGAACTATTATATCTGCTGTAACATTGTACCTGAATAAACACTGCAGTGTTCCTATAGTCCATATATCTACCTTAGTCCCATTACTTACTATTAAAATAGCGAAGGACTTAGCTATCATGTTAAGTTCCACCTCCTAATACAGACATGAGTGGCCCTGGAATTAGTGGTAGAATTGAAATATTTAAGCTGGGGAACAAGTCTTCTGAGAAGTGGGGTTTCCTGCTCATTGTCTGCCCGGCAGCATGTGGAGTTTAGAACAGAACTAGGGCATACTTTAGCTACAGACAGAGAAAGAATGGAACTGTGTTGCAAAATAAATACTCTGATATACAGGGCAGTAGTCTCAGTTATTATTGCATGCCTTTAGCTGAAGCTGGAGCATGATTTACCAGTGTCCAGTAAGTTGCAACTCACCTCTCATGTAGATGTTGAAGAGTGAATTGGGCTAGAGCCTTACAGGGTACCTGGCCACCATGATCAAGTCCATCTTAATAAATATCTTTGGAATAAATGACTGACTGGAATAAAAAATATTTCCCATTTTGTAGGGAAATGCCTTGGCAAGTCATCTCTGTCATCAGAGTTGGTAGATTTCAGGGAGCTGAAAGAATGGACTACGAATACAACATTTAGTCTTGGTATTCATTTGAAAATTATAATCTTCAGAATAATCTTTCACACTGTTAAATACAAGGCCTTTATTTCTCTCTTCTGTGACACATTAAAGGGACATCAAAGTAAGTTTATTTGCTTAGTGGGTGGGGTAGTGAGGCATCAAATTACCTCAAGGTTGAAATAACCACTAATAGTTATGATTCTGTTGCTATGTTAAGCCAAAGAGAATGCTTTGAAGATGCAGATATGTGTGATATTAAGTTGACTGCAGTCCAGGGATCTTTCAGATTACTCTTTTAGAGTAAAGCAATTTTTAGAGGTGCAGTGAACTATTTGGCATAGACTCAAACTGCTAAACAAGTCTGTAGGGTCACATGAAAAATATGGTCTTACCTTTTTGTTTGCCTGCTAGCTTTGCATCTGGCTTGTTTTACCTCACTGGCTATCTGCACCTGCTCTACTCCACATCAGCCTTTCTTTCAGATGACCTTAAAAATTTGTGTTTTGTCAGACTAACAACTTCTGAGAAATCTGAGATATAATTGATGCAAATTCAGTCTGAATTTTCAAAATATATTTTTGTCAAGCCCAAAAGCACTAGAATACAGCAGGGGTAGAAAGAGCCTCTTGACTAGGGCAGTGATTTTCTTTGACGAATTTAAAACAGCTGTGTTGTATTAAGTAGTTAGTTTGCACTAGCACTTAGCTCTTCATGGAGGTTGCCTTTGCCAAGCAATAATCCATTTTTCAAGCTCCACTGTACTTTTTACCTGTGTAAATCTTCCAAGCACCAGAACAGTCTGTGTAAAATGCAGGCATAGCTATTTATTGGTGGTGGTACATATTTGCTGGTACTTTCACAGTATCCATGGAACAGAAAAGCTCTGACTACACAGTAAAAAGACACTGTGCATTTTAGGCTTACTTGCCTGTGATTAGTTTGTACTAAAAATAGTACTACATGTCAGTCTGGAGCTAAGTGCCCTAGAAAACTACTCAAGTCATTAACTACAATGGTCAAGATGGGCTTGTGGGGTCACAGCAGGGTTGTCTGCAGCACAAGTTTCTGTTGTGATGGACTTCTCCCATTTCTATGTTTTTTCTTCTGACTGTTTGGCCAGCTCTTGGCACCTGTGGGCAGCCCCTCCGGCAATCCCTCAAGCATGTTCAACAGCCTTGGCAAGGGACAAAATATTATTCATGAACTGAAGATCAAGCATATGTCTAAATAAAATTGGAAGTCTTTATGAAACATAGCATCTATTAAGCATCACCTTTATTTCTTCTATTACTGAACTTCCCTAATGAGGAGCAGGAGTCATTCCCTTTCAGCTAAAACTCAAATACCAAGGTGTTTTCCCAGCTTTTGACAGACTCTTTTCCTACTGCTTGCTTGCCTGAAATGAAGGGAGGGAACTGCTCTGCATGCTCCTGCCTAACAGAGTGAGGTGTGTTCACACAGGCACTGCAGTGGGCATTTCCCTCCCATACCTCATTGTGGGGACAACATTCCCACAGCAGATGGTGTTTTCAATATTGTGGGTTTTTTATCTGTTTTGAGCAGTCACAGTCTGTGTGGTTAAAACAGCTCAGTGTCTGACAGCACCGCCTGTCCCAGTGCTGCTCTAAGGATGCTGAGTGAACTCTGAGTGAAGACCAAACTAAAGAACTAAAATCCTTGAGTGAGGAAGAAAAATGACTCAGACACCTCTTGACAAAGGGCAGTTATGAAGAGCTCACTACAGATCAAATGTGTGAAACTAATGTTGTCAGGAGCCCTTTAAAGTTAGTAAATGATATGGTTATTCTGAGGGTTGGAAGTGGCAGAGTTTCTCGCCTGCTATGTTCCAAAAACATCTTTTATATTTTCTTTTGTTCTTGTCATTATCAACTTCAATATTTCTGTTATGATTCTGCGGTTTGAAGTAATATTTCTACTCTGCTTGAAAATGATTGTGCAGCCTCTCCAGATGGTAGTCAAATCGTCTAACAGATGAGATAATTTTTATTAGTTCTGAATTGTATTTTTCCTTTACTTCCATATGCCAGTTTCAAAGTTTCTTTATATTTACATAAAGCTTTAGTTATGCTAGCTCTAATGCCTCCAATATATTCAACGAAACCTGCCAATCCTTGTTTATCCTAACAGGAAGGAAAACACTTTAAGCCTTGAAAACCTGACCTTGCAGGCCATGAGATAATGCAGCACCCAGCATGATTTAACCCACAAACGGTTTCCTCTGAAATAGAGAATCACAGTTGTGCTCTACTTAGGTTTTCACTGGGGTGATTACAATTTAAATATGATTTATGTGGACTGATAGATGTGTTTTTTTCATCTCAGGGCCTTTGTTGAGCTCTCTTTACAGCAAATGGTATCTATTAGCTACTGTAAAATCCTGTTTCAACATCCTTTGACACTGTGTCCTGCCCAGTTCTTATAAAACACATACATACAAGTGGATTTACTGCTGATGGTAAAAGGTTAAATCATAACAGGTCTTACTGCTCCAACCATTACTGTTCCCTAAATTCTACATTGCATCATTTTTGTGCAATAACAAGGAGTCAGGGTCTGGTAACCTCTTAATGCAGGGCTCTTGAGTCTCTAGAACATTTCAATACTGTAGCCCTGATGGAGTTATCAAAATAACACACCTTCAGCTGTGAAATGCAGAGCCTGCAGGCATACTCAAAACCTGCCTGTTGGATCAAGGCCAGCCTGGAAATCAAGGATGACAGCTTCTAGATACTGTTCTCAGGCACCAAAACCTAGTTTCCTGCTTAACTTTACGTATTTAACAGAGGCATTGAAATTATGATTGTGGTCGCATTAGGTTTCTTTCTAATCATTACAGAAAGATCAAAATCTGAATTATTCTCTAGAGGTGTCTATTATTTCTACAGTATTGCTTACTGTAAGGGGAACCTGAAGAAACTCAGATTTTTCTGATTGGTGCCTAAAGTTTTGAGAGAAGAATGTCAGTTCAACAGAGATGTGTCTGTGGGATTCATTGTGCAGATAAGAGATGTTTTTGCATCCCCCTCCTGCTCCTTTACTGCAGGAACCTGATCACAAGCCCACTACCACCATCACAAGGAGATGCTTTCCAGCATGGATAACATGGAACATTCTCAACATCTGCTTCTGGAGCTGCTTATATGTTTAACAGTGCACTAGATCAGAGAGATGCCAGTCCTGCAGGGGAGCAGAACATTACATGGATGGGATATACCGGTTTAAGACCCTTCATTTGCCTAAATTAAGAATAAATCTCCACCTACTGCTTTACAAGAGGGCTAGGTGAATGTCTGTTTCTGTGAGAAAAGCCAAGATGACAGGCACCTAACTCCAGGAAACAACAGAAATTCTTTTTCAAGTTTAGAGGTCATATCAGAGATAGGTACCTGGTTGGTAACTGAGGGCCCCAGCTTCTAGCCCTTATTTCTGTACCAGAAGTGCATTGTGAGCCCAAGCAACTTAGGGACTGCTGACCACTGTGCAGGAAAAATGTCTAATAGGCATTTAAAAAAGGGCCTAACCACAGGGCCACATTCCCCATTTTGGCTCTATGAAAAATTTAGTGCCCTTAGCATCTCTTCCTACCTCACACACAAATACACCCCCAACATTACTGCTCTGAGTGTAGCTGTTCGTGTAATTGCTCTCTACCTCACTTAGTTAAAAAAAATACAGTATACAAGAGACCTCTTTGAATTGTAAACTGTAAACTAACTTGTGCAATTTCAGATGGTTTGAGTGGGGCAGCTGTGAGATAGCAGTTATGACAGGGTGAATGGTAGCATCCCCAAAGACATAAAGGGGAAAGGCAACTGGAGAGCTGGAGCCAGAAGGGAGCTGACAATCTCCCCACAAGTATGATGCAGTAAAACCACATCCATCCCCACTGACGTGCTGTTGGTGGACTTGTACTCTCTTCCTGGGGTCTAAACGCCTGGCTGCAAAGTAATATTCTTAATGCGAATAAATACCTGCTACACATACAAGTTTGTAAATGAGATGAAAAGGTTCAGAAGCAGGAACTTCTAAGCGTTTGGTAACTCTATCTAACTGTGTCTAGGGAGCCCGAGGGACTACTGTGAATCTATAGAACAAGTTAACACCTGCTCCTCACACTTCTATTAATTAAAATTCAGTAGAGATGCAAGTCATTGAAATGAGTGATCTGCCACTCCACAGGAGCCAGTCTGGAGGGGAGCATCTGTCTAGACAATGCTGCAATTACCACACTTTGTATCTGGTATGCCATCTTCGTGCTCCTCCAGCCTGGGCACTTGGGTTATTTCCTAAGGCATGAAGGACAGAATATCAGCCCTCAAGTTCACAGTCATTTCTAGTTTTGACTAGACAAACTCCAGACAATCTGTTTTGATTATGGGTCAATAAGGTGCAGAGTTGCCTATAATCTCTCAACCTCCAAAAAACAGCACCACCATCTCAACACCACACAATGTGGTCCTGCAGTTACTGGAAAAGAGTTAGTGCAGTAGCACAGCACAGTCTTTGGCAAGCAAAGTGACTGCCTTAGGCCAGACAAGGGCAGTATCTTGTACATCTAGAAAGACTTTTATTTTTCAGAAGAGATGCTACCTGACGTGGATTTGCTTAAGTTTATTCCACTTGGAAACTTAAGATCTAGCCTTGCTCTGTACACCATAATGAGGTCTCTGCCTCCTTTTGGGACTTGGGGAAGCTAGGATGGTCCTGTCCCATTCCATCATCCTGACCACACATTTTCTGGGATGTTTGTAAGTGAAAACACCACACTGACTATTTGTTGCCTGATTCAAGGCTGTCGTTGCCTATGCTGAGCAAAGGCTTTCTACACAGAGCATAGAAGATCTGAGGAGAAAAGTCCTATAGAACATTTAAGGATTTGACAGTAATTCAGCCACAGACAAGTTGCTGAAGTGAAAAGTATGGCTAATGTCCAAGTGGCAGCACACTGAAATATAAAATGAAAGAAAAATCAAGGCTTGATTTACAAGGGCTCTAGTAAAAATGCTATGACACAACACTGGTAGATTTTAAATAGGGATTCGAGTCTTCAAATCTTTCACCAAGTAATATTGAAGGATCTAGACTTTTTGTTTGTTTGTTTGTTTCAGATAGAATTTTTGCAGTGTTTTTCTCATCACACAATAATATTGATAGCAATGCAAGCTGAAATAGGAATCTGAGGTCCAATCCTGGCTTTTTCAACATAATAACTTATTACATTTGAAGAAAATATAGATATCCAGCAGAAATTCTCCGTATCTTTCCAGGTTATTTGTGACAGATTCAGAGACAACTGTTATGAAAGCATCTAAGAAAATGCCCTGTTATGGTCACATATTCAACTCCAATCAATGCATCTGCTTCCTGGATCCATAAAGATTTTAGGGCCATCTAGCCAAGAATGGAGATTATACTATGTCTTACACATAGGTACAATATGTGGACCTGATTATGTCTAGACTCCTTTTTCCAACTGGTTACATTTTTGTTTAAAAAGATTCCCAACAAGATCCTCCAGATGGTCAGAAAATGACAAGCCTCTGAAGCCCAAAGTTCTTCAGATTTGCTCATGCTTTACTTAGGTGCACACCTTTATGAACATAACTGCATGCAAGGAATTCATGGATTCTCCTGGCATATCCTGATGAATCCTGCAAACAAGTAATTGTCATCCTCTTACAAAAGAATTTCCAGTCTTTTCCTTTTCCTGCCTTTCTTTGAATATTCCTTACTATAACCTTTTGGCTTTTTCTTTTCCACTTCCACTATTTTTCCTTATTTCTTCATCTCCTCTTCCACCACCTCTGTCTATGAACAAGTGACTAACCTAATTTTCCAATCTCCACACATCACCTTAGCCTGCTGACTAGTGTCCAGTTCTCAGCTGGTGAAGCTGGTGGTCTCCATCAGCTTTATTTTGGACAAGCGGTGAGCAAGGCAATGTGCCTGTATTTACACAGGCCTGCTGCATAACTGAACCCTGGTAGAAGCAAAAGTTGTAAAAAGTAAAAAAATAAAATAAGGTGGTAATGCATTTCAGTTTTTCATTTTCACTTACAAGATCCATGTCTTCCTTGATCTCCCTCATTTTATTCTCCAGCTAATTAATTTCATCAAATTCCTATTTTCATAGAAATGTATCCTACCTGTTCATATCCTACCTATCCTTCCAACTCCTGTGCCTGTATAGGCAAAATTAAATGGTGTCTTTACACAGCCATGTCCTCCTTTTTAGCTGATTCTAATACAGGGACAGTGTACTAAAGGAAGGGAAGTTTTGTTTTGTTGAGGTGGAGACCCCTGATTTAAATAGGTGGAGCTGTATTCCTGTAACATGGCAGATTTGGGATTTGGTGAGTAAATTGCACCAACTCTCACAGTCACACATGTATAAGTGGTCTCGGGAGTCCTGTTGTAAAGCAGTGCCCCTTGTAACACATCACCTCAGCGTAAAGCTTTAAGGGTCTTAAAGCTTCTATAAAAAAGTTATTTCCATAGTTCGTGGCCACTTTCTGAAAGTGACAGATTCTGCAGCTAGGGAGTAATTTAACATCTGATTATATTTTTTTAAGCCCATTTGCTTATTTTTGTAAGGCAGTTAAATTTAAACTTAATACACACCCTTCTATAGCCACAAATAATACAATGAATCTTTGTCCTCCAATATTGCAGCAGGGATCTGATCCAGTACTTAACTTACTGTTAAGTTTATATGATGCAAATATAGTCTGATATAGCTTGATTCACCAGACATTTATTTTTCTGCTTTATCTATACTGTACAGATAGCACCATTTATTCCTTGAAAGTAGCAACAGATACAAAATAGAGACCATATGGAATATTTGCAAGCTCTGAAGATTTTATCATCACATCTGAGAATACGTTTCTTTCTATTTTGAATACATGTGATTCACTTAACATTTTTTATTCAGGCTTCCCTTTGAGCTATGCTGCATTATTTTTTGCCTTCACCAGCTTCTAGAAGAGTAAAAGTAATTTTTATTGGTAAAGATACATGATGAGTATTTACTCTCTGTCCTTAAATTCTGCTTATATTTTTTGTTTTGTCTTTATCAGTGCATTCTTAATTCTCCATATCTACATTTACCATAAGGAGACATTACTGTTGATATTGCTAACAATATCATCTTCAATCTCAAATGTCAAAATAAAAATAATATATCAGTTCTTCATAACTGTGACAATATAAAATTTGTGACAGCTGCAATAAAAAAAAAATTGACTTCCCTTTCATGTATTTTTGCACCTGAATCACACACTCAAGCTCCCTCTACAATCATGAAAGCTTTTAATCACATGTGCCCATTAAATGGTATTTCAAAGCACAAGTATCATCAAGTCAGTCTAAAAATCTTTCCTGTTGAATCTCCTACACTATTGGCCAGCATGCTGTGATATCCTGTATAGCCTGAGGGTGAGATAAGCAGGAAGTGCACAGAGATACTAGATTTGCATGCTAACCAAGTCAGCTGTGTGATAATAAAACTAGAAAACCCCTAGGGCTTTCTTCCCCTTTGTTCTAGCAGATATGGAAATGTAACAAGACTTGGAAAACACACGATGATGTAAAGATCTAAAGATAGTCATTTCTAGAAAACAGGCTTATTATCCCTTTTTTTGGTGTGGACCAGGCCTGTTGTATATCACCATGATGTTTGTCCATGACCAAATGGACTCTCTAGGATCCTTGCAGATAACATCTCCCAGAGAGCAGCTCAAGAGGGTGTATGTTCCATTAAAACACAGATAATGGATGTCTGGCACTGGAAAACAATTTTCAGAAATAACAGATAGCTTATGCTCCAAGTTCATTATCCAAAAATATTTCCTAATCACTTCCACATAAATAGCCATAGATAAAAAAAAATCAGCAACAGCAGTGAAGCACCTGTCAGACTCGCTCAGACTCTCACATGCAAAAGTAACAACCACAGCTGAAGCAGTGGTGAGCCCAAGCAAAATCTAATGTAATTGCTGAGGATAATTAGAAAATAAAATAGGTTATATTTACAGAAATGAGAAATTAAAGGACTTGATGGTCCTGCCTGTTGTCCTTTGCTACCTAAAGGGCAGGAAAATTTTGATTCACAATATAGTTGAATTTTCTGAGCAATAACATAGATTGAAAGCATTTTCTGTAGGTGTATTGAAATATAGAAATATGCTAATTTCTAGACAGAAGATGTCATTAATTTGGTTTTGAGGCTGTAAATAATTTTTTCATTCAGAAGAGAAACCTAATACTGTGTACACTATTAAAAACAGATATTTATGGCACTGTGGCACTTAATTTTACAGCCATGTTTGTGAGCTCCCTTACACTTTGGGGAATTTTTCACATGCCCTATCAACTGCAAGAAGCAAGAGATTTCAGGTATCTGGGCAGCAGCCCTGTCTCTACAGAATGGTCAGGAAATGCAGAGGGAATGACAAATTGCCACTCTGGGAGTCAGGATTAACCACTGCACTTTTAAGGCACTGAGACATTTCCATCAGAGGTGTTTATGGAGTCCTGGCAACACCTGGATGCTCCAGGGCAATGTTGGGCCAGGCACATCCTGCTTGTCTCTTCCAGCAAATACCTGGCTATATTATCTCCTGAAAGGGGTTGGGGTGGAGGGTGCCTTGCTCTCTTCTCCAGGATGAATCCCGAGGCATGGTTGCTACTGCCCAAGCCACGCTAAGAAATACTGATCTCTCCTCACAGGAGAAGGTGAAATTGTAGGTGTTCGAGCTGCACACTGACCCCATTCTCACTGGTGATCACTGGAGGCTTTTGCAGTTGTTGAGCTGCTCAAACATCTCAGAACACAGGAGTAAAAGGATGCTTTCAAATAAATCATTATAAGCACAACAGGAAACTACCAATGGGAAAGGCATAAAAATGAAAAAAAATTCCCAAATAACTCAAACTATTCCCTTTTATCCCTATGGCCTTAACTTTTGCATGATTTAGATCAATGTTATTACAAGGTTGCTGAGATGTTAAACCCCTGATATTCTGATAACTTGTCAGTTTAGCAGAGTTCAATTAGTTGGGGAGTCTAAACCCTGTGGACTTTGGCATCTTGCCCATGGCTACACACATTTTAAACCACAACTACCCTGCCTTATGCAACAGTGGAGAGATATCACAGCAGCAGGAATATAAGAAGGGTAAAGTTTCCAAAGCTGAAAGACTTTCTTTGACAACAGTGTTAAGATATTTAAGTGGGTTTGTTTACTCCAGTGCCAGGCCCAGCCAAAAAAAAAAGAAAAATTATTAGAAAGAGAGAAGAAGGTGATCACCGAGGAAAGGAAATAAAGAAGTGACTCAGTAAACAAGTAACATGTAACACTTAGCAAGGTTTAGTAAGATTTGAAGAAGGATTTGATGTTTGTCATCTAACCCAATCAAAAATTTTGACAGTCTTATAAAACCTGTTAGTGCAAGGCATCCGGTAACCATTTGATGTTAAAATGAGCATTTATGAAGGCACAGATTGCTTTCTTACTAGGGAGTTTCTTGCACCTTGATTTTTAAAATCTGCTGTGCTCATTACCAGTGAAGAGATATCATTTTATATGGGCCTTGGACTATCCACAATGTAACTGTATAAGGTTTTAAATTTTTAATATTTTTTTATTTTTATCAGTCAAAAAGTGCTAAGTGGAAATGGGGCAAGATGTGCAACAGGGACTATCAGGGACATAAAGCAAAAATGCTGAGGCACAAAAGATGAAATTTATGAGTGAAATGGGAGAGATCATTGGAATTGGGAATGAGGGGGAAGTGTGTAATTAATTATTAGAATTTGGAATATTTTAAATGCTATGTCCTATAACTTGAAGGCTCTTAATTTGAAAAAGTAGGCCATTAATTCTTCCCATTAATTAATTAATTAATTAATTTCTTCCCATTCCCACCACATTATGGGTAGAAAGGGACTTCTTCTGTGGTTGTTGACACAATACCACTCTTTCACATTTCTTCCTAAGCTTCTTCTGTTTAAAGTAGCCTTGTAGGTAAATTCACATTTATGGTGCAAGTAGTCTGACCACTGGACCAAAAGCTTTGCAAATTAGGCACATATCCATACCTCGATGAATGAGAAGATAACAAATAAAGCTTTGTATTACACAGTTACTGAGTAGATTCTTGTTTCGATCATTACCCTCACTCAAATGATAAGCAGCTCATTAGAAATTGAATTAGCAATGAGAAAGCAAGGATCATGGTTTTGATGATGATGTGCCATCTGACCAGAAAATTAAATAGCTCTCTGAATGTCAATTCTCTCATCACAGGATGGCAACAGTCCCGTGTGTGTGAATCAAGTCTCTACTAGGAGAAGTAACAAAATCATCTGTGAAAGGGTCCTGTGGAAAGTGTTAATGCAAATTACCAGTTGGGGCAGGAACATAATTGAGTTGTAGACAGCACTGCTCCTAGGGGAGCAATTCTTCCTCCTTTCTCTACCTGTATTATACCTAAAATTCAGTGACCTCTCTGGGAGCAAGCATGCTGCTTCTGGGTATACCAGGAACATGCATGAGCACACACACACAGTGCCTTATCCTGCTTATCTCAGGAACTTCTGTATAAAGCTTACACATACATCAACAAAGCAGTGGTGTTACATCCTTAGGGGAGTCTGATTTGAAACTAAATAAGGAATACCTCCAAATGTCCCCTCTGCACTGAAGTAATTTGGATTCTTCCATGCACTTGAGCTACTCTTTTCACCAAACTACATAATTACTTTCTTACCTAGAATTACCTAGAATTTCTGCAACACCAGCCAGTAGTGTCTACTCTAATCTCATACACTTGATCTAAAAAACAACAAAAAATTGAATTATTTTGCTTTAAGTACAAAGAAAACATTACGCAAACTTTAAGTCAGAAAAAAAATCCTTTTTTCATTATGTCCTGTCTCCAAGAGCATTTCTCATCATCCTCAAAACAACCAGGGAAATTCATTCACACCACAAATGTGCACTGCTATCAAATACAAATGAACAATTCTCAAGTGCTCATATAAATATAGGTAAGCCCAGGACACTACTTCCAGATTTGTGACCACAGGAAACATCATACTCTAAAAGTCAGACTGAGTCCTCTCTTCCTAAGCCCCAGCTTTCTGGCAGCACATCACCAATAGATGTAAATTGCCAGAAGACCTGCTTAGCAATTGATTCAGCAACTATCTGAAGTTATGGGCTCCAGAAAGCTTAGTTTTTTCTGGATCCTTTGGCAAGAACAGAAGGGATTGTGAGAAGAATGCCTACTCTTTCCTCACCTTCCAGAAACTACTTCTCTCTTTTTTAATATATCCTTGCACATAGAAAAGGTGGTTCTGTATACTGTGTTTTGTAGCTACTATAAACATAGTATTCAGAAGTAGCTTTGGAATCATTACATGTTTGTGAGGTCTGTATGTGAGGCCTCCACCTGACAATGCGTCACTACTGGATGCACTTTAATTGCTGTCCCAGTCATTTGTGAACTCAGCATGCTATGTCTGAATCAACAGCAGTGTGTACTTTCAGGTATAAATAGTAAAATGAATAACAGCAATAATGTTAAACCTCTGGAAAAGGGGCAGAGGGATCTTTGAGGGCCAGGTAAGGCAGAAGGGGCATCTCTCTTTTCCTCTCCTAACATTCCTTCTACTTCTTATTGAAGACTTCTCTACAGACAATCCCCTGACAGAGATGCTGCACAGTGAGGGAGCACTGCACCAAGTGCATGAGGACCCTTGCCCCAAAGTCCAGGGAGTCTGCACATCTCTCCTCAAGTCCCTTCTCACTGAGGGTGCAGTATTCTCACTATCCCCACGGTGCAATGGCTCTGCTTGGGTACCACTATTTTGCCAACGAGGCAAAGACTTGGCGTGTCTGCCATTCCCAGAATGATGGCACATCATGCAGCCAAGCACTGAGGGAGATTGTAAGCATGCTTTTTGTGTTGGAAGTGCAGATTTTGAGCTTGGTCACCACGTGTGATAAATGTCATAGCTAAACCTGATATATGTTTTCCTCTGTTCATTTTCATAAGATAAGGGGATAATGACCCCATTTTATGTACAGGTAGGATAATGCAGTTTGTTCTGTTATATTTATGGCTCTGATGGGCATCAGAAGTTCAGGAGAAGGAAGATAATTTGAATAAAGCTTTCAAAAGGGGTGACTTGTTTAGGAGAAGTCACCTTTGTACGTACTTGCATCTAATAAGACAGCAAATCTTGATTATAGTGAAAGCACTAGGCACTATCTTTTTAAAGAGATAATTGGTCTGTATCTGAAGCACATTATCTGTGAAGTGAAGCTTATTCACACAGATTCTGCACAATAGAGTATTTCTTTATATATTAGTGAATCATATATATATGTATATATGTATGTATGTAATTGACCCTGTCAAGATCACATTAATGTTCGTTAAATATTGAATTAATAAATGTCCCATCAAGAAATACAAACCTACTTAGACATATTTCCTTTTATTTTTCTTTTATCAACATTTGATATTCTTCTTTTTAAAATAAAAAATGTGGGCATTTTAGTATGAATGGCCACAGACAGTGCCACCATAGCCAGAGAAAGCAAGATAAGCAGAAAGTCAAATTTATCTTCCCTGATTTATAGCAAGTTTTGTTCACTGAAGCTTGGCACTTGACCTTGGCTTGGATTCTGCTTCCCTCTCTCTACATCCCACTCATGTTGCTGTCTGTGATGGTCTTCCAGCACAGAGGGCTCTGAAGCATCAGTGAATTAGGATTACAGCCTTCAGAAAGCTTTGGCAAATTACAAAAAAAAAATTGGTAGATCAGCAAAACATTTCTAAATTGTTTCCCTTGCAGGCTTACAAAGCACATAATGTGCAAAGTAGTGTTTTCCCTTCCACTCTTGCTAGCCAACTGACTTGCATGTAGACACAGAGCTCTAGAGCAGCAGAAACATTACTGTATGGGCTGCCTCTGCCTGGGGAAGAGAGCATTGCTGGAGGGAATAAAGCAGAGAGATGGTGTAAATACCAGGCAGGAAGCTAAAATGCAGGAGAAAGGTGAAGGATGGGGATTTGGTGGGGAATTTGGCTGTGACAGCAACAGGGGAGTGGTCGTAAGGGAAACAGATGGGAAGAAAGGCAGATGGGAGATCAGGATTCAAACACATAGTAACCCAAACTTTTTAAAATCAGATGGTTATGGAAAAATGTAGTTTGCTTCCAGTCACTGCTAGAGATTGAACTGGATGATCTCAAGAAGTCTCTTGCAATAAATAATTTTTTTTGTTTAGCATCAGCCCTTCAAATTACAAGTGTTTCATTTTACAGTGTATACGATCAAAGGATTTCTCTAACTACATAAAGATAATTGTAGCAAAAAACCTACATAAAATCAGATCCCCAGGAGAACCCAAAGGTAAGAAAGAAAGGTAATTTAGCTATTTCAGGGGCCACATATGAAATTATACAAATACAAATAATACAATTATACATATATGAAATCCTACAAATAGGATTGGAATTTTTGAAATCAATATTTTTAAGATTTAAATCTTGCATTGCTCTTTGCATATGATTCCGTAGCTTCTATAGAAAAATTCACATATACGAATTTAGAACCAAAAGATCCATATTAATGTTAATAAATTAAAAATAATTTAAAAAAACCAGCAACAACAAAATCAAAGCAAACAACCACAGAGAATAAACTTGTTTATTTATAAAAATAATTTCAGAGTGGATGATAAATTCATAGAGCAGTGCATAAGGAATCCATATCTGCTTGACCAAGGCTTTGAATTTACTTTAAAAGATAGAGCCAGGAAGCAGCAAAGAGGATAAAATGAACCATGTGTCCTGGAATAATTAGATAATTCTCTGACACAACCCACACATTTTGGCTGGTTCAGGCCTGTTTCATGGCTGGTTCCCGGTGTTACAATGTCCCTCACTCTGGTCTGCAACCACAAGCAGATGTTCTCTAGACTAAAATCCAGAACAGAGTAAACAATATATTGAAAGGTTTAAATAACTAGTGGAGTCATTAGCAATCTGCCCAGAGTTGATGATACTTTGGAGATGCTTCGAGAGCAGATACATAAGCATGAAGTAGGAAGGAGGAATCATTTTATAGATCTAAATAGACCACAGACTGTGCTCTTAAAACATCTCTGCACATTCATGGGGGAAAAGGCAAGGAAAACAGCACATCTATGTGATTATTTCCCAACTTACTGTACTCTTAAAAATGTTCATTTGTCATTAAGATGATTTATTGTGTGCTTCACTTGGAGCTGTTGTCAGTCCACAAAAGCTATTTCACTCTCTAATTTACAACTGTGTCAAATTAAAGTTTTACAGATCTGTCATTTTATCCAGATTATTTTTAGTGCAGGTGTTTTGCTTACACAGAAGAAAGCAATATATTGTGATCAAAGAGGACTTGAAAGTCCAGAGTGCCAACGCCAGCTCTCCATCAGGTGCTAGCTGACTCATTGACTTTTAATGTGTAACTAACGACTAGCAAGAGAGGCAGCAGTTGATAAGACCGTCTCACTGAAGTTAACAAGAATTAACAAATGCTGTCCTAATGAATACTGATGCTGACTTAGCTAATACTGCTAAATAAAAATAATAATGAATAAAAAGTATAGGGAATGTTATGATATATTAACATTTCTCTCATTTCTGTGGATTAAATTCATGGACCTACGGGTTCCTTCGCCCTCCTTTTTCCGCTCTGCCGCACCCGGACCCCGCTACAACCCCCGCAGTCGCTCTCGGCGCCTCGCAGCCCAAGCGGCAGCACCGCAGAGGTGCGGGGCCGTGCGGAGCCATGCTTTGTGGAGCGGTGCGGGGCGGTGCGGAGCCGTGTGGAGCCGTGCGGGCCCGTGCAGAGCAGCGCCCAGCAAAGCGGAGCCTCGTGGAGCTGCGCTTTGTGGAGCGGAGCCCTCGCCGCGCCCCCGCCCCGGCCCGCCCCGGGCCCCGGGCGGCCAATGCACGGGCGGGAAGGCAGAACCGAGGAAAGAGACGGGGAAAACATCAATCGCAACTTTCTCACCTTGAAGGGAACCCAGCGCTCCCGATGTGTCCCTCCCTGCCAGCCCAACCTCCCGAGGAGGGCCGTCCGACGGCCGGGGCTCGCCGCGCCAGCTGCCCCCTGTCCCTCGAGGGGGAGAAGCCCGAGTAGGGACCCGGGTGCATAGTACCGCTAGCCCCTGGGTACAGCCCCCCTTGGTCCCTGCTGCCTGGGCCGGGCCGCGGGCAGGGCCGGCTGCGCGGCGGGGCTTGATGCGGCTGCCATGGGGCGCGGGGCTCCCCTCGGACCGTGCCTGCTGCGGGCAGCGCTGCTGCTCGCCCTCTGCCCCGCCGCCGGCAGCACCTGGATGTGAGTACCGGGCGCGGGGTCAGGGTGGGAGGGCGGCGCGGAGCCCGTCCCTCGTGTCCGTCGGGGCCCGACGCTGACGGGGAGCTGCCTCCGCAGGTGGCTAGGCATCGCCGCCGCAGGCGGGCCCGAGAAACCGGGCTGCGCCAGCCCTCCGCTGAGCCGCCGGCAGCAGGAGCTGTGCGAGCAGAAGCCGGAGCTGGTGCCCGCGATCCGGGAGGGAGCGCGCCTGGGCCTCCAGGAGTGCCGCAGCCAGTTCCGACACGAGCGCTGGGATTGCCGCTCGCCGCCCGCCGCTCGCCGCGGGACCGCCGCCCCCGCCGCCTTCGGGCAGCAGCTCAGCAGCGGTGAGTGACCGCCCCGGCCGGGCCGCTCCGGCACGGCGGGCTCGGGGCTCGGGGCTGCCCCGGGGCTCGGGGTTTGCCTGGCCAGGAGCCCCGCGGGGCGGTGGCGGGACCGTCCGTGCGCCCCGTCGGCAGAGCCGGGCAGAGCCGGGCGGGGCGGTCACCGCAGCCGTCTCGGCAGGTACCGCAGGCACCCGAAATGCACTGAGCAGACGAAACCTGCCTTTGTCTTTGCAATGTTGTTGTTGCTTCTTGTAATTTTCGCGTAGTGCCTCCGAATATGACACTGCCCGCAGGTAGATCCACTTAACTATGTTGAAATACTGTTTTTCTTAGCCTTACGTTGGGTTTATCCCCATGTGTCATAGTTACTAAATAAGTGGGCTTATAACATATTATTTCTGAAAGGTCACTAGCAGGTAAAAAAAGTCTGCTCAGGGCACAAAATACAGCGTGAAATGTTTTACAATGTATTGTATGTGCTCAGTTATGTGGTATTGATCAGCACAGTGAAAATTGCTGGAATTTCCAACAAGGATGAGTTTTTTGTATCAAGTGTCACACCAAAGCTTTCTTGCAAGTTGCAAGGATTCTGCAACTTTTTTTTTTTTTAGCTCCATGGTCACTGATTGTGTGATGGATGTGATTTTAGGTATTGTGGTACTTCACTTTGTGTTCATGCAACCTTCACTTTGTTCTAAAACAGTGTAAAACCCCCAAGCTTTAATCATGAAAACATTAAGTGAGGGATAAAACATGGTGCATATTCCAAAAAAAAGGAAAGGGGAAAAAAAAGAAAATGAGATTTTTTCCCCACTGTATGGAGCCATATGTGTGTTAGTCCTGTTCAACAGGAAGGACTGTTCCTGAAGACCCATAAATGAGTGCCACTGTTCACCCACAAAGCTTCACTAGTGTGCACTGTGGAAACCTTTTATGATGGTACCAGCACCACAGACTAATACAAACAGGACAAACAAACAGGAATTTTCCCGCTCATGAGCAGGAGACTGGAAGACTGGAAAGAAATAATTTTCACGACAGTGAAAATTGGCCCATTTCAGTAAAATTTCAGCTACATTTATTGACGACTCACTGATATCAACATGCTTAGAGTATGGCTTGCTTAACACAGTATAAAGCTGTGTGTCACATTATGCCAGAAGTTTCAGAGAATGGGACAGGTGTAAGAAGGTCAGGCAGGTCCCTCCATGACTCTTCTGAGATACAGTTTAAGAAGTAAAGGCCTTTTATGCTGCTGCCTTTCCCATGGCCAGCTTATTCTAGAAAAAGCACATGGCCTAAAAATCTTCGTGCCATCCTGATTTCTACCTGGTTTAAGATTTTTGGGGCTCTTTGGAACCTCCGTGAATTAGGAGAACATCAATGTTTGCTAAATTTAGCATGAGGTAAGTTTTGGCACTGTACCAAAGTAACCTGGGATCACGACAGCTTCTCTGAGATTTAAACTGACCTTTTCTTCTTCAAATCAATATGAATAGTGAAAAGCAGAGTGGAGAGTAAGGGGTTTGGAATGTGGTTAGTTTTGAGTTTGATTTTTTTTTTAAATATTATTTGGCTTGAAAATTTCTGTGGCAAATAAAATTCCTAGTCAGATTTAGAAAGATGCTACCAAAAATTGTATGGTACGAGTAGTGAGAAACGGCCCCATTAATAGCATGGTCATATAAAGAGGCCCTGAAGTCATTTTGGGTACGAACATGCGCTGCTTTGAGCAAGCTGTGATGATTTTCCACTTGTAACTGTTCCCTTTTAGTAATGATCTGGCCCGTAAAGTCCCGGTCTGTAGCGCAGCCAGGAGGGTGATCAGAGGGAGCTGTGGAGTTACATTTCCATGCCTTGCTGTGCAGGCACGAAGGAGGCCGCGTTCATCTCGGCGGTGACGGCGGCGGGGCTCGTGCACGCGGTGACTCGGTCGTGCAGCGCGGGGAACGTGACCGAGTGCTCGTGCGATGTCACCCTGCTGCACGGCGGCTCGGCCAGCGAGGGCTGGCACTGGGGCGGCTGCTCGGACGATATCCACTACGGAATGTCCTTCAGCAGAATGTTCCTGGACGTGCCTTTCAAGAACATGACAGGCAAGAGCTGGAGCGGACTGGTGGCGATGAACCTGCACAACAACGAGGCTGGGAGGCAGGTAGGTGTCACTCAGATGTGGCAGCAACTGCTCGATCACCTCCATTGACAAAATGGCATCAGCCAAAGGAAGTGGATCCTTGACTGCAGGTATTCATGTAGCCAGTGGCAAGAACAGCACTAAACATCACCAAAGCACTAAACATCACTAAACCTCAAGCTCAGAATCAGGGTTGGTTTTAACCAACTAATCTCTGTGTGCTAAAATAAAATCCACAAAATAGGTAATAGATCAGCAGTGCTTAAATACTAAATATCAAGATAAATTAGATATTTGATATTCAGTTGCAAACTCAAAATAGGCCTGTTATCAGCATAATACAATATGATTCTTGTCACTGATTATTCTGTTACTATCATGACCCACATTTTTAATTGTCTCTAATACTGAATGAGAAGGCCAGCTGCACACAAGGCCTCATCTGCAGCCTGCAGTCCATACCTGAGAGTGCAAGTTTAACATTGTTCAGAGGGGAAATCAAGAGTTAATATTTTCTTTAAAAACATGGAATAGAAGTAACACCTTCAAAGAAGCTCACTGGTTAGGACATGCATCAAAGAAGTGAAAGGAGACTGATTTTGGATGGCTTTTGTCAGCCCAAAGAACTTCCAACCCAGGGTTGCTGAGGAAAACTGTGTGTTTGAGTGTGTGACATTAAATTCTCCTTCCTGTCCTGCAGAGGATGTAAAATGGGGGCAGAAATAGCCTATACAGGGAGATGTGAGCATATAATCGAGTGCTTGGAACTTACATCTGGAATGGCAGAGATTTTTATTCTTATTTTTCCTTTAAAATTACTTTCTCTGCTTTACCTTGGAGATTTTATCTTTAATGGCTCTCTGGGCCCATAATACTTTAAATCTGTTCTGCTCAGTGACTCAGCTTTAACTAAAGGAAAAAAAAAAGGAAAACCTCTGGTTTTGGCTACACATATTGATGGACTCCTTTGTGACTCCGAAATTTCCTGTAGCTAGAAGCAGCAACAGTGGATTTTGTTGTAATCAACTTGCCTATCTGCTGTAGACAAGGAATCACAATAGTAAGCCATCATAAGAGCCATATAATTGAATATTGGTGGTATAATTGAAAATTACTTTAACTTGAAGTAATTTTTACAGGAAATATGTGTTATTTCATTTAAGCTATGTAGTTGGAAAAGCAGAAAATCTTTCAAGTTCCTTCCAGCCCAAACCATTCCATGAAGCCATGGTACTGTGACAAAGACCCTTTTTATAACTGAAGTAGAAGAAGCAAACTTTAAACCTGAGTAAAAGCTGAGAACAGTTACTATGTGTTTAATTAAATGCTAGTCAGCTAAATTATCTCCAAGGAAATGTGATTGGTATCTTGTAGTATAGTAGATCTTAAGAGAAACATAAGATTATGTAATTATTTCCTTAAGGAAAGAGCAAAGGGTTATTTATCATGTTTGTAGAGAGAGATAGTTAAGGAAGAAGTATATAGTCAGCTTCCATGCATAAATATTTTGTAATTTAATGGCAAAATGTAGGATAAAGCAAATATTTTGATCACTGTCCAGAATGAAAATGAATGTTTATTGTTGGTACTTGGGATTTCTAGAAGCAATATTATCTGAAATAAAGTTTAGCATAATTCTTCCTTTTTGTATTTTCAAATCTTAACTAGGAGATGCTGTAAAATGCTGGCTTTCATGTTTTGAGGCTTGAAGGATGTTTTGATATCTTACGACCTTTTGTAATAAATACTATCATGTTCCTGGTTTGGTGTCTTGCAAGAACAGTCTTCCAGGGACAATATTTCTGTGTTTGTTTGGCATTAGTAACAGAATTGGTATGTGCAGAATTCTCTTGTTTCTCTTGTATTTCAGTACAAAATGTTATTTTATACATCCACATCTCATAGTTACCATATCAACATATAAAAATTGTAAAACTGTGTGTGCCTTTTGAGTTGTCCACTAATCTGACTCTCAGAAGATTCAGATTGCATCCTTATTCTGCTACAAGACAGACATCCATCATCTTTTAGCATGGCAATTTTCAGTGTGCTTAGATGTGCATACGTGAGTTGGGCTCTTCTTTAAACAAAAGCATGTGGGGGATCAGGCATGGGTTGACTATCACTGTATTAGTATTATTTTGCTGCTAGAAAAATTCTGCTCACTTTTCCACTTGTGGAAATTTATTTGATGTGGGGCTTATTTGGAGAGGTTGTTTTTACTGATACTTGAGGATTGGTAAGAGACTCACCAAGTTTGGAGCTGTTCTTAAGTGATGCACCTCTGGTTGGACATGTGCTTGTCTTCGTGAATAATCATATTAGTTCTACGAGTGGCTGAAACTGGGACATTTGATTACAGGAATCAGTTCCTGTGACAAAAACAAGTACTGGCAGTCCTTGTCTCACAGCTGAGAACAGTGCCTGCAAACAGAAAGCTTCACTTGGACATGTTAAGCATTAACTGGCATTAGAGAATATGCAAACTGTGATTCCATTGACACTCTCCTTTGCTGCAAATCAGTCTCTGCTTTCTGCCCCATCTGTCTGTTCTAGCCACAGATTCCCACCCTGTGCTGCTCCCTCTGTTAAATGTATTGAATCAGTGAAAGGAAGACAGTTTAAAAATGATCTTTCTCTCAGGTTTAATTTTAAAACAGAGCAGTGCTTGTCCCTGTGCATCACTTAACCCTGTACTCTTGTTGTGTGTGTTGTACCGCCAAGGCTGAGTGGCAGTAGGGGCTTGTGGCTGACCACAATGCCTGTGGACCCAGCTCAATTCCACACTAATAATTTCTCACTACCTGTCAGTCAGTTCCATAACCCACCTAAGAAAGCCTGTCCCGGCTTGCTCAGAACAACACATCTATCCCCTAGGTTTCTGTAGCAGTGCTCCTCTGAAGCTCTCCATGGAATTTTGTTTCATAGGGAGAATCCTCTCACTATTTCATGAAGAACTGAACTGAACTGATTCACCATATGAATCTAAAGTGAAACAGAACACTAGTTGTGAAGTCAGTCTGGAAGTCATGGTCCCAGTAACTGCAGTCACTGTGCACTGCTGAGACACAGGTCTGTCCCACCTGAAGGCCATGTTGGCTCTATAGGCATGATCTTACGTTTGCTTGCAACATCAGGAAAAGATGCCTAATCCCTAAATTGTGCCAGATGTTCAATTATGGGAGCTTTTACATTGAATTTCACATGGCAGGCTGAGATGCAGTAGCATGTTCTGTGATCCAGCAAAGCAAAATGTCACTTCCCTGTGTTGGCAACTTTAAGTATATTGGAGTCCAGGCTGAAAATTTTCCCATCCTAGCAGCTGGGGAGCAAGACACTGAACCACAGTTGTAGTTCTTGCATTCATCTGCTCATCTCTACACTGCTAACATATGCCGCAATTTTATACTTTTATGTCAAAGACTTCAACATCAGTTTCTGCTCCTGTTTCAAAACTCTGTCTCCCTCTACTTTTGTTTAATTCATCCATAGAGAAAGACTCTGAGTGTCATCTGCTGGGCTACTTGCCCAGATGGAAGTAACTCACCCTTAGCACCTAGCAGAGTCCAGAGCTTTCTCTGACAATTCCTGGATCCTCCTGCCCTTAGTAAGTACTTTACCATACTGCAGTGAAAACAAGGATTACATTTGTAACCTTATAAATGTAATAGCACAATATGATTTAAAACCACTTTGAAATTCTAGTTAGACAAAAATAAATTATCATTCAAAATTGGAAAAATACTATTAAATCCTCTCTATTTTTAAGTTGTGTGTAAAATTTATCTTTTGATATTGTGTTTCTCTTTTCCTTCACATTTTTATTAGGTCATCTGTTTTCTGACAGACTTTTTCTCCTTGGATTTTAAATTCTCATCTGCCTCAATCACTCTTACATCTTAATGATTAAAATTCTGACTCCCCAGTGATTTTGTTATTGACAGGTTCTTGAGATATGAGCAAGGTCAGGTCTGTCTATTAAAGAGAAATTAGTCTGTGTGGAAGAGATGGTAAGTATCTACCGGTATTACCTAGCAGCTGTTTTGCCACTAAAGAGTCTGTGTGTGCTCCTGGGTGAGAGTTTGCGTATTGCAATTTTCTTATTTCTTCCAGTAGTGCAGAAAAATCCCCAATTGAAAAAGCAGTCCACAGCATGTGGAAGTATCTCCTGTACAGGTGCACCTCTTCACCAGGTTTAGTTTGCAAAGGCTAATGGCTGTTCCAGGTCAAGGCATATGCCTGTTCTTTCTTGCTAATGTTTTTTGTGAATGTCTTGCATTTTTGGCTTCCACAGTAACTTCCACCTACAATTATTCCTGTTTTTTCACCAAAGATGTGGCTCCAAGCAAACACTGTGGTCATGTTTTTTTAAATGTTTTTGGAGTTTTATGCAAATGCCAGCTCAAGACTGTGTCAATACCATTGGGGCAGAATATGCCAGGAGGCCTCAACGCCCACTGAAACCAATGGAGTAACCGTGCTGGACTCATCCCAAACTTCAGTGACCACAGTCACCATGATGAAAAGTCCCAGTTTAGCACATAGATTAGAAATAGCTCATTTGATTTGCCCTATGCCTTGACTGGTTTAGGAATTTTGAGGATGGCATTTGTGCTGCCTGAGCTACCAATATGGAGTCTGGGACTTGGGTTTTTTTCTGGTCCTGCAGAGGGCCAGTGGGGCTCAGTAGGATTTCAGATTTCAGATCTCACTGCAGAATCAAGGCTTAGGAACTGGCACAAATGAAACTGCCTTCTCAGGGGCAACCAGAGGAGGGTGTTTAGATGTGTCTTCTGTTTTTTTAAATCAGTTTTGGAAAGACATAGACTGACAGCAGTTAGTAACTGTGGAGGCTGAGGGATAAGCAAAGGCTTAGGATGAAATTTAAGAAGCATCATGTAGTTGAGATGTTGGTTGGTTTTTTTTTTTTGTTTTCCCATGTTTTGGTAAAAGTGGTTCCTTGACCCATATTAGTCCACAGGATGGCTCCAGAAAATGCATTATTGCAATTGTAAAACAAAGCAAAAATTATATATTGTGCTACATCTATACGTGTGTGATTTTTCAGTGCCTTTTTCGAACTCAAATGTGAGGGTTGTCACAAGACTAATTGTATGATTTTATACTATTATTAGATTATTAGATTATTAGATATTACAGATTAGATTATTAGATATTAGAGAAGGAAGTATTGTACTGGTTGTCTCCTGAGTGCTTGAGTCCGTCTCAAGATAAAGATATGAGAAGTTACTGCTTGTTTGCAGATTCCAGTTATTTGAGGCTTGGATTCCTATAAACTGAGCCAACATTGTTATATGTTATAAAAAGCTTAACACAGGCTTCAGATTCCCATTGTTGGTCAGAGAGTTACTGTTCAGCTCAGCCCTTCCTTCTGCATGAGCATGGAAAAGTAACTTATCTAAAGGTATTTGAATGTTGGAAATAACTGTGGAAACCTTGCTAAAACACTAGCAGTTATATATAAAAGTAATATAAACGCAACTATCTAATTGTGTTAAATAGAGCCATTATGAAACTGGCAACACTAGAAACCCATACTAGAACTAGTTATCTCTGAAGTAAAAGAACAGGGCTTAAGACTATAAGTGAGAAACACCTGAGATTTACTACAGAATACCTGAGCCAAAGACACTTCTACTGAGACACCTGGTGGGTCTTTTGATAGACTTTCTGTGAAGCTAAGAGATGTGAGCATCCTCCTGCTCTTCCAACAGCCTGCCCTGAGGTGCTTCCTCCTGTGCTGCTTTGGGTGTTGAGCCACACTGGCTGCCCAGGCACTGTTGTATGTCTTCAGCCATTCCTGTGGCCTTAGCTACAAACAGGGTTGTGAACGTTTAGTGATCTTCATTATAGCTCTAAGTACCCTTAAAAGGCAATATAACTGTGCACTTACTTGCCCAGTAGATGTCTTCCAGCATAGGAAGGGTGCCATGACCTGCCCTATCCTTGCTTTCCCCTTCTGCTATTCCCCACTAGACCCTGTCACCCATGATAGCCTTTTGCATTCCAGCAGTGGGAGGAGCAACACAGGACATGTTATTCAAGTATTTAGGATGCTCCAGAATGAAAAGCTATCCAGAAATCACAACTTTCACTGTTATGATCAATATTGCTACATTATGGCCATTGCAAACTGCAAATGAAGAGCAGATCTGAAGATCATGCCTCTCATAGTGGGGGTCCAGGACTGGAAACCTAGTTCCTAACATGTGCTCTGACTTGTCTGTTATGGAAATGGCAGTGGCAGCTGTAATATTAAATACTTTGAGACCTCTGCGTTACTGATGTCAGGCAGCATTCCTGATGAATGAAAGACCACATCCAAATGCTGTTCTCCCTTTGCTTTCAGGCTGTAGCAAAGCTGATGTCTGTGGATTGCCGTTGTCATGGTGTTTCTGGGTCCTGTGCTGTGAAAACTTGTTGGAAAACCATGTCATCCTTTGAAAAGATTGGACGGTTTTTAAAGGATAAGTATGAAAACAGCGTACAAATATCAGACAGACTTAAAAAAAAGCTACGCAGGAAAGAGAAAAGCCAGAGAAAAATCCCAGTTGGAAAAGAGGACCTGCTGTATGTGAACAAGTCACCCAATTACTGTGTCGAAGACCAAAGATTGGGGATCCCTGGCACTCAGGGAAGAGAATGTAACCGCACCTCGCAGGGACCCGAGGGCTGTAACCTGCTGTGCTGTGGGCGCGGGTACAACACCCACGTCGTCAGGCACGTGGAACGGTGCGAGTGCAAGTTTGTCTGGTGCTGCTACGTGCGCTGCAGAAGGTGTGAGACCATGACCGACGTACACACCTGCAAGTAAGGTGTAGTACAGGAAACACGGCCCAGCCATCCACCCTGTGTGGTGCACACAGCTGCTGCAGGGGCAGCAATCACTGTCACCATGTGGGATTTCAGAGGGATCGGCCTCAGGGGGAACAGGTACTGCCAGACAGTGGGTAGTCCAAGCATGCCTCGACTGAAAGGACAGCTGTGTAAACATCAGGCTGCATGCAGGGACAGCTTAAACAGCAAAAAGGACTCCTGATGACACATTTGAACGTGTTACTCCATGAGCAGGGACAGATGCTTTTCACAAAACTTCGAAAACTTTTCAAGAATTTAATAGACACAATGTCATGAAGATCCATGTGGTGGATAGGTACAGTGGAGAAATCTCAAGATCTCATTAGCCAGAGCCTGAAGAGTTAAGAGGATTTATAAGACACATTAGATATAGTCCTTATGTCTCTGCTTTTAAAACTGGAACTAGATGGATCCACTAGATAGTTCATTTCTGCAGACTTCAGAAAAACCCACAAAGATAGGGAAAGGGTTCAGCTGTTGACCACGAAGAATTTGCTTTGCAGCCATTCAGAAAAGTGCCTTCTGCATACTGTGCAGAAAAGCGTCGGGAAGTGAGGAATGCATGTGACTGCAGAGAGCTCAGTAGTGTCTGCCTGGAAAACGAGGAAAAGCTGTGCCCAGGGGAGAGAGGCAGGAGCACAGCTTGGTGAATGTGAATGGGTTACCAAATAGCAACCTCAGGATTTTTAACAGGATGTTCTTCAAACACACAAGGGAGAGGTCTGAGAAGGGACAGAAATGCAGTTTGATATTTGAAGGAAATAAAACCCTCTGCAGGCATTTCCTGAGTATCTGAGCACACATTTTATGAGTCAGCTGGTTGTCACTCCACTCTTGAATTCTATGCAATAACCTGCCACATTCAGCCATCTCACTGGTGGTTCACCATCATTATCAAAATTAACCACATGAGATTTAGCCCAAAGGAATCTGCCATAAAACAAGGGATTTTTTAAAAACATATTTTCTTCTTAGAATCAGCAGCTAGAATTTTTTTATTAGGCTGCATCCTCAGTAAGTTGACTGCACAATGTTATTTATGGATTGGCACACACCACTAAGGTATTTAAACTGTTAATGATAACATTGTCTCCATGTGTTGGCTAAATTTTATTTTACGTCTGTAAAAGGTTGTTTATTTTTATTCAGTGATTTAATGCCTGGCTTTAAAGCATCATGCGAAAGGATTACTGTTGTTTAATTGTGCAAAGTACTATTTTTGATAAAACAAGAACGTTTATATTTTGTAAATATTTAAATTATGCAAGTTATGAAAAAGGTTTCCAAAACTAATGTGATAAGACTACAGCCCTTGAGATTTGTTGGGTAGATATTTGTTAATATTGTAGTAGCCTTTAACTGATTTTTATTGGCATGGGCTGGGGGAAAATTAATCAGAGAACAGCATAAATGTTAGGGTTTTTTATCATCAGGGTGGTTATAACTATTGCAGTTCATACACACTTATGAGAAACACTATGATTTTCTAAATGGTCAGTTAATTAGTATTCTGCATGCTTTATTATTCTCTTAAATGCATTTTACTGACACTGAAATCCCACTTCTGCACTAAGTACTCCCACTGAAATCAAGGGAACTTGAAGGATTTGCAATCCCTTAACTTCTTTCATACTAACAGCCAGTTTTTAGAAACTTGGGACAGTTTGGCTGAGGCTTTCAAAGTTACTTTAAAAAATTTATTTTCTAATTGTCAGTTTTTTCCCAGGAAAGATGGTGTCCAGATTCTGAACTGTCACTCTTTATTGGATACATAGGCCAGGAAGAAGGAAACAAAATCTTCTATGATGCGGTATTTCACTGCCCTATGTAGATTATTTTAGGAACATCCGTTCAGCAGCAATGAAGTCCATTATCTGCTATTTGGACCTTTACTCCACATTTGGCCAGTCCATCTCCATCGTCCTGACCAAGTTATTATCCTGGGACCACAAAATCTGCTGTCTGTGGGAAGGGTGCTCAGCATGCCAGTAAGGCATTGTCACAGGAGGTTTCAACACCTTCTCTATGAAAACTTGTGAAAAATAGGGAGGACATATCGCTGTGGAAGACACTGAAGAAAGAGTTGTGACCCCAGGTGGGTTCAGCAGTGAAAATAAACCCACAGGTTCCTCATGCTGTGCCACAGGCCGATTGGCAGCATGAATGGGAGATGACTAAACAGCACTAAGTCCAGACAGAACAGTATCGTACTCTCTGCTGAGACCATACTTGGGATAATACAATTTTGACCACTTAAATAACCTTGAAATATTATTTGAGCTCAGTAGTTTGTTGTTTTTGTTTGTTGTTTTTTTTTTCCTGTGCACTGATTGCAAGATCAGCAAGAGAAAGAGAATTAAGTATCTGCTTTGCCTCCCTCCAGGGATCAGAAACTTCCCAGAAGATGGAGCAATTTCCATGCATTTTACATAGCAGACAATGTAGTTGAACTATTACTCTGTGCTCTGTGCTGATCCCTACCTCTCTCTGTATATATTCTAATGCCCTGAAACAAAGGTTTCATATCTGCATACTTCAAATGATAATAAACAGATGATGTTCATTTTATTAACTAATATACTACAAAACATTACATAAGGTGTAATTATCTACATGGTGTGTTAGGTCCTTCTGAAGCATCTATGAGAGCTAAGATATAAAAGTCAGAAATCAGGACATCCACCAAGTTTTTCAATGGGATGGTTCAGATGCCAAGACCTGAGAACTTGTACTGATGAAAACAATGTTGAAACATTCAAGGCTGAAAAGGATAATCAGAGAAGATTGCTGTAGCATTTGGTAGGAAAAAACATTTGCAAGCCATGTTCCACAGAAGATAGCACTCTCTTCCACTGCCATCCATCAATCTCAAAGAGGAGTCGTGATTCCTCCTTGGTTTGAAGTGCCTTTTTTTCATGATTTTGCATGAGCCTGGAGCTATATCATGCTATGAACAACACCCTAAGAAAGGAACAGACCTTTCTGGGGCAACAGGTTTACAGATTTAGATTATAGCAATTGAAATACAAGAGTGAAGGAACTGGTTTGCATGTTCTGGAGAGAACATAGGGCAAGCAATAATGTAAAAAGACACCTAAGTGGAGAGTCACATGAGCCAACTCACCTAGATGGACAGTTAAGCACAGGAAGTGATATCTTAGGAATCTCTTTTAACATGAGTCTATGAAGGATGCCTTAGAGCTTTGTAACAATGAAAGGGATAACTACAGATACAGAAAGGAGGAACTAAATGTGGCTTTAATGTTATCAGAAATGCCAAGAAACATCTCGAGTAGAGTATGTTTTCTCTTGCCATTCTTCACTTTTTCACCCCCCAGGGAGGTAGGAGCAAGATGTGGCTGAAGCTCAGGTGTTTGTGCCCTGTTGGCCTGTTGCTCAGAGGGTGACAAGCAGGGTTCCCTTGTATCCCTTGTATAGCATCAGGAACCACTGACACCCCCTGATGTCACTGAACAGGTCAAGAGCTGTTCTCACATTTTCCTGCTTCAGCCTCAAAGCTCCCATCCCTTACAGCCTCAAAACTGAGGATTTCATCAATAAAAAGTCCTTTGCTTAGTATCCACCTTAGCCATGACCCAAGTCAGTTGGGAGGCACTGCAGCCCTTCCCACATCCTACACAGGAAAGTCAGTCTGCACATATGGTGGCAGCATTATTTTCCCTTCTGAAATTGCCCACCTGGCCTCTTATTTTATTAATACACTTATTCTTGAAAAACACTCAGACTGCAGAAAACCCAAACACTTCAGGAGACATTACATACACATCAAGCATTTAGCAGTCAATTCAATGTTTGAGGAAACTAAGTGCCACAGTAAGACATCTGGAAAGCAAAACACACTGAGCAAAATAAAGCCTTTTCCAAACTGGCAATCAGGAAACTAAGGCTGTAAAAGGGTCTGCTTTTTCCAGAGGGGGAAAAAAAAGTTGGATTATGAAAGACACTAGGGAAGGTCCAGAGGGTACATCGAGGCAGACACCTCCTTCCATTTCTTTCTTTGGACTCCTATGAATCCATATAAAGCAGCACTAGTAAAGCAGTTAAGAGTTGTGTTTACATTGAAGTCATCTTCAGGTGCCTTGAATCCCAGCTGGATTTTCCTTGGTGAAAATTAAGTTAAAACATTCTTGTGTCCTTCCCCCTCTCTTCTCACAGCTCTACTTTTTGAAGTAGATATATCTCACAACCTTTTACTTCCCTTCCCTTGCTGCTGTTTTCTCAACAAGTCTGCAAGATGCTGCAAAAATTCCCATCACCGTGTAGAGGAAAATATGGATCCTGAAGCTTTGTCACACAAAAAGGTATTTGTATACCTGTACCATTGTCTTTGCAACTGATTTCCTATCCCCAGCTGGAGAGAGTGCAGAATAGTCACCTTCGTGCTTGGCAACTCCAAATGAAATGCAGATAGAGTACCAGAAAGTCTTGCTGATTTCAGAATTCATCTCAGCAGCAAGATACTGTGACTTGCCCACTCAGGGGAGATCTTGCAGCAAGTCAATAGAGCATGATGATGGAGGAAAGCAAGGGCACCCCATTTGTGTGGCCACTCCGGTATGACTTTTAAATATTTGGCAAGAGTCTTATTCAATAGGATAGCATATAGTGGTGAGGACACAGCTTAGAGAGTAAGAGGAAGATTTCCACCAAAATTTTAAGAATCAAATTATTTAAGATGTAAAAAAAAAAATTCTGCCATTTTATTTTTTAAAATTCATTGCTTAAAAGGTTTGCTGCAGGTACACCTTTAAGGGGTTAAGAGAATCATGATATATTTACTCAACTTGGATTGCTAATAAAGGCACACATTCTCTATTTAATTTTGTAGAGGAAATTTGAACTTTTTTATTTGAAGAAAGATTAAATATTCATTGGCCAAAAGAATGAAGACAAGCGTAGTCCAGGGAAACTACTAATGCAGCCAAATAGGGTTTCTTCCTCTTAATACTCTGCTGAGTAACTTCAAAATTATTTTGGTATTATTCAGGATTTCAGCATAGCCAATACTGGCATAAACACCAACAGAACTGCTTTTCTGTGAAAATTCCAGGAATTACACATTTAGTTTTTCACTACAGCCTTAAGTAATGGAATAGAATTTCAAACTGATTAGAAAAAGGGATTTTACTTCAATGAAAAAATACATATGATTTTAACACATCCTCCTACACAGGAAAATCTGCAATATTTAACAAAAGCACTATGTCAGATGCATTTATAGCTACTTTACATTAATATTGCGAGAAACCCACATTATTTAAAAAGCTAGTTAAACATAGAGAACAACTCAGAATCCATTCTTACTCTGGTATCAGAGATTATCTATTTTCCTTATAAGGCAATACTCAATATTGCTTGAAATTTTTAGTGCACAGAATTTGACTCAGAAAACATCAACAATAATACTATTTCTAATGCCTCTATGTTAAACTCACTGTGAGTTCCTGAAAAATCCTTTGTGGCTTTTGCCTCATAGTACTAGCTGGAAGTTTTTGAGGAACATACCAGAATTTGACACAAAGCTCCAAGAGATTACAGCCAGTCCCGTGCCAGCCCTAATTTTGTGAATATGGACTCAGTTCCTGAAACATAGTTTCAGGAAAAGTTCAAGCTGGCCCTACTTAAAAGAAATATAGGTTTAGAAAGAAAGCAAGGTCTTCACACAGCTCTAATATAAGCTAAAGAATAAGGCCACTTAAACTTGGTCCTTCTTTTTTTTCATTAAAAAAAGGATGAAGGAAACATCATCAGTTAAGTTTACAAGTCACACATTGCATAACCCAAGACACAATGCTCCCTCTGACATTCTACTGAGGAAGAGATTGCCTCAGCTTGTGAGAAGTACTGTATATGGTAAAGGTGCACAACTGTGTACCCTGAAACTCTCACTAGAAGGCAGTATGCCTTCTAAGAGTCTCTTTGTGATGGGAAATTCATTCCTGATGTTAGAACTAAAAGAGGAAGCTCTTCCATTATGCACATTCACTGCGTGACCAGACACTGCAGCTGAACAGCCACAATGGAGAATCAATGGTTAAGCAGCAGTACAAAAGCTGCAATAAAAAATAAAAAATTAGCCACAGTACTGCTGCTGAACATGCCAGGCCCTTCTATTAAGTAAACGCTTTCAAGTACAATCACACATACTATTTATATTTACCTTAGTTCATCCCCTAAAGATAGAAAAAAAATTTCTCTTGTGCTTTTCATGGCATATCTGTTTTATACTATCATGTAGTCTTCCTTTGCTGATTATTCCATTTTGATAGGGGACTACAAAATAAATTTTTTAAGCACTTGGCATTAGAGCAACCAAATAGTTTTAATAAAAATTGATGCTGCCATTAAAAAGGCAGAGGATAACAAAAGTTAAAGCTCCTTATTAATGTATTACTAAAATCTACAATATTCCACCAAGTTTACATAGTCACAGCAACATTGCACTGTTAAGAGGACAGTACATTTGTCATGATCTGTTTATTGTCCACATATGCAATTTATTAGCCAGTTATCTACACGTATTATTTACCACAGGCAAACTAAATACTGTGCTTTTAAGAAACCTGCATAGAAATGATTGGATGTTTCTTTTATTTTGGACATATTTACAAAAAGAATTTATGTGTCTTAGCAATAAATAATCTCAATATTCAAAATGTCAGTGCTCATGCACAGACTGACAAGATGGCTGCATGCTTTAAAAATACTTTTTACAGTACAGTCTTCTTCATAGCCCTCTCTCTAATAATAGCAGAAAGTGCTTTTTCTTCCATATTCTTTCTCCTTTTCTTCTGTTTTAATTTAGTCTTGCTTCTGAGGGATACAGCCTTCCATCTCAACAACTTCTGGCCAGCCTTCATACTTGTTTGTGTCCTTGTTATTCTTTATATGCTATAAATGAAAAATATTAATGCTGTCAACATGAAGTCATTTATTCTTTTGCTTTAACTCGTAGCTTTAAGACAGATATTTATTTTCAGGCCACGGACAAAGAAAAAACATTTTTAACTTCTTGTGCTTTGAATCAAATATAACAATCTGAAAATATTCACCATTTAAAGTAACTTGCTCAGACAAATATATGGTAAAAAGTTAAGCCATACAGGGAAAACATTTTAAAATTTTAATATAGATGTTTGCTTAGGAAGAGAGAAGCAAGGAAATTACCAACTGCATTAAAGCAGTTAATAGGTAAAAATAAATAAGGATACTAAATTTACAAGGCAATGAAAACAAATAGTGAGATTTGAAAGAACATTTTATTTGTCCACCAAGCAACCATCTGCAGTCAGGTAAGACATTATTGCCTCCAAGACTCTGCCACTGCTTCTGCACTTAGTTTGACCTCTCTTACAAAGATGGCAGAAGAAAACACATCTTCCTTACTAGTGCTAGTACAAAGCTACTTTTACCAGAAATTAAAGGCAACATTGACACATGCTGAATTGTAACAGCTAAAATATGGGAATATATTCTATTTCACATATTTTGAGATGGCAGCAATTTAAGAGGAGAGCAAAGCTAACAGCTGGAAACACAACTACACACTTATCTCTTGGAAGTTCACTATTCTTAGTGCATCTAAAATACAACTCAGGCAGGAAATTTTGAATTCTTCAGTTTAATTTGATTCATTAAGAATAGGAATAATCTAGTTACTGGCATAGTAAGATTTACACTATATCATTTTTTTTCTTGTGTATGAGTCGCCAAAGAATCTTTTTTTGTATGTTTAAAAGGAGGAGGCTACTCAAGGAAATAACACTGTGTGCCAGTACTGCAATTGATATTCATCTTGAACAAATGCAGGGCACTTATAAAATGTGCTATGCCTCTATTAATGCAAGCTGTTAAATTCCAGGAAGTTATAGATTCACAAACCTGTTCAAATGGACTTTTGGTCTTGATTCCTTTTCCACCACAGAAGACCCAGTTGTCTCTGAAGCCAAGGTTAGTAATGGATGTGCTTCCTAATTCAGCAATCAGTTTCCGTGCTTCCTCATTAAGCCTTGAAAAAAACAGAGAAGTTCAGTATGTGAATAAAGTACATGCCCTTACAGCTTTCACTGTTCAGTGAACCAGTCTGCTTTGATCTTATTTAATATAGTTTAAGTCAGTCAATATTGGGCAAGATCTATCTTTCAGAATCAGATAAGGCTAGTTCTGAAATCACCTGATGCAACAAGCACTGCTCTTTCATACTATAATCTCAAGGAACCAGGATATAAACCTATCACTACACCAACAAAAGCCAAGAATTCTCTCCTGTGAGAATTTATACATCTCAACTTCTGTTAGCAGTTCTCAAAGCAACTAAAAAAGTCAGCCTTTAAAGTAAACATTGTTTGCAGGCTTAAGCTGAAGTCTAGATAAAGTAAAAGCTATTTTAGATTAGAAGAACGAAATAAATATCTGAAATAAGTTCTCATCTGCTTGGGGCAGTTAATTCAAAATTCAGAAAGCTGCCTCACAGCATGTTTCAGTGCCTGCAAACCCAACTAGGATAATTTTAGTATCAAAAGGAAAACAGTTCTGTAGGATATCATTCCAAAATATCCAAATAACAGTTCTTAATTTCTTCCTTTAGGTTACTAAATGTGCCTGATTACCAAACAAGACACAAAACTTCTGATTACTACCACCAATTAATATATAGCTTTATGACTCACTTGAGCCAAAATTATGAAAATTGTTTAATACTGTTATTTACCCAATCCATACTCCAGCCTTCTGAAGCATTAGGGCTGCTTGATTCTTCCCAATTTTGTTTCCAAGAACTGGCATTTATATTTACTACCAACTACCAGTGGTAGTTGTAGTACTGTCAGTAAGCAGTAGCTCCTGTCTGTCAGCATGACGAGGCCAAATACAACTTGTTTAGCTGTATTCTATCTACATAGAAACATTAAAAGTATCACCTGTAACATGATTACTGAAGCAAAACTAACCCTACTTATCATCTAAAACGTTGAAGAAAGGGAAGCAGGTAAAATGTAAAGTAACAAAACAAGTGAACAGAACAGAGAGAAGATCCAACCTTAGCTAAAACCCGAGAAAACTACTTTCTTCTTTCCTAAAAGCAGTGAATGTAAACACACTTGACTATTTACTGTGATGATTCCATACTGCAAAGTCAGGCCTTAGTCACAGGGAAGCTGATTATATATCAAAAATACAGGCAACTTGTGGATAACAAATTGAACCAAATGAGGGAAAAAACTGTACAGACCACATTAACAAAAAAGTTAATTATTAGTAAAACAACAGAGGAAAAAGAAGTTTGTTTTTCACAGTGAAAAATAATCCTGTGGATAGGATGACTTAAGGTGAGGAGTAGATTATAATAAACGGTGAAAGTTGGAAGACAATGCTTTGAGAGACCTACACCCTCTTAGGCTACATTTAGATTAATAAATAGAATAGCTTCAGGGTGAAACAGTAAAATACTGAGGCCAAAAAATACAAGGCTTACACCAGTAACCTGTGTGACTTTAAATGAAAGGACACAGGCAAGGCAATCCTGTAACCACCAAACTCTGTCTTGGAGTTGATCTGAAGAAAGTGCTGGATGGGACAGACACTTTCCAGAGTATGTTCTCATAATCATGTTCCTATGTCTGGACCTATCTGAATTCACTAGCCTAAGACAGAATGAGCTATCAGCAATACCAAAATCAGCACACCTATATCTGCTTAGTTTTAATTTTTGTTGAGCCCAAATCACATCTGCATTATAAAACTAATAAACTGAAAGTAGTTTCAAATCTGTCACCTTGGAAGAAAAAAATCTTATTAAAAGTGGTTGTGTAATAATGTATTTTTTTTCAGTATGAAACAGCATGTAAAAGTTTAAGCAACATTTGCTGTTTAAAATCAATTACATACTTGGTTGCACCATCATCATACGTTGCCATTAACACAATTGTTCCATCCTGGATGGTCTTCAGAAATTCAATAAGTGGTGCCACATCTGAAAAGAAAGAACATAAAACTGTATAATAAACAACAATTCTCTATTTAAATACCGGCAATGTTTTCTGCAAAGACATTACTTTTAAGAAGATTTGTAAAGATAATATTTATATATATAAAATAGATACAATATTTGTAAATGTATCTTTATAAAAAGATGTGGAGTGAGAGAAAGCTAAAATGCAGAGAACTCCTATTCTATAGAAAGAGTTTAATCCATATCGTGTAAAGACATAACTAATGAGAACTACTCTGGAGAACAAGTCTGTTTGATTAACCACACCATTCCCTCCCACCTCAACTATTTGTGTTTCTTTAAAGGTGCACTCTCCTCACAAAGGTAGAGGTGAAGCACTCTGTTAACTATCACCTTAAATCACACAGCAAATGGAGTCTGTACAAGAAGGAAGAAAAAAGCACATTTGTTTCTCTCTGACCAGTGTAATTGCACCTACCTCCTCCCCACATGTCAAAAAACTTAGTATCTAATAATTCTCCTGTTTTACCTGAAGGAAAAGAGAAAAAGAAACAATTGATGCCATCATATATAGCCAAAACTATTTTACAGATAACATGCCCAACTCCTCTAACACTCTTTCAGACAACGTGCTGCAGAAGAAACTAGATAAATGAATTATGGTAACTTTTCTTTTATGGAAACAGTGTAGTTGTTTGTGAAAAAGTGCAGGAAGAGGTAAGAGGAAAAAAATGAGAAGATCCACAAAAGTGTTGGAGGCCAGGCTGGATGCAGCTTTAAGCAACTTGGTCTAGTGCAAGGAGTCCCTGCCATGGCAGAGGGGGTTGCATCTTAAGGATCCCTTTAAGCACAGGTCATTGTGTGATTCTAGACAAATTTCTGATTTTGCTTGAAGTGGAAGCTAAAATAAATGATAATACCCACACAGGCTCTAAAACCAACAAAGCATATTCAGTTCATATATCTGCTTTTTTTTAATGTTGGTTTTGCAAAAATAGACAGTACAGCTTTAGACTGCCTTTCATGCAACATGGAAAGTCAAAGATTAAAAATGTTTTGCTATAGACTGGAAATTTTTAAGTGGATTTAAACATCCAGAATAAATAGAAAAAAGTGGACAATATACTATATCTCATTACCTTTTATTATTATGCTGTCTACAAAGAGAATTTGATGGAAGGTGGAGTTCTTTAATATATACATTCATTTAAAGTTTGGAACACAGAGAGAAAGAATGGAGCTATAAAATACGAAGATAGCTACTTTGGTTTTGAACAGATTGAGTCATTTTAGGAAAGCAACATAGGATTAGGAAGTATTGTTGAAGTTATACTTTAGATGATGTAAATCTGAGTACAATCCACAAATAAGAATTTATGTTGCAGCGAAATAACAAAGTACTATCAGGAATAATTTCCTACACATTAAAGACAAATATGCTGGTGCTGACATTCAGTTCAAGGTAGCACACAGCTAAACTTGTTAGGTTTTAATGAAAATTATGAACCCTGAACACAATTACCTAACATGGTGTATTTATGGACAAGATCTATAGACCAAATATTCTGATACAAGTGAGGATATAATGAACTGGTCTTTTTATGCAGTAACAAAACTGTTAAAGATGTTAAAGAAGTTTCACTGAAAACAGAGCAACAAAAGAATACAGACTACAATTTAATTAGTGGTGGTAACACACAAGGTCAAAAGAAGTAGCATGCATTTTTCTGTGCATTAGGAATTTATGTGATGTATCAACAAGGCAGTCACCACAGAACCCCATGTTACTATTTTTACAACCCATTTTTAGAAGCAGAAATGCACTGAGTTTATCTGCTTTGTAACAAAGTGTCAGTATCTGACATTATCTCAGTATAAATAAGCTGAATACTTCCTTTTCTCCTTGGTGCTTGACTTTCACCACCGCATAATATTTCACCTTACATTTGAGAAAACATCTTAAAATGAAAACAATCTGCCTCCTTAAAATGTCACTTACCATTGACCAAGGCAATATTTATTCCTCTGCCAACATTATTTTTAACTCCACTCATTAAACTGAAACAAAAGAAATATTTTGATTTTTAATTAGACAATCTTCTAATGTGAAATATTTGTTTATTTAAATAGGACCAAGGTCTAAGAGAGACATAGGCATGTTCATGAATAAATAAAGCAAAATCTCCTTGAACTAATCTGTGTTCTCAAAGCACCATTGAATTAAGAATAATACCTCAAGTATCCCCAGTTGTATTGATTTAATTTGATTGCTTAATATATAGATATACTTTGAAACTATGATTAAGTGTCACAAAAAATACCATTATTTATGTAGTTATGTTATTAATGTATTAAAAAATAACCAAATATTAATTTGTGGAGCTCAGCACAGCCACATAACCAATATTTTAATCTTCCTTTTGTAAGCATACAACAAACAAAAATGTGTTAATGAGTTAAAAAGCTAACCAAATAGAAGCATTTAAAATTCAAATCAAAATGGTAAATGGTAATGGTAAACCACTTAGCTACTCATACAATTAACAGGAAACCTGTTAAACTGCAAGAAAAATAGTTAGTACACTGATGGGACTTAAAGCAAAAGTTACATACAGTCTTGGACTACAACCACATATCTCCAAAAAATGTCACAATCTCTGACAGAAATGTCTTTACCAAACTCAAGAGGGGCAAAGGGACTGAAGAGTCCCCTTATGAAATAGGAGCCCTTCAGAGCGGTAAAGAAGAAGAAACAGGAATGTTATGATTTAGGTAGGATGCTGTGCCACCTTAGACCATGGTGGCTGTACCACTCCAGTGAGAGAAGCCTCACACCTCCTCATCCCTGTTCACTGGCAGCTCACACAGTGTGAAGAATTCTGTTCTACCTTCAGGCCCCAAATATCCCAACATTAACATTTTGAAGCTGGGATTAAAAGAAGTAACATAAACAGGATAAATACACATTTTGAACAGTTACATAATTTAAGATAATGAAGAAGCCTTCAGCTGAGATTAAAGAAAGCATCTCACCAAAAGTATATAGCTGCACACATCCTTAGTTACAAACACATTCTAGAAGATGCTCTAATTCCAACCCTGATCAGGATTTTTTTAACCTCCCTAGCTGGCTTTAGGAAGGGGCTGCACATGTGTACAATTCTGTTATGTTCAAAGTTTATTCACATTTCTTCTGCAGTAGTATGATTTTGTGTTCATGTCTGTACACCTGCTCTAAGCAATGCATTCTTACACACACAGCTTCCATGTCAGCTTTCTCATGCTAACTTCCTAGTGACAGGCTAAAAAAAAAGAAACAGTCTATAGTAGAAATATGTCAAAATCTTCCTCTATGGTGGTCTCTCTTGCACCCAGGATGAAGACAGAAGCTAAAATTTAGAGGAATGACAAACTGAATAGACAAGTAGCAGAAACAGACTCAGTATTCAGAGAGGCTGTGAAAGACTACCAGAAAAAGCAAACTCTTGGCAGAGTGAATTTAAAAGGTTTTAAAGAACTAGTAACCAGAGATGATAGAGTTCATACTCTTCTGTTAGTCCGTTAAGTTACATCTTCTGCCAAAAAACTGTGATTTAAATTAAAACTCTAATTCAGTAATTTCTGAAAGAAAATACTTGAAATTTTCTGCTGAAATTCAGAATTCAATTCTGGTTAGTAGGAACTCCACAAGTATTTTAGCCACTGGAGGATCATTTCTGCTCTGATCATGTGATTTTCATGTCATGTCTGAACATCCATTCTAAACAAGAAAAACATATGGCAAATAAAGACTGGATCATAAATGAATAAAGGCAATGAACTCATTCTTTTCCTCCTGCACAATGTAGTGGGAATTGAATTTACCAAAAAGAATAAGAACTTCCTCTCATTTGGACTACAAAATTCTCTGTAAATAAGTATCAGTGGAAAAATACCTAATACTGAAGTGACTAGACACTGAAACTCCACACATGCATAAAGTTATAATGGATTCAGATAACAAAATCTACAATTGTGAATACAAGGATTACTAGTTACTAAAGGAATATAGTAAGTACAACCCTGCTATTGGGTTACTGTGGACTATCGTGCAACTGGCTTCTTAAAAAAATAAAACTGCATGGAGAACTTGCTGGTAAAGAAGTCAGTATAGCCCCTTCTAAAAAGCCCATGAAGTAGCAACTACAATATTTAATATTTTGATGATGAGTTCAGCATGTTTTTTCTAATTTGGATTATGGCCTCCCAATATAGAACAAGGCTATAACTGTACTTGTATAAAGCAGAACTCCTGTTTCACATTAAAATATCTACATAATAAAAAACTGACAAATTACTTGCATTCTGAATTGTATCAGCAACTTTAGTGCTTTCATAAGTCAAGTGACATCCTTATATTTAATACATAGGAAAATACTCTACTCTGCATTTATCTTTCACCAATTATGAAAACTCATTCCTCCTGTCCTGTCTTGGAAGTAAGAAGAACACAAAGTTTTCAGAAAAAGAAAAACCTTTTTGTGGGTGTGAGTTCACAAATTATCTCTAAAAAAAAGCTACTCAAGAGGAAATGAGTTTTTTTCAGAGCTCTGATATATTACTTGCTACATCTGAGACAGCTTGTGCATCGTGAAACACAACAGGCTGCAATGTGACAGCTTCTCACAGGAGGGCAGCCCTTCATCAGTTTTAGAATTCTTCCAAGAATTTACAGTCAACAAGTTGAGAGCTTTTGTAAGAGAAATAAAATCTCCTATGAGCAAAGCAGGAGATCATATAAAATCAATCAAATTTTCTGGTGGACACTTAAGACAGACATGACCAGTTTTCCTCTGAAGGAATTCAGAAAGATGTTTGCCAAGGAAAGCTGGACTTTAAAATCCAAGAGCTGTGCACTAAAGTGCACGCTTAGAAGACTTCTCCAAGCAACTATTTTTTTTCATCACTTTCTTCAGCAAAATATCTATTAAAGGATTTTTCCTTTTTTTTGGACAGAAATAACAAAACTCTTCTTAATCAGTCAACAAGACATTAAAACAAAAAAAAGTCAAAAATCCCAAACAGAACAAATGAAATTAAAATATTACTTGCATTCTCACTTTTAATCATTGAATCAGCTTAAGTCTTCACAGATATTAAGCTTCCTATATTAAGCAACCAGAATGAGACTGTAGCATGTTTTGTAACACCAGCAGAGATAAAATGCTGAGATTAGATAAGCTTGCCCAAGGTCACCAAGCAAGTCACCAGTAAGATTGGGTGGCAGCAGGAGCAGCCTGGAGTCCGGATGTGCCAAGGTGAGCTCCTGCTAGCACGTGCTCCCAGCTACACCAGGATGCTGTGCTGCAGACTAACTCCCACACAAGCCAGCAAGCTTGAGCTAAGCCAGCCTTACACAGGAGTGCTACTTAGTGCTAAAAACAGTCTTCTCTCTAAGATCACTTGAGACCAGTCTTACAGTTATTTTAGAGAGTAAAGTGATGGAAAATGCTACCAATACATTTTTTCCTCTTATACATGAATTATCCTATTTATTATGTGAAGTTCTGTTGTTCACAGAGAAGTTGCCATTGACTCTAGAATTCATTAGCACCAGCTGCTGTACGTGCTAACTGTACTAATATAGTGTGAGCTGAGAAACAGCAAAACTGGAGTAGCTTAAATGCACATGGAAGGCAAAGGAATTAAATATGACTGATACTAAAAAAAAAAACAAAACAACAACACTCTCCTTCCAACAACACTAACATGGTCTTAAACTGCTGATTTTATGTTCAAAGTGATCTAAGTATTTGAAAGAGACACTTAGAAACAACAGGGAAAAATACTTACACATTATCCTCTACACAAATTTTAGGTCCAACTACGTTCGCTGCTCCACTTGACATTTTGAATGCAAAATGCTTTTCTGGACAAGATTTGGAGATCCCACACTTGTATCTTGGAGGTTTTGTAGCTTTCAAAAGGAAATAAGTCAAGATTTTAGAGAACACCACAGGTAGGCTGACAGACAAATATCTTCTGAAGGAATTCAAAGAAGAGAGGAAACACAAACACTCTTGCATCTGTAGTTACATAGCAGTTTAAAATAATCTAAGTTCCTGAAGCACCTCATTATTTCAACTTCTTTTTGTCACCCTGCTGCTTGCTCTGGCGCTGTCATCAAAAGCCACAATCCAAAACTACAAAACAAACTTTACCAGAAATTTAGGAAAATCAGGAGAAGAGGAAAATTAGTTTCTGATTGCATTTGAAGTGTAATTAGGACTTTTTAACTATGAAAATTCATCAGTCTTTCTGTTATTAGTAAAAGCAAATCACAGCAGTAATACATGCCTATGAATACTCACAGCGTGCAGCTGCATCCAATGCTGATCTAGCTAAAATGAAAAAAGAAAGTATTATAAGATGTTACTATTAAAGTGTCATCTGCTATATCATGTCCTATAAATGTAAAATCTTTCTGTACCCCTATAAAAACAGACTGGTTGAAATGAAGTATCAAATACACCTGGAATATCATGTTCCAATTAAAAAAAAACTTTTATGCATTAGCGGAATGAAAGTGATTAGGAATCCCATTCAGAAGCACTGCTTTAATTTATGGCTCTTTGAGAGTCATGGAGTCAAAAACCCACAAGAGATCCAAAACCTCTGAGAATTTATGGAGTTCAGGGCATTGAAATGAAATTAATTCCCTCCTCACAGCCTCACTGAGATGGCATTCCTTTCCCCTAAACTGGAATCCTGCAGCTCAGGTGTATTTCAACCCAACCATTCATGACTCCCTTTCCTGAGATATGAAGAGACACAAGTGTCCCTATCAGGCACAATGACACCCCTGTCTCTTCAATGATTACTGAAGATGTATCTGCTGACTTGTTCAGATGGCAGCTCACACTGCAGTAATCCAGAGTTAAAGAACACAAAATTCACCTCTTGTTTGGAATATTTTTGGTAACAAAAAGCACCTTGAAAGAAAATTCTGGTTCAAAATAGACTCTGAAATTTGATATACCTCAACTGCTAATCTTTATCTGCATAGAACACTTGGGCACATCTGAAATGCTTTGATTACTGCACATTGAACTTAACACGGTAGCATACCTGCACAAGAGAAAAAGCCTCTCAAAACAAGGTCTAAGTCTCTTTAGCAGTAGTATGGCAGAGCACAAATTTCCAGAAATATGGTTCAAGTAAACTAATTTATTACTCTACACTAAGAATGCATTTCCAGTAAACAAAAAAAAAAAGCAGGTAAAATTATCCTTGGCAGACAAAAAAGTCAAACTAATTAAGAGAGTAGGTTAAATATTTCATACAGAAAATAATTTAACACACGTATTATAGATAAATAACAAGCACACATATTAAAGATAAACACAGAATTCTTAAGTTGACAAGCCTAAGGAAAAACTTGATAAAGGCTCAAGTAAATATTAATAAATGCCTAGAGAAAAAAGGTCACCACTTACCAAATATGTGTCCTAAGTTTGCATCCATTTTTATTTCAAACACTTGAGATATGACATAAAATGTCAATAAAAATATTGCTATGACTACTACCAACTTTGCAGCACCTATTAAGAAGTAGAAAAAAATTTCAAAAAATTATCTGCAAACGGTAACATTACCAAAATTAGCAACATGAGAAATGTGTACCAAATAACATCCTGGGGAACTCAGAAACAGGATGATCATTTGTGGTCCTACTAAACAGAATAAATCTGAAAAAACGGATGGATATTATAATGTAGGACGTAACTGCACAAATCCATCAGGTTGTCATACCAAATACACTCTGGTCTTAACTTCTCTACCTTCATGCTTGTCTGACACCATAGTACACCAATTCCATTCAGCAGCTAGGAGAAACCAGACTTCCATGAAAATCCAGCTTAACCAAATGAACTAAGATGATCTACCTGGCTTTGCCCAAAAGCAAAATTCCCACCTTCCCCATTCCACTTCCATGTTCTTAATCATAAGTACCTGGTTCCTCACTGTTCACAAATAATGTTTCCCCCTGCCCTCAAACTGAGATACCTCTGTTTTAATATATGGCCCAGACTGAGTGATTAGGGATCTGTTTATATACTGCAGGTTGGCTAATATGGTCAGTCAGCTCTGAGTATGACATAAAAAACCAAAAAACCAAAAAACAAAACAAATGAAAAAACACCCCCAAACAAAAAACAACAAAAAAAACCCAAATCAGTCATCCAGAAACAAGCATTCTCGCTTACTTTTCAAGAAATTTATATTAATGACCTTCAAAAAGCAAGTTTGACGACTCAAAGGCTATTTTAAAATAAGCAAGAAAAAGCAGTACCTCTCCCATTCCCCTTTTAATATATTGAAGTAGGCAGCTCTAAGTTTTAGAAGGCTAAGTTCCTGCAGTGCTGAGTGGTCAATCTACTTCCTAGGAGAAGAGCTGTAAGCACACAACCACAGCAGCTTACATCTGAAATGGAAATGTATGTGATACTGCCCCAAACCTCACAATTTTTAGAATAATTTGCAATACATTTTCACAGAATACTTCATTCTTAACTGACTGTAAAATACTGACTGAGAGAACAAGTCAGATGAGGAGGCATCTGATCAACCTCCTGCCTTCCTATCTTACTGCAGTATGTCAAACTAGTTGGAAGAATCAACCTTAAAGCATGCTCTTTTTTTCAGATTGCCAGTCAAATCCTTTAGAAAAAGCCAAACTTATATACTCCTGCAGATCTCAGACAGCTGCTGTGATGGGCTGCTTAGAAAATCTTAAAATAGGCAGATTACTCAGCCTTCACAAGGATGAGATGCTAATCAATCCTCTCAAAAGACTAAAAAAAGATAAGGGGATAGAAAAAGAAAAGAAAGATGAAGAAAGATACAAGGGTATTTTGCTTAAAATTTGGTCTTTTTCCTGTGTGACTACATACATATTATGATGTTAGAAAACACAGGTGCAAATCTAACTTAAAAATATTATGCTGGAACTCCAAAGATCACTGCACTTGAAAGGAAGGGAACCATGTGTAAGCATTGGAGAAACAGATGATCTGAACATAAGTTAAGCAATGGGGTAAAAGTTTTCCAAGCAACACTGCTTAAGACCACAAGATGGTACCAGATTTTGGAATGTGTCATCTAGCAAGTGGTATTTGGAGAGCATGTTTTAGTATATAGTATGTGAGATGAACCAGAACTCAGTCTGAGTACTAACCATCCCCTCTAATCTATATTCTGAGCTCTTCAACTGAGCTGCAAGTGCTCCTTTCAAAGGAACAATAAGAAATCTCCTAGAAGGTTCTTTAAGCATTTGAACCAAAACTGGCATGTTTGCTACAGGTGAAATATTCTATAGGAACTGCCATATCTACTTTATGGTTTTTAGCAAAAAAAATAGCTGGATGGAATGGAAAAAAAATCCAAAACCCAAACATGTTTGGAAAGTGATTTTCCAGATGATTCAGACACATAAAAAATGGAGCATTTTCCAGTTCTTTATCAGATTCACTTTAACAAATTGCTCCCAATAATACATATTGTGGTTAATAAAGCAAAATTAGGAGTAGTGACAAAAATTACATGCATTAACAAGCTCTTGGAAAAGGTGTCATTTTCTTCTAGAAGAGTCAATAGTTTCTCCTTCTGCAAAATAACACTGTAACCATTGATAAGAATGCCATGCACTGGAAACTCAAAACTGTTCCATTGCTACACAGGCTATTCTACCGTGACAAAATGTCTAAAATAATATTTTCGTTTAATGTTGTATTAGCAAAGATCTTATTTTTACAACCACTATACCTTCTGTCAACTAGAATTAGTTTCTTAAAGCCTGTACTACACTAACTTAGCTATATGAAAAGGCTTTTACAGTTTTCAAACTCCCAGCAACCATTCAGAAAGTTTCAGATGCTTAAAACAGCACATAGCAATTTTAGTGAGGCAGGGAAGAAACAGCTTCAGACAACTATTTGCCATTTCCTTATTTCTTCATCATCTTACAGAAATAGCAGCCAAAATACATCAAGTCGTGGCACCTTAGGCTGTCACTACAGATCAGCTACAGCATTTTAACAAGGTGATTGTTCTTCACCCATCCCAATTACAAAATGAGTTTCATTGAACACCAATGAAGTAGAACAGCAATGCCTGTTATACCACTTAAGGGAAGCATACCCTGACAAAGTTTGATGAGGATCCCAAACTGAGAGGCAGTGGGCATGTCTAAAGGGAGAGCCAACCTGCAGGAACAACTGGATAGACTGGAAGAATGGGCCAACACTAATAGTGAAGTTCAAAAACGACAAATGTAAAGTCTTCCACCACAGAAATCATAATCCAGGAGTAAAGAGCAGACTGGAATCTACCCAGCTGGGGAGCAGCTCTGTGGAAAAAGGACTAGGGGATTCTGGTGGACAACAAGCTCAATACAAAGGGAGGGTGCTGACAAAGAAACCAACTGGATGCAGGGCTGCATCAACAAGGCCATAACCAACAGAGAGAGACAAAGCCATTATTCTTCTCTGCACAGCACTTGTCAGGCCACACTTGTTACACTCCCTTCAGTGTTGGACCCTGGCATTAAAAGAAAAAAGACAAAGACATGGACAATATAGAGACAGCCCAACACAAGGATCAAAGGACTGGGAAGCCTGCCAGATGAGGAAAGTCTGAGACTGCTGTGCTTGTTCAGCCTTGAGAAAAGACTTAGAGAAAACTTAGTACCATGTTCCAGTATTTCAAGAGTGGCTACAAAGAAGATGGAGACTTCTTTTTTGCAAGGAGTCACATGGAAAACAAGAGGGGTAGTGAATACAAGTTATTCTGGGGAAGATTCCAGTTAGACATGGAAAATTTGTCACAATGAGAACTATCAGACATTGGAATAACCTCCCCAGGAAGTGGTGGAGTCCCCAGCACTGACCATTTTAAAATCTGACTGGACAGTGCTGGGCTAGGGTTCAAATTAGAGGAAGTTATAGCAGTATGAAAATTATAGGGTAAAATACAGCTGCTACTTCCTGGATGGAATGCTGTGAGCTTAAAACCTATCCCACAATGATTCAATACACACACATTCGGCAACCTCAAGCACGTGCTAACAGGCAACAGGGTGTGGAGCAGAGTGGAAACACCTTGGCCAGACTGTTGAAATCAAATGGTACTTTGTAGCTGATAATCCTGCACAGCACCTGTCAACCAAGAGAGACAGGAGCAGGCATCTTGCTGCTGAACTAGCAGCTGTGGTGAGATCACTCCCCTGAGATGAACTTGGTTGTTTGTAACTTAATTGTAATATTAACTCACACTATCATCCCAAAGTTACCTGCCTCCAATTACAACCATCCCTCACTGAGCATGTGCTCTATATTTTATTGACTATATCTCTTAACAGGAAAGCAAGAGAATTTTACACCAACAAGTAACAAAAGTATGTATTACGAAAGTCACTCGAGATCCACCCAAATGAAAAGGAATTTCATTGAAGGGTGCCCATAACAGGACACACACTAGTCAGGAACAAGGGGCTTGGCTTTCCTGGTGTGCTGACAGACTAATCAAACACTAAAGGTTTGAAGAAATCTCCACTTTACACATGACAACTATCTTGTCTAGACCATGCTTCTGCCAAGAAATGATTGATTCTTGAGATCCCTTTTAATCTGGTATTCTATGATTCTACGACTTTGAAATCTTATTGTCACAACTTGTTAGCGTTGTCCATAGCAGTTGTTTCATAAATGACCAAAGTCTGATTTTACTGAGTGTACTTACCTGCTATTCTCATGTTTAGTCTTCAGCCAGCTAATGACACTGTTGCATTAAAACAGCCACCTATAGGAAAAAAAAAAAAAAAAAAAAAAACAAAAAAAAAAAAAAAACCACTTCACCATAATTAGTCAAAAAGCAGTTTTGTGTAAAAAACCCATTGATCTTCTAGTCAATAAAATTATTGAATATCTATTTCTTAACACTCACAGTTAAGGGAAGAATTAAGATGGATTTCAGATGTCTGCTTTCATTTATTTCCCCACAAAACAAGTGTTCTGAAAAAACATTAATTTCATCTAATCCCCTACAAATTCAGTTTAACTGTCAGTCCTTCAATTTGTGACCTAAGTACTTGCCAGTGCTCCATCTAAGAGGACATTAGTTTCCTAAAGCTATGTGGTAGAAGTTAACAACTCCACCTTCACTGCTTCAAAACCCTATCTGCTTCTGTGTGCAAGTAGCTATTTGGCAACATAGCATAGCAAACTATGCTTTGGAGAGAAAATATTTAAGCATTTTGGTCTCTAGGATACTACATAAACTGTATTCATTGGAGCTGAAAGAAGGTCAACACTTTAATCTATGCATTACAGAAATGTAACAAAATTTGTCATTCATAGGTACAGCCAGAAGAATAACATAATGGTTAACGATGACAGAAGCACCAACCCTAGTACTCCAATTACTTCAGAATAAACTAAAAACCACTCTAAGCAAACAGTGCATAAGCATCCACAAGCTTCTTGAGAAGAACTCGTCACCAGAGTCAAAGTGGGCCACAAACTCCATTGGCTCTGAACAAAAGCTCCCACCTCCTCCTCCTCAAGTAATGCAGGGTCCAGGGGCCATACCAAATCTGCCCTCTGCTCAGAGCCAGAGCTGCTCCAGGGTGGCTCTGCACCATGCTCCTGCTCAGTCCTGGTGGGCCCACGACTGCACTGAGCCTGGACATCTGGCTCGACTTTCCCCTGATTCAGGGATCTTGTTGAATCATCTATACTAAGGAACATTTGAAAACATGTAATCAGCTATCACTATAATCCAAGCAGCTGTCCCAGACCCTCTGCAGTCTTATGCCATGACTTTGAAAAACATCAAAAACATTACCTTTAGAAATTATTAGAGGAACTGCTGCTATTAGAAATATAAATTTTTTGGAGACAAGCACAAAACACCAACATAGCTCTCATGGTCTATACTAGGGTGAAAAAACGGTATTATGCAGAAAACCTTTTGCCTTCACTTAGTTCAGTATCTTCAAATTCAGTGATTTGTGTCCAGATCCTCTTTGCCAAAGACTCAGTCATAGTGCTCTATCCCTTCAAGTTTACAAGAAAATGGTCAGCAGAGAAATAGAGAGGAAAAAGAATTGCAAATACAGAAATATTCATTTCTATTCTATTCAAATTTGAAGATACTTATCACCAAAGTTTAAAAGCAGACAAATGTTTTTGAGTGCTAAGTCCTGTAAAGGAAATCTCATAGCATATTACAGACCATAATATATCCATTTAACTGTAGCCACACATATTATATCCTCATATAATAACTTTTTCAGTGAAAGGCTAGTATTTATCTGTCTTGTAAAAAGGCAAAAATGAATCTGCCAGGGCAGATAAGCTCATTTTATTTCAAAGTCTGTGAACAGAATTATTCTAGGCTTCTTCTTCCAGACACCCAAAAGTATATCAATGTTACAATAAACACTGACTGTACTTTGAACAGCTACAAGCTTGTTTTAAGTCTGCACTGAAAAAAAAATAAGTTTCCGTTTTTTATTTTACTCTGAACAAAACCGCATGAATTTAAAGAATGAAAACAAGAATACGAACACCAGAAAGAAGAATCAAAGTGAAAAAATTGTATGATCTAACCTTGACTGCTTTTATCCCAACATTCCCTTTCACCCATCTCAGGGATCATTATTTGTTGCAATCAACAAATAAGAATATGCATTCTTAAGTGTGGAATGTGTTTTGATTTTGAAAAAGACGACTTTAAAGGAATTTTAAAAATTTAGTGATTCTTTATCTAAATTACAGTATACTGAAAAATCATGAGGTTTGATTTACCTCATGAATATACAGCATAATATAACAATACAGTAGTGCTACAGTACAGACAAGTGGTGCACAGCACTTCCCAGCTGCAGCAAAATAATTTATGGACATCGAATCCTTTTTCTACACTTGTTATCTTAGACTGGTTTTTTGAAGATTTCAAGACAGAACAGGAATGAAACAGGATAAGCTGTGAACTCTTATAAATGCTCATGGACCATTACTCCACATCTTCGGTATTAGACCTCAAAACTGAAATTAGAGAACTGATTAGAAAATTGGTTTGGAATTTTAATAGTGCACATTTTAGGATCATTTAAAAACAAAAAACACTGGATCACAACTGAGCTTGCTCAAATTCAGATGCACAAAACCAGTACCAAAAAAATTCCTTTGATTGCTTCAGAAATGGGCCAAAGTGACCCAAACACTATTTTACTCTTCTTTAAGATTTCATCAAGCAGAGGCAGAAGAATTGGAACTTTAGCATCCTCCTGACTTATGAGTGTCAAGTAACACAAATAATCATTTATTATTACACCATTCTCTGTCAGGCAGTACAAAAAGGCTCCCCAGTATCACTTCTTAGAGACTGAGGCAGGAGGTGCAGCCCATAGCAGGGTGGACCGGCAGTGTCCCAATAAGCACAGCACAACCCTACAGAGAGGCAAAGGCCAAGGAAAACACTAAAAAACAGGCAATAGAAGTGATCAACATCTTCAAGTTGCAAAGTAAAATGACTATGTTTGGGAAGCATCATATGACTTAAATAAGGATTTTTTCTTTTTCTCCGGACTGTTCTCTTAGCACAAAACCTAGGAAGTTTTTCAGTCAAGGTCTACAACTTGACAGCAGAAAGAAACCAAAAATTCTCTCATGCAGCAGTACCTTGAAATGAAGTTATCTGCAAAAGAACCTGAACAGATGAAGTCAAGAAATTAGAGATTATAAATCCTTCATGAGTGCTGGCATGCCATTTTCCAGGTCCCTGCATGGAGTTGCACATCCATCCACACAGAAAAAGTTTATTTATTCTGGATACAAATGACTAGGGAGAAGATATATGGAAAGACAGCTGCGAGCTGAGGTTACTGGTTGCTTTTTTCCTGCATCCCAAACAACCTCCATGACAGACTAAAATGCTCTCCACAAGGTATAGAAAACAGTAACAATAAAAACAAAAGAGAAAAACAAAGGGCTTTCCCCCACTCTGCTCTACTTGTTGATTAACTTGTGTGCTATGATATACTCAACACAAATACAAAAAATTAAATACAGAACTCCACAGAGCTACTGCACATATTTTTGTTCATACCTAAACTAGTTTCAATCAGTAGACCACCAGATGCTTGCTATTAAAAGTAACCTGTGTCTCTTGAGGGAACCCTGCTAGGTCCTTGCTGGAGGAAGCTTATATGACTTCATTTAGGAAAATTACAAGCCTATAATCCTTCCAAGCAAACCATCATCATCTTTTGTTAGATGATATAAAGTTTCTAACACACCAAGGCAGAGTTCTTTCTACACTCATGTGTTAGACAGAGTAGTCATCATGCAAGTTTTCCTCTTAGAAACATTGTGCAAGAAGAAACTGCATTGAGATAATTGACAAATTAACAGTTTCTATTAATTCTACCTCACTGACATAACACTGAATGAAGCACAAATTTCAGTCCCAAGCTGAATGCAATTCAATTTGGTTAATTCTTTATCAGGCTTTTCTCAAGACTTCTCCAGAGGCAGTGCCATGGGACACACATCACTCAGGCAGAAGCACAGCCTCTGCCCTACTTACCACGCAGAAAGCTGTGGCCACTTGCCACAAACTTTGGTTTAAAAGGGGTTTCAAATACTATTGTAATTAATGTTTTGAAGGATGATAATGAAACATGTAGATTAGTCGATTTCATTCCCAGGATAATAGCATTTCCATTAGCAACTTGATAACATGAGTGAATTATGCTTACAAAATGGGCACACACAAACAAGTAAAGATGAGAGGCAAGAATATAGAAGGTCAAGATAATTTTGAATTCTGACAGTAGCTAATTAGGAAGAGGTCCCAAATTCAACAATGATACTTAATAAAACAGAAAGTAATACACTCCAAAATTGACATCAAGTGCTGCAAAACAAGCAGCAGAAATGGAAAAAGGAGATTATAGCAGCTCTCTAATATTGGGGTCAACAATGTCATACTGCCACAAAAAGTGTAAGTGCTCATTGTGAACTGCGCTGATAGGAGTGCTGTGTATAGAAAAAAAAGCAATTATTCTGCTCTGCCTAAATAAACAAAAAATACCCTGTTCTATGTGCTATCTTGACTTTTAACTAAGACCCATGTGCAGTTTTTTTCTAAGTCTCTCTCAATGCATAATCCCGAAATGGAAGAATCTAGATAAGAATTACATGACCTAAATAAACCAACTAAGAGACAAAAGAATCAAGTCTGCTTTGCAAGGAAGTGTGAAAGAGAGAAGACAGGATCAGACATCTTTATCTCTAATCTTCAAGGTGCAATTCTAAATTTTTTTAAAATAAATATATATATTTAAAAATACTATTATTTATAGCAAATCTAAAATATATATTAAAAACATTAAATATATATTTTAAGAATTTTTTTGAAAGTGCTGATAAGAACTGTTCTCAGTATTCTCTGGCTGCTGCTTACCTATTTGCAGTTATATTAAAGAAAAACAACCTTACAGTTACAAGGATAAACAAAAAATTTAAAAAGAGGCTGTAAATCATCATAAAAAATTGTCTCTGGAAACAGAGACAATTTTTCTTAACACAGATAGTCTACAAGGTGTGAGCTAATGTCCCCTTCAATATTAAGCCCACATTCTTATACTGCAAATACTGTACATGCAAATCTGTACCTAGCTTATATAATATTAAATGTGTGGCAGCCTGAGATACTTTGCATTCAATTCAGGGGGAAAGTTTTCCCGCAGACCAGTGTTTGTATACTTTCTAGCAAGGTCAAATAATGTTATACCTGGTATTATATATATCTGCTACTTGTTCATATGAATGGCATACACTATACTGCAGTTAAACGAGTATTCAAAACTACTTAGCACCAAAAGATCAACCAATCAACCAAAAAAACCCAACCAAACCTCCCCTCCAAAAAAACCCCCAAAAAAACTCGACCAAAAAATGCCAAAAACCTCTTGAGCTTTTATTTTTATTTGCAGGACTTTAGTAGATTAGGACATTGTCTTTTGGTTTTTTTTTTTTTTCTGTTTTAGCACAAACTGCATTCCTCAATGATTAGCAGATGCATTTTATTCCTGTCAGAGAACAGCAAAAAATCCTGCAAACAAAAAAAAAGATTAGCTTTTCATATGTGGTAAAATATAAGCAATGAAACAGCTTTGTGTTTAATCCAGTCTCTGTTGATATTTCAGTGTGTTGTATTCAAGCAGTTCAGCGCAGTGGTGTTTTTTTACTCAATATTAAACAGTTAATTAGATTTGTCAAGGACAGCATTAGATATTCTTATGTGATTTCTGGTTTTAAACCAGTGGTTGTGCCAACCTGAATTATATATATCATGGACAAAAGAGTTGAGACATCCAAAATCATTCAAGACTCTTATTTAAATGCAGGAGAAATTTTCTTATCCAGATGATTGCTTATTTTTCTGCTAGGCTATGAATAGTTTTTCCAATATGTTTACAAAACTATTTTAATTTGAAATTTGTGAAGGATACACATGAAAAAGAATTATATCTTTAAAAAAGTAAATAGTATAACTCAGTGGTATAATCATGCACCATTTGTGCCCTTTGGAAACACAGGCTATGACCCCAGTAGTTGCTCCCTACACGTAGCACTCCTACATCCATTCAAATTCTTTGAGGTTCTGGCAGAACTCCACATAGGGAAACAGTTTGTCCACACAGAAAAATTTAGAGACTCAGGAATACATATTTTCTTTTCTCCGTTGTGACAAACGGTACTATGAAGTAAAATTATTAATTTCTTATAAAAATGAGAATTCTTAAAAGAATCGTGTTCTTCTATATACATATTCATCTTGGTATTCCAGGCAACTGAATCAGACCCAAAGTGTTTCTTTATAAATACAAGATTTTATTTTACTTCTATCAGATTATATCTACAACAAATGAATGTAGATAAACATAAGAAATGAAACTCAAACTAATTCCAAAGTTAGAAATAGATAATCCAGCTATGACATGTTGCATGTCTTACGTTGTGACTCCCACTCTGGTTTCCCTTTTAAGAAAGGAAATACACATGAGAAGCAGTATTGTGCTGGAGTGTTTTGGAGCTTGATGTGCAAAACAAACCCTTCCCAAATAACATGTCAAATCTCTGACCATGCAAGCTTTTGCTAGTGGCATCAAGCCAGTGCTTTCACCTTAGGCAACACACAAACTAGCCAGTCTCAAACACTGAAAAATTCTTCTGAATCCTGAGAAGCTGAGATATAAGTACTGAGGCATTCTTTCTTCCCAAAGAGAATGAAATTCAACCCACATTCCTTGTGCAATTAAAACGACAAAACCAAACCAATCCACGGAAAACAAAAGCAACACAATCAATTAACAACAAAAAATGTTTTGTCTTATAATCACTCAATCCATGCTTCGAAGCTCTCCTCCATTATTACAAAAATTTACTGGTCCATATAGTTAAGAATGTGATTTATGGTCCCTAAAACACACGCTATTTAAATGCGATAAAGTAAATCATACCATTGCTGCTGACATACCTATTGAAGAGAATCTTAGCTCTGTATTTTATGGGGTTGGATAAAATCACATATTGAAGTTCAGATCATCAAGGATAAATTGCTGAACTTCATTCATCAACTTACTTCCCCACTTCATCACAGCAAACTACATAAATTTCACAATAAACATTTAAGAGAATGAAGTACCTCGAATTATTTTGTAACTGAAACACTGCTGTAGTTACCACTTCTTCAAAAGTTCAAAATTAATTTTTTGTCTTCCGTAATATTTTTAAGAAACAAATTAGGACCTTGATTTCATAAGACACCAAAGTCTGTTCAGTTTTTCCACAATAGGAAGTAAAAAAAGCTGTGCAACATTAATCTGTGGGATAACTAGGTCTCACTTGAAGGTGTTGCCAGAATCTAGTAGATGTTTCAAATATATAAGACCATTCACATCAATAAAAATACCAATCCTCTCATTAGAATATTGCATCACCATCAAGCAATATTATTCTGCCCTGCTACAGAGAAATTCTCAACAGAACTACCATACCAAAGGATATGTGCCTGAAGAACAATAAATAATAATAAAGTACAACATTACTGTGACTTCACAGAATGGCTCAGGTTGGAAAGGACCCCAGTGGATCCTCTGGTCCACCCTCCCTGCTCAAGCAGGGTCATCCCAGAGCACAAGCATTGCATCCAGGTAGGTCTTGAATATCTCCAGTGAGGGAGACTCCACGGCCTTTGTGGGCAACCTGTTCCAGTGCATAGTCACTGCACAGTAAAGAAGTTCTTCCTCATATTCAGGTGGAACTTCCCATGCATCAGTCTCTGCCCTTTGCCTCTTCTCCTATTGCTCAGCCCTACCAAGCAGAGCCTGGCTCCATCCTCTTGGCACCCCTCCTTCAGATACTGACAGACATTGATGAGGTCCCCTCTCAGTCATCTCTTCTCAAGGCTTAACAGGCCCAGTTCTCTCAGCCTTTCCTTGAGAGAAAAACACTCCATGCCTTAACCATCACTGCTGGACCTGCTTCCAGGAGCTCCCATGTCTCTCATGTACTGAGGACTTAATAAAATCACATAGGACCACCACATAAATTTACTTGATGGTATGGTTATGCAACATCCTTTCACATAGAGACCCATTTTGAATAAATCAAGCAAGCAAGAAGAGGAAAGGAGCATTACAAATACTTTCTCTACAGTTCCAGGTTTATTGCAGAAAAACCAATCAGCTCCTCCACACTTCTCTCCAATCACAATAAGACTCTAGATAGTAGCTTTAAGGGGTAAGAATGAGAAGATCATCCTTTGAATTAGATTCATTTGCTGCACAGACCACCACACCAACTTCATCCCAGAGATGCATACCAAGACTACAAACATAGCAAGCCATGGAATTTGTATATACTTTGCAAGGCAGAGAGGATTGAGACAACTGATAGTAACAAGGGACATTTCCATACTCTGTTGGAAATAAAACCCAATCTATTGTACCTACCAAGCATTTAAGTTTCTTTAACAAAAGCTCAGCATGATCTGAGGCTGCACGTTGGAGAGGAATTTTAACCTTTGCTCAGTAGCACGCTGATCTCATCAGGAAACGGGAAAGTACTCCCCAGGGACAGTCACTGCTCACAGCATTGTTGGTATCTCTAGTTCCTCTTGTTCTAAGGGACACTGAAATCCATGCTCCACTGCACAGCCCCTTTTCATCTGCTTATCTCCCATGTGAGGTAGCATTTGTATAGGTTTTGGCCCTTTGCAGGATTAAAAGTGCATGTCACTGGCTGAGCAGAACACCCAGCAGAGACAGGCGCTGCACATCAGCTCTGGGAAGAAGGGCAGCAGCAGCAGGCTCAGCACACAGAAGGGCCATGCTATGCCTACAGGATACTGCCAATGGGATCACACTGCATATATGGGACTGCTGCTGGTGCCTGATCACCCCCATGTGCATGAGGCACCCAGAACCAAAGTGCTTCTGCAGTCCAGGCAAGTCATTACTGCTGGTCCATATTAGCACTGGACAGGCCATCATTTGTGAGTGATGAGGTTAAAGATGCTTGAAAATGGAGAGGAAGTCAGTCAGCGACATGATTCTTAACAGCTCTACAGTGTCTCACTTCTTCCTACTGAAAACACACAAACCAGCCCCTAAACCTGTAGTTTCTAGGTTTCTGAGCATGAAGATATCAGAACAAAAGATTGACAACCTACATCTTGGCTTGGTGTAATCTTACAGCAACCACTACCAAAACCATAAGCCATATCTGTGAGGAATAATTTCGCAGAAAAAAAAAATCTAGGGACAATATGTTCTTTTTATATATTATATATTTACATAATATTTAGTTAACAACTGGTGTACACCCACTAACTAAAATCCAACACAGATATTTTCTATCTTTTGAGATGTTATAATCTAAACATCATCATAAGTGGGAAAATCTAAAATTATGCTGCATAGCAATTCACTGTATGTCATTACCTATGTAGAAATTTACCACATTAGGAACATATAAACTCCTTTGAGGAACAGCATCCCTCAGTGACAGAAAGGTGCCTATTACAGCGACCGTACCACTGAGACTCTATGCACAGCTGACACAGATATGCTGATATGCAACCACTGCATACTCTAACAACTCCCAATGCAATCCCCTCTGGATCATGCTGTTCTAAGGGAAATTATCTAATTATTACAAGAACTCCTTTAATAAGCCTGAATCCACTCAAATGCAGTTCCAAAACCATTCACGTGTCACTGTTACTCAGCTGACCAACAATCACGCAGGCAGCCATGGCAGTTTCATCAACCACCTCCACTACAAAGTGCAAGAGTATCAAGGCTGATCCAAAAGCAGAATTAAGTGTCTGGGAGCAGGTCACTGCTTTTCCAGCAGCAGCAGTACTAACAAACACGAGCTTAAACATTTGTGAAATGATTACTCAACTAACTGGTGATACCAAAACAGATCAAAATAAAAAAGAAAATAAAAAACCTTTGCTACTAGGAGGTGATTACTTTCTTCTCAGACAAAAGACAACTGGAGAGAGGGTGGGAGAAGAGAAGGAAGCCAGCCAGTCACAAGAAAGCAAGTCTTATGAATAGAGGGAGACTGTAACGTATTTCCATGTTAAGGTTTTAGCTGGACTGTGAGGAGAACTAGCACGTGTTTGTACATATAAACATATTGTGCAACTTTCTGCCACTATTACTGACTCAACAGTCATATCAAGTGCAGGGCAAAGTTTACTCCAGCAGCTCCCTCTGTCCTGAGAGTCTTACAAAGTTTCTCCTCTTCCACGAAGACTGTTTCACATTCTCTTAGCACTGAGGACATGCGAGGCCAAGGCTGGAAAAGGCTACAGTGCAGCTCAGTGTGCAAATTAAGATACAAACTATTTTTGTATTATAAAAATACTGTATACAGGGAGCAAAAATAGTTGAACAATTCCAAAAGAGTAACTATTGTTAATGCCCTGTGAAAACTTCAGTGTGATTGAATTTCAGGAACCTTGGGTGAAATACCATTTAATACAGTCATCCACCACTTATTATAAACATCAATGAACTACTGGAGAAGGCTAAGATTTTAAATTTGTGGATAACACCAAGAAGCAGGCAGATGGAAAAAAATACAGAGTGGAATTAGAGTTACAAATTACCCAGAAAAATATTTGTCTATTTATTTTAACAAAAAAAATTCCTAAAGTCCTCTCAGGATGAATATACTCTTAACAAAAGTATGGGAAGCCTATGCTTGGAGTCATGGTAAGACAGAATTTCAGATGATGAAGCAGGAATCCAGCAGCACCTATTTATAGGTTACAGATGTTTAATCTAAGAAATACTAGGAAATGAGATTTCAAGCAGCAATACCAGTTTAAAGTTACTTCCTCATTACCCTTCTATTGTGTCCTCGTGCTACAAAACCTCAGGCACATACAGTATTAGGAAGCATGAGAATTGAGGAAATAGGTGAGCTCACCTGCCAGGCTGCTCCAGCTCACATGATTCTGCTCGTTAAGGAAACTTAATGTAGTAAAAGAGAATATAACTTACAACAGATTGGAAGACAGCTTTCAAGAGTGTTTAGAGACAAAGTGCAGCAGCATTGGGCTGCTAGCTTTGCTCACTCATGTCATGATCTCACTGCAAGACTATCAGATTTCTGATGCTAATGCAAATTACATTTTTTCTGAGAATCTGTGTATAATCTTGGTTTCAGACCAATGTGAGACTTCTCAGACAGATCCTTCTAAACTGAAAACAATTACAATAATTCCAGTACTGTTGACAGCAAAACAATTGTCATAGGACTAATGCAGCTGGCCACTGGCAGGTAAAACATAGAGTTTACAATAATTATGCCTCAAGTCCTACACAGTCTCAGCAAATTTTAGTGAAAAACTGAGAACTGAACATACATATGACTTATATAATGACTCATGGACATACTGATTACCGATATAACTAGAAAGACCTGCAGCCATTACTCATATGTCAATCCCCTGACTTCACTGGAACTACAAGCTTAAAAATCAGAGCCTAAGTTCTATTTGAATAACAAATTCTCTTTGATCAATTTAAATCTTCAAGAACAAGTTCTCTGTGCCTGCTGTGGATTTATTTTATGGATACCTAATCTTCCAGCTGCAATATAATCTGTAAGTAGACAGGTATTTTTGCATAGCATCAATCCATCTTATGATTTTATTAAAAAAAATTAAAATCTGTTTCATGCATGTTAGTATTGTCCCCAAAAACCTGGAAACTAAACATTCAGGAATTCACTTTTTAAATATTAATTTTCCAAAGTTCCACTAAAATGTTAAACTCTGTGTACATCATCCCTCCCTTCTATAAACACTAATAGTATTCATTAAACGTGGGTGGCCACTGGATGGTTGCACTCAAAGAGCTGTAGTCAGTGGCCCAGTGTCCAAAGGGCTAGAGCAGTGTGCCTCAGAGGTTGGTATTCGGATGCTGATTAGACACTGACACAAGTTTGCCAGATAGGTGGCAGGTAATCCATCCCTGGAAGCACTCAAGGCCAGGTTTGGATGGGGCTTTAAAGCAGCCTGGTCTAATGGAAGGTGCCATGGCAGGGGGGTTGGAAATAGATTGTCTTTAAGGGTCCTTCTTACCCAAACCATTTTATATACAGCACATATGCCCTGAAGCACTCGGGCTGCTTACAGAGGCTGAGCAGGAACTAGCGGTTCGGCGAAGCAACCATTATTATCTGTTTTCTCCGCACTCTTACTGGGTGAAGTGGTCAGGACTTTTGCAAAGGGATGGAAGCAATGCCTGCAACAAACAGGTGCTTCCTCCATCCTGAAGTGATTAGATGTTATTACATGACAATGGCAAGCTATTAGCTCGTGAAGAGCCTTCCTGAAGGCTTACAGCAAGTCACAAAACTTGCTTTGCCGCACAAACAACTATGTAAATCATCAGTTAAAAAAGATTTCTTCATGCTTAAAAGAAACCCTGAGGGGAAATATATGCTAATGAAGATACTCCTACCTTGAGAAGTTTCGAAAGCTTTAAAAAAACAAAACAAAACATGACAGTTATTAAGTAGCCATTTCTGGTGGGGGTTTGTGGTTTTGATACTTTTTCTAAATAACTCTCCAATTATTATAAATAAATACTTTGTTAAAAGAGAGAAATAGTCAGCTGCATTCATCAGCAAAGAGCGACCATGGGCTCCAAGTCTGTGAGGCATAATAGGCCACGCAGAATATTTAAAATACCTGGCATATGCAGAGATCTTCACCCGTGTCTGGAGTTACTACGTTGACGTTTAACCACTTTTAAAAGTGAGAAAAATGGGAAGATAAACAAATCAGATTAGTTACATAGCCCCTTAGTGGCTCAGCCAAACACGTGATTTAACATATGGTGGCATTTACCTAAGAGGGAAAAATAAATAATTTCTATATGTTTTCCTACTTCAGCAACTTAGAGGTCAGTAACCAAAGGCACAAAGGATGCTTCAAGAAGAATCTCTTTGCAAACAACACGTTTAAGTCCCTTAGGACTTCACGGCTGCTCTCTGCAACGATGCATTAAGCATTTTAGTTAAACAAGTGTTGAGCCCTACAACCCATGAGCCAACAGCGCCCACGACCCCGTACTGCACAGAGCAAGGCAAGGCAACACCGCCACCGAGCTGACTTTGTTTCAGCAGGAAGGGGCTGCCATGCTGCCAGCGTTTCACTCATTTCCCTGGACCGGGGCGTCCTGTCGGCCCGACCGCCACCACCCGGTGCCTCCTCCTCCTCCTGCGCGGGCACCGCCAGCGGCTCCGAGAGCTCGTTCTCTTCCCCGCCGCCTCCAGCCCGGCCCTGGCCCCCTCGCCGGCCCGGGACGGCGGAGGAGCGGAGGACGGGACGGACACCCCCGTCCAGCGCCCCGCCCGGCTCTGGCCCGCGGCCCCGGCCCACCTCAGCCTTCCCGGGTCGGGAGGGGATGGGGGAAGGGCCAAGCGGCCCGGGGAAGGGGAACCGCCGGGGAAAGCCAGCAGCGAAGGCAGGGGCTGGCAGCCAGCGGCTCTCCCGCGCAGAGGAGAGCGATGCGCGCCCGGGTGGCGGAGCCGGCGGCGGGATGCCCGGCGGGAGACGGGCAGGGGCCTCTCCCCGCGGAGATCGCGAGCACTTACCGGGGCTGTAGGGCGCGGACTCGTCACGCAGCGTCCCCTCGGCGGCCGCGCCGCGAAGGCTGCCCCGGCCCGAGCAGGAACCGAGCGGAGCCGCCGCCGCCGCGCAGCCGGAGGAAGGCGCGGAGGGCGCACCCGCCCCCTGCCGGTGGCGGACCGGGCCCGCTCCGCCCCGCCCCGCGCCGCGCCCCGCCCGCCCCGGACACGCGGGGGATGCGCGGGGGTGCCTCCGACAGAGCGTTCCAGGCGTCCCCTACGGTCAGCTTGGTACCTGGCCCGGGAGGGCTTGGACACCGAGCTCCTTCTGCTTGTTTTCTCTCGTATTTTACACACCTTTTCTTTTTCTTACCCAAACACACCGTAAGTTATCTTCTGTTATAGAGCAGAAATGGCATTCTCTGTTTTAAACTGAAGTTCAACCTTTTTCTATTAAAAACATTATGATCAGCAGGACTGAGGCAACCTGTATTATCCCATAACAATAAAAGGTCTCTTCTTCATCCTTTTGTTTTTGTTTTTTTTTCACTGATTTTTCTCTAACCTCATCATGAGTTTGGGTAGGTAGGGAGATAGGGGTATTTGGGGTGGATGGGGACACAAGCAGGAAGAGTAGCATTTTGTTTTGTGAAAGATTTCCACCGGCCTAACTCACTCAGCTGGACTGTTGCTGGGTTAGGTATGGAAAATGCTGGGGAAGCAGAGCTCCCAGACTCTGTAAATTCCACTATTGTCAAACCAGCAAGAGAGCATTTTTACAAAATCAGTGTGGCACTTCTCTTAGCAGGGACAAAGCCACAGCCAAAATGTAGGGCATATCGCACATCATCAGTGTCAGGTAGACAAAAGGAAGATTCCGTGTCTTATTTTAAGGACTTCTGGGCATAGATATTTCTTTTATTGGTTTTAAAATAGCATGCTTTGAGACCAACTGGTCCTTGGTATGAGATGGTTATTTGAACATCAGTCAAATAATTTCTTTAGTAAATTTTCACAATACAAAGAAGTTTCAGGCATACTATAATCTCAAAATAAGCAAAATGCTGCCAGTGGGAGCATTACACAAAAGGAAGGTATTTATAGCTTTTAGTTCTAAATGATGATATAGATATATAATAGTTTGACAGTTAGTGTTTGATGTATTAAAATTAACCATGTTCCCCTGATTACTAATTAGGTGGCACTGTCTACAATAGCAGATTAGTAAGGTTGGTATGCTAACAGAGGTTAACTCCTTTGATAAGCAAATGTTTACAATTGAAACAAACATTTTTAAAAGATTACATAAGTAGCAAAATCAAATTATTTAAAAGAAGAAATAATATTATCTGCACAATAACCAACACTTCAGAATACATCTGTATCAAAGTCAAAGAAATAAGTTAGACTTGAGAACAGCTGCAGTTGAATCCCATTGATTATTTACTTGGCTGAAAAGGTGCCACAACACACAGAGGGTGTAGAGTCACATTTCCCTGGAAACATGGCAGCTGACAGAACCAAAGAAGGAGTATGCCAGCTCTCCCAGTTTCTCAAGAAGGCTCACAGGTCCTCTTTTCCTTTTTTTAATTTCTAGTTTGTCTTGTAATGGTCCCTTTTTTCATACATTAAAATTGTTATGCCCATTAAGTAGAGATCTTCCATAAGAAGTATAAACCTATACCTCCAGTAGCTTGCTTTTTATTATTGTCTGTGATGAACTGACCGTTTTTATTTCTGTAGATTGTTTGTCATGAAACAGAATGTGTTTCATAGCCACATATATTCTAAATGTTTCATCATGACCTAATATGTTCAAAATTCACAATTTTTATTCCAAAATGTTTATTTAAAGATAAATCAACAAAATAACTTGGTTTTATGGTTGCACTATCTAGGAAAAACATATACTATACCTATTTATTTTGCAAACATCAGAAACCAAAATATTTTAAGAATTTGGGCACATTGGGCTTGAACAGATATGACCTAATTTGCCTTATTTGCATCTTTGACAAATTTCTTTGCCGATGTCTCTAGAATTTGACTTGAACTTTCTTGTCTCTCTCATAACTAGATCTTTTTACTAAGTGAAATCATAACATTCTACTGTGCTTTTGGGTTTTATTAAGAATGAAAACATTTCCTTCATGTAGTTACAGGAAAACTAGATGTACTTCAAGCCTCATTTAGCATCCTAGGGATAACAGGGATAAATGAAAAGAAAGTAAAATACAGAAGCAAACCCTTTCAGGTGCTTTACCTTTGTTCTGTTGATTATTGCCTATGGCAAGAGTTGTTCTGCTAATTAGTCATCAGTCTTGATTCTCAGTTCTGGTATCAAAGCAGTTTCTGGTGACTTTTAAAAGTACTATTTCCCTGTAAGCCTAAACTTCACATTTGTATGCTAAAAACTAATACTTCTGCCCTAGCAAATCTTTCCATGGCATATTGAATAGAGCCAGACTCAGATTACTGGCAGAGAGCCAGCTCTCTAAAATTTGTAATATCTGTGGCATAGAAGTTACTTTTCTCAACACAGTAGAACAGTCATAGGCAACAGTTTGCATTTGATAGCACCAGTGCTGTGATAAATAAAATGCAACCCCAAGCCCTCTTTTAAATATTATAGAGAGGAAAGAAAAAAGAAATAAAAGAGAAGAAAGTTCCTTAGAGAATGCTACAGGCAGTTTGCCCAAGAAATTGGAAAATGTGATTTTCACCAAGCTGTGAGTCTTGACTATAAATAGAAACTGAAATGTGTAGGTACAACATGAAGCTCACTCGTCTCTTCTCTCTGCCTCTTCCAAACATGTGAGAACATGTATGAAAAAATCTTCCTTAAAATGATGTCCTGTTGGCTTTCTGACTGGTGTTATCAGGTTTTATATAAACAGTACGGGTGTGTGTCTGAAAGAGAATGTATTATTTAGTGTTTTTCCGATGATGTGGTAGAATTTAAAATTTACACATTCAGTATATGTTTTTGTGACTTCACCCTGTTGCTATCAAAAGTTAATTTTCAAGCAGCCAAAATAGTAGGTCTGATATGAGATATGTCTGATATGATATGTCTGTGTAACAGTGGGTATGGAACTAAAATCAGTGCTCTAGTTTTAGATGAGAAGCATGTGAGGAACATTTCCAACTGAGGTTGTACTCATGGAGATCAAGAACAGGCATCACCAGCTGGAAATTGTAGATGCCCTGGGAAAGACGGACTACGGTTTGTATTGTTCATGAGGTGCATTGTAAAAGGTCATGAGCACCACTCTGAACATCTTGTGACAGCATGAGAATTCTTCCACACAATAAACCTCCTCCAAATGAAACTCTTCATCATAGACAACATACGGAGTTTACTTCCAAGTTTATTAATTTCATTAATTTTATTAAGTTTCATTTCAGCAAGATATTTTTCCTGATCCACAGGCTCTCAACCAGATCCTACCTTTCCCAAGGCAGAGCTCCATGCATTGCCGCTGCTCTCTCAAAAAAGGTCAGTTCTTCTCCTCCCTCCCAGTCCTCACTAAGCTGCCTGTATCCTGCATCCATCAGCTGCACTGCCTCATGTGTGAACTATGCCATGACATTATGGTGATCCTAATGAGATATTGTAGCTCTGCAACTGCCTTCAGACCTCTAATCCCCTCTGTAGATTCTCCGTGGTATGTACAAGCATGCCAGATAAGGCACCAGGTTGAGATGATGTCCCAGAAAAAAGATATGGGAGTTTTTTCATAATGCCATAGTTGGCACTCTCTCACTGCTGTGTATTCACTTCAGTTGACCTCTTTCACCCTGTTCTGTTATCACACCTCATCCCACACCACTTCCTTACTTGACCGTAGGCCGTCATCTCCCTCCCTCTTGTTTTGTCATTCCTAATTTGCAGCTCTCCTTACCATGCTTGCCAGTTATATGGCAGAGCTGCTTTAGCTCCCCTGTGTCAGAAACACACAATTTGTTCCTAGTAGTTGTTGACACTCAGATAGGACCTTATAACCATAAAATCCAGGTCCCTGTGTCTTGGTCAAACCAGCACACCCTGTTATTGATGCCAGCTGCATGATGCTAGCTGACGATCTGCAATGTCTATCCACTCCTCAAAACCTGTCTTTCCTTTCTCTGGCAGGATCGACCAGAAAATGACCTGGCCCACCATGTCCTTGACCCTCACTACCAGAGCCATAGAGTTAGGCCTAATATGTTCGCAGCTTCCCCTGGCCAATATCGTTGCTGCCTATGAGGAAGAGTAGCAAAGGATAATAGCCCCACAAGTATTCCTTCAGCATTTGAGATACAAGCCCCAGCAAGAAGAAAATGCCCTTTGCCAGTAGATGAGGTCAGCCTATGGGGACCTTCTTCCCCATAGCAGAGTCTGCCCCTGCTCTCACTTGCATGTTCCACCTGGTGGTGTTGCAGGTTCAGGCTTAACTGGTGCAACTGTTTTCCTGGACCAAACTCCTGGATCCTGCTGCCAGGGAACTCAGTACTTTGTAGGTGCAGATCTGTAGATAGGAGTAGGAACCTTGTTCCTGTTGCTAGAATCCACAAGTTTACAGCCTTCTTTCCCCCCACCTATGCGAGGAATGTGCTCTGTTTTTTACAACACATCACAAATGATGAGCGAGGAATTGATGGACAGTCTCTGCATGTCGACCCACACCTTAGTGCTTAATCAAGATAACTTCTCCCCCTGTCTTACCAACATATAAACCATTGTCAGTGGTTATTAGGTCTGTTTTTCTAGTGGGAGGGAAAGAATTTCATCTTCTGAAAAAACTCTCAGGGTGATGGGGCAGAAAGGCAGGGCAGCTCAGCAAATATATGCAGGATAGAGACTGTACGCAGGTCCTTAATTGCTACTATAATAAAAAAATTAAATCCGGTGTATCCAGAAATAGAAAGCAGTCTGTATAATTAAGGATTCTGCCAGCCCACACATTTTTCACCAGGATGAAATGACCAGACTCCATCCATCTAAGCTTCAAGTGATGAGTAAGATAAAAAGTGCAGAGGCAGTGGTGATCATTCCATCCCTACTGTCATGCTTGGCTAGACCACAGAAAAGAAATTGCATCCTTAGCTAGATTGATAGGCACAGCCCTGAAAAGGGGTTCTAGCTCTAACCACAGAGTTACAGAACTGCTGGCATTTCAATGTCCTTGAAAGTGAAAAAGAGAACTTGGACAGCAAACACACTTTGGGTGCAGCAGACCAAAATGCAGAAGTTTTCAGGTCAAATGGATTTATCTAGAGACCAGACTGGGCTCAAGCTAGAACAGGCGGCTCAAATCTAATTAAAGGATCCCTGGTAACTGTGGACATTCCAGAAACAGATACCTAGTGATGCAGCAGACCTTATGGCTCACCAGTCATAGGATCACACAGCAAAAATTATCTCTCCAAGATACAGTACTCTGAGACTAGAATACTGAAGCTATGACAGTTTGGATTCTGAGGTTAGAAAGCATTGCTCTGCAGCTGTGGGCAAAAGAACTGGAAACATGAGAACTTCTGGGATAACTTAAAAGTTGCCCTCTCCTCATTTAACCCATATGCCCCTCTGATACTGCTCACTTGCCATCTTCACACTGGTGTTATGCCTCTATGTATCTATGTAGCAGTGGTATTGCTGAGCATCTCAGTGTAGCACAATAGCACTCATAGGGAAATGCAAGCAGACTCTGGCTTCTGCTGCTAACCACCTCCTGTCTCAAAAGCTCTTCTGGCTGGGACACAATTTTAGCCTTTCTGAGTGATAAAACAAATGCAGTGAAGACTTTCTATGCACCACAGATATGCTCAGCAGTTTAGGATGAAAAAATATTTCTCATTGGTTACTTCCTCCTACTACAGAGTTGATATGGTCACTTAAACTCAGATGTCTTTGAAGGAGGTTTATCTCAATAGCCAAAGTGGTATGGTATGAGACCAGCCCATTTTAATAATGGTTTCATTAAGCACAGTACCATGTCGGAACTGACACTTCCACTTTTTTGCAGCAGGACAGCAACTTCCTATGCATCAGTACTTTTAACTGTTTCTCATGCTGTTGGCTTCAATACTGTACAAGCCTACTACCATATATTTTCTGACAATAGTATAAAGAATAGTATGACTTTTATTGAATTTTAAAAACATATATTCCATATGATACAACTACAGATAACTTGCATTTTAGTTCAAATAATGGCACTGAAAGAATGTTTGCTTTGTTTTGCAGCAATGCGCTGTACAAACAGCAAAGGAAAGAAAGACCTCATGAAGTATGAGAAGATGCAGCTTGTAAGTTATTCCAAGGCAGGTACCCTTTGGTGCAGTGGTGTTTTGTGCTCTGCTTTTGCTGGGTCTATTACCCAGTTTGTTAAACTTGTGCTCAAATTTCAACTTGAATACTAGTTTGTAGATTGTCCAGACAGAAAAGTCTCCTATACCACCCCCCACCCCCCCAAAATGCAGAGATACACAACATCCAGAGGAAAGCAAACTACTCCAAAGCAGGAACTTCTTCCGTCAGGTTTTGCACAGCAGGCCATGGCCTCTCTTGTGACCCTGTGTCTCTGTAGGGAACCTCACTAGGTCTACAGAATGTTACATTGCCATGTCCTGCAGTGTATGTGCAAAAAAATGTCTTGCACTTCTGAAATAAAGTGCTAACAGTCCCTTCTAGCAACACTCCTAAAACAAAACAGACAATTTTGGGGTTTGGCATTTGTATTTGCCTAAATGTGGTCTTTCTTTTTCTTCTTTGTTCATTGGTTTGTGGGATTGTTTTTTGTGTGTGTTTTTTGTTGTTGTTTTGGGGTTTTTTTGAGGGGGAGGGGGCGTGTTCTGTTCTGTTTTGTTTTGGTTTTAAATTTTCAGTCATAAATCTTGTCAAGAGGAAAATCTATTAACTACTTAAAAATAATCTAGGCAAGACTTGAATTCTAAACTTTTATTTCTTGCAATCAGTCTTTTATCTTGCAAACAGAGCATAAAGGAAGAGGAAAGGAAAGGAGTGAAAGTCTGTTCTGCTGTTGCACAGTTTCTAGGTAGGACACACTGAAATTAAAATCAGTCCACTAGGACGATACAGAATTGTTACTGCAACAGATTTGTGTTACAAAGTATCTTTTTACATACTTTGCTGCTCGAAGTGCTGTCTTTCTTTCGCAATTTCAATTATGATATTTCTCTGAGTAAAACAGTTTAAATTATCCCTAAATCTGTTCCTTTCAGAATTTGCTAGAACTGATTTGTTGATCAAATAAAAACACAGTTTACATAGATGTTGGGAAGAAACTGAAAAGGGCCTTTGGTGGTCTCCTAATTCACCTTTCTACTTCCCATCAGAATCATAAAACTTTCCTTCACACTCCATCTGGTGAGGCAGAGTCTGGTCTAAATCATCCATGCCATTACCTATCTATGTTTATGATCCTAATAACTAATTAGGTTAGGTCTAACCTAAACCTTCCTTGTTGTAGTGCATGCTCATTTCTTCCTCTCACCTAGAGTGGTGACGTACAGAGAACGCTTTACCTGTGCTATTCTTGTTTGCACTATTCTTGTTTGAAGACTTTTTCTTGCTTTCTCTCAGCCTTCCCTAAACAAAACAGCCATATGCTGTCTAATTCTTACTCACAGATGTTTTGCAGACTTTCAGTCTCCTTCTCTGGATTACAATTTCTTTGAAACATGGCAGCCAAACCTCAATACACCTTTCCTATTTAGCCACCACAAACATAAAATTACCTATGGCACACAGTACTCTTACACAATGTCTTCTTGCATTTTTTGCCACAGCAGATTCATTTACTGATGCTTCACTGTGGCCTTGTATGACCCCTACAACCTCATCTGTGGATCTACCACCCTGCTGAGAGTTTCTACTCCTATATTTACGCAGATGATTTTTGAACTCCAAGTTGTCACCTTTTTTATATAATTTCTGCTCTCTGTCAAGATATTTTTAAAGATATTCCTGTGCTCTAAAACCTTCACAGGCTCTTACAGATTGGTTGTAGCTCCTTATTTAGCAATGCAATACTCCATCATCTGGAGTACCAATGGGAACAGTGTTCTTAACTAGAACCAGGACAGGACAGACTGCTGGGAGTAGCACAGGGATTTTGGAATAACACAGCTGAGTGCATTTTTCTTCCAGCAGTACTGCACCTGTGTCATGCAAGTTTTCTTTAGGTCTTGTGTGCCAAGATTACACCTGAAAATCTCAAAAAAGACAGAGCCTACAAAAAAAATCTCAAAGAAGATGGAGCCTCCTACCATATTACAGCCACCACATTTCTCCTATTTGCATGGCCTGTTTACTTGGTTAGATTACTCACCTAAATAGTTTTATTTCTCTTTAGCATGATAAGGCCTCTGATGATCAACTGAGGAAAGATATTTAGTCTTTGCGGTGTTTGAAGAAACATTTCTTCTTCATTAACAGAATTCTCATTGATTTCACAGCAACAAATGACATTAATCTGACACTTGCCCACTTACTGATAAAATATATTCACAGTCACAGAGTGGTTTTTTACTTATTTACATTTTAGAATTGAAATAACCAGAAAATCCTACACTTTTTGAACCTGCTTTTGGGGCTACAAGATTTTATTTCTTGTAGCACTATTAGGAGTTGTCTAAGTAAATGAAAACTGCTTACAGAAAGATCTACCAGGATTTCCATAGGAAATATCCCTTTCCTGTATTTAGGACTAATCTGGTATTAATGCCTGTCTTTAATCAGAGGCAGGCTTCTAGTTCAATTAATTGTTCTGAACTTAAAAACATTTATCGACATTTAAGAAATGCATAAGTAGAGAGCAATTAATTACCTTCTGGTATCAGCTTCACTTTTCCCTAACTGATGCCTGAATGATAGAGCTGGAACTTAGATTTCAGCTAGAGGGAGAGGCTCCTGGAGCAAAACCTCAGAATCAAGTGCCACTGAATGTTCAGAGTGCTTTGCTCATTAACCTGATCCTACCAGACCATGTGGGAGTAGAAAAAAATACCCGACAAATCAAAAAGCAACCCATAAAAATAGCTTTATCTACTTCCAACAGAGAACAATCTGGATAGAAAATTTCTGATGAAACATTTCTTCATCAGGATATACCATTCATTGAAATCAAAATGTTCCACAAAAGAATTTCCATTTTTGACCAATTACCAATGGAGTCTAGGAAAGTTTCCAAGACAAATGAGCCTGCCAGTTCTCTTCTTAACAGCCATTTGGCTGGTTCTAGGAGATCTTGAGCTTACAAGGCGTGCTTTGCCTTGGGTTTGACAGAGTGCTGAGAGCTGGAAGGGAAGAACTCTCCACTTAGTGCTTCTTGGCAATCCTGATTCCCCTGATGTGGAGGTGAGGCTAACAGGCTCCCCCAGAACAGAGGCATCATGCCATGAAAGACTCAACACTCCTTGGTTTCATTCCAAATTTTGAAATATTAAAACCTTCTTTTGTAAAAAAAATTTGCATTTCTTCCAGATGCTCTAATGAGTCTATTCCAGATCTTAATCCTGTAAGCATGTGCCTAACTATTTATTACAAGCTGTTGTATAAAATTACATAGATATTAATGGAGTTCTGGAAGATTGACTATACATAGGCATGCAAATGATAAAGGCCACACCTTAACTGTAGACAAGACAATAGTGCCCATGGTGACATGGGCATATAGCTCTGCTATTACTAACACTTTCTTCACAGTACTTAATGACTGACTACTTCCTTCAATATATCTTTGAAGTACTAATACACAATATTCCATTTTGGAAGCAAAAAAAAAAAAAAAAATGGAAATGTTACTGGTTTTTAGAACCACAAAACTTATTAATGTAATTTGGTTTACTATTCCAATGTACAGCATATTCTATTAAAAGTCTTAGTTAAAATTAAATGCCTTCTTTTGTTCCTTAGATGATAATCCAATTCTGTTTTCAGCCAAAGAAAACAACTTCCCTGCCCTTTTACTTTTCACTTGTCACATGCTAGTCTTGCAGTCAAGGGACTTACAGCCCTTACAGCTCAGCTCACAGAGAGAGTATGTGTCTGTTTCTTTTCCAGTCCTATGTGATGGAGTTGCTCCTGTCTCAAACTTAGCCTAAAATGGCAACATGATCTGTGTACTGATGCTACTTTGACTTGGTGATCTACACAAACAGGAGAGTAGAAAACACCTATGGAGATGGCAGCAACTTCAAAGCCACAGCAGATTTTTCAAAAAAAGTCTGTTTGTTCCTTATGTGTTTCACAGTTGTTTGGTAGTCTCACACCATAATGTTTTGGGAAAAGCTCCAATATCCCTTTTGTGATGCACAATGTCAAATATACAATTAGAATTACTAAATGTGATGAAAACTACTAAAAATCCACTAAATCAGGGTAATAGGTGGCCTGCCAAAGAGTAGGGCTTCAGTCCAGTATTACTTTTGGAAACTTGATGATTAGGCGAACAGAAATTTCATACAGTTGTATGATCAGAGGTGCAAAGTTCTGTTCTTGGAGCAGTATTACCCCATACACTGAGAATTAACTGGCTGAGTAGAATCACTGATAAGAAGGGCTCGTGGTGGATGTCACAGTGGATGTGAGTTTGACTATAAGCCACTAACATGGTGATGGGGTAGAAACATGTCAGGGAGTTTGTCCCGCCTGAAGAAAAAGCCAAGAGAATAATACAATTGCTGTTTTAACCTGTATAATGAGGAAAGGTTTAAAGGTAAGACAGGGTATAGTCCTGCTTTAAGTGAGAATGGACCAGTCAACCTCGACATTTCTATGATTCCATTAACACTGTATTTTCTAAGATTTTATTTAATTAACATTCAACACAATTGTCTAACTGAAACCAAGACCCTGGGAATTCCTTTATTGCAGTTAACCAGGATATTAGGTAGGCGTCTTAGGATGACTTTATGATGTTTGTATCCCCAAATCGTCTGGTTTGTTGGTGTTGAATATTGAATTCTGCATCTTTAAGACTGGTTCCAGGAGTGAAGAGGGAGAGAAGAGGTGTAGAGTTTGTTATCAGAGACTGCACCTGCTCCCCCGCATTCTTCACACAGACTGTGTTGTCTGCACTGACAGCAGGACAGAGCTCTTTTGCTTTTTGTGGTTTTTTTTTTCTGGCTAGGTGAGGCAAAGTTCCCTGGACTGTGGATTTTTTTCCTTTTTCTTGGAATTGTTTTGCTGTTTAGTATTGCTCATTTTTGTGCTGGGGAGTGCTTTGCCCGTTAAATAAACAGGTTTTTTCCACTTCTCTCCGAGGAAATATTTTTCCCCAAACCAGCTGGGGGAGGGACTGCTTGAATCTGTTTCCTAGAGGGACCCCATTCAGAGGTTTCCTCTCAAATTTGTCCTAAACCAGGACAGTAGGATATACCATGAAAAAATATGTTCTATTCATTGGTTTTCCTGACTTTTTTACCACAAATATATAGTATTAGCCATTGTCAAATATAGAGATAAAGGGACCATTGACCTATCTATTAAGGAAAATACTGGTTCTAGAGTCCTAAGGGAAATAACAATGGTTCTTACGCATTTGTAGAATGTAAATATTTGCTGAAGGTAATAAAAAGTCTGTCTGTCTTCCAGTCAACAGTCACAGCTGATAGACACAGTATGTTCAGATGTTGCCTCCGAGGCAGCACGAAATCCTGGTATTATGCAACATTCAAGAAAGTTTTTGTATCAATTTCAGTGGAACAGCATTCAAGCATATAGTTTTAATCTGCCCATTTAAGAAATTGTAAAACAGTGCTAATTTACCACTCACTTGACTAAAATAGAGAGTATGAGCATTTAAGAAACCAAACCATGCAAAAGAGTGTGCCTTTTGAAGGATAGATATGTGTTTGCAAAGCTGAGGCATTGAGTGGATTCACCATTGACTAGTTACCTAATACTCCCTGCACATATTAAACAAGTTTTAAAGTATCCTCAGTTTTGCTGTCATGCTGAATACACTGCCACATGATGAATATGGGGGAGATCCCGACTCCTTTGAAATTATGGCAAACTTCCCATTGCCCTTGTTGGACAACACCTGGCATGGACATGACCCTGTGAACCACATGAGGCAAAGTTTTGACAAATGTGAGCAAGAGCTGCTAGCAGAGTTGTATCTAATATCAAATTATCTGTTATGTGGTGATTAAACTTTATTTCTTGCTTAATCAAACATCCAGTCATAAGATAACAACTACTATGCCATAGATGGAAAACACAGAATTACTGGGAAGCAGATGAAAGGCAGGTGCCTGAGCCTACCTCAAAACTGAGGCTTTTCTCTCTGTTACAGCATTCTTAGGCTAATCTATACTCAAGTTTCTTGCCTCTAGGGTGATCTTATTTTTTGATTTTCTTTCCAAAATAGTGGGTCTCCAATTTTCACCTCTATGACTTCAAACTAAGCTGAATTAGTCCCTCTGTGGATACACTTTCATATACTCTTTTGCAACATTTTGTATTCAATGGGCTGCTTTTAAATAAAACACCAGTTTTTTCATTAAGCAAAACCTCTCTGCGGTTTTGACTCAATCTGAAATCTATGTATCTTTAGGCTCCTGCTACTATTTGTCTTGGCTGGCTTCAACAGGTCTCATTTCTCTGTGTGTTGCAGCACTTGGGAGCTCCACTGGTGACTTTTCTTGCTCTTGGATAGGACTTTTCAGCCTTAAAACTTATACAGGATAGAAAAAGGAAATATTGGATTCAAGAGCAAGACAGGGAGTTATTTTTTGTGACTGACCAGTCAGAACTGCTTCACTCAATTGACTACCTAGTCAGTCAGCTGAAAAGGCATTTCATAAAATTAAGTTCAGGTCAATTTGGCACCGAGTGGAGAACCCACCCAGATGAGTTAGAGATACCAGTGGAAGTTTAGTTACACTTATCCTCATCATTTCTTACATGGGTTTCCAGTCCAATACATCCCCTCAGACTTCCTATTTTCAGTTTAGTGTATACGATGTTTAAACAGTTTCCAAGCTCTCTGAAATATCTAAAGAATCTAAATTGGTTTCATTGTAATGTAAATCATTCCCTGATTACACTGTGGTCTGGCATTATGACTGAGCTTGCATTTGGGACCATAATCAAAAACTAGTCTGCAGCACAGCTCTGCCAGGCATTGCACACTCTTGCTTTACCAAGTTTAGCAGTTGATTGCTACTTTCATGAATCACCTTCTGAACTACTGGGGTTTTTACTATTTGTCAAGGATTTCTAAGTATCTCAGTGTCTGCATGTCCACAAATCCAGGACATACAGCCATTTCCCTAGCACTTGTGCTATAATGTGGAGGCACAGCCTGAGAGGTTTATAGCATATGGAATCCACTGTGCAACTGATTTGTGCATGCACTGGAAGTAAGATCATTTTGAACACTGTTTTTGATGCACATGCATTGAAGTTCAGTCTGCACATGCACAAGCTGTGCTGTGTCTGGGGTACATCAGGCTCCATACATATGCAAACACATATGATCCGTGTCAGTTTGAAAGAAGATTGTAGGGGTAGTAAGCAGAGTTGAAAAAATGACAGTCTTCCTCTTACTTTATTGTGTTCACCAGCTGGTCAACATAAGCCTGCAATATCACTGGTTTCAGGCAATGTAGGTCCTTTCCCAAAGACTGCAAGGTAGTTTGAAATCAGAGGGTCAGAGTGCTCATCACTTAGGAAGAAAACAAGTATTCTAATCTCAGTTTCACACCCTGGTAAAACCTATGCAAAACTTCACAATCACAGTTCAGAATAAATGGCTATGCATGAATTGTTACTTCTTTAAGACCTGAGGTAGTACACTATGACCTCCTCCTCAAACCTGTGTGACCAAGATGGGCATTTGCCACATGATCAGAATAGAAAATGTGTCATATGAAGAGACATCACTGTGGCTATCTGCCTTACATGCTCGATATCCAGTGTGTGGGAAACTTTACTGACTTCCTATAAGGACATGATTTATCCCAATGCTTTGAGAGCTCTTTCACACTACACAAAGCAAGGAACAAAATATAAGCCTGTATATCAGACAAAACCAAAATATTAGGCTGCAATGCTGAAAGAAATGAAGAAACAGCTAGTGATGCAGTAGCTGCTAAAAACTAATTTTGTTTTCTTCATATGCAAGCAAACCACCGAACCTGCCCACAGAACTTTCTGAGTTTGAACGGGCTGTACACATATGAGCATGGTACAGTATATTTCTACTGAAATAACTTCCATCATGTAGAAGGGCTAGTTTTGAGTAACTTGAGCAATAGCAGAATCATGGAATGGTTTGGATTGAAAGGGACCTTTAAAGTTCATCCAGTTCTAACCCTCCTGTCACTGTCAGGGACACCCTCCACTAGACCACGTGGCTCAAAGCCCTGTTCAACGTGGCCTTGACCACTTGAAGGGACTGGACATCCAAGACTTGTCTGGACAATCTGTTCCAATATCTCACCACCCTCAGAGCAAAGGAAGTTTTCCTAATATCCAATCTTAACCTACCCTCTTTCAGTGTAAAGCCATTCTCTTGAGTACTATTATTAATTGTCCTTGTAAAAAGTCCATCAGAAGGTCTTATGAGAAACTAATATAATTACTGCTTCTTACTCCTTCCTTTTTACTGACACACACTTGTACTTGGAGATAACTTCTGTTGCAAGACACAGCTGTTGCATCACCAGGAAATACCATATGATTTTTCCCACTAGACTGGTAAAGAAAACTGTGAAGCAGTATCAATTCAACTGTTCAAGCAGTGGCTTGAGGTATGAAAGTCTGTACAGATACAGGTTTTTCCACTTTGTTTTGCAAAAGTACTCCAGTCAGGATGTAGAGCTTGTAAGCTGTTCTGATCCCCAGCATGGGCCAAACTGAAACTGCCAGCCCTGATGATTATTGTGATGTAAACACAGGCCTGTGTGAGATAACTGTCTCAGTTTTCACTTAAACTGCAGATTAAAAAATAAATTAGTTCCAATTGTACTGTGCCTTTTAGGTTTTCAATCTAAGACCTTGAAAAAAAAGGATATCTAATTAATTTTTTGCAACTGTTTCTTGATGAAAGGAATATTAATATGGTGGTAGGAGGTTACAACATTTAACACTGTAGCCTTGACACTTCTTATTAAATATTAACTACTGGAAACTTGACAGGCATCTGTGAAAATGAAACTTGTTTCTGAGAACACAAAGTTGATACTGTAAAAATAAGAGTGAGGATATAGATAAAATAAATATTATAAAGTTGTCACATAATTTTTTATCTCCAAGACAAGATTTTGATTTTTTAAATATTTATTTGAATGCATATTTTTCATGTGGGGACAAAAGTTTTTAGACTCACTAAAATAAGTGCATTTAATTCACAGATTGGTTTGTGAATGGTTTTGTTTGGTTTGGGTTTTATTTTTTTCAGATTGTATGTAAAACACTTCTTGTATTAGTAAAGAAGACTACTTTTGAAACATGGTGGTCTAAAAAAGGCAAATGGGTGAAAAGATGGAGAACCTCACAAAGATACCAAAACTTCTGTCTTTTGTACATGATCTCAGTATAACTTCTTTTTTTTTTTGCAGTGATACTATAACACTAGGAAACATCTCAGTTGTTTTGTTTTTGAGCATTAAAAGCTGGTGCTGACCAAAGTCTCTGTAGGAATTTTACCCTAACAACTAGGTGAAACATGGGAAATTAAGAATTATTGCTCTAGTTCTTGTATTAAAGTGCTATTTTTTCCATGGAAATAATAAGATTTATGATAAATCAAGTAAATTGCCTAAGCATCTTCAGCTCTTTCTTATTGTGCATTTGCTACACACCACTTCTCTATCCATATTTTACTGCAGCATATGGGAGCATTTAAATTTTGATTGTAGCAAGGCCTAGTAACACTTAAGTTTTGGGATGAACCTGTGCAGAAACTGCTCCTCAGAGACAGCTAACACAAGTCTATCTCTAGTTGTTTCTGAGGACAGCAGTTAATTATTTTTGGTTCCGTATATTCAATCCCTAGAACTAAAGATCACGTGAATTTTCCTAGTAAGGAAAGAAATGTCAGTCTAAAAGCTGATTAAAAGGACTGTATTAATCTTGAATTAAATCTCAAAAGCATAAAAAGTGGATGAACAATACACTGATCACAAATAGTGACAGCATTACATACTTGATATTGTTGTATTAAATAGTAGAATAAGGTTCCTGCATACATACCTAGAATTTACTATGCAATTTATACTGTCATATTCTTTCTTAAAAATTGATCCATTCAGAATATCAAATCTATAAAACGTCACACCAACAGGTCTGCAATTAGAAGACCTCTGTTCATCCCAGATGGAAATCAAGCACTCCTGAAGCAAATTTCAGGAACCTGGTTTTGTGCCCAGTGACTGTGGTGGAAGGAAGAATAACTGTTTTATATGTGCAGGTAAGTCATTTAGCAGGCTCACCTCATTTTAAAATCCATTTGAAAGAAAAAGGGAAGGAATTTTTGAAGCTTTGGTGCTTCAAAAAACGTGAGGCAAACACACACACACACACACACACACACACATTGCTCAAAGTAATTGAGAGATGAAAGCTGTCGAAGGACAGATGATGGCCATAAGGCCATAAGGTGGAGTCAGAGGGGAGCTGCAGGCTCTCAGGCAGTGTATGCAGGCACTCTTTGCTCCCTACTACTGCATGTGTCTCGTGTCTGTCCCAAATGACAGTCCTAAGGAGCAGTAAAGGTTCCATTCCCTATCTGCTGGCAGTGCCTTCAGCTCTTCTGTTGAAAATAACAGCACAGATGCCTGTTAGTGGAAGGAGCAGTGATGATTTATTTTGGGATGAAGACATGTCTCTCTTGGAGGCTGGATGAAATCCACCTAACTTATTTTGCAGAACTAATTTCAGCAGACTGTATTGCAACCTCTTTCAGTGACTATGGGCCTTGATTCAGATGAGCAAGGGATACTAATAACAGGGATTTAATTGCACTCTTGAAGTTGCATTGCTGTATCTATTCCTGTTTCTACAGATGTATTTATATATATCTTATTAGCACTGTTTCTGAGCCATAGTGATTTTTTACAGCTAGTTGCCTAATTTAATTCCCCAAGAAGAGACTCAAAATTTGATAGTGCATGAGATGCTTTTATAAGACATTTTTATTAGACCTATGTCCATCAGTATACTGGGAAGAACCAAGCAATCAATTCTGCCTTCACTTTCCAGCATGTCACTGATAATGGCCACAGTCACAAAGCAGCCTATGTGAGTTGATAGTTAATTTGTCCGTGTCTCCATTGCTCTTTGGATGAGTTTGGATTGCTTTTGGATGAGTGTGTTCTCTTTGTGTTCCTCCGTATACAGACACAACAGAAAGTTTTAGATTGCAGCCTGCCCTTCTTGTTTCACACCAAAGTTTATGTGAAGTTCTGTGTCAAGGCACTGATTTACTGTAACGACAGTGTTTCCTCCTATTTCTTCTTATTATCTTGGTTACTGGAGTGGTTAAGGCTGTTATTCTTCCAAGAGAGTCATGGTGAACAACAAGCAAATCTCCAGGAGTGCAAAAGCTTTCTGTGTCACACAGTCCATAGGAGGAAAATAACAAAAATTTCAGAATAAAGACCTAATTTGCACAGTAAGTACCTCCATACCTGCATTTGTCCCTTAAAACAGAGGGAGATATTATGGTATCTGAGATTATGTTGAACCGAACTACAAATGAAGAAAGACTTCTTAGTGGCAATTTTTATGAACAGTAAGTTATAAACGTATCATGGAGTGTCATAACTGAATTATGTAAAACAGTCAATTTTTCATATATAGTGGGGCTATGAGATAATATGTGTTCATGTCCTGTTTTGCTGATGGTCTCTCAACCCACTGAAATTCCCTGACTGCATTTACTATTCTGAGAGCAAATGAATGGAATGCTTATGAAGCAGAGTTGAACCTTCTTGTACCAGTGGTGCATTTGTTCCTGTACAGATGGCTAGAAAATATCAAGCTACTTTCTAAATGTTCAATACAATGCATGACACTGGAGTATATTTTAGATAACTAATCTTACATAGCAGTTTCTATCTTCAGTTTAAAGTAAAATGTCAATATTCTACACACATCTGAAATTTCTGGGTATATGACTTGCTAGCCAAAATAACCATACCATAGAATAGCAAAGCTACAGTCCATGTGTCTTACATAATATTAACATAATATAATGTAATAATTTTTGTTTGTAGTATTGCTTCAGGACCCAGAATAGACTGTACTATGTCCCTGGGAAAGTGCTACTATGCAAAATAATAAGAGGTGTGGTCTGATTATATGAGTGATCTGAATCAATGTACTTACAAAGCACTCATCTATCTATCTATCTGTGTGAATAAAATGAAGTTCCATCAGCCCTGTGACACTTCTGGAAATAATAAATGTGTTCAAAAAAATCTTTAGACCCTTAACTAAATTGTCCAACAAACATTCTCAAATAAATAAATAGAAATCGGTGCTTGCAGTTGGCTTGGCTGAGTCACTCTTTAAAGACATTTCTCCCTCTTGCTGTAAAATAAAACCCTTGGCAACAGGCATGTCAGTTAGGAAACTAAAATGACTGAGATGAAATGTGCGAGTGGCCATCCAAATTTTTTAACATCCAAGAAAATGTTTGCACTGTTATACTTTAAAAGGGCATTTTTTTCTTTTTGCTCTGTATTCTTCTGTGGTTGCAGAGGGTGTACTAGCAAGGGTGCCCAATAATGCCCTGCCGGAACAGAGCTTATCACTTTCTCAAGAGATAAATTCTGGGACTGTAATCATTTCACAGGCAGAGAAAAAAGGGATGTCTTCTGATACCATTTCACCCTCTCAGATACCTAAAAAAAAAAAATCCTGATCTTGCTCTTACTTACTGCTCCTTAATTGATTTCAAAACCAAGCAGCACTCCTGGCAGAGCATTTCTGAAGGCTACTTCTGTGTCTCTAGCAGTCAGTCATTTAGCATGCAGAATCGTGGCTCACAAACTCCACTACCTGAAGTGTGATAACAATTACTTGGAAAACCATTTGTTTATTTGCTTGAGAGAAAGCCTTCATTCTTGAAGGTGTCTTGATAGGAATGCAAACAAAAGCCACAGGTTTCCAAGAATGGACTGAATCCTTTTTTTTCATATCAATGTAAACAAGCTCTGCATAATTCAATTTCTAATTGAATGTCTCATCTCAGACACAGCTACTTGGTTAAGTATTCTGGATTTTTTTTTTTTTTTACTTGACTGACTTTTGAAAACAGTTACTTCCGTGATACTGCAACTTAAAAGTAATTTTATTTGGGAACTGAGGTGTCTTTATGTTATAACGACTATGATAAAAGTGAAACCTCCATGCTAGCAAAGTTTCTTTTTGGTGCTATGATTTCTACATTTACTCTAAGATAAACGCAAGCTTGTCATATCACATTTTGAAACTTTTTAGATTGCTTATGCTAATTTATGTGATGTGGGGATTTATCTCAGTCAAAACCAGGTTGTCTGTCATCACTTGTATTTATTGGAATGCAAAAATCTGAATGCAGAAAGCAAAAGGACTTCATGTGGGTGCTATCAAGAGAAGACAGATTGGTGGAGCTGTGGTTTTTCAAGAGGAGGAGGAATATTGTGGAACAATGAAGTTGACAGAGGCCAAAGGTTGACTCCAGCTCTAGGACATGACTTCAACTAGCAACAATTCAATGGGATTTAGGGGGGTGTGTAGACCAAAAGAAAACTCCAAATTAATGAATAACCCATTTTTATTTCTTTCCTTTTTCTCAATGCAAAGATTTGGACTTGATGCCTGTTTGTAAGTAATGAAAACAATAGCAAAGAGACCCATTGCCAACCACTTTTGCTTCTACAAAGGGTAGCTCATAACTCCACCAATTTTGGCTAGCTGCTCAGGATGAGGAGACTAGCAGTATTACATTAAAATGTTTCTTTTTCAATAATATTTTGAGTCTGATTATCTTAGAATAACATTATGGTTTCATGAGTTACCAGTCCCAAAGGAAATCCAAAGAAAATGGTTTTTGTGTAAAATTTCACTGCCTGCCTCTTACAGACTGAAACAGTTCAGATGCCTTTAGTGCAGCATGACATGGGGGGAATATAGGTATAAGTACATCAGCAGATCAGTAATTGTGTAGGGAGGGATCCTTCCTTGCAGCACATTGTGGTCACAGAAGCCTAGCAGGACTCTGCATCCTCTACAACAGTAGATCCTAACAGGCAGAGCTCCTTCAGCTTCTTGTGCCATCCCCTGTGACTTCAGGCATGGCTGCCAGTATCAGCTACTGATAGATTATGCAGTATTTTTACTGTTTCTTCAGTATTTTTTTTAAATTTCATATGCTCAGGGCCCACAGTGGTTGAATTTATTGAGAAACATGACTAAATGAGGGAAGAATCTATCACAGAAGTTAATTAGAGTTGGGAAAGCACCATTTGCTATGCTTGACAAAGATTGACTACATTTTAAATCCCAGAATATTCTTAGCTCTGTCAGCACAGCACTCTGTTTTCTGTAATGCAGCAAAACAAAATACTTCTGTGTGTGAGTTCATTGAGAGTCTTTGGAAGATAGAAAGGAATTAGGAAGTAGAAGATTAGTAATCTGAATGGCAGAAAAGCATTGGGAAGATGGAAAAAAATTAGAAGGAAAGACACTGTAATAACTAACATACATATCCTGGTATCAGAAAACAACTTCCAAACTTATGTTTCTTTCTAGCATAGCATCTTATTATTAGTGGCAGAATTGAGGATCTCTGTGCAATTTTAATTTGCTTTTTCATATGTACAGACATTATGATTGTCTTTAATAATACGAAACTGTACTTATATTTTTCAGTATTTCCCCACTCAGACCATGGTTTGGATTAAAAAGAAATTACATTTTCTTTACAGAGTTTTCACGATTGCTGTCAACAGAATAAGCTAAGTAATTCAAAAGCATTATGATAGTTACCTCCATAATATGATTATTACATTATGTGGTATCATTATTCTCATTCTATAAGCAGAGGCAGGGATATGAAACCAAAATGATCAATACACAATATATGCCAGTTTCTATTAAAAAATATTGCATCAGTTTTACCAAAAAAATTACAATTGCCCTAAATTTTCAAAGCATGAGGTTCACTTATTGGCCAAGACAGTAGGTTAAATTAAAGAACTGTCTAGAATCATAAAAGCAGTCTATGACTGAGGAAGATTCAGTTCCCCAGAAAGGTACACAACTGTGCAGTCTAAAGGTCATCACCTGCCATCCTGCTTTTCCCTGGGTTACCCAGTGCATGTCTACTTATGTCTTTAAAGGAAGTAGCCTATAGTTTCTACTCTTACAGGCTCCAGATTTTTCCCAGAGCATCATCCATTCCCTTGGTGAATCTCGAATACCTTGCCATTAACTCAAACATGATATCTTAACACAAGAAAGGAAGAACTGAGATTGAACAGGGAGCCCTCACTGGGATGCATTATAGGCATATGGATGTTTGGATTTACTATCTCTTTTTTTCAAAGGTTGTATAAGAAAGAAGGAAGCTAATTTGAAACAGGTTTCCAGAGAGAGCATGATCATCAAAATACTGAAGTTGCACTGATCTTCGGTGTTAGCAATAGAGGAATCATCAATTAAAATAATTTTACAGTAATTTATGCATACTCAGCTGTTCAAATGTGTAAAAAGAACAGAAGTAATTAAAATTTTTAAAGCACAGCATTTTTAATGGTCCAGGATAGTAGGCTGGAAATTCATTCTTTTGCACAGTGTGATAATTACTTGTCATATTTGACATAGCCAATCCTCCTCGTACTGAAATGCATGAAAATCTTTTCACGATCTTCAGTGAGTGCAACAGCATCTCTGGATGGCTGTAAGGTTTTTTGGCATTTCACCTGAACAATGCAGATTCAACACCTGCAGTTTCATATTATTGGTGTTAGCTCTTTTGTCCTAAACACAGTAGTTTCACAGAGCCAAATCATTCTTTCATTTGTTTGATGTTTTGCAGTCATTGTATTGTCATGTATTTTAAGCCTATGTCCTGTAGTAGCTGAATCAAAGAACAGGCTCTGCAGAATTGTCCTTACCTAACTGCAGCTTTTCAAGGAGCTCATTATTGTACTTTTTACAGCTGCACACCAAAAATTAGAAAGAGAGGAAAGCAGCACAGACTTATAGCTAACAAGCCCCTACCATACCCACAACTACAAGGAAAGTACAATCACACAAACCCTCCTGCTGGAAAAATGCTAAATGTGACTAGGACTGAGTCCAAAGTTTCTGCAAACTATGTAATAATAAAGTTACCACTTGAATAAAGAACTCTGTAAGGTCAAGAAACCCCCACCTCTTTCTCAAACATTCCAACTCTCTTATCAGGGCCATGTAGACTCTTTCTGACGTTCTTCTGAGCCCTCATGAAGGAATCCTTGCATCAATGTGCAGGAAGAAGGATATACTGCATCCCAGGGCTCCCATGTCCATCTACTAGATGCAGACACCTCTAAACTTACCAGCCATTCGTGGTTCTCCCCAGGGAAACCTGTCCATCACTGCTGTAGAGTGGGTGCCCCAGCAGATGAATCTGACTGCAGGTGTGAATGCAAGGAGTGGGAAGAGAAAGGCAATGCACAGTACCGGTAATGGCAATTCCCATGTCCATGATCAGGGATGATACTTTACATCTACTTCTTTTCTCATCTTGTTTATTATCTGGTACAGACTGACCAACTCTACATTTCTTGCAATTTCTTGCTGCATTTTTCTGTGCTTTTTTATACCACATTCTTTGCTGATTGTCAGATTTCTAAAGATTTGACTAGACCCTACTGCTCTGATTGTTTCCTGGACACTGGGAAGCACTGAGAAATTGCTGAGTCATAGAGTGGTTTGGGTTGGAAGTGATCATTAAAGATCATCTACACACTTCCTTTGAGGCAGCCCAGGGTACAAGGGCCCTTCTGGGCTGCAAGCATTGTCTGCTTATTTTGAACTTTTTACCAACTAAATGAATAGTCTGTGCTACTGCTTTATGTGTGCAATGAGTTACTAGCATAATATTATTTCTGTAATTCATGGAATATCATAAGTGCAACTGAATCATTGACCTTGGCTGGCTGCCAGACACCTACCCAGCTGCTCGCTTACTCTTCCTCCTCAACATGACAGAAGGAGAAAATGTAAGACAGCCCATGGATAAAGACAGGGCGATCCCTTGCAGTCACTGTCACAGGCAAAACAGTCTTGACTTGGAGATGATTGATTTCATTTATTATCCATTAAAAAAAAAAAAAGAAGGAAAGTAAGGTAATGAGACAGAAGGAAAGACAAAACCAAAGCACCTTCCCCTCCACTCCAGAGCTTCTTCCCAGGTTCAACTTCAATCCCCTTTTTCCCCAATCTTCTAGCTCTTCTGCTTCCTCCTACCTCAAGTGGGACAGGTGGATGTATAATGGGGACTTGCAGTCTGTGCACCACTGCTTCTCTCTGCTGCTTCTTCCTCTTTGCACTTTCCTGCTGCTCCAGTAAGAGTCCTTCCCTTAGGGTATAGTCCTTCAAAAACACATTGCTCCATCATGGGTGCTGCAGGTCCTTCCAAGAAATCTGCTCCACTGTGGGGTCTCCATGAGCTGCATGTTCCTTCAAGGATACATCCACCAGCTGTGGCATACGGAACTCCGTAGGCTGCACAGTGAATTTCTGCTCCATTGTATTCTATGGGATGTAGGGGAATTGCTCCACCTCCTTCCTCTCCTTTTCTGATCTAGGTGTCTCCAGGGCTGTTTCTCTCACATTTTCTCAATCCTCTCTCTCTCTCTCCACTGCTCTGCAGGTTTCTAACTCCATTTAAAATATGTTTTTGTAGAGGTGCTACCAGCATGGTTAACAGGCTCAGCTGTGTGTCATGTGGTGCCTCAGTTTTGGAACAATTTGGAACTGTCTCTTCCCAATGCAGGGACAGTTTCTTCTGGTTTCTGGTTTCTTCTTACAAAGGTCACTCTGGCAGCCCCCCACTGCCAGCACCAGGGCACAAACACCTAACACAGTTGCTGTACAAGTGTGCAGTAAACCCACCTCGTCCAAAATGTGCTAGGTTTCAGCATTCATCTAGATCAACTCTGCAACCAAACTGTGACTGCATTTGTTCCACCTGTAGTGAGTCAGTGTGCAGGTCAGGTGTAGTCTGGCCATGGCTCATTGCCTCCCAGAAGCTATTCCTGCCCTTTCTTCCCATGCCTGCAGCTGCATAACTCTCTTGCTCTAGCATGCCTCACAGCATAATATGCTTTGATCGTGATTAAGTTTCTTAATTAAATGAAAAACTGCACCCTTTTCATTTGCAGAATTAGCTTTATGATAAGTTTGTTTCCTGACAGATGATGAACATCTTAGTTCAGCTATAAGTTTAACTGTGTATGAATAACCATGATGTTAACCATGATGATAACCATGCACTGTTCCTAGTGAGCATGCATGTTTTTTATTCCCAGAAAACCCAAATGAAAATATGGGATGTTTTTTGAATGTGAAGTGAGGACAGGTATATATGATTTAAGAGTTGCAAATGCCCATGCCAGAGTCTGTTGCAAACATAGAGCTCTGGGAAAGAAACTAAACAAACTTGCAGGATGGTTGACTTTGCACATTATATTCCAAACAAAAACGATTCAAAATTGCACAAAACAATTCAAGCCAGGCAAAGAATAATAGATAAGGAAACCAAAGATCTCCAACTGAAAGCCCAGAGAAGAATAAGGGTGCTCAAGTGTATGAAAGGAAAGAATTTGCTCTCTAGACACGGCTATTCAGTCAGGAGTATACCCCTGAGATACAGTATGAGAGACACCTAAAAAATCATGAGCATCACAGTGAAGATGAATATGAAACGAGTATTATTTTGGACTCCAGCCAAGGTGATAATACCAATATTTTTCAAAACTCAGACATTTACAGGGGAGAAGAGAACATCCCAGAAGGTGATGTATATCTTACTCCTGGATGTCAAGCAGCCCTATCCAGACAAGAAGGAAGCCTGGGTGGGAAATGGGACTGCCAGAGGACTGGAAATAAGGAGCAACTGGGAGCAAAAGAGCCACAGAAAAGAAATGCAGTAGATTCTTCAGTCTTGGTAAGACTCTCATGAACTGTAACTTTTATAGCAGAGAGCACAGATTATATAGTTTGATTTGGAGTAGGTATACCCAAAATATTTAGACTAACCAGAAGAATTTAATGTTAATAAGTCACCAGGACCAGATGACATTCACCAAAGTGTTCAGAAGGAAATGAGACCTAATATTGCAGAACTATTGGCTATCCAGAGCACATGCTGGAAGGGGAGTCTGCAAGCTACTGAGCAGTGAGTCTGACTCATGAGAAAATGGTAGAACAGATCTGTAGAAAAGAAAGCAATTGCTGAATACATGAATAAACAATGTCTATTGAAAAAGTGACATGGCTGGAGGGATGTCCTTTCTCCCTAGCCTGCTGGAATTATAACATGGGCGAAGGGAATAGTGCTCTTGAATTTCCAAAAAAGCCTTTGACTAGATTACATGCCAAAGGTATACAAAAAACCCAACCTTGCATAGCCATAGGATTACAGAAAATGACCTTTTATCTATTGGAAGATGAATAAAGGTTGGAAAATAAAGGTTAACCCTGTATAGAGTAGAAAAATATTGGCAGTGGACTTCAGTAGGGACTAGTATGAGGATGAGATTTATTCATATTCTTCACCAGTGATCTGGAAAGGGAAATGCAGCAAACTCCTCACATTTGAAAATGATGCCAAACTCTTACAATAGGCAGTGAAGAACTCCAGAAGTTCACAAATGTGAATGGAAAAAAGGATATCTAATTCATTTCGTATCTAAAAGCAAAGCAGTGCATCTAGAGAAAAAGAATTTGAAGTGAGCCTACAGAATTCAGGATTCTCAGGATTCCAGCTCAGGAAAGTGATCTTGGAAACTTTGCAGTTAGTTTACAAAAATCATTGTCGTAGTGTTCAGTATCAATCCCACAGCAAAGCCAGCAAAATGCAGATCATTGACAGGAAAGGTGTTGAAAATAACACAAGGGGCATAATTTCTCCACTATGTAAACCTCTCATCTTGTGAACTTAAAATTTCTGGATCCTCAAGAAAAACATAGTGGAGCTAGACGAGATACAGAAAAAGGCAACTTAAATGATTGAGGGGATGTCACAGCAGCCTTATAAAGAAAGATTCAAAAGGTTGAAGGTGTTTAAAAGGGAAATGAAAAGTTTGAAAGGAAAAAGCACTAAAATTTACAAAATTATGAAAGTGGTGGAAAGGTCAACGCAGAACTAAAATTTACTACATCTTGCAATGCTAGGACTAGAGAGCACTTGGTGGAGCTAATTTAAAATAGGCAAAAGGGAGATACTATCACAGCCTTAAAAAGGAGTAGAAATATTCCTTAAAGGGAAGGCAGTAATGTATGTTACCTTCCAACATCTTTTAACCAAACCTTGCAGACAGTAGGGAACTGGCTTCTTCTGCTTTCTCCAGGTGGTATTTTCTACTGCCACTATAAAAGACAAAATGGGCACTGATGGCTTGTCTCATTGATCCTGAAGTGGGATGTTTCATGTATTCTTACCCCCGGTCTAAACGGGCTGGACTAAATGAGGCATAAGGAGAAACTTGCAGAAAACACATGCAAAAGCCACTGATTTAATTTCTTCAAACCCCTTTAAAAAAAGGAGAAAGAAAAACAGAATTAAAAAGGAATTTTCTGTCACTAATTTCGTGCTCCCCCTCATAAGAATATCCTATTTATGGTCCTTAGAATTCTAGTAAGCATTAACCACAATTCAAGTTGTGCAATACGCTTGAATACTAAGACAAAAAACACAGGAAGTACAAATAAACACAGGAACATGTCAGCATTAATTAAACACTACATTGGTCTGTAAAATCCCCTTGTCCAATAAAATGGAATTTTTTAGATTTATTCTGTGCCCCACACAATAATGACCAAATCAAGTGAAACTAGGTTTCCAGTTTTCACAGCTCTCTTCATCTCAGAAACATAAAGTTTCACTGTCCTCCCACTCTGCCCACCACTCCTCCAGCAATATGCAAATCTGTTCTGCTCTGCTCCCTTACTCGCTCCCTTCCTCCATCAGAAATGATAAAGAACGAAGCTAGATTTGCTTTCCTTGCTTCTCATTTTGCTGCTGAGCAGGCCTGAAACTTCTCACTTTTCTCTCCTATTCATGACCACAGAGAAAAGAAAGGAATACTGCATTATTTCCTGGTAGTACCCATGAAACAAAGGAAGCCAAAGCTTGCTTTTCTTCCCACAGTCTCCTCTCTCCCATATACTAGTTTACTTGCTGCCCTCCTATTAACCCCAAGGAGATGGCACAGGTATCTTTAGTCCTTTCATTATTTTCAGATGTCTCTATCCTTCTGTAATCCTCATCTATTCAGGGCTCATTCATCCTCTTACCTTAGCTGAATGGTCGGTTATGGCCTCTCACGTGTATCCCCCACCTGCCCCTGAAGTCCTGGTCGTTCTGCTCACATTGAGTTGCCTTCAAAGCTGATTCTGCCCAGTGTTGCCTATCACCCACATCACCAATGCAGGGTGGCCATGCAACAACAGATTCCCCAGTCCTGGCCCAGGAACACCCTGCCCCTGCCACTCACACAGACACAGTGCAAGGGACACAGGAGACCCTTTCTCCCCAGGGAAAATTCAGTGTTATTCTTGTTGAGCTGAACTGAGTAAGGGCGAGTGCTTGGAAAAGCAAAGTCCTGCCATTCCTGTGCTCAGGGGATTTAGATCATTCTGCTGGATGATGTTGGTTCAGTTGTCCTGAAGCAGAATGGCTCTTTGAGTTCAAACAATGCCCAACCCCGGGGCGTGCCCTAGCCAAAGGTATTTGTAAAGAGGAAGTTAAGCTACACCCATCCTTGGTTCTTGGTTTCCTCAGCCCCGCAGAATGCAACTTCTCATATCACACATTCCATTCACTCTAAAACTAGTCGTTCATCTATCCAAATGCAGAAACCCCCCCACAGTATTCTAAGTGAGCTGAACTGCACTCTTTTGAGGAGTTAACATTCTGCCACTGAATGGAATGAGCAGTTAATCATAGAGACTTCACCCTGTGGATAACTTAAACAGCTAAGAGAGTCATGGCAAAATATGTCTTACCTGGAGGGACCCATTGTTTTAGAAAAGAAGAGTAATTGTGTAATATTTTTGTAATCTGGTGTTGAAAAGTTTAAATAGATATATGGTATGTGGTATGTGAGCAGATGTGAGCTTTACATTTTAGAGACTGTCAAACATGCCAAACCTTTAGGTAAAAAATTATGTCAACTTAGAAGGTGAAGTTTTTGCTAAAAAGATCTTTATTTTAAGGGGGCAGTGTAGGGCATTTATTATCTTTTTTTTTTTTTCATGAAGACTCTGAGCACATATAGCTTTGAGAGAGAAATGGCAAAATTTTCCAGAAGCAAGAAATTCTCTGTGAATTTTCAACATTTCAGTGCAGGCACCTTCAGACATTCCTCTGTATTTCGTTCCACCTTTCATTCTGTACCTCCTGTCTGTGTCCCATATATCTGCCTCAGTAAATGTTTTCATAGCACATAGGACAACTACATAGAATCTTTTCCAATAGGAGTCATATCACTACTGAGGCAAAAGTCTGAACAACACTCAATGCATCAGAGATAAAGCTGGAAAATCTGAAATCACTTTGTAACACTTGAATCTGTATGATAGTCAACAAAATTCAAACAGTGGGCAGATTTTACCCAGCAGAATCCAGAAAAGTAACTACTTTTTGTCTGTGAACAAAATACTCATTGCAGCTAGCCAAATGGCAACAGCAAATTTCAGCTAGTTTCTGGTAATATATTGTGATGCACCACACTGATGTGAGCGGAAAATCATAATAGAATTAAATAACAGATTTTATTCTCCAGCTTCTAATTTTTGAGAGAAGTCTTCAAACATTAACTTCTTTGTTTAATTGAAAATAATGTTTTTCAGTTTCTTCTCGTTTGAGTACTATATGATGATAAAAATAAACAGAATGCTACTTCAAAAACTGCACCATTAAAATACCTGTGAAATTTAAGTCTGCTCTTGTAATTATGCAGTGCACAGCTAACATACAATGGTTTATATATGCAGTTGAGAAATTGAACTCCTGTGGAAGCAGAAATGTGGATGATGTATTGTGGCACTCTAAGGAAATAGAAACACTTCAGCAGAAGGTTCTTGGTCAGGGAGACTGCCCAGTGGACTGAAATGGTAGTATTTTAAAGACAGAGACTAACAATAATGCTTTCAGGGTTAAAAACATAGATGATATTTTGACTGTCTGGACATACAAGCTTTTGACAAGCATTTATTATATATGTTGAACAAAAACTCTTTTCTGTACACTTGTCAGAAAAACAAGAAATGACACAAAAAAGGGCAATTACAACTTAACAAACAAAAAACTGAATTCTTGGTGTTATCATTATTGTAATGTAATAGTTTCTCAAGTGATTTTTGCCTGCTTTTGTTGTCCAGCGCGGGTGTGGAACAGTGACTGCAAATACAGGAGTACAGAGAACTACTCTTTAGAGGAAAAATAAACCCTACTTTGATTTTTAGCCACATCATAAGAGAGTTGAGTTAGATAAGGAATTCAGAGTGTGAGATTTTCGTCTAGTACTTTCCTGCATGGTTTGCAGTTTTTGTTATAAAAAATAGACATGTTTATTATTATTACATTGTATTAATACACTTACATTCATTATTTTGAAGAAAAGAATTGGGAAGATGATTGCAAATGCAGCTGATATTCCTAGAAGTCTGACAGCACTCACTGTTCTCTGTTAAGTCTGTCTAGCCAAGAGTGAAACACAAAGATTAGACAGATAAATATAAAGGGATTTCTCACTTTTGGACAGAATATATAATAAACGCATCAAACTCTGTTACCAGCTGGAGAAGCCTTGGGTTATAACAGAAGCCCCATTCACGTAAGGGTTCTTAGAGGAGCTTCGCACCTTGAAGTGATGCTTACCACTTCCAGGTGTTAGGCAAGCTGTTCAGAACTTTGAAGAATGAAGTTTTACTTATTTGCACATAAAACTCCAATTAGTGTGCATCAGATTTACAGGCTTGACAAAAAACCTCCGAGTAATTATCATCTGCCTACTTAGATATTGCTAAAGATATTCTTATAGTGTGGAAGAATTCCTGTCTTTTGAAAGAGAATATTTGTTGGTTTAAGTAAAATGGATTTAGTGTATGGTTTATAATTCATAGAATCCAGAGGGAATATAGAATTTGTCTATGAATTACATTTTAAATAAAACTGAGTTATTAATTTAATATGAATGATCTCCATAAAGGAAAAGGTGTCTCATCAGGTGTGTAAGGAATTAAACAGACACTTTCAAAGCTAAGGAGAAAGAATAATGAGTTTACAGAATCCATTCTATTTTCTTTACCTGTACACTGTAGCCACAGTGTTAATATTGACTTTCATTCAAATTTGCCTCAGGCCTGTTTTCCCGGACTACCTTTTTTTTTGTTTGGTTGGTTGGTTTGGTTTGGTTTGGTTTGGTTCGGTTTTTTTGAGCAGTTTTCAACAAGTCTGGAAGATCCTTACACAGTTTAAAAAGGAGGAGATGCATTTCTCATGCCTCCAAGAGTCCCTTTCTGGGAACAATCTGCAGTCATTTTACGGTAATAAAGGGTTGTATTCAGATTTTCTGGTAAGTAATGCAGGAAGACAGTCAAGAATAAAGCCTGTTTGTTTGCACTATTCATTTTAAGAGAGACTAAGCCTTATCTTGGAAGCTCATAAACGACCTATGACTCCTGACCACACTCACTAAGGTTCTGGTAGATTTTATATTGGCACCTTGTTTCCAAATTAAGAAGCAAACTATATCCTCTTCTTAAGATGTGCTCTGGGATATGCACATTTGGCTGAGAAAATGTGGAGTTTAAATAAAGTCAATTTCATTTAACTCATTAACAGCTGTGCCTGCCACCCATCTTTTCGGGCTGCATTCAGCATCACTGTGCTCTATACACTCATTATTTTTCTTAGGTCTGAAATGAATGCAAATTGACTTGCTAGAAGTTAACCTCACTGGTGTCAGTGGCTCCCTAAGCTGCAAAAAAAGGGTGATTCAAATGTGCTGCATGTGTCTGAGGCAGATATGATGGAGCTGCCTCCTTGTTGTTCTTGTCAGAGGGATCTCTTTGGCACTCTGTCACATTGCACTGCATAAGGCTGTTTTACTCTTTCACAACCTCAGCAAGCAAGATAGGCTCAGTGACCTCAGAAAAGCAGGCAAGCGCGGTTTTCTTCCCCAAAGCTGAAAATTGAACGTCCTTCTACTGGATCATAAAAAAATCAATTTTGTGTCAGCAACAAAGTTGCTCACTGAAGTGTTGTCTTCCATGGCCAGCTAGGAGCCCACAGGCTGAGCAAATTCCCCTCTCTGCAGGCATGTCTCACATATCTGCTAACTCCATACCTGGACCCAGAAGGTACCTGTCCCTTTTTTCCCTCGCAGATCACAAGCCCTACCCAGGTGATACTATGTGACCGACCAGGGAAAGGTGAGACAAGGTCGTGCTGCCCCCCCCTGGGCTTCCTCTCTGCTCTTGTCTCGGTGCTTGGGAAGCCTCCTGCCAGCGTGGCTTCTTGCCAGAAGGTGCAGAGCTAGAGGGGAGAGGGCAGGGGTGCAGGCTGGGTAATACAGGGCCTGTGGGGCTGCTCTCTACACTCTGAACCAGTCAGTGCAAATGGAGCCATGGAAAAGCCACTTTGTCACTGGTTCTGAGCCAGTGTGGATTTTTCTGCAATCATCTTCTTCACCTCTTTTCAAAGCCAGTCCTACTTATGAAACACCTGGTGTTTATTTAGATTCTTGTTGTCAAAATGTGAACAATGGGGATTGATCATCTTCCTGGGACATCAGTGGAATTTTTTTAGCCTGTTTTTAGTGAGAGTATGTTCACAGTCCAGATATGAAAGAGTTGCGTTCTGTGTTTGCTGAATGAGGAGTAGCATTTGGAAAATGTCTGAGGCTCAAAACCCCTTTTCCTTCCAAAAGTATTTGTCCAAAGTAGGCTGTGTAAAAAAATTCTTCACTAGACAATTTTTATCATTGTGATTGCTAGAGCCGGAACTGACAGGGAAAATGGCTTGCTGAGAACTTTAAATATTGTTAAAGTTAGAATATAGTATGCTTAGACTCCACCTGTTCTGTAATCCTACAGTTAATTTAACTGTTAATATTAAATCAAGAGATACTACTGCAAGCAGTGGACATCCCATATAACGTTAGCACTATCTCCATGGGGACATAAGGTGAATCACAGACCTACAAGGCTAAGTGGCAGACAAGTTACAGTTTCTCGTACATCAGTGGTGTCAATCCTTGAGAATTTAGCTCTAGTGTATTAACAAACATAGAGGGAACTTTTGTGTAGTATCTACTTTTACTGTGTCTAAAGTGCTCTCTGTAAGTCAATTCTGTAAGCTAATGGCATGGTAATGGATCAATAGTAATAGCATGAGAAAATGCTGCTCTAGCCCACGGAAGTCAGCAGATTAGCTGATTAATGCTCTATCAGTCATCTGGTACAATAGAAATAGTCATTATGAAAGGACTCCAGTATGTGATCTCTTTAGAAAATAAACACTTCACACTGATTTATCTCTTTTTAAAATTCTTTTTTCTATTTTTATTTCTTCTTTCTCCGATAAATGTTGGAATGTTCCCTAAAAGTATTTATGAAGCAGTCAGATGCATTGACCACATGCAGCTCTAGAAAAAAATAAATCTCCAGCCGTAACTATTCTTCAGCTACTGAGAGGTTTCACTGAGAAACACAGAAAGTGAGCCTTTCCTGTTTCCCATGTATCTCTGGTGTCCATAAGACAAATGAAATGTCCTTTCAGGAATTACCTAGAGAGGGATTGGTTTGTTTATCATTTGGGAGTGTATGAAAGGGCCATTCTGTCCCTCACTTTTCTACCCACTGACTCATCTGTTAATTATACCCCGGAGTGTGAAGAACACAAGGGCATAAGGATATGAGTAATATAATTATTATTATCAATCTTAGACTTTGGAACATAAAACTGAGTGTAGGATTGAAAACCTCAGTAAACATAGAAACCAAAACTGAGTCAAGTGTCACTCTGAAACCTGAGAAAGCCAAATTACTTCCCAGCCAAATTTAATAGAAAACATATTATCACTGACAAGTACTGAATGCTTTGCCAAGGGGACAGGAAAGCCTTCACTACCTGAGGAAATTTTAGGAAGACTTGAATAATTATCACGTGTGAATAGTAAATTACAATCCTACTAGTGACAGTTCCTTACATCCTTGAGTTTCTCTTCCTTCTGCCCTCAGATGGCTATCAACAGTAAAGATTTTGGGCTCAGGGCTGTTTTCAGGCAGACCCCTTTCCAGCTGCCCACTATATGCAAAGGAGCATTGGTGATTCTCCTGGTGTCTCCTCCTGGTATTATATATAACCTGTAGCTCCAGCATTGCCGGCTGCTTCACGGTATTTCTGTCTTATCATTTACCTGTCTGTGTCATACTGCCTCTGTGCTCAGTCTATTCAGTATCAAGACTCTTTTATCTACCCCCACAGCTCTGGGGCAGAGCTATGCCTGTTTCTGTTCTCCATTTCTCCAGACAATGCCTGGCTGAGGTATGTTGGCTCCACAGCCAAGATGGTCTGTGGGCAGCAGAGTCCAGACAAAGGAAAGAACAGGTCCTTGGTCCAAAGCCTGGGTTTCAGCTCTGTGAGAGCACTTCAGAAATGTCTGAGTGTCAGGGATATATCCTTCTGCTTAAAAATACATCTCAAATCTTGCCCTGGTCCTTGTCTCTGGATAGGGATAAGACAACCTGCTCACTCAGGTTTTTTGGCATCCTTCTTTTCTTTTTTTTTTTTCACTGGGCACTCTCATCTTCTGGAAACTGTTGCTCCCTCAATTTCTTATCATCAAGAGCAGTAATAGCTGCACCCTGTGACTGTCTTTGGAGACCACTGCTGTAGGCAGTGAGGGGAAATTGGCAGAAGGTAATTACAGCTGGAAGGTCTGTCTCTGGGTCCTGTCCTCATCTGACAGAGGTGGCAGCAACAGTGCTGTGGCAGCTCATTCATAGCCTCTGGAAGAGGCATCTGTCTCTTCAAGTGTCATTCATACTTGAATGACTATTGCATCTCCTCCAGGGAAGACACCAGATGGAAGTGTTCTGAATGCCAGATTTAACTACAGGTTGCCAGCAGGACTACACTGGGTCAGATATGAGGGCTCACTAGTTTATATCAGAAATCCAAAGAATTTCTGGCCAAATCTCATGCTGCTTGGCCTGAAATCAGCAGAAGCTGCCTGCCTATTTCATTCCCTCCCGTGTGTCCTCTGTAGACGGCATCAGAGCTCTCTCCATCTGTGAGCTGAAACCTTCAGGGCTAATGATGCTTTTGTCATTTGCAGTATTGGATAATTCTCAGGTGTGTGACTTTTACAATTACCACAAACTTCCTCTTTGCTGAAGTGGAACCAGTTGATTCACACAGCAATAAGCAGAGAATGTCATTGGTTGTCAGGACGCTCCTGCAGAGTCTAGATGTTGCAATGTAGACCTGTGGCATGAGACACATTACCTCCCATGAAATACCAGGGTTAATCATACAGGTAATGCCTACAAAAATATGAAGTGTAAGAAGATGCTGTGAACTAATTTGGTATTAAGAATGATATAAAATTACCCTCTGTCCTAGGGTGATGTTATGGTGTTTGTATCTCCAATCGTGTGTCCTGATTATGTTTGGTATTATGTCCTGTGCTTCCAGGACTGACTCTGAGAGTGAAGATTTGTTTTGTCTTGTTATCAGCCGGCTCACCTCCTCCATGGTCTATGTTTAGGAGAGGTTTTAGCTCGGCTTGCTTGCTTGCTTGCTTGCCTGCTTGCTCGCTTGTGCCTCTTTTTCTTTCCTTTGCTTTGCCCTTGCTTTTTGCTTATTAGTTAGTTCAGCTAGGCAGTCCAACTTTTTCCCTGGACTGTTTTCTCTTCCACCCCGTCCCCTCCCTCTCCTGGATACCATCTGAACCTGTTCCGGACGGGGACCTGGGAAACCCCAAGAAACACCGGGAGTCTGCATTCTGTGACCTGCAGCAGTCATCCCCAGCACCAGAGACTGATAACTGAGCGACCACTCGCCGGAGAGACTGAACTTGTCATCCCTTCAGAACGGTGAAAGAGTTTTTTGTCAGCTGGTGTTGTCTTTTTTTCCTGTGCTGGGGAGTGTCTTGCTTGTTAAATAAACAGGTTTTTTCTCCCACTCTTCTCTGAGGAAATTCTTCCCGAACCCGGTGGTGGGGGGGAGGAGTCGTGGGGTTTGCGGTCTGGGGGCTCCTTCTGGAGGTTTTCCCCCAAATTTGCCCAAAACCAGGACACCCTCACAGAATCAAAAATTACCTATCAATGTTATTGTGCCTTTGGGTGTCCCCATTGCAGAAGTGCATGAGGAATTAGTATCTTACTAACTCATTCTTGGTTCTATAAAAGTTATTTCCAGTTAAAAAAATCCCTCAAGGGCATGACCTACTAAACCACATTCTTTCATGCAGCCTGAAGTATTATTTGTACAATAACCATTCTGTCACTGGAATGCAAGACACCACACTATTTCAGATGATTAGTATCCAAAATCATTCGACCACAAGACAAGGATCTCTGATGAGAAAACCCATGAGCTTGATCATCCTTTTATTGCCTGCTAAAATGTTCTCATTTGCCCTCCCTTCGCAGAAGCTGGCTGTCAGTACTCAAAGTCAGAAAAGATGTTTTCACAAAAGTAAATCTCTGCATCGTGTAAAAGGGAGTGAGTTGGCGAGGGTAACATGGGGCTGTATCCAGATGAAACTGACTCTAGGACAGAACAACAGGCTTGATTACCTACCTGATAGAGGCAAGGTTGTGGCAAAAGACAGAGCAAAATGAATCCATTGTTGTAATGTGTTACAATCTCATTTACCTAGCTGATACAGACTAGATGTCTCAGTCAGTCTATGCAGGGCAGAGAGTGAAGGAAGCTCTGTGGAGTACCCACCTGGAAACACCTTTAAAAGGTCTGAACAATTGCCCTCTCTGTGAATTTTCTTGACTGCATGTGTGAAGGCAAGAAAATATCTTTCTAAATAATTTTTTCTGAGATGGAAATGAGCAGTAATCTCTGCCAGCTGCCACGAGACTGGTGGTGGCAAAATTGTGTGCTAAATTATCTGGCTTTTTGTGGTGACATTTCCTATACAAAGCACCTCTGTGTCTTGAATGCAGAGAGCTGGGAACATCTGCCTGCAGAATGTTGCTTTGCTTCACCTTTCTTGTCTCTTCCCAGGGAAGAACACTGGCTCCTGGATATTCCAGAAGGGACAGACTGGCTGCTTAAAATATTGCTTAGGATAAAGCTATGTCCTGGTGATGTAAATCAGGCCAGATTTGTTTTGGAAACCTGCTTTCCAGAGTGGTCTGGCTCTGGAAATAAATACTAATTATTCACTACTCTCGGCACTTTATTGCTCTGACTGTATGTCTTTTTGAAAGCTGTTGACAAGACCTACACACCACCCAGCAGAGTCTGGACACTGATCTATGCACACAAAGTATTTTTTCGCTGAAGTTCACAGTGTACAAGTGAGTGCTGTACAAAAGAGCTAGCTGAAAATACAAACCAGGAATAATTGTGGTTGGCACCACTGCAGCTATCAGGGAGAAATCCATTTCACAGATCATCCACAGTGAGGGAAGTCCCAAAAATTTTTTTTATATTTTATTTGCAAAGATTACCCTGACATTCTGTCATTTTAGGCAGTGCAACCTTATTGAAGACTTTTGACCGTTGTCAAGAGAGGCTGTTCTCTGGATTTGTTTAAGTCAAATGTTGTAGTACTTGATGTCTTATCTTCCCCTTTCCTTAGGAAACATTCTTAGGCTGTCACAGTTTTTGCTGTCCCCAGTCTGAATCAAAAATAACTCTTTATACGAGGAATTGCAGGTGCAACTGTTCTGCCATTATATTCAGTGGCAATGCTGAAACCCTGGGAGAAGCAGAGGTTTTTAAATGGAAGAAGGATGTCTTTACAGGACTGTTTCTTTCCTTGTTTCCATGGTGGCTTTTCTGCTTATTTTTACATATGAGACCTCTCTTTGAGCTATTTTGCTGTTAGTGAATTTTCAACACAATATTAGCCCTGAATAGAGATTATTTTAAAAGTGTCCATTTAAATTCAGAGTGCATTTCAGTGTCTCATCTGCTTCTTCATGCTTCTGGTTCAGGGATAGTTCTGAAATCTTTTGCAGGATGTTTATCTTCATTTTGCTTGTAAGTGCTAATATATATATTCTCAGTACCATATTACTCAATAGGGAAGAGGAAAAAATGACTGGAATAAGGTAGTGGCTAGTAACCATTTTAATTTTTTCCTGAAGAAAATGGAGTTCTGACAACTGCTCATTTTAATCTGTGTCTGGAATTTTAAATTACATTGCTTTTCATTTAGAGTCCAATAATGGAATGAAATAGATTGCTGTTAGAAAGCTTTAGATGAGTGATTAATGAACTTTGTAGCAATACTCTACTTAAAAAAAAATCCCTATTACAGAGAAAAACATCACTTCCATTGACAGAAACTCCCTCAAATATAGAAAAAACATAGTTGAACAAAAAGGTTTTGCAAAGTGCTTCAGATGTATTTTCTTGGGTCTCTACCTACTGTTGGCTGTGCAATGCCCTGAGGATTACACTAGGATGCAGCCTGCTCCCCTCTGCAGCACCCATCCTGCTAGCTTCAGTTGTAAGGTTGCAATTACTCAACATCTTCTGTTTCCCAAAGCTTCTCAATCCCCTCCTGTTTACATAGGAAAATTTCTGTAGATTTAAAAAGGAGAAAGATGGAGCCATTACTAATCATATATTGTAGCATTTAGTGCCTTTGCTCTCTAGTTTCTAAGGTACTTATTCAGAGTCACTTGTCCTGCAACAACCACCAGTTCAGGATGCTGTGCCCTTCCCCTGACAGCAGCAAGAGCAGTAGGTGGCCTGGCTTCCCACAGTTCTTGTCTGGGCAAGGTGACTTCTGGGCTGTGACACTCCTTCTTTCTCTCCTTCCTTTCCTGCAGTCAGGCACTCTATCCAGCTGCCTGTTCATCTCTGTCTCAAAGCATCCTAATAACCAGTGGAGCACAGATGACCATATGCCAACCCAATGCCAGGGCTTATTTCCTGATAAAAAGCATAATTACAAAATAAAAGTGATGTAAGCTCTTATAATACTTTATAGTAGATACAGCTGAATGTAGGGGAAAAAAAAGACATTGAGAATGTCCGTTAAGAATAAACCCATTTAATACATAGCAAGCTTTTATTCAACACTGACAGTATAATCTCTTATTCTGCAAAGAAAGCTTTGCACATGCTTCTCTGTTTTCAAGAGCTCCTTCATTAATATTACTACCTCATCTATAAAGTGAACTTATGGCTTTGCATAATCATTCTCTCTCCTGTATGAGACAGAATCGAGCCAGCATTGCACATTCTATTTCTTCTGAAGAGCAGCCTCCAAAGCTTCATTTTAATTAGGGTGATAGGTTGTTTATCTCTAATGGTTTAGGTAGAATAGTGGGTTTCTGAACCTTAATAAGTTACTGCCAGTGTGGATGCTCCTTCCCTGGTACTTGTCAGGGAAAACATTTTTTCTTCTATTGACCTAGACTAAAGTCTGAGCTGACGCGTTTTACATCACATGTGCAATGAGAACCTCCAATCAATTACTAGTACCTTTTTAAACTGCAGGTGAAATAATCTTATCTCTTAGTCCAGAGTGCTTAGGCACAACTGTGACACAGCCCATCTCATCTTCCTTACGAGAGCTTGGTTAATGGGAAGCAAAGTCCATCTTATCTGCTTTCTATTTCTTAAAAATGCATGAATCCCAGGTTAATTACATAGGTTTGCTGTCTGTAGGAGGAAGGATAGTTCTGTATATTAATAATTAATCTGCAGACAAGTAATTTCATACATTTTGGCTATAAAATAGCATTGGAATTTTGACCCTTTCTTCCAGTAATGCAGATACTGCAGTAATTTGGAATTAAAGGTTTTCTGTGCTACCTGGTGTTATTTAACCTTGGCTGAGCTTGTTTATTTATACAGGAAGTGTGGAAAGTAATGCTTGGCTTTCTTACAAGGCTGTGGGGAAGCTTTTATTGAATAATGGATGCAAAAAATCCTGGGAACGTTGGCTAAAAGAAATGACATAAACCTTTATTGGTCTCACATTAATTGGGGGATAATTTTTTAATGTCGGTCTACTGGAGTAGAACTTCTAAGATCATTTAGTCTTTCCAAGGAGACACCCAGCAACATAACTGAAGTGTTGAGTGTATTTATCTTGACATAAACCAAAACTTACACTCAAGTTACTTATGTTTGAATTCTAGAAACACAGGTGACGTCCAGCACAGGTGTTGACTCACTGCATGACTCATTGTCTGAAGGTATGATTGTCTCTTGGAAGAGATGCTGGGTGCATGTGTTTGTTCTGCCCACTTTGGAGATGTGTCTGCAAATGTGTTGGACTGCAGCTCAGAGCACAGCATTCTCTGTCTGTGCTTGAAAGCCTCTATTTAGACTGCAAAGATAAGGTACAGAGAACCCATCAGGGTTGCAAGGTAGACACACAACAAATGTAGATGCCAGATAGGCTTTATAAATACAGAAGGAGAGGTTGTCTCAATCACTTAGTTTCAAATTTTCACTGTAGGTGGACATCCAAGATCTAGCACTTAACATCTTGCCATCATATCCTCAAGATGCTTTAAGTCCATGGGTATTCATGTTTCCCATGTATAGAATTCCCCAGGTATTTGAAGTTTTTTTCTTCTAAGTTCAGGCATCTACAAAAGTTCAAGAACTATTTAACATTAAACCATACCTTCATTTGTACAGTACTGTTTCTCAGATGGGGACTCCATCCAACAGGCATATATATTGTAATACATAGATCTCTTCCAAATACATGTCTAGAGTATGTACTGGCAGTGCTATTTTCCATTTTTATGCACGGATGTTCAAGGATGAACATTCAAGAGGAAAGAAGGTGCTGCATCTTCTTCTACTGGAGAGGGTTTAAAGCTGCAAGTCTAAACTCTTGGGAAAACACCCAGACTCTGATTATATGTTGGAGATGGTGGGTTCATCAAAGCAGTGGGGCAACAGATGAGAATTGTGAGGATGAGTCAGTGATGAGATGATTCAGGCACCTAGAAGATGACCTGGCCTCCAGTTTGTGCTCTGACCTGCACATAAAGCATTGAAAAGAGCACAGACTGTTCTATTTAAGTGTAAAGATCTGATGACACCATGAAATTTAAACCCAGGATCTCTGCTGTTATTGGATGTTTTATCTGGCATCACTGTGCTGCCAGAAGACCCAGGTTGCTCTTGAGTGACAGCTCAAGACCCAAGAGCAAGGCCGTTGACTGAGGCTCATTTTAGCCTAGTGACTAATTATTTCTGTGCAAAGTAATACTTCTGTGTTATCTGATTTAAAGCTAATTTTCATAAACATGAAGGGGTGGGGAGCAATGCAAGCCTGAGAAACCCTGTAACCCAATCAGTGCCAGCAAACCACATCTGCTCTCCGAGCTACCAGCCCCACTGCCTAGGAGGTTCTCCCTGTTTCACCTTACAGATGGAGAGTCTAGGGGGTTTCCTGCCTCCAAGGGTGTAGACTCTGCTATGGATTTTTGACATAGATGAGGCTTATTGTGGGATGTTTAGGAGAGGAATCAGAAGTGGAGCAAAAGGAGGAATCAAGGTCATTTGAGTGTGAAAAAAAAACAAGTGTGAAAAAATAGTGGAGAAAAGGGATAAAATGTGTAAACAGCTTCTTGTGTCTGGCAGTGCCCTGTGCCTTATCCCCAAAATATGGGGGTGTTTTGGGGAGGGAGGTTGGGGAGGTGTGTGTGGCAGATCAGAGCGGTCAGAACACCAGCAACCAGGCCGTAGTGGCAGCCTGGGGTTGTCTTTGTCCCAGTGACAGCAGCAGAGGGGACTGAGATCCACAGGCAACTGCTGGTTATGCGTGTACATTTTTACATGTTTTCCACTTATGGGTTTTATCCTAATCAGAGAGAGAGGGAAACAGGATCAGACCTTCTGTTCTCTTCTTGCTAAAGTGTTGTATTTTCTGCCTGCATGGCCAGCCAAGTGTAGAGATATCTGTCTCTATATGCAAGTATGTGCAGATGTATTGTGTGCATGCATGTGTACCTATGGTACGTGCCCAGTCTCACTACTTGCTGGACCTGGGATTAAGAAATTGCAGCCTCACCTCAAATGGGCCACTGGATCTGCAAGCTTCTGAGAAGAACAATCCAAGCCATGAGCTCTGAATGTGATGATCCAGGAGGGAATATGAATCCCCTCACAGACAATACTAAAGAAGGCACCAGCATCTCCTTTCCAGTCACGATTCTAGAAGAAGTCTGTGAAGCTAGGACAGGTTAAAGCATTTCAGTGGTGCCCTGTATAAGTCATCTAAAATTCAGAAGGAAAGTTTGGGGATGAGTTTTTTTTCCTCTGTAAGGATTAGTCTAGATGGGTAGTCATTCACTGAGCACATTTCTCCAGACTGTAAGCTGCTCCCTTGCTTTGAGGCAATTGATTCAGCCTGAAGGAAGATCTTACTGTTTGGCTCACATAACAATAGGCAGTGTTAAGGTACTCTTTCTAAATGCCTCAATTAGGATAAATTCAGAGTTGTTTAGTGATGTAAAGCAGGAGGGGAAGAGAAGGACACATATGCTGCTCGTTTTTTGAGTGAAGGAACTCAAAAGTATAAATATATATAAAATTATGAATATATAAATACACACATATAATATGTATTATATAATATAGTTTTTACAGAAAATATATATTATGTGTATAAAAGTAGAAGCAACTGTTTCTCAGGACTGTAAAAGAGCATTCTAACTATACAAATGTCCAAATAAAAATATGTGATCAGATTAAAATATATGAAGAAAACTCAGCATCAACAAAGAAAAGAAACAGATGCCTGTGTTTATTGGCTGCTGCCATCTATGAAAGTCTAGTCCTGGGGAAAAAGCCTACTGTATATAAAATAAACAAACATATGCTAGTGCCCCAAACAAGTCACATGGAATTTTATGACTTTACTGAAATAATGAATTCACCAGAAGTTTTGTTAAAATATGCAAGTAAACAAAATATACTCTACAGTAACTAGGTCTTCAAGGTAGTGGGATAAGTTCCACCAAATTGTACCAGAAAAAAAATTTGTTAATGAACAGAATAAGCCTTAGTTATCAAAAAGTACAAATAAAATACTATTGCTAGTCCTTAGCATGCCATTAATGGTAAGGTTAACAAAATGTTATGATGCAGTAACTAAATGAAGTACAGTTCTAATTATCATGAGTGATAGGAATTAACTGAATTATATGTGGAGATTGGGAGTAGGAACCCACGGAGAAGGAGAAATTTCTGAACATTTCATTAGCTGATTGCTGATTATACTGTTACAGTCCTCCAAAATACAGTGGTCAGACTTTGCCTGTGTGTGCAATATCTGTGGCTTGTAAAAATTTTAAGATGCGAATGCTCATTTGTTAACCTTTTCCTGAAAAGAGCAGAAAGCTCCATCTGTGGGGGTACAAGTGGGATCTTTCTAGGAAAAGCTGAGAAGAATTTAAGAATTATACAAGGGAAAGACATGCAAAAACAGTAGCTCATAGCATCTGGGAATATGGGGGCTTTTCCATGTAGGTTTGTGTTTGTGGTGGTTTTTGGTTATTAATATAAATTCACTAATAGATGTTGCTTTGAATATTTACACTGAAATGTAATTATGGGCGAGAAAGTCTGACAGGGAAAGCCTTTCCCAAAACATACCTCAAGATTCAAGATTTTCATATGAATGCACATACAATTTTCCTTTAATTCAGACAGTTTAAATTACTTCCATAATGTGCTTTAACTTAGGGTCAGTGCTGTAAGTCTGGTTCAAGAACTGCCCATTGCACATTCCAAACTGATTACACTCACTTGCATTTTTTCTAATTACACCCACTTTAGATGATAAGATCTATGAAAGACAATATTTCCCTTTAAGATTGCAATCACTAGTGATTTTGTGTATCGATATGGAGTATCAGGCTCAGACAGGTGCTGTCCTGAAACATGCTGAGCACTTCGGAATGCCAAATTGACTCAGCTCCTGCAGGAGCCAACATTGTGGAACCAGCAGGTGTTTGGCATGTTACAGGGCAAGTAGTGAAATTACATTTTAGGGTTTTTCCTTGTAATTACTTTGCCTCGTGGGAATTCCGAATTTTCTTTTTCCTTTTGCAGAGGTCACAGCCACGTGAGGGCTAAGTGTAAACAGGCTGTTCTCATTTTATTAATTCCACACCTGTGGCAAATCATCACCAATAATGTGATACTGGCAGTTATGTACATGGTTGTGAAAGCAGTAGGTATTGTAGCTCTACTTATCTTGAAATGAATTTAAACTTAAAGGGCTTCTCTGTAATTCTCTCTGCAGAAGAGACATAACAGAAGAAGAGCCAATTAATTTATCTGCTACAGGGGAAGTAAATGTCATTTATCCAAAGTGCTGAGAATTATTTCCTTGCCTTCCACACTCCAAGACATATCCTTCCTTATCCAGAGAGACTAAAAGCTTCATAGTTCCTATCAGATTCACAGCTCAGAGAGAATCTGTAGTGGGTCTGTACAATTCAGCAGCACCTTCCAGCACAAAGCCACTTACTCACGTTAGAATCCTAATTACTTTCATATAATAAACATAAATAATTTTCTATAATTTCTACGGGATACTTGGTAAGAATTTTGGAATAGATTAAATTTTCCATCAAAATTCTACTTTGGAACCTGGCTAATTTCCGTAGATAATAGTTTTCCTTAAGGATATATGTTTAAGTCCTTATCAACACATATCACCCTCCCTCTTCTGCTCTCAACTCTTCTGGTCCGCTCAGAACCCTAACACTGAGATTTTTGAGGCTTCTTGGCAGCTGTGACCTGATGGGTCTGGTTGTGGCCATAGCGAAGCGAATTCTGAGCTCTGTGACACTGGAGTATCAGCATGATGTGCTCTTTCACATTTACATCCACGGAGAATAAAGAAAACATTTATAAACGACTGATAAAAAAGACAGCATTTTAAATAAACTCACTTCTTTTGAAAGTAAGAAATCCTACATTATGTATTTTAAATCCTCGCAGTCAAGATATTCTGGTGATCTTTGAGCTATATTTTGGTCATCCCAGTTTGGAGGATGTGGGGATAGTGAGCTTTAATAAAAATGAATCTTGGTAAATTTGTGATGGAGAAATTATTATTACCAAAAGCGGCTCCAAGTGTTGCAGTATAATAATTTTATATTATTATTATAGTGAGTGAATGTAGGAGCAGAGTTAAAAGGGACCTTCAAAGCTTGCACCTTAAAATTTCAGGTAATCATTCAATGACAATCGTAAAGGTCCCCAGACAGTCACAGTAGATTCAGAAAGGTCAGAAAACCTGATCACCACACTTGTGCTATATCAGAAACTGCACAACATTTCCTGTAACAAAAAAAATTTCAAATATTGTATCTAATAAGACAGAAGTATAAAAAATATGCAGGAACAGAGCAGGAGAGAGAAAAGCCATGACAACATCAGGACATTTGCTAGCATCTTACTATAGTCTTCATGTTTTCCTCATGGTGTGGTTTAAGAAAAAAATTTTCTTTCCTTCTTGAATTCCTATGACTGTTTAAATTGCAAGAATATTCCTCAGACACACCTCTTAGTTACTCTCAAGTTTCTCTGCACACTAGTTGATCTTTCAAAAAAAAAATTTTAAAACTGGCTTTTGATAAATGTCTGCCATAGCCCTTTATTTATACTGCTCCCCAGCTGTTTTGTGAAATCTTCCCCAAATAGTTCATGTTTATTACTATTTAGAAGACGGAAGTCAACATGAATTGTATACCTCAAGTCAAAACAATTTTTGAGAGTAATTTGCTAGAAATGAGCCAAAAATTTGTGAACTTCAGGCTTGGGAAAATTGAAAGATGATGAAAAAGAAGCCTGTTTCTTAGTTTCAGCCTATGTGAACTCTGCAACAATGGAGAGATTTAGATAAAAGTGTCCAAGGTCCCATCATTTCCTTTGGTGATGCTGGACCTGGATTTTGATCAGACTCTCCTCAGTAGGCCTTTGGTAGCTGGCACTCTCAGTACTGGAAAAGGTTTGAAAGGTGCCATTTATTTCTGTCCTCAGCATTTTCTTTATTTCTATTTAAGTATGATCCCATCTATATTAAACTACTCTATTGCTCAAACTACCATGTTACTACAAACCACAGGTATTAAACAAGTTTATAATGCAAGAACCCTAGGGATACACTTAAAAGCTACAGCCCACTTTCAATAAGTGCAAGGATGATGCATATCCTTTCAACAAATGAATTATTTATTTACTACAGTAGTACTTGAGAAAATTAGAATATATGTCAGAACATGTTGTGTAAATGCGTGTTCAAAACTGGTTTGCTTTTTGTAAAAAAAATCTTATAAATCTTAAGGAAACATTAATACAATGAAGTCAAAATAATTTGTTTTAATGACTGCATCTTGTGACCAAGAATTTTGAGGCTCTTAGTGCCATCTAGTGATGTTTGAATGGAATTGAAATATAGCTATTTTCACAGTATTATATACATGTATGAATATTCGATAATAAAAAACTCTTTTAGATTAGCAATACTATACTTCTTAAAATATAAATAACTCCTTAAATTCTTTTAAGCATGTATAACAGCAGAAATCACACATATATGACACAGCAGGAGACAGCAGCCTGCTGCTAACTTTGTCTCCAGCAGTTCTGTTCCTGCATCTTTCCTGGACCCCTGATTTTTCTCCCACCTTCTTTCTACCATGTAACTTCCATGCATTTCTTTTTTCTTCACAGACACCTTGCAAAAAAAAATTCATTTGAGAAACTTTTCAGTTACAAACATAGATAAGGAATTTACCTTCCACACAGAACCTGAAAAACACCCTAAGGTCTTTATTGGTGACATTAATATTATGTCTTCAAGGTCTACCTTTAAAACATATAATAGCTGGTTTTGCTGTATACTTATATATCTTTCTCCGGATTTTATTGTGAAGTGCTGAAAATCCTCAATTTTAGTGTTTGAAAAAGATTTTTTTTTAGACTTTGAAGGCCTTTAATTGGTCAGTTCAGTCTGTAATGTTATAGTGTCTGGATATAAACCAGGGGGTTTTTAAACATTAATAGTATTCTAGTCTTATCTTGAAACCTAGTTAGATGTAAATAATTTGTTAACTGAGAATAAAGAATATGTGAAACTTGAATTCCTGTCTCAACAGCGCACACAATCCAAATCCAGAGTGCAACTAAAAAAAATTAAAAATCTGGGTTTTGGCAGACTGATAAAAAATTTTCAAAGTGATCTGTCTGTATGGTGAGTGCCTGAATGCCTGGGGACTGAGCTGGGCTAACCTGCTTCAGCACTGTCCTCTAGCTGCCAGAATATCTGATTTCTGCAGGGCAGGAGAGGTGCATGGTGGTGTCTGAGCCACTTTGTGAAGAGATACCCTCTGTAAAATCTATGCAAATGCTATAGTTTTGGATCTTGGTAAAGAAAAAAATAAACATACTAGCAAGAGCTTACTTTCAGTATTATATTTCAACCATATTTCAGCCCAATTGACTTAAATGTGACAGTGAAAAAGAACTAATTTCATAAATACTGGACAGGAGAGGAGAGGAGACTGCTTAATATAGAAAACTTGCTGGGAAGATTATTACTTTCCCCCTGGAACACCTAAAGCTCATTGGTGGGCCAGGAATACAGCATTGAGGAAGGCAAACTGAAAACAGAAAGAATTTACCTGCTCTTTTCATATCTGCCAGATGAACTGACAAGAGAAGCAGAACCACAGCCTGAGTCAATGTTCAACAAAGCAAGTTATATTGACGGGGTTTTTGTAAAAATTGCACAACATCATCATTCTCATTTTGCCTTTGGAGATTGCCTTTGACAGGCATGTGTTTTGTGATTTAGAATACTTATTCATGCTGAAGGTCTATATTTCATCTACAACATCACATGCTGAGACAAGCTGAGTGTTAAATAAATTGGAGCTCTGAGTACCAAAGTATATAAAAGAAGAATTTCACATCGTTTGGAAAATCTGCCTTATAACAACAGGACAAAAAACACACTTATGACTTTCTACTTCTAGCTTCGAAGACAACAACTGTGACTGAAAAAGCTTCTTTTATCTCTAATGTGAAGGGATTTTATTCCTCCCTCTTGGATGTGTTCCTTTGCATTCCAACATGTGCTAAATTATTGTGATTCCCTGCTGATCTTCAAGACCAAATGGAAATGAAAATGAAATTTAGTGCCTGAATTGCACAGCCTTGAGGCAGTGCAGGCCAGTAATGGTATTGATATCAAATGACTCCAGTCCTGTATCAGAGTTAAAAAGGGTCTGTCTTGACCTTTAAAGCCGGCAAAAATCTAGGTCAGGCTTTCAGAAATGTTGACTCTTCTTTTTTGACCTCTGAAGCAAGTTCAATATCTCTGATTCAAGAGGCAAGAGATATGGGGGGGAGGAGGCCATTTCAGCTTCTTCCCTAAACATCATCAGTGACAAAATGTTCCTGCAGCTGTGAAAGGCAGAATCAGCAGGCTCTGTCACAGCACACAATACCAAAGAGAATCATGCTTAGCACCAAGCATAATAGAAATGTTAACATTTGTGGAGAGAGGACCCAGTGGGATTTCTGAGGGCTGTGGATGGGGAGCTCTGCTAACCTCCCGGATCATGCATGCTCCCTGTGGGGAACTTCACCTCCTGATGCAAAGGAAGGTGCTGAGACCTACAGTGGTAAGGGAGGTTCTCCTCCCTCCTCACCTCATCTCCATTCAAGGTGTTCTGCTCTCATTTATGACAACTCTGCACTTCTCTTCTGAGAAGAGCAGAATGGACTGTGCAGACCATGGTGCGGAACTGGTTATGGGGACCATCGTACACCTTCCGTTTCCACTTTCCCTGGTCTTGTCTGGGGGTGGTTTAGCAATGTTGTAGCACAGCAGCATCTCTGCCTTGCCTTTCTGTGATTTGGGGGTGTGCCTTCGGTGGTGTGACATGGGTATCAACTTTATACAAGTATGTCATATGAGTCAGGAATGCAGGTGCCACTCATTCTCTTGTCACAGGTGATAGTTTGCAAGAAGAATGGGAACAAGCACTGAGGGCAACCCTGTTTAATGTGCAGTGCTCCAGAACACACATGAGCACCTGAGACAAGTGCCTGAAATGAGTTTGTTAAATTTGGGTGGTTCTGAGAATGTGCATGTAAGTGACAATGACAGTAACATGTTGTCACCTGCATGACTTGGTAGTAGACTTGGTTTACACATCAGTGTTTCATCAAGATTAACAACTGGTGAAATGTAAACATTTATCAAATCCAGTTAATCTTTCTAATTAACTTTCAACCTGTCACAGCTAAACACAGAAACCAAGATAAGCCTTGTATCACTTGCACGATGTAGATTTTTTTTCCGAACGTGGATGAAAAAGTCAACATTTCAGAAATAATTTCAGAAGGAATATTATTAAAGCTAACCCACTCATTTTGGCTGTTTTCTGAAATGACCAGCATCTGAGTTAAGCAAAACTTTTGTGAGCCTGTTGTTTGAAATTAATTAAATTTCATTAGTCTTGCATGTTTTTTGAAACCCATGGTAAACATTTTTGATGTTCCTATTCAGAAGATGAAGTTGCTCTCTTGGACTAAATTACAGTTTCCTATAAATCCAGTATCCTGTTGCTGACACCAGCAAATGTTGATGCTCATGAAAGACTAATAAGAGTGGGAGAAGTAATGCAATGCATTTCTCAAGGACCCTCTAATCTCTAACCACATTCAGATACTGTCTATGCTATATTCTCTATATGCTTTTTAACACAGATGATTTGTTCTCCAGAAGCCCATCAAGCCCTCCCTTGAATCAATACAAACTTTTAACATTCACATTCTTAAGCGTGGAGGTTTTCAGCTTAAATATACCATGTGAGAAAAAATAACCTATCTTGTTTCCTTGTTACCATCTAGCTACTATATTGGAAGAGAGAGTCCTCTTTTCATGCCTTTCTTCACTGCACAGACCACGGCCAACAATGATGAAAATTTTCATTTTCTCTATTTCTATGACTTCCAAGTAATCTAGACTCTTTGTGTGCTCTTCCCATCAGTCTTCGTCTCCTTAATGTAGGTGCTTTCATAGCCTGGTTGTGTCTCTCCGCCTCCGAGAGCCCACTGGTGCGTTTTTCCTGATTTCCTTATGGATTTCTCACTGATGGATCTCCTTTGACTCCAAGGAACAGAAAGACATCCTCCTACTACCGTCACATTTATCTGTCAGTGTACAGTTGCCCATGTCATGCTCCCGCTCTTGACAGTTAGCATCTGTTTCCAGGATATGTGACAGCAATACTGAATGGCTGGTTTTAGTATTCCCTGGGCCCTCTAGTAAAGCATGAGACACTTTTCAGCTTGCAGTGTCTAAAGTCAAGGGGAACAAACAAAACATAAGGACAGAAATGGTTGTTCTAATTAGAGCAAATTATTTCAATGATGTCAAGTTCTGGATAATGTAATCAAATTTCCGAGAAAGAAAAACACTCCATGCTATTTTTCTTTTGCAGCAGGAAATCTAGCAGGCAGAGCACATAATGGGATACTCACCTAAAAATCCTAGTAGTTAAATAATAAGAAATTCAATTATTATAGCCATGCTCTGAGTCAGACAGGGAATATATCTTTTTGACAGCGCTGAAGGTGGCTGCCATTTCTGTACATAAAAATTAATGCAGCACAGGAGTTTTTCAGGTCTCAAGAAAACAAACAAAAGTCAGACGTCTTTGAAAAGCAGCTATCTTGATGAAACCTTGCTGAGGGGCTGAGAGCATTTTAGGCTGTAAGACACATGCAAAGCTAGAGCAGGTATTCTGACAAATCTTGCCACTAATCAGAGCACAAAAGAGGCTAGTACAGTTAAATCTATGCTCCTGCATTTGATTTAATAATTTCTTGCCTGGCAAATTACCGGCTGTACAGTGATTCACTTCATATTTTATTAAAGAATAACTCGAGATAGAAAATTGAATATTGGATGGTAATTCAATGTAGGGAGTTTTGATGACCTGCTAGTACTGAATTCAACATTAATGGTTTGTAAATGACAACAAACTCCTCATATTAAATTACAATGGAGCATATGTTTTCAATCTTGCACTCTTTACTGCAATTTTTAGCAAGAAAAGAAATCCCAGAACACAAATACTACAGAAGGCACGCATTCCTCTGCATTAGACAAACCAGGTAGTTTGGAATGTTAAAAACACAGAAAGCTAGCTCTGGTTCATAAAAATGAAAATAAACATGTTTGCACCTTGATCTGTTTTGCTTGGAGCTGCTGATAAAAATGAAATGTGGGCTGCAGAGTTAACCTGTGCCACAGCTGCCAGGAGGTTGCTTTGTGTTAAAGATGAAGCTGGTGGGGGAAGGCAGTTGTGTCCTAGCAGCAGCAGCAGCACAGCTGCATTTTGGTATCTTATATACAAGTAGGATTATATTTGAAAAAGTGAAAGAAGGATTACAGTGTATCTGACAGTGGAGGGGGCTTGAATGAAATTGTTTGCCATGGATTATAGGGACATAACCTTTTAATGTCCTCAGTAAATGTTGATTTTGGAGGAAAGATAGAGTAAATGCATATCAGTCTTTCAGGGAAGTGGGATTGTGTGTATAAGTTGCTGTAATGATCTAACATTATTTGAATTTGCTTGTTATTGAGAAGGATGCTCCATTTCACAATGCTGTATAAAGGGTGTGGTACATGTCTAAATATCAAAGCTGTAAATAACAGGCATGGAAACAATAAATGGTTTATCTCTTTAGCTAATTCATTATTGAGGTAGACTTCCTACCAGAATAACATATTTTTAATTCATTCTGTAATGTCTTTCAAGAGAAAAAAGGTCATTCTGAGGCTTCTTTTCCCTTGTTTTTAGATTTAAGCCTTGCAAATATCAGATAAGCAAAATACTTTATTAATATGTGAATAATTTGGCGATGTTTCCTATTCTCTAGTCTTTAAAGGAAAATTAAGCAGAAGTGATTTAAATAACCAGTTTTGTTACTTTTCTTCACTTCTGAAAACTCATTTATCCTCTAAAGCTTGTGTGAACAAGTTTTTTTATGGGGATACAAAGTATTAGATATCAAATCCAGGAAAAGAAGGTGCAAATCCATTGAAAATCTTGCAATTTATCTCTTGCCTCCACTTTCTCAAGTTTTCTTTCATGAGCACCTGCTCACAAGGAGCTCTGGCAACCCTGATCTGCACTCTGAGCATCTACCAGATTGATGGGTGTCCCTTGTGTCTCACACCTAAACAACAAAACTTTGCCCACCTTAGGTTATTATTTGATGCTGGTGAAGATAGAACGTAGCATACATATTGAGATGTTAAAAGCATATTTAGGGCCAGGTCAAAAGCTCAGAGCTCAAGCTGAGCTCCAGCCAAGCTGTTTTAGCTTGGCTTTCTGACAACTGAGGCAATTGACCTAATTTTTGTGTGTGACATCCATGGGACCAGGATTTTGCTCTGGAATTATCTATTACTATGTAATTATGCACAAGAGGATTGTAGGAAAAGTGTTTGAGGCTTAACTAAGAACTTCAGAACAAATAAATGAATAAATGGAGAACAAAGCACTCAGTAAAATCATAGCACCTATCACAGGAATCTAATTAATCCCTCCCAAGCACAATCTACTTATCTGTATTTTAATACTCAGGAAATGTGGAAATTACATTACCATATAGTCTGGCTGCATTCTTTTCTCTTTCAGTGGAGCAATCCTTCTCATAAGGATGGGAAAAAATGATACTGAGCAGATAGTGCAGAGAGTCATGATACCCTGTGCAAGGTCCCAGTAGAGGCTATCCCCATCTAAGCTGCAGGACTTGTTCAAGCATGATTTCACGGTCAGCAGAAAAATAGCCTTTGTGCAATTGTGCAGGACCATCAAAATCCATAGGAAACAGATTGGAAGAAGGTTTGGGTAATTCCTGCAGGACAGATGCACTTTTTCATTACAGCCATCCAGGGACTTCATTTACCAGGGACAAAAGCTGAGGGCAAGTCTTCAAGAATCAAACCTCACTTCCAAGCAAAACTGCTCTACTCAAGCTCTTGTTTATTGCTTCTGAAACCAGGAGCAAACCTCGTGCTGACTTTTAAAAGAAAGGGGCTAGGATTACTCATTTTGCAGATTACAGATTCGTTGAATGTTAGTTTTGAGTGGTAAACATCATTAGGAAAAGCATTTGAAATAATTGTCCCAAAAATATCAGTTTTCACCTGAAATTTTTTACTTTTCATCTTCCAACAAATTTCTATACTTAATTAATCTAAAAAAACTAAAACATCTTCAAGTGTATACATATTCTTCTCAAACATTCTTCTATGGCTGTCCAAAATTTATAAGAAAAAATTATGCTATTTATATGTAATCAAGGCAACATTTCAATATTCAGGAAATTTTTACTGCAATAGCTAGACCATGACTAAAAATCACGGGCAGGGTTAAGCAGATTCCACTTAAGCAATCAGAACATAAATGACGTTGATTGTCACAGTGTTCTATATGTCAGAACAAGTATGACTAAAATTAATATGTAAAATACAACATTGATTCATTTTTCCTCTGGCAAACAATTACTTTATGCTATTGCATAAGAGGTCATGGTAACCTTGTGTCATCTTCAGAACAGAATAAAACCTCCTGTTTAATACAATAAAAATTTGGACTCAAAAATTATCTGTTTTCATTGACCACTTTGAGTTTCTGGCACAAAAAGACCCTCCTGAATACACAATAGAAATTAACAGTTCCTGTGTACCTGGAAAAATTGTGAGTTTTGTTATAGAACCAATAGAAATTTTTAATTAGAATCTCACCTCAAATATAAATTTAATAAGGTATGATAAAATTCTAGTAGTTCCTCATTCTAGTATGGCAGTAGCAAGCCACCAATACAGCAAAGCATTGAAACATTGTAATATCTAAACTACATTATAGCTTTTTTAACTGAATCATGCATAACATAATTTCTTTAGAAACTAAATGAAGGTATGAAGACTGGATTTAGCTCAAATATGAGTGATTAACAACAGATGTGATGGAAATTGTGTGCTGAGTGTCACTCAAACACATTCAACCACAAAAGGCATTTTCCAGAGCAGTGATCACTTAAAATTTTAAAAAAACCAAACAACTATATTCTTATATACAACTCAAAGACCAAGAATATTTATTTCCAACAACAACAAAAAAATTTTTCATTTTGTGTTGCGAAGTGCAGGAAGTGACAGGTAAGACACAGAACTAAAATGTAGAAAAATACAGAAGACATGCTTCTTTGTAAGCACACACATGGAATTCCTCTTGGCTCTTGGAAAAACGGAGCCATTCCACTCTAAGGCACAGATTTTTCTGCTCTGGTTCAGCCATCTAGAATTTAGGTGTTAAGGCTGAGCAAGGTGGTAAGACATTCCTTTCACAGCTACTGGTGAAAAACAGACACCTTTGCAAAGTACTCTTCTTGCAATGGGCAGGGGAATCTCATTCTATGTGCTATATACTTCCTGGGTTTTGGAAAAATGTAATAGGTTGTGGATCATATTTGTTCTGGGCAGACATCAGGGTCTTACTGACAATATAGAGAATTCCTGTTTTTTCCTATGGTGTAAAAAAAAAAAAGCACTATTTTATGAACTAAATATTAAAAATAATCAAAAATGCAATTTCCTGTAAATGCTGCTGGGTTGCTATGAGGACTAGATTAATTTTCCACAGAAGACCTAGATTCAGGAGTCATAATATTACTAAAAGAAAATGTCTACTTTCCTTACTATACCTTTAAACATTCAACAGATCTTTGAATTAATTATTACGGTGAACAGAAGACCTGAAAAATTATTGTAGAAGTAAAAGAAAGAGTTCAGTATGTAAGGAAAGATTACCATATTTGTACAAATACTCCATCAAATGGAAAAGAGGCAAAAAAGCAGAAATACCTTGAATACATGTATCTAGACATAGAATGGAAAATTGCCTATAGAAATTAATATCCCCAGGCACTCAACTGCAGTATTTGATTACCAGACTAGATACTGTGCTAAAGTATCTGCATGGCGTAGGTATGTCTCACAACTTCAGATTAGTCTGCAGTAAAGTTTTTAGTGAAATTGGTTTTCTGCAAGAAGGTAGCACTTCTGATAGTTCTGGTGAGCTCTAAAGTAAAATTTTATATTTGTGCTAGGAGCAACTGATTGCAAACCACGTTGTCCTGGTTTGTCAACTTGTCATGGTCACATCAAGAATTGTACCAACAGCTGCAGCAGTGAGGCCCTACTGTTTCATCAAGCCATCTTCATGTCACTGAAATTTCTATTGTAGGAACCAATTCCTGAGATTTGGTGCAAAAATAATTAGTTAGTCAGCATGTGATTCACCTGTAGCATGTTATTAAGGGATACACAGTGTGAGGAATTTCAGTAGAGTGTAGTGGGTTTTCCTTCCTTTATTACCTTTGTTTATGAATTTTGGGTTATTATGTTATGTGATAACATGCTGCTCTGGATAGGATCTCAGGAATAATTTCTATTTTTTCAGTTCCTGAAGTTAAAAAGGTGAGAGGAGTATGCACAGCAGCACTATGGATGCCATGCTGTCAGTCAGAATCATGAAGATGTGGGAAAAATCATATTTGCCTGCCTCAGCATGGCAGGAGAAGACCTGGCTGCCACAAAGTCACTTTGCAATAGCAGCTTCAGCAGCATTTGGTCACAGGAGTGACCATGGCACTGCTCAGCTTCAGCCCCTGAATGCACACCACCAAAGCAGCTGATAGGAGAAAACAGACTGGAGGTCTCCAGGCATGGCAGGGCTGCTTCTATCCTCCATTTCAATGCAACAGGCTCTCTGGTGAGAGGAGCTCATCCACGAGGCTATTTCCATGGCATTTAAGGGTTTCTGATTGGTTAGAGAGCTCCCCAGCAGGCAGTTAAATCAAAACACTCATGGAAAAAGGCACCAGAAAAATGCCTAAAGCAGTGGGGTCTGAAATGAGACCTACATTTAAACAGGATGTAAAGAGAAACAAAACAAAGGATTTAAAGATAAAAAAATCATAGAGCAAGTGAAATGAACCCATTGGATTAGACTTGTGTGTTGAGCTCTAGGCGAAAGCAAGATTAACTTTATTGAGGTCAATAAATAAACCTTCCCTTCAGAAACAAATTACTTAATTTAGTTCTGTGGTGAGACAGAGCCATCCTAATGCCCACCCATCACCAGAGCAGTTCTATAAATAACTACCACTGCTGCACTAAAGCAGAAGAGGATTAAAGCTCTCATTTAGCTCCCTTGCAGAGACAAAATACAAGGTTTTTACTGCATGTGAGAAGTGTAAGTGGTTGCTTACTGCTGGATGAAAGATGGCTATCACAAAAACCTTCCCAGGACACAGTGAGACACGCTTATTTTTTTCCTTTGGAGCTAATATTTCTAGATCAGTAATTTAAAAAGAAAATCCTCCTCCTCCATCCTGCATCCCCCACCCCTACGCATAAAAAAAAAGGGTTAAGTGGAATTGAAAATCAAATTACTGAATAGTTTGAAATCTGGGTTGTCAAAACCACTTCAGACACATAAAATAACCATGTTAAAGACCCTTTTACATCTCTTCATTTTTTTTCAATACTTATTTTGATTGTATAGGTCCCCTATCAAGCATCAATGAAGAGCACACTGTACTGCAGGTAAGCTCTGTTTCAAATATGCTAACTGATTCAGTGACAGTCTTACTTTTTTTTATCACTTGAATGTTAGTGACTTCAAAGCATGGACTATCAGAATAGGTTCTGCTTTTTTTCTAACTATTATCTCAATCTTTAATTGAAATCTTACTATGATCTAATTTTATATAAATATTAAAAATATCTGCTAATATTTAATCCTGGGGGAAAATGTCTCCTTATTTCAGAGAGACATAATTTTTTTTCCTCTTTTTCATTTATTGCTATTTATATCTTAAGATAAGACTTAAGAGTCTTAGGACTCTTAAGTGCTACCTAGTTTATGATCAGTTTTTTTATGGTGATAAACAATAAAGCTTTTTTCACATCTATTTAAAGTGGTTTTCATCCTCCTTTTCCCTCTGCAACTTGTTCCTGTCAGCTAGAACAGGGCCATTTGATTCAGAGCAGCTGAGAGGTAGAGATTTCTGGAAGGCAGTGCAGAACAAGGGCAGGGAAATCCTATCAGTGACTCTCGGATCCCCAGGATGTGCAGATGAATGTCAAATCAACCAGCTGCCTGGCTGCCTTTTAATCTCTAGTGAGGGGTAATAGGAAAAAGAGGGTTTTAATCTTTTTGTTCCATATCACTTTGCAGCTGAGCTCTGTGGGCAAAATGAATAGTTAAGGTTTCAAATCACAGATGCAATTGTTGCCCTGAAGCTTTGGCTTAAGTAGAGACCAGTTTTGATAACAAGCTGGTAAAGCTCTCACTGGGAGAAAGTTAAGGCTGGCATTCTGCCTGGATCACACCATCATCAGCAGAAAGATTTTCATTCACACCAGCTGCATTAAAGCCCTCCACAGAATTCTTAAAATTTTTTAGTCTGAAAATGATTATATATCTCTTTATTGAAGAATGTCAGTGTTTACTCTTCAAACAGAAGAGTACATAGGAGCTAAGTGGGACTTTCAGGCTCCAGGATTATAATTTTGTACTGCTAAAAAAACAATAAAATTGTCATTCTTGAGTAGAAGTAGCAACATAATCTTACATCTCAGGAAATTGGGACAGATTAGAGTGTTACATTTACTGAGTATAATGGTTACCAGTTATCCACTGACCATTTAAATATAGCAAATGTGCCTCAGTTTCTGCCAATATTTGAATGCCAGCAATGTGCTATAGCAGTTCAGAGATTAATATTTTCTCTTTTCACACAGCACTTAACTTCTAATACATTTGCTCTATCTACCAGCGATGCAACATTTCTGAGAGTTTCAAGGAGCAGTCCAAGGTATAGTTCAGAGTGGCACCATATTCCTGTTCTCACACAGTTGGTGTTGCAGAGGTTTTTAAGTAATTTTTCTCTTCATTTAGAGATGTAAGTCCCAAAGAAACCAGTGACCTCTCAAAATGTGTTACTGTGTTACTGTCTGTCACTTTCAGGGCTCATGACCACTTGTGCTGGGTGTCTAGCAAGAGCAGAGCTGCTAAAAGTAGGGAGAAGCAAGTCCATGCTGAGAGTAGTTGGCTGAGTGCCATGGTAACTGGGGGCATTACTGTGCCTCTAAATGGTCAAGATGTACATTGCCATCCAGTACTCCTTAGATCAATGTTCTCATTGTAACCATAAGAGAAATTGTCTAACACCTCCCAGAATCACACAGATTGTCACAGACAAGAAATTAGAATTCTTAGAATTTCTTAGAATTTCCGGGGTAGAATTGGACATGTCCATGCTGTATTCCAAGCCCTCAGCCTGTCCCCTAGGAGCTTGAGCTTGTGCCCCTGGTGGAACATTTCTAGCATTTCCACCACTGTTGACTTGCTGCAGCTTCTACACCCCATTACTTTACTGTGCTGTTTCACTTAAGAGTTTGTACTGAGCACTGCACCTCAGTGCCTACCACAATCTCTCTGTGCCGTTGTTGCATTCTCCTATTTATGATACTGAGGACATTATGAGGAAAAAAATGCATTTTATTTTGAGAGGAAAAATAAGCTATTTCCATACTTTTTTTTCATTATTATTATCATTATCATCATTATTATTATCATCATTATTATTAGCAGATGAAAGAGAGAGACAAAAATTTCTAACTTCTCTATTAAGCTATATAATGAGACAAAAACTGATCCGTTGAATTTAGGACTGTTACTGTTTACACATAGGTATGTATGCTTTTTCTAAACATCCTCATGGACTCTAGAACTTCTATAACAGAATTTTTAAAAATAGCTGAATGAGGGGAAAGAAAATGTTTCTAATCTATACAAAACAAATGAAGACGTGTCGAGGTCTTTGCAGGATAAATTAGATAAAACATGAGAAAAATACCCATTGCTCTGAAAGATACATTTAAGCATAAATGCCTTATTAGGTTCTTAATAAATTCTGGGAGTATTGAGTACTAGCTGGCCACCACACATCAGGTTTTGGGCAGAACAAAGCTTTTCATAATGATGTCAAGTTACATGAACCTTCTTCAACATGTTGTTTAAATGAACACTGGCAAATTGACAGTATCACACTGTCTGGAGCAACTAAGAAAACATACCCTAGTGCAGGTGAAGGAAGGTAGTAACTGGCAAAACCTACTTAGGTTAACTGCTAAATTTGGGTCTGTTCACAAGCATAAAATGTTTTAGCATTATGGGCAATCATTTTCAACTTAAGTTTTTTCTGAACCAGAATCTAGATTAATTTAACAGTGATGCAGAAAGATTTTTTTACGATGCAGTTCCATTTTAGTTTGCAGTGAAATTCAGTATCTGTTGAATTATCAGTGACTGGATGGTGACACAAAAAAATGAAATAAATTATTAATAAAAATTAGCATAGAAGTGTAAAATTTCACAGAACGGATTAAACTGGAGTGATTCATTCAATCTATCCTGCTGTTTACAGAGGTTTCAGTAACCTAGTGAGGGTGGAAACATTTGCCATGAGACTCAGGCCTCAGGTCAGGTAAAGAGATGTTTTGAATGAGTCAATTGAAAAAGCTGTGTTTGAGTCATGTGTTGTCTAAAATAGTGTTGAAAGGTAATAACAGATTCTGTGCAGTGGGTCATTGGCTAAATACAGAATAACAGGCTCATACACAGATGGTGAATGTGTTAGGTCAGTGGAACTAGCAATCAAGTCTGTCCACAGAGAGTAACTCAAAACACCTCTCAAAGCAATGGGATCCTGATCAGGACACTACACTCATGGATATCCATATGCATTTGAGGTTGAAGACAATGATACAATCCTTCAGAAAATAAAAAGGTTTCAAGAAGCAGTAAAAATTAGAGCTTCTCTGTCTCAGACTGACAAAATGTTCAGTTGTGACATTGGAAAGCAAAGAAATTGCCTGCTTAATATATGTAAGAAAACATCTTCATATACGTTCCTTGTAAACAAGTAGAACTTCAGCAAAAGTAATCCAACTCTTGACATTTGTCCCTCTATCATAATTAATCATGCAGGTGCCTGATCATGAACTAATAACTCTGATTAATGGGAAAAAATATATTCAGAAGCAAAAGACTTGGATGATAAGAAAAATGACATTTTTATAGCTCAAACGTGTCTGTATCTGACCACAACAGTTTAAGGTCCTTTCCGAAGTCATCTAATATATTTCTGTGATGTCACAGATTTTTTAGAAGAATTTTGAAAGGATGGTGAGATTTTGACTGGAAGACGGTTGTGAAAGAACTTTCTGGGACATAGGTCAAGCTGAAGAATTAAGTTAAAAGAGAATTCCTATGACTAGGAAGCTATAGCAGGATGAAACTACTAGGAAGCATTTGCAATTTGTCATGGAGCTTGAAGATAATTCTCTCTGGAGCTGTGAAAATGTTCATAGTTAAAATTCAGACTAAGTAAGATGTGACAAGAAAAATTTGATGTCTCTGTAAACATATGCCCATGTTTTAAATAAGCATGATTAGTTGGAAGGATATTTTTTGCAAGAAAAATGTTTTGTCCCAATTCTTTAAATGCTTGCAATTAATTTAAAATTAGCTGAACATGTGTGTTGTATCCTCAGTATTCAGTCATTGTCTTGGATGATTTGTGCTGGTTGCAATGGTGTTGAACTGACAGTTTCCTAAATAGCAGCAGAGTAGCAATCTCTGTGTAAGCAGGTCTATTTGGCACAGTGAGATTCAGGTAAAATCTCTCAAGGTATAATTTTGCTACAAAGGGGAACAGTCAGAGGAAGATTTTGATAGATAACAAATTAAAGTAAGTGATTGACAAGACAGCCAAGTTCAGGTATTCAACCCAATTCTGAGAGCCCAGCAGTCTGCTGGGATTTTTTACCAGGATGTTAACAGAAATAATTGCCATTTTTTGTTATCAGACTACCTCAAAAACTTCTAAGTTGATTCTGTACTTCTGAACACAAGAAAAATTACAAGGACATTTGCTTAGTCATATTTTCACTAACTTCATTTCTGCTCCACCTGCAGTCTGCAGAATCACAGACAGTCAAAGCTTCTGGGAAAGAGCTTCAGGATTTAATAAATACAGTATCTTGTAAGACTGGTTTCCTTAGTGTCTCTTGACCTTTTCTTTCACAGAAGCATTTTATTATCTTTTAAGAATTTCTGCATATCTTTGGGCAAAAAGTGAGATTCACATATGCATATAAATCTGATTTGTCAAAGAAGCTTGATTTCTATGACATGGAAGGATCATTCATTTCTATAGTTTTTATTTTAAACCTTACCATCCTGTGAATTATTTCAACAACTATTGTCTTTCTCACTTGGATGGTTCGAGTTCTGACCTCATGAATCAATATTTTGCTGTTACTTATTTAGTAAGCCAGTACTGTTTTATGAACACACGATGCCCATGTAACTGTACTTGTGTTTCCACACTATTTAAAAATAAGAAAACAAAAACGCGCTTCAAATACAGTTCAAGCACTTCAATCTTATACATGAAGGAGAAAAAGAAAAGAAGTACAACTGTGATGGGAGAACAGAATAGAAATTTTAAAAAGCATTAAGATGCATTGGCCTCTGATTTCAGTAAGGATCATGGTGTTAAAAACAGAATCATTAAGTATTTGCATTTGAAATACTTCCAGAGGTCATTGTCCACTATTCACACACGGCTCCATCAACTCAAAGCAAATCTAATCAGAGCAAATTGCTGAGAGCCATGTCTTGCTGATTCTTGAGCATCTCTAAGGATGAAGAGTCCACAGCAACTCTGGCCAACCCACTTTGGACCAATCTTATGTTTGAAAAATAATAACTTTGTATTGCTATGTCATAATTAATCACAATTTACCATGTTTCAACTTGTTTTCCTCTCTTCCTAGGGACAAATATAATCCAGTCATTGGAGATATGGATATGAACATGGAAACAACCATAATCAGGAAGGAAACAAAGGGGTTAATGATCTTAAGATTGTTATTTAATTGAGGTGAGCGGAAACTGATCTAATTGTTTGGAACACTGTGAGTCATGCCAAAGAAGGACTCATTGACTGTCAGAGAGATTAGTAACAAAAGCTTCTAAAGATAATCATTGGCAGTGAGTTCTTAATGTTTTCATTAATAATCTAGGCAGCAAATTAACACTTTGCTAATGCAATTTGCTGACAACATAAATGAGGAAGATAAGAACAGTACAGAGAAAAATCAAAACTGTGTAGACACATAAAGAGATGACCTTAAACTGAACAAAAAACATAAACACATGAGATTTAATAACATAAGTAAGGCTCGTGTATGCCTCTCTCAAGTTTACACTTTTTAACACATCTGTGGATCTTGGGCTAAGACTCAGCCCACTCCCTTGGTTAGGGCTAGGAGAGACACAAATTTGAGAAAGCTGGCAAACCATACAGATCAAAATAATGTCTAGGCCATTTATACCTGTTTGGGAATAAGGTTCAGTCCAAGACTAGGTCTTACGCTGGATTTTGGGCTTAATGTTCAGAGACACAAAGGTTAGAGCCTCTTTCACAATCTGTTTTTAAGATGAAGTACCATTGCATTGGGTTTACATGGCAAGATTCAAGTAGTGGAGAGGATACAGGGGTGGCTTCTGTGAGAAGCTGTTGGAAGCTTCCCCCATGCCCAGCACAGCCAATTCCAGCCAGCTCCAGGATGGATCTGCCTTTGGTCAAAGCCAAGCCCATCAGTGATGTTGGGATAACAGATACAAGACATGGAAAATCTGCTGTGTAACATCAGCAGTGGAGAGAGGAGCAAAACTACATAGCAAAACAGCTCCGCAGACACCGAGGTCGGTGAAGGAAAGGAAGGAGGTGCTCCAGACGCCAGAGCTGGGATTCCCCTGCAGCCTGGTGCAGCCATGGTGAGGCAGCTGTGCCCCTGCAGCCCATGGAGGACCACGGTGAAGCAGAGATCCACCTGCAGCCCACAGGGAACCCACAGAGCAGGTGGGTGCCCAAAGGAATCTGTGACCCATGGGAAAGACAAGCTGGAGCAGGAAGCAGGAAGGACTCACGTTCATGGAGGACTGTCTCCTGTGTGAGATACCCCATGCTGGAGCAGGGGAAGTGTGTGAGGAGTCCTCCTGAGGGAGAAGGAGCAGCAGAGACAATGCATGATGAACAGGCCACAGTCCATAACCCTCATCCTATCCCTCTGCACCACTTTGGGGAGGAGAGGGAGAATTTGGGAGTCAGGTTCAGCCCAGGAAGAAGGGAAAGGGGGGGAAAGATGTTCTGAAATTTGGGCGTTTTCTCATTAACCTGTTTGATTTGATTGGCAATAAATTCAAATATTTTCCCCAAGTCAAGTATGTGATAGTAATTGGCCAGTGATATTCCCTGTTGTTATCCCAAACCACAAGACTTCCAGTTTTTTCTTCTCCTCTGTCCAGCTGAGGAGGGGAGTGATAGAGCAGCTCTGGTGGACACCAGGTGTCCCACCTATGATAGTGAAGTCATTTGTCTGAAAAAGGCTGAAGCAGAAGCAAGATGGGTAGAAAAAGCCTCTAATAGCATCCAGGTTAAATGGATTATTGAGTGCACACTGGGGAAATGGAATTAATTAAGAGGTTGCATAGTATGCTCCTAACATTTATAATCTCATAAGGGACCCTCTATACTGCTTTTCTTCCAGCACTGTAAACAAAGAAAATGAGGTTTTCGAAGAAAGAAAGATTTTTGAAGAGCACATTACCAGGGCGCAGAAGGGATAATTTTGGTGATGACTGTGGAACATACAGCTCATACACTTCTGGTGTCTGGGAGTTTTGAACACTATTCAGCTTTGACTCTCCTGGGCTCTCACCTACACTGTTTTACAGTAGAAATGCACCCAAACACGAAATATTCACCTCATTAATTAGGTTAACAAATAACTTAATTAACTGTCTTGTTAGTAATGTGCTAAATGGTGAAGAGGAATGGAGGCTTCATAGACATTAAAAGGTACAGAATAATATTATTGTCCTGCATATTAAGGGTCACAGAATTCTTACTATTAAAAATTCAGATTAATACAAATAAATCATGTCATCTGGCTCATGAGGTTGGAGAGAAATAGAATTTGTCCCTCTACTGAAGGACCCCCTTAATCACTTACACAGGTAGTGTACCTGCATCTGTTAACAGAGACTCTTACTCCCTCAGATATTCCTGGCAAGAGAAGATATAACAGAGGAAGAAAGGGTGTTACAGTGCCTCAGCACTGCTCAGTGTTAGAGGATAAGGAGATGGCTTTTTGATATAACTTACTTGTCTCTTCACTTAATACTTCAACCACATCCCTACATGTACACAGGCAATTCATTGCACAGGCAATCCACCTGGCTGTGAACTTCTTTTAATACGAAAAATTAGCCCCAGGTAATTATGAATATGTTGGGAAAGTCAACACTGCTTGCCAGCTCTCAAAGTTATGTGTACATCTAGGAAGATTTTCATTAGAACTTCATGGGCATATTCACAAGAATAAGCGAACTGCCAATTTTAATTACTTATCCCAAAGAATTGGGATGCAGGAGATTTTCATGTAAAAATTTTAATTCAGGACACATTTTAATTTTATTTTCTTTTTGGAAATGACTGGACCACTGAATATGAACTTGCAATAAATTGCTTTAGGTTACCATCAGGACTGGACATATGCTTAAATACTTCAGATCTGGCAATTGAAGAAAGCAAAAGCAGTAGTGTGAATTACAGGCATCATTAAGAGTGTTGCCTATAGTGAAATTTTACTGTTCATTAAACTATAGTTCTTAGCTAGTTAGACCTTTAAACATGGTGCATTATAAAAATTATAGCAATTACCATGATAATTAAATGAGTCATCTATGATTACACCTGAGCTTAATGTCATGCTTAAGGCAAGAGGTACATTTTGGGCTTTGAAAGGTTAATTGGCCTTTCAGAAAAAAGAATTAGTTTGACATGATATGAAGGACTAGATGGTACCTTGTTCCTGAGTAAGAAAGTGTAGGATAATAGCAACCTTCTCTATGTGTCTCCATGACCTCCTTGGACTTCTTTGAAGAAATTTTACCTGTAGGCCTAAAAATTAATTGATTTTAAGACTTTCTGTATTAAGCAAGACAATTGTTTCTCTTCTTCCCTCAAATTTTCAAGAATTTAAACATTTTATTAATACTGTTATTAAAAAGAGTGTTAACTTTGTTAGTGGACATTCCTGTAGACATCACCCATTATTGACTGGCATGTGAACCTGTGATATTTAATGTTTTAAGGTAGCAGTGAAACCAAGTGAATAAAACACTGAGCTTTCAGGAAACATCTGATACTAACTAGTACTTAAGATCTGATACTAACTAGTACATAGCACTCCTGCATTATACAGGATGTACAGGATCAGACTGCCTGCATTTACAGGGCTTGAACATGCTGCAGGAGCCTGAAATGCCTTAACAGGACTTGCAAAGCAATTATCAGATCAACATTGCACTTATCTGCCAATCAAAGGTAACTGAGATGTTTCCTTTCATTTCTCCTCCTTTTGATGGTCCATGACTGCTGCAAAAGTGTCACCTCAGTGTTCCATACTCACCACTTATGACATTGCCATATGTTACTTCCAGCTCCTTATTTCTCTTCATGTCTAGCTCCCTTTGCAGGCCGAGCTAATGCTGAGGCATCCACATGGCTAAAATGGCTATGTTACAATTACAGGTATATTTATCTGTAGAACTTTCCTTTTTCTGTTTGTCTGCTTTTGTTTTCTTATACTCTTTGTTACTTCACCCTACAAATCACATTGAAAAAAGTCTTTGATCTCAGCCAGAATGCAGATGCAAGAGCTAAAAGAATCCTGATTTTTGTCAGAGTACTCTGTAAATCTGTAAGTAAATAAAAGAATAAAGCAAATTTACATGAGGGACTCCCTTATGCTCAATGCCGTGGGAGTAGGGAGATGGCAAATTCCATTTTGCAAACATCTGATAGTTTGCTATCAGATGCCCACTCCAATAAAAATCAAAACCGATTTGAAATCCTCTGTGATATCTCACATTGCCACTAGCCAGTGATTCAGAAAGGCATGGGTCATTCACAGGTTTTCAGCAGCTGTGTTTTACTCAGTCTATTAAGCACCTCTCATCTGTTCCAGAGACAAGTATATTACTGGTAATTTCAAGCAAAAATCTGTGTTAGCTTTTTCCTCATGCACTTATTTGTTTCTCTAATGGCAGAGAAATGCTGTGCTTCTATGAAGAGACCAGAATTTCCCTAAGAAGTCCCTTAGGATAGGACCTGCTGCCATACTTCTCAGGGGCATCTGAATGAGTCTGCTCCAAAATGCATTCTTTTTCCTACAGGGTGAGGTGGGGATAGGGTTAGTGTTTGTAGGATTAGGAATTTTCAGAAATATGAATATGCTTCCCTACCCTGGAAAAGGCTATGTAAATCTGTATGGTCTAAAGACCCAAATGAGGGAATTCATACTCAAATGACCCCTGAAAAACTTGGAATCTAGATGAAAAACCTCGCTAAGGGGAACTGAAGACTGACCCCACATCTCTCTGTTTTGCTTGGGGAATTCTGTTAGACAAGGTTCTGATTTTGACCCCACCTGGAGAAGAAACACCATGCAGCCGTCCAGTGGGATCAAGGAGAAAATCGGAGGATGAGGGGTTCAACAGCAAAAAGGCAGGATGCCCATACCGTTAGCAACCCTGGACGTCTCACAAATCGATCACCATTTAGCACCTTCTTTCTCTTCTGTGCTTTTTCTGGTTTGTAATTTAAGCAGCTCTTCAGGAAACGCTTCAGAATCACAAAGGCAGATCACTCAAGGGGGTGTCTTCTAGGCTTACTCCCCAGTTTACTCTGAGTCAAATTTATGATGTATACCAGTGTTGTACTTTTTCCTCCTGGACTCAAAAAAATCCAAAACCACAAAAAACAAAACAAAACAAAAAACCAAACAAACAAATAAACAAACAAAACCCCCCCACCCCCCCAAGAAAGCATAGTCATAGAGGGAAAACATTAGTAAGACAGAGATGGCTGACAAAAACCCTTTGGCAGATAGCCCTGATATCCACAGAACTTTGTGGACTAAGAAAGCAATAGACAGCAGCATTCACATTAGGTGCTTTTTGGATCAGGAATGTTAAACAAGTGATAAACAACACAAGCATGGGTAATTTAGCTTTCACAGCATGAGTCAGAACCTCTGGGGAACAACAAAGTAAAACATGAATTTGTTCTCTGCTCTCAAGACATGCTACAAGTAGGCATGCATAGGATTATTATTATTTTTGCCTGCAGTCTTCAGACCCTTTGTGTTATCTCTCTTTAGGATCTCTGATCCTATAAACTCCAACAATGTAGCAGCCAAGAATAATGGATGGCACATAACAGTGGGATATCCAAAGATCCACTTCAGCACCTTGATACAAGACAAACATCAGCTATCGCTGAGCCCATTTGGAAGTTGCTCACATTTTCAGTTTTCTTGCTCAACTTTTCTTTTGTTTCCCTGTTACAATCTCTTGAGGTTATATAACCAGTTAATAGATTCACTGCATCAGTTTCTGCCTCTTTCTTTCTTTTCTCCCCCGGATTTCTGGTCTCGGAAACAACATGCTGTGCAGTACAGACTATGGACCCTCTGTAAACCCCACATCTGATCCTGCTGCCTTGACAGTCACAGAAACATTGCTATCACAGCTCACAAGGCTGGAATAATGCCAGCTAAATATAGTTTTAATGGGATCGCATTCCCTGGTGACTGAGAAGGCTTAACAGCCATATGGCCTCTTTGGGCTGCTTTTCCAGTAGTGCCACAAAATTGCCCTTCCAAAAGCTGTAAAAAAGGAGATCAAGAAGTAATATTAAGAGAGAGAATATGAAAGTACAGGAAGTTTTATAGGTTAGCATAGGAGTCATTTATCATGAGAACTAAGTCCTACTGAAAGAATGGCAGCAAATAAAGGGATAGTAAACATAAAGTTCACTGTCCTATAGCACATTTCCCTTTTAATGTGGAAGGTTATTTACTTTTGTTTCTTCAGTGTTTTCAAAACTCCTAAGAATCAAACCTTTAATATAACAGAAATGATCCACCAGTTTTCAGAGAGCAAGCTTTGGCAACTTCCATAGGAATACTGGGGAAAATAATCCTAGCAAGGACCAGGAGTGTCCTGATGAAAGTAGCTATTGACTTTTCATCAAATCCTTGAAGTGATGATTAAACCAAGTGAGATGAAGAACAAAGTAAGTGGTGTTAAAATATAATCAGTGATAAATGCAAATGTCAATAATCTAATTAGCGCTATTCTTCCTTGAGAGGCAGCAAATAATAAAACCACAGAGGATTACAGTCTAAGATTAAGACTGCACTTCAGGATTTCCTGCTGTATAGCAGAAACTCTATTGCAAAACCGGTTAGATATTCATACCTGTCCTTCCATCACCATGGTGATTTCTTCATGGGAGACATAGTTTTACTCCACTAATCCAGAGCTTAGAAAGTACTGAGGTTGCTGGACAAATGGACTAGCAAAGACCTTCACGACTTAATGCCAGTGTTACAAATTTGCCCAAAAACTTCACAGACACAGTCTGAGCAATTGAGTACCTTTCCTTCTTTGTTGCTTAGAGTTAGTGTCCATACATCAGATCTCTTTCTAGCTGATACCCCTGAGGGAAGCACAGGCACTGCCTCAGGAAAGATGCTTGTTCTTGTTGAGACAGACACACTAACACACCATCATAGCTTAGTGAAGTTATCTTTGCCAATGAAAGCACTCCTCCATCAGCCTGTTTCCACCTACATAAGCAATTTTGCTGGCATAAGGATATGAAACAGAGGACATAATTTGTTCACACGACTATGATGGCATTATTTAGCACTACTTACATCTCTGATCTTAAACTGAGGACCTTAGGCCAAAAGCATACAAGTTTTAGCAAGGATAGCAAGTGTTGACTAAGCCAGCGTCCCCCCTAGGCAATTTGTTTACACCACCAAATGCCACTCATAGAACGGTCAAATGTAGAGTGGGCATTTTCTGAATTTTGTTTAGCTCTTTTAGGAAAACTGCGCGAGTTGCGTGGTTAGGAAAACCTCCAGTGCTGCTGCTCCTCATGGCGTCTCCACGAGAGGGCTCTGCTGGCACGGCCACCCGGACCCGGCGCCGCGGGACAGCGCCCGCCCGCTCCGCCAGCCCCGGCACGGCCGGCTCTCCTAGGAGTGGCTGAAAAAAATTAAATACACAAAAATCAAATCTGGGAGAAAAAAGAAAAGGAAAAGAAAAAGGAAAAAAAAGAAAAAGAAAAAGAAAAAGAAAAAGAAAAAGAAAAAGAAAAAGAAAAAGAAAAAGAAAAAGAAAAAGAAAAAGAAAAAGAAAAAGAAAAAGAAAAAGAAAAAGAAAGAAAAAGAAAAAGAAAAAGAAAAAGAAAAAGAAAAAGAAAAAGAAAAAGAAAAAGAAAAAGGAAAAGGAAAAGAAAAAGAAAAAGAAAAAAGGAAAATAAGACGGAAAAGAAAAAAAGAAAACAAAAAGGAAAAAGAAAGAGGGGAAAGAAAGAAAGAAAGAAAGAAAGAAAGAAAGAAAGAAAGAAAGAAAGAAAGAAAGAAAGAAAGAAAGAAAGAAAGAAAGAAAGAAAGAAAGAAAGAAAGAAAGAAAGAAAGAAAGAAAGAAAGAAAGAAAGAAAGAAAGAAAGAAAGAAAGAAAGAAAGAAAGAAAGAAAGAAAGAAAGAAAGAAAGAAAGAAAGAAAGAAAGAAAGAAAGAAAGAAAGAAAGAAGGAAGGAAGGAAGGAAGGAAGGAAGGAAGGAAGGAAGGAAGGAAGGAAGGAAGGAAGGAAGGAAGGAAGGAAGGAAGGAAGGAAGGAAGGAAGGAAAGAAAGAAAGAAAGAAAGAAAGAAAGAAAGAAAGAAAGAAAGAAAGAAAGAAAGAAAGAAAGAAAGAAAGAAAGAAAGAAAGAAAGAAAGAAAGAAAGAAAGAAAGAAAGAAAGAAAGAAAGAAAGAAAGAAAGAAAGAAAGAAAGAAAGAAAGAAAGAAAGAAAGAAAGAAAGAAAGACAAAATCAAAATCAAATGTCCACCATTTTTTCAGCAAAAATTATTGGTCTTGACCCAATAAGGCAGTGTGCCATGGGGCCTCTTTACAAAATAAGGGCCAAATTTGCAGTGAGAAGTTGAACATTGCCATAGCCAAAAAATCCCAAACAATATGTCACAAACTTTATTCTCCAAAGACTTTGGTTTCTCACATGCCTGAGAGCATCATTACTGTTGATCTTCACTCCATGACTGCTTGTTTCCTGCAGCAGTGCAAACCCAGGTGAACAATGTCCATCTGTCTCCTCTGGGCAATGTGTGCTCCATTCATAGGAGGAGCAAAACAGTGAGATCACTTTGTTTTTTGTTTTCCCCTTTACAACTGGCTTCATACTCTCTCATAAGTGAAAAGTTCAGTCTGTGTAACTGAGCATAGGTGAAAGGAAGATTGAGGCAAGGGCTTTCATCAGTGTACTCAGCATAACATCTTTCTGCACTGAATGATGAGATTTCTGAAACAGAAGTCAACTCTGATGTGCACAGAATCAGGAAAGCAGAACTAGGTCACTCTCATGTATAGATATGTATGTTTCAGCATAGCAAGGGGTTGGTTTTATGTATTGGAAAGTTGTAGAATATTATTAATTTTCTAAAAATATAACTGATCCCTACTTTTATCTCTAATAATTACAGAGGTTTTGCATGTCTAAGGTTTTGCATGACTACATGTGAGATTTTTTTCTATTTTTGTATATATATATATGAAATACTGCTGTACTTTGCAGACTGAGCTTTCAACAGCTTTAGCACCATGAAATAACTGTAAACCTAATATCAAAATAACTGTAAGCCTGATATTACCTTTTTTCAATGTGTCTTATGAATCTGAGACCTCTAGAATTTTATTTAAATCTCACAGACATCACTCAGGTGAAGAAAATGGTGACATTCCTGCAGGGATCAGAAGTAGTAATGAATGTAAATGACTCAACTGTGGTCGAGCTAACTACAGTCATCTTGGTTCATAGCCCGAGCTGTCATGTGAGCCCAGAGCCCACACACCTGCTCACACCCTGACTCACATCTGGAATGAGACAACTGACTTTGAAGGCAAGAAAACTCATGCCCAGGCTAGAACTGCCTCACACACTGTTTTTGCCTTGGTAGGCAGAATGAGAGCATCCATCTTGAACCCTCGCCCAGCAGACAGAGTCAGAATGAAGGTAACTACTAAATGTCTTTTATGTTTTAAGTACAGAGGGGAAGAAAGCTGTGTATGTGCCAGTGTGTGCTGTCCTGGTGCAACGACAGTATTGGGCTGAATTTGAAGACACAAGCACAAATTTTAGCTGGTTCAAAATGCAGAAGGCAACTGCCTGCTGCCTCCTCAGCATACCTCCAGAGCACCCTGGCTCCCCAGCCATCTGTAACCAGCAGCCATCTGTAGTTCATGGAGTGACACAGGCTTTTGTCTTCTGCGAGTTTTTTTGCTGTTTGCTCTGAGAGTAATGATAAAGTTCATTTTGATCTCATTGGTGGAATATTAGTTCTGAAAGAAGAACTGTTACTTGAACTCAAATAACGGTACAAAAGTCTCACATAAAATTGGATCAAAAGTCTAGAGCTCCTTTAAACTGTACACTCTACCCCCTTCCTCCTTCTCACCTGCATATGCCATTTTGGACTCCATCACAACTATTGAGTTCAGCTGAGAGCTCTAATTGAACCCTACCTCAGCTGAAATGCCTGAACCTTGGTGGCATAGTGGTCTCAAGGAAGGGCATTTGACTTACACTTACGTTAACCCTTGGTAAGTGGCCTGCAGCTCTTAATTTCCAGACCATGTTGAAACACCTTCCAGTTCATTTGGCTTTTGATGAAGAAGGTTGATGATGAAGAGTAGCATTTTGGACAAAGAGATATTAAAATCTGATGTTTGGCTTTTTGAATGTTATGTTTTGACTATGTAATTCTGGGTTTGATTGACTTTTATTATGTGTTTTGTCCCAAATGCTGAGAGACATAATTTAATGAACTGGAAAATAAAACTGCTGATTTTCATTGTGACTGTTTAGAGATTGGAGCCCTTAGTCATTCTTGAGTCTGTGACATTTTTAAAGGTTGCACAGGATTTTCATCATATCCATTCCACTACAGTCCTATCAAATCAGACACATTACCTCTCCCCTCTTGGCAATTGATGGGAGAAGAGTCATTAGAATGAAAAGACCACACATGAGTTTGGAAAAGTAGTGCATAAAGGTTTTTCAGAAAACCTAGAACGGATTTATCTATTCCTATAGATTACTACTATAGTCCATCTAATACTGTATACTAATATTCCATCTAATGTGTGGAATATTAGTAGTCAGTCTGAAACTGTGCAGTATTTTTCACTTGGAAGGCATCATTCCAGCACATTTGCAGCTAGAAGTGAGTTTAGCTAAGGTATCTATCAGTCAAGATGTATGTATTGATTACCTCTGGTATAAGGGGAATATATAGTGTTGAGTAAACCCTATCTTGGTATCTATATAATTATTTTAAAAATAAAAGACATAAGCAGAAGAAAGAAGAAATGTCAATATCCATGGCAGTCAAGCACACTACACTCTCTTCTGAGCAAGCATTCTCTGTATCCAGGGGCAGAACCAGTGCTGACTCAAATGGAAGCTCCTTGCTTCTACAAGGATAGCCTGTGGCAAACACGAAATTCTGGCTTACCTGCCCCTTATTTCTTTCCTTGAAATACTAGGCAGGAATTGCTACAGTTGTCTCAAAAGCAAAATATATACCTATACCCTTTTTGTTTCAAAATGCAATCTGAAGTCCATTTTTTCAGTATTTCAAATTTGAAACAGCTTTCTATAACCAGATTCACTAGAACAGTGTCCTTTGCTTTGAAAATACTATTATGTTGGGATTTGCCTCTCTGAAATTCCTAGGATAATTCTGCTATGGGTGTTGCTATAAAATTCAGTGTTTACGATTGTGTTCCATTGTCTTAATGACTTGCTTTTCACATTCTTCTGCACCTAATTAGATTCAGATCAAATGAAGTCATAAGTGCCTGCGGATAAAGAAAAATTCTTAAAGGGCAACTGGCTCAGTCAATGCAAGACTCTAAGGGGAGTTTGAAGCAGACACAGTGATTAATTGGTTATTTCAACTTCTTGTGATGAACTGTTCTGACAGGACGGGTATGTTCATGCTATCTGACTTGACTGCAAAAGCTGTTTGTGTAAGAAAAGTGCAGTATCAAAGAGATAATCATTTAATGTGCACATGGGGACTGTATCATCAAAATAAGTATATGGAAGTTGTGAATATGTAATAATTAGTGTGGAGAGGCTAAAAGCATTTTTCTAAGATCTAGGATATGTTGAATAATTGCTTCAAAAGGGGTGATGTTAGTAATGATACGGTAAGTAATAAAAATTTAGCTGAAATAAATTGACACCAGTCATTTAGAAGTAACTCTCGGAAAATGTAAATTCTTCTGTATTATGATGAAGTCTTATGAGGGTAACATGCACTGATCCAGCACAGCAACAGCTGGGAGAAAATGCAAGATCACTGAGAATCCATGCCCTAGCACTGGTACCTGTTGCCTACAATTCTTCAAACGAATAACAGGGTTAGGATAACCTTCTAAAATTTCTGCTCTGATTAGCCAGTGTTGAAAAGGAGCTTCATACCCTACAGGCTAACAATGCAAACCCTCAACTACTGTTTAATTTACTAATTTGGGAGAAAAACACCTTCAACAAGAGAAGAGATTTCAGAAATTTGGCTAAGGGAGTTAGGGCTGTTTAGTCTGGAAAAAAGGATGCTCAGGAGTGATCTTATCACTCTCTGAAACTCCCTGAAAGGAGGTTTTAGCCAGTAGACTTTGGCTTCTTCTCTCAAGCCACCAGCAAGAAAGACAGAAAATAGTCTCAAGCTGTGCCAGGGGAGGTTTTGGAAAAATTTTTTTATGGAAAGAATGGAAACACTGGAATGGTCTGTCCAGGGAGGCAGTGGAGTCACTGTCCCTAGAGGTGTTTAAGTAAAGACTGGATATGGCACTCAGTGCCATGGTCTAATTTACATGGTGGTGTTGGGTTATAGGTTGGACTTGATGATCTCATAAGTCTTTTACTACCTAATTGATTCTGTGATTTATTAACTTGGTCCCTTCCAGGCTGTAACTGTACATAATTTTTTGTGGTATAATTTTGACCTTCCACCTAGGTTATTAGGTCATGTCATTAAAGTACAAATTGGAGCTAAGCAATGAACAATCACCTTTGTAGTCTCTCTGGGCTCTGGTATTGGATGTACTTGCATGTGAGACTTGCAAGTGAACTTTCCCCATCATCGCCCTTTTGGCCTCATCTTTTATACAGTCTGACTTATATCCTAGCATTGTTTCCTTAACCTTTCCTTGTTTTCTTCATTGCTCTCACTTTATTATCATTTGCTTTGCCATCGCTTTTCCCTACGCTATGTATTCTGTGCAGACATGTGCTCTCCTGTCCTACATTGTGTTTTTGTCTATTTTTGTCTCAATTCTTTTTCTTTTTAACAGAACACACACAGAGGTATGAATAATGCTCAAACTAGTAAGACTTCTGAAGCAAAAGAAAAGGAAACACATTGACACATTTTGTTTTGGTCTTGCTCCCTTTTATTATTCCCATTCTTTTGATTTTTGGCTTGATCTCTCATGAATAATCAAGCTATATAAATACTTTGCAGTAAGAACTATATCTTTTATCAGTACCTAACACATTTCTGGATGCTATATAAAAGCTGCAATATGTGGTTAAAATACTTGCCTTAAGAACTCAGTGATACAGGTACATAGCATTCAGAGTTAAGATTATCTTTCTCTAGGCAATTGGCTCTGAAATAAGTGCAGCAATAACAACATAAGGAGTCAACTTGTATCAGTCGAGGGACTGCACTTGGTCTATTTGTATCTTGTTTACATGGAAAAAAAATCAAGGCACCTTTGTGGCTCCCCAACTTCTATCTAGGAAAACAACACCCCTGCACTCAATGATATACACTTAATTTAGAGTGGAAGAAGAACAGAAGGCTGTAAAGTGAAAATACTCCTCAAATTACATTCTATAACATGGTTCAGTGCTTTGAATTGTCCTGGTTTAAGATAAGATTTTACTGCTGTGCACGCCCAGTGATAAGTTACAGCAGTGTCCCAGTCACTCAGATCCTTTCTCAGACAACCCCTTACATCCACAGGGCTTCTATCCCCTTTTACCATATCACGTGCTCAGCTTGGGAGACAAGAGCCTTGTCCACAACTTAGTGGTTAGCAAACTTGTCCAGGATGTTTGTAATGTGGGTTTGAGCCTGTGGCAGGCCTGAAAGACAAGGTTTTTGCCATGCTTGCAAGAGTGCTGTGACCACTACAGTATTTTCAAGGCATGAAGAGTTTTACAGAGGCATGAAGGAGGCACTGAATTGCGCTGAGTGGAAAACTAGAGCTCATAAAACTGCAGTTTCTAGTATATACAAAAGAGAGGCAGACCTTAAAACAAATTTCCCTCTGTGTTTTCATATGTTATCCATCTACTTAACACCAGCTAAATCTTGATTTCTATACCACTAGTCCTCCTCAGTGCACATCAAATTCAGTCAGGACTAAACACTGCCAAAAGAACCAGGTGTTAGTGTGGCAAAATCAGAATCCTTGAAGCAGACCTATAACTTTGTAACTGGAACAATTAGACAGTGCATTAGATAACGTAGAGGGATGTCTTTGATTAGTTGTCAGCTACTAATGGCTTATTTCAATTATTTTTTAATTAAAACCATTGAGGTGTTGGAAGAAACAAGCCAAATCTTTTGATTTTGTTTCATACTTTTAATGTGTATGTTTTAAGAATGCTCAGTGCAAAATTAGCTTTACTGCATAACCTTTACAGCCTTATGAATAATGCTACCTTATTAAAAGTGAATCGGTTTGAAAAAAACCTCAGTATTTCACTCTTGCTCCTAGCAATGTTTTTGCATGTTATTCATCTCTTGTGATGAGTATAGACCTTCAGGTTATCATTTTGTTTCACTCTATTCTTACACTTCACATTGCAGACAAGATCAAGTTTTAGCAAGCACTGACGGGAATGTGGTTAAACTCCCTTTTACTATTTTTTTAATAGAATAGAAACACGTGAAAGAACTTAACAGCTCTGCCATTTTTTCTGGTGCTAGACAACATAGCAAAGCTAGGAGAAATAATCATTCCCCTCCTCAGATTTGAGAGCTTTGGATTCAAAATTAGGTCATGAAACTTTTCAATTAGGTTGATGCTCCAAGAGCACTTCAGGACAGCACAGGTCAGTCATCATACCAAATACGTGTTTTAGAGCAGCTCTCTCACTGTGTTGCAGTGGACGGAATACACGGGGTCAGGGAATCCACCTGATTAGAACCAAAGTGGAAAAAAAATCCAAATAATCAAACAAAACTCCAGCTTTTTATCTTATGTGTCCCACTCACTCCCTGCCCTTCCCCCCCTACACCACAATCCCACCACATAACTCCTCCCATCCCAAGTAAGCAGTGTACACAAAACACTGGTTAGTTTTAATCCAGTTCAGACCCCTGATCACATAACAACATAGGAGAGGTTTTAATTTGGGCTCCTAAATGCGTCTCCAGTGTTAAAATTTAAAGGTGAACCCTTTACAGAATGTCTGACCCTCCACTACAATTAAGAGAAATGTAGCCAAGAATTTAGAAGGTATCAGCTAATATCCCAGATGCCCAGATGCCCTAGGTTATCCTAGGTACTTCTAGGGAGCTGATATGTCTCTTGCAAGATCTAAGAGAGACCTATGCCCTACCAGATGGGTAGCTGGGCAGTAGGTGAGTTAGCATAGGGACATGCACAACACTAGATGTTTATGATTAGACAATTGAAGATTAATGTAGACATCTAAAAAATCCACCTGTGTTACTCTCAAGCTGAATCCTGACCCTAAACTCACTTAATCTAAAGCAGAAAACCACTCACAAAAATGCCAACAATCACCAGGGAGAAAGTCAGTGCAGGATGTAGGTATTGCTCAAACACAATGGAATGAAAACCTTTCTTACAGCAAAAATACTTTCTTTTGAATGGAAATTTCTTTGTGTGCTTGAACATGGTTTTTATAATTACCATGTTATCAGTAAAAGCAACAGCAGTAATCTTTTACTTTTGGAATAGAAGAGCCCATTAGTTCCCCTTTAGTCCTCCAAGACTATGTTTTTCCTCTCAGGAAAGAGGTCCAGCTCAAGATGCATCTTCTCTTAACCTGTAGTCTCTATCTGAAAGCATATTAAATTATCCTGGAATATTTTCTATAATTAATTTGCATTCCTTTGTCCACAGGTTAGAGACTCTGACTCAAAGTTCTTCCGGGCTCAGCCTGGACTGAGGACAGTTCTGGATGCTTAGGATTCACAGGGACCATGCTGTCTAGTAGTGGAGTGAACTGTGATGAACAGGACAGTAAGAAAGCTGAGGTGAAGTCTCCTCCAATTTAAAGTGCTAAAATAGCATAAGTTCAAATATGTGTGAGCAAAAAGGAAAAAACTGTATTTCAAGAATAAAAACAGTTGCTGCAACCAAATAAATGGATAATATGAACTGAGCAAGAATGAGAAGTCTAATCTCCCCGGAATTCATGAGTTTAACCTCAATGCATTTTTCTGCTGATTTCCTCACTTACTCTTCCATAAAACATGTGGACAATACCTTTAATACTAATATTTCACTTCTATTGAAAACAAGTGCTCATACATCTTCCTGCCTAAGTGGGATTTCTGTGAGCATCTCTCTGCTGTGAGAAAAAGGAAAAAAACTGTTCATTCTCTATTGTTATCTGGGTGTTTCTTTCTCAGAGGTTACTACCTTTCCCTCATATCATTCCTCTGAATAGACATTAAAAAAGGCAAACTGAGAAAAAAAAAGAAGGAGAAAATAGACATTTAGCGAACACAAAACCATCCTTCAATCTTAAATTTAACAGTAAGCCTCATTGCTCAATATTTACATATATGAATACATACATAGAGTAGCATGTGACAGAAGAGAAACATCATAAAGAGAGGTCATCATTATTAAGAGAGATTGATTCAGGAGTTGGAAATAGCCAGCCCATCTCAGCTGCCATGGAAAGAACTTCCTGGGAAAAGTTGTTGCAGCTTAGAAAGTCTGTGGCTTAGCTAAAACTAAACCTAGAAGAAAGGATTTGCCTGCAGGGACACCTCCAGGGTAGAATAAAAATTGGATGTAACATAATTTTTTTAATTCTATTCTTGACCTATTCATTTTGTATTTTCTCTGCACAGAAAATTAGATTTACTCGTATAATAAATAATATAAAATATTTATTATATTATATTGAATATATGTTATATTTTATGTATGTTCTATTATATATATTATATATTAATACTATTATATTCCTATATATTCATTTATTATATGCCTTCATAATATATATCTTATATATTATTTATTATATATTATGTGTTATATATTATGTATTATATGTACATAATATAATTTATATTTGGAAGTCCCTTTGGTCTTCTTTGGGAAAGTTCAAGTCAAGTTTCTTCCTGTAGATACTTTTCTGTATCTACAGAAATTTTTTGAACCTGGAAAGTCCTACATGAAGGAAAAGCTCTGGATTTATTTTAAAATAGCCAAAGAGCACCTGAAAGGATGAGCCTTAATGTTATGGAAGAGCTTGCAAGCCTAAACATTAATACTCTGACGTGAGATTACAGAATTAAAACATGTTTTTAGTCAATGCTCAATTTATTTCCTTGAAGCCCTTTTTTTCCTGTCTAGAAATGGACTTTGTTCACGATTTCTAATGTTAGTTTGACAGCACCCAGTGATTATGTCAATCTTGGCACTGAAAGGACCACTTTTAAAATAAATCAAATACTTAGTGCATATGTGAAGACAGGATTTAAGGATATCAATAATGAGCACTTGAATGGCGCCAATCAGTCAGAAAACTCTTAAAAGGCCCTTATTCTTCAGATATTTGCTTAGTTTGATTAGTCATGTTGAAAGTAATAGGACCTTTTGTGTGCATCAGTGTCCAAAAGATATTCTACAGAAGTGGCAGAAGCTACTGTATATCTATTCTTAATTAAAAATGCTGAAAATCTCAAATTCTTCTTTGAATCCTTGAAATCTAATTCAATTGCTTTGGTTGGTTGTCCCTGCCAAATGTAAAACAACAATTTTCCTTAATCTGCAGCTTTAAAAATGTATTTCTCATGATTGTCTGATGTATGGTATTCCCTCTTGCAGTATCTGCTTTGTCATTTGCAATGGATTTCTAGCTTCTTTAGAGTGATCTGCAATAGCAATCCATTAAAATATTTTGGATGAATATCCGTGAGCATCTGATTTTATAGTAAGGCTATAGATTTTTGCAAGAAAATGTATCTGACCATAATAAATTCTATATTATTTCTTTATTGTATTATTTTAACTCTATCTCTTATGGATAATTAATACCTGCAGAAGTTGTACATCTTCATCTAGGGACACTTTTTGAAAACGAATATATTGAAGTATCACTAAGAGAAAAATGAATCAAAATGTCCTAGATTTCTAACTATTAAACATTCAGTATTTTGCAGACACTGTGATAAACTGGTTCTATTCCCAGGCAGAAATAAAAGCAGTATGTGTTAGAGAATCTAACAAAATTCCTGAGAGAAAGGGTTCTACCTGACAATATCCAGCTACTTTACACCATCACTTACCTACATTTGGAGGAGCTTAACTTCATTGTATGTCTCATTATTTAGCATGGAATCTCTTAGACACTCTAATGTCTACACCCGAAAGAAGAATGTGTATTTCCTACCTGAGGCTTTACTGCCTCATATTCTGTTCATTCAAGTGGGCAGTATTTAAGTCCTGACAGCAGCCTGAAAAATTAATTGCGCTCAAAGAACTGTCTTCTCCTGACCTACTGCTGCTCTTTTTCCTTTCACCATCTATCTTTATCAAGATCATAGAATCACAGAATCACCAAGGCTGGAAAAGACCTTCAAGATCATCTAGTCTAACCATCAACCTGGCACTACCCTTATCACCCCTAAACCGTGCCCCCAAGTGCCACATCTAGACACTTCTTGAATACTTACCAAGACAGTGACTCCATCACCTCTCTAGGCAATTTATTCCAATGCCTAACTATCCTTTCAGTGAAAAGTTATTGTCTAATATCTAATCTGAGCTTCCTTAGTCCAATTTAAGGCGATTTGTCTCAATTTTAAGAGGACTGTTGACATGTGGATACAAACCCAAGGCTGAAAGTAAGGTTGGGCATGTTCCTGTAGGCACATGCCATAATCATGAGGTCAGATCCAGACTTTCCTTTTCTTTTGCTCCAGGGGCATAGTGCTCAGTTTTGACCAAGGGAGATAGGATGCCCTAATTTTAAGATCATAGAATACTGGGAATTCAGGTATTCTTAGAGGATCCATGCTTTTTAGACTAGGGGAGCACAGACCCATCACCTAACTCATCATGTCTTCTGAGGAGTTTTGTTAATCACTAGGCTATTACACTAAAGATAACTATCAGTGGTATCACAAAGCTCTCTTAAAGTTATCAGCCTCAAAAGGTCAGGAGTAGACTGCAACATGACTGACAGATAATATCAGCAATCTGAATTATCCCTAAATTTGCCTACAGATTCAGAGAGAATCACTCTAGTTAAGCATACAGCATTCAATCAGCATGGAATTAATATAACATGTTAAATGGCATGGCTTGAGAACCTGGAGGGGGCAAGTTCCCATTTGGTCATGGAATAACAGAGTTGACTAAGAAAGAACTGAAATGTCTATTTTGCAATACATATCACGATCAAACTGCTATGTGATTGTGAGAAGTGACTTATCTCAATCAAAAGATAGTCACACTTCTCTGAGGTGATACTTTTCTACATTATATTATGTCAGATGCATCTAAAAAAAAGACACAGCATAGAATCTTTTTGAGATACCTATTGTTCTTCTTTTATAGTGATTTTCTACATCTTCTTGCCTTCTTTCCAATTAAGACAGAGAAGAAGAGAGCATCACAACTGTTGTGTTTTGGTTTAACTCTGTGGCTAGTTGTAATTTAGAAGTTCTCTGCTTTTTGTCCTACCCAAATCATGGGTATGACTCTGATTAACATGCCATTAATCTCATAGAAATTGAACTGAATAGAATATGAGAAGCTCAGACAACTATTTGGATTTCATTAGTGTTGCACTAATAACCCAGTGCATTAGCAGAAAGAAAATCATATAGGAAATGGGATGGAGCTGTTATCAGGGTACTTATATGTTTTCACTCTGGTGTGACAGAGCACTAGAATCAATGCCTTGCTTACTGAAGCTGATGTGCAAGAGTAAAACAGCAAATAAATTCAAACCTTTAATTTTTCTAATTCATTATGAAATTATATTATTCTGTTTTTGAATTCCGCAAAGCTATGCATCTTCCACTCACTCAATGTAGGATTAGTGAACAAAATGGAACCTGACTCATGTTTCTTGCAAAATTATATTTTTACATAGAAGCTAGAATGCCATAAAATGCTTAATTAGTGATTAATTTCCTTTTCTCTTAAAAGGTAGGTAGTAGGAAAGAAAGAAGGAAAGAAATTGTTTTACTAGAAGGACTTTTCAAACAGCTACAGAGGTTACTGTTGCATGCTCCCACTCTGAGTGACCCCTTTAGCAGAAAAAATACAGAAAAATGCAAGAGAAGTTTACTTACTGGTGGATCCTTCTCACGGTTTTTTTGTTTGGTTGGTTGTTTTTTTTTCCTTTTTCCACTTTTTAATACTCTTTGCTCATGCAGAGGTAATGGGGAAAATTGGTGCAGCTGTGGCTGGACTGCTGCAGGACAATGTTAATTCAGTGAAAAAGGAAACGTTCTTTACAGATGCAAAAGGTTTGCTTGGGCTCTAGGGGAGAGACAAGAACTTGAAGAGAGGTCTGTTACAGACTATAAAATCCAGGGAGCCTCCTGGATTGAAGATGGTCAAAGGCCAAGGATGCCAGGAGAAGGGTACAGCAAATGATTGTCCACTAGCTGCTTACAGCCCCCATTGGATATAGGATACTAACTGAGAAAAGCACAGGGCTTTTCTTACTGGATCACAGTCTTAAAGAAAAAAAATATTTCTGCCTCATAATTAGGCAGAAGATGGGAAAAAAAGTGTGTATTTCTAAGAAATACTTGAAATTAATTTACATAGAAATTTCAGTTAAACAAATTTTAACTCTAAAAAACTTACCAAGGAAGTCTTCCTCATCTCTGACTTTACCATTGTAATATATGCCTACATGTCTGTAAGTGACATCCCTCCTAAAACATTTTCCCCTAGAAAGTTCATGTATTCCTTTTGTTTTCACCACAGAGATTTCAGAAGCTCAGTTATGTACTTACCATGTGAAACAACTAGGCAGTTATACGTACAGTAATATGAACATTAACAATTAAAACTACTACATTCATTTTGTATACAACCTTTTCCATAGCATGTCAGTAGTTCAAATTGTAATGATTTACAAATGAATATGAAAGTCAGCAGTGAGGCTGGGCTGTTACATCATACCCAGAGAGCTATTATTTAGCATGTACATAATATTTTCATCCTCAAAGAGTTTTATGAGCAGCCATGCATTCATCTCCTAAGGACGCCTCAAGCGAAGCAGGTAAATATTACCATATCTATTTCTAAACATGAAAGACCAAAAGACAAAAATGGTAGAGAAGCTAAGTGACTCACCCAAAGGCAATCAATAACAGTAAGTCAGTATCAGAGACATAATTATAGGCCAAGCACACCTAATTATATCTAGAATACATTTAGAGGAGGAGCCTGAGGCCATGCAAGTCAACGTGCTTTTGTCAGCATTTCAAACATGAGGTTGTGGTGACCTTTGGAAAAAGCCAGAGAAAGAAGTTCTGGATAATATTATCCTTTAGTGCAGCATGCCCGATCCAAACACCTCTAGAAATCATTTCACAAATGTTTCTACCACTCTTTGCAGTATAAAGAACATGCATAGAATTATTCTGAGATATCTCAGCAACTTTGCCCTATCAGTGAGTGGGATTTGTTGACAAAATACAAAATTCTACTGTCAGCAATATGGACTGATCAGATCAGTTAATAATGTAGAGCATGCTGGGCTGTACCTGGTAATTTCCTATCCTGAAAGCATAATGTGGGTGTGGATGCCACCTCTAGTGCTCATAATTTGACTGTAAGACTCCATTTTCCCATCCCTGCTTCTTTTATGTTGTCATTTTCATCATGTGGAATCTCTCTCGAAAGTGCAGTCCCTCTTTGAAGCTCACACTTCCCCATCTTTCTCACAGAAAAAAAGAAACTCCTTTGCTCATGACATGAAATGTGTCTTTGACTGCTGCCTATTGACTGTTCCTCACGATGGGGGGATTCATCTTATTCTCTTAACACCATTCTCATCTCTTGTCTCTAGCCCCTGTTCACTTCATCACACAACATTTTTGTAGGACTGGTACATTCTTCAGAGCCTTTCTGTAGAGCAACAGTTCTACCTCATCTCTCTCAAACTTCACTAACCGATTTTTTTAACTTTTTCTATGTCTTCTATCTCCAATCACATCTGTGTGTTCACATTATCCCTCTCCTTTCTACACTTACTTTTCTACAGAACACTTTAAAAAAGTCTTAGTTTCTCCTTTCAGTCTCATTTGTTACACCCAAACCCTCTGCATCCAACAAAACTTCCATCTCAGTACTATTTCCCTGCTCACTGAAAGCTAAATAGACACCAAGGAATATTAGCTTAATTGAGCAGCACAGATGACTGAAAACAGGTGAAGATTTGGAGTTTTGAGAAACTTCACCCTATTCTGTGTTGCCTGAACCTCAGCCCATCCTCCTCCACCCACATATGATCAAATCCTTGATGATTTATATCCTTGGTTTTTACATATATCAAACAAGATGGACTGTTGATGCTATGGAGCAGAGTGCTTGCCTTACTTATTTTTCTAGCATAGTGATTGACCACACAAATCAGAGTTGAACAATTCTCTATAATTCTATTCCCTTTAATTTACCATTCAAAGGTGGGAGAGCCCAGAGCATTCAGTGAACTGAGTGAAGGAAGGATCTCCTTGCCTTGTGAACAAATATACAGAGCTTAGGCATCTCTTTTTCACAGGCAAGAAATGCAAGGATTACCAAATTGCTGGTTTACCTATTCACATAAAAAAATAAGATTTCAAATTCTACTTCTTCTGTTTTTCTGTATTTGTAGTCAGCACATGTGCAACAGGGCACAAATTTACAGTCAACTCCTTCTTAGCAAGCCTATTTTAATTAATTTATACTGGGGAGTTTGTGGAAAAAAATTACGAGGAAGGAGCAAGCCTAAAGGGTTGAATTCTCCAGTCTTCAGAAGAACTCTTTGGTTTTGTTTGTTCTTCCTTTGCTGTATAACTTTTTCTTTTTTAGTTAATGAAGAATAGTGCAGACTAGAAAGCTGAGCTTATCTTTACTTTCAATGAAGAAACTTTGTCAATAGAATTTCTCGATGATTGAAAGAAGTGAGCCCACAGAGACCAATTGGTGGGATTCTTTTCTGAGATTAATCTTTTCTGTTTGCAGATATTTGCAACAGTTAAAGGAACTCAGTACTGAGAGCCAGTCTGAATGGCTGAAAAACACTTCTCAACCATTCAGAAATATACAGCAGATAGTACCTCTTGTATTGTATATGAATGTATCACTCTCAACTTCAAAGGAGCTCAGATGGTTTACTCTCGATGAAAACCCAATCCCATCGGAATTTCCTGTTGTGCCAGAGTTTGGTTCCTGTTGCATGTCTGGGTTCGGCTGATCTGGATCAAAAAGGCTCCAAGTCCCAGCTTTCTCACAGTATTCTCTAAAGGTTAACCCCCTTGTTTCCCATGCTCCCCCTCGGATATGTGTACATAATTGTTCTCTAACCCAATTCAATCAAAGTGAAACAGGTTAGGAAAAAAAAAACCTACTATTTAAAGTGTATGAGCTAACCTGGATGATTTTGACTGAACTGGGTCAGGGAGTGATTATATGTGCTGTTCTAACAGCTGAGTGAAAAGGAAGGGAGACAATCTATTTGCTTGGCTTAGTAACAGTCAAAACAAGCCATAGGTCTGCAGCCTTATGTGATTTTTTCACAGACTGCCTTTGGATGGTATACACTGGCATGTGGTCTAAGAGATGTCTCACTGTGTGCTTCCTTTTGATGTGGTTTCTGCATAACTGAAATGCCCTAACAAATCCTCTTGAAACCATAATGGGGAGGTCAAGTGAGCATTTCAGGTCTCCCAACATGCTGATGCCTTGGGAAGTTCTGCCACACACACTAAATACTGGCAAAACCCTGTAACCAAAATGGTTTAGAACAGTGCTGAGGGAGATTCAGGGCAACAGCTAACACGTATGTCCTTTGAAATCAGCTGGATGATTTTTTCTGGCAGATAGAGGCAGCCCTCTTCTATTTATCCTCTGAAGAGGAGAAAGGATTTGCTATCACCATCAACATGAAAATGTTACTGCATCCTGTCTAACAGATTTAAGGATTCTTCAAGTGAAGACATTTAATGTCGACATTAACAGTCTTTGTCAACAGCTCATTTTATATAACAAGCCTGTACTCTGCCTGACCTTTAGTTGAGCAGAAGGGAAAACCATAGCAGACTCTGCATGGCCTTGTGCTTTTTGAACACACAGAAAGCTCAGCCTTTCCAGTGCTGGGGCTAGTATTATTAATCTGAAGCCTATTCCCTCTTGGAAGAAAAACAAACCAACAAACCTTGAATGTTTTAGCTTGTTTGGTCTGTTAAAGAGTAAAATTCTTCACTACAATTCCTCTATCTCAGTTATCCATTATCCAGCTGCTAGCAGGAGTACAATAGCACAAGAAACACCGTCTAAAATGTCTACTCTAGGAGCCATCCAGGTAGCAGCAAAATCCACCCTGGTGTCCCCACCTTTTTTAGAGGCTCTCATTAAGCACTGGTAGGCTTCCTGGAGCCCTCTCTACTTCGGGCTGAACAACCCAAGTTCTTTCAGCCTGTCTTCATAGGAGAGCTGCTCCAGCCCTCTAATTCCCTTTGTGGTCTCCTCTGGACTCATTCTAACACATCCCACCTCCTTCTTATGTTGTATAGCCCAGATCTGAAGCAGTACTGGAAGTGGCGTCTTGGAAAAGCAGAGGAGAAGGACAAAAACACTTCCCTCAACCTGCCGGTCACACTGCTTTTGATGCAGCCGAGGCTGAGGGTGTGTATTGATGTCATATATCCAGGTCTTTACCCACCGGTATCCCCTAAATCCTTCTCAGCAGGAGTGCTCTCACCTGGGTTTCTCCAACCAAGGTGCAGGACCTTGCACTTGGTCTTGTTAAACCTCATGGAGTTCACATGGGCCACTTCTCACAGCCTCAAGTGAATGAAGAGGCTGAACGACAATATTTAATACTGATGCCCAGAAAATACTAGTAAACATTAAGGGCAGCTGCCAGATAGTACTATTTGATAATCCTATCTGAGAGCTGGTTCACAATCGTTCTCTGCACCTCTTCAGAAATGAGGGTTAACCCCAGCTGATGATGATTTACATGGGTGCAGCTCTGCCAAAAGCAGATATGCTGCATGCTGTACCCATTCTGCAGTGGGTTTTTAATCTTTCCTGAAGGAAAAGGGTGGACAGCTGGAGGCAGTAACCCCTTTTGCCATTGTAGTTAAATCCACCAGAGACTGTGAATCACAGCTCGTATTATTTTCCACATGAGCGTTCTCCACTTTTGCTCTGATGAAATGATGCGTTCAACAGAAAAAAAATGAAGCTCTGAAAGCATTAAATTCTTTAAGACCAGGAGATACTGCAAGTAATCTGCCATAATTAGGAACTTCTGTTAATGTCTTTCATAGTACATAATCCTGAAATGTTATTAATGAAAATGTTACCGTGGCACGATATGGTGAGATGCACAGTTTCACCTACACCCGATTTTGCATTCCTGATAGTGTGGTGGATTAATGTAGGAATAACACAAACATAAACTTGAAGCAATATGATCTGAAATTAAAGTTTTACCTAGAGAATTCTTGTGTACTTTTTTCTGAAAATAAACTTTTCAAAATATAGAAGGTGTGAGGGGAAGATTACCTGTTTAACCAATGCAAAAACAAAGCTTGGGTTTAACTTCAAATTGAGATGAAGTGAGATTTCAAAGCTAATCTCAGCCCAAAACTTTGGAATTTCAGTTGTACTTGAAATCACAGAAGAAAAGGGATGGAAAATGTGATAAGTTTAAATGGAAAGAGGATGTGGTTTTCAGGTTACCTGATGTTAGGCCATACCAGCTAGACAGACATGTCTATCACTATAATTTTTTTAGATAGTCAAGAACACAAACATAATACAGAAAAGTAATATGTAAAAGTTAAGTATACATCTATAGTATGTTTATTGTCTGTAAGATAAACAGTAAAATGTAAGATCTCTTCTTGGTAGAGCAGAGCCTGTTATATTTAGCAGGAAAATGCAAAACCAATCCTGATTTGCAGAGAGATTAAAAAAAAAAAGAAGAAGAATTTTTCATTAAATGCAGTTTGAAGAGAATGCCAATGTCCTTCCCCAATATTTTCCATGATTTCCTAAAAAACAAACCCCACCACACAGCACTTAAAACTATCTCATTTTCTACATATAAGGTGGAATTGGAAAGCCAAAAAAATCTGACTTTCCCTTCTTTTCCCTCACCTACAGAAGTCATGCTGCTGGCTCCTTTTGGAGCAATGATATTTGAATTCCCTCCCATACCCACAAGAAACAGACAAAGGAGAGGTAAGGACAGCAGAAGGGTGTCCCCTTCTTCCCACTAAGTCTGCCTGTGGGTTACCAAGTAGAAGACTCTGTTCAGCTCTTTTATTACTGGGTAAAAGCACAAGTGGCAAGGTCCTACCAGATTGAAAGATGTGATTTTGGTGTTTTGCGATGAAAATATTGATGACTATGCAAAAGAATGAAAATCTTCTGTTGACCCTATTACAACTGGTTTTTCATATGTGTCGCAAGAAGTGGAACTAGTAAATAGTGTGAGGAGAGGAAACAGAGTGAATAAAATCTTATGGTTATTTGAAATTGTGCACATCTTGATAGTTCTTTTCAAGCTGATTTTTTAATGGCAAATTCAATTTTCTTCTTGCAGACAGAATGGAAGTAGCATCAGGCATATGCTATCTTCTATTTTATTGCAAGATCTGTTTGATTCCACGAGAAAATAAGACCATTCACAACTAGTTATCCTAAAAAATCCCATTCAAGAACCTGGCAGCCATAGCAAAACTCTGGGAGGCTTTTATTTGCCATTTTTGTTTATGGAAGCCTTTGGTATTATTGGCACTGTACAAAACAGAAAAAGCCAGAAACCTTCCCTTTCCCATGGAGTCTACAACCTGTGGGTTATTCTGTGCAATTTAAGACCAGCCTGAGTCTACTGCACCGTGTCCTGGAGTGGGAGCACACCAGCTACTACTCTTCTTGCAAAGATAAAGTTTGCACATCTGGTATGCTAAGCCAGCTTTGCTCTTTCCTTTGATGCCGTACCATCCACAGGGAAGCTATAAAAATATGGGGTGCAGCAGGTCTTTGCAGCAAAGAAGCAAAGCTACCTGAGGCACAAGTTTTGTGGCCAGTTGTCAAGAGCAGCAGACTGCTAATCTTGCAAAATGGTCAAGATTTTGTCTACTATGTGCAGAGCAGTCTAGGTTTGGTGCTGCTGGTACTATTCCTCAGAATGGGGTCAAGATGGGTGAAGTAATAGTTGCTGCAATTTGAAGCAACTCTAGTGCAACACCTTTTTCCAAATCATTCATTCCAGCAGTAGTGGTGGCCTGTCTCTGTCCTCCCACCTTCTGAACAGTAGAACCTACATTTTCCTAAGATGGCCCAGAAATGGAAAGTCCTCTATTTACCTGTACAATTTATGCAGTTCTGTGTAGACAGCTCCACACCAGGGCTAGATAAACAAATATATTTAAATAGTACCGTGCACTGTCTTGCAGAGATATTAGCTTGGCTTGCAGAAGCATAAATTAATAATTTTCCACTGGGGCAAATTGGGATGATGCATCATTCTGACATGGCTAGAACTCTGGCAGTTTTTGAGTGAGTTCATTTGCAGACAGTTTGGATACACTGCATTGCCTGATGTGGAATTATCCTTTGTGATCTCCCTGCCCTTACAGCCTCGGTATGTGAGTAATGACCCAACCTAGGCAGGTCCTAATTTTGCTGGAGCAGTCCAGACAACGAATATACTGAGTAAGCAGATGGTGTACCCAACTCAGAATAGTTTAGATGTCATTTTATGATTAAAAACTGTGTAGTGAGCATTATTCTTGCAACAGACTACTCCAGGTAGGCATTTATAAAACTAAATATAAGGGGAAGATGTAATGCCTGTACATGGTCATTAGACAGCAGCTACAGGTAACCCTGGAGAATGTGGGAAGACAGACTGGTAGATCACTTAGAATTGGCATCAAACATTGGAAGAGTAGGCAATAATGGATTTGCACACAGAATGAGGAGTCTGCTGAGTATTCAGAACAGGTCTCAATGTGAGCAGAAAGGCTCAAATTAGTTAGTGTTGGAATTTAGATCCTTCAAAGGGAGAGAGATCTGCCCCTGATGAAAATACTGCTATGACTTGTCCTCTCTACCAGAGATCATTTGGCCACACACTCCCTGATTTGTTTGCTAGGAAGGTAGAGAGCAGAAAAGAAGTCAAAATAATTTTGCATATATTACTTTTCCCTAAAAGATAGAATGTTAAGTAATATTAATAGTTTTTTGGCAAAAAAAAAAAAACAACAAAAAAACATGGAGAGAGAAGAAATAGTCTTGTTTTGCATATTTAGTATGTTTGTTTCCATTCTTCCAATTGGAGAAGTAGAGGACTGTAGCTGCTGGGTTAAGGATTTAACCCTTTGGATGTGGCAGAAATAAGACACAGCTACATGGTCCCTCTCATGATAGGAAAGAGACAGTTTTATTGAGAGCATGATTCGTACTTATAGGATCTTCCTCAGATCTAAGACAAGACAGTAACTCATTGGATAATTGAGAGAATGCCTCTGAGACCGTAGTTCAGGAAGAGTCCCACGGCTGGTACCAGTTGTTAATCTAATGTTGTTAATTCCATTCTATTTTGACCAAGTTATCATCCTGGGAGAAAGTCTCCCTAACTGAAGCTTAACAAGCTATCAGCCTGGGAAAGAAGCTGAGAGAGCAGGAGAAGCTCCAACCTGAGAATGATTTTCCAGGCTGTAATTTTCCTAGCTTTCTAACAGTGTGTCCACAGAGGACTTAAGAGGGAAAACAGGATTCTTCCACACTCGTCCCATCTTTGCTGGTGCAAATCACATTCCCAGCCATGCAATGGGGAACTGCAGTAGCAGCATATGTGTCCTCACTACCTCTTCTCCTCAACTTTCTGAAGCAAGCCATCAGTCTCCTTTCCCAAACAAGAAGGAGAAGCTATCAGATAATCTATTTGAAGGGAAGTTTTTAAGTTACACTGTAACTAGTGTTTTAACTGCTGTGTATTGACTGGATGGAAAACAGGTTAGCTCTTCCATAGAGCAACAGAGTGCAGGGGAAGATACGTACTTTTGTCATATTGAATTAGTCCCACACATACAGCCACACAGTCCATGCTCCATACTGCACAGAAAAAGTTGTTCAGCAGCTATCTAGCTCTTGTTTTATACAGAAGTTTATGAAACTCAAAATCCCCATTGTTCTTTCAGGAGCTGTGTGAAGGTAAACTGGATCAACAGTAATGGTTCACATTACACATATGTATATGTGCTAATACATATCTTGCCATATCCTCATGAAATTTTAGTTTATTTATAGGAAGTCATAGTCAATACAAACAACAAAGTCCCATGTTACAGTCCCTGTGAGGACATGCCAACTTTTTGCACATGACAAAGTATTATGGCAAAGAGAAGTTTGTCTCAATTCCTAGATTCTCCAATGACTCAGAGTGTGTAAGATTTTTCTGAAAGTTGAAATTCAACCTAAAACTCTGATAACCTAAATCTCTAACGAGTTTTCAAGGTGTTCTTGGTCTTTATTTTTTCTGTTTTCTGAATGTTTTGCTAGATGTCCTCTCATATAGGTGTCCTTCAGGATCCTCTCCACAATGAGCACATTTAAAGTATATATTATTCAAACAAATGCATAATTAGTATCATTTAATATGCCTTGGGCTGCCCTATATAGATATATCTCATTCGTCAGGGAGTCATCCATAGATGTTTTATATTTCATTGCCTTGAAAACTTTCAAACCTACAGAGCCCAGTTCCAAGAAAGGGGCCAAGAGACTACTATCAGCTTTCATCCTTTTTTATTTGAAGCTAGAGTATTAAAGAAAAAATATGTAAATTTCAGAATGAGAGAAGATAGGGAGTCAAATTTTGCTTCATATAAAGAAATTCAATAAATCAGACAAAAACATTATTTAAGGAATTTTGTTGTTAAAAAATGTAAAAATCATACTACCATTAATTATGTTATTGTCTGAGACATGCTGGATTTTTCTTCATATAATGAAATTCAATAAATCAGAGAAACAAACAAGATTATTTAAGGAATTTTGATGTTGAAAATTCATTAATATATGTAAAAATCATACTACCATTAATTATGTAACTTAGATGCTGTTTAAAGCAGCAGAGATGCTGATTACTTTCATGTATCTTTTTCATATTGTACATACTATAGAAAGTTACTTCAGAAATTATAATTAAATCATATGCTGATGAATGAGCACAAAACTATTAATGGCACATAATTTGCAGTGTACATGTCCACTGGAGTATTTAGCAATCCATGCAGATCTTATAGTATGCCCTATGTGCTTTGATTTTCTCTGTTAGATGATTGAAAAATATTCATTAAGAGATTTCTCTAATGAGCTGCATTCAAGCATAAAATAGGCCATTCCTTTTATAATTTAAGTGTGGGTTTTGGAATATAAATATCCTCCAATTCCCTATAGGTACCAACTTCAAATAGGGGTTTTGTCTTAACACAGATTTTAGGATCTTTGAAGGGTCTTTGAAGTTTATAATTGGGTCCAAGCTGAAATGTGGTGTCATTCACCCAAACACTGGCATTTGCACTGCTTATGTTTGGTAGAAAACATATACTTTATTTTTATTTTTTTAGATATATCCTCAAATTTCTTTGTATAAATACTTAGGTAGAAAGCTGAAAGAATACTTACGTTATAAAATCAGTACACCACCTGACCCTCTGATCAGTTAATCCTGGATCCCATTCATAGAGTTACATCAGACTTACTCTTTTTGTTTTCCATTAAGTTATTAGAGAGAAAGCCTTTTTGTGCTTTAATTATTCTGTTTTCATTTGCAAGGCACTGAGAATGCTTAAGCAGTGAAATAGGCAGCTTTTAAGAATATACATAAAGGCCAAATGTAAAAACCAAAATTGTGTTTTCTCATCTACACAGGAGTGGGACTGCCCTTCATGCAAATGTATTGCTGCTGTGCCTGTCTGAAGACTGTTAAAAATAAGAGCCATGTCCTGAGAGTTTAACAGGTCTGAACTTCTGGCCTCCTGGGGAGGCAAGCCTAGCTGAGGACATCACTTGTCAGAAGTGGCATTTCTGAGCTGGATGAGCTCACTGTGATTTCTTGTCCCCTGCAGAGTTGAACAGTGGCAGACCAGGAGCATTCTGCTTCAGTGAAGTTAAACACCTACTTATGTGATGAAATGTGAGTACTGTAGCTCCTTTCCTTGCTATTTTCTCTTCGTCATGAACAATTCCTAGCTGATGCTAAACTGAAAACTCACTTTAGCTTCAAGATCCACCACAAATATTCAACTAGACTTCAAGCTGTACTGTTGCACTCATTACTGCTTTGGCTTTCTTAAATAAAGACAAAGGAACCTTCACATGTTGGCAGATAAAAAAAAAACAAACCAGCCAAACAAAAGCCAGACACAAATACTCTACTTTGGCACAGAAGTTTGGCAGATGTAACACTGGGTGACAGTGCATTATAAGCGGAACAGCCAAAATCAAAACAAACAACACTTTGTAACCTGCTGTGTCTATCAGGGATAAGCACAGAACAAGGGTCCCATCAGAAATAGACTGTAATTTGGAAATTAGTGGATACATTGTCCACTCCAGCTTCCAAGACACCTAACAGAGCTAAAGAGATTGTGGTTTCAGGATAAGGATTGTTCTTGAGGGACAAGTGCATAAGGGCTCTACTCCCATAGGAGTACTCCAAGCATTAGGCTATCATTGTATTTCTTCATCTCTCATCTTCTTTTGGCTCTGTGATCACTGGCCTCCAGGTGCACATTTTCAGCCTCCTGAAATATGGATATATGACTTCAAACTACTCTTCAGCTCAGAAGTCATAGTAAGATTTCTTCCTTCTCAGGCAAGCACACAAGAAGGTAGACTTTATGGTAAAGGATAAAACTACTGTCACCAAATTCAAGTCAGCAGTGATTACAGGTAGCCATCCAAATGAGAAAGAAAAAACCCACACGTTTCTACAATATGTGCAAGGTATCAAGATGATTAAAGTCTAGTATCAAGCTTGGTAACTTTCTTCTTTTTCTCAACCAAAAGACTCTGGGGACACTGAATGTACTGTCACATCATAATTTAATAACTACTTCCTTTTTCTTTCCTGAAAAATCATTTTGGAGGATGTCATCTGTGCTTAATGCTATACAATCAAAACTCCATTAGTTATACTGTCAAAATGAAATTCATTAAACTTCCAACCAAATGTAGGCAATTGCTCTTCAATGTCACTGGTGTGGTCAAAATACTTTTTCAATTAATTTTCACTAAGGAAAAATTTCAGGGTTGGGACTGAGTGGTAATTTCTCCTCCTGTGAGTCATATTTGCTTTTTCATTGCCTCAGTTTTATTTTAAAGGTTCAAAGACATAGTTTTCAATTGCTGTAAAGTGGCAGTCTGTTCACTGAGACATATGAACACATCAGACAGTTAGGCTAATCTTGACAGGCATAAATCATCTGTGCCTTTAAACCTGAAATCAGTATGAAAGCTTGCTTCTTGGACCAGAATTCAGAGAGACAAAACAGCCATTTTCAATGTGATAACCAGATAATTTCCTTTTGGAGACATTTTTGATGACTGCCTTCTATTTTTCTCCTATCACTGAAAACAAGCATGAATTCAATGCCCCTACCTTAATAAAACTGACAGTCTGACTAATCCACAGCCATTCCCAAGATAACAAGCAATTTTAAAGATGTAGTTTGCTGCAATAAATATTACAGTGACTGAAGTTCTGCTTGTTCTTTAATTCTCTTCATTCATCCAGGGCTTTCCAATTGCTGCTCACACTCCTGTGTGGTTTACCAACATCCATCATTCATTGTGAAAAATTTAGTCTGCTTTAGCCATTGTTCATCCTGGCACAGCTTTATGCTTTGAGAATACTCCATGAATGTTCCAATTTCAGCCTTTCTATGGCTGAAAGATACTGATTAAATGGGTACTTCTAATTTAAGAGACCTAAATTTTTTTCAATGTTTTCCAATGCTTGAGAAACCATACTGTAAATAATTTTCTACAAATACCAGTCTGATAAAGAAACAGTGGCATTTGGCAGCATCATCACATAAGCCTTATATCACAAGTACTGGATGGAGGGATAAAGCTGTGTCATATGATTGGACAAACATGCTAAAAAAGAAAGAGCAGTTGTGTCTGAGGGTCCCTCTTAACTGTTACACCTATGATCAAGAGAGGTATGAACCCAAGTCACTACTAATCAGCCACTGTTAGTTTATATCTCGATAGAAAGAACCACATGCAACAAGGTTAGAAGGATCCAGTTCTCCTCTAGTTATAAGCATTTTATGTATACGCCATGGAACCAGTGGTTTGGATTTGATACTGTTGGGGGTTGAATTTTCCCTTTTTCTTTCTGTGGAATTTTTCCCGTTGTTATGCTAAGTATTTGGAGCTACACCCAGGAGCTGAGATAGCTAAGTTAACAGTTTCTCTCGAAGAGGGGAGGAGAAGGGGCAATACTGGAAAAGGAGAGGGTGGGGTAGGGGCTGCTCTCTGGCTCTCTCGCTCGTCTGGCTCGGAGAAGGACGCTCGCCAGAAACTCCGCTCTGCCACGCTGACCCAGGAGCTGCCTTCCTTGGCTGTGGGATCCCGCAACCTCCCTGCTCGGACGCTCTCCCGCATTTCCTGCTGACTCCAGCATATCCTTTTGGAGCATCAGGACTGACACTGCCCTGGGACCTGTGAGCAGCATCTCCCCTCCACTCTTCCCATCTGGGACACAGACGCCATTCACCGCAGCGCCCCTCCAGCCCCGTGGGATCACCGCATCTCCTCCCTGCTCAGTGAGAGAAGGCAGGCAGCACCAGAGCGGTAACTGCACCACAGAGGAAAGGTGTCCACAACCGGGAGAACTGTTTGCTGGACTTCCCGCTCTGTAGCTGTTGATGTCGCAGTTGTTGGTTTTGTTTCCCTTGTTATATATATATATATATATATATATATATATATATATATATATATATATATATATATATATATGTATCTCAGTAAAGAACTGTTATTCCTACCCTCATATCTTCGCCTTAGAGCCCTTTAATTTCAAAATCATGGTAGAGTGAAGGGGGGGGGGGGGGTGGTTATACTCTCTTTTTCAAAAGAAGAGGCTCCTGTCTCTTTTGGGAGATACCTGTCTTTCAAACCAAGACAGATTTATGAAGAGTAGATAAAACTAATGTGTGAAAAGATGGCTGGGAACCTGACGGAAAGATGGCTGGGAGTAAAAGTAGAGGAAAATTAGGTGCTATATTCACATTTGAACAGAAGTTATACGGGTATGGAAATTACAGGGTAAAATACAGTTGCTGCCCCCTCAATGCAATGTGGTTGACATGCACCACAATGATTCCCCACACAACAGTAAGCGCCTGCTAAGGGAGATGGAATGGAGTTGAGACACCGTGGCCATGCACTGTAGAAATCCTTGTAGGGAGGGGAACTCGATGGTACTTTGCAGCTGATAAACCATGTAACACCTGTTAGCCAGGGGAGACAGGGGGAAATGTCCTCCTGCTGAACCAACAACTGTGGTGGAATTGCTCTCCTCAAATGTACATGGTTCATTAAAGCCTATAGTAATATTAACATACACCTCCATCTCAAAGTTACCCGACTCCAAGGCATGACCAGCCCTCACTGGGCCTGTGCTCTACATTCTTTTTGATTGCATCTTTAAAAGCAAAGGGAGACAATTTTACACCAATCAGTAACAAAGGTATGCATGACTAGAGTCACTCAGTTTCCACCTAAACATAAAGAAATAATATGAAAGTAAGTCAAGAATGGGAAAAGATTTAGGGAAAACTCCATTGTAACTGCTGGGATTAGTTGGTGGGCTGAACCTGTCTTCCCCCCTAGGGACACCTATTGGATAATAACATTTCTCTATGCACGCTGAATACTCCTAATGGGGATTAGAAATTCTCTGTATATTGTTTTGAATATGTTTTTGCAGTCAGATACTATCACCACCAATTATATGAATAAAGAGTGTTACTCCATAAATCATTGGTGTGAGTCCCTCTCTGGCAATTGATGGCAGCAGAGAACATACTGAGTTAAAGAGGAAGACCTGCTGAGGTGTCATAAAGTGGGAAGAGCCACTGAAGGGTCTCCCTTATGCTGTTGGTGCATTTTCCTGAACAAGTCAGTCGAGTTGCAGCCTGATATAGCAGGACTGCTCAGTGAAAGTCCCCATAATGGGATGCTAACAAACTGGTCAGGCACAAGGGTCTTGGGTTACCTGAGGCACTGACAGACAAAACAATTATTTAGGGTCAAGGAAATCTCCCCTTTTCACAAGACTATTATCCTTTTTGATAACTTTTGATACTATAGTGAATTACTGAATTACTAAGACGTCATGCCTCCATATTTGGCTGAATAGGGTTTACACTCTGCCCCAAGCATGAGAATCTTACCAATTTTTTTGAGGCTTTCAAGACTGGGTAATCTTACTACAGCAATGATTAAGTGTCTCTGGCACTTCTATACATTTTTTCTTTCTCCTCAGAACCCAAAGACAGTTCACAAGACAAGTGGTATAGGGTTGCACCCCCTAATGAATGAGCAGAATTTATTGCTTACTACAGCTAGTGCACTTAGTGTTTTTTAGTGCCCCAAAACTGTCCAAGCTCTTCTGCTCAAGCCTACCACTTGTCTGACAAGACTGTCACTGTGCTAGTTACTCTCTTTCGAAGATGTTTTTTTATCTGCAACTGAAGATAACAGTCACATAGAATCATGGAACAATAGAGGTTGGAAGGGACTACATTCATAAGAGTAAACCATCTCGTATACACCTAAATCAGGGACAAGAGAAGGTTCTTGAAGGTATGTGAAGTCCAGTGTTTAATCAGGACATGGGAACTTCTCCTCAGAAGGTTGGTATGTAGGTATGATGCCTATATCAAGATCTATAAAGATCTGTTAAAGATTATATGGTCGGTAATGATCTTCCTATGACAAATTCAGCAAAAGCAGAGCTTGGTAGAGTACAAATTGGGAAGTAAAGAGATTTGAGGTAAGATAGGGGATTTTCTGATCCAGACGTGGGAGGGGATTAATGATTGCATCTGCATACAGCAATTCTACGGGCAGGAGCAGACTGCTCAGGAAAATACGCAAATTTGAAATGCATATCAAGCACCTTCAGTTCCCTCTCACCAGATAAGGAGATTTACCAACTGATGGGCAAATTGCATAGGGGATGTAGAGAAGCTTCAGCTGCCATCAGCCCCACATCCTATCCATTGGACCTCACCAGGCAATGTGTCTATTGCTCCATAGAAACTGGACAGGATTTACTGCGTCCCCCTGCTAACAGATAATAAAGGGTTCTGCTGGGCTGAAAGTGCAAAGATAGTATATGTACTGCAGTTATGTGTTGTATAGATGCTCTGTGATCTGAAATTGCCTGGAAAATGCATTTTTCTTTTCAGATATGTTCTGGCATGCTCCAAGATGCATACAAATAGTCTCTCTTGCAAACTGGATGGTGTTCTGACATACCACTTCAAACAAGCTTATCAAAGAAATACCTGTGGTAGATAGGTCTCTGGGCAAAACACCCACAGCAGAGACAATTAAAGTAATGACCATCCTCTACATTCCCATGTTGAAGTTGAGAGTGTTTTAGGAATTCTGAGTCGTAACATTTAGCAAGACAGGGAAGTATTATTCTCTACTTTGACAGATGAAGATGCTGAAGCTCAGACTGGCCCAATGACTCACCAGTGTACCCAGGTGTATAAAACATCCCTAAAGTAAGTGAGAGAAGTTATAAAGCAAGCCCAAAAAAGAGCTTCATATATACATATAAGGTATATCCTGCCAGTCACTTCCACCTGAAAGAACGTTTTTCCTTTAGACCTTTTTTATTGTTGTCATTCATCCTGTACTTTCTCTGTTCTAGTTGTTAAATCCAGACATATGACAGTTTTGTTACACATATTTTCACCTGAGTAATCCTAGATGAATTCATAGCTGAATCTCACTGTAGATAGTCTTACAGAAGGCATCTCATAAATTCTTCTACTCTTCTATTGCGAGGAAGTCAAGTGCACTGAGAAAACCATTTTTATCTAAGTTTCTGGTTCTTTCACATTCTGTGTGGGATTCTCCCTGAACAATCTACCAGTCCAACTGTTTACAAAGAAATGCTGTTTTAAGAATCTATTTAATTTGCAGCTTTCTGAACACCTTTGTGGCAAAGCAGAATACAAAATCTGTACATTTATTTGTAAAATTTCCCATGGCATTCCAGCTCTGAAAAAAACCATTTTTTTAAAGGCTAATACCAAATATTAAGTGTCCAAAGAGTTCAGTGCTGTTGCCTTTTGATACCGCATAATATGGTTACCAAAATATGAGAAAGATATAGAACCAGAAATACTGCACAGAGGTGCACTAATTAGATCATTGCTTATTCAAGAGAAGAGATCTTTCATCTCTAGGAGCTCAGGCAATTAGATGAGGTCCGTCACAGTACACCGCAGGGGCAGCCAGCTGATACTAATGAGTTTTGTGCTGTAGTTGAGTAAACAACCAGTCATCACAGTCTCATTAAGGCTCTTCCATTTCCATGTTTTCTTCCCAGTTGCTGGACTCTGTGGTCTGGTAATGTGTTAAGGCCCTGTCATTACTTTGTGTCTGCATGTATTATTTCTGCTTGTTCCTCCTTCTCTCTGTCCACACTCTTTTGTCTGCAGTGTGGGACTGGTGCTGACCCTGCCCACTCAGCCCTCATCCCATCCGTATCTTTTTTTCATGTCCTAGCACAGCTTCCACTGAATGTCTCGCCTGCTTAGATATATGCCTCCTTCTTGAGGTAAATTTACCAACAGTGAAATTCCAGCTATAGAGAATAATTCTATCCATTCTGGTCAGGACAGCAGCTGTCACAACTGGATGAGTTTTAGTCTATTTTATAATTATAATTTACAATAAAATATCAAAATTTTAAGTTACACTGACAGCAATGCAGCTTCAAGCTATTAAAATAGTGCAGCATAACTAATTTTCATTATACCTATTAAACTCTATATTTTTTAAATATATAAATTAATAATTTATCAAAATATCAATAAAAGTATCTGCACATAGGAAATAACTAAAATCTGAATACAAATCAGCTTTGACATTTGAATTTATAAGGATAGTAAAGACTGGCTTTAAAAGTAGATACACAAACTAATTTGTGGACACTTGGCCAGACTGTGCTCCCCAGTGTGTATCAATAGTAACTTTATACTAGAGTCGATGAAAATAGACAGGTGGTGTAAGAAGCTGTAAGAGACCAGAACCTGAAAAGCAGAGCTTTTAGCTAGCAGTCAAAGGCCACTCAGAGACTGATAGAATCAGTCATTCTGCTAAAATCTAAGACCATGCCAAATAGGATCAGTGTCACTTGTATTTTATTTCCAAAGAAACTAGACTACATTGATTACATATTTTAATTTCTTAATCAGAACATGACAACATAGCTTCCTTTATGTAGAAAGAGATTCCATCACTTAAACAGAGGTAGCTATTGTCATTTGAGATGCACTGGCTACCAGCTGCTGCTCAAGATAGGACTTCCATAGTTCTGTGTACAATTAATATTACATAGGCAAATAGATAAAGTTAAAAATATATGCATCAGATGCTTGTGTTTAGGTGACTAAATCAGCACCAGTGATTGTCAGTAAGTGGATTTAATGCTTGGATACATTTCAGCATCAGGATTAACATCTTTAGATTTCTCTTGCAATTAAAGATAAATATGAACTTTTGTGCATTTTGAGCCTTGAACTTATCCCATAACATCTTTCTTAAAACACATTTGCTGCATCTTTTAAATTTACTGTTCAGTCTGGTGCTTCTTGAGCTGTAGTGCATAATATTCTGTTGTTTCTAATCAAGAAAAATTTATTTTCACAAGCAGTCATCTATAATGTCTGTCTTTGTAGACTTCTTTTGTTATTGCTTACTTATACAAAAAATCCAAATTAACACACTTATCCCAAGAGGAAAGTGTTTTGGAAGTAGATAATGCCAGGAAAATGTGCTCTCATTCAGAATAAGATCTGTGCTTAGATTTAAATTGAACTCAGTTGTCCTGAAAAGATGTATTTTTTAATTTTCTATTTTTTGTATAAAGAGATAAATATAGAGATATAGATGTGTATGTGCATGCTATCTCAAACCAGGGTAAATTTAAGATGAACACAAAGCCTTAGCAATTTGCACTTAGTTATATGAAACAAGCTTTTTCTTGTCAAATTCTTTTCTTTCCCAATCTTTTCTTACTTGAAGTAACCTAACCCTTTTCAAATAGAAGCCTGCCAGACCACAGACTTTGTTGTCACTGAGAGAACCCTGGGGTATCAGTGAATAGGCACAAAGAACATAACAGTGCTCAAGAAGTAAAGTATGCTTTATTTAAGCATATTTAAGCAGCAGAACCTGTCTCTTCTCTCAGCTTGAACATATTTCACAATAAGTGCAGAAAAACTTGAAAGGGTGGGAAAAGAAAATACTGTCTGTTTTAATGCCCTCTGAAATGGTAATTTGCTATGCAATTAACATGAAGCTGAACAGAAATACTCACAAACTGCAAACTGTAAAAAGTGCTGAGCCACAGAAGTTTTAAAAAGAGAAGGTTTTTGATTATATGATCATCATGAAGTGGAGAAAAATTACAAACATTAAATGAAGATTCAGCTCATCACTTAAGTTTCTGCTTTACCAGAAGCTTTTAAAATAATTGGAGAAGTCACCCAGGGACTAAATTCATAAAGGGGCATTTAAATTGACCCTGAGGTTTCTGTAACCCATGGAAGTGTGCTGAATGTTGATGCAGGCCTCGTTGTGGCTGCAGATACAGAGAGGAGATTCCGTGTCTCTCTCTCTCTCTAGAGATAGATTCTGGAGGATCAATTAAAACATGCCTGGATTTGACTGACGAGTGAAACCCATTATAAAGAGCTGAACCAGCTGATTTCTGGCACGGGAACTCACAGTCAGCTGAACCTCAAAAATCCTCTACACTTACAATGTGTAACTACAGACAGAAAGGGAGGGATGGAAGACTACATGGCTGCATCACTTCCCTCGGCTCATTTATACAGACACTCCATCTCTGTAGCAAAAAGTGTTATAGTCAGTGCTACACTCATGAGCGAGGAGTTTCTATGCCAGCTTTTATGGAGTACAATTGCAATGTCAGAGCCAAGCAACTCTTCTGTATGTGTTTTTCCAGAGACAGAGACCAACAATTAATTCTGCCCAGATAACCAAAAAGCTGTTGTGGTAAAGATATGCTTTTTTCTACTGAGCAGAGTTACTGCAAAACTCACTGACCTGGGAATGAGATGGCCACATAGCTTTATTCATCCTCAGATAGATCATGTGTGTTTAACATAAATCTCCTAAATAGTGACCAGGAGCCAATATTCAGTTTTTGAAAATTGTTAAGTATCATTCCATTCTAATTTATACCAGTGTGAATAATAGTATTGAAGAATCTGATGAACAAACTAATGATAAACATTTTCTCTGACACGAACACAACACTTTCCTGTGTTATGTAACTTGAACTAATTTTTAGCTTTGTTTTCCTTTGTGTTTATTTCTTTTTGGGTTTTTTGTCCTATACCTTTAACATGAAAACAAATGGGAGTTATGATCAATATAGGTGTTCCTAAGAGTGAAATTTAATGTTGTGGGTCAGCTAATATATAAAAATGTTCTCCTTCTGTTCTTTGTCTTTTGGATAATTTTGGTTTTGCTTGTGGTTATAAATGAAGTCTTCTTTCTTTAGTGGAAACGGTCATTGTGCTCCTGTAATTTTCATCCTGTATCTATAAAGTGCATCCATTTTCTTATATCCAGTCACCTTTAACCCAAGCACCAAAATTTTAAAATACAGCCCTGCCTTGTGCATATGTGGAACACAATGAGGAACAACCCAACCACATGTTGAGAATATTAATGATACAATGGCAAGAAACTTACATATTAATTACAATAAATGTATTCAAGAAGGACATTCAGATTCTTTAGCTTATATAAAGGAAAATACTTATCCAATTCCAGTTAAGGTATTATTAGAATCATGGAGCTTCCTTAAGAGCCTTTTTGGCATGCAAATTTTAAATAGACATTGTAATTTTATGTTGAATACCATTCTATGACGCAACATGGAATAAAACTCCACCATCTTTATAATATGCAGGGGTAGGAGAGAGACTTCCCGCTAGTTCCAGACTTGCTCAGATCCTAGGAAGAAGCCTCTGTCCCCCTGCATGGACATGAGTAAAAGATAACAAAAGAGGCTCTTTCCCCTCCGGGGAGAATCTGAGGTTTATTTCTTGTGGTCCTCCAGGAGCGAAAGAGGGCGAGGTCAGGGGGCACAGGTCTTTTCTAGGGTCTGTAATGGGGTGGGAAGAAATTGGATCTCGGCCAGCTAGGTATGGCCAGAGGGGAGAGGGACCAGGCCACAGGACATTGCAGGGGTCACGGAATCTACATTTTCAATACATCTAGTGAACTACAACAATAATAGGAAAAGACCTACGAAGAAAAAAGACAAATTTTACAACGAATATTCCACCTATAAAGATTCTTTAAAATTACTTGCACTATTACTTTAGCTATACTTAAGGTTCTATGTTAACCTCATTCCTAACTGTGTATAATATTCTGAAAGATTCTATTTTCAGACTCAATGCTTCTGTGTTTTGCCTCAAATGAATAATATAGTTTTCCTTCTTTACAGTCTTTTTTTATTATAACACCTATGTCTCCAAGTTCATTCTTCCTCTTTTCTGACCTGAGTTGAAGTGAATGTTAGTACTATGATCTAAAATTATATTCAACAACAAATCTTTGTGCAGCAGAACTGAAAATATATGCACTGACCTTTAATGATCATACACAAAGAATTTTAAACACACCTGCATTATTCTGTAAGCCACAAATGAAGAGCAACTTTTATTAATAACGGTTTGCAGTGACGGGTGTACTCCTCTACAAAGGTAAAACCTCTAACTCCAAATATTGTTACTATTGTAAAGCTGAGAAATAATGCTTTTATATAGACAGAAGGGACTAATTTCTATATTTCAGGGTTGTTACCCTACCTCCCATTCTGGTGTCTGAATCTGCATCTTCTGGGCCACATTCTTGGGCCTTGAGAGCAAATTGCACCTTAGAGATGATATCTGTGCTGTTAAATTATATTTCAATTACTCACCTCTGTGTCTTAATCTTCTAATATATCTTTATAAAAAGCAGATTTGTCTAGATATGTCTGTGTTCAGGATTAACTAGTGTTTTGAAAGAGAGTGTAGACCTTCAGGGAGGGATGTGACACTTCTCTCCATATCTTGCTTACTAGATAAAAAGTTTGTGTAATAGTTCACACCAGCTCTACCTTCATGTTTGACTTAGCCTGCATATTGTCTGGAGCAAGGATGAAGGTCCTGAATTATCTTTTAACTTCCACTCTCAGATCTGAGTAAATCTTCTGTTATACCAAAAGCATAGCACTGAAGCACATTTGAATCATTATGTTTCCCTTTCCCAGTTTTTGCCAACTCTTAATTATCAATGACATTAAAAATAACTGATCATCAGTATACAGTAAGTAATGCAGTGACATTTAAATGTGATGCTGAAGGGCCATGAAGCAAATGATTTTTGATTGTTACCATGTTAGAGTTATGTTCTCATGTAATGTGCTTTTTACAGGGAAATAAAAAGCATTTTCTATTAAGTATAACAATTGCTGCCGCTAGAACTAATGTCCAAATCTACACAGAGTTACCTCTAGAGGGGCAAGGAAAACAAAACCTTCTTCCCTAGAGTCTCTAATGGAGGTCTGATTCTGAAATTTTCACATCAACATCAATCACCTTACACAACATATCTTCTGGTTTTCTTCTTTCCTGATTGCGTTCTGAGCAGGTGAGATTGATTTGAACTCATTTTGAACTCATAAACCAGAATTTATACTTTTCGGCCTAGATAACTCGGGAGTGTTAAGTATCAAAGTCTACCAACAGATTTTCATGGCTCAGTGTGGATTGTTGCCATCACACAAAACTGCAGCTTGGGAACATATCAGTGTTAAATGTAAGTCATGAGTGCTCTTAAGCTTTCCTGGTATGAAGAGATTGAAGCATTTTGCTATTCCTTATCCAAGACTCTGGGTTTATTCTTGACCACACTGCAATAACTGAAAGTAAGCAGATACAAGACTACAGTGGTCCCAAATATAAATATAGTCCATGTATTGCAAACATACACAGATCTATCAGAATTCCCCCACCTGGGTTGCCTTCTTTTCAACGTTCATTTTATATACTTCGACATCCTTTGAGAAATCCAGGATCTTCCATGATTAATGTGCAAGCTCCCACCACACTCATGGCCTCTTTCTTGCTTTCAAGCAAGGAATTGTATTTCTTCCCTGGATTCTCTCACCTGCTATGACTAACTACGTGATTACAGTTTAGTGATGTGATATAAACTTTGAGTAGGAAAATTTGTTAATGGCAAGCTCACCTGAAGCATATCTGGCTGCATTATTGGGGTTTTTGTAAAAGCATCTTATGATCCATTCATAAGCTTCAGTGGAAGCGGCAAAGCCTGAAACAGAGAAAGAAATCAAATCCATGTAGTTTATGCTGCATGAGGATTACTTTGAATATACCAGTAGACATAAATTTGTGTTGTAAGAATTCATGTCCCTTCCCTGCTGTCCAGCATTCCTCTGTCAGTGTTAGTTATCTTGTTCACTACTTTTTACTTATGGTAGTTGTCAATGGCAGCTGTTTTGCCCTTCTGCCCTTGGAGAAATCCAGAAGTCTCAGATGCTGCTTTGTTGCAGAGCAGTTGGAAAAAAAAATTTCTCTGTAATTCATCTATCTTAAGCCAAAGAATTTTCTTACCTATGGATACCATTCTGGTACATAAGCAGAAAAAGTCTGCATATTCAAGCCAAGGTTCAGTCTGGACATGGGACATATGGGTAGTCCCAAATTCACATCAGTGTTATAATCTGCATTTAGGCATATTCCACAGGTTCTTATGTGTCTCTTATGTGTGCATATGACAACAGGTTTTAGATATCTTGACCCAGTAGTTTCTTCTGAATAATTTAATAATAGCTGTTTTCATTACATAGACAGGGATTATTTTCTTACTTATTACAAGATTTACCGCAGGACCTCTTGAGAAATATATTCCATTCATTGCTTTTAGAAACAGAAAGGTAGTATAGCCCTGTTACATGTTTTTCCAAAAGTTTTCACAAAACACCAAAATTCTTAGTAATACCTTTGCTGTCAAACACCACTATATGCTTTCTCATATATAAAAAAGTTTTCTGACTGTGTCTGTAATAGACAACCCTTTCTTTTAAGAAATTATTAATGTGAAATTCTGCCTTGGTTTTAGAATATCTGTTTAAAAGTAATTTGCTTTTGCAGATTATAGCAGTCATTTATTTCTTTCACCTGGGACTGGTGAATACTTAAACATATTTCACATTCCCAAAATGTGTACACCTTCTCCTATTTAATTCAATGGGTTAAATATTTTTACCTTTTTCTTGAATATTTTCATATAGTATGAGATCAGTTAAGGTTGTAAAGGTTGTCTGGAGGTCATTTGGTCCAACCTCCCTGCTCCAGCAGGGTCACCTAGAGCAGGCTGTCCAGGATTTTGTCCAGATGACTTTTGAATATCTCCAAGGAGGGAGATTCTACAACTGCTCTGGGCAACCTGTGCCCAGTGCTCAATCATGGAGCACTGGATGCCTAGGCCCTTTTTGGCAAAGTTGCTTTCCATCCAGGGCCTCCATCATGAGCTGGTGCCTGAGTTTATTCTGAGGCAACTGAGACTCTACTGCCCATGTGTCAGATTAGGTCACAGGCAGGTATGTAGACATGGCTACATTAACTCATTATAGATTCATTTTTCAGATATGGAAATATTTTTCTATTTCTTCATTTCATTTTACCATGGTTTAAAAATTTTCTTCTTTCAGAAAAAAATAATTGCAATTGTCACCTTTTCCACCATTTTGTACCAAACTATTTGCCGAATTATAATTACTTCACATATTTGACAGCAAATTCTTCACAGCATTATAGTTGAATTGCTCAGGGAATCATCTGTGAGGAATGGGAAAAATCATAAAAATAGCAGGTTTTCACATATTTCCATATACGTCAAGAATCGACAGCTTCACTTTCAGAAAAATATTTGTTGACTTCTTATTGGCCTCTCTTGGGAGATTTTAAAGGGTTTTTTTATGTTCTTAATCTTCCACATTGTTATGTTCTACTTCAAAACTGCTTAAGAACAGAAGATATGCCTATACTAAGGAAATACAATTTTATTGGCAGGAGGGACTTACAGCATAATATGTGGCAGTTTTATACAAAAAAGTAATTAGAGACAAGTTGAAAACTGTCATTTAACCTCTATTTTATTTTTTTTTTAAATAAACATGGCTATTCTGTATAATGAAAGGCAGTCCAGCTATTAGAAATACGATACAAAAATAGGTCAGTGGTGGATTACTGTGGTGCTGTGGAGAGCAGGGTTTTGCAAATGTCAGTCTTTATTGGTCCTAGAAGGTAGCATGAGAGTGATTGTATGAGCCAAACTGGATATACAGATTTTCTCAATTCAGTGTTTTATAGTGAACATACCCTAGAAACAGCAGCAATTCATCTGAATGACTAAAGTCTACATGAATGCAATGTAATGGCAGCTTCTTTCACTGTTGTCATTTACTGGTTTTGCCTGAATCCAGGTGCAAGAACTGAACAGAGATGCACATGCACTATTTATTACGCATATTCATTTAAAATGTCAGATTGAAGATGCTTTGCCTAATTTTTCTTTTATTTATTTCCCATTGGATGCAGTTTCAAACAAGAATGATCAGTTAAACTATGGACTTCTAATGAAGCATTAGCAAATACATGTATGTTTTTCTCCTTATGAAGAAAGCCATTTTTATGTTTTACTCATTCAGCTTGGGCAAGAAAGGAACATCACGTGATAAGCATGTTCTAGCACTGTTCAGATTTAACATATTCCTGCCAGCAGTCTACATATAAAAATTATTTACAAAATTATCTGATGAATAAATTCGAATCACATAAAATTTTCATTTTTAAATTGAAAATAGAAAAAAGGCTCTTAAATTATTTTTGGGTGATTTGACTATGAGAAAAAGCTAAAATAACCAAATTATTAACTGAGGAGTACCTACTTAGATTTATTTAAGATATTTTTCTAGGTAATTCTCAATAGGAATGCAGTTAAGTTTTTGTAGATATCACAGTCAGTCACTGGGAAAAGTCAGTAGTTTCAGATAGTCAAATGACGGCAGTGATTGGTTTCCTAATGAAGTATAAGTGTGTAAATAAAATTAAAGTCTTGTTAAGCTGTTTTAGTACTTTTGACTTTGCTATGAGGATTGTCATTTTTAGGGAAGTCAATGTTTGCATTAAAAGGTGAATAATTACTTATAAGATCTATTGGGAGGACAGGGCTACAATTGGTAGATTTGGCAAGGAGGAAGGAATAGTTTTGCTCAAAGTGATATTGCAGCTGAGAATGCTAAAAAGTGTTGGTGCGGGAAAACTGCATTTCTAATGCCTTCTGTTTGGTGGATAAAAATTCCCATGGAGAGACAACACATGGTCACAGAACATGCGTGAAGCCGTTTGCTATGGTGAGGCAGCAGTGAGCCCCCGCGCTGCCCGCCAGCTGGAACTGAGGGGAACAGAGCCTGTGTCCCCACCGTGTACTTCAGCCACCTGAGAAAGGTAATGAAATACCTTCCTTTTTAGCAGGGTAATGAAATATTTATTTCTACTCTTTGTATTTTGGCTGTGGTTTGATGGTTCCCCTCGGTTACCTGTATGTGTTGACTCACACAAGACCCTTCTCCTACAAGACCATTGCTTTGGTTCTGTAAGCTCAGGCAGGCTATGCTGATAAACAGCACACCCAGAACTTGCCCAAGCAATTTTCTTGTTTTGCTTCTGTAGGATGATCAACAGGTTTTCCTGGGTTGGGCTGGTTGTGTTTCAGCATGTCTTCTATAAGTCTTACATAATGTGGTTGATTGATTCTTTTGCTCCAACATGCAAATCTCACAATACCACACAATTGACCAGCTGATCAAAATTAGTGTTTCATGCAACAGCTTGTATAGCATGACATGTTACGGCTGTGGTATTTTTATGAATTATTTGAAACACTTTTCTAACCCCTATGAAAGAAAATATATTTCTTTGAAAACAATACCACTTTCACCTGGGATGGAGTTAATTTTCTTCTTTGTAGCTCCTGAAGTGCTGTGTTTTGGATTTAATATGAGAATTATGTTAATAACACATTGATGTTTTGGTTGTTGTTAATTTTCCTGTTCTCTGCCATAATTTTCCTGTTCTCTGCCAGTGAGGAGGTGCACAAGAAGCTGGGAGGGAGCATGGCCAGGACAGCTGACCTGAAACGGCCGAAGAGATATTCCACACCATATTACGTCATATCCAGTATATAAACTGGGGGAAGTGGCCCAGGACCCACAATTTTTCTTTTTTCACTTATCCTCCTTCCCACTGGGGGAGGAAAGGATGGTGAACAAACTGGTATTCACTCATCAGCTGGGGTTAAATCGTGACAAAACCCTCGCTTTTCTGTCGAATTTATGGATAATTATTCCAACCAGTGAAAATTTATCTCTTCCTTTGTAGAAATGTCTCTCAAATCTTTCCAGAATCCGATCATATTCCAGTGCGGTTCCTATCTTGTATATTGACCTCCTTTCACCCAATATTATGGTCTTGCTGTAAAATTACAGCCGTGTCAGACACTGAACACAGGCAATATCAAGAAAGCATTTAAGTAGTGCTAACTGCCTTTTCGAACTTTTCAGAGAATGAAAAAAAAGTCATTAACTCAAATGAGCACTCACACAGAAATATACATTCATTTTCAGTATTCAGAAAAAAATTCAGTAATACACTTTACTCTACGCATGTATACTTTGGAGCATTTCCACAGTCAGGAAAGGAGTGACACCAGGGTAATCTCTCTGGCCCAAGCATTCAATATGTTCTCTTAGCTGAGGCCTCATTATTTTTTCAGTGTCTTTCAGCATTCATGTAGGATTATTGACCTTGATTATTTGAAAACTTCAAAGAAGAAATTGAGAGTTAACTCTCCTAATTTCAGATATTTAAATATTACACGTGCTGTGTGTATAGCACATGTATAGCACACATGTAGACATCATAAGTTATAAATGACTGAATTAATCCCATCTGTAATATTTAAATATTAAATATAAAAAAATCACAAAAATAAATATTTTAAATTAGTATTTTAAATATGTGCTATAAACACATACAGACATGTAATCCAAATTTCTCTATGGAGAGTACTGAATGAGTTTAAACAGGACTCCTGCTGTTGAATACTTGTGCAACTGATATCTTAGGCCAATTTGTTGTCAATACAGAAATACATTATCTGTCTTAATGGCGACTATTTCACACCATTACTCTTTAAAAATGTGATAAATTGCTTCTAAATATGAAGATTTGTCCCCATTAATTAGAAACATACCCCAAGCAAACTTCTGTTAGCTCTGATTGTCAGGATTTTAGAGGTCAAATAATTTGCTCAAATTTCCCTGCCTAGGGCCGTTTGTATGTATGAGAGTATATGAAGAGAGAGAATATATGATGAGAGTCATTAAGTATATGTATTGACATTATATGAAGAAGAAGACTGGAAGGCACATCTGTGAGCACACATGTGCATCTTCATTTTGAACTGCAACACAAAAGAGAAGAGCTGCTGTATTGTCTCAAAAAAAATGACATGTTTAGCTGAGGATTACATTGGTCCTCTTGCTTTTTCAGGAATAAACCCTGAATGGTTTGCACAACGTCTGAATAAAATCCATGGTCACAGGTCCTCATAATTACCACTCTTGTTTATTGTCATTATCTTCTCCTTTTTCTGTCTCACACACCTTCTCACCTCACAGCCTACATTTTTAGCTCTGAAAAAGAACAAATAAAAATATGTAACTATGTTATCAGAACCAGAAGTTTTCATCAAATTGAATAAGGAAGAAAAGCATCTTCTCTGTGTCAGTGCACGTGTAATTATTCTCACATGCAGTGAAGAGCAAGAAAAAGCAACAATGCTGGAGACTTTATATTTGGAAAGTGCTTTGTTAGTTTTCACATAGATTACACCTCATGTGGTTTGGTGGAATTAACTTTCTCTAACTTTTCCTTTTCCCTTTCCATTTTGGATAGGACTAAATATTTAAACACTATAAAACATACATGCTATAGCAAGAAGATTAGAGGAATTCTCTGGTTATAGGAGTTCAACCAATAGTTTCCCCAATTCATTTTCAAAGCTTTTCAACAACCACTGCTGCCTTTTAAATTCTTCTTTACCTTGACCAGCATGTAAAACTTGCAATACATATTGACACTCTAATATACTTGTCTTACTTCCCATCTCAGATGAATGAGTCTCATGCCAGCGATTTTGGTGGAGTCATCCTTGTTTCAGGCCAGTGGATAGAAATCAAGCATTTGTATACAGGATATTTGAACAAAAATCCATACATGAGAGAAGAGAGAAATGTGTTAACAGCTGATAACTTTCTAATACTTTTGTCTTCCCATTGATTGCACTGACAGCAAAGCTGATGGACATCTTGTTTAGGTAAACTTATTGCAAGCCTGGAAAGCTCTGGGATGGATAGAAATGGAGCTCTGATACAAGACTGGCCCAGCTATTTTGTCCTATGAGCTTGAGTTACAGTCCTCAGCATAGAGATTAAAACCAAAATGTTTTTATTTTGGTGCTTTATCAAAATTTACTGGGTTTAGAATTACATACTAATGTAATTTTCTTACCCATATTGATAAAGGATTTTCCTGATTCCCAGGTATTCTTATAACAAAAGATCCTTTTTCTTCCCCTCAGTCTTCCTGCCCTATTGTTTATTTTAATATAAAATAACAGTAAAATATTGCTTTTGTAAAAAGGCATCTCTCGGATATATGTTAGTTGTCTCTTTTATAGTTGCATTTCTTTACTAGCACTAAAAATTCACTAAATATAATACAAGCATTCATCTTATCAGTATCTTTATGCTCAAAGCCTTTTAGAATGGTAACTGTTGGAGTCAGTAAGTCAGGAGTCTCTCTGATTTCTTCAGAGAGAAATCAGAGTGCAGGGATTGAATTAAAGTTTTGAATGGAATAAGTAAGTAAATAGATGGAGCAAATAAATAAGTAAGTAAATGGAATAAGTTTGAAGTGCTTTTAGTGAGTAAAAGGTCTTAGCTGCCTGAGAAGTAGTACATGTTCTAGTGAAGGTTAAAAAACATACTAGAGTTTCCTTAGAGGCTCCAAGAACCTAGCTTCAGACATAATAGAGTTAGAGTTAAGAATATTGCTTACATTTTCAGTTAGAACAAGATAGGCCATGTACATAGTCTATACGTAGCCTGGCATGCTAAAAAACTAGAATTCTAATAGGTTAAGGAGTAGTGGTCCGACTTTGTGTCTTAGCTAGTTGGAAAGTTTCTATAAAAGAACATGCATCAGGGAGAGCTGGTGCTCTATGCCATGGCTTTATGCCATGTGCATTTTGCAATTGCATTTTGTCACTGCGGTTTTGCCATAGCTTTATGCCTTTGCCTTGCTTTGCTATGTTTTTGCTTTTGAGACTGATGTGCTTCTACAATAAATAACTTTACAGCAACTATTAGCTGCTTTGCTTTTTGCACAAAAAGAAAAGAAGCCCGACAGTGTGGGTGCCCAAGAGGCACCCGGAGGTTTGCCGAAACCTCACAGTAATGACTTCAATTTTCAAACAAGACAGATTTTCATGTCATTGCTTAACACTTCTGCTTACTGACCTCTCACTTGAAGCCTCCATTTAATTTTAAGCAGTGAAACATGCTTTGGGAAATTCTAGTGCCTTCAAGAAAGTTTTAGCTGTACAGAGCATCTAAAAAAGGACATCTGAATTCTTTTCTAAAGGTCTGTTTCCAAATAATCTGCTTTTTGTACCAATACCTAAAAACCATCTATTTTTAACATTTAAGTTACCTGCTATAATGGTGGAGTTACAGGCTCTTTAGGAAATCAGATTTGTTATCTATAAACAGATTTAGGGTGCCAAATTTGATCAAAGAATGTTTTAGCCCACCAAGCAGTTTCTCAACCCAGGCAGTGTTTTTCCCTGTAATCACTCACCAGAGTGACCAGTGGGCCACCAGGCTCACATAATTCAGTTTTGGTGCGTATCCATGAGACAATTTAACAGTTTTTCCAGCATAGAAAGGGAAATACCACCAACATTTGCAGAAAGCCAGAGGCTATGTGACTTTTGGAGTAGCAGGGAAGTTAAATAGAATGGGAGCTGGCTGTAGAAAGAGAGATTGGTTCTTGGATATTGGGATGAAAGGCTCCGAGCTGGCATGAGAAACTATATATTTCTGGCAAAGGGGTCTATAACAGCCATGAAAGAGCCTTGTGGGTGGCCCACTAAAAGGGGGGTTACAGCTGGGTCTGAAGGAGGCTGGCAGAAAATAGTTCCTGACTGTTAAATTTGCCAGCCTGTGTATGCTTGTAGCAAGGCAATGACCTACAGGGAGTTGTCTGGACAAACTCCACATCTATACCTAGCAGGCATTAAGATGTCTTTAGGGCTGAATGAAGTGTGATGATCTTACATTGGTTGCTCACCATTTGTAAACACAGAACATGGAAAGAATTTTCCTCAGAAACAAAGGTTGAGAAAGGGTACCTTCATTACAACACGATCAAATGCAAACGGAGAATTCTTCAGAAGTGTTTGTTTAAACACACCTGTAATTCTGTAGGTATTAAAATTGCACAATGACCATATGCTATCATTTTTAGTTCTTTACTCACCTTAAAATTTTAAAGTATTTCCAAAAAAGCAAAACAAAACAAAAAAAGTTTAAGATAACATATTTTTTTTTCCCTACCCTCTGTGGACTTGGAGTGCAAAATAGAATTATTCTGCCAAAAAAAAGAATCAACAGAGAGAACTGTTAAAGGATTGGAAGGCTTTTCATGTCCTTCCTCCCTTGTTCAGTTTGCTCATACGTATGTTAAACATGACCATATCTTTCCAGACTTTTTATAGGCCGTGTTTATAGAACTCTTTTTCCCCTGGCTTGCTCTAGATTTTCTTCAACTCCATCTTTCTTAAAATATGATGGCTCACTTAAATGTAGTACTCCATGTAAGTCCTCACCAGTGGCAGATACAGCAGAGCAGTGACCTTCTTGACAACACAAAATGACATTTTTTTTACAACAGCATGATATAGTTGATTCAGAATTACCCTAGTAAACTTTCTAACTTCTAGGCCCTTTCTATTATTGCTACCAATCAGTTAATGCTCTTTTCTGCATGAAAACACCACAAGCAATATATTGAATTTCACCTTTACTGAAATTCTCTTTTTTATATCAGATGATACTTCAGCTGGTCAAGATCTTATTCAGTGAGCTTTGCCTACTCTCTTCATTCATTCAGTTTTTCATTAAAGTTCTTTTCAAACTATCTAAAATCTATTCATTCACGCTGTTAAAAAATATTGAAGAATACTGAGCACACGACAGAGCCCTAGGGAGTGTGACATAATAAGAAATAGTTGACAAATAGCTCTAGAGATGTATGCTTTTAGCTGTGAGCCTGCCAAAACCATCATGTATACATTACTTCCTTCAGAGAAAGTGCCATATGGAAAGATCTCAAGAGCCAAAAGTCAAGACATATCCTGCTGTTGCCCATTTTTCTGTATGTAACATGATTTTCTCTGGAGAAGAAAGAAACTGCAGTGGATTAATGTTTAATTATTGAAAAATCAGTTCTCTTTTTTTCTCATTCATTGTTGTCCTTTAAATACTTACAGACTGCTTTTAATCATTTTATTGTGATACTTCCAGGCTATCAAATGGCATGTTTTTATAATTTCATTCTACACTTTTCAAATTTGGAAATCTTTGTCATCAGGTTTCCTTGGATGCCATGATTTCTGGAAGAAAATCACTGCAGGTTTAGGAGTTGCTATAATAGACTTCATCAGGAACTCCCAAATTTGAGAATAACTAAAAAATTATCAAAGGTTTTTGAGCCTAGGATTTTACATTTGTTTTTCATTTTAATTATTTTAACCATATAGAAGAACTAATTTTTTGTTGTACTTGAAATAAAAAAAGACTTTTAATTTCTCTGCTCATTACTTCCTTCCCTTTCCTGGTAAGTACTCAGCTCATTCTTTCATTTCCCTTTCATTTACTTCTAAGATATAATTAGAAGGTTTTCTTCTTGTCTCTTCACTTGCTAGTCACCTAAACTTTAGTATTTCATTGTATGCTCTGAATCAGTTTGTTTTGTGTAATAACAATTTTTAACAGTAATAATGTGTCTCAAGTAGCTCAACCTCTTGGCTCAATTGCATCATTACAGATTACTTCTACTTTTATACATCCCCAAGGACTTTCAGCAGATTGGTCTTTGGTTTCATGGAAGCCAACACAAAAAGCCTATTCATTTTTGATCTATCGTGTTGTTATATACTATATACATATTTGATCTATATACATTGTTGTATATGTTTTCTAACTTTGTTATTTAGCCTGTTGCTCAGACACTTACATTCAGGAGGTAAGGAGAACAGGAGATTCTTGTGTCATAAGAAGGTGTTGTCATAGATTGTGGTGATTAATCATCATAAAAATCATAAGCATCCTAAAAATGAAAATCAAAAATGTGCACTGCTTTGCAACTTTCTCCTTACATGAGAAGCTATGTTGAACATCTATTGGCACACACTGGAGAATTACTTTCATTGTAAGCTAAAGTAACTTCCTGCACAGTGAACTGGTTCTCTTTCTCTTGTTGAGATTCCCATTCCCATGAGGAAGGAAAGCTGAGTGTCTTTTGTATTCTCCTGTGCCCTGAACAGAAAGCGTAAGGTCTTTCCTGGCATAAAGGAGCTGAAATAAGTAGACAGTGTATGCAATGGTGGCCTCTGGGAATAGTTTCAGGACTTTGTATTTCCTAGTTATTTTGTGCCTTTTTGTCAAGGGGTAAACATTTCTAGCTAAATTATTCAGAAGGGATTTAGGAGGTGTTTTCTTTAAGTTCTACGGAATACAAATGTGTGGAGAGAAAGAAAAATCAAGCATTCTGCTTTGGTTTTATGTTTTTGTTCACTGGTTACACTGAGCTCTTTGAGGAAAAGGACTGTATAGATGTCTGGGTAATCCAGTTCCCCTACCCCTTTCCTGAGTAGGGCTTTCGTAGGAAGCCACTCCAAACCACTACTGGAAGAGATCTATCTCAAGCCTAGTAAAGGAGAGAAAAGGAAAATCCTGGCAGATGAGGAGCCATGATAAAATCTGAGGGGACTTCGCTGCCAAGACCAGTATGTTAGTGATATTTCTCCAGCTAAGAGAAGACACAATACTTTCCAGGATATGGAATTATGGAAATGGTTTATTTTAGCAGTGCAATGCCAGCATAAGGCCTCAAAGTGCTGAGTGAATTCACTTTCCTGAAAAAAATACCTTCTTTACATGTAGGTGGAGGAATATAACTCTCTAAAGGTAGAAATTGAGGTAGAAGTAATCTCCTTCCAGATTCTCACATTGACAATACAGTATCTGCATGCACATAGATATTTGTCATTTAAACAAAAACAAATTGGCAATTACTACAACCATGGTATGCCCCGGTATACATAATCTGCACAAAGCCAGAAGAAAACTGTTTGACCTCAATATAGCAAAGCCTCTCCAAGGACTACTGGAAAAGCCATTTTCCAGACTTGTGCTTCCTGCAGTACACAGCAGCAGATGGCCAGCCAGCACTCTGGAATATGACTGACTGTAAACCAGTGCCTTGACTTTATTCTGTCATTTTAGAGACTCAAATTTTTAAACATGTATTTTGACAAAGTTGTGAGACTGCTTATATGGGAGGTACATAAGAGGGGAATAAAAGTTGTTTCTATACAAGATGTTGTGCTCTCTAGAGAGAATAAGAACTTCAGGCTTGTTTATGCTAAATGACCTGCTGAGCCCATGTGTCTTAGTTAGGTTAAATAACACTTAATAGCACAGCCCTCAGTGGGGTCACCATCTTTCTTCAATATTCCCACAGTTTAGTTTGAGTAGTGAAAGAAATATTAACCTCAGAAAGCCATGACCCTCCTGGTGTACTGTCCCCAGGAGAACAGAAGCTGCCTCTTTTGAGACTGGGCATTTTTGTACTCTGGGATCCATTCATGTTGAGCATTATTCCACTTGTTTGTTATCATGGATTTGGCCTAATTCTATGTGATACAGGAGCAGGTATTTATATTTAAATATTATGCTGATAGCAGTACAATTACCCTTAATAACTGATCCCAGAACAACAATTCTATTCAAAGCATTGTTACAGATATTTTTGATATTGTTTCATGGTTCACAAAGTTGTAGGTGACAAGGTGAAGGCAGGCATCAGAAGTTGTGAAGGTACTAGCTTTTGATACACGAAGTCCAAGTGCACGTTCTTGTCCTCTGTCTCAGCATGACCTGTGACACTTCATGTAAGATTCTTCAAGCTAGAATATCTATTTCTGTGCAGGTTTCAGCTACATAACTGTGAGACACTAGTTTGAAACCTTCTAGACATTAACCCTATAAAAATAAAATACTGCAAAATAGCACTACTCTTCTTGGGCTAAAAATTTAGTACACACTTAAGAACCTCACTTACCTGGAGCTTGTGAACAAGGGTCCTCGAAACCCAAATTAACAGTAAATGCAAAGTACTTATGACAGAGCTCCAATACAAAATTGTGGCATTGAAAGACAAAGATGAGCTTGGTGTCTAGGAATGTAAATACATATGATTCTCTTTATGATATAACATATCATAGGCTTGAAATGTTGTAGCAGCAATGAAAATAATTGAAGAATGTTATGGATGTCCTCAAGGAAGCAATTAATTCCTAATTTGCATAGAAAGGGATAGAGGTAAGGAGATAGGAAGACCCTGCTGCTATTTATGACTTTCAAACTTTGAAATTCTTCTCCAGAAGTCAGTGTGGAGAGAAGACACATGAAAGCTTGGTTGGAAGTGAGTTAGAATCATATTTTGCTGTTTCATTTTTTACCTTCACCATTTTGTTTCCAGCCCTGATTTTAAGAATATAAGATTTTCTTTTGCTCAAATAAGCGTTCATTAATTTTCCCCATCATCTTTCCAGTGCTACAGTTGAGGCCAAGGGAAGCTGACAAATTTGGCTCATGTTCTGTCTCTGGAGGTAAAGTATGCAAGCATCAGTCTAATACTCCCCCCATGAGGTGCACTCTGACATGGTGCTAAATGCTTTCAGCCAGGCTGGAAGGGTCAGCCAGGGCCTGGGAGTGCCAAGCACTCTATTGAAAGAGTTGTTCCTGGCAGACACAGAGAACACCCCTTCTTCCAGGATCAGGTAACAAAGAAAGGCCCCTCACAGCAAACTCCTGGGGAACCTTTCAAATCAATCCATGGCTTCAAGGGGAAATGTAGCAGCTTCCAGCACAGGAGAGAGGGCTGAAACTAAATTAACCAAGAGAAAATGTTGGCGTGTTGAGTCTGATTTGTGAGACTGTGTTTGAAAAAAAGTATTTACAAACACTTTCTGCAAAGTTGCTACTACTGTAAAATAAGCAATAGATGGTGTTTTCATGAGAATTAAGAAACAAGACAGATCTTTTAATCTAATAAATTCCAGGAAATCAGTTCTTTACTCAATCCTCTGACCTGAGGTGCTGTAAAATACTATTTATTTTACCTATTTTGAAAGGTATTGGAAGTTATCTAGTAGTTTGCTCACCCCAGTAGACATTGCAGCTATGTTGTTTTCTTTATCCCTTCAGTCTTTTCTCCCTGCTGTCAGGCTCAGAGAAAGTCCTCAGGAAAGTCACTGGCAAAAACTGCTTGAAACTCCGCTTATAGCCCAGACCCAGGCTTTGGAGGAGCTCATTAATGCTTAGAAGCTGGCTACCAGTGTAAAATGTTTTCATGGAGATTTCATGGAGATGGTGGTCTAAAACCCGATATTTTTCTCTGAGTTAAAAGCTAAACAGAATGTGGGGAGAGTTTCTATTTTATCCTCCGAAATAGGTAACAATTGCACTGATGTTATTTTATAGCTATTGTTGGATTCTTTTTTTAGGTTGAAACCAAAATAATAGGTGCAAAAATAAGAACCTATTGAAAGAGACTTATACAGGAGTGCATATCTCCTCATGTTTCTGTTGTCCTTAAAAATGCTTGTATTCCACTCTAATGTGAAACTAGATGCAAAGAAGGAGAGTGCATTTCATTACAGGTAACTCAAAGGAACTGTCAGGGTATTCAGTCCCATGTTCAGTCAGTATTAAAATAGAAATGTGAACTCTATATTTTGTAAATGCAATGATGTGAAATGTTTTGGGACTCACACCAGATATCACCAATACTATCAAAAGGAGATTCTCTTTAAGACCTTATGTGATATTTTTTGTGGTACTACAAAAAAGTGCACATTGTGCAGTAAAATAAACATCATTGCCATTTTAAATCATGGGGACAACAGCAGAAACCACGCTGCAGAAAACTGCAGAGTGGATTGAAATTATTTTAAGTAAAGCCTTTCAGAAATTCTAAGAACTGCCAAAACAAGCAACACAACTTCATTTAGAAGAAATGGAAAGCAACTGTGAGGAAAGAAAACCCATGCTACATAGAAGAGATTCAAGTGCAGAACATAGGGCCAAAGTGATGGTAATTCCATCTTGAAATGGTAAGTATCACAAGTGAAAAGGCCAAGCTGAAAATAATAGTGCTCCAGGTACAGGTCTTCCATAAGGTCTTAATTAAGCAAAAGAGATTGCCCAAGAATATTAGCACCAGGAAACAGCTCCAGTAACCTGAGTACACCGGCCATGTAATTGATAAAATATTAAACTGATATTTTTAATCCAGCAGCAGCTCAGGCTAAGTCATGAACTTGTGAGTCAAGCATGTGTTAGTGAAACATCAGAAGCTAAGTTTTACTCATGAAATATACACTCACAGAGAGGTTATCATCCACGGAGCAGGCACATACCTACTGAAAGTAGGCAGCCGTGCATGCAAAATTGCCTCCTGCCTGTGAACGCAAAGGAGCTACTTAGATCCTTTCTGTGTCTAATAATGGGGCTCAAAGGAGAGACAGCTTGGATACTGTGTATTGCTAATAACTGAAAAAGGTGCACTGGAGCCTGCATAACTAACTGTAACAGAAAGGGCTATAGCAATGCCTGTGAGGAATACAGCAGGAAAAAAAAGAGAACACTGAGCTGTAGAAAATAGTTCATACCCCTCTTCTTTAAGGCTTTTTCTTACAATCTTAATTAGACATGAGCAAAGAATTGATTTTTCAATTTGGTGGCTGAACCTAAAAAATATTTTCTAATGTGTTTCAGATCAACCTGAACTGATTTATTTTGCTAACTTTTTTTGCTAACACAAAAAGCAGTATGAACAATATTTGGTGTTCAAGAACTTCTAGGTTTACAAAAATTATTTGTAGCTGCTTTTTTGTTGGTGTTTAGTTTGGTTGCTTTTTCTCTTAATAAATGAAGGAGAATTTGATTTCTGCAAGGAATGATCAATACATTTTTATTTTAAAAAATTGAAATTTGATCCCAAAGTTCACTAGTTACTTTGGTAGATCTGAAACCTTTCTTCTTATATGAAATTGGAATTTGAATTCAGGGACAATCTCAATTACTGAAAGCCTTTACTTTTTTTCCCCTAATTTCACATTACTAGAAATAATTCTGCCCTCATATGAGTGGAGCAATGTAGCTCTTACAGCCACAGGGTTCTGAATCAGCAAAGAACCCATGTATGTCCTTAATGATAAGGAACCTGAGAACACATTTGTATTTCTGCTTGAAAACTAGGTCAACTAAAAAAAATTAAATTAGCTAAACATAATTTCAGCAGCTTACTCCTGCATTCCTTTTGCTCTTATAACTGTGCAGTAATTTCCCTATTTTTCCAAAATCTTCTCTGTCCTGTTGAGGTTCCCGTTACCATGCTCTGAAGGAGAAATGATTGCGGGCAGTCTGCAAGCTCCCAGTCTGCACTGCTGACTCCTAAACTGAGAAGTCCTCAGGGTGCTTCTGATCTCCAGGGTCTAGGCCAATGCTTTTGCCACAAGCTGCTTTTATCTTAGGCTTATTCCTGCCTGTCTAGAGCTCTCCCCACACTAATTATTGTGTGGATGAGATCCAGCCATACGGGCTACATGAGACCCAAGGAAGACCCAGGTGAAGCTTGCAGATCCTGTAGCTGGGCGAACCAGGATTTCTGAGCATTCCCACAGTGCAAACCCGTAGGCTGAGGAGTCGTGGACTAGTCATATCCCACCATGACCCCAGTAATTAACCCCTTACCAAAAAGAAACAACAGGAGATACGAAATAAGACAGTAATTGATTGTATCAGCAATTGAGTAAAATTGACTGTGTCACTTGAGCAAAATGAATAAACTGAAGAACAGGAAAAAAAGAATATAAAATAGATAATTCTTTAGCAATCTTGGCTGCCTCTGGTATCAAGAGTTCCCAGACTTTTTAAGAGGGATCTTGACTGCCATACTGCTTCAACAAGTTGTCCAAATTACTTTATATTCTTTCAGTTTCTTTATACTTTTCCTTATTTCAATTACTCGTGAATTGTAGCTAAAGGCAAGAGTAAAAACATTTCCCTTTATTTAGGGTGTGCTGGAGGAACCTCAGTTCAGGACAGTGAAATCACAGCCAGATCCAGACTCCTTTGTTAAAACCTGCTGTTGGAGAATCCTGTCCCCTGCTGCTGACTCTTTTGTTTGCTGTTGCCTCTTTCCTGTGCTGGTGCTCTTGGCAAACTGGGTCTCCTCTCCCCTTCAGAGGGATACTCATCATATTCATGGGAAATTCCTGTTCCTGGGAAAAGGATGAGGCAGTCCTTGCTATCTGCTCTGCCAGCTCTGTTGGTAGTTCCTATTTCTCCTCTCTGTGTATCCAAGTTCAGGTATAGAAGACCCTTCTCTTAAGCAGAAATGGTCCCTGCCTAAGTACAGGTCAGTTTAAAACCACTCTAGTCTCTAAAGCTTTTGACTGAAACTACACTGACTCTTTTGGGAGATTCAAAATCTAGCAAAGTTTTATCTGTGAACACATAAATTTAAGTGTCTTAATCTGAGAGTTCTAGTTTGACCTTATGAATCTATAGCCTTTTGCTTCACGACAGCTTTACTCTGGCAGGTAGGACAGCCCAAGCATTTAGACCCTGTGGCTGAAAATACTTTGGACCTTGAATTTAAAGCCATAAATGCTTAGATATGAAGTCTTGCTAGTTTAGGTAAGCTAGGCTGAGAGAATCTAGCCATTATTTCTGAATACTACAAAATCTAAAATTGTGTATTAGAGTTACTGTAAGTAGGATCAGATGAGTTTAGAGTAAATAGAAAGAGATGTCTCTGAGACTTCTGTCTGAGCAAAAGTCCGGGTGCCAACATTCAACTGAAGTTTCTTAGAGAGATAAAAAATTTGTATTTATATCAAAGCCACTCATTCTAAACTATCCCACACTGTCACGGCCATTCTGTAGTGTCCATGTGTAATGATCCCAGTCTAGTTGCTGCACAAGGAGGTTCTATCAAAGGCAAAGGGTCAATTCAGTTTTCTCACACACAGTTTTTGAAAGAAGGTCCAAGAGACACCTGTCACTGATGCTTTTAGTAACCCTTACAAATAAGGTCTGAGTCACATTCACTAGAGATTGTGTGAGGACAAAAAATTGTATCTTCCCAAGGTGCTTAATACATTTCTCCAACTTCTAGATTATCAATCTGATAGTCTTTACTGGAAAATCAATACACATAAAATGAATATATACACAAATGGCAGCAGCATTAAAAGAAGCAGAGGGAAAATACTTTGAAAGAAATAGTAGATTATATCTGACAAAAAGATCTGTGAGTTCTGAAATTACTTTTTAAAAGACATCAGAGGAGCAGGGAAAATGAGGTCTTTTCTATCTGTTCTGACTACAATTCTACTGAGAAATTTTTTCCTAACCTATAATAATCTTAGCAAAAAATCAGCTCTACATAGCTAATCAACTTCACCTTGAATTCCTTCAACATGATCGCAAGCATTTTTTGCAGGTAAAGATGCAAGTTAGAAAGGTAAAGATCTTCAGCGTGAAAACCTGTGTCTTATTGTGAACAGACTGACATTTTTGTAGGAGAAAATTATAATTAAGTTGCAAGATTTTTCCCAAAACAGAAAGACCTTCTTCTACAAGTGAAATTTACACAAACCAAGGGATTCATTATGTTAACTTTAAATTCAACTATCAGTAAATTCAACTCCTACTACCCCCTTAAAAAGTTTAAATCTGAAAAATATAGAACTGAACCTAAGACACAAAAACTGTGGTAGGGAAAAGGGTGGCAAGATCACAAGGGTAAATGAAACCATGGGAATAATCAATTAAATCCAGTGTCCTAAGTTTACCCAGATGGCTGTACAGTATTTGTACAGCCACAAGCTGTTTTTATCTTAGGCTTATCCCTGGCTGTCTAGAGCGCTCCCCTGAGGGAGAGCAGGACAGGGGAGGCTTAGCCTCATGCTGTCCCCCAGACTGGGGAGGTAACTGGTGATGTTCAAGGCCTGCTGGGAGCAGGACCATCACCTACACATAAGCTTGGACTTCAGGATTCCAGGTGGTGATGGCCCAAGCTAATTGCTGCCAGACACCCCCATCCCGAGTCTGTGTCTGCCAGAAAGGCTCCCCCTGGTTCAGCAGAGATCCACTGCACTGAAGCAGCCAGAAGTTATGAGCTCCAGGAAAACAAGGTAAGAGCGTCAAAAGAATTCAAAAATTTTAATGAAAAGACATCTACGGTCCAGGCAAATTGCAAAGAAGAAAGGAGTTGGGAGAAGAACTGGATAATGAGTTGTAAAGAAGAGACAACTTAACTGCAAAATACTAAAAGACAAGCATCAACTTTATAAGAAAAAGATATTTTGAGAACAGGAATATTCCTGCAAGTCATGGGTCAGTGCTGCATGTGACAGGAAAGAAGAATCATTCTTGTTTTGAGACCTTGTTCTTGCCCCTAAGTCCTTTTCACAGCATAACAGTAGGAAAAAGTCATTAAATGTAAAAAACAGCTGCTGCTGTGCTCTGCTATCTCAAAGCACTCCCACACTTTAATCCTGGTTTATAGGTGTTATGAACCAGTTCTAAAATTGTTAGAAATGCCTCTGATCAAATTAAGATGCAAATGAGACCATATGGAAAAGTCAATAGTATGGATTTTATTGAATAGTAAATAGGAGAGAGAGAAAAAGAGAAAGGAGGAGTAAGAAATTGAAGGAGGGAGGACAGAAAGATGGTGACAGAGACAGATTAAAGAAAATATCACCACTCCATGGATTCCCCTGGCGAATGAAATGATCCTCTCCAGCTGGTGTTCTTGGTACTGAGGGTCCCCTGGAAAACATAGAATCCAGTGGATTAGCATACATTCAGGCCAGATGGGAATGCCCAGGTACCACCCCTGGGGGATGGGAGTGGGGCAGTTTTGACAGTTTCTTACAACAGACTCTGGATCTTTTGCATCATTTTGCATCATGTGCAGTCCTCTGCTGCAGGGCCTCAGGAATGAGTCCTGGGGAGCATTTCAGGAGCTCTTTGACGGATTATGACACTTCCTCAGCTTCCTCTCATGTGAATGTCCTGTGGATGGGGCCTTCCTGGAGTTGGGGGTTCCATAGCTGGGTGGGTTTGTTAAAGGGAGGAAGGGTGTTCACTGCCTCTGACCAGACGTTATGCCATACACCCAAAACTCACCTCCTCTCCCCTTCCTGGGGGAGGAGGGGGGAAAGACTGTGCAAACCTGGCCTGTATGGGCTATGGCCTTCCCCACCCCATCCCAGCCAGGGATGATTTTCTGCTAGGTTTAGTTTTCTTGTGGATGCATTCTTTTCCTCCTTGCCCAGTCTAGGACTGACTCACCTTTTTGTTTCTGCTGCAATTGAGCTTAAGTCAGCTGTTGGTGGGCTGGTTTGAACATATTAAATCTCCTCAAGGAATACTTGGAGACCTCTACTGGTATTCTATTCTGAAAGTACAGCCTGTAAGCAAGAGGGAGAAACACTGTGCTGTTCCCTGGCTGACTGACCCATGGGAAGATTATCACGGAAGTGAAGAGTTTCAGACTGTTTCTCCTAATATAAAGAGCAGATCAGACAAAACATGCTCGGACCCTACTTGCAGGCATATCACAGGAAAGTCAAAGCAATGTGAAAACCACAATCTGACAGGCTGAGTATTTATGTAAGAGCAGGTAATGCTTTCTTTTTCATCCTCCTCTAAATATTGCCTTGGCTATCAGTTTCCTTCCAATGACAGGTTTTTTCATTATAACCATTTTTTCCCCTGCATTTATATTCTTTCTTCATCATAGTTCATAGAACCATAGAATGGTTTGGGTTGGAAGAGACATTGAAGATAATCCAACCTCCCTACCGTGGACAGGGACTCCTTCCACTGTGTTGCTCAGAGCCTCATCCAACCTGACCTCGAACATTGCCAGGGATGGGGCAGCCACAATTTTTCTGGGCAACTATTTCAGTACCTCACCAGCCTCACAGTGAAGAATCTGTTCCTGATAGCTCATCTAAACCTATTCTCTTTCAGTTTGAAACCATTCCCCTTTGTCCTATGACAACATGTCTTTCTTGCAGGCTCTCTTCAGGCTGCAATAGGGGCATATCAAAACCTACTCTTCTCCTGGCTGAACAATCCTAACTCTCTCAGCTTTTTCTCATAGGATAGGTGCTCCATCACTCTAATCATCTTCATAGCCTTCTCCAGGCTTGTTCCATCAGGTCTGTGTCCTTTCTGTGCTGAGGATCCCAGAGCTGAATGCAGTACAGCTCTTCAGGTCTCCTTCTTCTACAAGAAGTGGGACACAATTTTTATATATAAGTATATATGCATGTATGTGTGTACACAAATAACTATCCCATGTATACACATATGTATGCATTTACACAGCTACTTACTTTTGAATAAGACACCTGAGAGAAGCAAAAGTTAGGGATCTTGCTGCTGTAGGACTTATTCTCCCTACGATTTGTTGCCTTCAATTCTCACAACACTGTGAAAGTTTGTAGTTTGTAGTATTTGGAACTTGAAGTTCTCTTCACACCTGAAGTGCGGTCCTGTTCAGTCTCTCAAATGCGTAAATAATTTCAGTTGATGCTGAAAATCTGAAAAGAAATTAGTTGCTATAATAGCCAGTGATACTGTTAGAAATTTTGGGAGAAACTGACTCATGATATAAAGGTATCACATACATTCAAAGTTATTCTCTTCATGTTTATTAAAGTCACCTAAGGAAAGGTATAAAAAACGTCAATAGGTAGTAAAATGATGGTAGTGACAACCAGCTGAGTTCTGGGCAAACACCTTGATGACTGGCAATGGCACAAGCTTTTTCAGCTCCTCTACAAGAGAAGGAAGAGCAAGACATACAAAGTCTCCCACAGATGGGTTCCTCTGCACCTCACTTCAGATGTCTGCAGTGTAAATACCTATGCTTGAGGTAGCCATCCCCAGATAATTTCACCTGGAGGCAAGACACCTTTCCGTTGCCAGATCCGGGGATCAGCCTGACTCATCAGATGCAAGCTATGTGTAATTTTATGGGGTAATTGTGGTTGCAATTAATCTGGTCTAACTTTGTTCCTTTAAAGTTTACTAAAGTTTACTCCTTTAAAGTTTGGAGATCTGTTCAGTTCACTTGAACCACACCTGTTCAGGGAGCAGTTTTAAAATTTTACCTCATGCTTTTATTTATTGACATAATAGCCATAATTATCACCCCACTTCAGTTAGCAATGGTTTTGATGTGGCTTCTGAAGGCTCAAAGTTGAGTGTACAGGGAACAATATTCTTTCCAAAAAATGCTGATTTCAGCTTATGTAAAATGCTTCACACAAACATGAATGTCTTTCTGGAATAATCACTGTCTTCTCTTCTTGCAAGTAGAAGATACATCGAAGCAACCTCAATAAAAACAATAGTGTAGCTCTGATCAAAGCTAATCACAATGTAGTAGAAATGTTTAATTATTTTCCTCTACTTTCGTTGCAATTCCAAAATTATCTAATGCTCACTTCAACAGATCTGAACTATATTTCATCTTGATCAAAGGAAAAAAAATGCATTTTTATGTCATCACTTCAATTCTTACACTAAATATAAATGTGTATTCTATCATAAAGAAAAAAACAATTATTTGGCTTTCTTAGTAGATATACCATAGGAATTAGCAGTTTAATCTTATCCACACAGACCATTTTCCATGTATGAATATGAAACATCACAAGGAGATTGATTAGAATTTTTCATTTTTCAAGAATTCTGGAATGTTTGGCTCCTTATCCTGTTTTATCTCTCAGAATTCCTTGAGAAATGGAAATTCAGATCAAGCCTGGTGAAGTGTTATGATGGAAAGTAATATTCAGGTTCTGTGAAGTCTACTAAAATGCAGCTACTATCATTTGGATGAATCATGAATAATTATTCTTTCTAAAAACTGGATGGATGTTTTTAGGTTGTGTGACCATGGCATTCCACTAAAAAATCCATATGATACAAAATAAACAAACTCCTTGAATAATTATTTATACTGGGAAGATGTAAAAATCTTGTGGTTTTTGCACAGAAATAAAGGAAGAGATGATGCTTCATTCAGGTCTACTCTCTAAGTGTCTCAGTATGATTTGGAAAGATAATAAATTTAAGTCTCAGAAATAATAACTCATTATTGCATTCTCAGTAATTTTAGCAAATTTTGCAAAGGAGTGGAAAATCAGTTATATAGAAGCGCTCAGAACAAAGTACTTAGATGTTATCTCAGACTCCAATTATGAAGACCAAAGAGCAAAACCTTCCAGCTATCATTAGCACCACAGGAGATCTTTTTATTAAGCTCATTTAAAACATAGATGTGCACCTAAATCCCTTCTCATGAAAAACATCTTCTTCTATCTAAAATTTCCCTGAAGTATAAATGTTGAAGCACTGGTGTGCAAATGGAGCAATTAAAAGGAAGATTAAAAGAAATTTAAAGAATGTATTTCCTTCATAGCTACTCTTATTAACTATTCGGAAGCTCCTCAGAGTCTCATTTGATTTCCCCAATGAATTTTTAGTCTTTTTCTAGTATCAATATCAGTCACAATCTCTCCCTGCAGAGTAACACATCTGTTTTCAGGGAAAAGAAGGGCAGATAGATAGAGAGTTTCGTCTAAATCAAGCCAGAACTCATTATGCATTTTGTTTTCCCTCTTGCATTACCACAGCCATAGCAAAGTCATAGCAGGTAAAGAAGTACTCACTATGGAGCCAAAAATTACTGAGATTATAAACTACAGTGAAGCCATGTAGTTCTCATAAAAGTCTGATGTATTTATATAAGCAGAACTCACTTTTACTGGGGGAAAAATATTTACTGATTGATTGATTGATTGATTGATTGATTGATTGATTTTCCAATGACAATTTAGGATTTTTCCTTTTTTTCACTGAGAGTAACAAAATAAATAATTGCTTTTAAGACTGAAGTGATCCCAAGTAGCTTGCAAAGTTAGAGAATTTTGCAGAAGCAAAGGCTTTATGAGGAAAAATAACTTTATATGCCCCAAAGAATGACCTTATTTATTTGAAAATGTAATGGCTTTAATCCTCGAGGGGTTACCTGAGCTTTCACTTTTTAAAAAGCAAGGTATATGCAAGGAAGAAGTGATGTGTTTTGACTTTAAAAGCTCTTTATAGCTCTAGCACTTTTAATTTGAACAACTCTGTTGCTGCTGAAACAGCTTGGTCAATATAATATCTACAGCTGTCTCAAACACAACTTGCAGCTAATAGAAATAATGAGTCAACAAGATTTTACTGAGAAAACACTTCCCCAGCTGGATTAACCACTAAAAAGAAGTGGCAAAACACCTTTTGCCATCTTTTCTGGCCAAACCCCTACATTCTACCTCCTGCAAAAGGATACAGTCACAGCCATACATGTTTGATTTCTCCTACTTGGGTCCAGATACTGAGACAAGGCGAAACCTGCATCTCGCGTAGGGTGCAGAAACTCATGTCTGAGAGGTGTAAATTTTGATAACGCCTGAGGTTCAAGACTTAGAAGCTGTAGTTGTCTCCCTTCACTTAAAGACATACTGATACTGTGGACTGTCAAATATTTGATTTGTATTCAGCAGCCTTATTTAATTGCCTTTAACTGCTTCTATATGAGCAATTGCATAGTCACTCTCCTCTTAGACAATTCAACCTGTGGTGCCTAGGGAGTGCAGAGGAAAAGACAGTTCTCCAGCTATGAACCGGCAAAAGAGAAAGAAATATAGTGAAAAAAGAACAGACCATTCTTGGAACAGACTATAAAATGTTTGCAAAAGATTTAATAATATTGAAGAATTAAGGAAAAGACAGGAAAATATAAATTACAAAATAATGTACAAAAATCTTTCCAAGAAAAAATACAGATAAGCAAAGATTAGTTTACCATTGACCCTGCTGAACAATCTATGGCTGGAATATGGAGAGAAATCCCTTTATCCCTTTGTCACTTCTTGAATTCCAGTTCAACTTAGTTTGCTCATCTCTTACTCTTCATCAAAATGTTTCAAAACATTGTCTTACATGTCCTGAAATCAAAATTAATCTACACAGTTTGAAAATTTAGGAACATATTTTCTGCTCAAAAGTAGCAAAATAAGGATGGTTATCTTACTATGTTGATGGATATCTTACATAGTAGCTTACAAGACTTTAAAGGAAACCAGAAGAGGCAGTTACCTCAAATTGCTGCATGGAAAATTGACCTCACAATTAGTTTTAGTTTCAAGACTGGACTAAATCACATTTCATGCTTTCCTATCATCTGGATAGTTTATTTAACACTTTCAAGAGTACTTTTGTACTTTGTTTATAAAATCTTAAAGTTCCAAACTGCAACTGCATGAATACATGTGGAGTGCACCTCTTTACTGAGCTGTACTTCTGCCCCTTTGCCAGCTGTAGATGGAGCGCCAGGCAGCTTCTCAGAAACTTCTAACCACTTAAGATGGGAGAAAAGAAATATCATGTTTATGACAGCACAGTAGAGAGTAGTAGTAATTTTCGAGGTGAAACATGACATCTTAAATGTCCTTCAACTCAAGTTACTTGTGGACAGTGCTTAGCACCAGACCTGACAGTTTTGGGCTTTGGGTAGTTTATTCAGATGACTGTATTTAGCCTTTGAAGGAAGCATAAAAGGTAGGTGGCTTCATGTACTGGACAATAACTTCCAGTTACAGTAAATGGAAGCTGAAAGTGATGTGGTTAACATTTACAGAGCTCATAATAAGGCATGTTCTAAGGGTCATTATGAGACATTGAAATAAAGCTCCCTCTTTCCCAATCAGCAGCATGGCTCTCAATCGTTCAGCTTTCACTCGCTCCCCATCATTCTGACAGACATTGTAGCCCTTGCTCACAGTATACTGGGCTCAGTCAGTTTCCCCACTTCAGTTCCCTGGAAGAAACAAAATAATTCTCACTTCCTTTTCAGAGCAAAAATCCAGGTGAATTCAGATTTCAGGGTACACAACCAGTGAATGAAATGAGCCTCATGATCACCACTACTTGGCAGTGATCCTCAGAAATTATTTCTTCCTCCCTGTACTCCACTCCTGCATCTTGGCGTCATAGAATCATAGAATGATCTGAGTTGGAAGGGACCTTAAAGACTGTCTGGTTCCAACTCCCCTGCCTTGTACAAGGACACATTTCACTAGATCAAGTCACTCAGAGTATAATCAAAAATAGGTAAAAACAAAATTCCTTAACACCAATGTAGGATTAAGAAACAGGTATTCTTTATTCTACCAGACGCCCAAGCAGATATCTCCTCTGAAATATCATTCATCCTGAGTACAGAAAGAGCTTCTGTTCATATACTATATTTTACACACACATTAATTGATTTTCCTGGAATAAGCATTAATATGATAATCGTTTTCTCAAAGATCATTAACATCTGTTTCCTCCCCTATGCTCGTGCGTTCTTCTGTCCTGGAGATCTGTTTGGTAGTCCTGAGTGGTCAGTGACCCCAAAGTCATACTTCACTGGTCAACTGGGAAAAAGTAAGCATAACTGGGCTGGGTACTCTCCAGTTCTTCTTCTTGCTCAATGCTTAACATCGTCCTACAGAATAAGCATTGTGCAGATCCATAGGCTAGTGGTTTATGAAGAATAAGTGTTGCATTAATCCACTAAGTGCAAACAATTTTTCATCTGGCAACAAGAGCTCCATCCAACCGGCCCTTGAACACTTCCAGGGATAGGGCATCCATAATTCTCTGGATAACTGGTTTTAATGTCTCAGCATTCTCACAATATGGGCTTTTTTTCCTAATATATGATCTAAAGTTATTCTTTTTCAGTTTGAAGACATTCCCTCCCGACATATAGTCCTGTCACTATATGCTCTTGTAAGAAGCCCCTTTGCATCTCTCTTGTAGGTTCCTTACTGGAAGATCACAATTAGGTCACCCCTAAGCCCTCTCTTTTCAGAGAGGCAGAATCCCCTCCCTGGATCTGCTAGCCACGCTGCTTTTGATGCAGCCCAGGATACAGCTGGCTTCTCTCAAGGCTCCCAGTATTTCCATTAAACTTTTATAGACGTACACCTCCGCATCTAGGTGCATTGCTTTCTGTCTGGGTTTTTAACCTTTCCACTGGAATGGCAAGTACTCTGCTCTAAAAGATCTAATAGTTCTTCAGCTTAAGGAACTACATATTGTCTGATCAAATTCAGAATTTATATTTCCACAAGACTTTCAATCAGCTAGGTACTGAATTCTATTAATTACTTAAGTAAACTAACACTTCTTCAGTATTTCATTCAAGACTGCCTTGAGTCTTTCCCTGCTGCTACAATCATACTGATGTTCCCATGTGACTGTTTCTATGGATGTTACACTGTGTTGAATTTATGACTCATCTCCATTTTAAAGATAGTATGCACACTTACACAAAAGTATCAAAATTGCTTCACCTTTTCAAATCTGGATATATACTATTTGATGTAAAACACAGAAGGCTTTTCTATCATAAATAATGAATAATACTGACCATGACTAGTTTTTGGAGACTCATCAGGGTAGGAAGATTGAATCAGTAACTGTTTGCTCTTTTAGTGACAATCTAAGTGTGTAGCAGGTATTGTTTATTAAGGGGTGCGAGGCGTAAGTGAAGGAACAATGCATCCTACTCATTCATTTAGCAGACCCTGTGTTAGTGAGATAACTCCATCCCAACATATAAACCCTATTTCAGAAGTGCATGTCAGATTTGACTTAAGTTGATGGCAGCTGCATGTGCAAAGTGTGTTTTAAAAATCAGATGCCATGATGGGTTCCTAGATCCACTGAAGGCAATGAGATGCCCCTCTTTTCAGTGGAACAGCTGCTAAGTCCTATGGCAATGAATTTTAAAACTGTACATTTTTGAATGACAAATTCCTCAAGATCAAAGAAATTCTGACATTCCATTAATGGAATTAATGGAATGTCATAATATTGTCATAAATTACAATTGAAAACATCAAATGGCAGAATTTTCCAATGACCACACTTACTTCCCCAAAATTCAGCACATTATGTTTTGAGTTTATGGTTTTTTATTCATTTTTACTTACATTGTCATCATAGAACGATTACTTGCATCCTGAAAACAGCTACTTCATGTAAGTGAAGCCATGGACAGTTAGTTTCAGCATAGACACATGTCTGAAGTTACACGGGATGAATTACAACTTCTGTCATTCATTCATCATGAGACCTGAGATATATAAAGCAGTATGACCATGCCCAGCACAGGCTACAGGGCATTATCCAGTGATCCTTTTTCCCCTAAAAGATAGAGAACTAATAGATAACTGATATTCCACCTGTTGAATGAGGTGAGAAAGTTAGGGATAGGCAAAGTAATATAAAATATAATGGATTATATAGAATCCCTTACTCTAGAACCAAGAAGACAACAGACCACTAACACCACTATAGTGAATAAATCTGTCTCAAGCATATCAGTAAGGCTTGAAGTTTGAGTCAGGCATCATTTCCCTAGAAGTTTTGTTCCAGCTAGCACAAAAAAAACCCCTAAAAATATATACCCTCTACCTAATTATCCGGTTTAACTTCTAGATACTGCCTTTGCCTGCTAGATTAGAGACTGATTGCATGTAATGATATCTCCTTTTTTTAAATATGTATATGTATGTTTATATTTTTATAAATATCTAAGTTGTGATCTGATTTTCTTTTGCTCATGGAAATAAATTATGAAAAATTACCTCACTGTAACATATGAACACTTGCTTATTTGATAAGAGGTGGCTTTTGATGAGTGTAATCTGCTTTAATGCAATGTCTTCACTGTGAGAAAATAAAGTATCATACCCTATTAGTTGCATTGAAAGTTTTAATATTTACATCTAGCTCAACTAGTAGCAATTAAAACTCTAGAAAACAGCCCTTAATAGGATCAAAAAGGTATTTTTCCTTTTATTCCTTCAAATGCACATCAAAGCCTCTAACTCCCTGTATAGTGCTGTTAAACTGCTCTGTAAATATGTGCTCTGTCATCTGACAGTAAGGAACAAGGAATTTTTGGCCAAATAACAGTTGAGCTGCAATGTGACCATTGCAAAACACAGTACTGTGGGTAGGGGAAAGAGAAAGTTTTACTGTGAAGGCATCATGCAACTCAGCTGAGGCAAATAAGCTAAAGAATCATCATCCTGGTTTTAAGCAGCCAGGTGTCCAAACATATCTTTTGACTCATGGAATATGAGCATGAAAACGTATGCCACAGCCCAAAAAAGCCTCTCATGATGTCACCTAAAAGCAGAATTGGATCATATTTCTGCCCTTAATTGTTGGAAACAGTCATATCTGTCAAGTAACAAAGAACACTGCTTTTTTAGTCCATGAAGATCCTGTGAGACCCTCTTTTTGAACCTACTTACATCCCCTGAAAGGCTGGACTTACAATGCAGTTCAGATCTGAGAGGAAGAATTTTTGCTGGTTCTTCTACTCAAAAGGAAGTATTAATTCCATGCTGTTTGATCTTTGGGTGTGGTGTCTTCAGGATTTGAGACATACTGACTTTCTTAAATCAATATGATTATGCAAAACTTGAGTGAGGTAAAAGACAGATGCTATTATTCTCTAAAATAGCACCAAATAGGAGTACACATTTTCCTAGTCAGGCAGTTTGAACTTCCTGTGCATGAAGGGCAATAAATAATTCTGTGCTTGACATATGTTTTTCAAATAGCACAGAATATCTGGTGTTAAATAAGCAATGACGAATTATGCTCCACTATACTAGACACATATATGAACAGATTGTTTCATCTATTAAAACAAAGAACAATTAATTGTTTGCATAAATTAAGACTTCACTTGGAGACATTACTTTCATTCCTTTTTCTTTCCAAGCATCAGTATAACAGTATAAAAATTCCTATAACTTAAGGGAAAACAGATTGCTAAAAACTGACATAACATTGCTTCAGACCTTAGCAGAAGCTTAATCACACAATCAGCCTTTCCCTTTATGGGTAAATCAGATCATGGATTTCTACATTCTTAGAGCAGCTGTATAGAACTTCGAAAATACTGGTCCTAACCAAAGTTTGCTTTTGTTTGAACATAATTTATGAGGTGCATACCAATATCTAGATATCCAGCTGGTATCTTTCCCTCTAGCACAGTGAGAGAACCACTGGTTGCAGGGTATATAACCCTTTCTTTGCAAATTGAAAAGCATCTGAGATCAGGAAAAAAGGGGAAACTTGACTGATCTCTGAGCTTCAGAAACTGGATTAGAAATATCCAACATCCTGATTTATGTATCCATTTTCCTGGCTAGCTATTCCCATGGAATTTAACTTATCATGTAAAAACTCCTAGGGAAACCAAATCTTTCTTCTACTGAAGAGTTTTTTCTGCTTTCTCAGATATTACATTGCAAAGAAGAATAAAGGATTATTTTCATGAAGACTTCACAGCGTATAGGTCCAGTAGGAAAATGCACCCTTCAGCATTTACCCTTCACAGTGTAAAAGCACAGGATAGATTGATTCCTGTAAAGCTGGAAGGAATTATCACTGCTTAAGGTAAAATCTTCAGAAGTGCCTAAATTACTTAGGCCATTGAAGACTCGTTTTCAAAAATTACTTACGCACTTAGAAACATAAATCCAATAGAAGCCTCATGATTATTTTAGCCTAAGAGTTATTTCATTGCAGGTGAGCAGCTATAATTGCTATACTTAACCTGCTAAGCTCTGCATATGAGGCTTAGGTGGCTCTTCCTTTGCAGGTTAGGTACAGTCTAATTTTTCTTACTTCCCATGTAGCAGGTAGGCAGCCTGTTATGAAGGCCTACTTGACATGTGGCAGCAGATTAAGTTATAGTAATTCATGATTAGTAAATAAATCATAGGACCTCAAAGCTTATATGTAAATTCAGCTCATGAGAGGTTTTTGACTCACAGCCTAGAAAGAACTTCACCCAGAAGTTCCTCCAACAATCCCATAGCAGCTCACTGAACAGATATGCAAATATATTTTCTTGAAACCTTGCTTTATCCTAAGAAATAGCTACATATTTTTCAATTATCTGAAATATTATTCCAAATGTTCTTACACACAGGTGTGTATTTTAATATGGTTCCAAAGAGAATGTTTACTGAGAGTCTGTGATTCTTTGTATTCCTGCATTTCTTCTACTTATGTCAGGTTACCCAAGTTTTCAAGTAGCTGCGTCTCTTCTTGGTGTGCATGCACACACATGTGTTACAACTGCAATCATGAATAATGTACTAAGAAAAGACATACTAATGGGTTAATCATCCATCTAGATCTGTGTGTGGGTGGCTAAATAATTCATTTGAAATATAGCTCACTTCTCACCCACTCACGAAGGTGTTACTGAAGGCATGAATTCTCTTTCATAGTTGGGAACAAAACAAGGCTTATTTTTTGGCTTTTACAAGAAATGCTAAAACCGATGTGAGAACCCATCTTCTCAAATACACACAGAGTTCCCACAAGCATTTACACAACATCTGCTGCTGTGGGCTGAGGCTAGTAAACAGTAATGTTAATACGAACTAAAGATACAGTATTGCTAATAATACAAAGTAATAATGTGTTCCTACTGCTTAGGGCATCACAAGTGTATAACCTAAGGCAAAGCCTGCCTTTCATCTGGAAAAGGAGAAAGAAGACAGTCACCTTTTTACAGCAGTGAATGTCATGCTTTGTAGAATTTCTTTTCTCAGGCAAAATCATGTGATTCTGTAAATATGATGTATTCATTTGTTCTACATCTATTGCTCTGTGCTTCAGAATGGATGCTGTAGTATGAACAATCACTGGACTCGTTGCAGAACCACACTATTTAAGTCAGAATATGCTGGATGTAAATGGTTTGTTTTCATTAACATGGTGAGCTTTTCTTTCAAATTAGCTGCAACTGAATATCCTGTTTTAATAAAAAGTATACACTATTCTCTATTTGCAGAATATTATTGCTTCCAAAATATTGCCGCTAGATGACAAAAGCTTGTAAATCTGTTCTATACCTGCGTCATAAAGTTCTCACACAAACATGCTTGAAAGGGAGCATCTTATATTAGTTTTTCTTTTTCAGGTAAATATATATCACATTCAACAGGAAGCATGACTATTATCCTGTTTTTTCCACCATCTTTTATGTCTTTTAGAGTTTTCTACTTTAAAAATACCAAAACATTATATTCAGAGAATATGGGCAAACAAATTCTAAACCTCGTGGCTTTACCATTCTAGAATTGTGTTGATAAATTCAGGAGAATACTTCTGACACAGTATGCTTAGCCTTCAAATTTAGGGAAGTGTTAATTTAACTACATGGAGAAACAACCCTGAGGCATCCTCCATCAATAAGACACTGTCTTTCTGGCAGTCACTGCATGATAAAAACAAGCTCAAAGTGGTTTTTTTTTTTGCACAAGGGTTGACATAGTATAATTCTCCACTATACCTTATTATGGTATCTGTTCATAAGGTGGGCACTGTGCATAACAGTAAAACTGTCCTTCAGGAAATCAGGAAATCTCTGGTTAACTCTTTCTTTACTCAGACACTCAGTTCTCCTCTTCCTATGCTAATAAACCAGGAAATGCACTGAACTGTGTATCTAAATGCAGCCCAGACCCTTCATTTTTATAAGTACATCTACAGCACAGATACGGTTCAAATCCAGCTGGATTGAAAGGGAGTCTTTCCATTGTGTTTTAGATCAGGGTATGCATCTTGCCCTGGACAGCTCATCTTTCTGTATAAAAGTCTTCCCAATTCCTTTCAAGTTTCCTTCTAAAAACATATTTCACTTCCATGAGAAGATATTCTGAAATATTCTCATTTTCTTCATGCTGTGAAACTACAGTATGTGGTCTTTATGGGCAGTGTATGATGCAACTGGCAAGTGTTAAATAGCTGGCCACCCACTGTGGAATAATAGTGGATGGTAGCAAAAGCACAGTAAAAGTCCATCAAATAAAGGGCCAGAATTCCTTAGACAACAGTTAAAACCCCAGGGATAAAGCAGTCGAGCATCACTTCCTGCTTAAGATAGATGACAGTAGTGTCCAATGAAAACAGACCTAGACACACAGGGAAAATGCAGACTAGATCCTGAGATCTAGATGTGAAGGCACCCCATGAGCTGTACTTGTTATCTGTCCACAAAACAATACATAAATCTGTAGTGCTGCCTGTTTAGGGTGGCGGGGGGGGGGGATTGGAAGGCACTATATAAACCAGTTTATAATTTTTTACAGTTCCCCATTGCAGCTGGCGATTGCTAAAATAGATGATCTCATAGTCTGCTGTGTGGCTGCCAGATAGCTTGCATGCAGATAGATGCCTTTGTGCTGCAGACCATAGAAACTTGCATAAAATTGGCCTTCTTTCCTTAATAGAGCTGCATGAACAAAGATGAGTTTGTTGCTGACCAGGAACTGAAAGCTTTGTTTTATAAGACTCTTTGAATGTATTGCACTTTGCTAAAGGAAAAGGTTCTCTATAAAAAAGGGGAAGGAAAAAGGAGGAGAGAGAAGGAAAGCGAGAAAGAGAGAAAGAAAGAGAGAAAGAGAGAGAAAGAGAGAAAGAGAGAAAGAGAGAGAGAAAGAGAGAAAGAGAGAAAGAGAGAAAGAGAGAAAGAGAGAAAGAGAGAAAGAAAGAAAGAAAGAAAGAAAGAAAGAAAGAAAGAAAGAAAGAAAGAAAGAAAGAAAGAAAGAAAGAAAGAAAGAAAGAAAGAAAGAAAGAAAGAAAGAAAGAAAGAAAGAAAGAAAGAAAGAAAGAAAGAAAGAAAGAAAGAAAGAAAGAAAGAAAGAAAGAAAGAAAGAAAGAAAGAAAGAAAATAAAGAAACCACACAAAGTGTGTGCACTTCTGTGGTGAATATTTGTGAGTAAAGTGGGCTGAAACCTTTTTCTTTTTTTTGAATAGTGGTCACATTTCTTGAGCTGAATAAAAATGAAAGCAAAAGGAACTTTAATTAATGGGATGTCTTTTGATTTGTAGAGCAAAACTGCCAGAGCAGATGTACCAGCAAAGAGGATTAAATTGTCCCTTCCCTGACACACTGAAAATTTCTTTTTCCCCTTGTAGTAACCCCCATTGAGGAGAGGCTGTCTTTAGTCTCTAAAATTCAGCACTGCTAAAGAAACTGTTGTATTTGGGTACAATAGGCAGCTCTCACAAGACTAGACAGAATATGTGAGGAGAGAGCTAATATTCCTTTAAATCCAAGGTTGATTCCACTTCAGTATTTAGAAAAGCCTAAATAAAAGAGAATTTCTAAGTCTCAGTTCTTTCAAATCTCATCAAATATGTATTAAAGTGAATCCTGAAGGAGTCATGATGAGTATTCATCCTTTTTAAAAGGCTGAAGTAACTTACAGAAAGAATCTTGAATTTGTTTTTAATTTATATTAAAAGTCCATCAATTCATCTATTTCTGAGATCTTTGGCTTAAGTTCAACTTTAAGCAAGGTGGAATTGTGAAGTGCAAATGCAACTGATGAATTTTATACACACAAATTAAGTCTGATAAACAAATTCCTTTGCTATATGATTTTTAAATATTTTGAATTATGTTCTTTAGCTTAAAAAAAAAACTATCTCCACTTCTATTTATTTAACTTCCTTTGCACCATCTGTGTGGCAAAGTGTATATAAAAAATTATTTTTATATAGTACTTTCTTAGGTTCATTTTGAATTTCTTCTGTATTGAGAAAAAGCAAAAGAAATCCAAACAGATTGCATTGAAAAGACATAACTGGCTCAGCAGTGGACATGCTAAGGTGGTGAATCTGCAGAACCCTAATTTATCCAAAGAGAAACTAAATGGCTTCAGGAATCAAAATAAATACTTTTTTTTTTCATCTATTATATTCCACCTATAAAAAACACATATTTACTAAAGTAAATTGTGCACAAAAAAGAGGGGCAATGATGCATTTTTCAGGCTAAGTTGCTTATTTCTTGTCTTTTTGGATTACTCCTGGAATGGAACAGGCAGAGAGGGCTTCAGTTTCCATACTCCTTCCTTTCCAAGAGATAGTAGCTCTGGACTACGTCTATTCCTGCCTTAGTCAAAGACTAACCTTGATGTAAGCTTTTGTGAGGATGTCATGTTCTTGTTACTTACTGCTTGGGTAAGTGATAAAAATTACTTTCAATACACCATTTCCATCATGTTTACTTGCCCAGAACAGTCTTTACTGCCAAATGTCAAACAAAAGTCAAAGCCCAAATGTTTCCTTTTATTAAAAAGGGCTTCTTCTGATGCAGAACTTGGCCATGCATTGCTCTTGCACAATTTAAATGTGCTTTTTCTTCTTACAAATCACAGTATAGATTATACTCGGCATAACACTCCTGCTGCTACTGTAGTGTCAGAAGCTTTATATCATCATCAAAAGTATGTACAGCACCAGAAACCTATACTTCAACAGTGCACATATGATTGCCAAAGAATAAGGATTTTTATTTAGCCAACTGTAAATCTTGTAGAACACAAATCAAAACAAACAAAACAATTGCTAAATTCTTTTAGCAAACTCTCCATCATCAAGACTCTGGATGGGATCTTGTGATGGTATGACTAGCGTACCATCAGACAACTCATCTCAAGGAAAGGGTTTACCAATATCAGCTGCTTCCTGTGTCTGCCTAGTTAATCTACAGTCCTTTTCCCACACTTCTTTTACATAAAAACAGTGGGTAAAAATAAGCACATGGCTATTTACCAGGGGTGCACTGCTCTTCCCCTCCCAGCAGGAAATTGCTTGCTTGTATATTCAACTGTTGACCCTTACATCCAGCTTTGATATGGAGGAAAAAAAACAACAACAAAAAAAACCAAACAAACAAACAAAAAAAACAAACCAGGAGCTTAAAAGTGTTACCAAAAAAGATGGGTATTTTATGAAAATTTTATGTTCTCTGGACAATTCATCATTGGACAACTGTCCATTCTAAAACTAATCAGATCATTACAGCATAGACATTTCACCACCTGTAACACAAATCCAAGATAGGCAGACAGGGATAGCAGTTCGTATAGTGTACAGAGGCAAAGAACAAATACATAGACTCATTTTAAGACATTCATAACATAACTAATTAACAAAATTATAGCTGTGAAGTGATGATGTACTAAAATTGTGATGATGATGATGATGATGAGAAGAAGAAAGTTCAAGGACTGAATTTTCTTTTTCCATAGAATTTGCTGTATGTCAAAGATTCTACTCTAGTTTATTCTGCTTTCATTTTCAGTATGAATTTTCATGTACAATTTTATGGTGGATGCTTCAAATTTTATTTTCATGCAGTTTATATGCATGGACATAAAGATAGATTGGCAATAAAATCGTGGTTTTATTTGTTTAACTGTAAGTATAGCATTTATTAGGAAGGTAGACATAGCTTTATAATATCCAAGTATTGAAAGACTGACAAAACACGTCCTCCTTTATAATGGTTTTGTTATATCCGTAGCGACAGACAAAACCCTGGAATTTGGGCCTGTGCGTGGAAATTGAATTAGAAACAGAATGTAATGTGAATGAGTTTATCACAGTCACATTTCTATAACAGCATTACAAACACTTTACTTGCACTTGCTGTGTAATTAAATTCATGACTCAGCCTGTTTTGTTAAATTACATTCACGTCTACATATGCAAAGATCTGATTCTTCTTTCTTTTAAATTCTGGAGCAGAGTTAAGATGGAGCCAGTTAAATAAATCAGTGCTTACCTATGAAGCACTAAGCACTACACTAATTCTCTGTTCCTCATACTTTTTACTTTTTAAATTATATTTTCCTTGGTTTGTAATAAACATGCTGCTCTACTCCCAATACCTTAGCTTCACTATTGTGATTTTTATTAATGTACAGCATTTTTCTTACAAAAGGTGAGATAATGAATTATCTTTCTACTGTTAAGTTAACACAATTTGTAGTGATAGAGTAATGCAGTCCCTTTATGTGTGTTTCCCATGTGTATTTCTCCAAATAATGTTGCTCACTTGTTGTAATCTAAGTACTAAACAAGATTTCTTCTCCTTTAAACATCCCTCAAAAACTTGCCTTATTTGGTTTTTATATTCAGCCTCATCCCAGTCTTATTGCCAGCACATCTCTATGAAACAAATTCCAGAGACTTCATTTCACTCTTAAGTCCAAACCACACACAGTTATAGTTCTGTCATTTATCTAAAAAACAGAATATTCTAATTGATTCTGAAGTTACTAGTTGTGCAATTCATGCCATAGCTGCTAAAATAGACCTTTTCTGTAATATATCCTATTGTTTTTCTTTTGATCTTCCCATCAAACACACTTTTGCAGGTTTTGTGTTTATAGGCTGAGAACTAAGAAGGAAGTAAGTTGTGTGTTACATTATTTGATTCAGACACTATCCTTGATAATTTGTGTGTCTTGCCAGGAATCAGAACAAAGTTGACCATTATACCTATATGAGAGGTGTTCTTGCCTCCTTACCCTGTGGGACATGAGAATGAGTAGCAAACTAAGACTACCTTTCTCCAGCTAGTCTCAGCATGGCCACTGGTAAGTGAAGAGATGTCAAACAGACATGGAAATGTGCATCCATGGAAAAAATCTTCACAGTGGCTCTGGCTAAGACTTCCAAATCACTTTGCAAAGCACAGTCGAATGCTACCCCATGAACAGTGAGGTATCCTAGGCAGGGCCACAAAAGCAGCTCTTGAAGGTTGCTGTCCTCAGTTGCTTAGGTATAATGGAACAAACAAGAAGTGTGCAATCAAGAAGGAGAGAAGATGTGGGCAGAAATTCCCAGGTAAAGGCTGAGGCAGAAGTAGTAAGTGAGACAGTGAAGGTGTTTTACCACAAGAAAGAAAAACGAAGCAGATGGGAGAAAGATCAGAAATCCACTTGTGTTGCTATGTGATGACAAGACACAGAGGAACAATGTGAAGCTCTTTTCCATGCACAGCTCCTCTCAAATACTGCCATAGGATGGCTAATATAGTGTTTGGATACAGAGTGTATCCCACTGCCCTTTTTAATAGACAACGAACCCAACTGAGGCATGTAATTCAGGCATAGACACATTTCTACTTTGGGCACATGCCAACAGTAAAAAGGAGCAGAAGAGGAACACCTGAAAGGGGAAGGGTTCTGTCCTTCTACCCAGAGAACAACATTTTCACTTGTCTTTTGCACACTGCACAGCCTTTTGCACCATGGGAGCCCAGTACACTGGTATCCAGGACACTACAGAACTGGAAGGATGGTCATCCTGCAATAGGGTCTGAATGAATCTTCCTCAGATAAAGAAGACTTGGATCCAGGGTTTTCTGTTTCCAAGAAAAAACGGCAGTGTATGATGCAGAGGACATGACTGCTGTTTGAGGTTCACTGTGGGAAACAGTTACCTGCCACCTCAGGATGAGGGTATGTGAGTGTCAAGAAGGTTTTTACAAGCTTTCCTTCAATGACACAGAAATATTAGTGTTTAAGGGGCTAGGTAGCTAGCTGAAAAGATGTTACCCTGTTTAATCTGTCTTTCAAAAATAAACTTTTCTTTCTATTTATGACAAGATCCAATTCTAACAACTTGTCATTGAATAATCCCCTTGAATTTTGAACAAGTCTATCAAAATCAATTGAATTTTCTTACATACTGAATTTGATATAACCTGGAGTAACAGTCATGGTCGTCAAGAAAATGATTCACTGTGTTACCTCCCTCCCAAATTAAAACAAAACAAAACAAAACAAAACAAAAAACAAAAATAAAACGTCCTACTTATCATAGACTTTCTGTTATCAAATCTTCTTTTTAAGGGTCAATTATTCTGTAAAATGTGTCTTAAAAGAATCTGTCATTTTCAAAATTTGCAGTTGCCATAGGGCTACTTTATATCCCCGCATGAAAGGTCAGGACAGATTCTAAATTGGTATCAGCTGGCAAAAAACCATGTGCTTCCATGGAGCTGAATCTGTTTACATCAAATGCTTTCCTGGCCTTTTGAGAACAAGATTTTATTGTTGTTATTATTATTATCATTTTAAAGGCTACCAAGATAGCAAGAACTACTCTTTTTTTTTCCTGAAACTTGCATTTGTAAAAAGAAAGTACCCTACTTTCTCTTTAGTAATTTTCTAATTAAATCCACATGGAGATAATTGCCACTTTAAGAATAATTTAGTATATATTCCTGTTCTTAGAAGCATGAAAAATTTTTCAGAAAATATGATGGCATGAAATGTTCTTTATAACAGGCTCAATGGCTCTCACAACTAATTGTGACATTATATCATAAGAAAAAGTTCATAATGCTCCTCCAGCAGTGAATCTAAGAAAAAAACATATTAATATATACACAAAATTTATCCTCAAGCTAAATCCTTGCCTCATGCTCAGTGCCAGAATTTGCTGCTATGCCCACATTGAAAGGAACAGAATCCAGAATCACATCACAACAGCCATGTTTTATCCAGAATGGATAAGAAACATGTATGGCTGTTCCTTGGCTCCTACATATTGAGATTTTGGGATTTACCCCCACAATGCAGCCTCATGGTGTGCAGTAAAATGCCATTTACTCTGTCCAGTACTGACAGAACATGGAACTCTGTCCATGTTGCCTGTGGAGGGAGGACATCCTCACTGCCATGGCAGGGTTCCTTCTGACTACAAACAAGTGTCTTGCTCTTGGGTTGAACTCAATGTCTGCTCCTGCCCAAAAGCAGGACAAATTAACACTAGTCTGCAATTGCAGGTGCTCACTTTTAGACAGACTGCCAGTTTCCAGGCAACACAGTGACCCTTTTTGTTTGGAGGTATTGCTTTGTTAGGTGTAATTGTATATACTATCTTCACTTTAATCAGAGATATCTAATAGATTATACAGGGAAGCATTTTACAGATAGGAACACTGGCACCCTGAGAAACTCCAGCTGTTACTCTGCAATATTTATTATTCATATGCCATCCCCATTTTCTGTATGTGGCACTTCACATTGCAACAAAGCAGAAAGCAAAGATGCTATCAGCTGACAACTTGCAACTCTGGATAAAAAAGTTAAATTGTTCTATCCCATGCCCTTCAGATAGGTTGCTCTCCACTTAGCGGTGTTTTTGCTGCCTGGTGAATAGTTTACATTACTGGATTAAATGACCACAAGTCTCTAGTCTAATAATAGTCTAAATTTTTCTAATGTATATCATTATATCTACACAGTAAATTCTTTCTTGTTCTAAAAAAGAACATAACTACATTTGGTTGAGAAAAGTGTTACTTTCCACCGACAGCCAAAAGCATGTACCCATGTGTCTGATCCAGTTGTGTTGTTAATGGAGGGTATTGGCAGGAGAAATGAGAGACCATTACAGCTCATTGCTATTTTTATACACACAGCAAACATAGAAAGGAATAATAACAAAAAAGTAGAAGAATGAGAGAAAAAAAAATCAAATTCCCCTTTATTTCATTCTTGTCTCTGGGTGACTTCTACTCCAGGTGCAGTGGTACTAGAGAAAAGCTTGAAAGCCCAGAGACAGATCAACCCACCCACCTGCCCACAACACTGGCATTTCTGGTTTTAAACAGAAAAACAGATAGACTGAAAGACGAGCCCAGGTGACCTCCAGTCTGTTTTATTTCATGGCACATTATATTCAATGAACATTCCCAGCCCAGTTAAACAAACTATCTCTGATCTTTCTCTAGGATATGCTTTATCAAAAACTGCACTTTTCAAAGATTGCACGTTTGGTGACATTTTTTTCCCACTGATAAGAGCTTTGCAGTCCAGGTAAGGATCAGTGTAAAGAGGAATATTTCCCACCTACTGCAGAAAATGAGGGACGATTGATTAAAAAAACTTGCATCACTTAATTAAGACTTCAGGTCTGTGGAATAAAACATTGGATTCATGATTAACAGCCCAAACACATAACATTCTCTTCAAAGAACAAAGTGATGTACTGTTCAATAACACTGGATATTAGAAGAGTGGGCAGAGCTGTGGTAAGTAAGTGAGAATTATGGTGCCATATGGCAGTAAAACCCACACAGAAACAGCAGCTGCAAATCCACAGCAGTAGCAGCTGCTGGAAGAGACTGAGGAATAGCAAACCCTTATAAAGGCCCTGGAATAGAAAAATGTTATGATGCTGGGGGGCCCATGCAGCTATAATTCTTCCTAGAGTTCTGAACATGGGTTAATCATTCCTTCTAAACACTGCAGTGGAGTGCTGCAGGGTCAAAGGAGTAGTTTCCTGGTTATGACTCGTTTGACCCACAAGAACTTCACATCTCTCTTGGCCATGTTTCTGTCCTCTGCCTCTCCAACCTTCTTAAGATGTCTACTTTTATGACAGGCAAATGACCTTGTAAAACCAGTTCTGTACGTGATCTGAAAGTTCCCTATATATAGCTCTGTGATTAGGAGGTGGTTTTGGTGTGGCACACAACCAGCAGTAGAGCAAAGGAGCCTTGAGTCAGTTCTCAGCCTCCACTCTTCAGTCCCACCTGGCTACACCTACTTGTGGTGAGAGGGAAAGGGAGACAAATGTAGATCAAATATTAAAGAACAGCATTTCACCAGATAGTTGCTCAACCCAAAAAAACATTGCATTAGCTTCTTTTATAAGTGCATAAGAACCTATTACATTTCTAGCACCATAAAAGGAAAAAACCAGAAGGAACCACTATGTTAATTCAAACACAACCCCTTACAAAAGAAACACTTTAGCTATGATTTTCTGTTGGAATGTTCCCAAACCTCTTAGAAAAGTAGCTTATCTTCAAGAAAATTCCCATCAAAGGTGAATCCATTGAAACATTGAATAAGCTGTTCCTCTGCTTAATTAGCCCCATGATAACATGCTAATCAATAGTAAATAATTGTCTTTTAATGGTTACCACTCTATAAAGCCTTTAATTACCCACAACCTTCCTGTAAATCATCAACATCTCCAACCAAGCAGTAATATACTCAGTAACAGCTCCAGATCTTCATAAAACTCTGTGGTGGTTTGAGTATCTAATCCAAGAAACTCAACCTTCCAAAGTCAGGTACTCAAAGCAGATTAGCATATTTGGATAATCAGACTAGAGATGGGGATAAAGGCAGGTTTCACCCAAATTTACCAGCAGAATACATAGCTGTTTTTCTCTTTTGCTTACAAAACACATTTCATTTGTGTTGAAAAAATTGTCCTCATTTCATTTTGTATGTAGTACATATGGGAAAAGGCTTCCATGTGGTAGCAGTGATCTCAACAGATGCTCCCCTTTGGGCAAATGGGCTTTTAATGGAAAAAGTGCTGAGCAAGATGCCAGGACCTTGTTTTGATGGAGCAAAATCATTCTGAAATGAAAGTTTAGCTTGTCTCCAGTGTACTGTGTTTATGATGTCAGCTGTTAATTGTTATCCTTCATCACAAGCAATGTTTAATTTATAGGTATTCACATCAGATATGAAAACAGGGAACTGGAACTTAAATCAGATAATAAGTACAGTCCATTAAATTGCCAACATTACCCATGAAATGGGAGACTAAAACTGCAATCTATTCTTCATCTGTCACTCTTAAGGGAAATGATTGTTGCTTTCTACATGGAGTCATCAGTCAGACTCATGGCTGCCTGATGAACTGTGATGATTTGAACCTAGGAAACATAAAGAGCCAAGTAATTCATTACTTTCCCTTGTACACCACTTGTAGACGTGGTGCCAGCTGCAGGAAAATCTCCTTCTGCCCCACACTTGAGTTGCAATAGGCCTATTATTCAATGCCAGGCTATGGTTTCCTAACTTTTCCGGCATTAGCTTAATAGTAGAGTCAGCTGGGCATCATGCCATGTACATCAGCTATGCCTCATTTACCCTCCTGCTCCCAATTAGCTTGATCATGATGATAAAACCAGGAGAAAGACCTTTGAATAGAAGGCACATATTTATTTGGCCAACAGTTGAGTAAAAGGAAGGAAGGATGGGAAATTCATAAAGGGGAGGAAGCATGGATTGTGATCTTGGCTGTTCTGCAAATGCTCTGTGTGACAGTCACTTCTCTCAGCCTTCTTTTATTCTTCCTCCCACAACTGGGATCACTCTTTGCTTTGCTCTGGGAGTTTTCTGAGCCACTCAGCACAGTGGCACGACACAGAAATGACTATAAATTAAGAAGTCCAAGAACCTTAAATAATACTGGTGTTCACAGATCTATAGTTGCTTGCTGATGTCTTTTAATCAAAAAATCTTTGCTGAATTTCATGTGATCCTATTTTGCTTGCTGTGACTTAACAGCAACGACTGTGAAGCTTCCATCTCAGTTGTAATCCAAAAGCTGAATGTGATTATTTTGGATAAAGGAGAGAAATCTTCTACTTTAAGGCCTTTGTGCAAGATATAAGCCACAGCAGTACAGCTGTGAGAGAGAAAGCTCCTTGATTTACCCAGCAAGTACTGTTTGTGCTAGCACACGGGACCAGACACCTCTAGATCTGAGATACAAGCAGGCCTTACTATATGCTGGACAGGAAAGCAGAATTTGCAATTCCCTGCTGTTGAATTATATGACAGTGGAAGAGCAGATCATTTAAATGAGAAGATCCTGTATCTCCATGTGATCTCATTTCCAAGGCAGATAAATGGAGGAAGAGGTGCTAAAAACGTCTCTAACAACTACAAAGAAAATCTTCACCTAGCAATCTCAGAAGCTTAAGATTTCCTTCACCTTGGTCTTCTGGCCCATTTCACCTACATGATTCATGGCCTTCTGTGGCGAGATGTTCTTTTTGAAGATAACAGAATCAAATTAATATTATGTGAAGTCCTTCAGGAAATCGGTACCCAGTATAGTTGTGATGAATGTTCAAGGCTAGCATAAGCACTCTGGGAGTGCTAGCACCCAACACAGAACATATTGCTGCCTCAGAGCATGGGGACAGAGGAAGAGACAAGGCAAAGGTCCTGTCAAGACCAAATGTCTGTCCATTACAGGTCAGGAAGGGAGTGAAAGTCAGCTGCTTGTCCCATCTGATCAGGCATAGTTCTTTCTCTTTCCATCATCACTAAAATGGTCAAGTTCAGACCTGAAATGAGTCTTGTTTCCTCATCTGTCAGGCATTAGTCATCTGTGTGTCATTTTGGCTGTGACCTTCTATTCATCAAAATGAGTGACAGTGGAACTCAAAGAGAAAAAGAGAGAGATCAACATGTGATGCTATTTTATGCCATCTGCTACTAAGTATGGGGATGCATATGGGAAAACACTATTTAGAAGGCTTCTTAAAATGTTTACCTACAAAGATCTACTAGTTCACTGCTGCAACCTTTCCTAGCAAGAATAATTCTCAGAACGATTATATCCTCTAAAGCTCATGATAACATTTACATCTCCATTATTTAAAAGTAATGTCCATGTTCCACCTGAACAGGCTTTCTGTGGGAAGTACTGAATAGAGTATAAATCACTTACAATGCCTACGTATTTGTATGTGATTTTCGTTCTCCTGATTCAAAGACTTTGAATTTGTCGTGCACGGCAAGAAGACATCCTATTTTTAACTTCACTGAAAGTTTCCATTATTCCTTGGAGACTAAATGTAAATCAAAATCAAGTCTGTAGTAATAAACATCTTTGCCTCTGCTGACTTTTATGTTTCATTGCAAATTAGAAGACTAACATATTTGCTTCTTTCTAGCAATCATAATCCCAGCCATATTAGAAGTTAACCCCTGCTTTCTTAGGTTATTATCCAGAAGACTTATTTTTTCATATTTGGAGTATGCTTAGAAACACACTATTTCATTCTGGGAATCATGTGATCCCATCCATCTTTAAAGCAACTGTCCAAAAGCTATATCCTGTGGTGCTTTGAACATGTTCCTAACTTTTCATGCACAAATTAATAGCATTCACTCTTATGTTTGTTGAATTGGGCACTGATTTTCTACATGACTATGTAATTTAAGTATATAACCTGCAGCAAACCATTAAAGTGAATAGATTTCCTTTGCTAAATATAAAAAAACCCCAAAACTATTCCTCTTATTAATGGCCCAAATCTTTATTTCACTACTGTGCAAAAGATAGTATGTCAGTGGAAAAAAATACATTTCAGTTTCATCACTATTTTGAGTGCTTTTCATTTTTCCATCTGTAGACTTTCTACCAGGGCACTGCAGCCCCAAGCACTCTGTCATAATTCCTCAAGTAATTAACAAGGAGGTCATTTAAACTGAGCAAGTCTCTGAATACACCCATTGCTCTTCAACATGGGAACATCTACAAAATGGGATGGTTGTGCAATGGCATTTGTACACAATATTAAGTAATCTGAAACACCATATGAAGAATATACAAAAAGTCACTGACAGGATGTCTCCTTTGCAGAGAAAAAAAAAATGCTCATTTTCAAGTGAAATACAAAGTGAAAGAAATACTTGCTTTCTTAAAAAAAAAAAAAAAAAAGTGCTTTGGTGCCAAACATTTTAGAGATATTGTTGAGGAACAGTCCTTCCTCACATAGAGGTTATCCCTGTGGTGCTGCCAAGTTCAGTGCCTGAGTGGATGATTTGCCAAGTAAGTGCCAGTTGTGTAATATATGCTGTAGCAGGCATGGAAGAAGATTTTACTTTCACACTCGCCTTCTGAATTGGCATTCTTTGACTCTTTTGTGCCAATGTTGCTTCTCTTTCCCATTCTGTGCCCTCTTTTTTCACTGGAATGCCCTTTCCCCTCACATATAAGCTGAATGTCCCATTGTTTGCTAGAAAGCAAGAGTTGGTGAATATGGATTATATGAAAGTCACTCAGGAAAGATAGACTGTATCAGTTGCTACATACCTTATTCACATGGTAACCCTACCAGGAGTACGTTATTAAAAAAATTCCCATTTATATTATGTCATATGCAGTTGTCTACTTGTATAATGGGGATGAAAATAGCTCATCATTCTTATGGAGTTTTTCTTTCTCATACACCCTTTCTGTCTGAATGGTTGTTTAAATTTTGCTTCAATTTATTCTCTCCCTAATCTTTATTGTCTTCATATGTATTCCTTTGAGTTTGCAAATTTTCACTGTTTAAATAAATATTTTCCTACTCTTCAGTTCTTAACCATATGTTATGAGTCAGGTCTCTTTAACAACTCCACACAGAGCTTAAGCACTTCTTTCTAAATGCTGACAATTATGTGCGCCCTCTCAAGTAGTAAAACTGGATTTACCAAAGACTTTACAATCAAGTCTTAGTAAGCAGCTATATGCAGTCAAATGATAAAAATTGTTGCACAATATTAGAAAGTTTCTGCAAATTAAATGCAACTTCTAGCTCAACTGGAGAGTTAGAATCCTGTTTTGTGTATGTTGCTTTAAGTCCAGGTCTGCTGTAGACCATGATGTTCTACTTCTTTGTTATGAGAGTAGGAAGGATGAGTAGGCTGAACAGAGACATATCTCTAATGTACTCCACCTACCTGTCAGTGGCCAGAGTAGGATATCAGCCTTGCATCCTTTGAAGTTACAGAGGACTCCTTCCAAGAACCAAGAAGGGACTGGAAGACAATAATCACTCTGAGAGTTTGGATTTCCATATAGGTTGCATCAGCTGCTCAGATCTTCACTTGTCAGTAAAGCAGTTGTATTAGTGAGGATGTGTGCTCTGATCTTGGGGTAAACATTAGGTGTTTCAACTTAGATTGCATCTTTTTCTTTGTGGCCTAATAAAACTCAAGTTTCTTTTCCCTGTTATTTCAGGATGTGTATATAGGTAACTACTGACACTCAGCCAGTGCTTGGTCAAATGTTATATATAATGACATGATGGGGTGTGGAACTCTGAGTCATAATACCTTTACTGAAAGTCTCTAAGCCGGACCATTTAAACTGTTCCCTAGCTCAGGAAAGAGCCCAGATGTTAAGTCAACTGAGTATAGTATCAAGGTGTTATGCATACATCTTTTAGCCAGAAGAAACAGAAGGGACTTCATTGTGTAGGCCCTATCAAACCTTCAGCAATTGGTGAGATCAAACAAATACATGCTCTCAAGGGTGTTTGATGCATAGTGACTGCTCAGCAGTCTTATACCTGGCACACACAGAATTCTTTGGAATGCAACAATTTTGTCATGAGGAATTCTACTCAGGAGAATTTTTCATTGGACACAAGTATTAGTTACTCATTTATTAATGTCTACTACCAATCGGAAACAAACAATAGACACTCTACTGAAAAAAAGGGGGGAAAAAAGATCTATAGAAGTGACCAGACAATGTTTTTTGGTTTGTTTTTTTTTTTTCTGCTGAGAGCAATGGCTTCATCTAAGCATATGTCAAAGTAAGCTGTTAAGAAAAAGTGGTTAACACTCAGTTTAGACTCTCTGTCAGATATTTCCATTTCAGGGTTCATGAACACACAGAAACATAGGAACACTGAGTATAGCATTCATATGGGGAGAGAAGGAGAATGAATAGAAACTCATTAATTTCTTTGGAAATGCTATTAATAAATAGGTCACCTCCTTTAAAAGGGAGGAGAAAGTCTGCAGATGCTAATCTTTGGTGTGTTTTGAATCACACTTTCCCTTGTGAAACACTGATAGCTTCACTTTGCTATAACGGAAATCAGAAGAATTGCAGATGTGGCCATCTTCTATTCTTTTCAGGACTCTAAGAGATAGAGACCTTGCACAAGCTTCCCAATATTTCTTTGAAGAATTTGAATGTACAACAGAACTTCTAGCAGTTTAACTAAACTTGGAGAAAAAACCAAAACAAACCAAAACTTACAGGACACACAATAATGTATTCTTACCTATAGCAAAATATATTTTATCCTGATTTAAAATAAAAGTTTGTGACTTAGTGGGAGATTTTATTTCTCCAGCTCTTCCTGCAGTAAATCAATTTTTCTTTTTTAATAACTATTGTTTGTTAAATTCTTCCCTACCAGACATTGTAACAAGATGCTCAAATTATTTCATTCTTCCAGAGACTGCACTTAATCAAACACTTCACTATATCTCATTATATCCACAGTTATATTAATCAATTTATTTAGCACCTATGTCTAATTTGTCAGTGTAGTGTCATGAATTGTTGGTTATTCATAAATTGAAAAAAATAAAAACACAGCCAGACTTGTGCATTTTCTTTATTTCTGAAATTAATTTTCTTAAATTCATGGGATGAAATAAAACCTTTAAAATACATTTAAAGCTTTAAAATACATTTAAGTATTTGTAAAACAGGATTTTCACTGCTAAGCCATCCATCATCATTCCTTAACTTTTCTTAGCTAAACTTCACTGGAACAATAAACCAGCTCCTTCTCTCTTCCTCTTTCCCTCTCTTTTTCTCTTTCTTTTCCTCTTTCCTGTTCACATTATTATCATCTTCCTTGTTCTTGTCCTCATCATCCTCATCCTCTCCTCTTCCTTTTTGACACTGCTTTACTTTATTTTCTTTTCCAAAGCAGGTTAGACTCAATTTATGTCTAGGACCCATGAGGTTCTCTCAGATCGTTAAGCAGCCAAAAAGAGATTCAATGTGAGCCAAATTATAAAACAGGCTAAATGACACAAAAGGAGATAACTCACCACAAGGCTCCTGTGTGCTGACTCTTTCAAAGCTACAGGCCATGCCTGGAGATGACACTAATTTCCACCTTATTACATGCCAGTACTGAAAGGGAAACTGCATTTACAGCTGAACTATTATTCTCGAAACCAGAAGAAAATTACTATAAGTTTAGGTTTTTCTTTGGCTAATAAGTGAAATGATGTTTTTTAAAGAGTTGGAAGTTCATTTAGAGTGAAATTAATTGGGACATTAAATACAAAGGTTGCAAAAGAATAATTTTAGAAAAATTGTGAGAAAAACTACTTGATCTAATGCTTGCTATTTCAACTGTACTGTAAGTAGCTTTCTTCATAAAAAGAATTTATTAATAAAAAATGAAAAAAATTCATAAAAGGAATTTATTTTTGCATCTCTGGAGTCTGCTCATGTTATTGTCTGAAATGCAATAGTTGAACCATAGGGTAGTGCAAACGTGAGGTGAAAAATTCCTAATATAATTCATTGGTGTATCTAAGCAACCAAGTGGAGGACTGCATGTGCTGTCTCATGGCCTTCTGAAACTTTACAGTACCTGCCACTCACCAGTGTGGCCCACTCTGACAACAGACGCAAAAATGGAAAATTTAATAAATCTGACTTCAGGACAAGCAACACAATTTAGCTGTGCTTTAGCAAAATAGACTCATCATATAAAGTATTCAAAGGAGCTGCTACAGGCTGAGAAAAATACTTTCCATCTCTGCTTCATTTACCATGATGTGCTTCTCACTGCTTTTTTCTCTTCTTCAGCCCTAATTTCCCCTCCTCCTTCCCTTTTCAACTCCTAATTCTTTCACTGCTTCCCATTCAGGCCTTGCCCTCTGCATTCAGTTTCTGCTTCTCATTCCCCTTTGCCCGCTACCCGCCCTGCCTGGTCCTTTTTTGGGTTCCGTTCTTCTAACTTCAGGCTTTTATTTCTCTGAGGGATTTGAATAATCACTCCTTCTTTTTTGATCTCATTGTCATCTCAAAAGGTCTCGCTGCCTTCCACCCTCTCCTCAAAAGGTAGGTTTCCAAAGAAAGTATTCACTCCAGAAAGGAGGAAAGGGACCTCTGAAACTCACTGACCCTTCCTAAATTGGATGCCCCATTGTGTATCACAAAATTAGAAATTTTTCTATTGTATGACAATGTTAACTTTGTTAGTGAATTTCTTTTCTAATGAGCACATGAAAATCCTCTTTAGACTTATAAAGACATAACTCTCTCTACTCGTCTATCATTATCAATTTCTGTCTCCAGTCAGCTGAGGGTGAGCTTTAACAAGGCTGATCTTTTCATACATGAAATTTTATGTAAAACATCAGGTGAAGAAGTAGTCTCACTAAAGGCCAAATAAATGCTTTTCTAGTATAGGAACTGGGAATCCAAAACAAGGTTGACACATAGTTTATACTCTTGACAATATTTTTTAAATGCCCCTCAAATCTAAAATCTGCAACTGAATGCCCTTTGATGCAACTATGCACAGCTGAGCATCTAATCACACTGCTTGAGCAGAGAAGTCTCTCATAACTGTTCTTGTTCTTTGTCATAGGTCAGACCAAAGAACCAGATACAAACATCAGGTATTCCAGGAAAAAAATTACTATGGTACTTCAGAGTCATAACTACTGCAATAAATTAAAGAACAAGTAAAAAAAATAAAATAAACTATTTTGCACATATTATCAAAGGCTGCAGCCTTTCTCTTTCACAATATGTAAAAAAAAAGAAATTAAAGAAAATCCTCAGCGACACAACAAAGGCCACAAAACAAGACTTCGAGTCAAACTTCTTCAAAGGTCACCCATATAGGCATAATATATTTAGTCAAGCTTTTTGCTCCTTATGTATTCTTTCAATGGCAAACCACTGCAAGTTTTCTACAGACCTTGTAGCTAGGTGAGGTAATGTTAAAACATTCCTTTTTTTCCTGCAGCACTCAATCACCAGGGTACTAAAGAGCCTTCCAAAATAAAATTAATGTAGAACTATACGTTGAGTTTTGCAATTAAAAAATCACTCATGCTTCTGCTCTGTACTACAAATGGTTCTGATGGACAACACATTTCTACTGCCTAGAAAAATGTGAAGACAATTCTGAAAATCTATTTATGGAGCACTGTCCTTCTATTCAACACAAGGATAGGTAGCCAGAGGGTACCTTTACAGAGTTCCCATTTCCATTTATATTCTTCTGCAAATGTATTATCTGATCATGCAAACAGCTTAGCAAATCTTTGAACAATGCATTGCTGCATCCAGTCTTAAGACTAAATTTTCTGCTATTACTTTCATCTCACTTTCTAGAATTCTCATTTCTACCTGCAACATTGAGCCTATGTTACTTGATCTTTTTCAGCATCACTATGGTTATTTTTTCTTGTAAACTTAGTAAACTTGACTGCCTGGTCTTTTGAAGTAGTAGTGGTCTTTAGTAGTTGCATAGTAGACACATCTAACTCATCACCATATCTGTGGGATGTTGACTAGATAAAAAAAAAAAATCAGCAACAAAAATAAGTGAAAGGTCTCTTTTCCTTTACATTTACAATTCCCATACATCTCAACAGTTTTCTTGCTAATGGATAATATAAATCAACAAGTCCTTTTAACTTTTAGGTTTTCATTTATAGTTTTCTTAACTACAGGAGAGTAATGTCCAAAATGTCCAAGCTATAGATATCACAATATTGCCAAATTAAATTGTACGGCAAAACATACAGATTTAGATAAAATGTTTCAGAATGATCTCTTCACAAAACATAGGAACATTCATTTAGCAACATAAAAAAATCATTCTCATGTCATATGCCTGTGACCATAATATTATGAATTTCAATCTGCTCTCCACAAACTCAGAGGAAGAGAAATCCAGCCCATTCTCCCTCCTCCTCCTCTTTGCCCTTTGCAAGAATTTAAATAAAACTTTCTTATCTACTTTTACCACTTACATTCAGTTTCACAAATAAGTGGTTTTGTGTAAATGCAGATAGCACACGGTCAGAGGCATTCCTGTTCTACATTCAGTTTCAACTAGTTTGCATAATTTTCTCTTTAGGGATTCTTACAGAAAGTGTCAGGGGTATGGAAGTCTGTTTTTTTACTCCTCAGCCATGAATTCCATCTGTTGTCATGGCACTGAACCCAGTGTTGAATAGCAGCCAGCATTGCTTTTGATGTTCTGTAGGATTAGTAGAGATGTCTGAAGTTATTGTGCAACATAATTCATTGGAATAGCTCTGACTGAGCTTTACGTAAATGTTAAGTTACTAAATTAATAAAATATTATGGTATGCCACCAAAGTTCACTTTCTAGGGGCAATCCCTTGGACTGCTACTATTTCTGTAATGACTCACATACATTTTTTTCAATTATTCTCATTTCTCCAAACACAAGTCAAAAGTCTGTAGTATTTTCTTAGAGGCAGTTCAAAAATAATATGGCCAATGAAATATAACTGATGATCTGTAGCTGCTGAACTGATGCGGCAAGTTTTCTTTTTTTAATCTAATAAAAATATTCATTTTTTGGCTCTGCTTTTGGCTCTGATATTTTCTGTTGAGCTATCGAGAAAGTTACCATTGATCCTAACTCCAGGAGGAGTCAAATATTCAACAGTTAGAGATATTATTCAATGCTCAGGACATTCGGCTTGTCCTACTTCAGATCTTCAAATCTCTTCACATATATGAATCAAAATTTCAGAAAAGCTCAAAGGGTAGAAGAGTGTTATTTTTGTTTTCTTATAAAGATAAGTCTCAGTGCTGTATAGGAGTTTCTTCTGACATTTCTTTTCCAAACAAAAACCAAAGGTTGACAGTCTAACAATACCTCGTCCTATTATGGATATACTTTGGAAAGATTTCCCAGTTTAAAGGAGAGTTTCTAGTTGAAACAATATTTCACCTTGGCACGAACTCAGGAAAAGGACACGTAAACAGCTTTCTGCAACAGGTAATTACAAAGAGTAGCACATGAACAGCAGTCTTCTTCCTTTTCTGTCTCTAAGAACCCAAGTTTGCTTCTGCTTCTCAGGAAGCAGACAGGTTATACTGGGCCAGGGCAGCAGCTACGGGAAGAAGAGGTAGCAGCTGGCATTTCCTGTCCTCATTGGTCCTTCCCTGCAGGAGCAGCAAGCCTATTTACTGTGCTGTTTCCTGAGGAGGAGCAGTCCAGCACTTCATCTTTGGAAAAGAAGCGTTCAGTTTTGCCTCTGCTGCTGAGAGGTCCTATCTCAGCTCTGTCCAGAAGAGTAGCCTGGTGGGTGGCTCTTTCTGACAGAAGTAGAAGATACAGGTCTAGGATGCAGAGCAGACTGTGTGGATTTGGTATCCCACAAATAAAGCCAGTGCCTTGTTGCTAACTGTGCTCCATGGCTTCAATAAAATGTTTTAGAGAGAGCTTTCTTGCACTCTGCATCCTGAAAGGACAAATAGGAACTAGATATTTATTTTCTTCTCTAACTGCTGAAATATTACTAATTTGAAACCCCTTAGATTTATGCTGTATCTAACCAAAAATAGCTCTTTTTTCCTTGAATTCATTATTTTCATATCAACTGTTTGCACAGACTATATGGTATCTGAGAATGGCATTGGAGTCTTACAAGAGTTTGGAAATTACATTGACTTTTCCAGATATGACCCTCTGTAAATAAAACCATGCAGCCAGCTCAGGTAGTGTTTATGTTGAATAAATCTGCTTATTTCAGTAGTAGCATCCTGAAGCTACTTCAGTGCAAATTAATTAATCAGCTTCTTGTTTGAAATACAAATATAGAATACAGATATATTGCGTTGAAGACCAGTAGAAATCTTCTGATGTTCTCCAAGGGAAAAGGATAAGGACAACTGGACTTCTCAGGATATGAGATGGAACACAGAATGAAGTATGCTCTGCTGTGCAGGTGGGTTTCACCTGCAGATGTCTTGCCTTCACTGGTGAGCCAGTAAGGCTAAACTTCAATAAATTTAGTGAAGTGAGGGAGCTTAGAAACTTCATCAACAAAGGCACAAAAAAGTACCTGCCACCCAGTTAAAGAGAGGTTTATTTTGAGAAAAAATATCTTGTTTATCTTGTTTATTTTGAGAAAAAAATTAGCATAATTTAGTCTTTTGTGTGTGAACTGGCAGAAAGATGTGTTATGTTCTAAAAGAAGAAATCATCATGGCTCACAGTACTTTTTCTCCTTTCTGTAAAGCCTTTTCACCCATATCTTCATCTCAATCTATTAAATGCATGTTTCTTTTGTAGCTGATGTGCCAATATCTGTACAAATGCAGCACAACACATGAATGATTGGGAGAGGGTTGGTCAGTAAATTGGTTTGAAAGAAGCACAGCTTAGCTGCTGGTGAGACAGAGCCCAGACAGTTACTTTATCAATACTTAATCTCGTTTCTTTGTGATGCCTCCATCCCCAGCAGCTACAGCCTGCAGCAGATGTGTAGCATGGGAATGGCATCAGCCTGGAAACTGCTGAGCATCAGCTGCAGCCCTGCTCACCTCTCACTTCATCGTCTGGCAGATGCAATATGCTCAAATATTTGCTGTATGGGCTCTGTGTCCCCAGGGCTTGACCATACATCCTTAGCATAGCTGGAGATAGAGGTGTGTTAACCCTTGCTTTTCAATGAAGAATACACCACCACCACAGAAGCAAATACAAATTACCGTATTTGGAGATGCTCTGCTCTGTTCTGATGTGGGAGTCCCTTCTGCTGCTCCAACTATGCAGAGAGTTGTAGAGGACTGATAGTGACAGCACTATGACCCTGGTCCAAGGTCAGCCATGGCTGATTTTCTGGTTCTTATGTGCACAAAGGAAGGGGATAAACAAGGAGGCCAAGAATGCAGGTTAGATTGAATCTCATTGAGGTGAAAAACCTTTTCCTGATATCACAGATACCATTCAGTCCCTGTATTAAGCATACAATACAGACACATTTAATTTGTAGTCTATAAAATTAAAGATTGCCTTTTTACTGATAATTTGGTTTATAAAACACATCCATTGTAGACTCCTGGTGCACAGGTGCAGCACTGCTAACTAAACTTGAGCCCACAAGCAGCATGGTAAGGAGGGATGCATATGTATTAGCTCCAGGCTTTATCAGTGAAATCACTTTCATTTTTCACTGTCGTAGTCCTGTGTGCCAGAAGCTGCCCTTCAGGAAACAGTCAGGCATGGTTCCCTGTTCCCAGAGGAAAGAGTCTCATCCAGTAAATAAGTGTCATGCTATCTAATTGTGTGAATTTCACTCAGTTTCATTTTTTAAGTCGTTATTATCCCACACACCCATAGATAAGATATCATTGCAGGAGAAACATTAGGTCCAGGGCCAGAATGATCCTGTCTTATTTAAGGACTCTCTTTGGCCACTAAAACCTTTATCCTCCTTAAGGATATCTAAGAGCTAGTCTCTTTCTTGAAAAAACACACAAAAGAGATGTTGAAGCACTGGGTAGACTACACTGGGCTGTTTCCATTTTATTTGGCTTTACACTGCACTGAGAGTGTCTTCAGAGACAAAAATCTCGTTGATAAAAAGTACAATTGTTTAATCTGTGTCAGTCGTGCTGATGGATGCTGTAGATATCTTGATATTATGGTGCTTAGCATTGTCAGATGGAGCTGAAATATCAGCATAAAATCATATTTATAATGAACTTGAGAGCAAATGGCAATTACTATGTACTGTTAACAGGCTTTCAAAAGTGGCAGGAAGCCTACTGAGCTCTCTTTTCACAATATATCACCAGAAAAATTTTTATAGATAACCTGTTTTCAAAAGACAGAGAGACAGCAAGACAACAAGACAGAGATCTATCAAAGAAAAAGCATTTAGGGCAAGATTATGAAGTTGTTGAGCACTTACATGTCAAACTTCATTGACTTCAGCTTCTCATTAGCATGAGAAAGAGTTGCATAGTTTGGCCTTTAGTGAGACAGTAGGCTTAAAAAATACACATTTGTCAACTTTCAGCTGAAGCATCTCACTAATACTAATTCTATTCAGACTACTCAGCTAAAAGAAAATCGAATTAAGTACCTGCATTGGAGGTTTTTTCTATGCCTTTGTGCACACAGGAGTGAAATTCTGTTCAATTTATAGAATACAGCTTCTACTCTAAAATTTTCAAAAAAAGATCACCATCTGCTGTATTTTATTCCTCAAAAGCTGAGCCAATCTTCCTAAAACTCATTACAATTTGGAATCAGTTACTGAAATGTGCACAGATTTCACAGATATCCTGAAATATTTCATTCATGTATAGAGAAACAGCACAAGTATTACCAACAACTGAATATTCTTGGATGAAAACTGCCTTTAATAAGTTTGCACTAGGAGAACAATCTGTTCCTTTATGTAAAAATAAATTACAGAGGGCTTTCCTTTATGCACTAAGAATTAGTTCTTTCCTAAACTTTTGAGGATTTTAGAATTGCATGATGCAGATACGTTTTTTAAAGCTACTCAGGCAGTAGAGGGAACATGCTGATACAAGAGCCCATTTTTTGAGAGAATATCCTTCTTCTACTTAATATCCTTGAAGCCATTATGTATGCCAGACAAATTACACACAAAAGCCTGAATGTGTACTGGGGTAGTCAAACATTTCAGAGTAAACTTTCAGGGACCTCATCTCTTTCAGTAATCCTGCGTTTTAATAAATGAACCCAATTCAAGAATATTTTTTCCTTTAAGGATTTCCAGAAATTTTTGGAAGGTCAGCATACAGTTCCAGTCATTTGTAGATAGAATCCAATCATAGCTAAAAAGGCATGGCTCTAGATTAAAACAAAAGAAACTCCCCCTCCCCCAAAAAATAAAAAGCAAAAAAACCCCCAAACCAAAAATCCACCAACAAAACAAAACAAAACAAAACAAAACAAAACCTCCACAAATAAAATAAATAAATAAATAAATAAATAACACTTGATAGAAGTGTTTGTCTGTAGTATTTAAGACATAGCGGAGGAAAAAAATAGGCATGTTTTGGGGGGCATGGGTTAGGTTATGTATGATGATACATGTTTTAATAATTCCATCAGTGTTTTTTCTAATCTTTCTTGCTTGTCACTGTTAAAAAGAACAACATATTTCTGTATTATTTCTCTGTATCTACTATTTGCCTTCCAAAAATATTTGTTTCCCACTTGGACTCCAAAGGCAGTGGCAAAAGTGTCACAAAGGAAGTGACAGCATTTAAAAGCATAAGGGCAGTACCTATTCTACTAACAATTTCAAAGCTCAACAGGAGTCACCAAGTAGTAAAGAAATTTAACCTGTAGCGCACAAGCGCATTTTACAAAGTACAGGGGGTTAGATTAAACCATGAACTCTCTGAAACAACAGAACTGTACCTCTGACTCTACTAGACACCAGGCTTTCATCCTCATTGCATCCTATGAAAGATCTATAAATAGAATCTGAGCCTGAATTTTCCCTCTCCTACTTGAATATAAATTAAAATAGTTTTGGCGTGGGGAGATGTAGTGCAACAGCACTGTCAATCCCCTAACTAAGACATGTGGTGTATTTTTACAAATATACCCTGGGACTTGACAATGACTGTCTTATCCACACGGCCCTCGCCCTTGCCATTGTCCTACCTGAACCTTGTGAGAACATTCCTCACAAGGAAGTGGCTATATGCGGGTTATGTAGATAATGTAGGAAATTTTAAGAATAGACAGGTCATCTGTATTTTCAGAGGTCTTCTTATCCCAGGCTTGACCTAGAGGAAGCACTAAAAAGCCCATGCCAGAAGCACTGCCGGGTTTTACAACAGTTGTCTAGCATCTGTGGAAGAGATGTATAAGGGCAATGGCATTTGAGCCCAGGATTTGTAATTTTGTACAGTACAGTTCAGAAAAATCTATTTGTACTGAGGAAGAGTAATTTTTGTGCCTCCCAGAATAATTTATAGCAGGTCCTAAGGTAGGGAACTTACAGTCCAACACTACAAGTATGAACAAAATTATGTTTTAAATTTGAACTCACCAATATTACAGATGTGTAGTAGTGTTGCATTTTAAGGCATCACAGTTTATGTTACTGTAGTGCTTCACAGCCAGCTGACTAGTACAGCAGTCATGTATGCCCTAGAAAAGTGAGGACAAAACAGCTATGAGATGAAAACCGTCAGTTATTTAATGCTCTGAGTACAAAGAAACTCATGCAAAATATTTCAAATTTAGTCACTTACTTACAGTGTATACCATGAAAATCCAAAAGTGTTATTTCAGTAAAAAGCCAAGATGTTTTATAGCTACTGCATATTTCTTGCCTGTGTCAATTGGACTTAATCCAGCCCCTCAAGATCTGAGTTACAAAAAATCATTAATTTTATGACAAATATGCTTGTCGGTATTATAAATTGGTGGTGAGATTTACCTACAACTTAATAAAAGTATTGGAGGTGTGACCCTGTGTTCTGATATTCTTTCTGCTACCTGCACAATGTAAATTGTGCCTTTTCAGTTGATTTGAGCAGTTGACAGAGTAAACCTTTATCTTGGTTTAACTGGAAGCTTTGAGCATGTACTCTAAAAGTATGAGAAAACAGACCTGTTTTTCACAGTCGTACCAATTCTAGCTATGGAATTTTTCACACTGTTACACACAGAAAGTCCTTTAAAGCTACGTCCAACTTCAGGACAATTTTAAGATAGGGGAGGCCTTCTCAAGACTGACTGCCCAGCTCACAATCCCTCAGGGTGGAGTGCCAAGGCAGCTCACACCACTCTAGTGACATTGGTCAGAGAGGAAGAAATGTTCAATTTTGTCCAAGTATTTTAATTTTTTTCCATATTCTTTATTGTTTCTGGAATCTGAAATCTACGTTGAGATCACAAAATTCAAAAACAAATAAATACTGTGGGAGTTTGCTATACTACACACAGATAAACACACACACATACAAACCTCCACACTTCTCTCCACCCTCCCATGTTAAAGTAGCTATCTTGCACATCAAAGGGTGAAGGATATTTTTGGTATATTCCAAAATCACTCAGGAATGAACAGGCTTATTTGTTCCAAATGATGAAAGTTCAAACTATTTCATTTATGCTAACAGTTCATTAGTGTAGCCACTCATGTGTGCTAATCCCACTTATTAAGCCTCCCTGTCTCCTATTAATAAAAATTTCTCTAAATAGGAGATATTTCAACGAGAGTATTCCTACTTTCATACATAATTATACTAGATGTGGGTATAGTATCTTGATAATAATCTTCCTTTTCACAAAGCCTTTAATTTATATAGAGTTTGGAGTTGCCACAAATGACACTAAGTGCTGCACAGCCTACGTTTGTCTGAAATACTGTTACTGAGCTGTCTGTACTGTGCTCATCTCCAAAAATCCCCATGTGAGCAGATTAGCAGTGGTATCTTCCCTGAGCAGAGAGAAACCTTTACAGCAAAAAAACACAGCAGTAAACTCCACAAAACCACTCATGCAACTTAATGGGTCTCAGGACCTTCAGGCAAAGTGTGGCAATGGAAAGAGACAGCGAATGTTGCAAAAGCAATGGAGAGGACCTGAGTGTCCTACCATTGCCTATGTGAGAGCTTCAGCTAGTACACAAAAAGCAGCCATTTCCTTCTTCAGGTGTCTCCAGAAGTGAGCTAATTGTCTGTACCTTGAGAGATGATTTAGACAGGACAGTTAAGCCTTGGCAGCCATGGTTGCCAGATTTGTTTGTAGGACCTACTGCAGCTGTGTTCACTTCTGCTCTAAGTAATTTCTTTCATCACATAAGTAGATAACTTTATGCTTCTCCGCTCCAAGCCCAAGAATAGGCTATTTCTTCCTCCTTTTCAATTAAAGTATCACATCTGTCCTTTTTCCCCAGCACATTTCTTTCATCTCGTTGACATCTCAGTTTCCACTTGCACACAGGGGTAGCCCCCCTTTCACACATAGCATTTACACAGTCAGGTCCCAAATTGCACAGTGCAGAAAGCCTGCCTGTCTCTCCATCCTCCTATTTCTGGCTAAATCAAACTATCTGCTTTCTCTCCCAGCTGTCTTACAAATGCCCAAATACTGTTCTGCCAAGCACCACAGCAGGATGAAAGATACTGCCTCATCTCCACCAGGGGAGAAGGAGGAGGCCAAATAGAAGCACATATGTCCCTAAGCACATGGAAGGATTGTGTCCTTGACTATGCATGGACAACAGTCAGCCCTGCAGGGAGGATAGGTACTTATCTGGAGAAAGAGGGAATGTCTGGCCATCCCTAACTTCCGAGAGGCACAGAACTTACCTCAGCCCATGAATCTTTCTCCAACAGCCAGACATCTGAAGGCAGTATGGAATGAAACTCAACACCCATACACTAGCACTCCTTTGGGGATTTAGCTCCTAAAAGTTCCTGGAAGATGACAAACCAGGAAGAAGATTCAGCTTGAAGATGATAACTGAGCACATGTACCCATGTATAGGCATCTGATGACACTCAAGATGTTTTATGAATGAATTTCATGCTTACAGCTCTAAGTCTCATCTAAGTCCTGAGGCCAAACTAACAGTACAGTGTGCAGGTCATTGAGGTTCTCAGATTCTGCAATAGCACTAAATGTCTATATTTAGGAACTTGAATTGAGCCCTCAGAGGTCTCCATGTATGTGAGTTTTCAAAGTTCTCACAGTCAAATTCCAATTGAGCCGTGAAATGGCATCCAGAGACATATTCAATATGTCCTGCAAAGCAGACACTGATATTTGGTAAGAACACACTGGTCAGTTTTCCTTGTCCTATAATGGGAGCACAGTCATATTGGAGGCCCTTACATTTACATATGCTTACTTGCAAACTATAACCTCCCCATCAAGACAATGTAAGACAGATTAACAGAACCTAGAATTCAGCATGGGCTTTTCAAGAATAACCACAAAACAAGGAATCTTACTGATTCTGGTAGGATGATATAATTTAATCTGGCGCTAAGGATTGACTCCAATTATTTGCCCAAATTATATTATTCAATATTTCAAAACAGTGAAAGATCACAATAGAAGTGATAATCCAGGAAATCACACGTGTCTTCACAAAATACTTCTGATTCATACTACCAACTGGGAATGTTTCAGTCAGCTTGATCAAAGAAAAAAATACCTATTGACTAAGTACCTACTCACATATGCAAGCGTGTTTATGCTCCTCATCAGCATTTTCCCAAGCATGTTCCCCCATCCTCCTCAATCCTCCCCTTTCTTCTCTGGTCTTCCTCTAGATAATCAACCAACCCTGTTATTTTTCCCCATTTGCCCCATACATACATATATATATATTCATATACATACATATATATGTATTCAAATCTGGCATTTTTATAGTTATCTAGGTAGTCTTGACCTTAAAAAAGTTTATTAATACTGTTACCTAGGCACTGCTGACATTAAGATTTCCTTTCTCAAAAGATGCCACCATTGTCCTCCAATTATTGTGAATTTTGGTCAGCCCTCAACACATGTAACTCATCCTTAACCAACTGTCCAACACAGCCAACGTTTGCAGTACTATTTCTAACTTTTGACAGCTTCTCACTCTGCTATTCATTATGTTCCACAAGAAAATGTCTCATGCCACATTCAATTAGGTGAACCTTAAGCCAGGGCTCTGTCATCTCCCTGCATACCTTACACTTGGCTGCTTAGCCTTCACTTAATTGGTCCATAACCCTTACCTTAATGATAAAAATTACTTAAGGATTTAGCTTTTCGTGCAATTTAGTCCCGTGGACATGTTTGCATTTTTTCCAGATGCATTTTAAAATAAGCAAATGACATTTGATAAAAGCATAACCTAATGGCACACCCTTTTATATTTTGATGGTCTGGTGATAAACACCACTGTTAACTTTTTTTATCCTGGCATATTTAAATACACCATAGTTTCTGTCATCAGCCAGGACCACACCTGTCATCAACAAGACCTCTAAAGGTCTCAGCTGTCTGTGAAGAATGAACCTGTAACAATGCAATCCAAAAGTGTCATTTTGCTCAGAGAAATCAACCATTCCTTCTCCAGTGGTTAGCAGGTCCCCACAAAAGAGAAAAAGAGAACTGGTACACAATACTTCCCCCAGGTAACCTGCAACCACTGACTAATCCTGAGTTCAGATTTACTAAGATTGATGGTACATGTGCATTTAGTAACCTTCTAAACTCTTGTTGGCCAGTCCTTGAACTCTCTTAAATACACTGAATCCAGAACACCATAGTCAAGGATTTTCACAGGCCTGAATCTAATCACTGAAAGAACTTTGGGTTTGGAATATTTTCAAACTTGGCTCATGCTGGATTCATTTGCTGCCAGCAGTTGTTCCTGTTGGACAAGTGAGCAATTCCCATCCATGCTCTCCATGACCTGATCTGGTTCTACAGACCTTAGTCATGGGATGTCTCTTCCCGATTGAAGAATGTCAAACTCTTTCTTTTCCCTCAGATGTATTCCTTCTTGTTTCCTGAACATAGAAGCCATCTCACCTCATCTTTGAGGTGTTCTTTGGAGAAGGTTGTTTTTCTTTGGAGAAGAAAATGTTGGTATTTGAAGGTGTGTGGTGAGGAAAAAAACCCCAAATAATAGAACCTAAGGAGTAATTTTCTTTCAGTCATAATTAGAAGCTCCAAGCAAGGAGAGAATTTATAGAGTGACATAAGTAATTATGTTCTCTGTTTTGTTCTCTATTACGAATGTTTTTGCCATTTTTTGACATCTACCAAGTACTGAGCAAGACTTTTCATACAACTGTCTATTACAACCCTGAATACCAAATAGTGATTGGCAAGAGTAATCTCAGATCTCAACATTTTCCTTTAAGATATAGAATTCTTTTCTATATATGTGTCACATATTTATTTGTATTTATTAAATTTTATATACTTCAGTTACCACAGCTGATAGGCAGCTCTGAAGTTTTAGTAGCAAACTAAGATGTCTATGTTTTCTGATAATATTTTGTTTAAATTTCAGAAGTTTCTCTTTCTAACAACAGAGCTTTTGAAATTTAAAAGCCTTTACAATGGAATGACTGACAGAAATGCTTTTAGAATTAAGAAGGAACATTGTTTAATTATTCCTTACCCTTCTTGGGAAAAAGGCATTTTGTTTCTTTGTACTAGAATCCAACATGTCTAACGCTGTTTATTTTTCCTGTCAATGAATGAGAAACATGTGATATCAAAAGAAGGAGGAGTTGTGAATTTATTTTGTGGATACCTTGAATACTGACAAATAGCTGCTATTTTTGATATGGGCTATAGCATATCAGCATGGTTTTGTTGTTGATACTGTGTACTTTTATCCCCAGTTGAATAATAGATTTCAAACATACTTATTTTAAACTACGTGAATAATGCCAGTCATAATATGCAAAGTCATTTCCATAATCTAAGTAGCTTCTTACTCTAGCTAAAATTCAAACATATATTGTAAATGTGCTATAAATTTGCTATAAGCAAAAAACAAATAAAAAGAAAAAAAAAAGCAGGAGAAAAATTATAAACATGCATTTAAGGAGAAAACCTCCCATGCTTCATTTTCTAGCAGTGAACTATTCTTACCATTCAATATTCATTATTTGAAAACTCCTCTGTGCAGCATCATCAACGTTTATTGAAGCATGATGATTATGATAAATTGTTCCAGGGAGTTCACATCTATTGTGCTTGTAGGTCAGCACTTACTGTAAGAAGAATGCCACCAAACTCACAAATAAAAGAGAAAAAAAAAAGACAAATGTGACATCAGCATAGCAAAAACTGTTTGATAAGATCTGAAAACGAGCCAACTTGCTTTTGGCTGGAATCAACTTAGTAGATTTCAGCTTAATGGCTTGTTCCAGGGAGATTTATTTATTTATTTAATTTTTATTTGTTATTAAATGGGCTATTGTTAAAGACTGCTGCATATGTAGGAATGGGATTTACTCTGCATGACCAACTGTTTGAGTCTATGCCTTTAATACATAGCTTAAGCATGCACGGAGTTTTTCATTTTGGATTGGTGTTTTTGGAAGTATACATTTTGGTTTTATTTGTCCAGATTTCCTGTCAGGATGTACTCTCTCTTTTAAAGAAGGCAGCAGAAAAAGAGCCTTTTAATCATCAACACCACTGAAAACAGTGCCTTATTCTGCAGTTACTGACTGCAAGAATTTTCTTCACTGGCACAAAAATGCCTCTTTACACTCTGTAATGAGGGCTCTACCAGCGGTAAGAGCAGGAGGGGTAGGGGACACGTGAAAACGTAGGCACAGCTCACTGTGTGAGTGACATGAAAGACAGTAGGTGCCTTATGTGTCTCAAAGTGAAGGGCCAAATGCAGTGCCTGGGCAGGCTGCAGAGGAGCTGGGAGAGGCTCTGCATGCTGCCACTGTCCTCAGCTGTAAGGCAGACCTGCTTCTACCTGGCCTTCCATACAAAGTTGAGCAAAAGTTAAACCTCCCAGGAGGTCACATTACCTTGTGTTTAGAGACTGGGGGGAATTGGATGTTAAATAATTCACTCCTGCCCACTCTTCATTTACCATTTCAGACGTTAGCCTTATCTGTCTCTGCAGGAAACTACTGTGTTGCTAACAGGTAACCAGGCAGTGGGATGATGTGATAGTGTGGTTAAAACTGTGCTTTGTCTTTCCAGTTTCACATTTAATAATCCAAGCAGAAATTAATAGGAATGTTAAATAGGAGTATGAAGCGTTATTTTTATTTCCTCCTTCCATTTCTTTGCTCTGTAGCAGGATGGATGATAACCAAATGCCCCTAGAGGCATATCCATTTGTCTAGAACACAGAAAGGATTTGCAACTGGAGTAAGAACATCTTACAGCGCGGTCATGGTTCTCACAGAGATGAAAATATAGTCAGAAACTCAGCTATTGGAGTATCTTTCTTCACAGAGAGGTTTTGTGTAGAAAAGATAGAACCAATCTTCAATAAATATGTCAGAAACACTTGTTCATAACAAGTGTTGAGTAGTAGCAGTGGGTGTCAAGTAGTAGTGAGTGCTACATAGCAGAGGTAAATTGTGATCAAAGAGCCAAAAACAAGTATGAAGGAAATGCAGACAAATTTGACTCAGTGCTCATGCATGTATGTATGTATGCATATATGTATGTGTGTGTGTATATGTTCATATATATGTGTATATATATATATAAAATGTTCAAAATTTCCCTTTCAGTCTATCATTGCTCACTTCTCACACTCTATAATCACTCTGCTCCAATACATAATGGGGTTATAAAGTCATTCTTCAGCAGACTTAACCAGGGGCAGCTGTAAAAATAATCATCTAGGCAGAGACCGGTTTTGCCAAAAAAGACAGAGTTGGTAGGGGAATGTGGAGTTTATTTCACAATCACCTGGTAAAGCTGGAAGAAACCAATATATAAGATTTCTAGCCCACAAACCTTTCATTAGATCACTTGCTTTGCCGGAAGATGTGGTGTTGAAGCCTTTTCCATGGCTAGGCCAGACAGATAGCTGTCTAAAAAACAGTTTTAGTGCATCTAACAGTTCAGCTTTTTTCAACTGGTTCTTACAGGGAAGTAAAATAATAAAACCAGAGTATGTGAATAGACTTTGTCTCTCACACAATCCTTCCCAGAGTTTGATGGCACCTGGCTGCTATCAAACTGTCAAATTTTGATCTTTTTCTGAGACAAAATATATACATGTACTGCCATTTTGTTTAGCTTTGAAAATAAATTGGGTTACATCTTCTCTTTTAAGAAAGGGATAAAAAAGGGCTCTAAAGTCATCATTTATCTTGTCTTTTTGTGTTCTTGGAGGCAGATGAATTGGGAAAGTAATGCCTCAGACCAATTTTAAAAAATGAAAGTAACACTAGATAGAGTGCAAAAATTGGGATTCATTTAAAATATGAAAAAAAAAATCTTTATCTGTGAACAGGTTTTGAATAATCTTGAAATTCTAACATGCCAAACAAAATTGAAGTAGACAAAAACAGTCAGTTTACTTTCATTTTTTATCTTAATATTGCCAAAACAAAAGTTTGAGATCCTAAGCTAATACTTCTTCATGTAAAGGGGCATTCAATATTAAACATCCATGGCAGTAAGTAAATGCTCTGAAGAAAACTAGTATTTTAACCTGACAGATCTGACACATTTGATTTCAGCATGACTCCTAATTAATTTGAGTTTTTGTTTGGTTTTGTATCATGTATCTGAATGATACTCCTAACGATGGTAGTGGCAGAACTTGCTAGGACAACACATGTTTTGAACACACCTTTTAAATATTTTGTATTTACATGTGGGTTTCTCCAGCATATTAGAAATTAGAGGTGGAAGTCCACCAGATTCTTTGTTAACCTACTATACATACATATCAAGACATACTGGTGTTATAGTGCAACACCAGTAGAGAGTGAGGGTGAGAGAGAAGAGAAGAGAAGAGAAGAGAAGAGAAGAGAAGAGAAGAGAAGAGAAGAGAAGAGAAGAGAAGAGAAGAGAAGAGAAGAGAAGAGAAGAGAAGAGAAGAGAAGAGGAGAAGCATGTAAACCCAAAAAATGATTTGACATATATCAAAGACATTACTGAAAATGAAAACAAGAAAAGATAAATGCTACAGGAAATCAACATTATCGATTAAACAGAGAAGAGCTTCTCATCAAGATCTGCTAATGTTTCACATAGTACAAGTAGAAATATTGTGTGCTAAATAAAGCTTTATGAAAATCCACAACATATCTACTACACAGTATAGTAAAGAAAGTAAGTCATATTTTCATTGCAAAGTCATCAATAAGAACAGTAAGTCTTAAAGAAACAGAAATCTGTAATGTTAGCTGCAAGTCCATTTCATATCTGCTTGCTCCTGTGACATGTTCTGAGTTATTTATGCTTCATAAAAGAAAGAGAAGAAGCAGTAATAGAAATTATGTTTTGAGCTAGTTAATTATTCTCTTTACACGTTTGTTTATTTCCAAATTAATTTCTGTGAATTTGGCTTGTCACAGTACATGCTAAAATATCATGAACTGACAGCTGAACACAAATACGAAGTGTCACCCTATCACAGCCAAGTGCTTCCTACACCATAGTTTTCTCCACAGGTGTTCCTTATTTCAAGAACCAGAAGGGAATTGTAGTATTTAGCCTCTGTCCTGTGTATTTTCTAAACCACTCACACCTATTCAAAGCAGCTGTAAAATATTATCACAACAGGATATTATAATTTAATTGTTATTCTGACCAGCTATGCACACACACTGAAAGGCCAGAGAAGAACCTTCTAATTCATCCTAATTATCTCTGTATTATAGGTTATAAAACTGCAGATGAGTTGCTTAGTGTAGGCAGCTGGGGTCATGTTTTATGGAGACTATATTTTGATGTAAAGGTTTGAAATTATGGAGAGTCTAACACATTCACTGGTGACCTGTCTTAAATGTTTATCATTCACCTTGTAAAATGCTACAGTGTATTACCACCAGGGAAACCATAAGCATAACAACCATGTCAGTCCAAATTCTTCCTGCGTAGTAATTTACTGTGAAAAACTAGGAAATAGTAGTGCCCTCTGTGAATGCTGTACTTAACCTTCACTGTGGATGTGTTCATGATGGGTAACTTACGGCACAAATAAAAAGAAACCCTGTTAGAAAGGAAGACACTGACCTATCTAAAGCTTTTCCAGCACGTACCTGGGCAATTAATCATGTTAGCAGCTGTTAAGAGAAGGTCCTTTAGTCTTGTTAGACAGTCACAAACCAGGGAACAGCTGGCCACAGCTGAGCACCTGGAGATTAAAAGTCACCAAACTGCTCAAAAGTTGCTTAAGACATGGATGGAGGAGGAACGTGGGAGTTGCTGCAAGCTGGTGCATACTTAGAAGCAGCACAACTGAGTTACATCTATCTATCAACTTGACAGAAAAGCCAAGCACAAGTATAGCCTGTGAGGCAGCCATTACTGCAGGCTCTGACTTTATATTGTACATTGCTGTACATTACAACCATACCTCAGTATAATACAATAATAACTATACATACTTCTATGCAATATTGTATCATTCTTACTCCTACTAAGAAACTAAGACAATTGCAAAATGGTGTTGGAGCTGGAGTTTATCTCAAATATATTAACTATTTGTATTAGTATCTTGTCTTCTGTATGTGAATCAGTGTGTTTGTGCATGCTTGTCTGTGTATGGGTTTGGAAATCACAATAACTTTTTCCTGGCATTTAGGTTCATTAAATAACATGAAAATCAGGTGATTAAAATCTTTAACATTTTCCCTTAGGACAATCCTAAAATTGTTTTTTATTGGTGGAGCTCAGCACATGAAGCATGTTCCTTCTCATACCAAAAGTCCATTTAACAAGAACTGTCAGTCAAGTTATTTTCTCCTAATGAACCAACCTCTGTTGTATTTACACTGTAGTAACCTAAAAGATGCTGACCTTGCATGAGAAGACACGTCTGCAGTCTGCTTTACAATTGACTGCTTGAGCATCTTGGCACTTTCTCCTTTAACTTTTGTTCACTCTTAAATTTCCACTTTGCCTAATGTCAGGATAGCTCATGACATCCCAAAAAGCCAGGTAGAGCAGGTGGAAATTGAAATGAGAAACATGCAAGACGGTATTTTAGTTTTCTTTGAAGGACAAGCTGGCAAACGCAGCTCCGGTGCCTGAGGACTGTGAGGCTGGTTAGAGTAGGGTACCTATAAAGCACCAAGTGTTTTTACACTTAAGTTGCCCACTATTAAAAGTCGCATCACATCCGTGCAGAATAGACCGTTTCCCTCGGATGCAAACAGTATCACAAAGACAGGAAGCATTCACACGGCTCCTGGGCTGCACTTCGGCGAGCCTGGGATGAAGCCGAGGACCGTGTGTACCATCTAACGCTCCCAAAATCTCGTGTTTGTCAGGCGTGTTTACAGCCCCCACTTGTCTTTTCCCATGAGGGCTCAACTCGGCGCGGGAAGGCCGTGGGAAGGCAGGCTCAACCCAGAGGGCAGGGTGCCCATCCCCGCCGGGTCGGGGTGTGTGCAGGGCAAGGGGGGCTCAGCCGGGGCCCCGCACCAGGCCCACGCATGCTGCTCCGCATCGCCCTGGCCCCGTGTCAGGCCCGCACTTCCCCCGATAGGCGTTGTTTGCCTTCGTTTTTCACTTCTGGCTTGAGTGGGATCTACTTTCTTTTTTTCTGGTCTTGTTTTGACTTCCCGCAAAAACGGTGGCAGTGCCTGCGCCCTGACCCACTTCTCTGTCGGATAATGATATTCCGCGGCTCCAGCCCCTTCCCCCGCTGCCACTCCAATTCCCAGGGAACACGCAAGCCCTCCGGTTCCCGGAGCAGGCAGCAGCCGGCAAATAGTACTGTCTTAGAGGCGGCTCCTCTCCCAGTGCCGCCGGTGCCCCGCGCCCGTTCCCACGGCTGCCCACCGCGGTGCGCCCGCAGCCGGCCCCGACCCACGGCGGGCCCGACCCGGGCCGATTGCTGCCAAACAGGCACCCGCCCTCGCTGGGCTCCGCGTGCCCCAGGCTGCACTGACCGGCCGCGCACCTCGCTGCCCTCGGAGACATCAAGAACCCCAGAGTCATCTCCCCGTCTCCGCCTCGAAATAAACTTTTCTTCCCACGGCAAGAGGAGGCCGGAGGTGTCTGGGGGGCTGCTCCCGCGCGGGGCCGCTCTACCCCCGCCAGCGCCGGAGCTGCTTCCCAGTCTTCAACCCCGGGGCCGCGTTAACCCCTCTCGGTCCCCAGGCCCCCGTTCCCTCCCTCCTGCTTTTTAGGAGGGGCGGGGGGATTCTGTTCGTCCCTCCCGAGGGTACGCGCCACCGCACTCGCCGCGTACAACACCCCCGCACACCCGCACACGCATCCGCTACCCCCGCAACCCCCATCCACGCACACACGCAGCCACTCTCACACGCACAAACAAACACAAACACACACACTCTCACACACACACACTCACACACACGCACTCTCACAGGCGCGCACACGTGCGCGCCCGCCCAGCGGAGCGCGGTCTCCGCCCCCCCACGCACACATACACGGCACACACAGACACACTCGGCAAACAGACACACTCGCGACAGATACATCAAGCGGACACCCACGCACAGACACGCACCCGCCCGGGCACACCGCACACACCGCGCTCCCCCGCAGCCACTTGCAGCCCCTGCCATGCGCTGAGCGGAACCGCGGCCCCGCCACCTCCCAGCGCCGCTGATCCCGCCCGCCCGCGGCGTGGGGGCGGCCGCCGGGCGCGGTCGCGGCGCGGAGCCGGATCCCCGCGGGGGAGAGGTGCAGCAGCCCGCGGAGGCCGGCGGGCGGGCAGGAGGCTGAGATAGCCGGACAGGCAGGCAGGCAGTCGGAAGGAGGCGAGGGACGATTTGGACATGCTCATTCTCGGGCGCTTGGTTGCCTGCATCCAGCTCATCTGTATCCTCAGAGTGGGTGAGTGATCTCTGCATGAATTCATCTTCGGGCTTCGGAACAACTTTTCTCTCCGGGCTCCAGTGGGTTTTGGTCTCTCAGATCCCTTTTCCTTAGATATGCAGGCGCAGTCCGTGCCTGTTCCACACAGCGAAAACACGCTGTCAATACCACGGGTGGGAGCGTTTCTCCTACCCCTTTTACCTCAGCCGCCGGCTCCGAGGATGCGCGGTACCCCACGCCATCGCCAGCACTGGCGGGCTGCTCCGAGCGAAGCTCGCCAGCCCACCTTGCCTCTGCTCCCCCAGCGTGCCCCGCCGACTCCCAGGGGTCCGGCCTCACTGGGCTGCCGGCTCCCGCTGGGGAGGGACTGGGTGTGCGCCGGTGACTGGGGGAGAGTGAAAATCCATGCCCAGCAATGCTGATACCGAGCTTCTCTGGGGACGTGGGATGTGAGATGTTACTTGAAGGTCTCGCATGAACTGTTCCGAAGAGAAGGGGATGGTGCAAAATTTCACTTCAAAAAAGGACTCGTTCTCCATGAACGAGTAACGTCAGTGCTTGCCCTAAACCATGCAAAATACGAGTCGTTCATTCACGTGGGCCCCGCATACAGCATATGGATTCATATATAGATGTTAGTAGGACTGCTTACATAACCAAATTCATTTGCAGCTCATGCAGACCTGTGCAACTGGAGTGCATCCTAAAATTCAAGCTGTTCCCTGTTACATGATAGAATGGTTATTAAAACCAGGATGAGTCACTTGATGCTGTTAGAAGAGCTCTCTTCAGTACTTTGCCAAATATACACTAGCAGCTTATGTGGTAGCGTTTGTATCCTGTTGTATGATCGTTTTGAATTTATAAGCTGTTATCAAACAGATCACTAGAAAATACCGGTTGGCTACTTATATTTCAGTATGAGGAACTTGGGAGCTTCACCTCCTTGTGTACAAAACCAGTCTTACAATAGGTCTGCGGTGACAAAGTAGTCACTAACCTACATTTGTCACCCAATAGATGGTGCTGCTTCTGAAATCATACAGCTCTATAAACAAAGGTCGTGGTTAGGTTTCACTCTCAGTGAAAGCAATTTTGTACCAAGTTCTGCTAGTTAGAAAAAACTACTTTTTTTTAATGGGAAAAATATTTTTTGCCTCTTTTCAGGAAATACTGTGGAATGATTCAACTATAAACGTGATGAATGTAACTGACCTTCAGTTAAAATGTATCATCTTTGTAAGGGCATTAATAATATTTTAATGTCACTTTTAAACTAACCTATTCCTACAAACAGGATGCTTACTCCAATTCTCTTACTTCCAATAATTCTTTAATACTATGGCAAAGAATGGCCTGTTAAAAAACTTTTGTTAAGTTTTAATAATGTCTTTCTTACATTGCCAACCTGTTTCCTAAAATCAGATGTATTCCATGTCTGTTTAAAGGAAAAAAAAATTAGCAGGCGCTTTTACATGTGTGTGGAGGTATATGAAAATATTTGAGAACAGATCAAGTATATGATGATATGGTCATAATATAATACAACTCAAATTTTGGAAAGAACTTTTCTATTCAGGTGATCCTATCACGCTGGCAGCAATGCAAGACATAAATGTAACATTTGTAACTTTCTATTTGTTTGTTTTAAATAATTTCATCTAGCATCTTATTAGAAATAAGCTGGGTTTATGTAATGTTATGTTTAGGTACTCCCTGTGCATATGTATGTTATATTCATGAATTTACAAGATCTGACAGGATGGAAAAAGGTTTTCTACTCAGGCATAAGATGTAAGTGCAGCTACTTTTTATTTTCCTAGACTGATACACTATTGTTTTCAAACCTGACCTGGAGTGGACCCCCTTTCTAGATGTGATTTGGTCTCAGTGATGCATCATTCTGAAGACTCATGAGCTAGACTTCTCAGTATGTTCAAGAGTATGATTGTTTCCAAGAATGAATACCCTGTACAGGCTTTTAGGTTGATTTAATCAGATTTCATTTGAATATATTCCTGTTTGATTTTAATATGTTCCTCCATAACAAATATGCTATAATCTGATAGCATTAGTTAATAGAAACAAATATTTAGAATCCTGATATAATATTCTTCTGTGTTTTTTGGTTTTTTTTTTTGCTTGAGTTTTTTTTTCATAAAATATAAAATAAATTGTGCATTCCACCAATGTATGGTTCCAAGGGTTTGATGAGAGAGAAGAACTGGATGGGACTGTCTGTCTCTTACCATTAAATATTTCTGGTGCAGAAGAAACCAGACCCAGGGCTCTCTTGAATGGATTGTTGGAGAGTATGGAATTCTGCCTTTGCATTGTGGAGCCTATGCTTATTACTGTGAGGCTAGACAACATGTAGATCCCAGCTTCATTTGCTTGTTTCAAAAAATGTTGTTGAGTCCTTAGCTGATCTGGTACAGAGCTTTATACGTGGTCCTTCCTGGGGGAATCTGATTGGGAGATTTGCTGCTGACATTGGGAGATTCATAAGGGAAATCTGTCTATTATGTGTTCGAAAAAGACAAGGCAGCCAAGTCAGCCTCACTGAAGAATAAACTGTTAGAGCAGATGGAGGCATAAAGTTCTTCTAGGAATGACAAGGCAGTGACAGCTCATTCTTTGCTTTACTGAAGAAATGCTTGGGAGCTTAATTCTAATATCCATGCTGAGATATGAACAGAACCTTCCTTCACAGTCTGACTGAAGCCAAGGAACTTGATTACATCAAGTACTGATGTAATTACGGAGCAGGGTATTATCTGAGTATTCTCAGCGAGTGCCACTCAGTGAAGTTCAATGAAACCTGTGGAGTGAGATGCTATTCAGTCACAAGTGAGAGCTCATAAGAAATCCTATGCAATTGTTTGTGAACCCTACTGTATGGATAGAGATTTCCTATTAAATTCTTTCTTTTACTGAGATTAAAGGGGAAAAAAACCCCAACCCATCATGGACAATTCACTTTTTTTTTTACATTTTTATTTTAAATGAGAAATTTATGAATATGTAATATTCATAAATAGGAATATATGCCTTCATAGATCTCAGACTGAAGATACTCTTCAGATACTCTTCAGGGCAGAAAAACTGCCCTAGCTTACTGATGTGTTCCATATAACCTGAAAGTCAATGTGGTGTGCCCTATTTGTGCCTTTTGTCACATTGTTCCTAAGGAAATAGTATCTAGAGCTTTTTCAATAAGTAGACTATTTATGAATCTGTGTAAACAAGAAAATGTTCATAGAAAAAGGAACATATTTTTACAAATTAAACTATAATTGGGGTTAAATTTCAGTCAAAGAAGTGTAAACATTTAGGCAAGAGTTAAAAATACTCCATGCTCTCACTAGCAAAATATATGGGTAGTTTCCACAAATACAGTAAAAAGTGTTTCTAGAATTTGCTAATCTGCATCCTATTGCTGTCACTGTCTGGCCTCAGCTGGTGTTTTGCCTTTCAAAAAGCAACTCATTAATCTATGAATTGCTTAATTAGTTGTGTCTCAGTTTAATTTCTCACTATCTAGAAAAGATTTCTCATTTTTTAGTTTGTTTCTGTCATCCATGACTTTATTTGCACAAAGGTGGTAATAGTTCCCTAAATACTCTTATTTTTCTTATGCGACTGACATCGGGACAGTATTTCCGAGCTGTCAGGCATGCATCTCACTATCAACATGAAAGCAACTTCTCTGCATTCTTTACTGGACGGTCATAACTAAAAATTATGACAATCTAAAGTGGAGCACCCTTTTGGCTTCCTAAATCAAATCATACATTTTCCTGTCCACGTGTTTAGACTCAGTTAGACTTTAACTTAGACTGTTAAAGGGCTATGGGATCAGATCCTTCTTTTTTGCACTGACCTAATATTTTGACAGCATTTTTGTAAGCCAGTTATTTGACACACTTCAAACTTAATTATTACACAGTAATATTAATGTATACTACTTCTAATGCTTTAGCACATTTTATTCTTAAGATTATATGTTCCTCTGGATGATGATACATAGCTCCTATGGAGAAATGTAATCCTGCTGTATCTTAAACATAAGAGCTAAAACAAAAAATAAGAATTTTAGAACTGATTTTAACCATCTATATTATAGTTAAATATTTGGTTATTTAGTAAATATGGTTATATTCTACTTTAACCATCTATATTATGGCCATATATATGTTTTGCCTTTTTGTACCATAGAGATTTATATATATTAAAATCTAAATATACAATATGCATTTATTTTAGGTTCAAATATTGGCAGGCATGAAAAGTGATGAAATGAATGGCATTTAAAAATTAATGTCAGTGTAGCCAAATATTTATTCAGCACACTAGTTGTCTGTGGGACATATCTAAAATAGTTATGTAGTTTTCAACATTGAATCAATACAACTTATAAGGAGAGTTTTCTCAATTGCATTTGGCCTTACTTCATCTCTGAATTTAACCTTCTATCTGGATTCCTGGAGAGAAACTAAATGATATATCAAAAATAAGATGGTAATTTGAAAATATTATCATTACAATCTGCATTGTAAATTAGGATGCTAATTTATGAAAATAGGCACTTGCCCATTTCTTAAGGAAGGCTATTTCCTAGATTTTCACTGCTCATCATTTAAGTGGCCACTTCCCACTATGAGATCTCTAATTAGGAATTTAAGGGTGAACAGATTCTGTTCCCTGACAATTTCAATTCCTCTTCAAATGTGCTGTGCTTCTCAGTATTCCCCGTAGGGCCTGGAAGTCTGTGGCAGTTCCGGAGCCCCTAGCTCCCATTTAACAGCTCCGTTCTCACAGCTTCTTGCACCATTTATGTGGCTTTCCTGTACAAGACATCCTTTGGCTATTCAATAAGCTTCTTTTCCCATAAAGACAAAAGTTACCTTTTTGAATACATGTCAAGCCTTCTGTATTAGAAAGATGAATCTACAGGAAGAAAAGGACTTACAGTATTAAATAAACAAGATCCACTAAATGAAAGATAGCAAATATTTCAAAGAGGCTAGGACTATAAATGAATCTTGGCTCCTGCAGGTTGTTGAGGAACTGTTGGTGACAGAATACTTTTGTAGGAAGGTGTGGTGCAGGTTGCTTGTTGAATACAAATTACTGATGTTCGTCCATTCAGTCTTGAGGCTCAACTGGAAATAACTGGAAATTTTAGAAACAAGGTGATGGTTTATTTCTGGTAATTATGGTTCATCTGATAGAGGTGAAATAATAGACTTTTTAAGTAAAGCAGACACTGTGTAAAAGTGTCAGATTATTCTACATGAGGCATGCCTCTCGAAACCTCCTATTGCCTTCTACATCTTGTCCATACTTGACTTTGGTTTTCTTTCATCCACCGGAAGTAGCTATATTTCACCCTACAAATCAGCATTTTTCATTACTATTTGAAGACCACAGGAGCTATTGTTTGAGTTAGTTAGTTTCAGAAATCATTATTGCTATGAAAGTTGCAAGGATGATGAAAGTACTATTCTATATCTGATGAGGAACGCTCAGCAGTGGAAGTAGGATGCCTGTGGAACTTCGGTGTCTAAAGCCAAAATTTTAATCAAAAGGTTCCCTGACTCATCTCATACCTTGATGGCTTCCAGGGAAGTTTTCAGGCAGCTATAGTTCCTCTCCTGCATGTGCCTTACCTGACCATATTGTGTGTATCTAAGTGCCTCTTTGACTACAAAGTTTCATTGGATCTAAATGCAAATATCCTTTCAGATTACTTTCCTGAACGTGAAGTCCATAAGGCTTCCCTAAATATATGCTGACAGGTGTCTTGGTCTGGTTGCTGCTACTTCTCTTCAAGATAATGGACAAGCTGATGGCTGTGCCACCTTCTCATGTTGTAGCCCAGTCACTGAAGCCTTTTACCCAGACAGTCTAGAGAGAAGGCCCGATCTGAGATAAAGGGATTTGAACCTACATCTTCTGTCTCCAAACATTAGATTTTGTCAAATAAGAAGACTTTTCGTACTTCTTGTGTAATATGAAGCAATTTAGTTTATTCTTTTGAATTTAAAAAATTAAATAAATTAAGAAGATTCTGGGTAAAGTCTTGAAAGAAGAGTGCTAAGCAGTTGGAAATTACATCTATTTAAGGAATTTTTGGAGCCGGAAATGGAACCTGGGAGAGTTTGCGAGAAAATTTCTATCCTCTAAGCCTGCCTTTTTCTCACTATTCCTTAAGCATCCATTTCAGGCTTCTGAAGCAAGGATTCTGAATTAGTACAATGCTACAGCAAGATAGGAAATATGAATTCTTATGCCTGCTCCTACTCAGTATTTCATTGTCTACTTGCTGGACACAATGCATAAATCACTACCCCGCCTTTTCTCTGGTTGTGCTCTAAAAAAGATCAGATTTTGCTTGTCTCTTTAATAGTTTGAGATACTTATTTAAAGAAGCGAACTCTAGGCTGCACTTCTGAAAGACTAACCTCTCAAAGCTTCGCATGCAAAGCTCAAATATTTTTCCACCAACTCATCATTTTACATCAACTGTCTGGTCAGCTGAGTACCATTTGGGCAAGCCAGTCACTTTTGCTGCTTAGATCACCTAAAGACAGTGGAGCAGCCCAACTTCAAGGCCCTGGAAACTACTGCTATTGCCTGGCAGGTGGGTAATTCTCCTAAAGCCATCTTGCACTTAAATTTTTCTCTAAGTCAAGGCTTAGAAAAATATATTGAATACATCTTTTGCACCACAGTTCCAGATTCAGCAGCTAAAAAATAGGCTAGATGTGGTCTGGCTACTTGCCATATCAAAAGCATTATTTCCTTGTCTAGATTTTTACAGCATCCGGTTAGACATACAAGGTGACGTGTTTGGGGTTTTTTACTATCCTTTCTGTTTCACTATACTTATATTTTCTATATGAAGCTAGTAAGACTTCTCACCTGACAAGCGAGAGATTTCTTTAGGAGTTTTTGGGAGCACTATATCCATTAGCAATTTGGTTGGGAATTGTCATCCTCATTGCCAAAATCTTCTGCTAAATATTGGATTACCTGAAGGCTGAAATATAAAGCAGGTAATATTTGAAAAGTTATCCATCTTCACTGCCTCATCTATCTGTTTGCTGAGATAGGATAAGAGTAAAACAGGGAAGAGGTGGTTAAACAGTGACATTGAAAGGGCAAGATAAGAGACGTCCAGAGTACTTTTACTGTGTTAAAATCATGTTACAAAAAATTGGTCTTCAAAATCCTATAAATAAAGGATGTTGCATAAAAATAAATCACATCAAATGTATCTTAGTGAAAGACATGGTTTTTAAAAATCTGTAACAGAATGTGACAAAGAATTCCTGACTCATTTAAAATTTTCTTGGAAGTCATGATAAGTTCTTTAATTACAACAGATTTTTTTAAAAAAATAAACTATCCAGACCAAATGAAATATTTTCCTAAAGAAAATGGAAGGTTTTATTGAATTCATTGAGATTTAGACTGGTTTTTATAATAATTCTTCAGAATACATTTTTTCCAAAAAGAATGTAATTTTTCAAAACTGTCAAATCCTTAAAAAAAACAAATTTGTAATGTTCTGCAGGGGCAGCATATACCGACAAAACTGAAAGCTTTTTGAAAGCTAAAGCAAATATTCTGAGGAAAAATTAAGCCTTTAAAATCAGCATTTAAAAAAAGACTTGATTCTTCAATTGCTTTATATGCTGAACTCCATGATTTCAGGAGAAGTTCCCAAAAAGAAAATCATCTGCTTGTTGCGACTAAATAGCTAATGATCAGAGTAACAGATGGCTTTATAAAAGGGACCTAATATTACTCCAGGAAATTTTTCTTTTGGTTCCATCCCCAAACTGACCAACTGCATTTGATCTCTTTCTAGCCATTTAGTTTCAAGTGTGTGCCAGATATTTCTGTCAGTACCTTTTCTAAGTCTTATTCTGATAGGCATGTCTAAGTCTGACAACTAACAATTTTGTCAGGATGGGACTTCCTGGGAGGCCCAGGAGTCTTCTTCCAGCTTCTTGGAGCACTCCAAGTCATGTGTCTGTGATATGTCATTCCAAATGGTGCTCTCACCACACAACCCATCCACCTGTCACTTGCACAGAGTTTGGGGAGAATCTTGTGTGATCTGTGCCTACCTCTTTCTTTATATCTTTGAGCTTTGGTCATTACCTTTGCATTTCATGCATCCTGCAACGTTGCAGAAAAACTGACTAACACACTTTCAGTTTTTGTTAAAAAAAAAAAAAAAGGCAAAGAGAAAAATTTCCAGAAAATCTATGTAAGTTTTAGGATAGCACTAACACAAACCCAAATGATTATAAACTGGCAATGTGCAATTTATACTGAGAATTTGAAGAAGGTTCCTAATCATGGGAGTGGGCACAAAGGGGCGTGGCAGGTGTCTGAGGGTGTTTCCCTGGCAGTTGGCGCAGGCAGGGCAAGCAGGCAGGGTTGCAGGTTTCCTCCTGCTAGTGGTGTTTTTAGTTTGTTGTTTGTTGTGTTTTTATTGATTGGTTGGTTTTGGGTTTTTTTGTTAGTAATGGTTTTTATGCAATCAAAAACTGCAGTTAGTACATGTGTATGTAACCAAATAGAACCCTCCAAAAAGGATGCATTTATCCATACCCCTTCTTGTGGGGAGCGTTTGAGCTTATGAGTGGTACCTGGGGGCATTGCAGAAGAATCCTGCCTGCAGTGTGAACAGGTGAATGATCTCCTTTCGCTGGTGGCTGAGCTTAGGGAGGAATTTGAAAGACTAAGGAGTATTAGGGAAAGTGAAAGGGAAGGATTGGTGGAGTTCTGCCCTTCCATCCCTGAGGGAGGCCCACCAGGAGTCAGAGGACTCCTATGTCTCCCACTGTCAGGCAATAGGGGGACACCTGGTGGATGAAGGGGAAGGGAAATGGGTCTCTACTTGGAGAGGTAATAAAAATTCCTCCCGACCCCCATCACCTAGCCAGGCACTGCTTCAGAATAGGTATGAGGCCCTGTACCTAGAGGGCCAGCCAGATGGTGTAGAAGAAAATGATCTGGGCCCAATAACGCTTCACCTGTCAGATTGATCACCACCTCTAACATTAAAAAGAAAAGAAGGGTAGTCGTGGTGGGTGGCTCCCTTCTGAGGGGAACATTCTGTATGTGGAATGGACCCATCTCACAGGGAGGTCTGCTGCCTCCCTGGGGCCTGGGTATGGGATATCACTGAGAAACTTCCTGGGCTGATTCAGCCTTCTAATTATTACCCACTGCTGATACTCCAGGCTGGCAGTGATGAGATTGAAAAGAGGAGTGTCAGGGCAATTAAAAGGGGCTTCAGGGCACTGGGTCAAGTCGTTGATAGGGCAGGAGCTCAGGTAGTGTTCTGCTCAGTCCCTTAAGTGACATAGAAAAATGATGAAAGGAATAGGAGAGTCCGCATTATCAACAAGTGGCTCAAGGGTTGGTGTGATCAGCAGACTTTTGGGTTCTTTGATCATGGGGCAACTTTTTCTGCATCTGGCCTGCTGGAACTGGATGGGCTCCATCCCTTTGTTAAGGGCAAAAGGATTTTAACTCATGAACTAACAGAACTTGGAGGATTTGAAACTAGGTTTGAAGGGGGAAGGGGATGCAGCTGTGCTCTCTGGAAGCAAGCCCAAGGATGGTAAGCCTGAATTAGGGGTGAAATCAGTTGCCCAGCTGAGGTGCATATGTACCAATGCATGCAGTATGAGTAATAAAAAAGAAAACCTGGAAGCCACGGTGTAACAGCAGAGCTATGATGTAATCACCATCAAGAAACATGGTGGGATGACTCACACAGCTGGAGCACTGCACTGGATAGCTACAAGCTCTTCAGAAGAGACAGGAAAGGGAGAAGAAGTGGAGGGGTAGCCCTTTATATTAGGGAGGCTTTTGATGATATGGGCATTGAAACTAATGATGATGGAGTTGAATGTCTACAGTAAGAATTAAGGGCAAGGCTAACAAGGCTGACATCCTACTGGGAGTCTGTTATCATCCACCCAACCAGGGAGAAGAGGTGGGCATTATAAGGAACTGGAGAATGTTTTAGGATCACCAGCCCCTGTTCTTGTTGGTGGCTTTAACCTACCAGACATCTGCTGGGAACTTAATACAGCAGAAATGAGGCAGTCCAGGAAGTTCTTGGACTGTGTGAAGGACAACTTTTTGTCGCAGCTGGTGGGTGAGCCCAGCTTACCCTCACCACCTCAGGGGTGGGACTATGTTAGACCTGTTGTTTGCAAATAGAGATGGGCTAGTGGGAGATGTGGTGGTTGGAGGCCCCTTGGGGCATAGTGATCATGAAATTATAGAGTTCTCTATATTTGGTGAAATCAGGAGGAACATCAATAAGACATTGGACTTCCAGAGGGCAGACTTTGGCCTATTTAGGAGACTTATTCAGAGAATTCCTTGGGAAGCAGCCCTTAAAAACAAAGAAGTCCAGGAAAGGTGAGAGTGCTTCAAAACAGAGATCTTAAGGGCACAAGAGCAGACTGTCCCCATGTGCCGAAAGGCAAGTCAACAAGGTGAACATCCAGCCTGAATGGGCAATGAGGTTTTGAAGGAATTTAGGAATAAAAAGAGGATGTATCATCTTTGGAAGGAGGGTCGAGTCTCTCAGAAAGTATTTAAGGGAGTAGCTAGGGCATGTAGGAAAAAAATTAGGGAGGCCAAAGGTCAGTTCGAACTTAATTTGGCAACTTTTGTAAAGGATAATAGAAAATATCTTTACAAATATATTAATGACAAAATGAAGGGTGAGACCAACCTTTGTTCTCTACTGTAAGCAGGAGGAAACTTAATAACTGCAGATAAGGAGAAGGCAGAAGTGGTTAACACCTTCTTTGCCTCAGTCTTTAGTGGGAAGATAGTTTGTAGATGGTGTCAGGGAGCAAGATGGTCCCCCTGTTATCCAGAAGGAGGCAGTCAGAGAATTGCTGAGCCGCTTGGATATTCACAAATCTATAGGACCAGATGGGATCCACCCCAGGGTGATGAGGGAGCTGGCAGATGAGCTTGTGAAGCCACTCTCCATCTTTTACCAACAGTCCTGGCTCACTGGGGAGGTTCCAGATGACTGGCCAATGTGACACCCATTTATAAAATGGTTGGGAAGGAGGATTCTAGTAGGATAGGCCAATTAGCCTGACCTCAGTATCCAGTAAGGTAATGGAACAGTTTATACTGAGTGTCACCACACAGCCGTTACAGGATGGCCAGGGTATCAGACCCAGCCAGCATGGGTTTAGGAGGGGTAGTTTATGTTTGACTAACCTGATCTCATTTTATGACCAGGTGACCCACCTGGTGGATGCTGGAGAGGCTGTGGATGTTGTCTATTTGGACTTCAGCAAGGCCTTTGACACTGTCTCCCACAGCACACTCCTGGAAAAGCTGGCAGCCCATGGCTTGGACAGGAGCACTCTTTGCTGGGTTAGGAACTGGCTGGATGGCTGGGCCCAGAGAGTGGTGGTGAACAGTGCTGCATCCAGCTGAGAATCAGTCACCAGTGGTGTCCCTCAGGGGTCTGTGCTGGGGCCAGTCCTGTTCAATATTTTTATTGATGATGTGGATGAAGGTATTGAGTCTTTCATCAGTAAATTTGCAGACAACACTAAGCTGGGAGCATGTGTTGATCTGTTGGGAGGTAGGAGAGCTCTGCAGAGAGACCTGGAACGTTTGGATGGATGGGCAGAGTCCAATAAGATGAAGTTTAATAAGTCCAAGTGCAGAGTCCTGCATTTTGGCCACAATAACCTCATGCAACGTTATAGGCTGGGGACAGTGTGACTGGACAGTGCCCAGGACCTCTGGGTACTGCTCGACAGCCGGCTGAACAGGAGCCAGCAGTGTGCCCTGGTGGCCAAGAAGGCCAATGGTCCCTGGCCTGTATCAGGAATAGTGTGGCCAGCAGGAGCAGGGAGATCATTCTTCCCCTGTACTTGGCACTGGTGAGGTCACACCTTGAGTTCTGTGTCCAGTCTGTCCCCTCAGTTTAGGAAGGACATTGAGACGCTTGAGTGTGTCCAGAGGAGGCAACGAGGCTGGTGAGGGGCTTGGAATACAAGCCCTGTGAGGAACGGCTGAGGGAGCCAGGGTTGTTTAGCCTGGAGAAAAGGAGGCTCAGGGGTGACCTTATCACTCTCTACAACTCCATGAAAGGTGGCTGTAGTTAGGTAGGGGTTGGTCTCTTTCTCCAGGCAGCAACTGACAGAATGAGAGGACACAGCCTTAAGCTGCACCAAGGGAAATATAGGTTGGATATTAGGAAAAAGGGTTTTATGGAAAGAGTGATAAAGTACTGGAATTGTCTGCCTGGGGAGGTGATGGAGTCACCATCCCTGGATGTGTTTAAAACAAGACTGGATGTGGCACTCGGTGCCGTGGTTTAGTTGAGGTGTTAGGGCAGGGGTTGGACTCAATGGTCTTGAAGGTCTCTTCCAACCTATTGATTCTGTGATTACAACAGTGGAATTCTGAAAAGTGTTTCTAATATGGGAGCAAAAAGCCAACCTGTTTTTCTGGTGGGGTTTGTTTGGTTTTTTTTTTTTGGTGCTTTTTTGTTTGTTTGTTCGTTTTTGGTTGTTGGTTTTTTTGTTGTTGGTTTTTTGTTTTGGTTTGGGGGTTTGTTTGTTTGTTTTTGTTTTGTTTTGTTTTTAAATTGTAGAGTACTATGTTTTTTATAAGAGTCTGTGGCACCTGAAGCAGGAGACAACCTGTCAATGATCTAGGAGTTCCTGTCAATGAGTAGCACGGCACAGTTTCAAACTGTGCTAAATAACAAAACTGAGCAGCATGCATCTGGCTGTGACAGCCAGCTGCCCACCAAAACAACATTAACCAGTCATTTCTTGTGATGGACTAGTACATTTGTAAGCTGAGGTACTAAGGACTAAGTGCTCACTTAGCATCTCAAGTACCTCTCAGCATTTCAAAGTCCATACAGGTAAAGAAAAAATATATAAATAGGAGACTGTGTATCATAAATACTATATAAATCATGAGACTTAAAAATTTACATTTTGGGCGTGATTATTGTGTTTTGAGGCTGTTGACCATTTGCTGTCTTAAATAAGATTACTTGTAGAAGTATAAGGTAAGAAACCTCCTTCAAAGGAAAGTATTTGAATTTGTTCATATGGTTGCATGACTTCAGGGGCTAGCAGGAGAGTTAAAATACTAAAAAATTGAAAATCTTAGAGAGCTGGCAGTGTTCTCACTCTCACACTTGATAAAACTATAGGAGATTTCAATTCATTTTATTTCAGTGTCAAATTTTGCAGTCTGAATTCTGAGAGCATTCTCAGGCTCATCTGCCCTTTCCTCATTAATCCTCTCCACGTCCACCTCTCATATTCTCCTTTAAATGGTGTGGCATCTCTGTCAGCTCCATTTCTCACTACATGCACATTTCTCCAAAGACACAGGCAGTTATGGGGTAGTTTACTCATGTAAAATTACTCCAGCAACTTTGTAAGGGTTCTCCTTGACTGGTTTCTGCACCCCTTTTAAAGTGTAATACTTATATACCTGATGCAATTCTTTTTCCCTGTTTGTTCCTCCTTTATTTGGGATGAAGAAAAGGGGATTTGTGTTTTGCTTACTGCTTTCTCTGTATGGTAAAAAATCAAACAAACATAAAGCAATATGTATTAGAACTAACCAAACACTGGGTAAAATATGTAAATTCCTTATTTTGTTTCTCTGTGAGTTTTATTTTCTGCACTGTTGCCTAATCCATTTCAAAGGTTGTTTTTTTGGTATGTCTTGATGAGAGACAGAAAAGATTTCTGTGTTTAGAAGTTATATATGTATTTGAACAGGGGTCAAGACAGTATTACATTCAACATAATTCATTCAGGAATACTTAGACTAGAATTTATTCTTTTAATCTGTTAGTGAAAAATACATACATGAAAAAATCCTGAGAATTATGCAAAGATATCCTTTTATCTGAGTATTTTATTTTTCAGTATTTCTGGTTTTTGCTATCCACTGTGGGATTTGTAAAGCATGAATCAGCAGACAAATTATGTTTCCATGTGGCAGTAGTCATCTCTTTCTGTATGGGAAGTTCCAAACTTTTTGAGTAAGCAATAAGGCTGTGACAAAATCTTCTAAAGATTTGTCTGAGCCATGGCTGTACTCATGAAAACAGGGGATTAGAGTATATATTAGAAAAAATATCTTCACTAAAAGGGTGGTCAGGCATTGAAACAGGCTGCCCAAGGTAGTGATGGAGTCACTATTCCTGGAAGTGTTAAAAAAAAACTTGTAAAGGTGGTACTAGGGGATATGATAAAGTGGTAGACCTTGTGGTTGGACTCAATCAGCTTAGAGCTTTTCCAATACTAAAGATTGTATGATACTTTGAAAAATGACAGCAGGAACAGGTATGCCCTATTATTAGTAATATGTGTGAATCTTATATGATCCAATTAGCTTTTGCAACTATATGTGTTTACTGTAGGAAAAGAGATTCATCATAGTAAAACATATTGCAAGTACAATTTAGTGCAGATTAAAAATGTCCTTATTACCCTGCTGAATAGAAGATGACAGGTTCAGCTAAATCTGGTGAAGCTAATAAGGCAATGATGCAAAACAAATAGTTTCAGGTTGCATGCAGTCAAGTGAAATGCAGTAAAATGTATATAGAGCAACCAGAAAATCAAGTCCTGTTTTTGGTGAATAAGGCAATATGAGTTAATCAGCTTTTTCTAATATGATCTACATATTCTATCACAATTGTAAAGAGTGCATTTGAAAAAACTGTAATACAGGTTTTCATGGTTTGCTTCATTAGTTAAATAATTCATTGGATGTGCAAGAGCTTTTTGAAACACATGTAACCCTGAAATCTGCTGTTCACTTGAAAGCAACAGGAAATCTAACCTACTCTAAGTATGATTAAATCAAAGAGGTTTCATCACTTGCAATGGAACTCAGAATTCTGGGTGTGCATAGACTGGGACTCACAGCAGCCAGCATGCACTGTACTGGGAGATGCAAGCTTGGCTGGTGAAATAAAGATCAGTGTAGCTAGTAAAATGTGAAAAAACAACTAAGACATGTCTCTCAGGGCCACATATTGGAAATAACTATGCTAATACATCTTATTTAGATGGCTAGACTAGTGAAATTCACAATTGTTGATCTTGCTACCCCTAAACCAGCTATATGATCCTGATACTGGACACTTTCCATCATCATCTAATTTGCTGAAGAAAGAAGAGATGGCAATCCTAAACAATTACCGTGTACTGGGATTTGAACCACAGCTGTAGAGGGCAATATGATCCAGAGTCTGACAGAACAGCCGTTGGGCATGGGCATCACTGCTGATCCGTACCAGGCTGAAGATGGGAATTGTAGAAAAATTTGAAAGCGAAAACCTAACTATCCAGTCCAATGGGTAGGATAAGGCTGTTCAGTGTAGCACTTCCAGGTGCTAATCTAGATTTTTGCCCTTTCTTCTTTACTGCACCCCTGCTACCCTTCTCCAGAGCAGCAGCTGCCACTCTTTGTGAGCAGCAAATCCCAGTCAGCAAATCCCTGATCTCCTCCTTCTGCTCTGGCTCCCTTCCATCTCCCCCTGCTACACCCCACAATACTGTCATTCTGTGGTTGCAGTAGGGATATCTCTACTGGGATGGACACAAATATGCATTTGGCAGCATGTACTGCTGGAAGGGCCGCTCTGTCTGCAATGGGTAGTGGGCCAGAAAATATGTTCTATAGGTTGGTTTAAAGTCTTGGGTCAGCAGCTGGCACATGCTGGGTTATGTCTGTCATAAAAGGAGTGATACATGGGATTCCAGTCTCTGTCATATTTCTCTCTTTTATCTAGCTGCTATCCAATGTAAACAACAGCAGGATTTATATTGTCTTCTGTAGTTTTGAAACCCGATGAAGAATGCTGCTCTATCTCCTGGTCAGGTGCTCAATCTGGTGTTAGGTCTTCTGGGCATCTCTGAATAGTCATCTGCTTACTCTGCACCCATGAAATCTCTGCATCTTTCAGTCTTGAACCATTTGCTGATTTTGTTGTGTTGCAGAAAGTGAACTAGTTAGATACAAAAGTGCATTGTAACTCTCCCAGAAAAGCGTGTAGCTGCATCATTAGTCTGTGAAAGAAATGGGTGTTTGCATTTGCACCACCCCCGTTGGACTAGCAGGAGGTTTTCTGCCGCAGGCAGGTATGGTAACTGAATGAGCAACTGCTGCAGTGCCCTGGAAGAAAATACAGCATGTGCTCCCTTTGTAGAAAATCAGATGCTTTAGATGGCATAGAGACAACAGATGCATTTCCCCGGTGAGTCACTGAGCTTCCCTAAAGCCCCACATCTCCAAGGCTTTCAGCTGAGGTGAAGCATATTACACTGCTCCCAGTACAGTCAAAACCTTAAAGGCTTAGTCAAACCTCTAATTAATTAATGCTTGTGTTAGACTTAGAAGATACCTCACTATATGAGTCCTAAGTCTTTTGCTAATAATTTTAAATCTACCAAGCAACTGCTTTAAATCCTTTGAAACTGGCAATTATAATGCTCTGTCTTACATGAGAAAGCTTTGATCACGCCAGAGCAGGAAATAAATGCATGACTTAAACTGGAGAGATACAGTGGCAGAACAGCATCAAACTGTGAAAGACAGTGGAATGGCAGAGAGCCAGAGGAAGATTTGCTGTTGCTCCTTCCAAAACTCAACTTGAACTCCTTTAAGTATTTCTGTGTTGCATAAACGACTGTGCAAGTTCTAGGAAGTCTGCAGTTGCATGTGCTTAGAGTCTGAAGATAAGACTTAATTGAAGAATTTTTGCTTTCGTGTCTTGTTCATTTTTTTTAAAATACCTATGCAATTACAAGGCTACGTTCTGACACAGCTCTAGAAGTGAACCTAATGAAAATCTGACTTGTCCTGTCGCAGGCACTTAAATGTGATTTTTTAAAAAAAGGTGTTAAATATATCTGAAAGCCTATTGTTTTCTCTTCAACAGTAGGAATACTTTGCAGAGAAACTAACTGGTTCTAGTCTAGAAGTTTCATTTTTGCTGTGGTTTTTTTGTTTTCTGAGAGCAAAACGTGAAGCTATCTTCTGTGCTTGACTAATGCTTGTTGTGGGTTTAGCAATGCCATCCAGCAAGCTGTTTCCCTAACTTATTCATTTTTTAATGAGATCATTAAAATTAAGAAGGTTCTTAGGTATAAAGCAGTCTGGTATTTGCTTGTAAACTTATTAATCTCCCTCAAATAACTTTCAACTATTAATGTATAGAAGAGAGAAAATAAGAACGTTTTAAGAAAATAAAAATGCATTCTAAAAAGACTCTGCTTTTAAGGATGTCTGGGGTCTTTTTATGCTACTATAGTGCTGTCACCTGCATATAACATGCATATGTTGGAGGCATCTTCAGAAACATTTTACTTACCTTGATTAATTGCATAATAAATTCTCCCTAGTGGCTGTTTGATTAAGTGAAAAATGCTACAAGTTGCTTCTTGAAGGAGCAAATATTGTTGTAAAGGTTTCATATCATAATAAAATAAAGTTATAGCCAACTAAAAGGAGAGCAAAAAGGTCTCTCTCTAATTGTCCATAAGATTTCCACGGAGAGATTGTTAGCACTGTGCCCATTGATGCAGTACTAGTATACTTCAGAAATTTCACAAACATTTGGGAAATTTATAACTGGTTATTGGAAATACAGCCATTTAAAATACACAATGTATTTATTTCGTTGTGTGCAATATATTTATTTCATGAATCCTTTAACTGGGCTTTTACATATGTTGGATATTTACACAAAAATGAGATCTCAGGTTAAACTGATATGTGGAGATGCTGTATAATTAGGGAATTGCTATCATTTATTATTTATGTATTGACAAGGTTAAAGTGCATCTGTCAGTTACCAGGGTTTCATTGCATAAGGTACCATATGAACATAGAGCAGGAATATGACACCTGCTCTAAGGAATTTAGAAATAGTATACAGAAAGAGAAGCTGAGAGGACAGAGAAAATGGGTGTTACTGCTAAGAAAAAGTCATATATTAGCATAGAAAGCAGTTGAGTTGGTGAAGCAGCAATTTGTCATCTTTTCTAGCTGTTCCTATGAGTAACAGTTTTCAAAGAGGTGTTGAAGGGGTCTGTCTCAGTTCTACATCTGTAAGGTAGAGGTAGTAATACTTTACTCAAAGGTATCTTGTGTGAACAGGAGTATGTTCACATTTCTGAAGTTCTTTCAAGAGTAAAAAGCCTGGCTCAAAGTCATAGGTTATGGGGCAGTGCTCGAGCTGTGAGGAGGTTGTGCAGGGAGCCTTTGCAGCCTCTGAGGACCCAAGCACGTGTGAAGGCAGCTCCGTTTGCAGCTCCCTGGAGTTCTTGGTGCAGCCCCTTGTGTGCTCTATCAGCCCCAGGCAACACTAGGAGGTGAGGAGAAGCATTCACCTGGAGGCTTACTGTATCCTGGTGGTTCAATAGGAAACTGAAAATCATGAGACCTTGGAACGGAACCTGGCAATATCACCTCCAGCATTCTTTGCTTGTTTGCTTTCTGCAAAGCTGAGATGATATACCCATAGTTTCTTATATTGGTTCAGGAAAAACGTACTGCATACACACAAGGTACAGACATAGCACAGTGTGCAAACAGGCGTGTGAGCAGCTGAGGTGTGCTGCTTTGGGTGAAAAAGGGATCCCTTTCAGCCTGTGTACAGCCTCCCTAATGGTGTCTGACTTCACTTAAGGACGACTGCATGAACATTTACACCTGAAAACATGAGTCAAAACAGATGATCTGAACATTTATCTTGTGCTGGATTGTCTCTACTCATAATCCTAAATGGGGGTTCTCACCCTGTGTGACCCACTGCTACCCAGAAACTATGGCCTGCAAGATCTCATGCCTCATGATCCCTGAATATCAGCATGGAGAAATGCAGGAATATCAGGTAGGCATTTGCTGTGTAAAACAAAGCTCTAACATCTCACAAAAGGAGCGATTGTACTGAATGGGGGTACCACTGGTGTTATTTTATCTAATGGCTGTAATTTAGTGTTCATATGAAATGTGGTAGTACAGTCATAACATACTGAAAAGTTGTGTTTTCCTCATGTGTACCAGTCAGTAAAGCTTGGGTCCATGTGTCATGTTTGATGATAATAAAAATAATGATACTATTTATCCTGTGTCATTTTTCTTCATATATCATTCTTCATGCTACAAAGGTAGCATGTGAGCACAGGTATGGGGTAGGGGCTGTTGGCAGCTGCTTTCCATTAGCTGCCATTTCAGTTCCACAAGGTCTTGCAAACACACGTTTTCTAGTTGAATTAATGGGTACAGCTTTTCACTCTTATCCATCCAGACTGCCTCTTCATGGCTCACCCTGCATGCTTCCATATTTGCTTCCAGTTACAGCAAAGTAACTCCAGTGTCCTTGCACATTCCTGTCTGCATTTCTGACTTCAGGGAGGTGATGCTCTATAGCCATTTGGTACTTGTACTTCAGAGATAAATGTTGACTTCTAAGTTGTGACCATAAGGCCAAGTACTGACATGAACAAAAGTTTTAAATTGCACAGGTACAGTGGATAAAAACCTACATTTCTTTGCATTCTCTCTTTAAAAAAATAATATATGTTAAAAAACCGAGGGACCATTCCAGATTTCTGATGTCTTCTGACAAATGATAACTTATGAGGGGAGAAACAGTTAAGAAAAGTGGTGGGCTCTACTAACAAGAAGAAGAGACTTTGTGGTAGTTTCAAGAATCTTTACTCTAGAGTTTGTAGAAATCCCAGAGACTGAGAGAGTAAATGAAAGAAAAGAATAGCAAAAAAAAAAAAAAAAAAAAAAAAAAAAAAAAAAAAAGGAAGGAAAAGGGAGAAACAGGAAGGAGGGAGTGAAGAAGGGAGTGAGAAAAGGAGGAACAGTCATGAGTTTGGGGAAGGAAGAGACACTGCTCCCTGCCCACTTCCCACACTTTCACACTGCCTTAGCCTTTGAGGGTGGCCTTCAGTCCCATCTCTCTTCTCCCTCCTCACAGGGAACCATATGAACTCCCCTTCCCCTCCTTCTCTTTCTCAGCCCCACATCTGGTGTGAACCAGATTCCCTTCAGAAAACCTTACTCTTCTAGAAGCATGAACAATTCTTGTCTGAGCGTAGGAGGGAATACTGCAAAGGAGATCCTGGGTAATTGTCACTCACTGCCTGTAGCGAGCATCCATATCTGAGATTATCATATAAATTCTATTTGAACAATGTACAGTCTTAATGCAGCTCAAGTTCTGTGGATTTGTTGGCAATATTACAAGTAAATTATTATAATAGTTGTTAAAAAGTGAGTGTTGACAGTGCCATTCAAGCTGTAATGACCACTGTAACCTAAAAACCTCCAAGGAGCTTTTTTGTTTTCAAAGGAGAAATGTGTGTTCTTAGGCTGAAAGGTAATTTGGTTGGAATAATACATTTAATTTATAATGAATACATCGCAAACCAATGCTGCGTCCTTGAACAACCCCAGGGTTTGAGTGTAAAACTCACTCCTCCTAAGCATGACACACTGCTGCCTCTATGGACAGGACATAGGTGTGTGTTACAGATTAAACAGGGGCTGCTGATTTTTACCAAAATGTACAGACCTTTGGTAGTAACTCTTTGTGAAGAAACATTTGAAGGGGAGGTAAAAACCTTGGACTGC